>NC_090985.1:52317735-53714402 GCF_041146395.1 Eulemur rufifrons | reverse complement strand
GTCTTTTGTATAGGGGGCAAGCCCATCCATACTTCCAGAGTTTACTAATATCGTCTACTGCAAATGAAAATAATTCATTCCAATTTTTAAGGCTAGTTTCAAGAAACATAAAGTATTACTTTGGTCTACTGAAAACTCCATATTCAATTCCAAAGGCTCAGCTTCCTACATTAATTACACTAACTGCTATACTATATTATGTACTTGCATGGCAAGCAATCTGATGCCTCATTTAAACTTGTCAACAATCTGCAAAAGAGCCATTACTTTCTGCTGAAGAAATAGGGGATCAGAGAGTTTCAGCATTTGCCCAAGGACATGCAGTTACAATTCCAACCTGAATCTCTCTTTCCATAAAACTCAGGCTGTCTCATTATAGTACACATCATACTTGCCCCATAACATTCACAAAATAACTTTAGTTTTTAAAAAAATAACCTTTCACGAAAGAATAAACGTGTTTCTGGGACCCATGAAACCTATTATGGCCAAATCCACAGCACAGCTGATAATGATCTTGTTTTCTGGGTCAAGCCTTGGAAATCTTATGGCTCCAGATTGTCTTCCAGTAGCTTCTCATAAAAGTTTTTAATATGACCATCTCCATTTGTGGATTTGCTTTTAGTCTTAAACATTCATAAACCTCTAAATATCACACTGGGAAAACAAAAAGGCCTGGACTAATTTTATATCAGAGTTTCCTTAGCATTCAATCTAATAAACTTTTTAATTAACCTAAAAAAATCAGTACATTAACTGCTCAAACCACTATTTAGATGTTACTTGGAAAATTAAAAAAAAAAAATGGCTCTACTCAAACATATAGTAAAAGAAAACTGAATATGCACAGGCAGGTCTAAATGCCACAGTGAAAAATTCTATAGTAAATATTTTTTCAGGGAAGTTCATAATTACCTGGTGATTTCAGGTTGTATATATAGAAGAACTGAGCAACAAATTTCTTGTATGATCTCCCATTTCACAAAAGGAATTAATATTATTTTAACTAAGGGCTTAGTGAAGATTAAAGTGGTGATGTGCTGGAGCCTGCTCATACTTCTGCGAGCTGTACATGCACATCTCTTGTCAACTCTGTGTTCACTAACATCAAGTTGGTAACCCGAAATTGGCCATGGTGGGAGTATTTACACCATGGACATTGACAGACTACAAATCAAGCCTGCCTCCTCCTGCCCCCTGTTTTTATCCAATTGTTAAACTGACCAAATGAAATAAGACATTAATAATGAATACTGAAGTGTTCCCTCGTTGCTCCAGTACAGGGAGTGCTGAGTGCTGGTGGCTCACAGCTGTACCTTGGACAGCCTGGTAGATGTGGGGATACAAAGGCCCAGGCCCCAGAAAGGCCATTCCAGCTCCAGAGTTTCTTGTGGGCTTAGCTAAGGGGTCTGTTGCAACTGCATAACAGTTGATGTTCTTTCTCCCTTTGCCCAGCCCTTCTTTCCTCTCTAAGAACAGTTCCCCAAAACTACACAAATCTCTCTCTCTCCGTCTGTTTCCCAGGGAAACTGATTTAAGATGTACTTGTGACATCACCTGGCACATAGTTAGTGCTCAGTAAATGTCAGTTGTTAATAATGTATTTGTAATCATTGTTTCACTGTACCTCCGTTCCTAATCTAGTTGTTGGAGATAGAGGGAAATGATTTCAGGTAACTTTTCTTTTTTTTAAGTAAAAAAAAAAAAAAGACTCTGCTATGGATAACAATAGCAACAAAATAATGGCTGTCTATAATCTTAGTTAACTCTTCAAAGTGCTAAATCTGAATCAAGTATTTTGGGTGGCCAAGAAAACAAACACAAATTCAAATCCATGGCTAAACTTGACTCAGGTAATAAAAGAATGTCAGGAGTTCATCAAATTGAGGTTGGTGATCCTTAAACACATTTAATTTCAAACTGAAATGACACTGCACTCAGAGATCTTTAACTGTACTATGAACGCAAAATTGATAACACTACAGTTCTGAGAAGGGTGATTAAGACAATGTTTCTTTAGTAATCTGATTAGCCGATAAAAACCTTCTTTGGTCAATTTCAAAAAAAAAAAAAAAGAAAAAGGAAAAATAAAAAAAATTAGTGTGATGGCTATGTTATTCCCTTCCTTAGATTATACAGGACCTAAGCATAATGCATCCCTTGAGAGGATTCAATGCAAACCACAACTGAAAAACACTGGACAGTCATTAACAGCCATCCAGTAAAGTAATATTCTGTGTACATTCTTGGTTGTGCATGAATGTCATGATGGCTACTAAGGGATTAATTATTTTATTTGGAATCATAATATTTTCTAGAACCCAGTGAGGAATTTTACAAAATTAAGCCATAATAATTCACATATTGATCATATATTAAAATAAAATATCTCAAGTACATTAGAAAGACCATTTTTAAAGCATTCCTTTCCAAGCATTAAAGAAATTACATTAAAGGATTATTGTTTGGTATCTGATTTCTAGTATAGAATTACGACTAGTTAACAATATATTGACTATACACTATCATAGGAAAAAACTACCTTGATTTTTTTCCTATTCATTTGCTCACTTACTAGTTTACTTAGACAATTGGGTAAGATAGTAGACACGTCACCAAGGATAATGAGAGCAATTTTTAAAAAGGTTATTCCCCTCACAGAAGCCATAGTTTCATGGAAGAGACACACATGTAAAGAAACAAATTCAATTCAAAGAAGAAGTAATTTGGTAGATATCTTCCAGCATGCCTTACTTTTTTCTGTAGATAACATCATGCTGTTCCAGTGCATCCTTTGTCCCCACTATCCTTTCCACGTGACTCTGTAGGGGCTACCTGTCACAGAAACTCAATCCCTAGACACATCAGTTTCAAGGCGAGCCTATCAGAGGCCTATCCTGGGATTGTCCCTACCAAAATTTCTTGCCTTTTGGATCTGGAAAGATGCAAAGCAAAGGCTGTAGACAGCTATTTTTCCACTACTTGCATAAGAAAGCCATGGCAAAAACATATGAAACCGTTTTCAAGCTCTCACCCCAAGAGCTGGTGTCTGTCACTGACCCCAGATGCAATCTGGGTACCCTCTGAAATAAGCTTGAGTCAAGTTTCTCACTAATTCGGTCACCAGGTGCAGCCCCAGATTTTGTGGGGCATGAGGCTTATCCCATTTGGGGACGCTCTTAGAAAATAAAAACAAATTATAAATGCACAGCCAGGTATAAAGCTGATTATTTATTTTGGAGGAAAAAGAAAAATACAAGTTACTGGACACTTGGAGGCTCACAGCTTTGGTAATTTACCAGACGTGCTTATACAGAATTGCTTCCTAGTTGCCAGCCGGCCCCCTCTCCCAGCTAGAACTCTCTGCGACAACCGGCAACTCCTTGGGCACAAAGCGGCCTGTGCAAGGGAGAGACCCTGAAGCTCAGGCTTCACTAACCTCAAGGTAAATCTGCCTCTAGAAGCACAAATGTTTTAAAGTATGATGAGAGAATAAAGGAAGAAAGGGCAACTCTGGCACCAGGAAAAGTTTCTCAGAGGGTCAAAGCACTCACCGGATGATTAATAAATGATCTAAAACAGAGGAAGTGAGTAGGGATCCAAGATAGCGTGAATTCTTTGCACTAAGTTACGGTGTCAAGAAGCAATAGCGGGCCGGGCGCGGTGGCTCACGCCTGTAATCCTAGCACTCTGGGAGGCCGAGGCGGGTGGATTGCTCAAGGTCAGGAGTTCGAGACCAGCCTGAGCGAGACCCCGTCTCTACTAAAAATAGAAAGACATTATATGGACACCTAAAAATCTATATAGAAAAAATTAGCCGGGCATAGTGGCGCATGCCTGTAGTCCCAGCTACTCGGGAGGCTGAGGCAGTAGGATCGCTTAAGCCCAGGAGTTTGAGGTTGCTGTGAGCTAAGCTGACGCCACGGCACTCACTCTAGCCTGGGCAACAAAGTGAGACTCTGTCTCAACAAAAAAAAAAAAAAAAAAAAAAAAAAGAAGCAATAGCATGTTTGAGAAAGTTTATCTTATTTAAATGAGAAGACAAATAAGACAAAAAGATGGTCACAGGGTGGCTCACTGAAGAATCCCTCTCCATCTAATCCTAGAATATGTCTGTTAAGTTTGCGTTTTTCTTCCCCTCTTCTTCCCCTGTGCTCTTCCTCCTCCTTGTGTTCACTTCCCCAGCCTTTGCGATGGGAGGGAGGATACTTCAAAGCCTTGCTTCTAGGGTTTTTATGTGCAGCATATGCTTTCCATTCTCAGGATATGCCATCAAATCCCAATATTTTGGCCTTGTCCTTAAAATAAACACAGCACTCAAAAAAGGAGAGGAATAAAGGAGCACGACAATACCAAACGACAGGGCTTTTCTCTTTTGCACCAAGATCCTTAAGACATTAAGAAGCTTAACAGGAATAACAAACACTATGCTTTTCAATATAGGATTTATGTCATCAAAAGTTCACCAATGTGGTGCTGCATGGAGCAGTGTGGAAAGTCAGGGGAATATTTGAAGTAGAGGAAAACGACACTTCATATATTTAAAAATTTGTGTATTAAAGATTAAAACAAAATGATCAAAGAAATTCAACTTTTCGTAGAATTTACACAAGAATTCTAATATGTAAAAAGAATGTGGGTCCAAACTCTGCTCCCCATTTACTCCCTTGTCCTGAGTCAGATTAAAAAAAAAAAATCACATCACCTTGGACATGGTTAGCTCGGTGAGTCTTGCTTTAGCTAATAACACAGTTAAAACTAAGGACAAGTTTGTGTGCATTCTAGAGGACTGTCTAGGGTCCAGGGTTGAATTTTGTTTCAAAATTTCTACAGCAGGAGGATTCAGGATCCTGTAGAAACCTGCACTGTCCCATTGCTATACTGTCAGTACTCTACCAGACATCCTGTCCTATAAAGCTGTCATGCCAGCTCAAGACAAGCATCTCTGGGCCATTTGGCGAAGCAGATGCTGATGTCTGCCTCATCTCTTCCGCCCCGTACTGTCTGTCTGTTGAGGTGTCTCTTCCTCCCTTCACTTGCAGACACTGTCCTGAAGATGTTCTTGTCTTCTCAGGACAGAGTGTGACACACCTGAGTATGCTCTCTACCCTTCTTCATCCCCTTGTCCATAACATTTCTGTTTCATTCTCCCTTTGCCCAGGTAAGAGCTTCCAAAATAATTATAGTCACTAAGAAAAGCTCTCTCTGCTACTGTAGGTTTGAAACTCTGTATGAATATTGACTTATTTTAGACTGTCTTCCAGAATGGTCCCAAGGTGTGGCCATATGGTTATTTCTGTGGGTAGGGTTAGCGTATTCTTTCAACAGGAGGGAGAGGGGAAACAGGAGTTATTATTCCTAGTGTCATTTATGGGGAAGATACAGTTCCCAAAATAGAATGCTGAGATTGGAAAGGCAGTTCTTAGAATAAGCAAGGCATTATAGGATGTGGAAGAGACCAGGCTATCTGAGGAGGTCTACCTAGCAAGTAGATCAAGGCAAAAGGATCCCTACATTAGAGATTGAAGAAGCCATATTTTGAGAGCCAGCTTGTACAGTAGGTGAATTTTCCAGGACAGGTAAGACAGGATTATAATTTCCATTTGTTCTTCCGTGTGACTTTTCTCCACTTATCACCAACCATGAAGCACCTGGACTTAATGTGTAGGGAGCAAGAATGGTTCTGTGCGAGCTACAAATAATGAAAGATGGCATATGGGTTTCCTTCCCAGAAGACATTCACCTTTTATGTTGCCATCTATTATCCATATCTTAGTATATACGAATTCAGTTAGTGTGTGTAGAATGTCTCCTGGGCAACTTGAGAGGTTACAAAAGATCTATAAGGTCCATGGCCTGGCATGTGGGAAACAGTATTGACTTTCATGAGACGTTTTAATGCAACAATGTACTTTGCAGTATACTTTCCAGATACTATTCTATCTCGAAAGACCTATCAAAACAGAAACAGAATGATGGTATTATCATGTGTTTCTGAGAAAATGCAGGTGTTCCCAACCAAGGTTCCATCTTCAGCCCCTCTTCTTTGGTCACCCCACACACTCTTTTTTTTTTTTTTTTGATATCATTGTTTCTAGATCAGGCTTTCTTGGTCTTTTTATTACAGTGGTGTTGGTATTAATAGCTGTTTCATTCTGGTTTTCCCAGTGCTGAGAAGCTGAGATTGGACAAGAACAATCACAGACACCTGCCAGGTGTTTTTATAAGTAAGGGCACACATTTGACAGTGGTTGGTGATAGTCATAGCACTAGTAGCTAACTAACCTTTACAGGAATCTCACTTGTTATTTTGACCTCTTAGCTCATTCTATAACCTTAAGTTGGCAAAATTCCCAACCTATTGAAAGGCATTTTTAAAAGTACTCATCATATTATTGTCTCCCACCAAATGCTCAGGTAAAGTGAAAGAAAAGCTATTCAATATTGCTTTTCACGCATTTTGAAAATTTGAGTTCATTTTCAAATATTCTAGGAAAAGTTGGGGGGATAAGAGAGTTTTGCTATTCTAAATCATATTCTTCATGTCATGTAATATGGTCTGAGTGCTATTAAATAAGAAAAACAAATAAGCAAAAACCAGTGGTATATTTAAGGAAATGGATAACCAGGTTAGTTAAGGATAACTGGCTATAAATCACTCTAATTAATAGGTGCTTATAGGTTACAAGGCCAAGCTGTGAGATGACACCGTGCGGCTTGCAGAGCCTTGAGAGAAATAGGGGAAGAGTCATTTGAAAGAGCACAGTGAGCCACACATAAGGCAGACTGGTTACTGCAGGAGAGTGAAACCCAGACTTCCCGGGGAGGCTCTCTAATCAGCATCTCATCACTTAACAGTTCAGTTAACAAATTTGGACAAAAAGCAACTAAAAACTTCATCCCTAATTATCAAACCCCCTTGAAGCTTAAGTTTCCAAAGGCTTTACTAAGAGAATGGGTGTCACTAATCAATAATGACACTGAGCGAGACACTCCCGAGGAGCTCTCTTTCTAAGAGATGTTTGTTAACCCAGCAGGAAGAGTCTGTGGTGAAATGCTTCTTACTTCAGGGTTAATTATTTGTCTTTTCTCCCCAGAGCCAATGGGAGCCTGAAGAAAGAATGAAAGCCTATTGCTGAATTCCAGGAGGGCAGAAAGAATCAACTCGGCTGGATTCCCAGCAACTAGCTAGTTTTTGGATCGCTTTTGTCTTGGTGAGGGAGAAATTCCCGGAGCATGGTCAAAAGATGGTCACTGTTGTTATAGAGCAAAGGAGTTTTCTATAGACTAATATTATTTTTGAAATGCAGGCTTTCACAAATCTTTTATTTTAAGATATTCTGACAATACGGTGGTTTGTTATGATTAACATAAAAGTAATAAAGAGGTAGCAAAAAAAAAAAAAAACTCCCCAAAAAACCCCACACAGCTGGGTCAATAACTGGTTACACTTCATTTTTGAGAGAAAAAAAAATCTATTTGTCATGTGGGTCATTTTTCATTTAAAGGAACAGGTTAGGTAATAACATACATACATAAGAATCAACTTTTTGGTTTGAATCTTACTTCTCAAATGTACTAATGTACACACACTTTGTGTGTGTGTGTTTTAGAATTAAAATTTTTAACTTCAGTATATAGAAAAAAATGCTTGAAAGTATTTTAACTTCTAAAGTAATACTTAATGTTTTGGAAATTTCACAAAAATCATTCAAATAATTCTAAATTAAAATTAAGTATATTTTCTTAATGGAAAGTTAACTTGGGAAAAATGGTCTTTATGAGGTCCTGATGATATTTTAAATGCAAAATGTTTGTGTGGCTTTTTCTGCAACATCTTCAGGCTGAGTACTCACTGTGCATGCTGTAGCATCTTCTCACATTTTACTGTCATTTTTGGTTTATGTGGCTCACTCCCATGATACTTAAAGCTCTTTGAGGGAAGAGTTCATACCTATTCACTCTTCCTTACCTAAAATTTAAATAACTATTTTCTGGATTGTATCCATCTGTGTGGTAGGCTAAATAATGGCCCCCTAAAGATGTCCACATCCTAAGCCTTGAAACCTGTGAATTTGTTACCTTACATGGTAAAAGAGACTTTGCAAAATGATTAAGTTATCCAAGTGGGCCCAATGCAATCTTAAGAGTCCTTTATAAGAGGAAGACACGCAGCTCAGGATCAGTAGTAAAAGATGTGACAAAGGAAGCCCTGGTCACTTGAGCCAGGGATTGCAAGCAGTCTCTAGAAGATAAAAAAAAAAAAAGGCAAGGAAATGGATTCTCCCTTTAGGGGCCCCAAAAGGAACCAGCCCCACCTACACCTTGACTAAGTTTGAGGTAATCTGTTACAACACCAATATGAAACTAATTATCTGGTGCATTAAAATCATCTTTTTTCCTCGGATGAACCTCCTGGTATTGCATGTTCTTAGAAAAAGCAGTAATTATATGAAAGGTAAAATACTCTTGGACTCCTAAGTCAAACTTCCTAGATTCAAAGCTTAGCTTTTTACTAATTAGCTGTCTGACCTTGGTGTCATTTAACCTTTCAAAACCTCAGTCTCCCCTTGGTAAAATGGAGATAATAGTAGTTATTATAGGACAGGCTATTTTGCCTCTGAGAATTAAATAAGGTAAAGTGTGTGTGTGTGTGTGTGTGTGTGTGTGTTTAACACATTAGTATATGGTAATTGGTCAGTGATTTTGTTTTATAATTAGAAAACATAGGTATAAAAGATATTGACTGTGTCTAAATAAATTGCCTTGCAAAGACATAGATCCTGGTTGGAAGTCACTTGTGTTGTGGTTCATTACGTGTATCCCACACTCGGCTGTCACAGAGCATACAAGAGGAGGAATTTTCGGAGTGTTCAATATTCCAACAGGCTTAGTAACTGAGGGCAGATCCAGAACACACTATAATTTAGGCTAAGGTGAATCCAGCTTTACTGCAGCTCTCTTAGAGTACTGTAGTTCTCCTCACAGCTTGCTGGGGCTTTGTACATGCCAAATGCCCCCTGCCAGAAATGTCCTCCTCCATCCTACAGCCATCAGCCCCTTTCTCCATTAGTAAGAATCCACAATCTCTGTGAAGTCTTCCCTGCCTTCTCAAGAGTTATGAACTCTGCAGTTCTCCCAACATGCTTTCACAAGAATCCCTTAAATTCCCATTTTCCTATCAGTTCTTCAGAGAAACTGCTCTGCCTTTTCTATCCTCAAAATATCATGTTAGGCACTGACAGTATAATTTAAGAAATTTAAAAACTAGATTATCTGGTAAATCAGTCTATGACGGTGAACAGTGGTTTAAGTTACATTAAACACATATACCCCTACACAAATACACACAAATACCTTGTAATAAATTTACATCTTAAAGTAAACATCTCAGCCCCAACATTTTAATCCAGAAATGTAACTGCATTATGCATATTTCAGCAAACTCTAGCAAACCATCGAGCCATAGATGTTGGCATAAGAAAAACTCTTGGTACCTCTCAAATAACACAATACCAGCATAAAATTAAAAACTTTTATTATGTGATAAAGGAATTGATGTTTGATGGTTTTTTAAAAAAAAATATTTACAACAAGGTTATGCAATTAAAAAAATAACCAAACTATAAAATCCTTTAAAAATAAAAATAAATTTCACTTTGTCCCCAGGACATTATAGTAATATATAAACATTTCTTTTTCCAAATAAATTATTTTGAAATTCTGCCTATTCTGTACCGATGCCTTAATGGGAGTCAGATGAGACAAGAGGATTTACTTTCCTGCTAAATTTTCTGAAATATAGCTTTCTAAGGAAATCAAGGAATGTCTGCTTTTAAGTCTTCAATGAACAAGTATTTAACTTGCCTTTCATATTAAAGAAAAATGTTTAATGTGTATTAGATATCTCATAAATATTGTTAAAGACAGTGATTTATTTCAAGAGGATATAGATATAGATACAGATCTATCATATCCTGGTTCATTTGAACAAATATACAAGGCAATCTTGACAATAAGGGAATTATTGTCTTACTATCTGTATACTTTATAGAATATCCTACTTCAATAGTTCTTTTTACTTAGACATTTATTTCTGTAGACATTAATTCCAATTTTCAATTTATAATTTGTGTCCTTACAAAGAGAATTTTTATAAAAGTAATAATGTTTTGATTTATTAAAATAAAAATCCTCAATTTAATAAATATCCATATTTCACATTCATGTGGAATAGTTTTTTTCTCTCTCTCTACTTTATCTTAAAAGACTTTTAAGCATTCAACTTTCTTAAATAGTAGTTGAGATTACTGCCCAATTGGTGGGGTTGTACAGGAAATTGAGAGTATGTGTGTGCGGGTATTGTTTTAATGATTCCCAAAAGACATAATTGATACATGGGGGTAAGGGGAGCAGCCAGAAGTGAATTTGAGACCTTTCATTTGGTTTCAGATGGTTCTTTTTCATTATTGTGACCAAGTGGCAAATAAATATCAGGCAAGGAATATTCTATTGCAAGTGGTCAGAGGGATGAGTTATCCCAGAAAACCACATTTGCCTTATGAAATAGTTCTATGGCTTTCAAAATCCTGTGCAGAGAAAGGACATTTCCAGGCAAAATATTCAATTAGGTTATTAATAAAGAGACATTTGGTGAAGTATGAAAAACAAAAAGATTGCCCCAATCTTCTGCCAAGAAAGATGAAGAAGAAAAGTATATAAATAAAGACACTGGGTAACATTTTCCTCATCTAGAAAATTAGCAGATTAAAAAAAATTATCTTCCATGTTCTTTCAGCTATTATAGTCTATAATTTTAAAAGGATGAAACAGGATATTAACTTCCATCATAAGCCAGGCTTCTAAGACCAATTCTACAAACATCTCATCCTGTTCATGCATTTTCTTATCCCTAACAGGAGGCTTAAAGGTTTCAGTAGACAAAATACAAAGTAGATTGGCATTAACAGGAGAGTTGGAAGTATATATCTCATCCAGATGGCTCAGCCATTCCAGGTTCAACAATTTTTAAAGACGGGATTTCAGAGTCCCTCATTCATTCACAAATTTACATATTCTTTATTAAGCTCCTACTGTTTCAAATACTGTGAAAAGTGGTAGGAACACATAATTAACTATAGCATAATTCTCATATTTTCATACACTAAAGTTGAGTCTTAAAATGTCATATTAACTGACTACAAATTTTAGAAAGAGACAATTCTGATTGAGGAAAGGGGTGAATATTCAAGAGGGGGGTCATAGTATTATTTGAGAGGTTGTCCAATGCAGATTATAATATCTAAGAGAGAAAAAGGGAGAGCATTGCACAGGAAGGGAACAGCTTTAACAACGATGTGGATGTGTGATGTGCTTGGCAAATCTTGAGAGTAGCTGGAGAAGTGTAGCATGTCTAATAGGCTGGGCGGGAACGTGGGAGTGGCAAGCAATGAACCAGAAAGAACAGTCTGGTGGACTCAATGCATGCTATGGATTCTGGACATCATTATGTGGGCTATTTGAAATCATGGAAGGTTTTTAAGCAGAGGATTTGAAATACTTCCTCTTGGGGCTGGGAGGTGGAAGTACCTGGGATGAAGCCAGAGTGACTGGGGTCAATGAAGTCATTTATTGGCCTACTCAGAAAGTCCTGGGGAAAGATCTGAAGGACATGAATTCAGCAGAGGAGATGGACAATCAAACAGGCTTTTTGCCCAAAGTAAGTTAGTCTCAGCTAAGAAAAGCTTTTGAAGAAATACAAAACTTCAAATAGAAAATTAACTAAGTTAGAGGACGTAGGCTGGCCTAGCCCTGGCCCCGATTAGATAGCAATGATTTGTAATTAGTGGATTAAAAAAAAAAAAAGACTAAACGCTATGGCTTCTATTTTTGTTAGACTGATGTTTGTAAATGTGTACCCAATAGGTTTAGAAAATAAATTATTTGAAATGTTGTGTTCCCTGAAAGTGGTAAACATCCTGCTTGAGTCATATTTGAACCCTTCATTGTTTAGCAAATCCACTTAGAAATGGTTAATGACTATTTAAACCACAGTGAAACTTACTTAAGAATCACTTTTATTTAGTGAAGTGTGAATGAAAGAGGTATATTTGTTTTCCCTTCAGTGATTCTCTGTCTAAAATAGGAAATGGCAGGGGTGGATATTAAAGTAATATTATTATAGTGGTTGGGGTTGGGTTGGCAGTGGGAAATAACTACAAATGGGCACAACAGATCCTTTTAGAGTGATGGAAATGTTCTGAAATTAGGTTGTGCTGCAGCTACACAACTCTAAATTTACTAAAAGTAAATTAAATTGTACATTTAAAATGAGTGAATTTTATGATAGGTAAATCATACTCCAATAAAGCTATGAAAAGCACTATTGATGTGACATGTATTAAGGATTTTAAATCTGCTAAATGTGATGGTAACACTTGTAGTCATTTATCTAATAACAGTTTACAGAGATAGGGACAAATATGTTCTAGGTCAATGATTCCCCAAATTTAATGTCTTTAAAAATTACCATAGTATAGTAAATGCAGATTCTAATTCAGTTGGTCTAGGGCTGGGTCTATTATTCTTCCATTTTAACAAACTTCCAGGTATTGCCACCTATTGGCTGAGAAACCACATCTGAATAGCAAGGTTCTAGGCACTGGGTTCCAGCAAGGGAACAAGAAGGTAATTTTCTTGCTCCCATCCTGACACCCTAGGAAGGGAGGCAGGTAATATGCAAGTAAATATGCAAGTAAACAAATACAAGCTCAAGATAGTTTCTTATATATATTATATAGCTTTCAGAACAACCCTACACTTCAACATTCTTTCAAAACCTTCGTATCCACTGCCTAGTAGTACGTGCCAGGAATCATGATAGGAACTGAAGATAGAATTGTGAACAAACCACAGTTTCTCATGCCACGGAATTGACAATCTAGTACTAGATTCACTGCACCCTCAAAATAACCCTAGGAGTTGTATAATGCAATACTCTTTATTTTACAAAAGCAGAACATGAGAGTCAGAAAAGGTAAGTACTTTCCCCAAGGCCATACACACAGTATTGGTGTCAGGCCTCAAAACTGACTTCATCTCAACTCGATGCTAAACTGTATTCTCTTCAATCTCATTGATAGATGTAAGAAATGAGAAATTTGGATTGCATTTATCACCACAGAATACTATGTTCCTTTGGGCTTTGGTGCCCTTGGCAAATCGTACTATTTGTTAGCTTAGCTCTTTCCTCTTTCTGGGTCTCACATTATTAAAGCCCTCTTGTGCTTATATGGAAGATTGTAATTTAGGTCTGCATTTCTTTCTCTTCTTTGCTACCAATTTCAGTAACCTTCTGAGGATCTATTTATATGCTACTCTCTTGGGAATTTGAAGTTCATCTTCATTTATCATCTGCAGATGTACTTCTCATGCTACTTACTTCCTTTTTTCAGTTCACTAATGATGTTGTTAAACCAAATAGAACCCAACGCTGACCTATGAGGACAACCCCTCAGATTCTGTGCTCATTTTATGTCAATCATCCATTCCTTCCATTGAATGTCTTAGCTTAAAGTGCTCATACTGGGACAAGAACAAAACCACTGAAGTTTACTCAAGAATATCAATTCCTAGATATGTGTAGGAGAAATATTTTAAAATTTACAACTTATTTGCATGACTATGAACAATGATAGGAAATATAAAATGGGAAATTATATGCTAGTATATTTAAATAAGAGATAACATTTATTGAAAATAAATATGTCTCTTAATTTTATTAGCATCTCTAATTTTAAAAACTGTCTTCCAATGTAGTTACAGTTCTCACCACCACCACCAGAAACTGGTGGGCCAGAAATTGAGAGACAGGGAAATAAGGTGACATTTCCAGGGCTGTCTTTCTCCTAAGGGCATATATTTTTCTAATATTATATACTGCTATTATATATTGCTTCAATAAATATGTATTTTTGGTTATCACTTTAATTGGACTATTAAGAATCTAATTATGCTACCTTTCTAATTTGGGATGTGAAACTTCTCATACTCTCCCAAAGAGTACTTGATTTGAAGACTTTGGACAAGCATACGTCTCCTCAAGGAACAGTTGACTCTACTAGAACCACTAATTATCTGACAAAAATTCATCGGTTTGGCCTGTTATAAAGAGTTATCACTAGCTACCTTACAATAAGGCTTGTGAAACAAATTCCAGTTTTTATAAAGCTAGCCGAGAAAAGAGAAGGAAAAAAAGGACTCAAGTATGTAAACAACCTATAGTATTTGAACAGCTATGGTTTCAAGGCAATTATATTAAGTATACAAATCTGGTTTTAATGGCCATGCTTAGAAAACGGGCAGAGTGCTAAATGCATAAGTCGTTACGAACTTGGCACAGTAGCTCTGTTTATTTTAAGATCTTGTTTGCTGCTTTTGTTGAGGATGTTTACTTAACCAGACTCTATTAAACATGCTAAAAACATTACTGCAGAATTTGTCTTTGTGAGCACTTTTAATTGACAAGCTACAGAAGCAATAAATCATCAGGGATCATAGATGATGGCAGATAGGCTAGAGCAGACACAAAGAGGACACGCAGGTATCTTTTTATCTTGGACTAAAAAAAAATGCAAATTAATAGTTTCTGAAAAGCAAAGGACTGATAGTATTGAAGACTGACATCTATTTACCAGACACTAGAGCCTGTGTATGGAACTGCTAAAGGCTGCTTCGCTCCACTATGCTCTCATCTGCTGGGCCCAGATGACTAGAACTCTGGTGTCAGGAAAATCTCATGCCTCTAAGGCCATACTGAATTTCCTTATTCTAAGAGCTTGATAGGTACTAAACACCTTAACTCTCCACAATGTTACCAGAGCCTAGGAAGGAAGAAAGCTCTTATATTTGTTTTACAATGCAGGGATAAGAAACTGAGAAAGGGCAGAGCCTTCTGTCAATAATGGTCCATGGGGACTCCCAGCTAGTTTACCTTTAACATTACTGTTATTTATTTTCCTTTCTTCGTCTTTCTTCTTCTCCACCACTTCCTCCTCTTTTTCTCTCTCATCATCTTTTTCTTTGTCATGTCCATCTTATTCATCTTTGAGGGGATGGTCTTATTTTAGTTTCAAATAATTTCAATGTTATTTTCTGATAAAGATTACTCAGCCACACATAAATATATTTTAAATACTTACTGAAAATATAATTTCAACATTTCTATTTTAAATGTCAGGTTCTCACAAAGTAAGTTCCTAGCAGAGAGGCAGGAATTTATTTTAAACAAGGAAACTGAAGAATTTTTGCCATACACTGTAATTATTTATTAATCTTGAAACACAGCAAACTCTAGGCAGGAAAAAAAAAAAAACCCGTATGTTTATCTTTACTATTTACATAAATCTAAACCTGATAGAGATTTTAGGCTATGGTTATCACAGAAATTATCTGATATGTTCTTTTGAAGTTTGTTGACGAAAACCACTCCAGACACAAATCCATTTTATGTGGTGTGTGGTCTTGGAAGAAAAAAATATTAGTCTTATTTAGCTGAAAAATGAGCACCCTAAAATATTTCTACCAAAGTTTATAGAAGGACAGGATTAATAAATAAAGTAATTAATGTGACAGAATGATTTTGTGCTAGATACAGTCTTTTTTAAAATAGCATGTTATTTGATTAACAAAGTATATATATCTTTAATGAAATGAATTTTTCAGATATAAATACAATATATTATTTTATAAAGTTGTTTATGTATATAGAGTTTCTGGTATACTATGGAATATAGAGTCCTGCTTATGAGAGTGTTTATGATCTAAATTTTTTATGACAGTGACCATAACATCACTTATTCATGAGGAAAAAAAAAGAAAGTTTCAGTACATATTAGTCACTTCAATTTATGGGAAATCATTCAGAAAATTTCTAGATTGTTACAATGCCAAACTTAATATAGAAATGTTAATTTAGTAAACATTAAATACAGATTTCAGTACAGGCCACTGGACCTAAAAACTAGGGCTTCAGAGTCAAACCTGGAAGTCAGCTGCTTAACTTCTTCTACTTTATTGTCCTCATTTGTAAAATGCAGATAATAACTTTATTGTACAGAGTTTTCAAGAAGGCTTAAATGAGATAATTTATATCATGACCTAAACTCAGTGCCTAAATGTACTCAATAAATTTTAGTTTCTCTTACTTTAAGAAATAGGAACACTCACCGTAAGGACAAGAGCCATACATATTTGAGCTATATTTATAGCTGTCAGAGAGCTTAGTATTTTACATGAGTAGTTGTTCAACAAAATCTGTAGAAATAAAGAAGAAAGGAAAAAAGGACCTGCTTCCAATGCTAAACCAACTCCGGTTCTATTATGAGGAGATAGAATTTACATAAGTAAATATTTATGTTTGAAATTTGCATGTAAAAATAAATACCATCCTAAAGGCACATACCAGACTTAGGAAAGGAGAATGTATTGATGCTCAAAAGGCATTTGAATAAAAGTATTCTATGGCTCTTCAGAGTGTCCATGAAAATAAGGAAAGAATACAGGCAGACAGGCTCACCAGGAGTCCCTTAAAAGAGTCTGAGTGTGCAGGGCTTGGGCCAGGCTGAGACTGTTGGAATTCACAAGCAGAGAAATAAAAAATGTTGGGCAGGAATCAGCAGAATTGATGCCAGCCTGGGTAAATGGAAAGGGGAGATGGGCTGGGAGCGCTGGCTCACACCTGTAATCCTAGCACTCTGGGAGGCTGAGTGGGAGGATCACTCGAGGTCATGAGTTCGAGACCAGCCTCAGTAAGAGCAAGACCCCATCTCTACTAAAAAAATAGAAAGAAATTAGCTGGACAACTAAGGCTATATAGAAAAAATTAGCTGGGCATGGTAGCACATGCCTGTAGTCCCAACTACTAGGGAGGCTGAGGTAGAAGGATCGCTTAAGCCCAGGAGTTTGAGGTTTAAGGTTGCTGTGAGATAGGCTGACGCCACGGCGCTCTAGCCCAGGCAACAGAGTGAGACTCTGTCTCAAAAAAAAAAAAAGGGGGGGACGGGAGGGAGGTGAAGCCCAAGGGCTCTGCCTAGGAAACCAGGATGTAGGAAAAGAAGAATAAATGAGCTCAGGGGAGACCATGAATTCCCTTTCTTTCCCTCATGTTTAGATTTAGGTGATGGCAGAACATCTAAGTGAAGATGTTCCATAAACAGAAAGAAATCTATGACTAGAGAGAATATAAAAGGTCAGGGCAGGAGAGGAAGATCTGGAAATTGTCTGCATAGAGGTGGGTGGTAAATAAAATTGGGAGCTCAAGTATTCTGACTTTTCAGAGGAAATGATTTGCAAACCATAAAAGAATTATTTTAAAAACTCACTATTTTAATTGTATTTATTTCTTAAGTATTTCTGCATTCTCTCTGGGAGTTAATATAGTACCAAATTTTATATACTTACCTGTTTAGAGCTAGAAGAAACTTGAGAGATTTCTGACCCAATTCCTTTAGTTTTATGGACAGGCAGAGCCCCAAGGGGGTGAAGTGACATGCTCAGAGTTAGTGAATAAATAAGTTTCCATTTGTTCATTCATTCAACAAATACAAATATGCAGATATAAATGAATGCAAATATGGAATGATTCAAAATTCTATATTGGCATGCATTTCTATTTACAAATGGTTAATGCTTTCATGACTGTAATTTAGAGTCAGGCTTGTGCTAAATTAAAACATGCATACTTTAAATGACTGACCTAAAGCCATATATAATACCGTAATTGGAAAACTAAAGGTTTCCTACAAACATTAATATGTCCCTTTAAAAATACCAGGCTGATGGTGTTTAAACATGTTCACATTTAGAAACACTTCCTTGCTTTAGTAGGAGTAAGTCAGAATAACCTATAGGTCATACATGATATTTTCTAAACTTCAATTTAAAGACATACAAGATTCTTGTTTTATTTTAATGTTGATCCCAGCCATGTTATATGCTTAACTTGAAATGTATGATGTGGATATTCTAACCAGAGAAGAGGTACACTTTCCAAGTCACCTTTTTTACACTTGGATAAAACCAAAGGGAAATATAAATAAATCGAGCAGGAACCCAACATGGCAATAATCTAGGCTGTCAGCTTTCAGTTGTTTATTTAGAAAATCGCTCAATCACTCTCCTGGTACTTACTGTAACTGCACAGTTTATTCAACTGACAGTAGCCAGAATAAAGAAAGGGCAAATTGACTAAACTGTGAATTTTACCTTTGATTGTTCTTTGGTAATAGACTATCAAATGATTATACAACCTATAATTGAATAAGTCCAATGACGGAAAACTGATTACTTTCCAAGAATGTGCAGTCTATCTTTAATCATCTTTCTTGGAAAGTTCTTTCATATAATAATGTTTCCCTGAAACTTCCACATACATATTGGTTTATATTCTGCCCCTAGGGATCGTGCAAAGCACTCATAATAGCGCCTTTGGCCTGGTAATCCTTTCAATATTTGGAGAAAGCTGCCAGGTTCCCTCTGAGTTTACATGTACCCTGGTTATTCCTCCTCTGAGTTGTCCTAAGCCTGCTGCTCTTCTGAATTTTCTCCACAGAATTTGCTCCTGTTCACTTAGGACTTTCTTTAATATGGTGCAGTATTATAGAGTATATCATCAGCTCAGGAGTCGGACAGATCTTTATTTGAATCTCTGCTTCATCATTAATAGGCTGTTTGATCTTATACAATTTATTTAACCTTCTTGAGCCTCAGTTTTCTTACCCATCAAATTGGAAATAAGAATAATAACCTCAGAGTTATATTGTCATGACTAAATGAGATCATACATGGTCGAGTAACTGGCCCAGCTCTCATTCAACCTATATCCCTAATAGGAGTCAGACTTTTGCAGACAAAAAGGGAGTCCCATCACTTCTTAGATCCAAATATCATGTACTAGCTGGAAACCAAGGAGAGTTGAAAGTGTATTTAAATATTTGCCTGTTTCTCATGTGCTCACATATACACCTCCTCCATAAAGAGATCATGAGTATGACTTCACAAAATATTTCCATTGAACATCTTTGGCAATGTAAGTGGGAAATAATGCAAAAGGAAAAAGGAAAATAATAAATTTTTGCAAAGGGTAGTACAGAGCAATAAATACAAACTAGTGTAGTTTCTTATGCTACCATCTAACCTAATTTCAAGTTGTATTAGCTTCTTATTTTAATCTGTTTTTACTTTAAAGGTTTTAAAAGTGTCATATCTGCCATTGTGTAATTCCCTTACCAGGTAACAGATTTTTCAAGAATGAAGGGTAACAATATGCAAATCAAGCCCCTTAAAATATTTTCCAAAAATGTGAGTTGCTTCTCTTCTGAAAGGATTTCTTTCTGTAAGAAAATGGAAGCTCCTGGGTTAGCTTTATATTTCCCCTGTGATTACCCTTACTCCATATCTTTCACCTCCCCTAAATCTCCCAACCCCCGAATATAGTTTTAGCCAATTGCTTTGAAAGATGGCAATGACTGCATTTCAACACACGCATAAACACACACACAATCTTACAGTATAGAAATACTGCTAAAACTGCCCCTAAATTTCACTGTGTCCCACAAGTCTAACTAACTCAGCCTGTTAAGCATCTGCCTGTAAGAAGGTGCCACATTTTTTCTGCATAGGGCAACTAAAAAAACATTCTTTCAGCTACACTCATATTTCTGGGAACATCTGCACAATGTCTTCATGTCAGAGACCAGAATTAAATATTCTCCCTCTAATGTAAATTGCCCAGCCCAGTCTTTCTTTTAAAATCCTCAAGATTCATTCTCCATTAAACACGTTCCAATTATTTGCCAGTATAATTAGCAATCTTTTGTGTGTGTTTCCATTTTTACTTTATATACTTATATCAGAGTATCTATATAACTTAAACGCTCTGGGATAGGTGCAGTGGCTCACATCTGTGCCTGAAATCCCAGTACTTTGGGAGGTCAAGGTGGGAGACTAGCCTGAGGCCAGGAGTTCAAGACTAGCCTGAGTAACATAGTAAGACCCTGAGACTCCATCTCTACAAAAAAAATTTAAAAATTAGCGGGGCATGGTGGCGTGCACCTGTAGTTTCAGCTACTCAGGAGGCTGAGGTTGGAGGATCACTTGAGCCTAGGCGTTTGAGGTTGCAGTGAGCTATGATGATGCCACTGCACTCCAGCCCAGGCAACAGAGCAAGACTCTGTTTCTAAAAAATTACGATAAATAAAAATTTTAAAATTAAATTTAAAAAACTCTGCTTTCTTAGCTGCCTCCCTCTTTAGACCATAAGCTTTCTGAAGGCAGGGAAAATATCCTAGTCATCCCAAAGGTCTGGAGCAGTAGCTAGCTCAGATTTTATCCTTTCTAAAATTCTGATTCTCAGGACTCAAGCATCCATGATATTCTTAATAATGTATGGGACTAATGAAATATTTTTGATAATATATTTATATACCATTCTAACCAAAAGATTAAATGAGATTGGGTCAGAGGTATTGTTGAACATGAAGTTACTATGCAGATGAACACAGAATGAGCTCTGGCTGTCTTCTCTCAGATTTTAAGCACAGATTCAGAGTATTTGGTTATGATTTACTATGCTTACTGGCAATGACATTAAGAGTGTCCAAGAAGAGTCGATGTCCTTCCAAAATTATCTAAATTGCTCTCAGAATATCTTCTGTGCAAGGAGAAGCTGGCTCAATTGTCCATGGGTTATATGTAGATGTATCATGTCTGAATCACTGGCACCAGTGCCTAAGGCCAAACAAAACCCCTAAACCTCAAACTATTAAGTGTTGAGCAAGATATTTAGCAACACTGGGAGTTCTGAAAGTACATCTTATTTTGGCTCAGATGCCTAGGGGAAAGGACAGGTCTTTAGGATTAAATTGAACCTTGCGCATCATTGTATCTCTCATAAAGGCCAGACACGGTGAATGAGGGAGAAGTAAGTCAGTCACTCTTCAAGGATATATTTATAACCAAAGTAATAGACCAGCCTTCTTCTGTTTTATGTCACTGGTCAAAGTGTTTGTTGAACAATGTTGCTGAGCATGCAAATAAGCTCAGCATTCTAGAAGCATTAGGTCTGACCCCTTGTTCTCAGTGAAATTAAATAGCTTTGTAAATGTCTAAGAAGATTTTGTATAAAGAGGTAAAATTTTATGAGGCTGTCATCTATAATGTCTAGAAGAATGTTTAAAATTTGGGTAAGTCAAGCTGATACGGAGTAGAAACGGACAGACTGACAAGACTATGTTTATGTGGAGTTTCCTAAATATTTATGAGTTTTAACAGTGACTCCCTTTGGTCTCAGGGTCAGACATCAGTTACATTATATTAATTTACAATTATGAGAGTGAAAAATTATTAACCTGACCAAGCACATAAGACAATGATTTGTAGATTAGATGATTTCTATTAATTTATCATAGGAGGTAAATTGTACCTCTCTACTCATTTTCTGAAGGGCAGAGCAGTCCAGAGACCAAATAACAAACCAAAACCTTGTTGAATGAACCATAAAGGAGAAATTCAGCATGCCAAAAGGAGATTTACATCAAATTAACATATCTTGAGATGTTAATTCTTCTTCCCAGCAGGGGTATTTCTGTCTAGACATCTTGGACTGGTCATTAGAACTAGCGCACTTTATTCTAAGGAGGACTGCCAATATATACTAATTTGCACCTTTTAACTTTGCTTTTTCTACAACATTGGTTCTCTCTGCATGTGCTCCCTGTAGTGAATTACACCACATCTCCTATCATATCAGAATCTTGTCTCTCAGAGGTGAAGAGCTTCAAGAAGCATTTTACTGTCTTCCCATTAGATTATGACACATTACATTGATTATACATTCTGGTGGATCCTCGTCTCATCTCATTGCTTAGTGGATATTTTTAATTTAAATTTTATTTCCAAAATCAGACAGGGTATTTGGATGCAATGGGGATGGAAAAAATATAAAAATGAAGAGCAGAAACTTACATTCTTATCCTTATTTTTATCTTTCGAAAATGTTCCTGGGTCCCTAGAATTGCTTCAAAAATTGTAATTTTTAGTTTAAAAATTATATGTGGTCAGCTAAAATTGGCTACCTTTGGCAAAGCACTTGGGTTTCTTAAATATCTATTATGGACCTTCTATTGTCTATTCTTTCTCAAATTCTATTTATTTTTATCAATAAACTTTCAATTAACTTTTATTGAGCATATGGCCAAAAATCCTTCTGGGTCCTAAAAGGAGGAATCAAACATAATTTCTGTTTTCAAAAACTCAGAATCTATGGGAAAAACAGATATAATGTCACTAACACATGTGTAATCACTCAATGGTATGCATGTTCTAAACCAGCACTGTTCAATAGAAATAAATTACAAGCCACAGATGAGAAGTCACATATATAATTTTAAAGTTTCTAGTATGCCACATGTAAAAAGTAAAAAATAAACAGGTGGAATGAATAATATATTTTATTTAGCCCAATATATCCAAAATAGTACCACTTCACAAATACATAAAAGTATTTTAAAAATTTTATATATATATATATATATATATATATATATATAATTTCAGCATATTACAGGGGTACAAATGTTTAGGTTACATATATTGCCTTTGCCCTGCCTGAGTCAGAGCTTCAAGTGTGTCTATTCCCCAGATGGTGGGCACCATACCCATTAGGTGTGAAGATACCCATCCGCTCCTCCCCCCTCCTACCTGCCCAACACCGGACGAATGTTACTACTATATGTGCACATAAATGTTGATCAATTAATACCAATTTGATGGTGAGTACATGTGGTGCTTGTTTTTCCATGCTTGTGATAGATTTCATATATTTTTGTACTAAATCTTTGAATAAGATGTAGGTTTTACATTCACAGCACATCTCAGTTTGGACTAGCCATATATCAAGTGCACAATAGCCACATGTGGCTAGTGGTCACCACATTGGACAACACAGCAAGGAGCATATAGTAAGTTCAGAGGGAACACAGAGAAGGAAGAGATTGCTGGGCCATCAGGAAAACTGAACAGAATAGTTGATGTTTGAGTTCAACCTATAATGATAAAAGGATTTTACTAGGTAAAATGGGACTAGATTTTGCTAAGATTATGAATCTGTCTATTAAGTTTGTATTTGGTCTTTTAAGGTATGGCTAGGTTTTTAAGGCAGGGAGTAACAGAATCAGAGTTTTGCTTTCAAACGATAAATGTTAGCAGGATGGAAGATCCATTGGACAATGGGAAGAGTAGTACCAAATAGAAAATGGTCATGTGGCTAATGCACAGAGTACGGGAGATGGATTTAAATATTGCCTGCATGCTTAAGGCTGCCAAATTTAACTCTTCAACTCAGCTCTCTCTCCTAAATTCCAGACTTGACAATTTCATACTTGATTTCTCACTCAGGTGCCTAATAGACAATTCTAACATAAAATAACAAAAACTAAACTCCTAATTTTCCACTCAGACTTCTCTATATACAGCCTTTTCCATCTCAGTTAATGGCTACTCTTTTCTTCTAGTATGTTGCTTAGACTGACAACTTCTTTTCTTTTCATCTCTCCTAGCCAATTCCTCAGGAAATCCTGTTGACTCTACCTTCAAAAATTCAAAATCTGACTACTTCTATTTCTACTGCTACCAACCTGGTCTGAGCCACCATCACCTCTCACTGCATTATTGTAATAGCTGCCCACCTTGTCTCCTTGCTCTTATCCTTACCCCCTAGAGTATATCTTCAGCAGAGCAACCAGAATTGCACTTTTGATACTGAAGTTAGGTTATCTCCTGAAACTACACAAGGGCTCCCTATTTCACTCAGAGGCAAGGTGCCTGTGTGGCAAATTGGACTGTTCCCAATTCATCATTCCCTATATGAAATAGAATTATGCACTCATGTCTTTTGCCATGTGAATTTTTAGTATTTCTGACAAGAGCAAACAGAGTATACATCTCAGCCATACTAACTTTGAGCTCCAGCAAATGTTTTTCTTTGGCCAATGGAATTCATGGAAAAGATTCTGTCTTAGGGTCTTTGTACAGGCAGATCCTTCTGCCTAGACCATTTTTCTTTTAGTTACCTGCATGGCTCACTCCCTCATTTCCTCCAAGTTAAATATCAATGATATGCATCTTTCCAGCCCATTTAAAATTGCATGTCCATCCCCTCTACCAAGAACTGATGAAGAAGTGGCATGAGGGAGCTTTCTGGGTTGATGTAAATGTTCCATACAGAGATATATGGTAGATGAATGTATACAGGTGACAAAATTCATCAGTTTGTACATTAAGGTGTGTGTATATCATAGTATGAAATTTTACTACAAAAAATGTAAAGAAATGCTGAAAATATTGAACTCTAGTTAACAGGTTTGCTTTCCACAGTGGTATCAGTTATCAATTATGAAACTATCTTTTTTATATTCAAGTCATAAGTAAATGAGTAAATATGTTGTAGATAAAAAACAGGTTTCTTCTTCCAGAGAAGGTAATAATATTTACATATATGGAAAGAATGATGACTAGATGGAATGTATACTGGAATATTGTAAGGGGATTGGAACTAGAAATATAAGCTAATAGTTCACACCCGTTATTTAGATAGATGTAATTACAGAAATTGATAAAGGTGTAAGATAGAGATAAATATCTTATCTCTGTTCACTGAAAGGTTCTAGAAGCAATGTCACACCAGTAACAATAAGCACAACTAGTGTCTAGATTTTGGTTTCTGCGTACCATTCTCTACTAAAAAGCCCACGTCCTTGGATAAGTGGCTAACTCTTCAGTGAAGGCAGGGAAGGTCCAAAATGATCTAGAATATCGTAGTACATCAGAAGGTAAGGAAGTGTTTGGGGCATCATGAGAATGTCTCAAAAGGTCACAGTAGCCAGCTTAAAGGGAATTCCACTGGCTAAATTTGGAACTACTCTGTACCAAAATAAATAGTGATAAAAATGGATCATAGCAAATTGAATACAATTAGAATCCACGAGTTCATCTGGTGTAAATAAATGAACAAAAAAAAAATGGAGAGGGGAAACCTCTTCCTTATGGTACAATGCCAATTGATAAATGTGGAAGTAGTCACAGATTTAGATCATCAACAGATGCCAAAACTAGTGATGGAAGGTGTAATGAGGAATACAAAGTACCTCCCCACAAATTACTCACTAATTATAAAGAGAAAATATTGATGTTACAGTGGGGAAACCTACTGGACACCATCTTAACCAGAAGATCAAAGCTAACATCAACATTTTAACAAGCAAACATCTTCTGACACCTGGTATAAAGCACTTACAAAAACTGATTATCATTTTAGTGCTTTTCCTATTTAAAAAATTTGATCCAACTCAAGAGGAAACAAAGAAAACCCAAATCGAATGTCACAGGCCTGGACTCTTCAAACTGTCAAGAAACCCAAAGAAAGGCTCAGAGAAGTTTCTAGATTGAATGAGACTAGTAAAATTTGACAACCAAATGCTGTATATGATCCTGGATTGAATTCTGGGCCAAGAAAAAAAATATCTATAAAGGAGAATATTGAAAGAACTGATGATTTTGAATAGAGGCTCTAAATCAGATAATAGTATTATACTGTATAGTATATATTCTGATTTTGATCTAATTATATATTTTAAATGTCTTTATTCTTAGAAAATACATACTGAAATATTTAGGAGTTGAGGGGCATAATGATGCCACATTTAAATATTTGAGATGCTACATATGTTGATTAGCATAATCATTCCACATTATATTCAAAAATTATAACACTACTTTATAACCCAGAAATATATACAACTATAATTTGTCAATATACAATAACATTTTTTTAAAAGTGTAGGAAAAATATGTGTATACGTGTGTATGTTTGAGGATGGAGAGAGAGAGAAAATAAAGCAAATGGAGCAAAATGTAATCAATTGTCGTATCTTGGTAAAGGGCATATGGGAGTTCTATGTACCACTCTTACAACTATTCCATAAGTCTGAAATAACATCAGTTTTAAGTGCCTCCCACTGCTCATAGCCTACTCACCTTACCCTATTCTACCTTTTCTTCTCCATAGCACTTACCACCTTTGAATATGTGATAATTGTATGGTTTTTTGTCTATCTCATCCACCTAGAAAAACTAAAATGTAAATCCATGAGGGCAGGGATCTGTTCACAGATATATTCCAAGCTGTTAGAAAGTTCTTGGCACACAGTAGGTGCCCAATAAATCTTTGTTGCATGAAAACAGAGAGAGTTGATAAAGGAGTAAACTGGGAAATTGGTAATGGCAATGAGAATAGGTTTGACGGTAGCTAACATCATAACAACACCTGCTTCTTGAGCATTTACTGGATGCCCAATGTAATTCTTAAGTGCTTTACACATATTACTTATTTAATCCTACGAAATTTCTGAGATGGGTATTATCACTACCCTTGATTTACAAATGAAAAAACTGAAGCACAGAGAGTCAACAGCTTTCCCAAAGTCACCTAGCTAGTAAGTGATGGGGACAGAATGAGGAACAGAAACATTCTAGCTCCTGCATAGTCTCCTGGGGCAACACAAAGGCAAACCATTCAGGATCAGACACACTTGGGGCGAGTCCTGAGTCTATCACATATTAGCTGTGTGACCTTGAAAAAGTAACTCAATTACTATATCACGAAGTTTTCTAATTAAAAAAAATGCAAATGACATCTACTACATAGGGATGTGAGGCTTAAGTGAGGAAAATAAGGTACGTTTCTAACAGTGCCTGGAAAATCATACTCAATCATTATTAGCTTTCCTTTCTTCAAGTGAAGCTCATATTTTTGTTTGTTTGCTTGTTCATTTGTCTTTTAAGTGGCCTACTTGGTAGATGGTGATGTTATTAAATAAGCTCAGGATCACTTGTTAATCATGATTAATTCCCATTCCAGCTGTCATCCACTATTTGTTCTCTTGAATGAACAGACACACTTTCTCCTTCCTTTGTCTCCTTTGATGTTTCATATACTATTCATTTCATCATATACTTTGATGAAATATCCCAGTGCAGCATAAATTGAATTTGCATAGAATTGCTAGTGGTCCGCTCTTGAAATGAGGCTGATCTGGGGACTTCCAGAGGACCCATACAAGTGGGAATAATAACAGAGAAGTATATTTTTCCTGCTGTGAGTTGAAAATGCAGAAGCATGGGAAGAGTGGGTATGTCTAAATGCCACATGAATATGTAACCTTTTGTGCTGCTATGATTTTATGAAATATTTTTATTTTTACTGACTTTTCAGTGTGATAATTAAAATGCAAATAATGATTTTTGTTTTACTTATTATGTCACGACATATTGTCCATTCATTCATTCATTCATTTACTCAAGAAATCACATTGATTTCAGAACCTTATATAATGGAAAATCACTCTGCTAGATGCTGATGGTTCACTGACAGGGAAATTTTTAGGCAATAGCTACCTCCAATTTTTATACAATATATTTTATAACATCATTATTTTTTTAAAAAATTGGCTTTAGACACATTGTTTTAAAGTGTACAAATGAAAAGTATATCTTTTTTATTACTTATGTTATTAACTGTGCCTTTATGGCTCTTAACTTTCCCCACTGTAAGCTTCTTCTATGGAGCTAGCAAATATTTTTATTTAAAAAAATATTAAAAGTATTATTCTAAATGATTGTCAAGTAGACACTGTAGAGAATGCTAAGATCTATTTTAGATAAATGAAGTAGGATCCAAACATAAAAGATCAGTGAGAGTGAACCTTACTGAACCTCAAGAAATAATTCCCATATATGTCTACACCAGTAGCCGCTTGTAGTCTCCAATTTAATCAATTGGCATATCTCGTTAAGGGACAACGGGCATGTGAGTTGTTGAACTTGGCAGCTGTTCTCTTTGTATGTTCATTGTCATATCTCATTATCTTTCTTTTAACTTGGGAGAGATAGGAACACTCATACACTGCTTGTGGGACTGCAAACTAATACAACCTCTATAGAAAGTAATATGGACATACCACAAAGAGCTAAAAGTAGAACTACCATTTGGTCCAGCAATCCCAACACTGGGCATCTACCCAAAGGAAAAAAAGACATTCTATAAAAAAGACATCTGCATTCGAATGTTTATAGCAGCACAATTCACAGTTGCAAATATATGGAAACAACCCAAGTGCCCATCAATACATGAGTGGATTAATAAAATGTGGTATATGTATACCATGGAGTACTACTCAGCCACAAAAACAATGGTGATATAGCACCTCTTGTATTATCCTGAATAGAGGTGGAGCCCATTCTACTAAGTGAAGTATCCCAAGAATGGAAAAACAAGCACCACATATACTCACCATCAAACTGGTATTAATGGATCAACACTTATGTGCACACATAGTAGTAACATTCACCAGGTTCCGGGCAGATGGGAGGGAGAAGGAGAGAATGGGTACATTCACGCCTGATGGATGCAGTGCACATCATGTGGGGGATGGACATGCTTGAAGCTCTGACGCCGGTGGGGCAAAGGCAATATATGTAACCTAAACATTTGTACCCCCGTAATATGCTGTAATAAAAAATAAATAAATAAAATTTAAAAAAGTGAACTAATTAATTAAAACACAAATAATAAATAAATAAATAAATTCAGTCAAAAAAAAAAAAAAAGAAAAATCCTATTTTACATAGGAATTTTCTCCCATAGGGAGAAACCTTCAATTCTAAAACTCTTAAGTGTAGAATCTTAGTATACATAATGTTTTTTCAGAGCACAAAATCCACACACATTTTAAATTAACACAAAGGTCTACTCTTCAAAGCAAAGCATACAATTCAAGTAAGCTCTGTACATAAGGTAAATGTGGACACTGTGTCTGCCAAATTAATACCCTTTCACAAGGCATCACCACTTACATTGTACAGGCAGATCATGGCACATACACAGTTGGGAATAAAGGAATTTGAAGGTAATTCAGAGGGCCATCAGTTCAGTGGCTTTCAAGTGATGCTTTTTGGCAATTAAAGATTCTTCAGGGATTTCTTTGTGGGGAAGGAGTGTGGAGTTAAGTTATAGTGGAGTTCTAGACACAAACACGCACACGTACACATACATGCACACACAATCCACCAAAGCAGATTAAATGATTACCTCTTTTGCAAACTTACTTCTGAGCAAGATTGAGCAAAGGATTTTGAAGGTTAAAACAATTCTGAAAGTCATGAATCTGAATCTCTATTAGCTCTTTGGACTTAGGCAGAAGCTGAGGCCTCATTGGGCTATGTGACTTACCTTTGGTCCTACAGTTAGTGGCAGAGCTGTATTTGTTTGCGTGAGTGTTCAATCTCTGGCATTTGCTCTCTGATAATTACATGAAAGACAAAGGACATGAGTTCTGAATGAAGGAACTATGGTATGTTCTCTATAAGTCTTATCAATGTCAAGTTTTAATAAGAAGGTAATTGCATATGTAGGCCTTACTTAAATTTTATCATGTTAATGATTTTTTACTAAATTGCTCAAAGTATTTTGTAGGTAAATCCATTTCTCTACATTCCTTAAAACTAGTGAAATACTCTTCTATCTTATAGGAATTTGTTGTCTACATATTGTTCCTGAAATAGAGGATATATTCACTGAACAGATTCATTCATTTCTTCTTCTCTTACGTCTTCCTTTCTTTTCTATTCCATTCTTTTCTTCCTTAGAGTATACAAAGCTAAATATGTGGTCATTCATAAATATACAGTAAAACATCGGGATTCTGGAGGATTGCTAAGCAAAAATGTGTAGTCTCCCAACACTGCCCCTGTTCTGTGTGTAGTGGGAGTAGCCTGGAGAGGACAGGGTAGGACCCTGAAGGTACGCAAGAACATGATGGGATGGGTAGAACAGGAAGTGACAAGAAAGCGAATGAATTTTGTCATTTAAGTAAATGTCTTCAGGTATTACTAGGTCAAACGTAATTCTCTTTATACACAAAACCAAGATAAACTATAAACCACTCCCACTGAAATTATGCAAAAAGGTCTTTCGAGAAGACATTCTATAGAGAGAATCCAAAAAGAATCCAACCTACCTGAGTTTGCATAGATAGATGAATAAGTAAATAGGGACATAGCCAGACCTATATATAGAGTTAATTTTGCCGGAACATGTGCCAAGTTTGGACACGGACTCTAAAGATTTTTGGTAATCAAGCTATTCTTCTTATAAGAGAGTTCACAGTCTGAATAGACAAAGTCTGGCTCATTGTTGGGGCAGGGATGGCAGAGGATACAGAAGATATTAATGAGCCACATGAATTGGGTTGAGCACAGAAGAAAAGGAAGAAAGTGATTTCCTTTTCTAGTCATAATAAAAAAGAAATTTCCTCAATAGAAAGGAAAGTTCTATTACTCCAGTAATACCTGTTCATTCACTGTTTCCTTCAACAGTTATTGAAAACCTACATTGTTCTTGACATTGTCATAGGCAGTTAGTGGTACAAGGAATAAAGCACAGACTTCCTCCTTGGTGTCACTTTTGGTCTATTTGCATTTATGACATAAATGAGTTACCTATTTAATGAACTATATATTTCACTCTAGAGTGTAGATAGAGTTTTTTTACTGCCTTTATGATCTCTTATTAACAAAGCAAAAAATACAAAATATCTGATGTATTAAGGAATATATTGAAAGAACAAGACCCCAAATCTGCAGTTTAACTTGAGATTCTGGGGCACAAAGATGATAGAACAGGTAAGCGCCAGTGTTGGAAGTGGGTACCTAAACACAATTTCATGTGGGGATGTGCTTTACCTGTTACATAATATAAATGAGAACTCTTTCTTTACCTCTGTGTTAAACCATATAGCCAAATGTACCTTAGCCTGGAATCGATGTTTTCAACTCTCGCATGACTTCCTTGCATTAGGCAAAACACATGTTGAATTTAGGCCATGTTGTAATAGTTATTTATTTCTTAGCTTGTGCAAGGCACTCTTTCTTAGGTCTTTTTTTTTTTTTTTTGAGACAGAGTCTCACTCTGTTGCCCAGGCTAGAGTGAGTGCCGTGGCGTCAGCCTAGCTCACAGCAACCTCAAACTCCTGAGCTCAAGCGATCCTCCTGTCTCAGCCTCCCGAGTAGCTGGGACTACAGGCATGCACCACCATGCCCGGCTAATTTTTTTTCTATATATATTTTTAGCTGTCCATGTAATTTCTTTCTATTTTTAGTAGAGATGGGGTCTCGCTCTTGCTCAGGCTGGTCTCGAACTTCTGAGCTCAAACGATCCGCCCACCTCGGCCTCCCAGAGTGCTAGGATTACAGGCGTGAGCCACCGCGCCCGGCCTTTCTTAGGTCTTTATTAACTCACATAACTCGAGTGACGTGATGTATATATCTTTGTATATTCACCCTGGATGATGAGTTGAGAGGAAATTATATTGAATTTATTCATCAAATAATTTTCTTTAGGTTGAGCTTGTCTTATCTCAATTTGTGATAATATGAATGTTTTTATAAAATTTAGAAGCAGCTAAATATCTGATGTTAAAATTCTGGCTTTAACAGTGAGTACAATAATGGATAATTGCTCAAATCTTTAAAATATGAAAATGTATTAGATTCATTAATGTTTTGATTAAAGGCACAAAATTTAACAACATAGTGTAGCAAAAGCATTTTATCTGAATGCAAGTAAAGTTGATACAAAACTAAAAATGACTTGGGCTTTAGAGGAACCATATGGTATAAAAGATATTGTTGGAAAAGTTTTGATTTTTTAAAAAGCAATTTTAAAGCCATTGCACTAGATAAACAATCTGTATTACCTCTTGTTAGCATCCGCATTTCATGATTTCTACAGCTAGTTACACATTCTGAGCATCTGCTAAAGCTCAAATTCTGCTCTAGCTTCCTGTAGTGGAGTTAAGGATTATTTGCTTTTATATGGTTCATTTATGTCTGTGGTATGTGATAAAGGTGGTGATTTCTTGACACAGCAATATAGATGAGTTTTCCCCATTAAAAGCTCGATGGGGAGCAGGGAGGGAACCCTTATAAATCACTGTGTGGTCTTGTAAATTGTACAGTGTTATGAGGTATTTTCCTCCCAGGTTTGGATCAGAATAACAACCACACATGAAATTGCCAAGAGCATTCAAAAAGTAAACAAAACCAACCGAAACAAACAAAACAAAGTGTAATATTATTGTAAGAAAAAATCCTGCAAAATTCTTAACCCAAATGAAATATTTTCAAGGACACTGCCAAGAATATGAAAATGGGAATAGGTGTATGTGTATGTATATATTAATATATATTTTCCTATTTTAGAGGAGGAAATGCTAGACATTCAAGCTATAGTAATACCAGTAACAGCAGTATTGGTAGAATAAATCATATTTATTAAGCACTTACTCTGTGCTTGACACTCCACTATTTGATTTCCCTGGATTTACCTTGTTTAATCCCTAAAAATCACCCCATGCACTTAGTATTATATTGCAGATGAGGAAATTTATGATTGCCTTCTGCATATTTAATAGAATATTCTGTAAATGCACCATGATACTTTTATTTCAAGTCACATCTCATTTAGGTAAAAATTATTTGGTAATACATACTCTCCATCCCCACTTTTAATGGTCATACCTTAAGTCAAGGCCAGAAAAAGTGGCTTCATATGTATATTTCTTAAGTAAAAATAATACACTTCTAGGACTTGCATTAACTCTTTCCTACCATTTATTTCCCAAAGGATGATTACCAACAGTAGACATCAATTGCTCAATGACCCTATACGAAGTACAGATTTAGGAAAAGGGATAAAACTCAGTAGAGAAACTGTTCTCCCAAAACTTACACTTAAACACAAATACACACGCAAGCTTTTTTTTTAACCTTATGATACTAGGGTCGGTATCTTTCAAAACGTCCCCTAAAAGAGTTAAGTTTTTACATATATTGAGTTGTATTTACAATGAGGTGAGAGATTTTATCAATGGGAGATTCTGGCTCATTATTAACAACTTTGTAAATGCTTTAGTACTATAGAAACAGATTTATATCTATATGGTGACATTCACTTCACATTTTCTCAAAATGACAGAAATAGATGATTCCTTTAAACATGGCACTTGTTATTTTATAAATCATTTGGACAATGATTTGTGACAGATTCGGGCATTCTAATTGGGAAACATATGAAAATCCCATTATCACAGGGATGCTATCACGGATGTCATCTCACACCTACAGTGATCCCTTGTTTATAAACAAAGGAAGATGTTTCACTGACCTGAGTATCAGGGAAACTGTGTTTCTTCTGAATTCCTAAATTCTTATACCTTGTATATTAATTTTACCTTATGATTTGCCTGCCAGAATAATAGAGTCTAATTCTTGATTCACCATTAGGAATTTTAAAGAACTGTTCATGTGTATTTCACCATGCCGATCTTTATTTCCCTATCTTTATTTTCTGTTTACCTAATTCCAAAATGTTTATTTTATACTTCATTATGTGTACGTATGTATATATTTACACACATCTGCATTTAGGTGTGCATGTGTGCTTTGTAGAATGAATCGAATAAGACAGGGCATTAACACTTAAAAAAGATAAAATCAACAAGCATTCTGACACAATGCCTACCATAATACATCAAATTTTATTAGTATGTACTCTACTTAATTTTCCATACAGAGAGATGTGTGCCAAATTTCTTTCCTCTAAATAGAAAATGAAATTAGAGACAATGTGAGCAATGAAAATTCTTCCTATCCTTCACAATTAAGATCTGTGTATAGACCACGGACCAACAAGCCCAAAAGATGTGGATCCCAATTCCATATTGGCTTGGGCTACCTGTGTCAACTGACACAAACTGCCCAACCTCTAAGAGCTTGCTCATCTTTAAAATGGAGAGAATAATTTTTATTTTCCAGATGTTTCTAAGGATTAAATGAGATTAAATAAATTTGACATAGTACAGATTTAATAAATGCTTGTTTCATTCTTAGTCTTCCTCATGGAAATCTCCATTCATTAGATTTTTTTACTAAACATACACACTAAACATTCTGAAAATGTTTAATAAATTAATTTTGATGAAAAATTTACATGGGCCTATTTTCCTTTATTGAAATTGATTACATAGGAAGAAATTCACTCTAACTTTATATCCAAAAAGGATAAATGCTTAAATAATTTTTTAAATGATGGTACCCAACGCTTGTAAAGATGCATAACATGTGTGTGTTTGTGTGTGTTGAGGAGTAATCATTCTCATGCAATGCTAATGTCAGTATACATTAATTTGACACAAATTGTCTGAAGAGGTCTTTGGGCCTCTGTATATTACCCCTGATCCAGAAATTTAACTTCTAAGAATTCTGGCTAAAAATAATTAAGTATATATATAAAGAAATTTATTTATAAAGATGTTCATTACAGTACTATTTTTTAAGTTTTATTTTATTTTTAATTGACAAATAACTGCATGTATTTATCATATATGCATCAGAATGTGATGTTTTGCTATTTATCATAGAAAAACTGGGTTAGAAATCTAGATGTTCAGCAGTAGATGACTGAGTAAAGTGGAGCACATTTAAAAATTTGAATTTGAAATGACTATTGGCCGGGCGTGGTGGCTCACGCCTGTAATCCTAGCACTTTGGGAGGCCGAGGCGGGTGGACGGTTTAAGCTCAGGAGTTCAAAACCAGCCTGAGCAAGAGCAAGACCCCATCTCTACTAAAAAATAGAAAGAAATTAGCTGGACATCTAAAAATATACAGAAACAATTAGCTGGGCATGGTGGCGCATGCCTGTAGTCCCAGCTACTCGGGAGGCTGAGGCAGGAGGATTGCTTGAGCCCAGGAGTCTGAGGTTGCTGTGAGCTGGGCTGACGCCACGGCACTCTAGCCAGGGTGACAGAATGGAACTCTGCCTCAAAAAAAGAAAAAAAAAAAAAAAAAAAGAAATGACTATTAAATGAGGTGGCAAAGTACATTCTTGACATGAACAGATGTACACAGTATATTGCTGAGATAACAAAGCAAATCTTGAAACACCATATATAGAATGACCCTCTTTTTAAGAAATAAATTCACACCTATGTGAAGAAAAAAAACCTGTCAGAATTTATTAAAAAGGTGTGTTAAGGATGGCTATGGTTGTCTCTGCAAGACGGCAGGTGATTTGTACTTCTGTTAGCCTACAGTATCCTAAACTTTTCAGTGATGAACGCACACTACTTAGGTAATAAGAGTCATTAACTGAACAACAAATAACAGCTGCCTAAAGCCCAACTCCTTCCCATTTCCCTTCTGGTTTTGCTTCACTGAGGGCACATCCCAAGGCAAATGGTTTGGAAAAGAACTGAGCACAGCACACCATGTGTTCCAGTCTTGTCTTTTTATTTATTTATTTTTTTTATAAAAGATGTACTTGAGTGACCTTAAGAACCCAAATACGCAATAGTTGAGAAGGAGTTTTGTGAAGAGGGTGACTTGTGATGCTATCAGCACCATATCTCTTTTCAATTAATCAAGACATGCTGCTATTGGACAAGACTGTCTAGTTGTTACAATAGAAATCAGTTCCCAAACAAGTCATTTAGAACAAGTTTTGAGCCAGTTTTCCCTCACTTTTGATTACCTGATAATGTAATAGGCAACTTGATATAAACCTGTAACTGTTTTTTTTTCAGTTATTAAACTGTTATTTATACATGTCTTCTTATATGTACAGAAGTACACTCTAAGTAGGCAGTAGTAGTATTACACATTTTCTACTTAAAAGTAGTATCACATATTTTGTCAGCCAACCTAAACCACATGCTAGTGCACTGAGATGTAATATCAATCCTGAGTATTAACAGATACTGACTTGAACTCAGATTGAGAATTTCTGACAAATTTCACCTAACTTTAGTTTTGGCTCTTTAATTCAGGGTAGTACTTATTTCCCTGTCTTTTAAATATATGCATGCATACATATATCTATTTCACTGTTCAAGTGGTCTGTAAAATATATTTGTATGTCCTTAGTGAGAAAGCAAAGGACATACAATAGGAAAACTGTCTAAAAGGTATAAATGTCCACGATGTCTTTCCTCAAAACATTGTCTGTACTTATAAAATGAAGTGGTTTGGAGAAAAGTTCCACTTTTTTCTACTGACCTTTGGCTCCTATATGTCTTTCCCTCTGGCCACCTTCTCCCTCAGAAGCCTTTTTACTCAACCTAAAAATAGCTCCCAGATGTCTTGCTATCTTCTTTTGTTGCTTCTCTCCCCCTTACTGAGATTGTATGATTAGGAAAGATAGCAGGAAGAGTTTAAGGACAGGACCTTTTTTGGTTCAAAATAAGTTCATTGCTTACCAGGTCCTTTCTTTGTCTAATTGTGAATAGTTTGGGAATGTGGATAACTGTTTTCTGTAACTTTACTTATAAATAATGTTTGAAAATTATAGCAACTTCTTTGTTTTGAAGTTTAAGGTTACATGTCAGTATTTGTCTAATTTTATAACAGATGGAGCAATCTCACATATTCAACTACTAATCTACTTCAACAGACATCAAGTCACTTGCTGAATGTCTTAATTGAATTTTCTGCTTACATTTCCATCAAATATCTTCTGTTTTCCCACATCCTATGATTAATAACTATCACTGAATTCCCTGGCAATGGGGTGAGTTAAATGGTTTAACCTTGGCATTCCATCCTAGGATTGAAAGTCAAGTAAATACAAGAGCCTTTGCATCATATGTCTTGGTAAACCAACTTATGTTTTGAATTGGGTGAAATGTTTCAAAGGGAGAGTTTATTATTAGAAAATAGACATGTACAGCAATTCCTGCCCTCTCCTCATGAGTCATTGTGGGTAATGTTTGTGATTTCATTGTTGTTGTTAAATATCCCTTACCTGTGGCAAATCTTACAATAAAAATATTTCCACTAGAAGAGGTAGGTGGGACCTGACTAAACTCACAATCAAGACTTTCATCTTTATGAAAGAATCTGGTTAGAGAACCTTCCCCCTCATTACTCTTTTGTTAACATTTTCAGGCATGGCCACAGCCTTAGAAAGACCCAAAATACATGACTTTGGGATTGGAATGAAGCCGCAAAAAGCATGTTTTTATAAGGACAAGAAGTCAGAAAGCTGATCTTCATTGGTTTTCTGCCTACCATATGGAATGCTCCTTGGAGATCTGGTATATGCCTCAGCACATCACAGCTCATGGGAGAGCAACATTATTGTATTCATGACAAGGTTCACTGTGCCTTTCTTTCAAATGAACAAAATTCTTATAAAAATCTTATTACAGATTCAAAAATGTTCTTTGTGCTGTTATGATTAAGTCAATCAAACATGATTTGGTCAACATTCAAACAGAAAGCTGGGTAGCAGCTGAAGTCACAAATAGTTTTCTGTGAACTTGGATGTCTTGAGCAAAGCCGAGATGTTTGCATAATCTTTTCTGTAGCAACAACATTCCACATGCATATTTCTCTTTAAAAAGAAACTCCAAGCCCAGTGGTATTCTGGGTTCAAGGCCTGAATAAAAAGCATCTCAAGTCAAAAGTCCTGTTCTAAAAATTGAGATGTAGAGAAGGTCATAAGCTTTTTGACTTCTCTTTTAAATCATTTATGACTAAAAGTCACATTGATTCAAAGTACAAATTTACTTAAATCTTGGAACTCAAACTTTTAGCTATCTAGACCAATTTCTTCTTCAAAATCTTCTAAAATGTTTGAGGTTTCTACAAACAAGACAAATTACTGTACATAATACTGAGCAAAAGAGAAGGTGAAAAGCACAATAAAACCTGCTTACATAATTTTTCTCAAGGCCTGGAAATAAAAATGTTAAATGTGGCTTACTTTCTCTGGAATTTTTCCAAGATATGTCTCAAAGTGTATATGATATAACATTTATTTATAAAAAATAGAAATATAAAACCTAGAGATCCAAATGTAAAAAATAAAATGCAAATCTCTGAATTATATTTATTTTGAACATCTTACTTCCCCAGGAGTTTGATCAAGACAACATTTAATAAAGCAATATTTCTATGATAAAAATTACTTTTCTTTCTGTTTTGAACTAATAGAAGATGTACCAAAAATTGTACTTTCTCCTCAATGGTAGAGTTGTGTCATATACTCTTTTAATCTTATGAATTTAATTGTGTGGTTACTGTTATAATTCTACTAGTATGAGGAATAATAAAAATTCTACACAATAATATTTAGCACACATTCTCTTAATGTACAGTCATTATATTATTACATATTAATTTATATATCACTGCATAGAGATGCATACACAAATCTAAAACTCCTGTGTAAAATGTTTCCAATAACCTAATGTACAGAAAAAAATAATTAGCACATGCTGATGTCTTATCCTTATTTGGAAATAATGATAATCACCTTAACAGTGATTATGCTATAATATTAATAACAACAGCCAGCAAAGTTGTGCTAAGGGATGAGGTAGTCAACCAACTAACCAAGCTGCCATTTTAAAAGGGAATTAAACATTACTGGAATAAATTATAATATGATTAGCAGTTAAGTCATGTTTCCACATGAAACTTCTTTGTAGTTGCTGAGGTGAAAATGAATCCCAATAACTACAAATTAGTGCCATTAGCAGAAATTTAACATAATAAATAATGCTTTGCCAATCCCAAACTCTCTTTTCTGAGAGGTTAAGTTACAAAGTACAACTGTTGACTCTACCACTAACCTGAAACCAAGCAACCGAGTTTTTTATATCTCACAATCTTTGTCAACTGAAACTATTAATATGTGGATAAGACTCTTTACTAGAAACAAGTAATCTATTTCACTGTCTGAAGTTTAAGCCATTCACTATGCTTCCCAAGATGTCTCTGATTTGTGAAATCACACACACGCACACCCCACACCAACCTACCACACACACACACACACACACACACACACACACACCCCAAAAGGGGAAAAAAATACCTAACAGAGAATTTTCTTTGGATTTGATTCTGTAGATGGAAGTGAATTAGTAAATAAATCTGTTTCAGATCCTCTTTCTATAAAGGGTATTTTTTTACAAAAAATTATATTCATACTGAGTGTTAAACCAAAAGAAAATAGAAGATCTTCTAATTTCTGTTCTGCCCAATAATTACTTTCAAGTTTCTGAAACTGAAGGCCAAGTTGGAATTGCAACAGCTCTTGTCCATGTGTAGCTGAAATTCCAGTATGTACTGATAAACAAGATTTGACTGATGATGCTGACATTAATTACAATGATCTGCTAATTGGCCTTTTGGCCTTAATTGTGTCTTTTATAATCATATTGTAACATGCAGGATGTATATAAGAATAAACAATGAGTTTATTTATCTTTGAGATTCCAATAACTGCTGTCTCTTCATTGCAATGTATTCCAGAAAAACTACTGATGGAAAATCTGACTTGTAAATTTGGCTTTGACATTAGCAAACGTAAGCTCATCAAGTGTTCTTAGGATTGTCCATGTCAAAAGAAAGTCTGAACTCCTTGACTTAATCATAAGTTAGAAATGCTTCTAACCAAAAAGTAGGAGTATCATAAAATATAAAATATTTTCTACACTGAAACAATTTAAAATATTTTGAACAAAATTTAGCAACTATACCTAGTAGATAATCTCTATTTTGGTGAGTGTGAATAATTAATTGTATCTAAGGAGTGTGAAAGTATTTTTTAAAATTCCAAACATATCAAAATGCTACATTTGGTGCGGCAATAAATCCCTTGTTATAAAGAAAGGTATTTTTTAAAATAAAATAATAGTTTCTCATCCTCCCACTAACAAAATTACACACTGAACATGTCTGATATTAATTAAGCTAATCCTTTGTGCTGTTTTTTTGTCAAGTGCCTTGCATGCATTATCTCATTTAATCTTCTCAGTAACCCTATCAAATAAATTCTATATCCTCCCTTTACATATGAAATATGACAAGACTAAGGCCCAAAACGGTTAAGTAACTAGCATAAAATCACATAGTTAGCATGTGTCTGAGCCCAAATTCAAACCCAGAAGAATCAAACTTCAAGGTCTATACTTGTAACTCCATCTTAAGACTACTTGAACTCTATTCAGCAAATTCCTATTTTTTGTAATGCTCTGTCCATATGAGAGACTCCAAACATGTACACCTCTGCATCCCAGTTATGTTTATCTCCCTCTTTCTCTCCCACAAAGTAATTTTTGGTTTCATTTTATATTAAGGAGTAAACTTGTCCAATTGATAAGCAACTCTATGGAGATACAATATAAAACACATTAACCAAGTAAAAAATTTCAGTCAATTAAACAAAATGAGAAGTACATTAGAATTCAATCCATAGTATGTAGGAACTGGGTATGGGTAAGAAAACTCACTGTGCCCTACTACCAATATTTATAACAATTTCAGTTGACTATTTTTAGACTTCTTGGTTGCATGGTCCAACCGATTTGCATTAAATACATTATTTTTTGTAGTCTTAGACCTTGTAAAAAATGCTCGATTGCCTTTCTAGAATGCCCTTGTAAAAGGAAAAATGGCAAGCTTCAAAAGCGCATCAAATGTACAGTACGGGGCATTGAATGAAAATGTAAATTTATTCAAAAACTCATTTTCAATTTTCTGCCCATTTCTTTAGAAATAAATGAAAAGAGAATAAAGGTGACTAAGTGATAAAAACTTCTGTCATAAATTTCATGAATTCCAGATGATTTTCAGCAGACTTAACCTACCCTATGGAAACACACCGAAAGCGCCACCACAATCTCACTGCTTGTTTTTAGATATTCATGTCTCCGTATTATGCTTCCATTCCAGGGACAAGAACATATCTGAGCCTTCATGGTACAAATCTGGTAAAACACTCCAGGGAATCCTCAAAGTAGAATTATTCAACAATTCTCAGATGTGGGCAGGTGAAAAGTGCTTGTTTTTAATTCTTATTTACAAACATATTCTGTAGCATGTACACATTCCCAGCCTTTTTTTTGGTGGGGAATGGGGGTGGCACCAGATGTTGAGGAATAGAGATCAGCTAGGAGTGGGATGAGAGGAAGCAGGAGCTGTATGTAAAGACCATGTCTTTGGATGCATAAAAAAGGGATAGCTAGTTATTTGAATGTTGTGAATAAAACTCAAAACGAAATAGGATTAATCTTTCAAAAAGTAGTTTGAACCAGTGAATTACAATTCAAACATTTGTGTATGCATCGATGAGCACTTCTCTGCTGTTGGACAAATGAACAACTCCAGATCTTGGTGTAAACCTGCTACTGTTTTTCACCTCAGGTCAGTTTAAATCCTTGCTAGAAATTGAAGGGCTTTCTGAAGAAATATTTCTGCACCAAACACACACAGACATACAGAGAACACCATATGGCTAGTCAATTTGCTGCCTGATTAATGCACATGGGAGTAGGAAGGAAAATCAGCATTCAATTCAATTATAGGCAACTTTTATGATCAAATAAGGCAATTCCAGTTATCTCTTATTTAGATATAATTTTCAGTTAAATTCTAACAGACATAACTCTTCACAATAAGGCCTTGCCTGGATAGGGTCCAATGCAGACAATTTGTATTAATGCTCTTTAATGAGACTAGGCAATTTATTTTTGGCCTTTTGTCAGATTTTTTTTGATGATCAAAAATTATTAAGATCCTTTTCTAAGTCCATATATTGCTTCTGGTTGCCTCAGTCTCCAAGGGCACTTGACCCTGAAAGGCACATTGCAGTGTGCCTAGGACACGCAAAGCCAAGGAAAAATATGAAACATCTTATGGAAAGTTAATCTTACTTAAGAATGTGTAAATAAAAGCATCATTTTCTATTTAAAAACTTATAACATCGTATTTTTCACTATCTTATTTATACTTATAAATTTTGAGCTGGGCTACATCATTTCAGGCTATACGTGTAGACACTTGGGATTACATTTTGTCTCTATTATTTAGGAGAATTTCAGTGGGAAAGTTTGAGAAACTGGTAATTAATTATACTAAGATCAACATGAAATAAATTTTCATGAAAAGCATCTAGTACTATGAAAAACCATAAGCAGCATTCTACTTGTCTGTATTCACGATGCTTAAAGCAGCTCAGTGTTTCCTCATCTCTGAGTTATTACTATCAATCAGCTTGAGATTCAGTCTTATTCCATTTTAACTTTTCCATTTTAGCATCAAAGTGATAAGAAATGATGGTGTCATAGTTTAATTGGCAATGTTTTTATTTTTTCACTTAAAATAATGATGCTGCTGACAATCACTGGTACCTAAATCAATAAATGCATTGAAAAATCATATAATTTTGCTATATTATGGACTTAATGTTACCAAGCCTATCCTTTAAAACCCAGTAATTGTTAACCTATTTTCAACTAGGATATGTTATGTGGCCAAAGTATACCATAAACAGTGAACAAATTCTGGATGCTAATTATATTTTGCTTATAGATGATTCTGTTTTCATAAATAAATGAATAAGCATGTAAATAAATGTATATTGGTTGTATACAGGGTTCTCTCTACATACTGAAACATACAAAATGTGTTAGATAACATTCTGTTTTCAAAATAAGCCACTAAATGTATCATCAGTTGTTACTGAAGAAAGAATACAGCAAACAATTCCAGGAAGTGTCAATTTAATAAATAAACCACTAGATAAGAACACCTATGTGGTCAAAGTTTTATTTATTAGCTGTATTATTACTACATGAGTCTTTTGCCTTGGACTATAAACCTTCAGGAGGACAGACAGTGCTGGATATGTCTAGTTCCACTTTCTTGGAAGTTAAGCAAACTTTTAGCACTTTATTGTTTAATTGAAAAATCAGTACATGCTTTTAGATAGTAATGATGACAATGACATTCGCAATGAAAATGTGAAGAGAGAGAGGAAATAGACAAAACCTGAAGGCCAAAACTGAAATTTGTTCTACTAGGACTTCTCACTACCATCTCTTAAGTGGCATAGATTGGTTCTAGGTAGCATGAAAATAACTTAAGCCTCCCATGAAAGAGCCAATACGGACTGGATAAGTTGGCTCAGCCACACAAAAAATATTGAGGTCATAGTGCTAATATGAAAACTACAGATTCAAAGATGAAGTCTTTAGAGCAGATAAGTAAAGGAGACATTAGAAATCAAAGGGTTAAATGCATACGATCTTTACAGATGAAGTCGCTGGTACACATGTCCCATCTCATGGGTGATCATCAGGCTTCCATTGAGGGGGCTCCACAGATAATGAAATAAAAAAATGACTTGGGTTTGGAGGGTCATTTAGTAGTAAAGGGCTTATGAATCACAAATGAGGATCCACAAAAATAATTTCTTGCTGCTATTCAACTGTATATTCAATATAACCTTCAATATAAGGTAAAAAAAACTTTAAAAAAAGATTTTACTTTTTACAACTTGTAAACGAATGGCAAGCATAAAACAACCAACCAACCAACCAATCAATCAACCCTCCCCGACAAAAAACACAACTCTAATTAAAAGGGAGGAAATCATAAATTGAATGCCGGGAGTCAAGCTATATTTCCCTCTCAGTCTCTTACATTTATAAAAGAAAGTTTTCATTTCTGAGTCTGTAGTAAGCAGGCTTCTAAGATAGCCCCCAATCTTCCCTGCATCCTCCTAAATTTCACACACTTGTGTAATCCCCTCCCCTGTAGCATGGACTAGATTGCATGACTTACTCTAATCAATAGATGGGATATCACTCCTGTGATAAGGTTGCAAAAGAAATCTTTGCAGTAGACTCTCTATTGTCTTTTCAGCATGCATGATTTGAGGAAGTAAGCTGAACATTGGAGAGGCCCATATGGCAAGAAACTGTGGCCCTTAGTTCAACTGCCCACAAGGAAATGAATCCAAGTGAGCTTGGAAGCAACCTTTCCCCAGTTGAACATTCAAAGGAGACCTCAGCCCTGGCCAACACCTTGACTATGGCCTCATGACAGGCTATGAAACAGAGGAACCATATAAGTTGTGCCCAAATTGCTGAACCACAGATATTGTCAGATAACAAATGTATGAATTTATAAGCTACTAAATTCTGGATAATTTAAAATGTAACTAGAAAACTAATGCAGTCCCCAAATGTCTTCCTGAGAGTTAGACTATATGAACTGGAGTTCATCAAGGATCAACAAGAATTCCATTAACAGCATCTTTTCAACAATAACATAACTGTCTACAAATAAATGGAAGGCAGTGATTTTGTCAATGTGCCAATACCTTTTATTTTTAATAGAAATCTATGGTTTCAGGGCTAATTTCCTAATCTATTTTGGATAAGACAATATTTAAAGATAATATATAATATAAATATGATAAAATGTTATATAATACAAATATATGAAATATTATATAATAAATATATGAAAAAATAATAATGTATAAATATTATATAAAATATTATATCATATATAATCAACTCCTATGTACAATTGCTAGCAATTTTAGGGCACTCATAAGTAACCTATTTAAAAATGGAACTTCTCAAAGATAAATTAAAGGATTGCTATAAAAGCTGCATAAGGATTTCTCTCAGTAACTTTTGTAGACATGTAGAATATATTATAAAGATCAAGAAATTCTAAATCTCAAATTAAATAAAACATACATTCAGTGCACTATAAAATTTAGACCATTTAAAGATTGAGATACAGTTAGAATAATTGTATTTTTTAAAATTTAGGGACAGTCTATGGAAAGACTCTGGGACTGAGAATTTACTTGGGTCTAGATCTGGCAATAATTAGATATGTGAGAACTGATTTAGTGTGGTGGGTAAGGGCATGAAATACTGAAGACAGCCAACCTCAGTTCTTTTCCTTGGTCTATCACCTAACAGCTATGAGACACTGGACAATCTCTTTATGCCTCAGTTTCCTCATCTCCAAAATGGAGATAATGAGAACACCCACCACAGATAAATACTAGATGAGATGATACATGTATAACATTTGAAATAGTTTCAGTCATGTGGCAGGAGATTAAAAAATATCAGCTAAACACTTGAAGGTGCTGACTCGGGAAGGGGGGTGGGGAAGGGAGGGATATATACCTACATGATGGGTGCAACGCGCACTATCTGGGGAACGGACACGCCTGGAGCTCTGACTTGGGGGGAAAGGCGGTACATGGGCAACGCATGTAACCTGCAATTCTGTATCCCCCATAACAATAAGATGAAAAAAAAAAAATCAGCTAAACTATAAAAGTGACCATGTGAGTGTGACCTACTTCTATGCACGATGATTTCTCCAAGTACAAAATATGAGCTTTAATAAAATAAGACAGGTTTTTAATGTCCTTTCTAGTATTAAAATCTTGACTATTTTTGTCTTCTATCACTAAAAATATGTCAAATAAGTAGAAAAATGTATTCATTCATTTCATTCATTCAATGCATATTTATCAAGTCCCTAGTATGTTCTAGGCATTGTACTAGATGCTGATGAAACTAAGAAAAAGGCCTGCTCCTTTTTTTGTTGAGACAGAGTCTCATTCTGTTGCCCGGGCTAGAGTGAGTGCCGTGGCGTCAGCCCAGCTCACAGCAACCTCAAACTCCTGAGCTCAAGCCATCCTCCTGCCTCAGCCTCCCGAGTAGCTGGGACTACAGGCATGCGCCACCATGCCCGGCTAATTTTTTCTATACATTTTTAGTTGTCCAGCTCATTTATTTCTATTTTTAGTAGAGACAGGGTCTCACTGTTGCTGAGGCTGTTCTCGAACTTCTGTGCTCAAAGGATTCACCTGCCTCGGCCTCCCAGAGTGCTAGGATTACAGGTGTGAGCCATCGCGCCTGGCCGAAAGCCTGCTCCTGACTTCTGGGAGCTAATCTAGAGAAGCAGCATAGGGCAATGGTTAGGAGCCCAAGCTCTGGAATCAGACAGACTCTGAAGCTTAGAGCTTTATGACTCTGAACAATTTCCTTAATTCTCAGTGTCCCAGTTTCTTCGCCTTTGAAATAGTAATGATGATAGTTAAAATTTATTGTGAGGATTAACTCAGTTAATACAGGTAAAGCCCATAGATGGAACTTGGAATATACTAAGTACTCAATAAATACTACTCCTCTCAGCAGAAGAGTCAGACAGAAAAACAAACATAGTGTGGTAAGTGTGACGCAGGTGGGTGCTGCACAGGGAGCTAGAGCAATAAAACAAAGAGGATGCCAAACAGTGTGGAGGGCTCAAGAAGATTTCCCAGGAGAGCCAATATGGTCTCATATTAAAGAACTAAGAAAAGTGGCTGAAGAACGTAGGTACGTTATGGTTAAGCATTTCAATGTTATAGAATAAGAGCAATAGATGTTAATCATTCCTCTCCATGGGGGAAGTAGGACTTGAGTTGGGATGGGAATGAGTCAGACAGGCCCAGCCAAGTAAACTATGTCCAAATACGTAAAAGTAAGAATTCAAATGTTCCAGAAAGTATTAGATATATTCAGGGTAAATATCAGAACTTTATGGCCTAAATTTCTAATTTTTTAAAATTGTTCATTAAAAAACAAATGGTATTGTCAAAGAAAAGTTCACATATAGGCAAACTGCTGTATGTATTAGTGAAATATATTAGGGATGCTTTTTGGCTCTTGGAGGTCTGGAAATTTAATTATCTGGCAATAGTAAGAACTAATCACAGTGGATTTTTCATTAAGAAGTATAAAACCACTTGAACTGGACTACTTCAAAGAAACATGTATCTTTATACATTATATTTTTATATACTTTTAAAAATGATGCTGTATTTCACAATAAAACATTTTTAAATGAAAAAAATTGTAATGTGAAATATTAAAGAAGAATAACAGAATTCCACCAAAAGTAACCAAAGACCTATTCCACTCAGTACAAACTAAATGATGAATATATATTTATACCCTTTGTCCATTAAGCATACATCTTCATTTTAAAATAAAGGCAATATAGTACTAAACAGCATACTTCAAGATTGCCAGTAGCAGCCATATGTTAGGAAGCATAATCCAGATAACCATATTATTCCCCTTGGGAAACCTGATTCTAAGCACAATGTTAACTAGGAGCATTTCAAATGCAGTTTTGGGCAAGGGAAAACTGCCCATCACACCACTTACCTAACTCTTCCCACAGAATAACTGTCTTCAAATAGGAAGATGCCAAGTGGACATTAATTTAACATGTATATTGCTAGGAGGTACAGTTCTGGAAACAAGTTCCAGGAAGGACATCCATCTAGGAGGACTTTCTAATGCTGTTCTCTGGGAGACTTTTCACTATCCCTCCAGAAAGTGCCATTCCTGCACTGAAAGCATTCAAGCAAACTGAATAATCATCTATCAGGGCATTATAACATGGATTATGAGAGGTTTTTATGGACTGACTATGAGGTTTTTTTTGTATGGAGGGAGAATGTGGACTAAATAACTTACAAATGTCCACTCAATTCCAATGTGCAATTACTTAAATACATAAAATATGATTCAGAAATATAAGGTTTTCCTGAGCAATGCTGTTTTTACATATTGTCTTGGTGATATTATTAATACAGACCCCTTTCAATCTCAAAAGTGTCCATATTAGGCACTAGAGAATATCACTGGGCTGAAACAATAAGTCACCCAAAAAATATAATTTAATAAAGATAAATTGAAAGTCCTACCCTTTAGCTTAAAATAAATAAAAAAGCCATAGATGAGGAAGAACAGATATAAAAGTTGTTCACATAAAGAAACCTAGGGACTTATTTAGGATAGTATGATCCGATGGTATGATAAAGCTACTAAGAATGGGTAAGAAAATAAGTGGAATGTCCATGAGACAAAACAGTCCCATGGTTTTCTGCATTTTTCTATGTTCAACTCTACAATTCAAGGTAAAACTGACCAGGCAATGGCAAGTAAGAACAAATGAAGAAGTAAAAAATGCATATCTGGGCAAAAAGAAATATTAGAGAGGTAAAATAGCCACCCCCAAATGCAATGACAACAATAAGACTATAATAACCCACCATTGATGAATTAGTGCTTTCTGTGTGCAGTGTGCTGGCACTTTAAATAAGTCATCTGCTTTGACTGCTGCATAAACCCTAGAAGGTAGGTAGTATTAGCTCCCTTTTATTAGATGAGAAACCTGATGCTCAGAAGGAGTAAGTTGTCTAAGATTAATTTTTATACCAAATGCTTGAAGATATTTGTGTAAAAGCGAGAAAGACTGTTCTTTCCAGAGGAAAATGAATGGAAGTTACAACTTGCTACAGGAGAGAAGTTCCCAGTATTATAACTGCAATCGAGTGGAGTTGCCTGCCCCACCTAGTAGTGAGTTCTCCTTTGCTACACATGATCAAGCCAAGGAGAACCGTCAGGGATGGAATCTCCAGAAATGAAGTATTTCTGTGCTGATTGGGAGGTGGAGTTTGGTAAGCTTTAGGTTCTCTTCCAACATTAGAGTCCATGATTCTGATTCTGAGAAGTGGGGTACGTCTGTTGCCTTGGCATAACACACTGTTTAGGTCAAATGAAAATCAATCATATAATAAACACATTTAAAAAAATAACAATAAAATATAAAATATTTAAAAAGTCATTCAAACCAGCTGTTAGGCTAAACCGACAGGCCTCTTCGATCAAAATAGTCATTCCAACTACTCTGTATAATCATATCCTTTAATCTACTTCTGCGATTGGTTACATTTCCTTTGCATTTGTCATTTTTAAAGCAATTTTATGAATATCACCTACATATAATATTAATAGCAAGATTAACAAGAGGGTCTTTAATCACAATATTATAGAACACAGTGACTTCAGAATTTCTCACTGCTCACACTGGACATATGCAGAGGGCTGCTGCTGCTGAACAGGGTGAACCTCTAACAAGTTATTTCTGAAAATATATTAACATCACAATTGAAAAGAAAACAACTGAAAGAAAACAACCAGAGCATGTCAATGAAAACCAGGAGTTATTTACCATTTCTTAAACATGCATCCTCCCTGAAATGAAAACTCAAATATTACATGAGGCCTGTTTTAAGAGGAGAGAATCCTTCTAATTAAGATCAAATTACAACGAATGCACAAGAAAATGTTGTCTATCCAATTGGCACATTTAGGCTATGTGAACACAACCAGTTTTCCTCTCCTGTTCTTGTCAATTGCTTGAGAGTCAAATTCAAGTGGTAAAAAAGATAATAGTAAGTATGTGTTATATGCCTGAAGCAACAATAGTGAAATTGGGAGAATACAGAGCAAGTATTTGTTACTTGGTGGGGTGGAACCATAAAACTCTAAGATTTCTGTTATATAAACACAAAGACAGACATAGGGTATGGCAATACAAATTTGACTCATTTATTTAGTACTTTTCTTTCTTTCTTTTTCTTTTTTCTTTTTTTTTTGGTAAATTTTTATAGTGTCTGTAGTGTGTAATAGGTGCCATAGGCAGGCATGAACGACTTCCACGTGCCAGTTCCTAATATCTAGGGTTCATATTTAGGGAAATTGTGAACTATCTGATTGTTGTAAAGTGTATTTTCCGTAGCTGAACAGGTTATATCTTGATCAAATCTAACCCTTTAATTTATATTCTCTCTTTGTCTTATGTATCTCTTCTTTGTTGTGTTAACTTAAAATTACTTGCGTGACCCCTTGATAAATATTCAATTCCTCACTGGACTATATACTCTATGAGGGTAGGGATGTTTATTTTTGCTCACCTTTGTCTCCAGTGTTTTAAAACTATGCTTGGGGGCACACATGGTACCAGTCAATAAATATTCAGCAAATGAATAAATTAATAAATGCAACCTTGGAGAACAAATTTTTATTAACCACAGGCTTTATAAAGTATCTGCACAAGCTCTAGGACAGACTTTATTATATGCAAGGAATGTCTTTGCAGAAAATTTAAGGCAAAATCATTCTCACACTGTTGGAGAATAATACCGTTAATTATGTCATCTCTGAAAACTAAGAAGGCAAATAAACACAGCCCACAAATCCACCTTCAATTGTCAAAAGTCTGGAAAGTTTTTCAATCCCTAGTTTATGCAATTTTATTACTGCAATCCACTTTTTTTTTTGAAAGCTAAGCCAGATTTCTGGCTTTTCAAATTGTACTCCATAAGCTCCCAGCTAACACACAACAGCTTTTTCATGAGATACCAAGCTATAAGAATTGCCATCAGGCAATATGGCTAACACCACCATATCACATCTTAAAAATACCTTTCCATGAGGCATACAAAACAATAATGTGATGCAGATTTTGCTGGCTTGCTTGAGTGTTGCCTTTAACTACTCTCTGTAGGCTAAAATGAGCAGAGAATATTCCACAATTGATCTGTGTACAATCTGTATCATGTTCATTATAGCTGTTACAGAATAGAGGCATCAAAACCATATCCATATGCACAAAACAGAATACTTTACAGATCTGATGTAATATAAAAAATGTTTGAGAATATTTTGTTTTACAATAAATATTTCAATAAAATGATAGTACTGTCCTGACTTCTTGTTCTGGTACAACGTGTAGCCCTTTTAATGACAGACAAAGGAAATTAATAAGTTCTTTGAAAGAAAAATTATACCCCAAGCTTTCTTACTTTATAAGCCTATAGCCTGAAGGGCTTAAAAGAAAGACATCTATACAGGTTGTAATGTTAAGTATGGGTTGTTAGCAAATTTAATGATTTTTTTATTTACATTATTACAGGAGGGTAATAAAATACAGCAGCTTACAAGTAGTAAATCCTTAGTAACCTGGCATATTCATTTTTATATGCTCAATGAAGGTCTTTGTTTTTTAAAAGTATAATCTTCTCTGCATGTAACTATCATGTCACCCATAAATTCTAGGAAGTGTCCCAGGTTTTTCTGCCAGGTAGGAAAAACTTTATCTCTAATTTTAGGAAAATTGTAAAGGATTCTTCAGATCTGAGAAGTCGGAATCTATTCTTTTGCAGGTCTTTTCCTTTTCAAATATCTCACTGTAAGGAGCAAGCACTATTTTGCCAAGTTATTCTCAGATTCTCACTGAGAAAACAATCATTCGTGTTACATTCAAGAATTATCCAGAATTAGCTGATATATCTTCTTAAGGTCTGTAGAAATCTATTGCATAACATAACCGTGCTGTCTACTGAATTCAGAGCAGTAAACGTGGGATTTATTTGTGTGTTTATTTACTTATTCATTTTATTAACTAAAGTCCATAGTTTTCAGATTTCCCAATGTTCTTTATTGGTCCAGAATACCACATTACATTTACTCATTATGTCTCCTTAGGCTACTCTTACTTTTTTGATGACCTGAACATTTTTGAGGAATACTTGTCAGATATTTTGCAGAATGTCCCTAAATTGAGATTTTTCTTGTGTTTTTGTCATGGTTATACTGGAGTTATAATCCTTGAGAAGGAGACCACAGAAGAAAAGTGCTATTCTGTGCTGTTCTCATAACATTGATAAGCAAACATATTATCAACACGACATCACTGTTGACATTGACTTTGATCATCTGGCTTAAGGTAGTGTTTATTAAGTTTCTCCAGTGTAAAGTTACTGATTTTTCCTCTTTCATTACAATATGCTTTAGAAGGAATCACTATGCACAATCCACACTTAGGAAGTGGAGAATTATGCTCACCTCCTTGAGGGCAGAGCAGCCATAAAAACTAATTTAAATTCTTCTGCATAGTAGATATGTTCACTGGGATTTGAACAAGGGGTTCTTAAATCAATCCTCATCTGATTACTAACTAATCTTATAGTCTGAGATAAGGCACTTAGGTTTGCTGGGTACAGTTCTTAAAGAAAATGTTTAAAAACAAGAGATAGTTGTAATGTACTAAATATATGCTATGTGCCAGGCTTTGTTAATAGGCACTTAGTGATTTTTATCTCATATAATCACTTTAACAACCTTATAAGGAGGGTATTATTATTCTCATTTCAGAGATACAGAAATTTGAAGTTCAGAGGGTAAAGTAGCCCACCCAATTCAGAGCTTTGATCCACCACATGCTGAAAGCAGAACTATATACTCAAATGGACACACATTCACACAAACATATATAACGGCATTATGTATGATGAAATAACACCTTCCTATATAACAAAAGGCAGGAAGCATGTCAAAGATATCAATTTGTTTTTCTGTTAAAGAAGAAAAGTTTTAACTAATTGGAGATTCTAATTTAACTCCACTCATTTTCCATCATAAAGAATGTAATTGGCTTCCCCATCGCTACTACCACCAGCACTGGTCACCCCTGGTTTGAGCTCTTCAGTTCTCCAGGGGTTGTGGTCATTTAAGTGAATTTGACTCCTTGATACAGTCATGAGAATGCAAGAGGAGTGTGTGTTTTTAGGAGGATGTGAATTTCCCAGTGAGCATATTTTATTTCTAGGCATAAATATGTGTTTGCATAAACATGCACATCATCCATGTTACAAGACCATCAATCTTTCTCTGCAAACATGGAACTTCTATTTTTTCACAGAACCAGATTTCTACTCAAACATTTTATCTGAAACTGGCAGAGCCACCAGGGCATGGATATTCCTAATACTAACCAGGAGTCTCTTCATGCTATACAAAGTCACAAAATGCATTATGAGGCATGATTCATTTGATAAGTGCTGAAAATCATTTCACAGTTTGTTATTACAGAATGCACATGCTTACAAATGTGCAATGACCCAGTTGAAAACACAAGGTTAGACTTAGGTTGTTTAAAAGAAGAAAAAAGCCATATGAGACATATACGTTAACAAATACCACATAACGTACCTTAATGCCTCTCGCAGATTTTGGTACTTAAATGATTCTTTACTGAATTGGTTCATTTATTTTCAAAATAGAACCATAGAGCTTTATTTTTTTCAGTGGGATGCACTCACTTTTCAAGGATCAAACGGACTTAAAAGAATAAAATCATTCCTTTATGTAAGTATGTATATAATACAAATAGAACAGTACAGTGTATATCTTGCCTGATAATATTGTACAAATGTGTATTTTTAAGTGGGTGGAAGCCACTATGTAAAGCTTATTAACTTTAGACTTAGTGAGTAATTTAACTCAATTCCATGACACATTCTGTGCTATATAACCTGCAAATGCATGGGATATACAAAGGAGTGGAAAACAGAATGGGACTCTACCTCCATCTGAGTTAATAAATTTTAAAGCACCTTAAGAATGTCCTTTCCTCCTCTCATTTATGAAGATGGAAATGGAGTCAATCTCACATTATGTAATACTGAGAATTACTCCTACAGGCATCCAACATTAACAGCTCCATATGACACAAACATAGAAATATTTGCATTTTTCACAGTAAGTACCTACTATATAAGTAAAGCACTCTCATGATGATTCCAGTTCTAAAATCTCAGTACACTCTTTGACAAAGACTTCTGGTTTATTTTTATTTACTTAAGTTTCTTATGATTTTCCCCTCAAAATTTAACCTGTTACCTAATTCTCCATCCTTTCATCTGTTTACCTTATTATCCTATTATTTGGGGGGGGTGTCAGGACTGTGTGGACCACTCTACCCATTATCCCAGATTCTGGTCATTCATCCTTTCATATCGCAACCATAGAATCCAAACCCATTTTTTCACTATTATTACTATTTATGTCAATGTCCTTTAAAATTTTGACAGTAAGTTTCTAGCACTTTTTTTGTTATCTTCCCTATCAAATTCCAATTACCTAAGGGTAAGTTGCAGGACCTTAATCACACCCATTTGTTCATGTATCCCTCCAATCATATGTCCATCCATCTCTCCATCCTTCCATTAATTAAATTCTATATGGAGGACAGGGCAGGAGAGATGCAGGGAATTTGCTGTGGCATAACACGCACAAAACTAAGGTAGACAAATATATCATGATACTGTAACAGACCTGCTAGGATTTAGACATGCCTGAACATAAAGGACAATGGAGAAATCATAAAAAATGAGACTGGAGAAGGAAGCAAGGGCCAGCTTATAGAGATAAGTTAAGATATGAAGTTTCAACTTCATTCTGAGGATAATATGGGTCCATTGATGTCTCTGAACTAGGGGAATTATATGATTAGCTTGGATGTTTTGAAAATCTCTGGCTGCCCATTGTAGCTTGCATTGGGATAGATATGGAAATCTTGTGAAGTAATTTTCATGTATATCATCTCACACAACTATAACTTGTCTCTCTCCTCTCTATGTCTTCCTGCTCCCTTTGCTGCATTAAATCTTGGAGCATTTAACCTTGATTTTATATTCTACAATCCTAGCTCACCCATTCACCTTCTGTTTAATAATTTACTTCTGTTAGTCTTAAATAGAATTCCTTAAATTTATTTCTTTCTTTGAATATAAAGAATAAAATTAGCCAAGGATTGTGAACTACACCAGCCCAAGTTCTGTCTCTGTAATTCACCTTTTTTGGTGCCTTCAAAATTAACTTTTCCACATAAGTAGAGCAAAAGGGAAGTAAGAAATAAAAATTGGTATAAAATGAAAAATTACTATCACATGATAAAAGTGGATTCAGAACTGGTCTTATAGGAAGGCACTTGCTTGGGTGGTAAAATATGAAGATGCCAAAGGAAAAACCCATGGTCCAAAATATTTCTCCTAGGTTTCCTTTCCTACAGATTCTGATGTTATTTCTAAAGACTCCTTCATATTTATTTGTCCTGAGAACAGTTATTTTGAAAAATGACGGAAATTTTAACATGATAAAGTCCCCATAATCCCATCTTCTCCACTTCGCTTAAGCTTATTTTTATGTGGCCTCAGTCTAGATATACTTATTTTTATTTAAAAAATAGCTTATATTACTTTGATTATCAAAGTGGCAATGCTCATTTTGCACAATAAATACAATATGCATAAAAAAACGAAATGAAAAGAATCTTCTATAATTCCATCATTGAAGATTAAGCATTGTGAATGTTTTGGGTGTATTCCCTGTCAATAGTTTTATGCCTATGCTTATAAATTCATACTTACCTCCATCCTCTCACACAAAGTTAGGGCTAAAATATACATACAGCTTTTATAAAATTAGAACAATAACAGTATTTATATACAGAGCTGTGAGAATCAATTAAAATAATATCCTTAAACTATCTGTCCCAGAGTTTGGTACATGGTAAATGCTCAAAATATTAGCTATTATATTTATTACTATAATTATTCAAGTCTATAACCTCCTTGTTCATACAACATCCTGTGCGCATTTTCTCTTGTCAAAATATGATTTTTAACAATGCATTTATAGGATCACTGAAGAAATGGCTTTTTATAGGGGGATCCTGGTTTGGAGTTGCTACCGGTTCCGCCGTTTACTACTTGTGGGAGTCTGTATGTGCTTTCCTCATTTGAAGCTTGTGGGAAATGTTTATCTTTCAGAATTTTTTTTTTTAATTTTAGGATTAGAGATCATGTGTGGAAAGTATCATAGTAAATACCAAATAAATAATAATACCTATTGTTTCCAATGTCTCTGTATGATAGCTGCAATGAACATGTTCATGTATATTGCTTTTTTCTTCTGTTGAATTATTTCCTTGGGAATGATTTCCAGAAGTCGGATTACTGAGTCAAAGGACATGAAAATAGCTATGGTCTTTGTATTTACTGTTATGTTGTTTTCTGAAAAGTTTCAACCAATACATAACGTAATAAGCAAAGCACCTCATATATTTAAAGAATGTTCTTATACCTGTTTCATTTAAATCCAGATCCTATGCTCACCAGTTAAGAAGAGGAGAATCTGGGATGGATTTTATTGCAGGAATTTCAAACTGCTGGGAATTGAACAGATGGTGCTAACTCATTTTACATTTGAGAGATCACCAGTCAGCCATGCTCAGTAACAGCTTTCAGAAACATCTGGATTTAAACTTACAGCTTATACATGACAAGTAGTATAGAGTTATAAAATAGCTTCATGACTAGCTAGATTCTCAAAAATCTGAATTCACTGAAATTTTTACAATTTTTAAATGATCAGAAAAACTGAAAATAATGTAAGCATTAAGACTCACATAAACTATACAGTACATCATTTTGATATTAGGGAATTCTGCTCAGAGTTTAGGCGTTCTCTGAGGCTTTTTACAAATACTATTTTGAAGGTAGAAAAATCCTCACTAATACTCAAAGGAGCACAAATATATATGAAGGCTTCAAGTTACATTTATTAAATCTTATTAAATTTATGTGAAACTGAAATATTAATAGTTAACTCATAAGAATGGGAAAAGGCAGTAAAAGGATTGGCTTAAACACCAACATTTATGATATTCTATGTCAAAAGCATTACTAGATTGCAAGCTTCTGGAAGGCAGACCTCACGTCTATTGCATTGTTCTTCAATGACTAGCGTAGTGATAGGCGCCACAGTAAGCCCTGCATGTCTGTCTAAGTAAATGGTGACTGTTCCAGTCACTATTGTTGATTTACTACATTACCCCCAAATTTAGCAGCTTTGAACAATCATTTGATTATGCTCATTGGGCTCACAGAATCTATGGGTTAGGATTTCAGGCAAAGTGCAGCTGGATGGGTTATTTCTACTCCATGATAACCTGGGCTTTACCTCCAAATCTGGAGGTAACTCAGTGGGTGGGAGTTGAAATCCTGTGAAGGCTCATTTACTCACGTCTAGAGGCCGGGCTAGGATGACTCAAATATGGAGGCTCACTAACCACAACATCTATACATGGCCTCTCCATGTGGCTTGACTTCCTCACAACATGATGGCCTCAGGGTAGATGGACTTCTAACATGGCAGTTTGGCTCATGGCTCCAAGCATGAGTGTTGTAATGAACAAGATGGAAACTGAATTCCCTTTTATGACCCAGCCAGATTCAAGGCAAGGGGAATTCTTCATGAGAGGGTGGCATGTAAGACAAGAGGCACTATTATAACCCTCTATTTCTGTTCTCTACCTATTTTACTTGTACTCTTTTTACTTGTTGATAAAAAACTGCACTAAGAAGTGTAAGAACACAGTTCTAGGACTCAAACATGGTGGGAGTATTTTTGGTTCTAAATTTTAAAACTATATATAATTTTAAAGCTATACCTCACCTCCACTGAGTGAGTCTGGTGTGTCTTCCTGACAGAAAACCACCACCTTGCCATTGATTTCTCAAATGCCCAGTAATTGGAAAAGGAATAAACACATGTTAATCTAATTTTTCAGAGGGGATACTTTGTATTTGACCAGAAAAGAAATTCTCAACATATTTGGTGAATTATTTGAAACATAAATAATTTTAAAATATGCTTATAGAGTTTATTTGATTTTTTTTAGTTTATGATATCTTTTTGGCCATGATCTTCAAAACCAGATTCAATGAAAGACATTTCAAAATAGTAGGATAATATATAGAGATAATTTATGCTCAGGATAATTCATTTCCATAGTGATCTTTTCCCTTGCAAATTATACAAGTTTGATTTGTGAACTCAAAATACGTAAGCTTTCATCCCATATGAAACATAATATTCACAAAATAAAAATGTCTTTTTCTCTCTGACATGAACACTTCTTAGCTCCTACACATATTCAACTCTCAGTTAAGAGCTTTGTTGAAGGCTGTGTGTGGGATTTCTATGTCTATTGTCAGCTTTAATCATTTATTTGAACCATGGTCTCTTTAGTTCATTAGTTTATCTTGACTGTCAGTAAGAGATACTGACAGTATCTCAGGTTTATGCTTAGAAAAAAAAAAACCAGAAAATTAATAAACAGTATCTCCTGTGAAAGAGATACTGACAGCTTCACTTTCACAAATGTTTATTAATTTTCTGTTCTTTTTTTCTAAGCATAAACCTGAGATCAGTAATTACTTTTATATACTGAAGAATTTTCAAATATATGTATCAAAATACATATGGCATATGGTCTTTTTAAATGGTGGCTTTTCCCCCAAATACTACCAACAGTACCCTAATTTATTAATGTTGAAAATATTAAACAATGACCTGTATTGACCATATTTTAATCTTATTTGGTCTTTGGCTGAAAGAAATAACCTACTAATACAATGTAGTCTTTCTAAGCAAAAATGCAGATAAACCAGTTTAAAATATTATTTTTATTTGTACACTCATATCAAGATAACCCCAACTGAGGAAATTTGTTTAAACAACTCATTTTTCTTAAGTAAAAATAGCAATGGATTATTTAACTCTGACATATTTGTGAAATTAAAAAAAAAATGTACTAGGACAGGAATGATGGTAGGAAGCAATTCTCCTAAGAGCAGTAGCCTTCCTTCGGCAATTTATACACATATGTAGTAAATTACTCTGATGGCCAAAAAACATTATTTGTTATGGTTATATTCTCTAAAAACTTACAGGACAGCATCATTCATTTGAACCTCTTCCCTGCTCCTCACCATTCAGAATTTGTTGCAATTTGTGAAGGAAAAGTAAAAGACTAAAAAGCTTCAGATTTAACTACTCAGAAAGTTTGGGTTCAAATTCTACATCCTAAAAAAAAAAAGAAAAAAATTCTACATCCTTTTAAAAATCATTTGATTTCACTGGCCCTCAGTTTCCTTATCTATAAAATGGGTTTGATAACACATACTACTTATACAAATGTATGTACTTATCTATTTTCTTGGATGATGACACTGTTTACCAAGGTAGACCTATTAATACCCTATTTGTTACTAAATATTGTTCTTAGAATAATCATTTTCATACTTGCTTGCATAACAGAATACTCAACATCCATTGCCTTCTTTGCAAATTAATTTATTTCACACACAAAGCAATAGCGATTTCATCGGCAGGAAAGGTATTTATAAGAATGAGATAATCACGTGTCCCATAAAGTATAAGCTGTACAACTAAACATGAGAAGTCACTTCCCAGCTTCTATTATTATGTATTTGCTATATTGTCAGCTATCTCTTGAGAGGAAATGAAAAGTAGTAGACACAATAGATGGAAGATAAAAAATATGGACAGGATGAAAAAAGAAACCCTTAAAATTGAGAAAGATGAACTCCTTAACTTAATAGTTTCCTGCAAACTGGGAAAAATAAATCTCTGTTATTCAGCATTAGCACTGGAATCCTTCAAACCACTTCACTGACCAAATAGTTGCCCCCAAATGCATTTTATTCATGTATACATCCTCATAGTATCTGACGCCTACAATGTCCACATGCCACACACTGCTAGTGCTCAGCATTCAGTGGAGAGCTCAGGTCAAGCAAGTGGATACATGTTGAGTTATTTGGTCTTCTAAAATATATTTTCGTGTATACCACCTTGCAAAGATGGGTAAAAAGCATGACCGAATTCTATTTTGTCCCCACCCTGTTTTGTCTCTCTCCTCTGTGAGATTCTATGGAGAAGAAGGGACAGAGGAAAGTTAGAGTAGCTGGGAGTCTCCCCATCTCATGTGGTTGATACTCAGCTATGAAGGCAGCAACCCTCAAAGCCCAGGCATCTATCTGAGTGGTCAGGGCTCTGAGATCAGAAAAAAGAGAGGAAGAGCTATCACAATTGCCTACAAGTAGCAGTGTTCTTGGCCTTGCACCAAAATACCAGAAATATTTTAATTAATAGGGACCATGATAAATAAAATAGGAAGTGAGATAAGAGGTCGTTGCCTGAGAAAACAAGACTTTTCTTCTCATTTTTACAACTCTCCAAATGACCCACATAAGAAAGCGCATGCAAATAATATTTTAAGTTCCAGAATGGGCTTCTGCTTTTCCAAGCAGGATTGCCTACAGATAAATTCAAGAGGGAGGTCATTAAATTGAATGGAAGATATTTAGAATAGGCGGCTTCACCCCATGTAAAGCAATTGTAAGCCTTTCTTTATGTTTCAGAAGTTTTTAGATAAATAGACTCAATTAAGCTCCATAACTTCAAGAGATGGTGCTTCTAAGGAGATAGGCGGTAGGGACTGCAGACGTAGGATTCCATGGTCTGTTAACAGACCTGTGGGAGGGCCGAGAGAATCGGGCTATTGTGCTTCCATCAGCAGCATAGCCTATGTGCCACACTCAATTTAACCATGGAGCTTTAGAGTTGGGATGGGGACAAATGGCTGTCTGAAACAGAACTTGAGGAAGCAGCGATTCATTTAGTATGAAGGAATTAAGGGTTTAGACACAAATACAACTACAGAAAAAAAATTCAAAAATAGACTTAAGGTTTGAAGATTGACAAAAGGAAACATAGTAAAGTTGCTAATCTCATAGTTGGTTAAAAGCATAGGTCATGGAGCCAGACTTCCTGGGATTGTGTGCTGGCCCTGCAATTTAGCTATTGTGTAATCCCAGGCAAGTTACTTTCCTGCTCCATGCCTCAGTTTCCCCATTTGCCATTTGGACAATTATACTATCTACCTCATACTGACATTTGAAAGTATTCAATAAATTAACACATGTAAAGTTTTTCCAATGGGCCTGATAGATGATGAAAGTGCTCAACATTTAACTAGCACAGTACCCAGAAGTTACCTTAGTAATAACTAATATGTACTTAACACTTTCTATGTGATAGCATTTATGCAAAGTAATTTATGTAAATTATGCTCATACTTAATAATCCTATGATGTAGATGCTATTAGTACCTCAATTTTACCCATAATGAAACTGAGGAACAGAGAAGTGAAGAAACCTGCCCCAGGTCACACAGCAAGTAAGTGGTGTCAGGATTCAAATCCAAGCAGTCTGGTCCAAACACAACCCACTTCATCACTGGGCTGTACTGTCTTTAAACTTGCCATAGAAATAGTAGAAATGAACAATGTATTTGCTTTCATGTCTGTCTATTTCAGTGGGTTTAGGCTTCTCAACAACAGGGGCTTTAGTGCATTTATTGCTGTCTCCCAGTACCTTGCAGACCACCTTGTAAGTGGTGCATATTTGATTAGATAACTGGCTGACTGGTTGCCTATCCTTTGATGATGGTAGGTGCTAAGTTCCATGACTCCTGCCTATATCCCCAAATCCATGGCAGAACTCACTGCCATCCCTTATGGAGCAGTCCTCCTGACACTGCTAGAGTCCAGTGGTCCCTCACTATGTCCCAATAAAAGGACAGTCACTTGTCTCTTTGTTCATTTGCCCTCCCTCCTGTCTACCCTCTTTGCAACACTCCCACTCCATGGCCAGTAGGAGGAGGATCACATGGGACTTTATTAAAAACACTAACAGAGGAGAGAAGAGAAATGAAAAGGAGAGACAGGCCACGGAGATCCCTTTGAATCCTTTTGTCTTTCATAGCTCTGAGGACTGCTTTCCTGGTTTTAATCTCAGAAGTCTCTAAAGTGCAGAATAAGCAAACCACAGTTTGAAAAAAGCAAGCCATTAGGAAGCCAGAAAATTAGAACTTCCATTTCTAAAACATTAAGAAAGTTAATAATAAATTCATATAAGGCCTGACATTGGAGCCTTCACTCTATAAGTATTTCAAACAGCCGTGCATTACACCTCTTCTAAAGAAAGAAAAAGCTTCACAGAACTAATGGAATTAACAGTGTTTCCTTCACTTAATTGTCATCTTTTAGCATATTGTGACATGTTGGAGCTTACGTGTGTTCTGGGAAAGTAGATTCATGAATTCTTTTACCTGGTTTTAACTAAATTAACTTTCACAACATGGACAAATATGGTTAAAAAAAAAAAAAAACACCAAAATACTAATATACATGAAAAAGAAAATAGCAGTTCTGAGATTCCAATTCCTGGCAAGTACCATATACTACAAGTAAAGCAAAAAATAAAGGTTAGCTAAGTAGATCTAATAAATCAGCAGGGAAATTTTGAAAATACCAAAATGCCTACTTAAAATTCAGATTTTCTCTCTCTGTCCTTAATAACTCTGTTAGAAGTAAATATTATAGTTTGCAATATTAGGTAAGCATCAAACACTGCACACTCCTAAATGAAAAACAGGTAAATACATATTATCATACAACTGAGTAATTTAGGAATTTGACAATAAATTATATAATTTGCCACCAATTAACCAAGAGTTATCTATTATCTTAACAAATTTGGGTCATGTTAAATATGGGTGGGCCTCAACATTTTAAGACTCTATAACAACCTCCATTTTTTTTTTGTAATTTACACATTGATACCTTTAAACTGCTTTCTATAAGGCAGATTTGCAGATTTGGATAGTCTTATATCAGCTTGCCAACAAATATTCGAAGTATCAGGTATGTTATGTTTCTTCCTGCCTGCTAGAAGATTGGTTTGGGCAGTTTTACCTACCTAATATGTGATTATTTGAAAGTTTTATTGCAGCTGTTTTGAAACTATATTCCTTTGAACATACAGGATCCCCCTGAGGAATGTCTCTGGGAGAGGGGAGGGGGAAGAGGTCTTGGATGGGGGCCTCCCTCCACTTCTCCTGTAGCCCCTCTATTTGCCTCTAGATGACATGTTAAACTTCTGCCCACTAATCTGTTTGAAAATCTAGTTGCATTACTAAGAATTATTTAAAATTCATCAGTTCATTTATTCAAAAATATTAAACCTTTACTGTTAGCATTTTCAAGTTATGAAATATTCAATTTATTCAACAAATCTATTCATTTATTCAACAAATCTATTCATTTATTCAATAAATATTAAAACAACTATCATCTTAGAGATCTGTTCTTATTATTTAAAAACTAAGAAAAATTGGATATTAATGAACGGACTAGTGATGTCAGTAATAAGGTTACAACCCTCATATCTGTGCAATGAATATAAGGTTGACGTGAAGACCTGCTGGGTGTGGCAAATCTTAAACTGCAATAAATACCCACTGAACTTTAACTGTATATTAATAGTGAAGACAAGAATAGTGTTAAATGTTTTACAAAATTCTTGGACTATCTTTAAGGGTTGAGAGGGGAAATGTAATTTGGGATTTTAAAATATGTATTGGTTCTCCGGGAATGGAAACTTTCCAACAATCTTAGGGTCTAGTGATGTAATTCAGCTTTCAGAAATAAAATCAAGACTACCAAAAAAGTGTACCCCTTCCTGATGAGTTAAGTACATGTGTCACTAAACTTGAGAATATGCCATCTTTCAAAATTATCATCAGCCATTTCATCAAAATTTATAGTAAGTTTACCTATTTGATACCAGTGAGTTTGATGGTTTACATGTGTATATTACTAATAATCCAAGATATTTACATTGCAATTGCATTTTATTAATATTTCAGCTGCTGGTTTACTTCAGATACATCTTGATGCCTGTGCTAATTTGCATGCTCTTTCAGTACTGCAACACAAACTTAAGAAATACATTCCAGTGTAGACCCATAATAAGTGATCTGCATATATTATATAATATAGGTCATAAGATAAACAAATAACATTTACCTTACTCTACATTTTCAATACTCACTAACAAAAGAAAAGATCTACATAAGCCTAAATGCATTATCAATGAAATTGTTAGCTACCAGTAGGGGTGTATCTGGCTTTGTATGTTTTACATCACTTTCTCTGCTAAAAATTACCTTTTTCTGTGTTTGATGGAAGAAATTCAGGCAATTTGGATAGACAACCAAGACCAAACAAGCCTAAAAACCTCTCACTTTAAATATTTCTATATAAGAATTAGAACAGAGTGTTCAGGTATAGACCCTAGATGTAAATAGCCTCCAAATATAAAGAAAAGATAATCCACGGAGAGCTTCATTCTTTAAAAACCTCTTTGATAAGAGAGGGGGGCACATCTTTTGTACACATTGTAAAAGATTTAAACACTAAGATGCCCTCCCTCTTTCAGACCATGAGGCCAAAACCAAAGGGGGGTTGGAATTTCCCAACTTCACCGCAAAAGATAATCTTGTATTGGAACAAAAGTCGAGGATGACTCAGAATGTAATTAGAGTTGTGCATCTAAGCAAATGACACAATATAGCTTGTGGCATTAAAAAAAGGCAGTGGGGAGAAAAGAAGACGACAAGGTCCAGGAAAAGGCTGCTAATGCTTCCACACAGAGACAAGGCCGTGGCAGAATGAAAACAAAACCTCCTTAATTAGCAAATTATAGCATAGGGGCTGATAAAACTCCGTATTTTGTAGCTGAGCAACCCACTTGTTGCTCCTCCCCTCTCATCATCTATACAAGTGAGAACACTTCTAACGTTTATATGTGAAACACATGACGGGGGAGAAAGGTTTCTAAATAGACTGAATGCAGGAGGCTGAGCAGACGTCCCATTTCTAAGAAAATAGAATGCTTCCAGTGTTTTGTCAACATTCTCGCTAATGCCGCAACCAATAGGACGAAGCAGGCACGTAAACCAGAGGACCCTGTGGTCCAGACTTGTTTATGCAAAGGCTGCTGATCTGTATTGCTATTCAGGTGCTTTTTCTTTTCTGACATGTATCTGCTTTGGGAATATTTCCCTGTTCATGTGATGATGGGCAAGGGAAAGAAAAGACATGAAATTTTCTTGCCTGTACTCTAAAATGTCACCTCACAGCATGTCCAGACACCAAGCCAAGAAATGGCTTAGTCAGGCTCTCTGCCAACTGGCATGGACCTGCAGATTACTGGGCCTCCTGGAGGGCAATCTTTTTCCCACACCACAAACCTCACAATTTACCTTGCAATGGTCCCAATATTAATACTAATTCCTCTTGCAATAGAGTTCAGAAAACTTTCTGAAAAGGGCCGGATATTAAATATTTTAGGCTTTATGGGTCATTTGATCTCTGTTGCAACTCCTCAACTCTGCTTTCCTAGGAAGAAAGCAGCCATAGACAACACATAAATGAATGGGTGTGGCTCTCGTCCAATAAAACTTTATTTACAAATGCAGAGACAATATATAAAGGAATGGGTGTGGTTACTTTACAATAGAACTTTATTTACAAACACAGGTGGCAGGAAGGATTTGGCCCAATGGCCATAGTTTGCTGACTCTTGATAGAGAGGATGGAAACTCAGAATTATTAATACAAATTTACCCTTAAAAGGGTAATGTATGGAATATAGTTGAGTCTCATTTTCATATATATTTAATTATAGTCCAAATCTGCCCATGGACTACATTCATTTCTCTAATCATGAAAAAAAAAAAATAGTATTCTCTGCCAACTATGTTCTAGGCATTGTGCTAGAAAAGTTAATCTGCTACCAAAAATAATAAATAAAATAAATAAAAACTGGTGAACAAGACAGGTACAGTGTCTACCTCATAGAGCATAGTTTGTGTGAGAATACAGAGTCACTCATTTTGCAAATATTTATTTAGATCCTACTGTGTGCCCTGTAGTCTTCCAGGTGTACAGTGTACCACATCAACAAGATAGACAAGGACCCTACTCTAGTGAAGTTTGCATTCTTAGTAGGGGGAGACAGAATAAACAATCTGACAAACAATAAGGAATGCAACATCTCATGGTGGTAAATACTATGAAGAAATAAAACAGTATAATATGACAGGAAATCACTTAGCAAAGTGGGGAAGGTTGTAGGTAATGGTGCTTAGAGAAGACTTTCTGAGAAGACTTCTAAGTAAAGAACTGGAAGACCCCAATGAGGAGAAGAAACTATCCATACCAAGATCCCAGGGAAGAATTTTCCAAGCTGAATAAACAGCTTGTAAAGTCCCTAAGGCGGAAATGAGCTTGTCTATTGTCGAAACAACAAGAAGGCCAATGTCATTTGAGTGTCTGGAATGTCCTTTGAAGGTAGTAAATGATGAGGCTAGACAGGGGTGTGGGGGCAGATCACATATGTCCTCAGGGTAAGAAATTCAGATTTTATTCTTATGTAATGAGAAACTGTAGGAGGACTTCAAGGAAGAAAATGACCTTCATTTAAATTACATTAAACCAATAATTACATATGAGATGAGTGCTATTCAAAGAGAATTCAAAGTCAGGGGTGAGGAAAGACTGCAAACACCCATAGAAAATGATCTACTGGCTGTGGCCCCAAAACGTGATATCCATCAATGAAGAGAGTTTGGGGAGAGAAGCTTGCCAAAGGCTGTTATAATTCTAATTGCCTAGCTTCTGGAACTGAAAAGGTTTATATACCTTCTTGGGTCTTTTGATTCTAAAATGTAACAAGCAAACAATAATACCTAACTGTTGGTTGAAAAGTTAACACAGATTCTGAATGGCTCCCAGTTGGCTTGAGAATCAGGGTGTATTCTTCAAATGAAGTTGATGGGGACATTCCTACAGCTTGATTTAAAAGACAATTATTCCTTTAAGCTTTCTTGGCAACTGCCATTTTTCCCAGTCTCTGCATAAATTATGTGTGTATATTTCTTGAAGTTTAGTGACAAATTATTAAAAACATATTTATTAACTGTCTACACATTTCACACATGTGAAAATAAGATATAAGAGCATCCACTCTGACATAGTATTTCACAGTCACCTCCAGCCACCAAAACAATACACAGGTTAGAAGTGAGTTCTAGTTACTTATATATACGTATGCACATATTATATATGAACATATACCAAAAATGGCAGTAAATGGCTCCCTACTGCTCTAAAAATACTAAATTCTTGTGTCTATGGAAGTACAAAGAATTCTTGTACAAAGGAAGATCTAGCTGACCCTCAAGTAACCTGGTACTAACATTTAAGCAAATTTTAGCATCTTTAATTAGTTACAAGGTCCCTTAATTGCATTATTTTATACTCAGCTCCAAACAATGAAGGACTTGATTTTTAAAAATTTTTTTATTACAATGATAGCAGAGATATTTACTCACTTAATAAACATATTCAGAAATGTAAAGATGGATAAGAGACATTCACTATACCTGAGGAACTCACAGTCTAGGTAAAAAACAGGCCCATAAACAAATAATTGAAACAACCACTACCGCAGCAACATAGAAGTACAGTGCTAACATGGTACAGGCAATGCACTAGGATGACACCGGAGAACAGCCTGGGAAGGGAAGTAGAGTGTGAGTAGATTTCCTGGAGAAACTGGCCACAAAGCTGATCTTCAAAGAATAATTAAGAGGACAAAATAGAGTGAATATAGAAGTTTTTGAGATCCTAGATAATTGGCTAACTATGATCTGAATACTTAATACTCATCTGCTCTGGACCCAATATTGTTTTAATTCATATTATGATAAAAATAAAAACTACACAGAGTGTAGTCCTTGCCTATATCATAACTTACAATCTATTTAGGAAGTAAGGTTTTTACCCCAAACAAAGTGTTAATGGTGGACAGTAAAGTATAGATTACAATGGATAATGCATTCATTTGTTCACTTAACAAACATTTTTGTATATCTATTATATATATGCCACATACTGTTGTAGGCCTTGGGGATATGCCAGTGGACAAAGACTCAAGGTCACTGGCCTCATGGAGGTGACATTCTAGTAGATGTTAATATGGGTTAATATATGTAACATATGGGTTTAAAAATCTATATCAATGTGTTTCAGGTAATAGCATCCCAAATCTTAACTATCTGAAGCAAAGAATACAATATACAAATAGAGGATGTCCTTAGTAAAAAACGTTGTCAATAGAAAAACTTAGCCAAACATTCCAATAAAAGTTTTTCAATTCTTAAAATATTTTGGATATTAATACACAACTACATTTTCCACTAATAATCATCAATTTTAGCTGTTAATATCAAATATTTATAGTAGATAGACGCTCATTCCCTGTTACATGGTATATTTTTTACTCAATTTATTTATACTTTCAACCAAAAAAAGGGCATCATCTGTCAAAAACAAAACAGACCTTCTAAGGATTCACCAAATCCTAGAATACTATATATATTTAAATCTAAATATTTTAAATGTACATCTTTGTGAACTTTTGAGATGTGGGAGACAGAAAACAATAGTTCAAGAAGCACAGGATGTGGGCTAGATGTTAGCCAGTACATTTCTCTGTCATAGGAAGGTAGGAAGGGATTTAAGAAAGCAGAAAAGACACAAAAGGTCAGTTGTATTTATTTGTACTTACCCATGATCTGGTCACTCTCAGGTATTTGGTATGGTTTGCCAATTAATTCTAAAAAGAGCTATATGATAGAAGAGAGTCAAACCCAGACACATACCCAGGTGTTTCATCCAGTAAAATTATGATACTGGGCATATTATGTAGACCACTCTTCTGCATCTGACAAGTCAGGATGACGCTATCAACCTACCTCATATTGACCAAATTATCATAGAAAATTGAATTAAATCCAGCACATCAAGAAATCAGTGCCATGACAGTTCCAGTACTTATGGTGACCAAGAAATCATTTGTTGCGTTGCGTACCTTGTTTCTCATCCTGTTCACTTACAAGACCAGAAAAGCTGAGGAATGAGGTTTGAGAGTGTAAGTTGCAGAAAGTCACTTCCAATGAGGGCCAGTGCCTTGTGAAGAATGTTAAAAAGACTCCAGTTTACCAATCTCCAGGGAAGGGAACGGATTAACATAATTATCATCTAGCTTCAACTAGCGTTGATAACACACATTTATTCTGCATCAAAAACTTTCCTGACAGTGATGCCATGAGCTGCATAATAATCACTGTGCTTTAATTAATTACTTTGTTGAATAAATGGATGAATTAATTTCACTTACACCAATAACCTCAGTTTCTGCAGTGTATTGCTTTTTCCTATAGCAACTACTTGGAATCAAAATAGAAGCAGCACAAATTGCAGTATTAAGCATAACCAATGGTTACAGTATAAAGATTCCCATTTCAATTATCAAAATAAAAATATCACATGAAGTGTAGAACTTGGAGTGAAGAAAACCTCTAATTCCTTCTAATTAAGGGAAACTATAAGAGCTTTTAGCAAGTTCTCTGCTGAATAGGTTTATTTGGTTTCTTGATCCTCCAACCAATCACATTAATGATGACAAAAGATATGCAAATTTAAACTGACAATAGTCAAGCCAAACTGCTCTGACTCATACCAACAGGGACATTTTCAGCATATATTCAGCTTGATTTTCACACTTGAAAGGGTCAATGTAACGAAAGAACATTTTAATAGTTATTCTTGGCTATAAACTGAAAGCTATCCCATAATCATTGACCCAAAACAATACAAACAAGAATCAAATTTATTTCACAAAATAAATTAACATGTGAAACATGTACATGATTTAAGTCCAGCAGAATTGTATGTTTACCCTGTCACTGCTGAATAATTGCATAGTAACGAAAAATATGCATTACTATGTTTGAGTTACTATTTTGATTATATGTTTTAAGCAAACAAAATGTTACATTTTTGGTAGAATAGGTCATTCAGGAAAATTTGGGACTAAACATCCTTCCCCATTCCCCTCAAAGAATTCAGACTAATTTATAATGATTGAATTCTCATTAAAACTATACGGATGGTATATTGAAAATAGTAACAAGTTATTTAACCAAATTCATTTGTTTACTGTGGGAATAAGTTTTATAAAAGAAAAAAACAGATATCCTATTATAAATTACTACCATAAATAGTACCTGAAACTTAAGCTACAATTCTCAAAAAACTGCAGAATTTCATTTGCTTTTCATTCTTCTGCCTACTTATCAATAACCTATTACAGACCTGTGGTCTGTAACAGAAAGACTAACTACAATTCCAATTTTGGAAACTGTAGAACTACTAAGTTCCAGTTAACATATCAAATAAAAGAACAGTGATCTTAGTTCAGTCCCTAGTGGACAAAAGTAGAATAACTTACTTGGCATGATTCAGCAGGCGGTGACCTAAGTGAGAGTGACCACACAGGAACAAAAAGAACATTTGTCCTTTCCCTATCTTTTATCTTCCTAAAGGGTTTGGTTGGTTAACAGAATAACCTAAAGAAGCCTAATTACATTCCCAACTATATGCACCAAGTGAATCTATTAGCAAAGGTCTTGGGGGAAAAGATTTTCACAAATGGGGACATTGCCTCCCTTCTAGTAGCATAGTCAGTTGAATACAGTTATTATCTGCTGCTTATCTGTTACAGAATTAAACAGAGAGCAAAGAGAGAATGGACTGAAGAAATGTATTCATAATATAATAGGCATATCTTCAACAAAAACTTTTAAATGGTTTATAGATAAATAGCTGAATAAACTGTTCAATTTGATTTATTTAAATTGGTATTAAATGCATACTCAACATTAACATTTATCAAGTGACATGGCTACTTAGACTCCCCAGGTACTGCCTCTCTAACTACCATGCCCTGCGAAAGGAGGTATTTGAGGAATACAGCAGAGCCTACAAGTTGCATTCAGCCCCAATCTGCAGGTGCATGTCCTCCTGAACAGCCAGCACTGGCTCGATTTCTCCTCTCACAGTGGGCAAACCCCTTTCCTGTGAGTTAACATTAAAATTTATCTCTTTATTTTTTCTCAAGGACAAAAAACATGTATGATGGATCAGTCCTCTACTATTCTATAACTTGCTGAAATTAACAGTTTCCTTTACTAACATATACAATTTCTCTACCCAAATATTATACTTTATATTTATTCTCCCTTCAGGTTAATTTTACAAAAGGTTGAAAAAAATATTTTGTGATGATTTTCCATCCTAGCTGTAAAAATTTCCTGTTGTAAAATAGATTTGATCCTAAATTGGTATTGTCATTATTATTTTCTTTTTTTCACCAACTTGCTCAATAGGTACATGCTTTCTTTTTTAAAGTTGGGTTTTGACAGGCAGAATATTGAAGCTTCAAGAAAAAGAACACCAGAAATGTCATAAAATTTGCCAGTGCTAGATATACAAATGGAGTGCTTACCATACATTCATAGGTTTGCACAAGACTAAAAACCTTGGCTTATCCAAGAAGTCAAACTGAGAAAGCAGTTTTGCATTTGCAAACACTGCCCCCCTGGAGCAAAAGGTAAACACACAAATGCACCCTAAGGAACTCTAAGTTAGCTGCAGTGCAAGAACGGAAAAGGCTCCGTGCAATTAGAAACTGAAAGCAATGACTTACTTTTTGCAGCCACTGAGTATAATTTTCCATCACATGCTCCAGATGTTGAAGTTTCTGGGAAGAGAAATCCGGTTCCACGTGTGGAGCATCTCTCTGCAGAGCATTTGTGTTGTACTGGTCTGTCGTACTCTCACGACAGTTCCCGTCGTGTTCTGGAAGAATGAAAGTGTAGGCACATTGCCCATGTTGAATCCGGTTGTATCTTCTCCCACCGTTTTCTGGACTTCGGCGCTGGTTGCTGCACCCTATGTGAGTCAGAATGGCAGCGAGGAAAGCAAAGGAAAGGAAAACTGTCATTGTACTGCCCGCACTCTGCTTCCGTGCCTCTCGCAAAACTTGCTCCTTTCTTCTGACCTTTAAACTAGTTCTTTATTTCAGGTAAAACTGCTTGTTTGTTTGACTTTTTCCCCCTCAAAGAAAGCGTTTGAAGAAGAATCATAGAAAACTAGCCATTTGTTAGCTTTGTTCTAAAATGTTATTTTTTTTATTTCACTGTAATTGTAGTTTCCTTCGTTAAAACTTGAGATATTTATTGCATAGTAGCTGAGATTTATTGTTTCCTCTCTGTGTAACCGTTCAGCTTGGAGCCTGCCTGAGTCAGCTGCGTGTACATATTCTAGACCCTTTCCTCTACCCTATCTGCTGCAGATCTGCTATTTTCTCCCAGACCTCAGTGAGTTTTATTAAGGTTGCACATCCAAGCCAAGCTGGAAGCAGGCAGCCTTTCACAAGATGACTTGACAGGAATGCATGAGTGTGCCCCTATGCGAAGGATTGCTGATGGCTTAGGGCGGCGGGATCGTCTTACAAATTGGCTAGATGCGCATGACCTCGATCATGTATGGCCCTCCCGCCGCCCCTTTGGCAGACAATTGCCTTGAGCCTTTAGCAGATTCATGGAAAATCAATAAATAGAGCAGTCCACCTTAATACACTTTTGGTGTGCATGCTGACCTACTAAAATCTAGCAAACTAGCAGTATGTTTTCAATGTCACTATTTAATTGAGGAATCCTAAGAAGAAAATTGGCATAATGTCCAATAAAATTATTTTTGAGAGTGAATGATAAATCTATATAATTATTAAATTTCTTTAAAAAATTTAATGTTGACTTTAAGGAAAAATATATTAAAAACTATTTTTAGAGATGGTATTCTTTCACTGTATTCACTTAGACTTTTAAGAGTTTTTTCTAATCAGAGAGGATCAAATTAGCAAGAAAATTACCCTAATTAGTCATTCACAGCAACATAGCATGTGCATGTTAAAAAGAATTATCTAAGTGCCTTTAGGGATACAGATCTTAAATGAAACTTGTGCCCTGATCAGAATGCACCTCTTCATGTTCTGTGTATATAAATTGAGCAACTTCCCTACAAAAACAATGTGGTTACGATTTAAAACAGTGGCCTCAGAATTATTAATTCCTGTGGTACATCCTAATCATACATTTCACAAGAACCTCTTCAGTATTGCTATGGCTATCTTTAACACTGGCATGGAAGTTGCATATAAATCCCCCTGTGGCTGCATAGACAAACCATCTGAGAACAAGCATATATCAGGTGTGCCAACAGCTGGCAATGGGCAGTACAAGAGACACCTATGTGGTTCTATTAAGAAAGACGGAAAAACGATCAGAAGGCGATTTCCTTTAAGCACAGTATAAACATTTGAACAAAGGGACCAGTAAAATATAAAGAACAGGTGATAATTACAGAACTTAGGGTACAGCTTTGAGATCTTTACTAGATGTGTGCAGAAAACATGATTATAAGTAGGGGTTTTCATCAGGAACTGGAGGGATTTTAGGCAATGGAGCCTCTCAACTGCAGACATAGTGTAAAAACAGAAGCTACAGATATGTCATCTCCCATGTCCTGGAATGGGAGCAGGGCAGTGGGTGAAGGTCAGTAGTGGTTAGAGATGGGCGTTTAGGGAGAAGTTAGAGGAGAGGTCAAAACATATTCCAGAAAGAATGAGATTTACTTGAGGGAAAAAAACCTTGCTGACATTCATCAGCTCTTTTTACACCAAATAAAAAATTTCTGATTGGACAGATATGGAAGCAAATTATGCCAAACAAATAAAAGAGAAATCTTTGAACAACTTTTGCAGCCTCGTCTTATCCTGTTGCATGTCTCCCTGTTGGGTGATGTCACTCCTGTGTAACAATAACAATGACACTTATTAAGAGCTTACTATTATACTATTAGCCGGGTTAAGCACTACACACTATCTCATTTAATCATTACCACAAACCTAAGACACTGATATTATGTTTAACCCCATTTTATCAATGGGAAAACTGAGTCACAGAAAGGCTAACTGGTCATAATTCACATAGCGAGCAAGTGATGACGCCAGTATATGAACTCAGGCAAACTGACTCAGGGCCTATGTTTCTAACCACCAGGCCAGCCTGTCTTTGAAAACTTCTGCAAGGAATATAAGCAATTTCAAAAGGTCTCCAGCTGCGTTGATTTACAGTCCTGAAGCGGAGTCAGTGACGGTACCTAGAAAAAAAAGGGTCATGAAAGCCAGTTTACACCTACAAAGTGATTTAATCCTTTCCCTGCACACATGCACACACACACACAAAGTGACAGGTAACCCATGCACCACAGTCACAAGGATTAAGTGGACTGGCAAAGCACAGATTGTCTACGAATACTTTCCAACACTGCTTGATTTGAAAATTATCCATGGAAAGAAGAGAGTCCAAAACCGACACCTATAAGTATTTTGTTAAGAACTAAATACAGCAGAAAACTGGCAGAAGACTAATGGATGAGGGGTAAGGTCTCTATTAAAGTGTTCCTGTGTTTTCAAACAGCCGAGACTGTTAAAAATATGTTCCTCCACTTGTGTGTCTGTATGTGTCTACGTGTGCTTGTCCACATGAATTTTTCCAACATGAATAAATGAAAAGAAGGAATGCACAATTTCCTGAGGGAAAAGTAGACAATTAAGACAGGGAAGGCTGAAGTGCAAGTTTAAAAAAGGGAGCTGGAGGTGGGGGGGTGGGCAGGAGGCAGGGAGGGAAAAAGAGACAGAGAGGAAAAAAAGATAGAGGCTGATTATTTTTTTTTCCAGAAAAACAAAAACAACCAGAAATCATAACACTGGAAGTACTAGTGTCAATCAGGAAAAAATTGACTGAAGATCATTTTTAAGCAATTAGAAAACAGAAATGTGCAGAATCCATCCTGTGTTTTTGGAACTCCAGCTGAGAGACAGTAGATACATTTAAGGATCCTGACACACTCAAGATGATATGCTTTCAGGGCCATGAACTTAAAAGATAGCCACAGTGTTAGTGGTTGCTGGTTATTCAGAAATGGTGCACAATTCATAAGATGTTAAAATTTAGGGAATAATATGAAGAATAGGCTAATGTTTGTTTAAAAAAATTCTTCTACCACACCTCTAAAAAAGGTAAAAAATTTCTGAAGAATTAAATAATTCTATTCAATTGAATTTTGAGGTAGCTTGATCTTGAAAGCTTTGTATAAATTTGATTAGAACTCTGCAATGAGGAAATGTAGGCCCTAAAGTTCTGGTCTCATATCTACAAACAGTCCTACTAAATGTTCCACTTGTTCAGAAATTTCAGTGGGATCAAGAACCATTTATACCAAAACTTAATGACTTAAGAACCAGTGTTTGTTACTTCTTTGGTAAAGCTTTCCTAATTTCTCAAGGCCCAATAAGTGGCTTTCTCTGTTGAATTTCAAAAACATTCTCTTCATATTTCTAAAACAGCACTTCTCACATTTCTTTCTAATTGTTTCTTTTTTGGGTCTGTCTCTCCCTTTAGCTATGAGCTCCTAAAGTGATCTCCTCTTTTTCATCATTGATTCCATAGCACTAGCTATACACTCTGTTTGCAGGAATGAAAAAATAAACAAATGAGTGAATGAGCTAATTAATTACTTAATTGGTGCCACTCCCTGATTCTGTATCTGGCTACTACATGACTGGCCACATCTGTTGCATTTGTTGAGCTAGTTTGCCTAGAATTCATAGGTATAAGGAACCGGGGAAAAAGCACAACTTATTCTAAAGAATGAGTTAGACACAAGAATATAGTACAATAATAGTATATAGTATTATTTAACCCTTAACAAATAGTTTTCTTAATGTTTAGAAAACCCTAATTATAGACTTATATAATAGCATATATTATTATTCCCATTTTGCAGATGAGAAAACTGGGGCACATAGAGGTTAAATGCCCAAGATCTATGATTTCGTAAGTGGTAGAGCAGGAATTTGATTTTCCATCCATTTAACTCTGAGGCTCACGTTCATATCCCACTGAGCTATATTGCTTCAACAATACTTCTGTTTAGGAAACAAGGAGGAAACATTTCTTAGAATTTAAGGGACAACATACCAAGTATAACTAAGATTGGTCCCCTCCTTCTCCTACCCACTCATGGCTTTCATAGATTGACATCATGATCTTCAAAAACAGGCTAATATTAAGCCAGGATGCACCAATATGGTTGTCCCATCTGCTTACCAATAACCAATCTGATTGATCAGGTTATACATTAGGTCCATTCTGAAATGTTGGTCTTATGCCATAGCACCCACTATATATCTTGATTATCACCCCTTCTATAAAATAAAATTAAACTATATAAAATAAAATAGAGTTTATTTCTCAAAAACACCAAACAATGAGACACAAGGAAGCATGCCTCTGGTATTCATACCACCCCCTGTGAGGGTAAAGGGGGTGGGAGAGTCTCCTCCTGTGCTGTGTACAGACACCATGTGGTTCAGCATGCTGAGGGTGCCATACTCTGTGGCTCTGCTCTGGCACTTTTGGGGGAATCAAGACTGTCATCAGAGCTACGGAAATGGCAGCTCTATCTAAAAGAAGGCCACACAGCTATCATCCCTGGAAGCAGAGCCAAGACCCCTTCACTCAACTATGAAGGCAGTGAAAGTATTCACAACAGATGGGAATACCACAGGGGGCTAAACCGTAAACACAAAAAGACATACAGGTAGGTGAGGAAATAAAAATTATTACATAAACATTCCCCGACCTTTCTATGAGAGAAATTCCTGGTAATTGGTGGGTGTTTTGCTTGCTAAGTTTTTTTTAACTATAGCTATGCAAGTTGGAAGCAGCTGAGACAGAATTAATTTGTTCTACCTAAGAAAAGACAGAAGGGATTAAGAGACTCAGGGAAAGACCTGGAAATGGGGGACTGGAGCTAGAGAGGTTTAGAGGGTCTATGGGAAAAGAGTTGAACAAGAGAGAACCTGTGTGTGTCCGCAAGAGACATGGGAAGATACATCAAGTAGGGAGGTTTGGAGTGAAACTGTGTTTCTTGTGAGATAAAAATCCCTCTTATCTTTTTCAGTAAAATATGTGTTTTGGAGCAAGCAACTTCTTCAGGGTGAATGAGAACCTTTGGTCCTTGCTCCGTACATGGAAACAGCTAACATGTGGATTACACAGACTAGTAATGTGAATACAATTAAAGTCATTTGTTTCATGGTGGTTTTTCACACTAGATCAGACCCCTGAAGGCTAGGACTGTGTCTGTCTTATTGATCGCTGTATCCCCTTCTCCTGGCACTGAAGACAAATTTCCTGGCACTTGATCAATATTGGTCATGCAGGTGACTGTCTGATTGATTCACTCACTTTAATTCTTAGAATGAGATGTGAAGACACAGAAGCATCGACTATTGCCTTGGAGATTTTCAGGTATTGGTCCTACCTGGCCCTGAGACATCACTTTCTGGCAAGTCACATGGGACACTCAGGGCCCCTAGGTTCCGGAGTGAATCCCAGCAGTGGGGGTGGAATAACACCTAACACTCCCAGCCACCTTTGGGCATTGACACGGTTGGAAAACCATTCAAGAAACATCTCAGGAATACCTTCCAGTGTAAGATTACCTGTTAATTCTACAATGGAGATAACTTCTACAAATATACAAGCCAGAAAAGAAAACAAACAGCTGGGGACTGTACCAAGCAGAAATACAGATGCCAACATTCCCCTCATACCAGAATGGAGAAAGATCACCATTGGAGAGCCAGTGAGAGTTTTATTAGGCGAAAAAGTATATAAACCACTTTGCGTTTACTAACTGCCTCCTTTCTTCCCCTTTTCCCTACAGGAGTCTTGATTCCTAAGAAAAATGCAAAGGCCTGTCTCTGTCAATTTTTCCTGCTTCAGAAACAACATATATTTTACATCTTCTCAGAAACTCTCAAAAAGAACAAAAAATTTCAAGGAATGGCTGCAATTACCATTTGATGGGTCATGGTACCTAATGGGACTTAGACGGTGGCTAGTCCTTGTAGACAAAGTTGATAAATGCTCTCCACTGAGCAGTAACTCAATGATGTAGGACTTTCTGTCCAGAGGAAAAACTATGTTGTAATCAAAGAGCTGCGACAGCCTCTACTCATGAGTGAAAAAAAGGATCACTCACAAGCATTGTAAATTCAGATTAAAAAATACTATGGAAATAATATTTTCTCTAGAATCCATTGCTTTTCCTCTTTTGGTCTTATTTTCATACTCTCTGTTAATCTAATCTTACTTCTGATGTAATACCGTCTTATCTCTCATTCCTCCTGCCAGATTAGATGATCTGTCCCATAATGGTTAAGGTGGGAGACAGACTGCTTTGTTTTTTGTTTTGTTATGTCTTGTCTATGCTATTACATGTTGGATGACATTAGACAAGACACTGAATTATTCAAAACTCAGCTTCCTCATCTGTAAAACGAGGATGGAAATATTAATAACAGTACTAATTTTATAAGGGTGTTGTGAGGATTAAATAAAATAATGGATACAAAGTACTGAGCACATTGTCTATATTGTATCAAGTACTCTTAATGTTAGTTCTTTTTTCTAAATGTGCTCAAAATGCTCCTACTTTGTACCTTATTTAACTGATTTTTATAAGTATGTTTACCTAATTCCATTCCCAATCATTTTGCCCTCCCAAATGTTTTAAATCATTTCTGCACCTCTTTAAAAAATCACAAATTTAAGAAGTACGTTTTAAAATGTCAGGATGACCAGGTGTACAATAATATTCATGGAAACAGCCCAGTTTCTTTGAGGACAGGGATTTCAGTGTTCTTCCTCACTGCTGTATGTACCCTCCTAGCACCTAGAACAGTGCGTGCTTGGCATATAATCGGTGCTAAATAAGTATCTGCTGAATAAATGAAACAAGTTGTGAACAATTTAGTAAGAATGTACTACTTTGGGTACTACTGAAGCCACAGAAACATCTAGTAGGGCAAACACATGTAAACCAATCACATCTGGTAATAAGAATTTTATGCCCAAGGAGCCACAGGAGCAATGTGGATACCATTTATGGCTTCATCCCCATGCCTTGTTTTCCAACTCATTTCCAGCCAATCCAACTAAATGACCTTATTTTCAAGAACATCTTTTACAACTAGACTTGTGGCATATATAATTCCATTCTGTTTCCTGGGAGATAATGTATTTGCCTCTGATACAACAAAATTGAACTAAAACATTCTACTATTAATCTTACAGGAAACATGCAGTTCAGTATGACTTGTGCATAAGAAAAGGAAACCTTATTTTATCTATTTTTTCCAAAGTCAATTTCACTCCCCCTCAGGCTCTAATCAGATTAGGAATTTGGCAATTAAATTAGAAAATAAATTCCAGTGGTATATAAAACATTTAAAAATATGATTGATTTAACCATGTTCTTAGTTCATAAATCGATCAGCAAAGACTGGTCCTTTTAACGATAACCTTAAACAAAGAACCCATTAAATCTGAAAAGTTTACACTTTCTTTTCCAGTGAATATATGCCTCGGTTCTTTCCTCTTAATTTTTCTCTTATAATTAGTAACAATCTTTAAAGGGAGAATTGTGGCAATTAAAGAAAGGCTAGAATAGAAAACAACCATGACTTTCCAAATAATTGAAAAAGACTGTCATAGCCACATTGTTCTCCATAGTTAAATGTTCTTTCTTCTTGCAATATATACAGATGCATCACTTTTAGCTCCAGAGATAATGAACAGCCTAAACATTTTACAAAATGTTTCCCAAATTTGTATTATGTTCACACTATCTTGATGGTATCTGCCATACCTCTTGTACTATTATATACCTATATCGTTCCTTCTATTCAATTTTAAGCCTTATACATATCTTAGATTTACCGTAAACAAGTGTTTTTTCCTAATGTATATTAAATTAAATACAGAATGTGAAAATTGTCCATGCACCACCCACCCAATATTTCATGTCCCAGTGGAACATGTACCATACTTTAGGAAAAACCACTTAGTGTTATCAAGAGTAGAGTCATCACCTCTTGTAAAATGAGTGAAATAATTCCCTCTGTCCATATATGTATGGAAAAGACTGTTGTAGTTGTGGTCCCTCAAGATTAGTTTGCATCATGTCCCGAGTGTTTGGGAATTGGTTCTATTCTGTAGTCAAATTAGAAATACAAAAAAAAAAAAAAACAAAAAAAAACCACACACACAAAACAACAACAACAACAAAAAATACTTTTGACATAGAGGCTTCCATACTTCTGCTGTCAGTGAGTACATGAAGAACTTCCCTAGGTCCCACCCAGGGAAGTCATCACAGGGACTAGTGGCAACACTATTTGCAATGCTCTCCACTAACAGAAATGCCCAGCTGAAGATCTGAGATTGGAACTAATGATTGACCAAGAATTTCAATAGCTCCTCTCTTGATTCTGGTGTGGAAAGAATAGTGAAGTTACTTAGTGTCTGAAGAGTCAATCTGCATTCCTTTTTAGTCTTTCATTTGGAAGAGTGTTGGGGAAACAGTAAACAAATTTCTTCTCAAGAGTTGCATTCTCCTTGGAGAATTTATATTCCTTCCTGACATCCCTTAGAAAGCCATAAAAACATATCAGTTCAAAGAGGGAAAGGAAAGTTAATATTTAAAGGAGCAGTTAGGAATCAATTGCCCTCAGCTTATTAACAGCTAACATTTATTTAGTACCTATGATATGTCCAGGACTATGCTAATCACTGTGCTTACATTATCTCATCTATTACAATCATCACAACAACACAATATGTAGGAACTTTTATTATTGTTTGTTACTTTACAGAAGAAAAAACACATTTAGAGAACTTTCAAGGACTCAAACCCAGGATTTTCTTACTCTAGACCTGAAGCTTTTAGCCATTACATATGCATGAACCCAACTCTTTAATCAGTTTTAAAGCAACTGCTCTTGGATTCTCAAATTATCTTTCTGATTTTAGTATTCATTTCCTTATTTGCTAACCCAATAAGAAACACAGAACATGACAGCCAATTAAACTAAAGGAAAGTTGTAAGAGTTGAAAGCTACCCAAAAAATTAATAATTATAGTATATTTACTGTATGTCAATTGCTTTACATGCATTATCAAATTTAACCTTTAAAACAAGCATATCATACCCATTTCACAGATGAAGAGACTGAAGGTTTAGAAATAAGAAACTTGCCTAAGATTATACAGAAGTAGTGGCATTTTAACCAGGCCACCTGACTCAAGGGCCCAATCATCCTCATTAATATGCTAAAGAAAATTCTCTAAAACAGGTAAAAAAAAAAATCTTCAAGGTGTTTACATAGAGGACTGTAACCATCTGTATCCTCATCACTGAGTGCAAAGGACAAAATTAACTCTTTGTTCTCAAATGTGATCCTGGGTGGGCAGCATAGCATCACCTGGAATGTTGTTTGTAATGCAAAACCCCAGGCCCGGCCCAGCTCAGAAACCTGAGTGTGGGTGGGGCACAGCTTCTTTTAACAAGCCTTGCAGGACACACAAGTTAGAGCACCACTGGTTGATTCATTACTCCCTACCCAAGCAGCACTGTAGGATCACTGGGGAGCTTTATTAAATAAAGATGCATGGGCTTGCCTCTAGAGAGTCTCACTCAGTTGATCTGGGTATAGCCTAAACACTGGTATTTGTAGAAGTGGATCAGGTAATTCTAATGTGTAGCCATGGCTGACAACCGATAGCTTAACTGAAAGAGCTAACCAAGAAAAAAGGCTATGAAAAGAGCTGAATTGATTCAGTACCAAGAAATAAAGAGTTAACTTACTTGGATATGCCTGATATACTTCTGGAGGGTTCTTTAATTCTAGGATTATAAAACAATGACCTTAGTGACTTCAAAGTGTTGTGTATTTTGTGTATTTAATTTCTGGAGCGTTTAAGGACACAAAGATTACCACATTATTAAACTGGACCCAAGAGATTAAGCACTTCCATAGCTCATATTGTTTTGTTGTTGTTGAAGTAATTTATCCATCAAATTTATATTTTTAAAGCCTTCAAAGAATAAAATATTTGTGTCTTGATCATTCATGAGCACAATGTTGACTTTCACAAAATAGTTAACAACAGCCGTTATGAGGACATTTTTTTCTCTGTTCTCATTAAGTGTTTTTGTTTCTCCCAAAAATAAGCAGAAGCCTCTGTTCTTACCCCTAACTGCTCCAATATATGATTTTACACCTGGAATGAATGGAGTGATGGAGAAAACATCAGTAACAAGTCACTCTTTCCAAATGAATTACAGAGGCTTTGGAGTTACTGATTGTACCCTTTGATTATAAACCTACATTAAATTATACATCTTCCATGAACAACAAACCATGTGGTTTCGGAACAAATTATTTTCCTTTATCAAACCAGCACCACAAGTTTATAGTAGCAGTATTTAAAATAGCTGAAAGGTGGAAACAACCCAAAGGCCATCAACAAATGAATGGATAAACAAAATGTGATACCTCCATACAATGGAATATTATTCAGCCACAACAAGGAATGAAGTACTGATACATGCTACAACATGGATGAACTTCAGAAACGTTATTCTAAGTGAAAGAAGACAGACACAAGAGTTCACATATTATATGATTCCATTTATAGGAAATATCAAGAATAGATAAACCCAGAGAGGTAGAAAGCAGATTAGTGATTGCCAGGGGCTGTGGGTAGGGGGAAAAAGGAGTGACTTCTTAATTAGCACAAGGTCTACTTTTGGTGTGATGAAAATGTTTTGGAACTAGATAGAAGTAATGGTGGTACAACATTATGAATGCTCTAAATGCCACTGAGTTTTATTCTTTAAAATGGTTAATTTTAACGTGTGATTTCACCTCCATAAAAAGTAACTTTAAAAGTAATTGTCACCACACCTCCACACATTTGCCATCTGTGTTTTCTTTGGACTACTACGAAATACATCAGAATAAAATATGCATTTTTAACTTTTATTTTGAAATAGTAATCACTTAACAAACAGGAAGCTGCAGAAGTAAGTACAGGAAGGCCCCATGTACCATGTATCATCTGCCTAATTTCTCCCAAAGGTTACACCTCATATAAATATGGTATAACATCATAATCAGGATTTAGATATTAGTTTAATATGTACGTATTGTTTTATGTTGTTTTATCATGTGTAGATTTGTGTAAATACCATCATAATCAAGATACAGAAATATTCCACCACCACCACAAAGATTTCTCTCTTGCTATTCCTTTATAGTCATATCCAACTTTCTCCTTGACACTGTTCCTAACCCCTGGCAGCCACTAATCTAGCTTCCTATCTCTATAATTTTGCCATTTTAAGAATGTTTATAAAAATGGAATTGTGTGCTCTCTTGAGATTGGGTTTTTTATTCATCATAATGTCCTTGATATCCATCAAAATTGAGTGTATCAGTAGTTTATTTCTTTTTATTGCTAATAGTCCATATGATACGGATATACCACAGTTTGTTTAAACATCACCTATCAGACAGTTTGGTTGTTTCCAGTTTGGGGCTATTACAAATAAAGCTGTTATGAACAACTGTGAACAGGTTTTTTGTAATGAAATTTTCATATCATTGCAATAAATTCCCAGGAGTGTAATTGCTGAATTGTATGGTAAACAAATACTTAGAGATTTTTTTGTGGTTTGTTTTTTTTTGGGGGGGGGTGGGGGGTGTCTTGGTATGTTGCACAGCCTGGAGTTTGGAACTCCTGGTCTCAAGTGATCTTCCCACCTCAGCCTCCAGAGTAGCTGGGATTACAGGAACACACCACTGTGCCTGGCTTAGTTTTTAAGAAACTGTGAAACCATTCTCAAGAGTGGTCATACCATTTTACATTCCTACCAGCAATATATGACAGATCCACTTTCCCCACATCCCTGCCAGCATTTGTTATTGTCACAATTTGTTTTAGTTGTTTTAATAGTTACATAGTAGGCCGGGCGCGGTGGCTCATGCCTGTAATCCTAGCACTCTGGGAGGCCGAGGTGGGCGGATCGTTTGAGCTCAGGAGTTCGAGACCAGCCTGAGCAAGAGCGAGACCCCACCTCTACTAAAAATAGAAAGAAATTATATGGACAGCTAAAAATATATATAGAAAAAATTAGCCGGGCATGGTGGCGCATGCCTGTAGTCCCAGCTACTCGGGAGGCTGAGACAGGAGGATCGCTTGAGCTCAGGAGTCTGAGGTTGCTGTGAGCTAGGCTGATGCCACGGCACTCACTCTAGCCTGGGCAACAGAGTGAGACTCTGTCTCAAAAAAAAAAAAAAAAAAAATAGTTACATAGTAATATCTCATCATGATCTTTAATTTGCATTTCCCTAATGATTAATGATGTTAAACACCTTTTCATATGCTTATTTGCCATGCTATGCCCTCATCAGCAAAATTTCTCTTCCTGTCTTTGCCACTTTATAATTGAATTATTTATCATTTTTTATGTTGAGTTTTCTGAGTTCTTTATAAATTCTAAATATAAGTGCTCTGTCAGATATATTGTTTGCAAATATTTTCTTTCAGCCTGTAGCTTATCTTTTTATTTTCTTAATAGGGACTTCATAGAGTGAAAGTTTCCAATTTTGATGAAGTCTGACTTATTTTTTCTTTTTATGAATCATGCTTATGTTGTCATAATTAAGAAATCTTCACTAAGACTTAGGTCCTGAAGATTTTCTTCTACGTTACCGTCTAAATGTTTACGATTTAATTGTAACGGTTTACATTTAAATGTACTATTTTAATTTTTGTATAACATGTGAGGTTTAGGTTAAGGTTCATTTTTTTTTGCTAGTAGATACCTAATTGCTCCAGCACCATTTATTAAGAAATGATTCCTCCTCCACTAAATGGCTTTTGCACCTTTATCTTAAAAAATAAATTAGCTATATTGGTGTGATCTATTTCTAAGTTCTTTATTTTGTCCAATTGATCTATGTGTCTCTCCTTCCACTAGTACCACAACCACGCAGTCTTGGTTACTAATGTTATATTATCATTTTTGAACTCAGAATGATTCCTTCCACTTACTCTTCTTTATGCTATTCTAGTTCCTTTGCTTTTCCATACAAATTTTAGAATAATTTTTTCTGTATCTATAAAAAATTTTTCTGACATATTTGTAGGAATCTGTATGCTAATTTGGGGAGAACTGATATCTTTACTATGTTGAGTCTTTTAAACTGTGGACATGGTATGTCTCCCTATTTTAAATCCTTTCTTTCTTCCATCACCATTTTGTAGTTTTCAGCATACAAATCCTACAGCTTTTGTTAAATTTGCACCTATTTTATTTTTTGAGTGATGGCAAATGGTATTGTTTTATTATATAATTTTGGTTCCTGTATTTTTATTGCTAGTATATAGAAACATTGATTTTTGAATGTTTACTTTGTGTCTTGCAAACTTCCTGAATTCACTGATTAGCTCTAGAAGTCTTTTCTAGATATCTTGGATTTTCTATGTAGCCCATCCTGACATCTACAAATAGGAATAGTTTTATTTTATTCCTTTTAATCCATGTGCCTTTTATTTCTCATGCTCACCTCATGGCCCTGATTAGAACTTCTTTGCAATTAATTCCAGAAAATAGAAGAGGAAGAGACTCCTCTCAACTTATTCTATGATATGAAGCCATTATTACCCAAATAGTATAATAAAAACAAAGATAGTATACAAAAGGAAAACTACAGAGAAATATCCCTCATAAATATACAAGCAAAAATTCTTAACAAAATATTAACAAACAGAACTCAGCAACATATAAAAAAAATCACAAGAACAACTTGGGCTTATTTGAAGGATACAAGACTGGTTCAATATTTGAAAATCAATCAATGTAAACCACTATATTAACAGGCTAAATAAGACAAACCATTTGATCATATCAACTGATACAGAAAAAGCATTTTACAATGTGACACCCATTCATAGTAAAAACTCTCAGAAAATTAGGAGTAAAGTATGCAGAAGGAAGAAGGGTCAGACAGATGTAATTTTGTTTGCTTTGAAGATGGATGAAGGATACCACAAACCAGTACATGCAGGTGGCTTCTAGAAGCTGGAAAAGCAAGGAAAAGGCTCCTTCCCAGAGCCTCCAGAAAAGAACACAGACTTCCTTCCTAACACCTTGCTTTTAGACTAATGAGACCTGTGTCTGACTTTTGTCCTACAAAACTGTAAGAAAAAATTGTGTTCCTTTAAACCACTAAGTTTGTGGTAAATTGTTTCAACAGCAATAGGATACTAATAAAGTGAGGAAGTGTCTTGTTTGTTCAAGGGGCAGTAGGGAGGCCACTGAATCTGCAGAAGAGCAAAAACAGAGGATGAGGTCAGAGTGGAAGGGTAGAGGTGAAAGGTCGTAGGGGGCCCTGGCAGCCAGTGGAACAACATTGGCTTTTACTATGAGATGGGAAGCCACTATGGGTTTTTGAGCAGAGGAATGACATTATCTGTCTAGTATCTTAAGTGGATGCCTCTATCTGCTCTGTTGAGGGAAAAGGACAAAAGCCTGGATAGAGGCCAGTGTGGAAGCTCTTGCAATGACCCCAGTGAAAGATGGTGATGGCTTCCATCTGGGCAATGACAGTGAAGATGAGAAGAGATCAGGTAAATACTTTAAAGGTGGGGCCAAGAAGATGTCCTGGTGGTTTGTAAGTAGGATGTGAGAGATGTCTCAAGGTTTGGGTCTAAGCAAATGGATGGATGAGTTTTACTGAGATGGAGAAGACTGAGGGAGAAACAGATTTGGGAAAGCAAAGGAAGAGATCAGAAGCTTTGTTTCAGACATGTTAAGTTTGAGACACTTATGGAACAGCTAGCTAGTAAGCAGTTGCATATGAGACTCTGGAGTACAGGGGAATGGTCCAGAACGGAGATGTGACTCTGGGGATTGTCAGGGAGTGCACAGATGGTTGTGGACGCTGTGTGAGTGGAAGCCATCATCAAGGGAGTGAAGGCAGATAGTGAGGAGGAAAGGTCAACAATTGGGCTGTGAGAGGCTCTAGTGTTAAAGATTTGGAAATCAGCAAAGGAGCCTGAAGAGGATTAGCATTGAGGTAGGAACAAACCAGGAAGGTATGCATCCTGGAAACCAAGTAAAGTATGTGTTTCAAGGATCAGGCAAACAACTATGACAAATGTAGCTTCTAGACCAAGTAAGATGGGAACTGAGAATTGACCAATGGTTTTAGCAACATGGAGGTGGTATATGAGCAGTTGCAGAAGAAGAGTGGAAATGTAGGTGCTGATACTGATTAGAGTTGGTTTAAGAAGGACTGGAACACAAGGGATTGACATTTTCTGGAGAATAATGACACCTTCTTCAGGAGATTTGCCATAAGTAGCAACAGCAATCTCAGAGAAGGAAGTACCCATAAAAAGCATTTGAAAAGGTTTCACACTGCATTTTCTGCGAACTTTATGGGAAAATGAGGACACACGATTTAAACCCATAGTTCTGGTGTGAAACATACTAAGCTGGACACACTGACCTCATGTATATTGGCTTTGGTCTTATTTTTATACCTTGTTATGCTAGTAGAGTTACTGAAACAATATCTTTGAACTTGCCAATAAACTATCCTAAACTCTCTTGCACAAATAAGCAAGCTTTACTCTAAGAAGCTTTGCTGCCAGAAAATAAGTTTAACTGTAGACATCTGAATGCAATATAACCTTTTACTGGGCTTGATAATTTTTTTGAAAAAGTGAATTACTTTTTTCTTTTATGGCAAAAACTTTGTAGTTTTCTATTAAGGGGAGCAGTGACTACCAGCAGGAGATTTAAGTTTGCAAAGGTATGTATGTTCTTTGGTTCATTTTTCCCCTCCCTTATGTATTAGGTATTCCCCCATTTGACCACTTATGGGGGAAGACCTCCTAAGTAGTATGAAATGACTTGGCAAAATCCTTAGAAATAAAAGAAAAATCCTGTTGTTTGGGGATTTTCTAGCAATGATATCTTGAGAATTATCTTTCTTCTGGGCATATACATAGCTTTCCTTAATATTATTTTCTTTATGTGGAAGACAATCACATCTTCTTCCTAATTCTTTCATTCAAATGTGGCATAAAAAGCTACTGATGAGTAAGCTAAAGTTTATTTTAGCTAAGGAAGCATGGTGAAAAGGAAAACTATTGGACTTGGCATATTAGAAAACTGGTTTCAAAAGAATATTCCCAAATCCTTAGACAAATTCAGTATGTGAGCAAGCTAACATCTCAAACTAGTGAGCAAAGGATTTTTTGCAAAATAAATGGTGTTAGAGCAAATGAGTTGTCCTGGAACATTTGGAAAAAGATAAAGTTGGTTTCATACCTCATGCTGTATACCAAGATAAACTCAGTATCAATTGCAGTTTTACAACGTAAACAAAAATAAATTACTAGAAGAAAACATGGATGAATTCCTTATACCCTTAGATTAAGGAAGATCTTTCTAACTTAAAGTCTAGAATACAGTTTAAAAATTGATCATTTTTACTACCAAAAAACATAAAAGTCTGAATACCAAATCAAAAAGAACCTTATCAGCAAAATCAAAAGACAAATGACAGAGAAAAATACAATTACAATCTGTAGCATATAAGAAAAATGCAAACTAAAACTACACCAAGCAATCAGTCTAAACAATCATGTTGCCAAAAATTCAAAAGTTAGGCAATACCAATTTGTTGGCAAGTTTATAGGGAAACTGATAGTTACACATTACAGGTGAAAGTGAGAACACAACTCCTATAAAGACAAATGCAATTTTTATTTAATTACAAATGCATTTATCTTTTGACCCAGCATTTTGCTTTAGGGAATTATCCTACAGAAACATATCCATGAAATAATGTATATTCAAGGCTATTTACTAAAACTTTGTTTGTAATAACAAAACAACCCCAGTGTCATCAAATGTGAACTTGTAATACGTACTGTGGAGCATCCACTCAGCACTATGCAGCTGTAAACATCAGGGAGAAAGCTCTCTAAGTATGGACATGGACAGCTCTCCAGGATATATTGCTAAACTGAATTTTTTTTAAAGTCATAAAATAAGGTATATATATTATATCTTTTCTTTATAAAGGGAGTGACTATAGCGGACAGGGAAAAGTCTGGAAAAAGATTACTTAATGTTACAGTTTTGGTTTTTGAATCATACGAATGTATAAATAATTCAAATTTTAAAAATTGAATAAAACAGAAACACAGACCTGGAGTCAAATTCTGATTCACTTACAGACTATGTAACCTTGAACAGTAACTTAACCATCTTGGCCTTGGTTTCGTAGTCTCTAAACTCAGGAAAAACAAATCTTGCTTATTTCCTGTTTTTTAACACATGATATAACACACACGTGTGAAAATGCTTTTGAACTATGAAATGAGATTAGAGGAGGACATGTTATCTTTTATTTGTATTTTTCTTAAAATGACTTTCTGGCAAATGTATGTACAATGTAGATAACAATCTAATCAAGCAAATATTAATACATGGATACAAAAACATCTTCTTCAGTATAAGTTCTTCATTCATTCTCCATTCATTTTCTCAAATTCTGTTTTACCCATAAAAGCATTTCTCCAGGCCTGGAAATAGTTAAAGAACAGAGTAGGAACAAAAGAGTTGACTCTGGATGGCAACTCTTCCAAATTAGCCCCTAGGGTGTGTCTCAGCTGCTTTCTTCCTTATTCTGGCTACCAGGTGGCTGTGGGGATCCCTCTGGCCTCCTGCCCTACTGCCACCCAGAGTCCACTGCTACCCACTGTAGCAGCACATGCTTACTTCTGTCCACAACTTTTGCTGCCTCTGCTGTCCCCTCCTCCACTGAATATGGTCTTCTGGTCTACCCACTCTGAGGAAGGCAGCCCAAGTGCAGGTGCCAGAAACAAGCCACAGGAATAGCTCTTCAGATTCACTTCCCAAACACCTCTTCTTACAAAGCACAGAGCAGCAGCTTCTCCTACTTCCATGTCCCCCCTTGTGCAGAGCAGGCCCAGGCACTCCTCTACTTATTTCTTACTATTGCCTTCATCGTGTGACTTTTTCCTTCAGGCCTCCTGCACTTGCTCTCACGAGGGAGCAATTTCTACCATTCCTCCACCCTTACGGTTGGTCAGCAGTGAGGCTGACCCTCCCCTTCCTTCCATGGGTGGGCAGTCGGATCTCCCTGCAGATGGACCCATGGCTCCCTGTTCTCATCCCACAAGTGTCACCAACCTGTAAAGGTTCTTTTACAAACATATCTCTCAATTCTAGCCAATTCTTCACTTAAAAAGAGTGACTTGGGGGCACCCATGGGCAGTGTAGACCTTCCCGAGATCATTGCTAAGCAGCATTACAATTCCAGAACAGTAATCTCCAGCCTCACTTGAGTGTCAGATTTTTCAAAAGACCAAAATTCCCTCTAAAAGTATTTTTAAGTTAATTAATTTTAAGTATGACTGTCATGTGACACTCTGAGACCGACTATAAGCAAAGTGGCAATGTCCCTCAAGTTTTAGCACATATGCTACTATATCATGGGATCAATCAGAGAGGAGGAAAAAATGCTAATTAAAAAAATATCAAACTAGGAGTAGAAAAATTTAATGTCAAAATTATTCAGGTTAATCTCCAAAGGGAAAGATTGTAAAAACCCTAAGATAAAGATATTTCTAAACAACAGAATTTAAAGAAATACGTACATCACTTTGGTAAATCCTACACTAAAAAGAAGAATAGCATAAATATACATTTTACCAGACTGCCAAAGGAAGGATAAAGCATGCATCTCTAACATCAGTGGAATATGCTATATCAATATAGGGCTTCCAGGTTCAGCAATACTTGGAAATTCATAAATGTACCACAATATGCTAAATTACTTGTTGCTCATCTTGAGCTCAATTTGGTAGAAATGTTAGGTTTCCCATGTATATCCAAAGTCTCCACAAAGAATTGAGGCCATAGAATTACTGTGGTTTCACTGTAAAGTTTCAATGACTTCTATAGAATGTTTCTAGGTTACACTGGAAATTGTTTGTTCTAAATACTTCCTTATGCTTCTGCCTTCCACTCAGCTGAAAAGATCTCTTTTATTTCTGATCTTTAGCCATTGCTGAAGTGTTAACCTATCTGTCCTTAAATCACTTCCTAGATGCCATGTCCTGTAACCTTGTGCTCTGACCTCAGCATGACAGCTGTCCCCATGGTTTTGGCTGAAGCTGTTGCAATTGCCTACCAAAAGCAGCAAACTTTTGGCTCCTTGCACTTACTGTGTACCTGTGCTCACTCCTGGCTGCCAGCCTCCTGATAGGTTGCTCTATCCATTTTATTAGGTGAAAGGTCCCAAGGGAAGCTTGTTCTACACAGAGGCTGTAGAATGCCACTGGCATCTTCTACCAAAAGAGCAAAAATGTTGCCCTTACTTCTAAGTCTCATTTTCAACACTCCCAAATGGGTCTATTTTCCACATACAGCCATGACACAGTGAGGATAATTAAATCCATGCCATTGTAGGTAAATTAGAAGCCCAAAATACAGGTGAAGGGCTCATGATTTTTGTACAATTAATCTAGGATTTGGACAGTTATTCAATAAAAAAAATCTAGAATAAAGGATGTTTCCTTAGTTTATGGGAGTAATTTGGGGGACTCAAAAAATGCATGATAAATTATAAACAAGGTAAAGTTTTAAAAATCGTAATATTCTGGAGTTGTATGATCTAAACCCTTTTATTTTTTAACTGTGGCTCAAGGATTTGCCCCAGGTTATGATGACATTCAACTGGAAGTTGGTTGACTCACTTTCATAATCTTTTCAACACCCTTTTCATAACCTGTAGCCTGAAAAACAGTCCATATTAGGATTTCAATATCCAATCACCAAAAGCAAATTTTATTTTTTACTTTGAATCTTTATCTTTAAAATTTATTTGGTAGAATTTTTTTTCTCTTCCCTTTCTTCAAATTCTTACCTGATTTTCATTAAAAAATACCTTTCAATCTCATGACAGGGTTATGTGACACCTGTAAGGGAGTTAGAGATCTTCAGAATAAATTCCTACATGACAAATCAAATAAAACACGACTATAAATAATCATGGCTTTAAAAGCCAGACTACTTGCCCAGGGCCTAAGAGGAATCAGACCAGTAAAACGAAATTAGACAGAAGATACATATGGCGCCAGGCAAGGGCAAAAAGCAGCGTGACCTGTTATTCTATTCACATCCCTCTATATCTGGGGCGTGCAGGTGGGAGAGTCGGTCACAGGGAGGATGGTGACTCTATTTTCAGCCATCAATACTACATTTGTAATTTCTCACCTGAATAATTTGATGCCTATTAAAGGACATAACAGAATTCATGGACTCTGCCTATGTTTCCAGAGACCTGGGTTCAAACCCTACTCTGATTCTTAGCTGCTGTGTACTTTGGGGAAAGCTCTTAATTGTTCCAAACTTGGGTTTCTTCCTTCGTGACAGGGAAGTAACCACACCTTCCTCCCAGGGATTATTGTAAAGTTGAAACGAGATAGCACAAGCAGAATGCCTGGTATTCATAGTGGCCCAATTTGTGCAGTTTTCTTTTGTTTTTATAAAGTAAGACTGTATTAATAAATAGGAGGGAAAATGCAAACAGTACAGAATAAATCAGATTGTTGGTTTTGTTTCTTTGCAGACTAGTGATGTTTAAAAATCCTTTCCAAGAATACTATAAATTCCCCCAAACTCCAAGCATAGTGGAATTCCTCCTAATGCCATTTTAAAGTTCACTGGGTTTGAGAAACTGTATCTTGGGACACCATGTCTGATGCAAGAGGCTGGTGAAAGAATTTCTGACCTGGTTCACTTTTGACCCCCTGAGATTTGTCTTTTTTCCTTGTCTCTCTTCCCTCTTTTCCTATTCTTTTCTTTTTTTCCTTCTTCCCCTCCCCCCCCAACTTCTCTTTCTTCTTCTTCCTGCTGCTCTCCTGGTCAAAAATCCAGTTTCTCTTTTCAATGGTTTAGTGAGAACTGAAGCAGGGTAAGGCCTACAGGGAGGAGAGAGTCTAATCTACACACACACACATACTCCCACCTCTCCTAGTCCCAAAGCACAGCATGCCTTTCAGTAACCTTTGTCATGACCCTCCTCCTTTCCTTTCTGGCTGGACCCTGTCATCTGTTCAGGAAAAGGGTGAAAGTTCACTGGGTGGAGCCAAGCTAATTGCACTAGGAAATCTCCCAGTAATGCAAGAACATTGGGGAAAACCAGGAAGGAAAAAATAGATGCACGAAGGAGAAAATGCTGCCAAAAATTGCTATTGAATTCCGCTGGATTTATTTAGAGCTTCTTGCTTTGCATACAAATATGAAACCAAACAAATTTCTAAGCCAGCCTGTTTAGACCAAGTTGACATTTCAATGGAAACTTCAGCTGTGCCTCTGTGATGCCAAAGTATCTGGATAAAAAGCGAAAAACTGCATCAATAAACAAATATCTGTTAAGCCTATTATTCAAGTCCAGCACTGTGCCCAGACACTGATGAGAGGATAAGAGAAGTAGAACAAGAGTCTTTTTCTTCATGGAGTTTGCAATATGGCAGCAGAGATTAATAATAATAACATCCTGCTGAAAATTCAGCACCATCACACAAGCTGATCACTGCCCTATTTTTTTTCTTTATAGTCATTATCAACTATCTCTGTCTTTCTATCTATCCATCCATCCATCCATCTATATCCATATGTACATCTCTATCTCTATCTTTCCCTCTACCCCTATCTATATCTATCCATCAAGAAAGAGATAATTTATTTTCTTAATCATTTTATTCCCTCTAGAATCTAAGCTCCATAAGAAAGAAGACTTGGCTTTATTTACTGCTATATCCCTGGTCCAATAATTGAATCTGACATATAGTTGACATTCAATAAATGTTTCTTCAATGAAATAATGGTTTAGAGCATTAAGATATTAACAAGAGAAATAAGAATATCTTCATGGAGAAAAGACATCTTCAGCTGAACCATGAGGGAGAGACAGAATTGGGGGGCATAAGAGGAAGAGAACGTTCCAGGTATGGGCACAGAAGGCCCTAAGATGCCAGGGCTGGAATAGCATCCAGGAAATGTGGAAAAAATATTTCTACTCTCTCTGAACAAATCGGTAGGACACCAATGTCTGGCTGCTTGGATTTAGGTAGGTAAAATATTCGAATTATTTCCTCAATTCACAGATGTTAACTTCACTCAAACATGGGCTTCAAGCATTTTTCTTACCTTTTTAGAAACCTATAACTTAGGGCCTTCATTCTAGGGACAGATCCTCGTTATTTATCAGAATAACTAAAACTCAAACTTTAGGGGGTTTAGAAGAGAAGTAGCTACTGCAGATGTCTTGTCCTTTGACTTCCAGTTTGGTCTCTGACCCTTTTGGTCCTTCCTACTTTATGGTCCACTTGAAAAGGTACTCAATGTATACTCCTTCCCCCTCTTTTCACTAAAACCAAACTCATGTTTAGTTGGTTAAAAATAAACAAACAGGGAAGCTAGAAATTTTGTCTTCTGTGTGTTCTACTTCCCATATGACCTCCCACCTGCATGAAGTCACAGACCCATTCTTGGCTGATGACTGGAGAGCTTAGAAACCATGTCAGAGAGAGTTAATTTCAAAGGTAGCTGACCATTGCTGAAGAAATCCATGAGTTTATTAAGGAGCCCAAAATTAGAATCCAAGGATCATAGTTGTTTCTTATTTAAGCAAGAGATCTCAGAAATAAAGTACTCATATTATTTCCATCTTGAAACATGCTGGCTGTTATTAGTTATACATGTGTAAAGTGTCTAACTATGTGCACCCATCACTATTATAGGCAGTAAGGTCTAGGTTTAGTTTGAGCTATGTTAAAAATCTGTAATAGCAATGCGTAACATGGGTAATGGTGGACTATAGATAGAAATAAAAGTTCAGTTAATCCTAACCTTGGACCATTTAGCACTTTACAGACCAAACACACCTTCCCAGCTATCTTGCGACTCAAATAGTTTGGTGTTAATTCTGTAGAGGCAGTCATTTCTATATAAATAAATACTCATTTGGCAGTGTAAATTATCATACTGGTAAAAATATGGTGGCATTCTATAACATTTCGTTTGTCTTTTTGAGCTTCTCTTTTTCCTGCCATTTCTTAATCCAAAGGTACATATTTGCCCTGAATTCTTCTCACACTGTACAGTTTTCCTGGTGGCTCTAGGTCAATTTGCCTACAGACAATTTGCCAGTACATGATTAGCCAAAAGACAATTTCCTAAATGGCTTCTTCTCTGAAAGCAATTCTGTGAAAGGGATAGCTTTTTGCAAATTGCCTCTTGATAAAATGGCCCATGTTCCTCCCTTCATGAGTGACCTCATCCACTCAGAGGGATTGAACAACCATTGTACACTTAAGTCTCCCACATCTATATCACTTAAATATTCAACTTGTATGTTCCATAGACACTTTAGAATTAATGTCTAAAAATCTCCCTCTCAGTTCTTTGTTCCAAATTTTTCCTCCAGTATTTCAGATCTCAATGAAAAGTACTATTTGTCATTCACTTTCCCAAGTCAGAAAGTTGAGTCATTATAGATTCATTTATCTTCTCACCCTCCATATCTAATCAATTGCCTAGTCCTGCAGATTTTAATCTTCTAATTAAGTAGGAGAATGAAATCTGTCAGATTTGTGTTTCCTATGAGTTCCCAAGTGCTTCTCATTCCATCACCTTCTCTTCATCACTGCTGTCTACTAATGAAGGTCAGGTCCGCCCCCATACCTCTCTAGGTTACCCCAGAACTATTACAATGAGATCATGATTAATCTGCTTCCATCTCATTTTCCTCCTCTTACATTCCTCCTCTACTCTGCTATGAGAATGAACTACTCTCCCATACTTAAATTTATTCAGAGACTCCCTGTTGTCTATAGCAGTGGTTCTCAAAAGTGTGTTCTATTAATAGAAAACACAAATCCTGCAAGATGATCTGTGTTCAAATATGCTTAGCAAATGGAGCATACTATACTCTCCTCTTGCAAAATCACAAAGGCCACTGACATAATAAAAGGTCCTGAAAAGACTTGAGGAAATCAGCTTAACATTGTTGCAAAGGACTGAATGTTTGTGTCCTACCAAATTCATATGTTAAAATCCTAAACCCAATATGATAGTATTTGGAGGTAGGACTTTTGGGAAGTGATTAAGTCATGAGGATGGAGCTCTCATGAATGGGATTAGTGCCCTAATAAAAGAACTAGCTAGCTCTCTTTCTGCCATATGAGTATAAAACAAGAAGTCAGCAGTCTATGACCCAGGAGAGGGCCCCATCAGAACCTAACCATGATGGGACCCTGAGCTCAGACTTACAGCCACCAGAACTATGAGAAACAAATTTCTGTTGCTGATAAGCCACCCTGTCTATGGTATTAACACTTTGTTCCAGCAGTGCAAACTGACTCAGATAATTGTCTAATCCAGCATATCCCATATGCATTTGACTAATGATCTCTTCTTTTCCAAGAGACAACTATTAACAACAAGTGGAACATATTTTGAAAATGTTAGCACATGGTGATGTGATCATACTAAGAAAGTAAAGTAAATGGCTGACTCAACGCACTGCCCGTCTCACTGCCTGCCCTCTTCACCCACTGTTCACATTCTAGGAATCCTGTATGACTTGCAGTTCCTTACGAGCAGCAATTTCCCCGCCCCCATGTATCTTTGGCATGTTGTTCCCTTTACCTGAAATGCACTATTCTAAACTCACTCCTCACTTCCACCTTCTAACTAACTGCTACTTATCTTTCAAAACATGCCTCAAGTTTCAACTCTCCTAGTAAACTTATTCTGACCTTTCTGATCTGACTTTGGTTTTTCTCATAATGTCCTCATATTCATCGTAGCACTTACCAGCTTTTAATTAAAACTAACTTTATTTCCCTCATTTATACAGTCTCCTCAGGGACCAAATCATTAGTATATAGTAAGTGCTCAAGATATAGCTGTTGAACCAAAATAAACTGGACCACACTAAAGGCAATAAATGATAACAATAATGGAGTTTTTAAGAATGTATAAAATATAATCCCTTCATATTTCAAAAATGCATTTGGAAAACTGTTTTCTGTTTTAAAAAGTAGTTTATAGTATAGTAATCCTTCAATTAATGTCATTCCATTTATGAATGTTAGTGATTTTTCATGCAATTTTCATCTCTCATTTACATTTATATATTTCAACAATTCATATCAGATATTCAAATATTTATTCTTAAAAATGAGGAAGAAAAAACAAACTGCTGAAAATATTCACCATGACAACTTTCTACTAGGGAAATTAGCAACACCACTTTAAATCTCATCTCGGAATTTAAATACCACCTAAAATCAATTTAAGGACACTGAATTGGTGTCTTTGTCTGACTTTATTCAAACAATAGCTGTTCTTCATTTTATTTGCCTCAAACCTACCAAACCTGTTTGGGCTGTGAAGCAAGTCTGAGCCAAGCGTCCTAGACCTATGTTTGGCTGTATATAAGAGATGAAGGCTTTTCTTCTGGGTAAAATTACCTCATGCCACATGTTTCTCCCTAAACCTCAACCCCCTTGTGTTCTAAATCTAGATTTCCAAGATCAAGGAGAGATCATTAACCAAGTTTGACATCCTTATCAAATTATTCATAGGTACAAGTTCTGCCCATAGGTATGATGTAAAATAAATGTTTGAGCTGAATATTCACTGATCATGACTTACCTTGTATTAAAGAAGCTATCCCCCTCAGTTATTCATTTATTTATTTTTTCATTCACTTATTCAATAAATGTATGCTGAGCACCTACTATGTGCCAGTACTCTGCTGTCAGAAAGGCCACAGTGGCGTAATAATGGTAATAATACCACAAATAATAGCTACATATATTGGGCACATAGAATGTGTAAAGTGCCATACTAAATTGTGTATGTGTATTATTATCTCATTTGATCTTTACAAGTTTGTTTGGTAAAGGCTTTTCTAGCTCTTTTGATATATTAGGACACCAAGACTTACAGACATTGGTATAGCACTCAAGGTCACAGAACTAGCAAATGGCAGAGCCACAGTTTAAATCCAGACAGTCTGTCTCCTGAGAAGTCCCTGTGCGTAGTTACCAGGCAAAACAGCCTGTCAGTGGTCACACAATACCACTCTACCATCAAACTTTCCACAGACGTGTTCTGCCCAACCACTATCACGCTGCATCTGAAACAGCATGGAGCAGGAATCATTTCAGGTGGTTTCGAAGTGACAAAGGCTTAGGAAATCAAATTAAAATGTTCAGTTTTTAATCAAAAAACTTTGGAGCATATGGTGCTTGTGAATGTTCGATGAATATTAACTGTAGTTAATGGTAAACTGCAGTTAATGTGGTTGTACTGTGTGACCTTTGAGGTACCTTTCAGCTAGGAGATTCTGTGATTAAAGAGGTGGCTTAATCTAGTTGTGTCTAGATTCCATCTCCACACTGTCTCTTGAAAATCACATTTTATTCAGGCTATTTTCAAAGGAATAGACCGGACCAAGCAAGACACTTACTTATATTTACACCAAGCTAAGGAAGTCAACTGCAGAAGAGTGGCCAGTTTGGCACATTATTTTGTCTCAGCTGATATCCTGTGATAAAATGGAAACCTCAAGGTAAAATATAAAGCTAATGTATGGCATCATAGAAGGACAGTGTTACTAATTTATCCAGTTGTGTAACACATGACTTTCCTAGATGAGTAAGCTGTTCCAAAATGGTGATAAGTGTGTTTTTATAGACCCTACATATTAGAAGTTGCTTCATTGGAATTTAATCAGTACAATTAATTTATAGGAATGTGATCAGTGCAATGAATTGTGGTGGATACTAAATGTACAAAAATTGCAATTTCCTGACTTTCATTGTGTAAATTTCCTGCCCTACTTATCCCCCAGCCCACTTAGCCATATAGTCTCCCTCTAGGCAAAAAAAAAAGTTCTTGAACAGTGTATTTCCTGGATAACATTTATTAAGATGGTTTCTTGGGTTATACAATATTCCCAAACCAAAGGCAACTCACTGGCAAGAGAAAATAATCCTCTTCTTAATTAACAAGGAAAAAATATCAGAACAAATTCCAGGATATTTGACCACTTTGACCTGGTCTTAGACCTTATTCACATTTCCACGAGCTCAAAGGTGAACTTCAAATCCCACTTTGGGTTTAAGTTTTGTTTACAAAAGTACATTCACTGGAAAAGAGTCATTCTTCTAGCTGTCCTACATTTTGAATGTCAGTAAGGTGACAATCAGGTGCCAAAGTGATAGGTTACTATAACATGATCTAAAGTCCATTTATGCACAGAAAGGCTAACTCTGGACTTCATGGCAAGAATTGACATGTTGTGCACCAATTCCTGTGTCCTAAATGTATCTTTTCCCATGTGGAAAACAACATTTTGACAAGAATTTTAGAGCTGGGGCAACCAGTGACCTGAAATTACATTTAAATCCAAGGTCTTTATGTTCCTTAAGGAGGCATTTACAGCAAACCAAATAAAATACATAAGCCAGGAAAACTTGTAGCAACAATACAGCTATGCTATAATTACTGCCATTTAAGAAAAATAAAGTTTGTGTGACTAGAACCAGAGAGTACACCAAATGTTTAGGCTCCTAATGGAAACATTCCAACTTAAATCTGCCTAGTGATTAAAAGCACCGACCCTGAGAAACATAGATCTTGCTTCAAATCCTGCCTCTCACTCACTGGGTAACCTTGGGTATGTTACAGAAGTCTCAGTTTCCACAATTGTACCTTATAGACATATCATGTGGTTTAAATGTGATAATGTATTTAGAAGTTCTCATTACACTGCTTGGCACACAGAAAGCAGTCAGTCAATATTGGCTGCCAGGTTTTACTCATTCAACCAAAAATCAATGCAAGTCTATAACAATCAGAGACTAAGAAGGTATGAGGAACAAACAAACAAAAAGGATGACAATAGAGTGAAAACGTTGGTTTTAAGTTTTGTTTTTTAAATTTTTGTGTTCTTGGGTGTTTTTCCATAGGCCCTACTTCTCCCAATGTCTTCTAAGATTTTTAAAACTTAATGTTACATCTGCAATTTTTTTGAATAGCTTCTAGGATACAATGATTACTTTGTGGTTGGCTAATTTTTCTCTGCCATAGGACAATTCTGAAAATTTTTGAGGTATGTACTGAACCAATAGCAAAGTTAAGGCTCAATCAGACTTTTTTACATGTGAGTCCTATCGCTGCTGAGGTATGATCATCTGAAGGGATGGATAAGATTACAAAACCTTTATGAAAGCAGGACATGTAAAAACTAACCCGTCTATGCACTGAGATGTTTTTACCCCGGCAGAGAATTGACATTTTCAGAACTGCTCTAGATGTCAGGAGTCAGTATCTCATCAGGACTTTGCTGCTGGCCTATCCTTGCTTATGAAGTTTGCTGGTGTGACTCCAAACACAGGACAAAAGTGTAATAGATGCTTTAAAAACTATGTGAGGAGCTACTAGAAGAAAACATAGGGGATGCTTCAGGACATTGGTCTGGGACCTCAAAAGCACAAGCAACAAAAGCAAAAATAAACAAATGAGATTATATCAAACTAAAAAGCTTCTGCACAGCAAAGGAAACAATCTACAGAGTGAAAAGAATGGGAGAAAATATTTTCAAACTGCTCATTCACAAGGGATTAATATCTAAAACATACAAGGAACTCAAACATCTTAACAGCAAAAAAAAAAAAAAAACACACCCAAAGAATTTGATTTAAATATGGGCAAATGATCTGAATAGACATTTCTCAAAAGAAGACATACAAATGTCCAAAAAATAAATATGAAAAAATGCTAACATCACTAATCATTAGGGAAATGCAAATTGAAACAATGATGAGGTATCATCTCACCCCAGTTAGGATGGCTATTACCAAGAAAACAAAAAATAACAAATGCTGGTGAGGATGTGGAGAAAAGAGAACTCTTAAAAACTTGGTAGGAATGTAAACTAGTTCAGCCACTATGGAGAATAGTATGGAGGGTCCTCAAAAAACTACAAATAGAATTGCTATGATCCAGAAATCCCACTACTAAGAATTTATTCAAAGAAAATAAATTATTATATTGAAGAGAAGTCTGCATCCCTATGCTTATTGCAGCACTATGCACTATTGCTAAGATATGGAATCAACCTAGGTGTCCAAAAACAAATGAATGGATAAGGAAAATGTGTTATAGACACAATGAAATACTATTCAGCCATAAAAAAGAATGAAATTCTGTCATTTACAGCAGCATGAATGGAATTGGAGAAAATCATGTTAAGTGAAATAATTCAAAACCAAAAAGATAAACACTGCATGTTCTCACTTGTGGAAGCTAAAACAAGTTGATCTCATAGAAGTAAAAAATAGAACAGAGGATACTGGAGGCTAGGAACATTAGGAGGAAGGGAGGGATACAGAGAGATTTGCTAAAGTATACAAAATTACATCTAGATAGTAGGAATAAGTTCTAGTGTCCTATACCACTGTAGAATGACTATAGTTAACAATAATATTAAATATCGTTTCAAATATAGCCAGAAGGATGATACTGAACATTCCCAACACAAATAATAAATGTGTGAGATGATAGATATGCTATTATAATTACACTGATCTGATCACTATACGTTATATATATTGAAACATCACTATCCCACAAATATGTACAATTATTTGTCAATTAAAAAATAAAATTAAAAATAACTGTGTGTGCATGTATGCACTTGTGCATATGTGCGTGTTTTGAAACTTATATCCACAAACAGTCCATCTGCAAATGACAGAAGGGAGTCTCTAAATATTGCATGTAGAGAATTAAAATGTACAATATACATTTACATATACATATATAGGTAAAATTAGTTGTTTACTATAGTAAACTAATAACATAGCCATATTGTCTCTGAAGTTGATATTTTAATATTCATTGTATGGTTCACTTTACTACTTTACCCAAACAAAAGTTCTGAAAACTTTATTGTCTTTGGCCCATTAGTTGATCTCAAAAGAATTTTTAAACAAATTCTATTACATTTTCCAACATTAATCAATTTTCTTTTTAAACTGGGATAAAAATAATTTTAATTTTCACACCATAGGTAAAATTTAGTGTTGGTCTCATTTTAGCTTGCTAAACTCAACATCAGGTTATGACCCAAGGTAACTTGAGGTTCAGATCTGTTTCTAAAACAATCCATCTTAAATTATTTTTGAAAGAGGGAAAGGAAATTTTACTTTCCTGGGTTAGGGTGGCAGTTCTGTCACAATTTCTCTGGATCTCAGTTTTCTCCATCATTAAATAAGGGAATTAGACTAAATGAGTACTAAGGCCCATTCTAACTCTTAAACTCTATGTGATTCTTTGTTTGAATTAACAGTTAATGTTTGAATTATCTGAGGAATCCAAAACAAACCGTTTTTATTCAAAAATTAATATAAGCATATACACACCTCAAGAAACTTAACTGTGAATGAATATTTTAGTTGAGGTTTAGAAATATTTTTAGAAATACTTCTTACTGTGAGCTAAATCCAAATAACCACCTGAGAAACTTTTTTATTTTTGAGGAACTGACTGGAAGAAATAATTGTGTAAGTAAACGCGTCATGACAGTGAAGATTTTAAAATCAGAAAGATCTAGATTCAAACCCTGGGTTTATGATATCACCTTGGGTAAATTATGCACTCTCCTGGGCCTTAATTTCTTCAACTGTAACGGGGAGATAAAATATACCTCCTAGGACTGCTGCAAAGACTAAATGCGACACGTAGAGCATTTAGCATGCTGATTGATTCATGGTAAGCACTCAAATATTGTCCACTTGATTTTCTTTTCCTCCCTAGAAACTTTGCACTAAGGGCAAGAAATCTGGCTTTAGTAAAGGCAAGTCTGAAGTCCATAGGCTGTGAATCCCTTGAGTCTAGGAAGGCAATAATTCACAGTGGTTATCAGCGTGCACTTTAGGGTCTTACAGACTTGCATGCAAATCCAACCTCTGTCACTTATTTTGCCTTTGGGACCATAGGCAATTTATTTAAAAACTACAATGCAGTTTTTCATCCATAAATTTGTTGTCGTAAAACTTAGGAGAGAGAACGTAGTGCAGTATCTATCACATGATAAAACTCAATCAATAAATGGTAGCTATTTTTATTATGCTCCTGTTCCCCAAACTTGGAACAATGATTGGAATACAAAAGTACATTAAGGAATATTTTTAAAGGAATAAATGAGTAAATGATTATTCCTTAGTTGATGAACAACACACCCAGAATCTCAATGTGTCTTCTGGGAGCAAGGCAGGTCTTGGAATCCCACAGCTTCCTAAGGAAGACATGTCATTTTCAAAGACGTCTTTCTTGACATGAAAACAATGCTATGTAAACCACTTGGGTTCTTTTTATGGAACCAGCTAGGGATTCCTCATGTTTTCTGTGTTCCACGTCTGTGTTCCACATCACTTTTATGGGTGTGTACTGGATACCTGTAGTGTGGCTAGAAACTTTGGGAAATCTGAAATAAAGGTTACATCAGTCCCATTGGGTATTCTTGAATTGGATGCACAAAATAAACCTAAAAAGTATTTACTAATATAAACATAAACTAAGAAATACTGGCACTTCATTAAGTAAAAATAGAAACAATAACAAATTGACATTAGAATATTTATACTTTGCCGGGTATATTATGCAAAAATACCAAGAGTTCTATTACCAGAAAATTTAAAATAAAATTATATCATCATTTTAGACTGACATTTAAAAAACAACAATAATGTGTGGGCTCCCTCTGCTGGACCTTCAGACTGTGAATTCCAGGAAGAGGTTTAGCACATTATAGTTACCTATTCGATTACATTACTCATGGTGTTGGAACTGACACAAAGAAGTGGTGATGACTGATCTCAAATCTACACTAACACAGTCTGCCAAATAAAGAAGCTAAAATAAGTTGGGATTACATTTTTCTTTGGTGTAAAAATCAGGGATTTTATTTTGTTGTTAAGTTAGAAGACAGCAGTTGTTTGTTTGTTTGGTTTTGTTTTTTAAAGGAGCCACAGACACTCTTTGGCGAGGGGTCATATGTGGTCCATGGTGCCTGTTGCCGGGTAACCATCCCCTCTGTCTGTACATGTCAAGGCCAGTTGCTTCTTTTGGAGACAATCAGACTACCAGATTGATGGAAACAGAGGGAATGCAAATTATGATGTTCATGTTGCTTCAGAAAAAAAAACTATAATGTGATTATCTGCCATGCAACTCAGAAAAGTTTTCATCTTAATGAATTTCTTTTAATGTTACTATGTCCCTAAAATAATTATATCTGGTGATTATGTAGGCACGCCACCCCCTTGCATCATGAGCTTTCTCTATTTATTAAACTAAGAAGGAGATGTGAGGACAAAATGTTCTTTAATAAAATTAGAACTCTTCCCTTCCTAGAGTCATAAAATATTTATCCAAAGCTCTATAAAAATATTGCCCCTTTTAGCTTATGAAGCATTTCTGAATAAGTTTCTATCTTTTTTTTTAACGCCCAATGATGCTGAATTTAGATGCTGTGTTTAAAAATTGTTTGCTGAAGGAAGGCTGTAATTAGTATAAGGAGTACTGATTCCATTTTGAGAATAGTAAGGTATTGGTTGGCTTTGTTTGTTTACATGAAGAACAGAAATAGAACTTGTTGCAGGAGATTAGAATTTGATCCATTTCTTAGTTTAGTGATTTTTAGTTAGATATACAAAATTAAATATATAAGTGAATACTCATTCATTCACAAAAAAGCACAATTTAATTGGTTGAGTTTCATAGACATTATACTCCTATTATTTAATTTTTATTGTAAAATTTTACAAGCCCATAAAAAAATAAAAACAAACTTTACAGGTACTGATAGTGATCCCTATACAAAACATAGCCACAAATACATCAATAGATCTAAAATTAACCTCTCTCATAATATATCTAGAAAGGTACCAAAACAATTTCTTAAGGTGAAAAGTCTCATTAAGTTAGTAGCTTCAGGTATGGTAGTTTCTTATTTTGCTTTAAAAGGTTAAGCATATTTTTCCTCAAAGTTTTCATTTTTAATTATCTCTCTTATGATACCTTACTTTATCCAAAAGCAGTGTGTAGCTGTTACTTCTTTTCATGTAGGGTTTTTCCTTGTACCCATCTCCCAAGGAAGCTGAAGAAACTAAGAAGAAAATGTATGTGGGGAAAGATATGAATGTACAATGAACTGTAGATACAGTGCCTTATAGACAGAGTGACCATATGTTCCAATTTCCCTGGGACAAGCTTGGTTCATGTCTGTTCTCCTTGGCATAATTATTAATAATGCCCTATTTCATTCTAAAAAATATCTTCTTTGAATGATAAATTATATGGCCATCCTATTTATAGTCTAAGCACTTCTGCCTGCATTACAATTTGTTTTCTAGAACATCATTTCCAAATCTGCATTTACCTAATAACCCCTCCAGATAGTGAAAAGGGAGTTCTATGGTTAACTAAGTTTGAGAAATGTTGCATATTATAGGAGTAGTCTTCTTGGAGAGTCTAACACACATTCATATATTTAAGGCTGCTTGATTTTGCTTATTTCAAAAGTTCCAAAATTTTTGGACTACCAGCCCCCCATTTTCTTGTACATAATATTTAATAATATAATGTAACATGAAAAAAAACCTATCCATAGTTACATTAGCTCCCAGTTTCAATCAACACATGATCCATACCCCATTCCTGTACATATTTCACCTATACTGCCTGAAGAACTAACATTATGGGGAGACAAAGGTACCCAATAGAAGGGCAACTCCAAGAACTCTGCTGAAGAAAATCAAGGATGCTCCAATTTAAATAAAAGTGTTCATAAAGCTCATGTCTATATTGTTTAGCTAGAAATTAGGTTTCATTCCCCCTCCAGTTTCCATTAAATTCAGCTGTTCTTTATTAAATGTCTATTATGCTAAAAAGCACAGAGCATGCACTATTTTAGGAAGCATAAGATAAGTTGCTATTTTGAGGGACTTACAGTGGGTAAGAGGCTCCCAACCCTCTATTGCTGATCTCATTTACTCTGTTCCATATTTGTCCCCACAGCACTCACAGGCCTTGACCATACTATATAATTTTTTGATTAACTATATTTATTTTTATTTTGTCTTCCCAATTAAAATGTAAATTCCTCCAGCAAATATATTTTTGTTTTGTTCAGTAATTTATCTCAATCACCTAAAAGGTAGTTAGCACGTGGTACATGCATAATTAATATTTGTTGCTTAATCAATATTTTTCTTAATGATTACATAAATGAACTCTTTAAGAGAGGTGTTAGTCATGGAACCTGGCTCAGAGTAGGTATTTTTTTAAGGAATGAAAATATGAAGACATAGATGCATGGGAGTATAGCGATGTGGCTGGATTTTAGAGTAGGACATAAGACTTGGAAGGAGTGTTAGGAACAGGTCATAGAGAATCCTGAGTGTCATGATAATGGCCCAGTTACCACTTATTGTGCAATTAGTATGGATCATGTACTGCGTAAGAAATAATAACATCAACAAACTCAAAAGGTAAGTATTATTCGTCCTCTGTTTGATGAAAACACAGAATCTCATGGAAGTTAAGTAGCTTATTCCAAATTATATGCAAGTTAGCAGTGAAGCTATATCTTAGTTAGTTTGGGTTGCTACAAAAAGTACCATAGAGTGAGCACTTATAAAGAATATAAATTTATTTCTCATAGTTTTGGAGCCTGGAAATTCAAGAATCAGGTTGCCAACATGGTCAAGTTCTGCAGACTGCAGACTGCTGACCTCTTGTTGTATTCTCACAGGGCAGAAAGAGGGTAAGAGAGCTCTCTAGGGTCCCTGTAAGGCCACTAATCCCATTCATTAGAGCTTCACCTTTATGACCTAGTCACCTCCCAAAGGCCCCCTATCTCCTATTACCATCACATTGGAGGTTAGGATTTCAACATACAAATTTGTGAGGGACACAAACATTCAGTCCACAATAAGCTAGGATTCAAACCTAATTCTCTGTGACTCTAATATTTATGTTCATCATGCTGCCTGTCTATAAGTAATAGAGAGCCACAAATGTGTGTGAGCATGGAGTAAAATCTGTGCCTTGTATTTTTACAGATAGTTACTTCCAGTACGATTGATAGAGGTTAAGTGTAAGATGCTCGTAAGAGCTGGAATTCCAGCTTCAGAACTCAGAACTGAGGTCAGAGATATAGATTCCAGAGCTATGCTGTCCAAGACAATAGCTAGTAGCCTCATGAAACTATCAAGCACTTGAAATCAAACTAGTCCAAATCAAGATGTGCTCTAAGTGTAAAAAACACACTGGATTTTGAAGACATCATACAAAAAAAAGGATGCACAATATTTCATTTATAACTTTTTTAGATTAATTGCATGTTACAATAATATTGTGCATATATTGAGTTAAATAAATTATACTAAAATTAATATCATCTGTTTCTTTTACTTTTGTAAGGTGGTTGCTAGGAATCTTAAAATTACATATGTGGTTTGCATTATGTCAATATTGTACAGTGCTATTCTAGTTATTCTCATTAAAAAGCTCTTTGAAGTCTTAGATGGATCATAGAAGTATCAGCTTAGAGTATGATGGCAAAGCATACGTGACAGAAGCCTACATTTAGAGGCTGGGCAAAGAAGGAAGAGGCAGAAAGAAGACTGGGGAGTAACCTAAGATGATAGTGTTAAGGAATAAACTTGCCCACATGTTGTAGAAAGCCAGGGAGAATGAAAACAGAGAATAGGTTGCTAGATTGACTAAGTAGGAGGCTATTTGCTGTTAAGACTTGTTAGAGTGGTTATGGTAGAAGCTGGTTGGAAAAAATGGGATGGGGGCAAGGCTCTAGATATGTATATTTTTAAGGAAATGAAAGAATGTGAACATGTTTGTAAGTTTTGGGAAAGAAATTAATGGAGGGGAAGAGGCCGAAGATACAAAAGGAAGAAGAGAACATTGATGTATTGAGGTCCCATCACCAGTTCTTGGAAAGTAACTCACCTACGAAAAGATTCAAGATACCTTTCCCTGAGGCCACAGAGAAGGAAAAGAATTTCAGAGATTTCACATAGTGTTGTTGCCTATCTTCTCTGAGCTGAAAGAAACATAGTGATAGTCTGAGAGTCAAAAGGTTGAGGTGGAATTTGAGAGCCTGGGAAGTGCAAGAATGGCTGGAAGAGACAGAGTAGCTTGTCATCGCTACAGAAAATAAAAGATTACAAAATGAACAATGAAGAGCCAGTGGGGTTTGGACAGCATAAATATTCAGGAGCATCTGTTGATAAAATGCTATTGCTTTCTCCAGCAGAGTTAAGCTTTCTGAGGCTTATCCAAAACTAGTAATTGACAAAGTTAGTGTGACTGAAGGGCAAGGAGCCTTTTTGGTTGCTTGTGTGAATGTACATACAATTGTAGAATATTGGTATGGACTAAATGTGTCATCCAAAATTTATGCAATGAAGCCCTAGCCCCAAGTGTGGTTGCATTTGGAGATGGGGCTTCTAAGGAAGTAATTAAGATTAAATGAGGTCATCAAGGTAGGGCCCTAATCCAATGGAATTAGTGTCCTTATAAGGAGAGACTCCGGAGTGTGTGTGCGTACTCCCTTTCTCTCTCTCTCTCTCTCTCTCTCTCTCTCTCTCTCTGCATCCCTGCACTGAGGAAAGGCCATGTGAGCACACAGGAAGAAGGCAACTATTTGCAACCCAAGAGGAGAGTCTTCACTAGACATCAACCCTGCTGGCACCTTGATCTTGGACTTCCAGTGCCCAAAACTTTGAGAAAATAAATTTTTCTGTTGTTTAAGCCGCACAGTCTGTGGTATTTTGTGTGGCAGCCCAAACAGACTAAAAAAAATATGATGGCCAAGCTAAAAAGCCCAGGAGAGGAGACTTTGGAGGATGGAAGGGATGCAGCAGCCATTTTGTAATAAGCACACTTTTGTTGATGTGCTAACTCGCCTCACTGGCATATATCAGCAGCTGGCTAGGCACGTGTATTTGGCTCTGTGAGAAAGGCCTCAGTTTCTGCAGAATACCCACATCACCGAGTCAGAGGCAATAAGAACAAGTGTGGATTTCGGTGCACTCTTACAGCATTCCTGCCTCCTGGTGATCTTCCCTCCCTAACTGCTTGCCCTGTGTGCAAGCGAGCGTCCCACACAGAAACAGCCTTACAGGGATGGTTTAAACAGCCCTCACAATTGTGCAAGCCAATATCCTGTAATTAACCCTTTAATACATATAACATATGTTTATATTATATTACATAGTTCCTACTGTTTCTGCTTTTCTGGTTGAATTCTGACTAATGCAGAATTAAAGGCACAGGAAAAAAGGAAGCAAGCCCTGGAGTTCAGGAAGAAGAGATTTCATTTATTCATTCATTTATGTATTTATGTTGGGTTTCAAAAGCATACATCATATAAAATATGGGTCGTGATAAGTTTTAATTAAAATGGACAAGTGATATAAAACTGTCCACGTGGAATGGAGAGGGGCTCAAGGCAGGGATTGCCATTCTGTGTGGATTTCAAAGGGATGCTGACTTAAGATAGTGGTCCATTGTCTAGAAGGGACATTAGAGAACAAGAAGAAAACCAGTCTATCCTTTGGGACCCAAGATATGGAAAAAGTAAAAGAAGAGACTAATAGTTGCATAAGATTTTCAGGAAATGGTGTGGGCTCCTGGGATTTAAAACTGTAATTCCACTTCAAACATCACCTATTCATTATCCATTATGTCTAATCAGCTCATTATCTCATATTCCATGAGCAAAAATTTACCACGCTCCTCAAACACAAATTTCTGCAACATCTTCAACTCTTCTTTTTCCATTTCTTGCAGTACTCAAGCTGCCCTCTGCCACTGCCTCTCTAATTGGCCATCAAATTGTTACTCTGATTTCAGGAATGTCTCTTGAATGAACATCCTCCTTTGCAACTCTGCTGCCACAGTCATAAATAAGACCATCGTCATCTCTCACTTGGGCATTTTTATGAACCTTCTGATGGATCTTTCTGCCCCCAGAATTTCTACAGAACAAATTGGATCCATGCACTCTCCTGCATAAACTTCACTGAACCCCTTCTAGAAATATTTCAACCTCCTTAACATAGTACCTTTTCAATCAAGGCTCTAACACACATATTTTTTTTTTGTTTTTTTTTTTTACTTTTCCCATCACTTCTCATCTATCTCCTCTCAACTTCTCCTGGTCATTCCTAAATAACACCATGCCTTTCAGAACTTTGTGGCTTTGTATGTGCTGTTCCTGTGGCTTAGAATGCCTTCTACACCCTTTTGCTTGTGATAAATGTCTATTAATTCTTCAAGACAGGTTTTAAGCTATCCATTAAGCAGACCCTGTCCTTGGTGCCCCAGAGCACTGCTGAAATGTTGCTTTTAATTCAAATTCCAAATTGAATAATAATTATCAGTTTACAGAGATGCCTCTCATTTTAGAACTGTCATCTCCTTGAGGGCTATGACAGCAATGTATTATTAGTGCTCTGGCTCGCACATAGGAATGGCTTAAGAAAGTTTATTAAGTGAATGAATTAATCAATGAATATCATGAAGAACATGATGTTATAATTGTTGCTCAGACCCTCAGGTTAGCCCGGAGAAATCTATTTCAGCTATGTTATAGAATACAGCTAGAATACAGTAATATAAATAAATTTGACAAATATTGCATTGCAGAACTTTGATTGCAAAAAGAGTATTTCAGCTATTTAATTAATGACACCTACATTGTGAGCTGGCTTAGAAAGCCAACCAATATATATCTTATTAGAAATTATTTTATGATTTTATTAGAAATTTATTATATTTTCAAAATTCACTTCTTATATAATTTGGTACAGTTGATTTGGACTTCAGTGGACTTGTGATGAGTTTATATCAAAATTTTTTCCCTCTATCTCCCTTTTGTATCCCACCTTCCTACCATATTCTTTCCTTAACCAAATGACCTCATAACCTTTCTTGAATAAGGTAGTGCCAACTGTTCATGGCAGGCACTGAGCCTGAGATTAGTTCTGAAATAGACACTGGCACTATGAGAAATGTACCAGGAATAATAACAATTTGCCCTCAGTGTAGCCCCAAGGAGATTTCTTTGGCTACTGTGAGTCATAGAGAGACTGGGAACAGAGGACCATTGAGAATGAGCATTTCAATGTTATATTTTCAGGGAAAATTTATTTTATAGAGAAACAGATTGTTATAGTAGGAAGAACACTGGAGTTAACATTAGAATTTTTTTGGTTAGTATTACAAGAGTATTAAAGGGCCAAGACTGGGAGTGAGGTAGTGGGGATAGAGAAGAAAAGAGAAACACTTTGTGTAAAAAACTGGCAGATTTTTGTAACATCCTTGGGAGAGGGGGCGTGGTGGGGAAAGGATGAAAGAGAGCTACCTGAATCTTTCAGAATCCATGTGCTATAATAATGCTGATATTACTGACTGAGGATGGGGCAGCAGAAGGAAAAGTCAATTTTCTGAAAATTTATAAGGCAGCTGTATAAATTATTTAAGCTAGTGGTGAGATCTATGATAGAAATATATTGAGTATACCAGAGACACAGGGCAAGCAGTTAGACGAGAGGGTGGAAAAAGTGATAGAAGATGTGAGGTGTATCTGGAGAGAGGCATGGAACTCTTAGTTCAAAAACATCTTCTGAGTTAGAAAAGCAGACACCAATTTGGAAGCTAGAACAAGAAATGAAAGAAAAAGAAAAAAGCAGTCCTCACAGAGGTAGGTAGTTAGATAAAGAGGCTTGTTCATCCTTTTGTGCCTCTGTATCTGTTTTCTGACAAAATGTAAGATATGATTTAGAGGAGATGTCTCGTTGCTCATTTCACACAGAGCACTGAAGTTATTTCAGTTCACCAGAGGACACAGAACACAAATGTAGCACCAATAAGAGAAGTGATGATAGATTTGAACATGAATTCCCACATGTTAAGAGTAAATCTTTTGAGTCCAAATCATGGTGTCTGGTTACTGGAGAAGATTTACTGACAGCAGAATAAACCCCGGGAAGGTTACTCACTGCCTCACCCAGCAAATAGCAAAGAAGGCAAAGGCTGTATTCTTAGTAAGACATGCTGGATTTTAAAACCACAAAATGTAATCCCCAAAGTTCCTCAAAAGAAGTAAGACAAGAAATTTATTGTATAACTGTTACCAAAAGACAATAGTCTTAGCTAATTAAGTTCAAATAATTTTACTTGTAAAATTAACTCTTATTGTAATTGTAATGAAATGTATTGAAGTAATTTTTGCTGGGGAGGGAACTCTTTAGAACATTACACTTTAAATCAGAAAAATATTAAATTATCTATATCTTTTGTTTTGATATTTTTCAAAAAAATGTGATTACCATTGATTTTACCAGATTGTATCAGTGAAACAAATTTTGACTTCAGTGTTCCAATAGTCTCTAAGCCCCTGGCTCATTCTCTATGTCCCTGCATCTCAGCAGGCTAAGCTGTCTTGCCAAAGCACCTCTACTCATGAAAATGTGTCATTTCACCAAGATGTTATCTATAATTAATGATGGAAAAATTCCTCTATCTTACTTTAAACACCATATCTAAAAAAAAGTACCTGCAATTCTGCTCTTAAGAGATCAATTTAAGACATAAGATCGTCTACTAAAACTAATATTCAAATGGAATTGGGAAATTAGTATGGTCTGAACATTACCTTTGTTAAGTTAAAATATAGGTTCCTCATCCACTCAGAGGAACAACCTATTTTGACTCAGACAATAATCAAAATGGTAGAATTCTAAATATTAATATGAGATCATGATTAATCTGACCTTTGTAATGTTAATGATCAGATAAATCTGGCCATGATAAGAAACTGTTACAAACTCTCAATTAGGTAGTAGGGTCAGAATGGGTGTCCCTTTATCACCCTTTTAGTAAACTGTGATATTCCATGACACATGGTGAACACAGACACTGTTAGGGCTTCAGATCTGTCCTCCTTTAAAAAAATCTATGTATTACTGGAGTTATGATGCCCCTATAATGCTTAGGAAGGTTTCCTGCATATGTTGGTATTCACAAAATATTTGACGAAAGCATCAATTAATTAATGAATTTACATTCACTTTGATGTATCCTGGGTGTCAAACGCTGTAATTATGCATCCTAGGCATTTAGTACATATTGCAGATTGGAATAATAAATAAACAGGTATTGATACTCTAAATTAATTTAAAGAACATAAACTCTGTCATTCAAGTGTGGCCTTAATTATGACCGTGTCATTTTTGGTATGATAGCTTTGGGACTTTCTCTGCTATTCCCTTTAACATTTTATTGTTAGGTACACTAAGCGATACAATACACATAAAAGCCAGTGATTTTGAAGTTATGCCAAAATTAAATATACTATTCTACAAATTTAAACATTTAAAAATAGAGCACATATTTTCATGAGCACGAGCGCTTAAAGTTTTAAACATTTAGAAATGTGAATGTCAAGGCAGATGGTTTTGAGAAGTTGCTCTTCATTAGAAACAAAATCATGACCATGAAAACAGCTGGGTTTTTTTTTTAAAGCTCTGATGATGGGTTTTTTTCTTTAATAGATTATATTTAGTCCTAGTAAACCATTTACAGTCACTCTCCACAAAGGGCTCTCTTTACAGACAATTAAATTATTCTAAGGAAAATTTTAGGCAAAGTCTCAATGCAATTCCATTAGGCCAAAATTTGTGCGTGTGTGTGCGCGCGCGCGCGTGTGTATTCATTCTTAGTTTGGGATTTATAAACAATTAAGGGAAATCACTGAATTTCATCTAAAAAATCAAATAAATTGCTTTGAATCTTTTTAATCTTCAGGCAGCTCTGAATTTTTCCCTTTAAAAGGAGTCATTAATATGAGAGGAAGGAAGACATTTGCACTAAACATGTTTTTACAAAGATATTTTAATTGTATTTGTCCATATACCAAAAATTTTATTCATAATTTATGTAAGCTTATTTCACAGTAAAGGTATAACTGATGAACTACGGTAGAGAATGAGATATAATTCTCAAGTCTTTATAACAGACTTGTAATATACGTGCAATTGTAATCTTATAATGTAACTCACAGAAAACCATGTTAAAATCACATTAAATCACCAGTGGCACCCTTGTATTTAAGCAGTTCAGGTAGCATGTGTGCTTAAGGGGTAAAAATTTGGACTGACTGAAAAAAAGACATAATAGATTCTTGAGTCTAAGTTTTCAAATCCAAATGTTTCACAGAAAGTTGACAGACATGTATAATCCCAAAGGGCAGCAAAAATTGGCATTCCAGCCTCATTTTTTTATAATTAAGTAAATTCAAGAAAACATTAAAAACAGATTTATAATATTTTGGTGGGACTCAAGAGCCATCAAAACTAAATTTAATTTAAAATGTAAGCAGGCTAAAACATGAATCAGGAGAATCATATTTAACTTTTTCATTTGAGGTGTTCACATGAAGATGGTTTGAAATTCCATTGTTTTTGGAAAAGTCTTTTATCAAAAAATCTGGAGCATAAGACAAAGTAAACACAACTGCACAAATAAAACTAAGATACAAGAAAAAAATCAACCAGATAATTTCTATATTTAATTCTCAGCATCACTTCAAAATAGAATTTATTATGAAATTAAACACAGTGTGCTACTTGTATAGAATTAAAATAACCCTACTATAAATTTTTAAAAGATGGATGAAAAATAATGAACAATTTTAGTTTCTTTAATAATATTTATAACAAGACTAACTTCAGCCTTGCTTATGTAAAAATAACCACCATATTAATATATATTCATGTTCTTTATTATAAAGCCACAAAAAGTAATGGTCAGATTACCAATAACTTACTTTTTCCAAGCATGACCTAATAGAAAAAGTCAAAGTTAGGAAAGAAAGAGAGGAAGGGTGTGGGGAGGGAGGGAATGAAGGAGGAAGAGAAGGAAGGAGGGAAGGAGGGAGGAATGGAGGAAAGAAGAGAGACTTTTATCAAAGCCTTGAATATAAACTAAAAGGGACCATCAAAAAGAAACATCAATCCTCTCTAACAAAAAGGACATCAAAGCTTCAAAACCAAAATTATCCACTTTAGTAGATATGCCACCTCTTTGAATTTAACTGATTTATAGATACATAAATCCAATGTGTATATATGTTTACAAGTTGCTCCTGTTACCTATTGCTAAATCCCTATTGTTAACTTAGTGGTTTGACTACAACCATTATGATATCTTACATTTGTGGGTCAGGAATTCAGTCAGAGTTCAGCTGAGTGATTATTCTTTTCATGTGTTATTGACAGACTGGCTAGTCTAAAGGGTCCTAGATAGCTTCACTCATAAGTTTGATGCCTTGGGAGAGATGGTTAGCTGAGGCTAGAACACCTACACATGGTCTCTTCAGTATGGAGTCTAAAGGAGGTTGGGATTTTTATACATAGCAGCTCTGGACTTTCAGAAAGAGTGTTCTAAGGAAGCCCAGGTAGAAGCTGCAAGGCTTCTCATGACCCAACCTTGGTGGTCCCAGAACATCACTTCTAAATATACTATCACCTAGACCAGGCATGAAGGCCAGCCATGACACAAGAAAGGGAACTTAGACTTCATGTCTTAATGGGAGGAATAGCAAAGAATTTGTGGGAATTTTTAATCTTCCATACAAGTTTACATTGGAAGATACACCAGAAAGATCCATACCTCAAAGACATTTTGTTGATGCTTCACCAATATTATTTTTGGATAAAATATGGTTGATTCTAGTTATATCTTCTTTAAAATTGTTCAGGTTTAGATCATTGTAAGCAATTTTTATGATACAGAACTTTTAATGCCTTAAGCTCTTTTTTGATTGTTTTATTTCGGTTTTGGTTATTATTTTAAGACATTTCCCTTTCCAAGGGGCTTACTTTATCTATTTAAGGTGAATTGCATTTATAGGACACTAAATTGTTGACTGTTAAGAATATGATTGTGAAAATAACTGATAACATAAAGTAGCCACATTCCTGGTATTTCTTAGAGAATATAACTGCCACCTCATAGCCACTCATGACTTAGCAAAGATCAGTGAAACAAGTATTAATAATGGTGAATTCCTGAGATGATGAAGTGCTTGTATTCCTGTGTTCCTTACTTGCACTTGGATTCATCCAAGCCAGCAGAGTTTAACACTGCATTGTTTGAACATCCTATGGATAATCTTGTACTAAATTGACCTTTAACATTACACCATCACCTCACCTTGGTAGCCTTAATAAGACAGTTCCTTTCAAAGCTCATTGTTGTATTCATTGTTATGTAAATGTATAATAGTTGAAGCTGTGGCTCATGACATCACTCTTGTCTCCTTTAGGAGAATCTGCAGGTAAAATTACGCTCTGACTAAGTAACAGAAATATTTGAATTTCTCTGGAGCAACGAATTTGTCTTTGAAGCTCTGCATTATGTAACTGGTCATGGTTTTTCTCTTTTTTGTTGCCTAACCTTAGCAACTGAGAGTACATGAACTTGAATACTAACCTCACACCACAGTTCAGCTCGTTTTTCATAATCTTGCTTTCCCTTTTTGTTAAATAACTCACTCCTTTTCTTCATCTGTTTATATTGTGTGGCTTATTGAAGCCTACCTTAAATCCTTTTTGGAAAAAGGTAAGCAAAAATAGTTAAAAAATAAATATTAAAAAATGTCCATTGAATGTTCACTACGTGCTACAAAGAGCTTACAAGTGGGATACTATCTTACTAGGCTTTTGGATGTATGTTTTTCAGATGTGGAAAACAGGTAAATGTATTTAATGGGTGATCTCAGCTGAGCTTAACTAGACATTGGGTGTATGAGACTTGATTCATGCCATCCTGGATCTCTTTGATGGAGAGATTGGAAAAATAATTCAGAGTGTTAACAGTTGGGATTCAAAAATTTTCAGATATGTATGATAACCAAAATGGGGGGGTGGTCGTGAAAAGAATGGTACTTCCAGGAAAAAAAATTCATCCTGAAGAAAGAATCTGTGCTTGATGTATGGCTTAAGCATTTGCTAATATTTTAAATGGCCCACCTAAAATAACTCTAAATAGTAAATTATATGCTTTAGTTCCATAGATGTGCACATCATTTTAGGGGGCCCATTATCTTGCAACTCATAAAATATGAGGCTTGGCTCACACCCTCCTGAGGATTTTTGCTATTGCTTTTTGTTTGTTTTGTTTTGTAATAAACACATTAACACTTGCTCTAAAATATTTGTAGGTTAAAGCAGTGGTTCTCAACCAGGAAGATGTCTGGAGGCACTTTTGGTTGTTATAACTAGGAGTGGTGGTAGCACTGTCATCTAGTGGGTAGAAGCCAAAGATGCTGCTAAACATCTTACAGTGCACAAGATAGTACTCTGCAAATAAGAATTATCCAACCCAAAATGTCATTAGTGCTGAGATTTAGAAACCCTGGGTGCTGGGTTAAAGCCACATGCTGTGATGTGAAAGTCTCAGTTCTTAACCAATAACTAGTATAAGAGTTTAAAACAATTTAAAGCTTTTGGGGAAAATTAATTCTTGGCATTCAATAATATTGGAAACTCTGCAATTGGCCTATTTATGTTTGAACACTCAACATCTAGCAAAAGGGCTGGCCCAGAAAGGCCTGTTGAAAGAAGCAGCAAATGGATAATCAACAGCCATTAAGAAAGAATGCTGCTGATTTGCATAATGGAAGAAACTGGCCCTTTTTCTGTGCCATAGGCAATAGTACAGCTGTTCAATTCCCCCAGAGAAGGCCTCTTTTCGCCTCTCCTTCTTACCTGGTTCTCATGGTAGTCAGCAATATAGAACATCTGTAATTAAGGTACTTATGAGAGGATCTGCTTGCAAATTGAGTGAAATCCAGCACCTGTGCAATCTTCAGACATCTGATACTTAAGAGACACAGTCTAATGGATATATATGCTACTTCATCATCTAGATTGTCCCAGTACTATGCTCGTGTCATGTAAGCTCAAGGAGTGAAGTGCGTGGATATGATGTCCTCTGCTTGTTTGGAGTTTTACTGTAAGAACCGTTCGGTTAAACAGCATTTCTGTGTCTACTGTATTATTAGAGCTAAAACCATTGTCCAGTGTGTCAAACAATATGGTTTTACGTAAACCCTATGCTATTAATTGTCTTGAGATTAGCTCCAGGAAAAAAAAAAAATACTTCAGCATGTGATTTCTCTTGTCAAAAATACAAAACTATTTATATGACTATTTTTCTTTTTTGCCTTAGCTACAAGAAAAATAAGCTGCCTGAAATAATTTGCTCCTTCTGAGGCTGTATCTTGAAGTGGTTAAAATGACACACGCTGGAGCCAGGCTGCCGGCATTCAAATCCAAGAGCCATCACTTACTAGCTACATGATGACACTGGGATATTACTAACTTCTCTGTGCCTCAGTTTTCTCATAGGTTAAATGAAGTTAATAATTATACTGACTTAAAGTTACTGACTAAAACTGTTAACTGTTAAGCACTTAAAACAATGCCTAGTGCAGAGTAAACCCTTAATAAGCATCACCTGTAATTATTTCTGTTTTCTTTAGGAAAATTCCAAGTCTGCTGTATTTTTCTGGTAGCCCCTTGACCTGTAAGTTTTTTAAGGCCACAGCTCTTATCCAGTTCACTCATCAATGAACTGCCAATTTCCAGCAGAATATCTAACATATAGTATGACTTTTAAAAAGTGACCCACATAAGAGAATGGAGGCATGCACTTTACCAGTAGAGAGACAAAACATATGTAGCTTGACCCTCAAATGTGGAATACAAGGGCTGTCCAGAAAGTATCCAGTCATTGCTAATATAACGAGAATGCATTGAATGGCTGGATACTTTTCGGACAACCCTCATATGTCCAGAGATTAAAGATGAACCTCATACCAGACAGAAAAGTCCAGATTGTAAACGTTGATGAACATTATATTATACCTACCATATTGAAATGGTACTTTCAGTTTAGAGTTAGATCAAAGGGGATTTCACTTAATATCCAAATAAAAAAAAATTACTTAAGAACAATTTTCACTATAGGTGGCACAATTCCAATACTAGAATAAAAATTTTTGCACTCTACATAATGCAAAAAAATGGACTAGAAACGCTTTCCTCAAGAAGTTGACAGTTTAGTGTCCACGAGGAATGCATAATCTAGTTACAGAGTATGTTTTAGGTGCTTTCTTGTAAGTATGTGATGGACAAACAATGTTGTACATGTTCTTTTTCTCTAAGAATTTTCTAGTTTCAGTTTAGAAGCATTTTTATTTGAACATAAGATCTACCTATACAGATTGAGTATCCCTATTCAAAATGCTTGGGACGAGAAATGTTTCAGATTTTGGATTTTTTTTTTTAATTTGGGAATATTTGCATTATGCTTACCGGTTAAACAGCCCAAATCCAAACATTAAAAATCCAAAATGCTCCAATGAGCATTTCCTTTAAGCATCATGTTGGCACTCAAAAAGTTTGGATTTTGGAGCATTTTAGATTTCTAATTTTCTAATTTGGGATGCTCAACCTGTGTATCTATGTGTGTGTATATGTGTGTGTACACAAATATATCTTGTTTCAATATTATTTTTATTAATATGATCATATCAGTGAGCATCACAGTAAATCAACGGAATTTTTGGATTTCTGGAGTACAAAGGAAAAACTCTACCTCAAACTATACATTCTCTTGAGATTCGACATGAGAACTGAATTGTACAAAAACATTTAATTTCACGAGCTATTACTACTCTTTAATGATTTAGACCATGTACACAATATCTTGCCAAATGTTGAAAATAAGGTTTGTGATCCTGTCATGAATATGTCTAAGAAACTAGTATGCTATTTAATTAATTGACTAAACCTCACCTGTTGTCCATCATTCAATCAGCCAATAAAGGGAGCAGCCTACTTTGTTGCAGGTTTATTTGCACAGGTGAAACCCTATGCGGTAAAAATGAGATGGCAAATAAGGTAATGATGAAAAACCTATCTGGAAGGATTGTACCACTGAGGTCAGCTCTCCAAACAGACCCACATTTGAGGGAAGCCATCTAGACAACAGTACAGACACTTTTAGCTCTGCAGTAAGAAGGCACTACAGAAATCTAAATGATTCCAGTAATGTCTTTCTAATGCACTATCACATTATGAAACTTGATTATTCACTGTGCTGTGTTACCATGCCCATGTCATATATTAATTTTGTTTCTCTCCATTTCTCTGTCCTGATCATTTCACAAATTATAGGGCTGAAAGAGGAGTTGATTTTCCACCATTTAGCTTGACTCTGTCAGCATTCCCAATTATGATGTGATCCTGAAAATCATTCCAAATTGATACATCCATCATCTGACAGCTTTAGATATGTAAAGTTTACAAAATGTCTTTAGTCACTTAACGTGAAATAAGAATAATTGATAGTCCTTTGTGAATTGTTTTTTGATGAACTTCTTTTTCCTGTTCCCTTAGATGATTAAGGGTTTCCCCCCTCCTCCCTCAGCCCCTTTTTGGCTTTATTTGTTCATCCCTGAATAACTTGAAGATTGCTTTAATATATCTTGTGATGTAAATGATAGGAGGATGGGAGAGAGCAGGGACATGTATTAAAGTTTGGTAGATATCAGGCACTGTGCTAGGTACTTTGTAACATATAATGTCATCTAATTTTCACAACTTCTGAGGCTTGTATTATTATACCTCTTTTATAGATTGAGAAATGGAGGCTCAGAAATATTAAGTAATTTATCCAAGTCATGCAGCTAGCAACTGGCAGATGCAGACTTCACCTTCAAACCTAGGTCTTCCAACTCCACATCTAGCTTTTCCCGCTAGTCACATGTGCACAAGCAGGATGCCAGAACAGCAAGGGACAGCAAGGAGGTAGCAAGAGCATGGCAGAATCAGGGGTATCTGGAATCCAGTCCCCTGGACTTGGGGCTATGGATAGAGAGGTTGGACTCCTAATCAGAATGGAGGAGGCATGAGAAGGGCCAGAGCTAGGCCGTGCTTAAAGCTGGTAACCATGTGGCTGAGGGACCTACAGGGAAGGGCAGTTAAGGCCTCTAGTCCACAGTGGCCACAGACATTGCTACTGGCAGCTGGGAAGCCTTACCCCAGGCTGCACAAACTCTCAGTAATAGCTTGAGGAATGTTGCTTGTACATGCTATGGATGCTCAGAGTGCCTGAGGCAAGAGGTTCTTGGATTTACAGCCAGGTCAAGACCCTCCAAATCAGGCTAGACAGGCTCTATAAAGCCACCAGGTGGAAGGCCAGAGCTATTTCTTCTCCTTCAGCTCCCGGGGTATTGCTGGCAAATACCAGTACCCATTCTGAGACCCCCTTAACACTCCTTCCTCCTTGGCAAATCGCTCCAGCCCTTATCCAGCCTCCTCTAGCCCTTCTAGACTTTCCTTCTCCCCAAGACATGTTGTCAGAATCGCCTCATTCTGACATACACTCTGTTAACCCAGCACTACCACCAAGAAAAGGACCAGGACTTGTCCCATTCTCATACCGTTACCACACATAACTCTGATGACTTTATCCTTGAGAGCATACCTGACTAAAAGAGGTTCCTATAAGAAAAATCCTCCCAGAAAAGAAAAGGCACATGGAGAATGTTCAAGTATGAAAATTTTCTAATTGAGACCTGTGATTAAAAAAGAATTGTAGGAGCTAATACCACTAAGCTAGGATAGGAGTCAGAAGAATTCATTACCTCACCAAAGGCCTCAACTCCAGGTTCAACTTGATCTGTATGCAGAGTGAGTAAACATTATTTAATTCAATCCTTACAACAGACATATGAGGTAGGTACCATGATTACCTGCATTTGTAAGATTATCTCAAGAAACCAAGGTTTAAAATAATTAAATGCTTTGTCTAAGCTTACACAGCTAAACCTCACATGTGTTGAACCATAACATTATAATCTTTCCAAGTTCTAGTCCTTTTCCTGGAGTTCCTAAAATATTTCTTCTTTCCATCACCTCATTTTCTCACTGTCACCCCTAGGAGTCCTTCGCCACACTTTGCTCCGCAGCAACAAACCTTCTCACTAGCTCCATTTACTTAAATTCTACCTCCTGCTCTTAGATCTCTTGGCCTGCTCAATGATTCTAGCAGTACTAATTAAGCCCTTCTCTTCCATAACCATGTCCCATGCACATGAAATGAAAGGAAGTATTTTACTCATTTAATGTCATGTAACCAATTTTATTCATAGACATTTTCACACAAAATGACAGTTATGTCTTTATATATTAACCTAATAAGTCTCATGAGTAGTTGAATACTTTATTCATTTGTTATTTTTGAGTTAAAATCTTCTTGAGGCCAATAATTGTGTCTAATAAGGCAATTTGGTACGAAGCCCACTATGGGGCCCCTCATATGTGGATGATTAATGGATATGGCAAATGGCAAACTAAATCACATTTATCTGAGAGGTGGAGTCCCAGTGACATTGGTCTATTCATTAAACAAACATTATTTGGCCCCTGTAATGTTTAAGATACTGTGCTAAGTGCTCGTGTGCTCAAAGTGAAGCATTGATTAAATACCACCTAATTTATTTGCTTGGGTTCTTCTCTGGAGTCAAGGGTGATTGCAGATATGTCAGGCAACCCCTCTGACCCTCGGTTTCTTCTTCTGTGAGGAGAGAATTCAATGGTTCCCAAAGTCTCTTGTAGTTCTGTGGGTCCATGATTAAATGTGGTCACGTCACTCTCTAAATTAAAAAGTCATATCTCTTAACTTTCCAAATTAGATATGGTTTAATCTTCATAGTTACATAACTTAAAGAAAACTTCTTTAAAAATGATACATGAATGACAAGAACTATCTTGGATGTACAATGGGTTTCTATCAACAGTGTTTGAATTTAAGTGTAAATGAATCATGAATGTGAGGATTATATTTCTCCTAAGATAAACGTGCCTAAAATCTCAGATGATATTTTCTTGGCAAAATTCACTTTGGATATTATTAAACCCAAGACATTTGAAAATCAGATGATATGCTGAGAACAGGATACTCATGCAATATCTATACCTATGAAATAAAGTAAATTAAGGCATTTTGTTGGCTATTTCAGGTTAAGGACCTCTATTGCTTTCATATTGCTCTGATATTAAAGTAAAAGTAAATTGGAGACCTAGTCTACTTCAAGGTTCAATCCACAAAGACCATGGTACTGCCCACATCCACTGTATGGGTTTATTGTTTATTTGCCCATGGTTAGTTAAATTCCTCTATACTACTTGTCACTCTACTGAGCATTTCTTTCAGATTGGCTCAAATTCTCAATATCTGCTCAAGTATAGGTGCTCTTTCTCCCAAACACATTTCAGGGTATCCAAATCACATTCAACTCTGACTCCCACATCTTCATATAAATAAATAAATAAATGAATAATCTGTTCCCTTGAAGGTCTTGCCACTTGGCTAAACATTCTTCACCTATTTCTGACATTATCTTCTATCATCCTCCCGGTCACTTCTCCTGATTAAATATAATTTTTGACACCCACTAAAATTATTTATTTCCTGTTGCTCTGAGAAATGTCGTCATCTATTGCATGACTCATCCAACCCTGAACACAACAATCTTGAACTTATCTTCTCCTTTTCCTCACTACTTATCCTTTTCATGGTCCTACCAAGAAACGCTCCACTTCTGAAATTAGAAATACCTTCAGTCTACTCTGAGACCACAGCTTTCTACCCTTCCCAGAAATCTCTTCAATTTCATTAGACTCCAATTCACAGATCTTTCTACTTTCTCCTCTGTTAGTCACCGCTTCCTTCTTTTTCCACCACATCTATGATTCATGACTTCAAAACTTCTCCTTCCTTGACACTGTGTTTGCAATACCTCAATTCTAAATGGAGTCAACTAGGTTGTGAGTGCTGTTCTGTAAACCATACAGCTGAGCATTGAACCAATAGTTTAAAAAAAGAAATAATTGAGTTAGATGGTAATATCAATCATTCCTTCTTTAAGCCATCCCTCCCTTATACTGTAATTCTTGATCTATTTCCTCAACAGAAAAAATACATCTGAGAGGCAGTCCCTCAATTTTTAGAGAAAGAATGGAGAATGAGATCAGATGATCCTTTCATCCTTTCCATCTTTGGAGTGAAGTGGAAGTCCGTCTCCTTTATGGAGAGTTGAGGAGTGGCACTTATTAATTATTATTCATCAATTTCCTTAGGATACTATAAGCCCTAGGAGGTTCAAGATAAGACTCTTGTTCTCCTTTATAAATACAGAACCTAGTACAATGACTAACACATAGTAGGAGTTCAAACAGTATTTGCTGAAAGCATGAATAAATGAATGAGTAATGATCAGGGAATTTTTGAAAAATATATTTTTGACTTGAAACCTCTAGCTAATTATTTTAGTTGTACCCTTGTTATATGTGAAGACCCAGTTTTTGTTTCAGCAAACTATCTCAAACCATTTTTATGAGTCTTTGGTTTTAATATAACTCAAAATACACTCCACCAAGTGTATTTCTCCATAGATCTTAAACACAAGATTCTTTCAGGTGAAATTTAATCCTAATGTTTATGATTCATCTATACTTAAATCATCAAAATACCACTGTAAGAATCTCAGTTGGCAATTTAACTTTGCAATTCCCTAATTGGATAATTGTTTGTATATTTAAGACAAAATTATTATTTGCCCTTAATTATTTAGATAATTGTCTCAATTATACACTTTGTGTCTTGTGTGTAGACAAGCCATAATCAAATTAAAACACAGCCAGATTTCAGGATACTTCAGTCTTTATATATGGGGATAAAGTTTTTGTCTAAGAGAATTGATACAACAAATGAGAAATCTAAAAGTGGTCTTTTAAATAGAGGACTGTTTAGTAATAATGTATAAATCATTCTTTAAACAGAAAAATCCTTTGATCAATTTAGCAGTTTCCACTATTCCTGGTGATTTTTAAATAATCAATTGTCAGTCTCAAGAAAAAAGGAGTCTAGTATTGCAAACAGAAAATCACATTGGAACACCAAAAGTGGTTAAAGACCTGAAATGGATGGAAAACTAGAGAAAGAAATTAAAGTTTCCTGGAATTTGGGTGGGTTTTTTTTTTCTGTTTTCAGCACTTTGGCATGCCACTCAAACCATATGTCTTTCCCTTCTCGTTCTCCCTCTCTCTATTCTAACCACACTGGCCTTGACAAGTCAAACTCATTTTTTTTTTCTTGGGACTTATGCCTATTCTATCTCCTGAGAAGTCTTCCTCCAGATAGTCACATGGCTAATTTCAATTACATGTCTATTCCAAAGTCATTTCTTAAGAGAGCCCTCCATAATCACCCTAGACAAAGTAGCCATTTCCACCCACTTGATCCTTCTCTTCTTACTGTGCTTTACTCTTATCATAGCACTTATTACTAACTTCACTACCTGGACTTGTAACATACACTTATTACTTTAGCTGTATATTGTCAGCTTCTACCAAAAGGACACAGGATGTGGCTTCTTCACTACTGTATTACCCAATATTTGTTGAATGAATCAATGAATCTTCTGTATATTTAAATAGTTATTTTGCCATTTTACCTTAATGAATTTTATAATAGGCCAAGGGGGAGGGGGGAAGTGTGCAAATATTTCTGAATAAGGATAATGCTACAGCATTTACTCTGGTTCAAATGTGCAGCTAATGTTCAATTCTGATTCATGTATGGTTTCAAAATATTCCAAGGCTTGGGATTAGGCAAAGCAAAGGAAATACTTTTTCACCATTTTAATAGAGAAAAATGATGCTCAATATTTGGACTCTAGGCTGTGTAAATAATGAAATTATCTAGTCTGGGTATATACTGAATATAAATGAAAACTGGCTTCTTGCTAATTATTAATACATCAGGCAATTTAAATTGTGTTTTCACCAAAACAGTATTTTCACATCTTAGAGTATAAAGAAAATATTATTCATTTATAAAAAACACTCTTATTTTTCCAAAGTTCTATGAAAATGATGCTAGAAACTGGCTGGAGAGGGGAAGAGGAATATACAGAGGCTATTTTAATCATTTAGCCATTTCCTCTAATTGTTATCATCTAATTTTTAATTAACATCTGAATAAAAACTCAGAATAACAATATCTATCTTTCTTGAACATTTACTAGGTTCTATAAACTTTATGAGCAAAGTGCTTTATATATATATATAAATATTTCCTATTTAATCCTAAAGTCAAAAAAGAAAATTATAGCTACAAAGTTTAAGGCATTTGCTCAAGATTACCCTGATTTGTTCTACGGGAGACTGGCTTCTTGATCATTCTGCAGTAATGAACAATTTACCAAGAAAGTATTCCTTTAGAGATCAATATTCCATATCAACATACAAAGCAGTATACTAATGTACTCAGACACCATGTGGTCCAATCTCTTAACTCTTCAAAAAATAAAATTTAAATGAAAGATGTACATTTTATTAGTATATAAGTAATCTGAAAAACTTTTAAAAATTTTATTTCTGACCAAGAAATGGAGGATTCTTGTGATAACTGGAAAGATAAATAGATTTTAAAGAAAGCAAATCTTCCTTCTCACAGGTTGAGGTAGAGCAGGAATGCAGGCAGAAGGTTGGGGCACTGCTGGAGCCAGCTACGTGGAGTAAGACCTTCAACCTCATGGTCAGAGCATGGTCTATGTTCTCACTGTGGCTGTGATGGTTTCTGTGGAGATCTATAAGCCCCTTTTAAGGATTGCCACATACATATTACATATATACCAAGGCTTGGCATTTGTAATTCTGAATTTACAGACATGTATGTCTAACCTGTCCTTTTGCTCAGTAGGTGGCCTTTGTTTCAATGGGTATGACCCTCCTGATTTCCATCCTGAGAGATTAATGATCAGGTATTTTAGCAGACAATAAAGAACCAAGATGTTTGTTCTCCTGTATCCCTGGGCAATTCCTATGATCTGAGTATCAGAGGTTAAATTACAGTATCTCCTGTGCTAGATTGTTGTGACAAATAAGGTTGCAAGGAAGCAATCAATCCAATACTTTGCCTGGTAACTAACATTAAACCAAACACTGAACTCTCCATCCCCTCCTTGACTGCTGAGAAGAGAAGCAATTAAGTCATATGGTCGCACTAACCAGTGGGTAAGTGACCTGGGATCACTTTGATTAGTAACAAGCCCAATCCTGGCAAAACTATAAAAATGACATACACAAAGAAGTCACCACTATCAAGACTACAAAACTCTCTCTATGTATCATTGGCCTCTGATAGTTGTTTTTCTGGCTATGCCATAGAGAGACTCAGACAATCCCCAAAAAGGAGCTGAGAACTTGCCTTATACTATTTCTCTTGTTACAACAATCCTTTTGTTTAGAAGTCATGTACTTCTTATTTGATTAGGAAGCATTGGCAATATTTTTTTTGATTTCAGAATATCCATAAAGAAGAAAAACTCAGTCCTCATGGCACAAAGGAGAGAAGGATGAAATCAAATATCAAGATCAATTCCTTACTTCAGGCAGTACACCGAAGACATTTGTAATCCTCCATCTTTTCCTGCCCAAATGGACATAGTCACCTTGAGAGAAAGACCCAGATTCACAAAGTGGTTTAAATTCTTAAATCCGGAGGATTGGTTTTCTCGGCATATTTTTCTTCTAAGATATAATTTTTATATGTGTGGTTCAGAAGAAAACAAATACTCTCTTTTCTTCAAAGCCAGGCCAGTTAATTTAGCACAGTGCCACACATACCCAGACAGGAAGCTCTGTTCTTGAGCATCATTTATACAACATATTATTAAAAAGGGGTGGTTGAAATTGGAGCTTTAAAAACAGGCCTTTGCAATATACATAACCTGAACTTTTGTACCCCCATAATAACCTGAAATAAAAAAAATAAAAAAATAAAAACAGACCTTTGCTAGTTATGATTTCACAATTCATCTCTTTTCCCCATTGCTCATTTAACTGAAACATCACATAATTCCCCCCGCCATATAATAAAATTAGTATCAAGGGAATTATCTATCTATGAAAACAGTATCATTACACAATCATTTCTATTTTTCCAATCTAAAAATTTCATATCAGTTTCAAAATCTTTCTCTTAATGAGTAAAAGCCAAATCTGTCATTTTTGTTTAATTGTTTTAGAGCCCCTTTAGCACTTTCTAGATCTTTTAATGCAGACATATGTTAGGTATTTAGCTAACATGCTTACCTAAATTTTAAGCAATTATTTTATTTGATCAATGTATCAATAATGATGATCTGCACACAAGCATATAGGACATGAATAATTTTCCAAAAATATACTGAATGACTGTATTTCAACTTAACCAAGCTGCTACTTTCTTCACAAAAATAAATTTTTTCTAGATCTAAGTTAAGTTTGTCCCTTCTCTTCTCTGCTACTAAACGCCCTTTACCTGATGTTACCTATCACAATGAGGAGCAAAGAAAATTTAATTATTGAGACGACAAAGAAAAAAACCAGTGTTTTATCAGGTGAGATTCTAGGATTAAAGAGAGCTGAAAAATTATTAATAAATTGTGTCTCTACCTCTAATGTCTCTCTCCGTAGCACAGAATTACTCTAATATGGGAATTCCAGGCACAGGAAGGGAAGACAGGCTCCTGACTTTCCTGTAGTCAACAAGAACTCTGTCAACAAGCAATAGTAATAAAAATATCTATTAGGGATCATGTGGTTTTGGACAAAAAATTTAAATGTTGATGTCTCTGTTACCTCTTCTATCTACTCAACATAACAAAACAAAAACTAATACCTACTTTTTTCAAAAAGCTTTTAGGAAAATGAACAAGATATTAATTTAATCTTTTTTTAGTTCTTTCAATTGAAATGTAATTTACATACAATGAAATGCATGGCTATTACATGTTGGATAAATTTTGACAGAATCCATATACCCAGTAAACCCATTTGCATATCAAATATAGATCATTTCCATCACCCCAAAATGTCCCTTCTTATTCAGTCCTACAACATCATCACCCTCTAACCTCCAATGCTAAAGACCACCACTATGCTAATTTCTTTCACCACAGATTGGTTTGAGATTCTAGAACTACATATAAATGGGTTTACGAAGTAGGTACCCTTTTGTGTCTGGATTCTTTTGTTCAGAATGATGTTTCTGAGATTCATCTATGTTGTTGCATAAATCAGTAGTTTGTTTCTTTTTATTGCTCCCTAATTTTCCATTCCTTAATTCCTCTCTCTTATTCTATTCTTATTGTTCCTTAATAGTCCACAATTTGTTTACTTATTAATATTTTCCTGTTGAGGGACACTTAGGTAGTGTGTTGTTTTTGTCATTTATGAATAAGGCTGCCTTACGTATTCTTGTATGAAAAGATATTTTCTTTTATCTTGAGATATTTAGGAGTATAATTGCTTAACATACGTTTAACTTAAGGAGAAACTGATAGTTTTCCAAAGTAGTTATAATATTTTAAACTTCCACGTTCTTTGGCTCTTCCACATTCTTTCCAACACTTGGTGTTGTCATTTTTTTTTTTTTTTTTCATTTTAGCCATTCTAGTGGGTATGAACTGGTATCTCATCGTGACATTAATGGGCATTTTTTCTAATGCCTAATGAGGTTGAGGGCTTTTTTATGAGATGGTTGGCTGCTCATATAACTTCTTTTGTGAAGTGTTTGTTGAAGTATTTTTTCCCATTGGATTGTTTTTATTTTTATTTTTAGTCATAAAAATTCAAATGTATATATAGTTATAGATAGAGAGTTATACGTAGTTCTGTATATTCAGAATATATATATGTTATATGCCTTACAAATATTTTTTCCCAATCTATGGCTTGTCTATTAATATTTATTTATGAATAGTGTCCTTTGATGAGAAAGTCTTTGATATTAATTAAATCTAATTTAACATTCTTTTTTTTATGTCTTATGTTTTCCTTGTTTGAAGAACTCTTTGCCTATTCCCAGATTGCAATAATATTCTCCTCTGCTTTCTTCTACAAGCTTTATAGTTTTAGCTTTTATGTTTAAATCTATGATCTCTCTTAAATTTTGTTTGTTTCTGGGTTAAGTCAGGAAAAAAGTTCATCTCTTCCATATACATATCCAGTTGTGTCAGCTTCTTTTGTGGAAAATTTTCTTTCCTCATGGAATGGCGTTGGGGAGGTTGTCAAATATTAATATATATAAATTAAGTATGAATCTACTTTTGTACCATTAATCTACTTATCTATCATTATGCTGTCTGGATTACTGTACTTTTACAATAAATTTTGAAATCACGGTGGTATGAGTCCTACAGTTTTATTTCTTTTTTTATGTTACTTTGGCTATTCCAGATCCTTTGCATCCCATAGAAATTTAGAATCAATTTATCAATTTTTTACAAAATCTCAGCCAAAATTTTCACTTAGATTGCATTAACTCTATTGACTACTTTGCATGTGAATCTTTTTTCAAATGCATTAAGGAAAATGCAAATAATAGATATAACTGCTGATGTTTGTTCAAGAAGTAGAGGAATAAATTGACATTTGAATTTTTAGTGTAAGTCTGCAAAACTTTTCCTAAGCAAAATGTGTATGAATACACTGAAGATAAATGACCCAGGTGCTATGAAATGTTCTAAACTACAGGCAGAGAGGATTCTTGATTTATTTGAGACTCTTACTGAGTACTTATGTCATAGCTGACTAGGATCTGCAAATATAAATGAGACAGTGCCTGGCACACAGACAAAACTCAATAAATGTTTGTTGAATGAGGAAACAAGAGAGACACACTCCACAAAAAGTTTGTGGTCTATTAAGGGAGACAATCTTACAAACAAGTGATTAAAAGGCAATGTGGAAAGATCCATGGGAGGATGTGGGAGGGAGCTGCTCAATCTGATAGGCTATCTAATTGCAGCAAAATGCAGCATAAAATTGCTTTTGTGTAAACGAAGTTTACAATCCTAAAATATTCTAAGATTCTAATTGGCACTTAGGGAAAGGCAGTTACATGGTATTTTTTTTCTCTTTCTACTCATTCCTTTCCTGCTATGCCACAGCTTTACAAGTCAAAATTTAGGATTTTTGAAGATTATGTAAAAACACACTTATATAAACATAAATATATCACTTTATTTTTCTGTAAAACTTGTGGTGGATGAACAATAAATTGTTTTGTTTTCCTGTTTAAAGATCTTAATGTAATTAAGAAAAGAGCACTGGACTATGTTGCTTTTGTGTGTGATTCTGGTTCTTTAAACACTCTGGTTCTCTGGCTTTGTGTGAAAACACTTTCATACTCATTCACTCAACTATCAAGAAATATTATCATACACTGTATGCCAGAAAAAAAAGCCACATAATCTATAGTTTTATATATAGTAAATTCACATTAAAATATCACAAGATATTATGTGCTATGGTTTCAAGGTGTCTCCCAAAAGTTTATGTGTTGGAAACTTAACCGCCAATGTAAAAGTGTTGGGAGGTGGAGCCTGATTGTGATTGTTCATGAGGGTAAGAGCCCTCCTGAATGGATTAATGTTCTCTAGGGGGCAGGTTAGTAATCCACTTGTTTTAAAAGCAAGCTCTCTCTGGCTCTCTTTCTTTTATTCTCTTGCCATGTAATGTCTTCCATTATGTTATAATGTAGCAAGAAGGCCCACTCCAGATGCTGGTGCCAAGCTCTTGAGTTTTCAGTCTCTCCAAAACTGTGAGAAATAAATTTCTTTTCCTTATATATTACCCACTCCGTGGTCTTCTGTTATAGCAACAAAAAACAGACTAAGATACCATGGATACCAATATGGGAGGAAGGTTTGAATTTGTTGTGTGGTCTGGAAAGAAGCAACTAGAAGTTAAAACTGTGCTGTGGTACACATTTTGTTTGGGGACATACATAGAATTTGATAAACTTCAAATAAATAGGGAAATATAGCTCAATAAAATATTTTGATAGAGATAAACCCCAGAAGAAATAAGGAAAAACTGTATCCAATGTAAAATAATAAAGAAGAAAAAAATAAAACTAGTTATAAAAAATACAAAACACAAAATATTAAATATATGTAAATAAGTCCTCTGTAATGCAAAGAATAATAATTGGGAATGGGATAAGTTTATTGATCAAGACATGGATATCCACACTGAATTTTAAAAAAACGATCCAATAATGTAACACAAAGGATAAGAAAGTTTGAAAGGATAGATTTTTCCTCAAACCACCCCCCCCCACACTCTCCCAGTGAGGCTGTAATAAAGACAAAGCCCGCATTTTTGATGTTTGATTTCTGACAGATTTCAAGTCCCCAGCTATTCTTTTCCTCTTTGCCCCACATCTGAGCAATAAGACTCTGAATCCCCACCCTGGCATCATCTCCAAACTACAATAAAATCCTGAAGCCATCATGTCTCCTCATTTAACTTCCAACTAAATCTGAGATCTTCTCTTGGGGAATCCTTTTGCTGTTTACTATGTGAGTAATATAGTTTATTTCTTATCCAGTTGGTGCTTATGTGTCATTCCTCTCATCCATAATAATGGGGAGTAAGGGTTGTGGATGGTGGCTGCTCAGCCTCCAGCAGGGGATTCTGGGTACCCAAATAAAACAGAGGGCTTCTCAATCACACTATCTAAAATTTCAGCCTACTCTTTGCAACCATTTTTCTTCTTGAGTGCTTTGTTTTTCAGTAGCACTTACTACCACCTGACATATAATACGCTTTTAGTTCATTAGTTTTTCTTAATCTATTATTATATGTTTTTCATACTAAAATATAGCTCCAAACAAGCAGGATCATCACCTATTTCTTTTTATATATAAACTAGAACAGTGACTCACAGTGGACATTCAACACTTGTTAAATGCTATAATGAAAAGGATATACCAGGTGAATATAAACCAAAAGAAAGTCTTGGAAGCAATTTTAGTATTAGGGAAAATACATATTAAGGCCAAAAAAATCACAAGGAACAAAATGGAAGGTTACAAACTGACAGAAGAAATCATAGAACAAGAAGATGTAACAGTCATGATGCAATTATACATCATTAAATACAGGATCTTAAAATATATCAATCAGCATGGAATAAATTGTTGAGATGAATGGACATCAGTACTTTTAGTGAAAGATAGTAACATATCCCTCTTTAAAACTAGTATATTGAGTAGACAAACAAAAAAGAATATTGAAGATTTTAATTATGTAATAAGTGATCTGTATAAATCATTGAGAGAAAGAGAAAGAACATTTTAAACCCCTAAAAATGTAGAACACAAAAATTTTAAAGCAGATTTGCAGAATTTATAAAGAAAAAGTAGAAGAAGGCTACACTAGATGTTAAACAACATCATACACATACTATGTTTTGGGTCCACGTTGTAAATCAGAAATATTTACAAAATAATAATTTTTTAAAATCTCACATTCCTGGAAAAACTAAAACATGCTACAAAACAGTTCATGGATTGGGAGTAGAATTATAAGTGAATACTTATAGCTTATTCAAATAAGACATATAAAATATAAAATATAGTGAAGTAGTATTTCTAGGAAAATAGTTTTATACATATGTATTGAAAAACAAAAGAATATTGAAAATAAATGCAAAAAGTATTCAAATCAAAAAGTTAGGAAAAAAGGAACAGAGTAAGCACAAAGAAATAAGAAAGAATAAAATAATAAAGAAATACATGAAATAACTAGAGGAAAAAAATAATAGCACACAAATACAACTTAAGATAGTTATTTGAAAGTGTTGGTAAATTAGACAAACAACTGGTATTACTCTTGAGAATAAAAGAGCCATCACAAAATATGCAACATAAAAGGGGGAATAACTGTGGGGAAAAAAACAAAGACTCAAAGATAATATAATACTATTGTGAAAATTATATCATAATTAAAAAACATGGATTAATGAATACAGTTTTGGGAAATATCGACACAAAAAGAAATAGATCATTAATTACCAAAGAATTAAAAACAGTAAACAAAAACCTGTCCTCTTCCTCATCTTCAAGCACAAAGGCCACTACGATGGTTTTACTGGTACATCCTAACAAACTCTTAAGGAATAGGTAATTTTTATCTCATATAAGATATTTCAGAAAATAAGCACAAGAAGGGAAGGTTGTCAGGTTTATACTACTAGAATAGTTTAATCATATATTGAAACCTGTTGAAATAATAGAAACAAAAATCATATGCCAATTTCACTTACTGACATAAACATAAGTTTTCTCTATAAATAAAATATCAGGTAATTGAATCTTCTTACATTGCGGTCAAGCAGTATTTAAACCAGAAATGCCAGAGTTCTTCAATAGCAGCATATATATCAATGAGGTCATTTACTTCATTAAAAAACTAAAATGAAGAAAAGTAACACAGATTTTTAAAAAGTGACATTGAACCCCCTATTACATTGAGCTCCTGGAAAAATTACTTAAAAGTCAATTTCCTTAAACAAATAAAAGATAATCCTCAACTCTTATAGCAAGCATTGTACTTAATGGGGAAATTTTAGAAATATTCTTTTTTAACTTATTTGGAAATAAGTCAAAGATGATTATTACGACCAATACTGAGCAATATAACCCTAAGCATCATGGGCAAAGCAATCAAGAAAGAAGAAAAAAAGAGTTCAAGAAACAACAATATTGCTATTTGCAGAAGCTATTATTTTACATAGAAAACCCTGGAAAATCAATGGACAGACTAAGCAGCTGACACAAGATCAACATATAAATATCCTTGTCTTCCTACCTCCACAATAAATAAGAAATATAATAGAAAATATAGATAGAGTTAGCAACTGCAAAAAATAGACTCAGAAACATACAATTCTATTAAAGGACAAAAAAGGATGCTTGATTAAATGGAAAGATATAGAATGTTCATGGTTCACCCTATCATTACAAAGCTACCAATTCTCTCCAAATAAATCTACATATTTAAATGTAATTTCAATTAAAAATCCAAGCAGAATTTTGGAAGAAACTTGGTGACTGATTCTAAAAAATTTGTGTAATAAACAAACAGAAATATTTAGGACCTGAGAAAGATTAAGATCCCATCCTGCTCTATCTTTTCCATTAGTTTCACTTATTATGGTGTTGGTTTACTCATTTGGGCCTAGATTTTATTTCAATTTCTACATTGTTCGGAATTCTACCACCTGCCTAACTCTTCTTTTCAAATCTCCAGGATTAGACCCAGATGAGGCAGCAGGCAGCCGATGCTTAGTTTATTAGGTGATCCTCCTCTTTGTAACATTGTGTAATAGTATTAATTCATTCCCATATATCTATATTGTACTCATTCTATAGTGTGGTTTGTCACTCTCAAGTCTTTTTTCTTATTTATAAGGCGTGAAATTTTAAAATATTCTCAGATGTTTTTAAAGATAGATGTATAGACCTAAGTGGATCCAACAGACAAGATATTTGCTTCCACCCACAGCAAACTCCTCCCTGAACAACAGGGCTATCAGAGGGATGAGAGGACAGCACACAGTGTTTGTTCTATTCTTTGAAGCCTGAGTTTTCTACATGCCCTTTGAAATGTCACAAAATAAAAAAAAAATCCTTAGCAAACAAAGCTCCCCATTACAGTATCTCTGCCTCCTTCTCTCCCCTCATCATTTCACTCCCTGAATTTCACATTATCTCACAGATATATATACACACACACACACACACACACACATACATACGCACATACATAATGTTGATAGTGTCTGAATCTCATCTGTAAAATGAAAGGGTTTTATTACGTTGTTTCACAGTTTTAAATTTCTATAATCCTATATCATAACTGCCTATTGGAGTGCACATGGAATTCATGAGACAGATTTGTATTTGATCTTTACCTCATGGTTTTTAGCTATATGTATGATAATGGCAAAATTGTAAATAAAAATAATTTTGTTGTGACTATAAATTTATATTTGCTAATTCTCTGTCTTCTTATTTTATCTCCAACCAAACTAATTTCAAAACACTTCTGAAATGCCTTCATTATAGGATCAGAACATAAAAATAGCACACAAACTGTTTAGTGAATAGCAAATTTTAGCACAGCATTCATCTATAAATGTATTCGGCATGTATTACATATTATAATAGTTTTGATATAGGTTGTAAACATTTAATCCAGGGTTTTATAATATGAAAGACTTTCATTCTCCTGTAATAGTCTATCACTCAACCTTCTTTAATTCAAACTGTTAACCACATCTAGATATTCTTAGTTCTCTTAATGCATATATCCCATTTAAACACTTTGTCTTTGACACCTTTGCAATTAGTTGAACTGTGAATACAATTTTGCTGTTTTATTTTTAAAACATTTGGTATTTAAATTCTGGGAGAAATAGGTTTTGGAATTACACTGTGCATAACTACTAGATTTTTAAAAGAACTAGAGAAACAAGAGAACCTCTCTTGCAGTTATAATATCAGTTCTGCATATATATTTTTATTTAAAATTTAAAGCTATTAGAAGGAGAACTGAGATCACACAAACTATAACTCAAGCCCACCACAGAAGAAAAAATACTTAGGCTCTTTAAATCTTCCATAGCAGTACAATTTAAATAAAAATTTTTATAATTTTATAAAGAAACAAATGCTAAACTTACAATAAAAATTCAGAGGGAAAAAAACAAAAGCAACATGGACTAATGTTTAAATTGTTCCTTCGTTAGTTGTTAAATCTGTAGCTTTTTTATTGACAATAAAGTTTTTAAAAGGTATATAATTTGAAATTGCTAATTACTATTAATTTAGGTTTCCTTAGTAGTTTTGTGCTAATTTATTTGCATACAGGTTTCAAAGTTTTAGATGACTTAGATGTTCAGATTTGTAGTTATTCTCCTATTGCCACATGCTTTTAATTAGAGAAGCTGTGTTTTGTTCTGTTCTTTAAAAAATAACAGCTGTTCTAATATTCCCATCAAGTTCTCAAATATAATCTGAATAATTTATTTATTGATAAGTTTCTCACTTTATTTTATGACTGTATTTATGACTGTATAAAGGCATGATGTTATTCCTAATAGTTATTCTTTTCTTGGAGGACAAGAGAAATTCAAGACTGAATTATTAATTTATTTTAAAAGTAATATTTACTGGTAATGAAAGAGAAATTAAATGTGAAAATAAGGAACTAAAAATGATCTGATTTCTTCTATCTGCTGTGTTAAATTTGTATGTCTTTATTTCTTTTAATGTATCAGAAGACTATCCAGAGATTTTCTTTCCACTGATTCCCAAAACATTTCCAAAAAACAAAATGAAAATTTTAAATCAGCACTGTCATAGTATTTGTCTTATACCCTCAGGCATAAGAAAATGAAAACTCTATGTCTATTTCACAATATTTTATTCCTCTTTCTTTTCCCCCTCAAGCCTTGACCTACTTTCACAACTAATTTTTAGCTAGCCATGTTTGTGGTTTGAAATATTTATATGTTTTTTTATATTTTAATTTTGATGCATATTTACAAACAGGAATAAATTATAATAATATGAAAGGATAATTAAATTAATGAGACTCATTTTGAAAAGTCTCAATGCAAAATTATTTTTTGTAATATAAATGTTAGTGTATATAAAATGTGATTAAATTTTGCTTTCATTATGAATTATATAAAAATCTTAAATACAATTTTTGAAATAAAAATAACAATGTCATGAATCGAAGAGGAAAAATATTCCTCAGTAAAGAAAGCAGATTAGTGTAAATAAATCATTTTTTTAAAGATTAGGCTTCAAAGTAACAATGTAAATATTAATACAATTTTATGTGCTAATTGTTTTTTCCTATTCATACACTTGATGTTATTAATTTTAAATATTTTGACAAGATAACAGATAAATTCTTGATGGCATAATTCTTTTCTAATTTATACTATATAATAAAAGGGTTGAGGGAGTTCCTATATTTCTTTGGAGAAAATTCATTTTAAGGTGATTGAAAGTATAGCTTTCTAAATTTCTAGTCCTTATGGCATCTATAATGAATGAAATGTAAATTATTGTAAGTTATAATGAGAATCTAGTATCATATGTAATCCACTGTGGTAACCTTAACAATGAGTCTTCCCAAACAACTAATGAAAAAAAAAGCTATTCATTTAACTGGTAAGTATCTACGTAATATTTAACATTCAGAAAGTTTGCAACATGCATATCTGTAAAATATTTTTATAATAAAGATGTATATGAAAACAACCAAAGTTAATATTTTATTTCATTCACTCCTTTGCATGGTAACCATGCATATAAGAATAAAAGTTGAACATCCCTAATCCAAAAATCCAAAATGCTCTAACATAGAAAACTTTATCACCATCAATATGATGCCACAAGTGAAAAATTCCACATCTGACCTCATGTGACGAGTTACAAATACAATTAATACTTTGTTTCATGCACAAAGTTATTAAAAATACTGTATAAAATTGCTTTCAGGCTATTTGAGGTACATATGAGACATAAATGAATGTCATGTTTCTATGCAAATATTCTAAGATCTGAAAAAAATCTGAAACCCGAAACACTTCTGGTCCCAAGCATTTCAGATAAGGGATACTCAACCTGTACTTGTTACAAGTAGCCTATTGAAAAATACTGTATATGTTTCCAAAACTTTAGAAAATAAAATGGAAGAAAATTATCTTTAAAGATAGAAACAAGAAGATAAAATAACTACGAATAAACTTAACAAGAAATGTTCAGCAGCTACATACAAATAATTTTAAAATATTGAGAGAAAATGCAATATTGTAATGTGTTTTTCTAATTTATAAACTCAATTTAATAGCAATAAAATTATTAACTGTAATATTTTCCAAACATGACAATCTTATTTTAAAATATGTTAAAATTATTTTAATAACATATAAGAATAGATAATTCTAATAACATAATAAGGATGGAGACTCACTCTGCTACATAATAATATTTATTATAAAGCTATAGTATTTTAAGTAGTTTGGTATTGGACAAAAATAATCAGTAGAACAGATCAGAATCCAGAAATATAACCCCATGCATATGGAAAGATATTATAGGATAAATGTGCCATTTCAAACATGTGGAGACAAGATGGATTTAATATTATTTTTTTATTGTTTGAATTATTTAGCTGGGTGTGTGTATTAATCTTTAAAAATAGCATGTGTATGTAATTTATAGAGAGTTTATATATGTATAAATAACATATAGACACATGTACATATATGAAAGATACATGTATATAATATATGCATATATGAAACAGAAAATGGTATATGTATATACATGTGTGTCTGTAATATGTATGTATGAATACATACATGTATATACGTGTGTACATGCATAGTATATTTGTGTACGTATGTGTGTGTCAAAGAAGACTATCCAGGCACAGCGGCTGGAGCCTGTAGTCCCAGCTAGTCAGGAGGCTGAGGTGGGAAGATAGCTTGAGCCCAGGAGTTCAATTCTTAAACATACATTAGATATATTGTTTTATGATAATATATATTTCCAGTTTTTATTTTCTAGGTTTTGAGGGTATTTTTGTTTTTGTTGCTTCAAGAAAATGGTACATCATGATAAAATCTTAAACTCAGGATTTGGGTAGACAAAAGCTTCAGAAAGAATAACATTTGATCCTTTTTCACTTTCCATTGAAATTATAGTAATACACAGTATGGAAAAAAATTTCTGAAAAAGTATTAATGAAAAAATTCTATATAAACTTTACTTAGAAATTCAGATACTATTATTTAAATACTATAGTTAATTTAACCAATACATTTAATATTTTAAAAACATAATTTAAATTTAAAAATAAATTTAAAATACCCTTTCTGCAGTAATGAAGTTTGTATTCAGGAATTAGAAAGCAAATAAAAATAAAAGCATTTTGATAATGATTTAAGTAAGTAACACATCTAAAAAAAGATTATGATGAGATGATAATAATAATGACAACCCTTAACTAAATAAATGTGAATGTAGAATCCTCATCCCCAAATAAAACATTAATAAAATTAGATTTAAAAGAAGCAAGGAACTATGCACAGTTATTACATGTCAACTAAAAATGAAAGGAAAAAGAGAGAGAAATAATAAGTAAATATATTAGGAAAAATAAGTAAGTATTAATAGATCGACAGGTCTGACATAAAAATTACCAACAGAGAAAGAACCTACCCTAATTTCATGGAGTTTAGTTTTCAAACAGAACTTAGATTATTGGCCTCCAACATCATTTACCCTTGGAAAAACAAAGCTTTCTGTTTTAAGAGAAAGGGACTTATTTTAAAGACAGAGAGAGTCCTCTTACACTACAACATGTTAATGATTTAAGTATAAACGAATCAGAAATATATGGATTGAGTTTCCTTCCAAACAGCACATGGCTTGTAAGTTAAAGGAAAATCCCTTCAGGCTACATGTTTTATCAAACCTAGAGCAAACTGAAATAGATTTAAGATGTTAAAAATACCCAAACTGTGGCCAAAAGTACCCATCCCAGAATCAAACAAAACACCGTGATCATAAAATTCTATTTATACTCTTCAGAATAGAATAGCATGGGAAATGCCAACATTTACTAGAAGGTAAAATATAATTCTGCAGGAAATTCTGAGGCTGTCTAGTCGCTCTTCCAAAAACACACTGTATTTAATAAGATTAAAGAAAAAAATTTTATCAAAGCACCAATGAATAAGGTGTGTCCATCACACAAAGAAAAATCACTCCACAACATGATATTCCAATATGAAAGATAGCTGTAACTTAGCTCTGCTTTATTAAGATGCCTTTTGATTAACACCCATTTCCTACTCCTCCTATTGTAGACTCACACTAAGACTTCCTTCCTAACACATATGCACACACATACACACAATGTGCATGTTTACCGTCTTTAGAAAATGTCATTTCAATGATTCTGGTGTTGTGATGGCTTTGTAATGCATCAACTTAGCTAGGTGTGATCTACATATTTTAATAGAATTTGTTTCCTTCTGTGTTTTCTTAGAGGGTCCAAAGAGAGGTTCTTGGGAGAGATTTTTGAAGGTGGACGTGAAGCAGTGGTCATTTGTTGCTCACCTATGTTGTTGCTTATCTTCTGTCTCAACTCACGGGTGTGAGGTGGTAGCCAGGCCACCAACTCCCAACCTTCCTTAAATTGTCCCTCAGCATTTCCAACTAGGAGTTGGAAGAACCCTGAGCTTTGCAAGATACCCACGCCATCCAGGTTAGAGGCACCAAGAACTGACGATGATTTCCATCCAAACTCACAGGTTTGTTCCTGTTCTTCCCCACTGTATGTTTTTGGGTTTCCAGCTTATTCTTTCCCTCCTGCACTTTATACCCACCTGTCCTTCCCTCTGCCTTTCCTTAGGACTTCAAGTTGCATCATCAGACATGATAATAACAGCTTTACAGAGGCTGGCTGTCCAGCTCCCACAACTGCATTAGGTCAAATCTCTGTAATAAAATGGTTAAACACACACAGACACCACATATGCATACACATATCTCCTAGTGATTCTGCTTCTAGTATTGAACCCTGACTAGTACAGATACTCAAAATTTAAGGCTCACTGGAGACAGATGGGTAATATACTTGGGAATTAAAAAACCCCTCAAATGATCCTACCATTTACAGAGTTATAAACACTGCTGATTTTCAAGTTCGGCTTTGAAAATGCTTATGCAACAAATATTTCCTCATATGTGGATGTTTGTTGAAGTGTTCTTGAATTTCTGGTCAATGTGGTTTTTGGTTACAAATGAAAAAAACCTAACTTAACTAGCTTAGGTCAAAACAGAATCCACTGAGTTGGGGAAGCAAATAATAGGAAAGGTAAAAAAAACTGGAAATAGGAATTGAAATACCATCTGAACATTCACTAATTTCTAAACTGCTTCTCTCTGTTTCAACTTTGATCTTCTAAATCAATTTTTGGACAAACTTCTCAAAAAAGACAGTGGCACTTCCAGGCTCTACTCACCTACATGTAACCCCCAAAAGAAAAAGGCTCTTTCCTTCAGCTCCTGTTCAAAAATATCCTAGTGGAGGCCTTTAATCAGCTTCTATGACTAAGACTAAGGTAGAGAAGAGGAAAGGAACTAAGTACTGGTTGGCAGATCCCACTAGAAGTACATGATTCAAGAAAGAGGTATATTTCCTCAAATAAGCAAAGCTATGGCTATCAGGAGAAAAAGGGGAGGGCCCAGAATTAAAAAATAAAACTACAGAGAGATAACACCGGGTTGGTTTTGATCACATGTGTAAATTTCCTTCAAGATTTTGCTTATTTTATCTCACATATAGGAATGTAGTATGAGATATGCGTTATCTAGAATGACAAGATTATACATGACAATGCAAACATAAAAAAGGGGTCATGGCTAATGAATTAATGTCAGTTTGGTGGAAGGTCTGTGCTAATGTCTATTGAGCTCTCTTGTTCAACATATTTATTAACCATTTGAATCAGGTCAACATATTTATTAATCATTTGAATCGGGCCAAAGATATGTGTTTATTAAATTTATGGTCAACAGGAATCTAAAAGGGAGAGAAAATACGCTTGATGACAAAATCCAGATCTAAAAACACATCAAAAGTCTAAATAACTGTCCACGGTTAACCATTTGGAAACCAGAAGTGATACTGTACATAGGACACTAATTTGTATCAAAACCAACCAATCAACAAAAAACAGCACAAGTTTAAAGTAGAGAAGTTCCTGCTCAATGGAAGCACATATTTAGAAAGTATATTTTTATGTGTTTTCCTCTCCCTTTTTCTTTCTATAATCCATTCTCTCTTACTCAAAGAATATAATATGGTTTTGGTTGAATTTAAGATTAAAATTGAGCCATAAACAAACCTGGGTTGCAGCAATAGAAAGAAAGTATCAAAATAAGATAAAGATTCTTATTAACTCTAATTCTATCATTCCTGTAGCTTGTTAAATTGAGAGAGCATTTTTATAATTTCATTTCCATATACATTTGAAGAAACTGATGGGAGGTAATAATGAGTCAATTGTTAAATCCGTTTAAAATTTTTCATCTGTATCAGTTTCATATGATTTTTACTATACTGTATATTATCTGTATTATATATGTAAAAATACATTTTCATACACATATTTGCAGAGTTGCATATCAAACTTAGCTCTAGTTCTATGCTAGATCTACTAGTTCAACAATCATGGTGACTGTAACTTGGTAACTAAGCTCCAGCTATAAAGTTTATATGTGACTTTCTTAAATGTCCCTTTGAAAATCAGTGGTTAATGGCCCAACATGGAAAGCACATACATACATACATATAAGAAGTGTGATTATAGTCCTCCAACTATGTTGGGAAATGGAGCTGAAAACATTTAAATTCTGTGACACAAAGCTGAGAAATAATGCCTAGCAGAAATCATTTGTGCTCCTGACATATGCTCTAGTTTATAGTGATTTTTACACCCTGAAGCATTACCTCATTACCATCTGCTCACAACTTTCAACTCTCACCTCTGACATTGTTCAGTGAGGCAATGGGAATGTGCCTGGACTGCCCAGATCCTGTGAAACTATTATAGAATTGAATTTTGTCTGCAGACATACACTCCAAAGCTCAAATCTCAATGGGAAAAGACATCCAATTCAGAGTAGATCTTTGGCAGAGTTTAAAGACAAATCTGGGTGAACAGAAGGTCAAAGAGATAGCTACATATGTTAAGTAATAGAGCTTGAAAATGAATATGAAATTAAAAATTACAATGAAACATGAGAGACATAGTTGAGGAGTGATAATAAATGGAATAAATTGAAAAAGCAAAATGCAGACAATGTAATAAGGACCAAATACTAATGAAGCAATGAGAGACCACAGTGCCAGTAAACCTGGGCATTGTTATTAATCAACAGAGTTGAGAAGAAAGATAACATTAGATTGTAGAATGACATTATCTGCTTCTCAAGTTCTCTGCTGAGCTCTTTTTTAAATCTGAATGAACTTTACTCATTGCTCATTGATCCATTTTTGCATAAACATTTAATGTGTATGTACTGGGTACATGGAACTATGCTAGAAACTTAATAGGAAGTGAAAAAAAACACAGTATCATTCACATATCCTACAACAACCTACAATCTGGCATATGCATGAGATAAATAATAGTGTAAGATAGTATCTGGGTAAATGCCAAGGGAGAAAAACAGACAATAGATGCTGTGGGAGTTCAAAGAAAGGGCATTGTTGTGAATTTGAGCAGTAGAGGAAGGTTATCTTGGGTCAATTAAGACCTTGCTCTTAAAGAATTAGCAGGATTTGAATTTTTGGTAGAACAGGGGTCAAACTTTCCAAATAAGTAGTATTTACTGAGGGAGGGATGTTCCCTGACCCCCATTCTTTTGCACATCCCCACATCTAGTCAGTCACCAATTCCTGTTTCCTCTATACCATAAACATATCTGTTTTTAGTTGACTCCACTTTCCTTGTCACCCCAATCCAAGCCACCATCTTTTCTTGCGTGAACCACTGAACCAGCCCCCTAACAGTCCATTCTTTCTGTCTGATCTCTATCATTGTCACGATAGCTAGACTGATCATCCAAAAATCAGTATCTCAAAAGAGAATTTCCACTTGAAATTCCAATGGCTTTCCTTTGTGGTATACAAGATCTACCATCTGACCCCTGTCTGGGTCCCAGCCTCTTCTCTGACCATGCTTCTTCTACAGCCATATATAACATGGGTTCCAGCTGCTCATATCCCATTATCTATTTTGCTTGAAGGTGTTTCAGAACGGGATCATCTTCTGCATCCACCTACCCCCACTCCTCCCAAATCTACCTGCTCACTCCTCCTGTTTTAGCTTAAACATTACTTCCAAGAGAAGACTACTTTTCACCTAAACTACATTAGGTCCCTATGTTAAATGAACTCACAACTCTTTTACTTCCCCATAATAACACTCCTTACAATATTTTGTTATTAATTAATGGTGTGTCTTCCTTACAAGATAATAAGCTCCATGAGGGCAACTTTGTATTTCTCATCACTGTCTCCAATATCTTGTATAATGTTTAGCATATAGTGGGTTTTCAGTAATGACTTATACAACAAATGAATAAATGAGATCAATCTAATGGCACAGGGTATCAATATCATAGAATTCAGGGAGGCAGCCTGGAATAGGTGTGCTGGAGTCAGATGACGGAAATGAGTATACCCCAGATAGAGGAGTATACCCTCAGAGTGTTTGAGCAAGAGAGGAGGACACTGGTGATTTATGAAAATGTATCTTATCATGGCCCATGAAATGAGTCTGAACAGAATAAATGAGTTAAGAAAAACAATTACAAAATTTTTACATTAACCTATTTTTGAAAAAATAGGGACCAGACTAGGGTAGGGACTGTGGAAATAAAAATGAAAGGATAAGTATAAAACCCAATAGGACGCATGGACCTGTTGTGCAGAGATGAGTCAATAGGTACATGAAGTTTAAGTAAAGAAAAATTTAAAAGAGGATTAGGTTTTGAAGAAAGTGCACTGAATTTTGACTATATATTTTTTTTTTAATTTTGACCATATTAAAACTTTGGCCAAAAAGGATATGGAACTGGAGATATATAATTAACATATCACAATAAAGGTGACACTATATAGTAGGGATGAGCAAATTAGTGCCGACAGGTCAAATATGGCTCACTACTGCCTGTTTTTATAAATTAAGTTATATATTGGAATAGTGTCTACTGTTGCTTTCTTACTATAACAGCAGAGATGAGTAGTGCTTAGATATGAGTAGTTTCTGTAGAGTAGATGTGAGTAGTTTCAGTAGAGATTGTCTGAGCTGCAAGGCTAAACTCTGGCTCTTTATAGAAAAAGTCTGCTGATCCTGGATCTTTAATAATAAACCAACTACATAAATGATGGTAATAATTTTAGATGTAAATAAATGAATCACATTTACATATTTGGAGTATATGTATCTAGGTCTACATGTATACATATATTAAGCTTACTCATTTATCCAAATGTTATAAAAGTTGATAAACATCTAAGGACTAGTAGGAGATAGAGAGAAAGCAAGAAAGGTAAAACACTGATGACCTTTTACCAAAAGAGATGAAAATGCAAAAATCATAGGATATTATCATTATTATGTTTCTTAAAGAAAGGCAAATTACATTTTCCTGTTTAAGAAATTAATAGTCACCAAAACAATAAGATCCTGGGAGCTGAGCTGCCTCTAATTGTAATTGTGCTTATAATATTTGTCTGGTTCACAATTTATGGCAGTAAGGCCTTTTAGGGGAGTGGCAAATCCATGAAATGTATCTTGTCATCTGAGTTTTGCATGCTGGATGGCCATGTACCAGATAAAGCAAGTATTTTATTTTTATAGAACTCTTGCTGTCACTAAATCTACCAAGGCAGAAAAATTAGGCCTGGCACCTAGCCTTTGAAAAAACCAGGTGTGCCCTAGTGGCTTAGATAAAAATGGGAGGTAGAAACTACACTGTATCTTGAGCATACTGAAAATACTCATTAGTTTCTTGGGAGCAATTCATTTGGATATGGCTAATTCAACATGACTGGTGTCCTTATATGAAGAAGAAATTAGGACACAGACAGGCACAGAGAAAGAACCATGTGAAGACAAAGGGAGGAGACAGCCATCTACAAGCCAAGGAGAGAGACCTCAGATTAAAACCAAGCCTGCCAATACCTGGGCCTTGGACTTCCAGCCTCCATAACTGTGAGGAACTAAATTTCTATTGTTTAAGCCACCCAGTCTGTGGTATTTTGTTATAGCAGGCATATCAAATTAATGCATCCTTTCATGGGATATAAAGATTAATGTATCTATAATAAAAACAGATATCTGGTGGGATTTTTCCTGTTATTCCAGAATTTGTCTAAGGACTTTTTCTGTTGTCACAGAATATGACTAAATGTGCTAAGTACCTCACATTTTCTGTCTACAGATCTTCTGATGATTGCGGCCAGCCATTTCCCTGCATGGCCTCCTAAGAGGTGCTGGTTCAGAAATGTTGGCCAAAAGTTAACCCTCCTCCAGTTCCATCTCTAAGTTAATGTAAAGGTAAGACTAGGAAAGAGGATGTCAATTTTCAGGGGCACATAGGGGTCCTCTCTTGTGGCTATTCCCACTCTGTATCTTATGCGAATGCTATCCTTCCTAGACGTCAAGGCTTGAGAGCTTTGAATGACTTACTTTCAAAAATAGGAGGTACCTATAAGACAGGGGTACCAAAGTTCGGCTCTCCGGACATCTGCTTAGCCAGGAGAAACAAGCTAATTTGCAAAATAACAGCCAATATTTTAGATTATTAGGTATTTTTTCTAAACCTATCAATCTAGCTCCTTATAAAATGTAAAGCCAGTTTCCACTTTGATAAATTTCAAGTCTGAGCTTCTTAAGCCAATGATCTCCATGTGGACCAGCAGTTTAAGCACAGCTTTTGCTTTTGACCATTGTTACACTCTTTATCACCATGCAGATTAATTTATAGAAAATTACTTGCAGCTTTTATTGTTGTTTTCTAGGCTTTTGACTCTGAAAACAGAGACAGTTCTTAAAATAAGCTATACAAGGTCAGAGTAGTCACCTACAGCTTAATATCAGAATGAAAACCAGAGCTGCCAGAACAGACTTTCCTTTCATGACAGTAAAGTATGAATGTACTCTGAACTCCCTCAGTTTTTTTTTTGTATATTGAAGAATATCAGAGAGCTTCACATACAGCCATTTTATCATCCAATCATCTGCCTACATTAAGGCATGTGTGGTAGGCTGATTAGCCACCCCCAAAACATGGCCATATTCTAATTTTTGGAATATATTACATTACATGGCCAAAGGGACATGCAGATCCTGAGATGGTTAATTATCCTGGATCATACTAGTGGGCACAATGTAACTACTGTGGTCTTTATAAAACTGAGACAGGAGGCTTAGAATCAGAGATCTAATGACAGAAATAGAGGATAGGCCAATAAGCAACAAATGTAGGCAGACTCTAGAAGCTGTAAAAGACAAGGAGCTGTCTCTCCCTTAAAGCTTCCAGAAGGATCAGAGCTCTGCCACACCCTGATTTTAGCACCATAAGACTCATTTCAGACTTCTGACCTCCAGATTTGTTAGATAATAAAAATGTGCTTTTTTTAAGCCACACATTTGTATTAATTTGTTACAATAGCAAACTAATATATAATAGCATGCTAAAAGACAATAATATGTAACATTCTCAGTGGTTCTTATCAACTAATCTTGTGAAGTAGTACATTGTTCACTCCATCACACTATGGGATTTTTTTTAGAGTTGCTCAAGAGAACATTGTTTGGGTTTCAGTACACAAATAACTGTGTTCCCCTGAGCTACTAAAATCTGTGGATTATGTTCCTGATCATTCTTTCACATGAGGTCTTCCCTACTAGGAAACTCCAGTCCAATCCATTATTATGAGCACTAACTTTACCTCTGGTTCAGCTTTATTTTTCTGTTTTTCTTTTCTCTTTACCCTTTTTCTCATTTCTTTATTTCTCATTTATTCTCTCTTCTTGACATATATGATTTTCATTGTCACTTCAAATAATTTTTGAAGGTGAATATAAATAAATCATTAAACAAATCCTTATAAACCTTTTATAAAGAAAGATCTTCGTGCTTAATTGAAATCTTTCCCATTGCAAATTATTCTCAATGAAAATATAGAGTTAAAGAAAGAAAATCTGGAAGAGAGCCATTTTGAAAAAAAAAGTCTGCAGTTTTGTTTATTTTCAACTTAGTCTAATAAATTACATGTCCATTTTGATGGGGTTCAGAATATGCTCCCCCCAAATATGGCACCTTGGCATTTGAGCAAACAGCAGAAGCAGGAAGGTCTTTTTGACCTTCTCCCACTGTCCTCTCCTGAAGCAGACTATAAAATATTAATAGTTCTCTGACCTTCCCCTACAGTAGGTCATCAGACTCTCATTCCAGAGGGGTCCTCCTTATACCCAGAGGAAAGGAATGAAGATACAGAAACACAGAGAAGAAGCTGAAAAAACAGGCCTTGCTAAATTCCAACCCCCTTCACCCCCAGTTTATTACCATTGGATTATACCATTTTGTCCTGTAATCATACTTCTACACAACCATCCATAAAAATACCCAATTTCCCCTGTTTTTTTGGGGGGGGTCTTCATTTCTGAAGGCTCCTGTGTCAAGCAAAACTTGTATTACATAAATTTGTTTGTTTTTCTCTTGTTAATCTAATCTTTTATTATAGGAGTCTTAGCCATGAATCTATGATGAAAAAAAACAATTTTTTCTCTCTTACAACATTATAATCTTTTTAAAGATATACATTGACATAAATAAAATCTATTACATAACCTCTATTCTGGAAGCAAAGTCATGGATGGTATAATTTCTCAAATAACATAAATAATTCTATCTCTCATCTATGTAAATATACTTATTAATATAATTTATATTTTTCTTGGTATATATGATGATAGATTGAAATTAGTTATGTCTGAATAGGAATTTGATTAAGATTAATAACTGCGTTTGAAAAAATTGTCCTTTGATTTTTGGCAACTCTTTGGTTAAACCTTTACAGTCTATAACATTGGCTTCCCATGTTTGAAGGGCTCTTGTGTAAGGATGAAGAGCTGGCTTTCTCTGCTCTTTACCCAGTGACCCATGACATTGAAACAATCTTACTTTGTCTTCATTGTGACAGAAATGTTCTCATTTAATAGTTGTCGCAGAGTACTGTTCATTCAAGGAGCTCCACTTAGCTGTTACTCTGCAAATACATTTCCTATAGTTGATGCTGATATTGGGGAATTAACCTTTCACGCCTCTTTCCATTTGATCCTACCTGTTGACATCTGTGCCAAAAAAAGACTATGTCAGTGGTATGAGAAAGAGTAGATATGAAGTTCCAAAGTGCTTGTCTGCCAAGTAGACAGTTTGAGCTGAGGAAGGTGACTGGGAAAAGTGTGAAGATCATGCCAGACGTTGAGATATATGTTTAGAAACAGGAAAAAAACCTGACTAGCAGGAAAGCTTGTAGGAGCAAGATCTCTGGGAAGTAAGCAGATAATGGCAGATGACAAAGTGGACCACAAAGAGCTGAATACAGGAGGATAATCTGCAGAGATGCTTGCAGCACTCAACATGAAAAGTTGGTAGCCAGTCAAAAAGACATCAGCCTTGACTGGTCAGAGGACATTTTGATTTGGCTTTTCACATCTCGTTGAGTGAGAATTCCCTTGATCATGCGTGAAAGTAGGAAAGCTCAATGCCCAAAACACTCATACAAGCTTATGGAGAGAGTGAAGGTGGTGGCAAAACAGCGGATTATGATTATAATACTGCAGGGTCAGATAACAAAATGTTCACACTAAGTAGTGAATATCTGTGTTTTCTCATAAAAGGAATAGGTGGGAAAATGCTTCTGTATCCAACTGTATATGGTAACAGGTGTTTACATTCATCTTGCTCTTTTCTGTCCTTCTGTAATTATATTTCATTTATTTGTTTTTGTTTAATATCTGTTTTATTCAATAGATTATAGGCCCCAGGAGGACAGGAATCACACTTACTTTATTCACTATTCAGCATCTAGCTGCAAAGCACAATGCCTATTACATGGTACACAGTGAATATATATTTATCAAATAAATGAACAAACAAATACATTAGTACATGAATGACAAAACCTGATTTACACAAATGCTTATTGCAAAACTATGACAACACAAAACTATATTTGGTTTCTATGCTTATAAAACATCAGTATATTTGAAACATCCAAATGAGCATTTCTGTGTTTGGCTAAATATTTATCATTCTCTAGGAACTGTATTAAAGAAATAAGACTTAGAGATACTTACAGTCTTTCCTGGCTCTGGATGATTGAGAAAAACCATAAATAGAACTACAGCCCTGTTTTGGTTTTGGGGATTTTTGTTTTTTTTAATTTCTGGAATGTATGGAACCACTAAAAATACAAAATATTTAAAAGATGGAGAATTTAGATTAATTTTAGGATAAAACAATAGGTTCAGTCTTTCCTCCATTTGGTTGTAAAGTCTCTGTACTCACATTATGAGGATGTTGCCACTCCTATCTATTTATGTTTAGATTTGAAAACTAGATTGCACTTGGGTAATAAAATGACCCAATTTAGACAGTACCATATTTTAAGGAAGCAATTTTAAGGAACTTTTTTTTCCCTGGAGCTGGAACAACCTCAATATGTTTAATCTCCAACTTCTTTTCCTGGAAGAGAATCTAAACAAAACCTCTTTCATAATGTTTTAGGAAGCAGCATGTTCCTTGTTCACCAATGACACTGGTAACGTCTCGGGGAAAACAGGTGCCTAGGCATAGGATCTTTGAGCTCATAGAATCCTACTGAATACTTTCCCTCCATATAGTTAGCAATCCATGTAGTTCCTACTGCAGAAGGGAGATTTTGTGAAAGAATATCCATCTTCAAACCCAGGAATAATCAAATATCAATAGCATGAATAAACATACATTATACCCCAGGAAGAGCAGTTAAGGAAAACAGAGAAAAAGGAAGAACCATATAAGCACTGGCTACTCCACAGTTTCTTTTTCGCAATCTAGTGCTGCAACTCTCAGTATAATCTACATTCAAGACCATGAAACTAGACTTCAACTCATTAAAGGCTGCATGCGTATCTTATTTTCGGCACTCTTCAATTGATTACAATCGATACATCTTGAAAAGAGCCTTTGGCCAAAGCCAAGATTCCTCTGCATAGATTATTACCTTCTGTGGTGGGAACAAAGGGAGAGGAGCCTGCAGAAAAACATACTCTTCCCTGGAGAAGCAGGCCCTGGAGGACAATAACCCAGTCAGGAATCAGAGCTATAATTTAGAAGGCATCTGTCTTATTAGATAAAAGTGCCTGCTTTTTGTAAATGCTGGAAACTGATCTCTACTTCATTTATTCTTGGTTTTGCTCTTTTTTGTCTCCCCAAGAGATCATATCTATAAACAGTAAAAAAAAAATAAATATGTAAAATGAAGAAACAGCAACACAGAAAAATATGACTATGCTAAAAATTAGTGTAGTGTTGCCACATCTATTTGTAAATGCTCTGGAAATACATAAATATGAGATTAACCTCAGCCAAACAAGTGTTAACGTTGTTTTGTTCTATTGCCTAGAATATACAGGAACTTTAAACCAAAGGCAATGACATATTTTACTACCCTCCCATTGTCAACTCCTCTTGGCTTCATGTTGGAAGAAAAGTTTTGTTATTAGAGGCCAAAGCAGAGGAAAAGAAGCCCAGACAACTTAGATGACGTGCTGAAAATAGGCTTGCACTTAAGATGTTGAGCTCCCAAGTCACACATTGGAGTTTGGCTCCAGACTCACCAATTAATACCTATTAAGATGTGCAAGTTATTTAACTTTTCTAAGCTTTATCTTAAAATAGGGACCTAATTTTCACATAATGTAAGATTTTAGGATAATGGCTGGCATGTGCTTAAGCATCAAAAATGTTAGCCATTGTTATAATTAAGATTTCCTCTGAATGAGTGCGTGCATGTGTTTTAAAGTTACTTGGCAAGAGAGTATAAAGGAAGAGGTAAGTAAATGGGTTGTTTGTTTCTATGGGTTTTTTAAAATACACTTTATTTTTTAGAGCACTTTTAGGTTCACAGAAAAAAGGAGCAAACAGTATGAGATGTCCCATATATCCCTCAGGCCTCATACATGGACAGCCTCCCAAACTATCAAAATCCCATACCTGAGTGGTACATTTGTTACAACTGATAAACCTACACGGACATATCAATAACACTCAAAGTCCATGGTTTACATTAGGGTTCACCCTTGGTGTTGTACACTCTACAGGTTTGGGTATAAATGATTTTTTATTTCCAAAAATGCTGAAGAGTAGTTCATTACCAGTATATCTAATAATTCAGTAACTATTAATGAAATAACTATTATTCCATTAAAATGTAGTTGACTGGGATACAAGAAAAGAGTACTAAATGACATATCTTTGCAAGGATTTTACTATATATTTTAACAGAATGCTAAGTGACAACATACAATTCATAACCAAGTGTTTTTTGCAGTGTCTATTACCTTTAAGGCAGTATCTTAAAGGTAATAGGACCATTACTATGGGTGGATGATGGAGAAATGGGAGGCAAGATAAAAATAATTTAGATGCATATTCTGCCCAAAGAGCTTAAAATTTAGTCAAATAAATAAAACATATATCTAAATAGTTATAATTGAAAGATAAAAGAAAAAGATGTGATTGAGAATTGTTGGAATAAAAAAATTATTGGTACTCACAGAAGGAAGAGATTTATTCCTGCTAATCTGATACTGCTTAATGGGACGATTGGTTTATCAGCAGGTTTTGAACAGAGGCTGAACATTTATTCATGGAGAAGGGAAGAAATAAGCAAGGTTACTGTCAGGGAAATGTGGAAAGGGTCATTTATTAATTCCATCAATTCAGCATATATTTATCCAGCACCTACTAGAAGCCAGCCAAACAGACAAAAATCCTGTCCTTGAGGAACTTAAATTCTATTGTGGGGAAGCAAAGTTTTAGTTTGGTATAAGCTAAAGGGACTAAAAAAAAAAGGTCAAGGGCAATGAAAGCAGAAAATGTTTGGGTACGTAGAATAGGGCCAGGTCATAGAAAGTTTTGAAGGTTAAGCTAGAAAGTCTGAGTTTTGTTGTTTAGATAAAGCTAAGCCATTAAAGCTTTGTGAGCAGCAAACTATCCTAATCAGATCTGTACTTTAGGAAGATTAATTAGGCAGCTAATTTGTAAGATAAAGCCAAGAAGAGAGAAGTAGGTAGACAGTGCAGCAGTTCTGAAAAGAAATACCATGGACAAGCAGGTGAGGGGAGAGAAAGACAGGTGCTGGAAAGGACATATATGTCTCTAGATGTGAAGTGAAGCTTTGAGGACACAAAAAGTTTGTCTTCCAAATAAGGCAAGGAAGTGCCTGGCCAGCACTTCATAATGCAGTTCTGCCCAGGAAAGATAAAGTTTGTAAAATGTTCACCCTTTCCTCCTGCAGATTAATTCTCTTCCAAGTGGTCAGTTAACTGGATCTTTACCCCATTACAAGCATTTCCTTTTGCTGAAATCAGTGACTACTGAGGTAGAAATGCTCGGCTCCAGATAATTGAAATGGACCTCCGGTCATTAAAGTGCTTATTCTGAAAGGAACACGGAGGACTGGGGAGAAAGGGGCCTCTTTGTTCTGGTTTAATTTTATTGTATTCCTTGCTACTCATCTGTTTAGTAAATGAAGAGAGAAATTAATGAGGATGATGAGTGAAAAGCAGAGGGAAATGTGTAGGCATTGTAAAGTTAGGCCAATCCTCAATTGTCTCCAAAATGAGCTTGATGCTTATTTTCCTAGTCTTCAGACACTTGCCTTTATTCTTGGTTTTTCTTTATTTTTCCATTATTCTCAAAAGCACCAATGTACAAAGTAGTTTGTGGTTAGCTTGCAATGAAAGGGCTAAGGAGCTGCCTATTAGATTCCCAGCTCCGATCTGCAGAAACTGAGACTTTCAAATATTCCCAACAAGTTGGATTACAAAAGTGACAGAGAATGTAAGCATCTCAAAATCCCAAGATAAACCACAGAAGATTACCAGTACTCACAACATTTTGAGCACACAAGAATGTTGGAATACGGGAAAACACACACGTGCACATACACACAAGTACACACACACAATACACACTGCACACACATATTCACGTGATATTCCCTAAGCAATACTGAAAAAGAAAGAATTTAATTGGCATGTAAGTACTTTTTATGATCTCCCCCACCTCCACCCCCACTCTGCTCCACACACATACCTTTTTGCTTTTCCCTTCTTTGACAGCCTTATTCTTTTAAGAATGAGGAAAAATAAGTAATGTGATCTGAAGTCATGCAATCCTAGGTACAAATTCAATTTCACTACTTGAATTTTATTTCATTCATTAGACATTTTACTTAAACTTTCTGAATCTCAATTTTCCCATCTGTAAACAGGACAAATAATAAAATTTACCTCTAAGTTTTAGTTCGTATTCAATGAGATCATATAGATAGTTGATTACAATGCTGGCTAATTAATAAGCAGTAGATGGTATTTATCATTGTTTATATTCACCATCATTATTATTAAACCTCTTAGATGAAGGAAAACCCGTAAATAAATGACACAATTCCTTGGACATATAATGCAGTTGAAATCCCAAAGTGTGCTAGCAGGTCTTGAAAGTGCAAACTCACTTAAAACCCAGGCGTCCTGGGTCGGCTACTATCACCTTTAAGAAGAGGGAGGTACTTACAACTCCAAAACTTAAAATAGCTCTGAAGTGTTGGCAAAGATATCCTTGTTGTGAAGGTTCATAAAGTGCCCTTTGTGAATTTCACTCCCCAAGTGTTAACTGACAAACAGCATGCAACACTTGACAGTCCCCTTCAAAAGCAGTTTAAAAGAAAGAGCCTGAAATACGGAGAATTTGGCTGCTCATTATAGACACTACTTTGGCAAACAACATGTTGAGGCATCAAAGCTTTTCAAACATTGGAGGACCTAACTCAGACTCAGATAAGCAAAGCTGATAAGCAAATTGTCCCTGATTCCAGGCTACATCTGTTTAATATAATTGTTCTTATGAGTTGAAACTATAGGCTTAATATAACCTAAATTTTCTAAACAGAAAACTATTTTTAAAAGTTCTATGTGGTTTCTTTTACTCTTCGCTTTTCTAACGTAGCAAATGTGAGGATGGCAACTCTTTAGTGGCAGATCCTAGTCCGTTCCTGATGTGGAAACCCTTCCTTCACTGATGTTAGCTTTCTTAGCAGTTTGTTAACTTCTCAGCCTATATAAAAAGTTATCTCTAATATTGTGATAGGACAAAGGCTCTACATCTCCTTAGAACTATACATGCTCTGTCTATACTCCTAAAATAAAAACAAATCTTTCGAGGAAATTTAAAACAATAGGTGAGAAATGTTCTATAGTTGCTTGTATATATTGCAAACATACATATATAGTTGCATCAGTTGTGAAATATTCATATTTCAGATATAAAGGGCTGTAGAATGTGAATTATTTCATGATCTCATATGTAGTACCTTCCTCTTTATAAAAGCATAAAAATTATGTCTATCAAAAGCATAATGTGCTAAGAAAGAGATAGTTGTACAGTTTATCAATCAATTCATTTACTCATGGCTGCTTTTCCCAAAACTGGTTTCAAGGAGGCCTTTCCTCCTTTATAAATAACCCAGTTTCCTTTAGCATGCAAATTTCCAAAGCACTAGAATTCAGCAAACATGTCATGAGCATTGATTACGTACAGGGCCTCATGTATGTAATATGCCGTGCAGAGCCTCAGGACAAAACCATGAACCTCTTCAGTCCCTGCTCTTCTGGAACACATCTTCCAGCCAGGATGATAAAAGTATTAATAGATTACTTCATGTACTATTATTTAAAAAACGCTAAAGACAAATTGGAGTGGAGGTGGAAGTAAAAGGGCAGAGAGGAGAGATGCTTACTTTGGGAATAAGGATGGTATTGGGAAGGCTTCCTACAGGAATAAAACCTGAGCTGAGTACAGAGTATGAGTATTAATTAGCCTGGCTGTGGTGTGGGTGGAATGGAGGGAGGTAAGGGAAGAGGTGACTTGCGAGATAATATCACATGGAGAAAAAAGTACAGCCTGAGGCAAAGAAAAGCAAGAACAGAAGCCAGAGAAAACAAGATTTATGCAAGACAATTCTAAGAAATTGTTGCCAGAGGGCAGAGCATGGAGTTCTACTTCCTTAGGCATTTTACTTAAAATTTTTGTTTGCAGGTAGGAGAGTTGGCAAGGTCCAATCTTGAAGGGCCTTAGAAGCAAGGCCGAGGACTTTGGGTTTTATTCCTATTGCAGTGGGAAGCTATATTAGTCTCCTATTGCTGCTGTAACAATTACCAAAAACACAGCGGCTTAAAACAACACATATTTATTATCTTCTAGTTTTTCAGTTCAAAAATCCAAAGTGAGTCAGCACAACTGTGTTCCTTTTGCAGGCTCAAGGGGAGAATCTGTTTCCTCATTTTTTTCAGCTTCTAGAGGTTCCCCACATTCTTAGCACATGGTCCCTTGCAAAATTCCACCACTCCAACTTCACCTTTCCTTCTCTCATTGCCACTTTTCTACCTCCCTCTCTCACTAATAAGGACCCTAGTTCTTACATTGAGTCCACTCAGACAACCCAGGATAATCACCTCATCTCAAAATCCTTAATTTAATCACATCTGTAAAGTCCCTTCTGCCATGTAAGGTAACAAATTCATAGGACCCTGGGATCAGAATGTGGTCATCTTTTAGTGGGTAGGCATTATTCTGCCTACTAAAGATGACATTTCAGGGGACAGCAAGATCTGAGTTAGCATAGAGTTAACTGAGAATTAAGGACATTTTATAATTCATAAGTTTCTGCATTTTAGGAACATCAGGTAATCATGTTATAAAATGCCTCTGTCTTAGGTACCTATTAAATAATTGTATTTAATTATACAGTATATCCAGTATTTGTCCTTTTTTCTCTCTTCCCTAGTCAGATGTGTGTGTAATCTACAGGGCCAGTAACAAACACATAGAGAATATGGGTATGGGCCTCCATATATCCAAAAGAATTAGGGATACAAAAATATGGTTAGATGGAATAAGTTCTAGCATTCAATAGTACAGTAGGGAAATTATCATTATCAATAATTTATTGCATATTTCAAAATAGCCAGAAGACAAGAGTTGTAAAGTTCCCAACACAAAGAAGAGATAAATGTTTGAGGTGGAGCATATCTCAATAACCCTGATTTGATCACTACACATTGTATATAGGTATCAAAATATCACATGTACCCCCAAAATATGGACAATTACCAATAAAACTTAAGTATCCCTAAGTTATACAGAGAAGACAAAATGAAATAATTACATTTGCGGTTCTTAGCCTAAATTCATTACCACATGGCAATCAACACTTTCTGACCATGAGAAGTCAGGAGCAGGGCAGATCCAGATCTGGATACGAGTTCTGGTTTTGCCACTTAATAAGTGTGTATTCCTTGGACAAGCTGCCTGGGTTTTTGCGACCTGTGTTTCTCATCAGTTAATGGGGCACAAAAATTTCTGCTCAGCAGTATTGTTTCAAGAATTAAGTAATATGACATTGGCAGTAACATTTTTATGTTCATGGCATTTGGCTTTTATAATAAAAGAAGGTAAGGGTACTATATACTTAGATATATGTTCTGTAGAACCTCACTTCTCAAATACAAAAATTAGCCATGAATAATACAAGCCAGATATTGCAATGTGTAAAAAAAATTCTACATAGAATTTCTCGCGTTTACTTTAACCTGACAAAACTGTGATTAAAAAAACCCAGTAGTCAATATTACTATTATGATAATTATTCCTCTACTCAAATGCAAAAAAGAACTGTGAAATGTTTTCACTGTGGCTACTTTTTCAAGCTGCCTCTAGATTAACATCTTTGTAGGAACCACTACCCTGGAGCTCCCCAGCCGCACTTCCTCAGGTCCAAGCTGGCAGCCTTATTCTTTTTCTTTATTATCATTACTCACAGCAGCCAAAGAACAGAAACAGTAGCATTCATGCTCCCAGGGTTCCAAAGTAATTTCCATTCTCTTTTTCTTTTTCCAAACTATAGTTACCCAAGGGTGTGAGTACACAAGACGTTTAGAAATCTGAAAAGGCTTACAATCACATTATCCCTGAAATACTGAAATGGTCCTCAGGCCATTCGGCATCCAATTCATTAGAGCATGTGTATATAAACTAATGCTAGGACAAGGAAAGGAAGGCTGGAATTAATGAAACGTGTTTATAGATGCTCATCTCAGCCAATACTAGGGCTCGGCTACTTCATCTTAAGTAGCCTTCAGATGACAGACATGGCGTAACAGGAAACATACTGGGCCTGAAGTCAGAGAGCCTTAGTTTTAATTTTGCAGCTGGAAGGACATGCACAAATCACTAATTCCAATTCATTCATGTTGTTAATCATTCACTCAGAAAACACCAGGCCCTACCATGTGCCCAGGCACTGTTCTAGGCACTTGGGATAAAATGAACAAAAGAACACGAAGCTAAGAAGGCACAGAAAGTGTAGGACCCATGAAGACATTTGTGACATATGTGAATTTGGTTTTTTTTTTCCTTTTTACTAGAATCCTACATTCCAAGGTTTGTGAAATAATATACGTTTGAAAAACAACTGTAAGAGAAATATACAAAATATATTAAATTAAATAACTATTTAACAAATATTATTTTAATGTTTCTCTTTTGCTTTTATGCTTTAAAAGTCCTTGATAATACTGACCAATCACATATGTATCTGTAACTTCTTTTTTTTAACATTTACTTTTTGACATTAACTCTCTAGTCCATCTACATGAATCCTCTATAATGAGGAAAAAAGCCCAATATTGTACTACTCACCATAATCTGTAAATTAATAAATGATCCTTGTTCATTTTTTAAAAATTGCTGTTCAGTCTGTTTTAGCCTTTCTTGTTGAGTACTACACCTGTTAAGTCTATTACCTTGCCACACAATTATCACTACCTCAATTTTTAAACAAAATTTTACTTAGTAAGATGAAGGCCTTTTCTATTTCCCCATATTTTACTAGCATTTAGAAGATATTGTGGCCTTCTTAGGAGATTTTTAGGAGGTAATTTTAATTACGTGTAATTTTTATTTTAAATGATGATTTTATAATCCAATTGCCAAATTTATTTTATAAATGATTGTTTTTATTCTATATAAAAGTTATCGACCAGGGTTCTGGAGAAATGGCTGACTTCTGGGCTGGGACAGGGTAGTAATGGAGGGAGCAGTGGAGGTAGAACATTCTTATTTTGCAACTATTACAGTAAAGATTGAACCAGGAAAGAAATTTCAATTGATGCTAAATCCAGGAGAATATTTTACCGAGAAGGACATTTATATGGTCTTAAAATGTTTTCCTGTAAACTGCTTATTAGTTTCAAGGGGGAAAAACAGTAACTATAAAGGAAAGAAATTGTTCACTATCTCCACCAAGTGAACAAAATTAGCATCACCAGTGAGGGCAGATGTACCCTGTGTACTTCCAGAGGAGATAGCCTATAAAAAATACAACATTCCTTGCACATTATTCTGATAGAGAATACATACCCTGAAACTAATCATGAGGAAACATCAGACAAATTCAAAGTGAGGAATGTCTTATTTAAAGAAAAGGAAGGAATAGAACTGTATTCTGTAGAAATATTCCAGGTTAAAGTAAGGTGAAGAGACATGACAACTAAATGCAATATCCGAGCCTAGGCTGAATTCTGTACTGGAAAATAAGGGAGAAATGCTATATAGGAAATTATTAGTTCAATTGACCAAAAAAGGAATACAGATGGTAATTTAGATAAAACCATTTCACCAATATTAATTTTACTCAAGTTGAAACTGTACTGTGATTACATTTAAAAAATCTTTTTATTGTGAAATACACGGTAAATTATTTAAGATTAAAGGCCCATAGTGATTGTACCTTTAAATGACTCAAAAAAACAAATTACAGTCATGTGTAGCTTAATGATGGGGATATGTTCTGAGATATGCATTATTAGGCAAATTCATTGCTATGTGAACATCATAGAGTATACTTACACGATCCTAGATGGTACAGCCTACTACATACCTAGGCTATATGGTATAGTCTATTGCTCCTAGGCTACAAACCTGTACAGCATGTTACTGTACTGAATACTGTAGGCAACTGTAAAACAATGGTAAGTATTTGTGTATCTAAACATAGAAAAAGTACAGTAAAAGTATAATACTAAAATTTATGGGATCACCATCATATATGCAGTCCATCGTTGACTGAAACTTTACTATGCAATGCATGACTATAAGTAGAAGATAGAAAGATAAATATAGTTACTTACATAAATTTAAGAAAACGAATGATAAAGATAATGGCATAATATTAACATCATACAAATCTGAGAATATGCATACAGTTGTTCTTTGTACTATTATTTTTGCAATTTTTCTGTAAGATAGAAAACATTCCAAATAAATGTTTTAAATAATAAAAAATAAATGTTAAATAGTAAAACAGTGGGGACAAAAGTAAAAACTCTTTCCTCAAGACCATCCTATTAAAGTAGGTTTTTGCATTATTTTCTGACACTTCACAGTATTTGTGGTATTTCAGTGGTTCGTATTTATTTATTTATTTATTCATTATTTGCTGATTGTCTGCCTCCCATGAAACAATCCCCAAGCACAGGAATAATGCCTGCTATATTCAGCACCGTCCTAGCATTTAGCATAGTGCAAGGCACAGTGGAAGTACTGAATAAATGTCTGTTGATTAGATGGGGGAAAAAGTATTAATTTTTATATGTTTATCTTAATATCTAGGCACTTTCAATCTTATCTATTGTTTTCAGTTTTTCATAATGGAACATGTACTTTACAGTGCAAGGCTGTGTGGAGAAAAGAATACATAGATTTAATTTACTATATATAATGTACTGTGCAGAGTACTATTAGAGTATTATTAAAAGAATGATATCTGCAAAGGGTTTACAATTTAATCAAGAATAAAGCAAATTATTTTATTTATTATGATCTCTAGAATTAAAAACTTTGTCCTAAAGATTATATAATAATTAATTTCAGTGAATGCAAGTGGAAATGCTGAAGTAAAATAAATCTTGTATAAATAGTTCTGGCTTAGTATCTATATCCATTTATGTGGATTTGGGAGGACAGTCATATAATGAATCAATTACACAGCTAAGAACCTGGAAATCCTCATTTTGAGAATAAATATTGAAATTATGATAGTTCTGCAAACAGTCAAGTGGAATAACAAATTTGAAACTTTGGAAAGAGAAACAAACCACTTAAAAATGCCAGCAGTACTACCTAAGTGGTATTAATAAATGACCTCATCTAATTTATAGTGAATGACTTTAACATGTGGTTACTTCTGGTTATTCATCAGCTACTTTTTTCCTTCAAATATTACAAATACATCCGTGAAATAATATACTTTTTTGCAGTGATTTTATTTAATAAAATAATAAAATGCAAAGCCACCTAGTTCTGACATAGAGCTGTAAACAAGCAAAAAGTGTATGAAAGAGTTGCGAAGTATAAAGTAGTTGCTAAGTATAAAATAGCCAACCCTCAAATACTGAAATTAATTTGGAGGAAAAATAATATAAAAATAACTTGTCTCCAAATTTCATTCTGACAGAAAACCAACTATAAAGTTGGGGAAAACTGTCAAAAACAACTATTTAGCTTTGCTGATAACACCAGAATGAACTCCCTTGCTATGAAGTGTTGACAATTAAAGTAGTGGCAAGCAATGAATGACCGCCAGCACCTCGGCTAGTCTGAGATCCCGGTTGAGGTCTCGGTCCTGTTTGAAGCAAGCAATGGACTGGAAACCTAGACAGAGAATTGGCTGGTAGTTCTCGAAGGTGAGCAAGTCATAGGGTGCTTGAGTAATCAAAATTAACATCCCCGATGAATATGAACATGAAACCATGAAAATGCTTCCAGACACAATATCATCAAAAAAGAATAATATAGAAATAAATTTAACAAAAAAATGAAGACTTGTAAACTGAGAACTATTAATATAAAACATTGTGGAGAGAAATTAAGAATGTTGAAATAGAGAGAAATTCAATGTTCCTGGATTAGAAGACTCACTATTGTTAAAATTTTCATTCTCCCCCAATTGATCTATAAATTCATCACAGCCCCTATCAAAATCCCAGTCCTTTTTGTAGATAATGACAAGCCGATTTTAAAATTGATAAGGGAATGCAAAGAATATTATAATAGCCAAAACAATTTTGAAAAAGAATAAAGCGGGACGTCTTACATGACCTGATTTCAAACCTTACCATAAAACTATAATAATTAAGATAGTGTGGTATTGGCATAAATTTAGGGAGAGAGAATAGCCAAAACAACAAAACTGATAGTCCAGAAATTATCCCTTACCTTTACGTTCAATTGGTCTTGCACAAAGGTGCCCAGTCAGGTCGATGAGGAAAGGATAGTGGCTTTAAAAAAAAAAAAAAAAAAAAAAAAATGGTGCTAGGAACACTGGAAATCCATTTGCAAAACAAAAAAATTAGACTCTACCACAAACCACACCCAAAAATTAAATCAAAATGGAGCGTAGGGCCAGGGGTAGGAGGGCGCATGCGCGGCTCGGGAAGGGCGGGGCCAGCTGAGAGGCGGAATCTAGGCGAGTCCCACACGAGGCAGTGTCCCCAGCCTGCTGCCATGCAGACAGCACCCGGAACCTGGAGAACCTCTTCAGCCGCTGATAGGATGCTGACCGGAGCCTGGCGGGCAGGTGCTGCGAGATGCTGGCTGTGAGTTTGACATCCGCTTCACCTCAGAGCAGAAGACGGCTATCCGGACCCCCTGGACAGTGCTGGATGCCAGCAACCAGGTGTAACTGCTAGTAGGGAGGACGTTGTGCCTTAATGAGTGCCACTGTGGCAGTCTGACTGACCTCGAAAAAGCAGAAACTGCTGCCAAGCATAGTGAGGCCCAGGTAAAGATCTGGAGGCCTCCTGTGCGGAACACCGCCTCTGATGGAGCCTGGCCGTGCCTTCTGCGGCAGCATCAGTAAGGATCGCCAAGTATGCAGAGCTCACCGAGGTTCAGCTACTCTCCTAAGTCTGCCAGAGCTCTGCCTTTCTGAAATCAAGTAATAACTCCCCAGATCACGCGGGTACGGATTGTAGCCCACGGTAACAATCTTCCGGGCATCATCTAGCATCTGGAGGGTCTGTCTGAAGAGGCCCTCATGGAGCAAAACCTGCCGACTGGTATTTCCGTTGTCTATGAGTTAGACAAGAACTTGAAGCCCATCAGACCCATATAGTTCCTGGGGGAATGAAGAGATCTCGCGTAAAGCCATGCTTCCATGCTTCCTGTGGCTGCCAAGGGCAAGGCCAAGAAGTTAAGGTGAGCAACACCCTCCCTGCCCATCCCATTCCTCTGCACCTCTACCCTGCACGTGGGACACTGACCACATCTGTAGGCATTTTAAGTTGTAGCTACAGATGAAGACCTGTGGCTCTCATTTTCATTTTAGCCATTTTGCCATGTGCACCCACTCCCTTCGTACAATCTAGCCAGAATAGCACCTCTTGGGCCTGGGTTCTCTCTCAGTCCAAGCTGAGGTTAAGGCTCCTCTTATCTAAGACAGTTGCTATTAACTCCGGGGCTTTTGCTACTGCTTTGTGTACTAAGGAAACAGCTTGAATATGGGATAGGGAGGAACCATGCTAAGGCATGACCAATGAGAAGAAGCAAGAGAGCCTCTTTGTGTTCCCAGGAGCCAGTCCTGAACTCCTCTGTAGTCAGGTCACTGCCTTGGGAGGAGGGGAAAGGGGGAGCGGCGCTCAGTCATTCCAGTGCAAGATGAACATAACCTGCCTGGTGATAAAACAACTATTTCCTCTTTGAGATCAATCCTGAATTAAGTTTATGTATTGTATTTACTTTTACAATATATATGTATATAAGTAATATAAAACAAAAACCTTTCTGGTATTTCTAATGGCAATTGAAATAGTCCCACATGTAGTCATCACAAAATAAGCCACTCCTCATACCAATTGGGATAAGCTCATTGAATTGTAACAGGTTCATTTCGTTGTGTATTTTAGATTCCCTCCTCCACCTTGTTTTGTGGCAGAGAAATGCCTTTTGATCATGTCCAAGTGTATCTTTCACTGTATCTGATTTCTGAATCATATTCCAGTTGCTTGGCCCTGCCACGTGGGCCAGTACTCATTTGGGAATAGCTATACTGAATCTTTTTTCCAGATCAGTGTAATAGAGGAGTGATGTGTAATAAAAAAAAAATGGATCCTAAACTGAAATATAAGAACTAAAACACAAACATTTTCTTTTAGAAGAAAATATATGAGAAAACCTTTGTGACCTTGGGTTAGACAAAGTGTCAAGGTCAGGGAAAGTATTCTTAGATAAGATAACAAATATACAACCTATTTAAAAAAGAAAAAGAACCTGGCTTCCAAAGACACTATTAAGAAATTAAAAAGATGAGCCACAGACTGGGACAGATTATTTGAAAACCGTATGTCTGATAATACTTGTACCTAGAATAAAGAAATTGTACAACTCAATGACAAAAAGACAAACAACCTAATTTTAAAAATGAGCAAAAGGCCGGGCACAGTGGCTCACACCTGTAATCCTAGCACTCTGGGAGGCCAAGGTGGGAGAATCACTCAAGGTCAGGAGTTCGAGACCAGCCTGAGCAAGAGCAAGACCCCGTCTATACTAAAAATAGAAAGAAATTATCTGGACAACTGAAAATATATATAGAAAAAATTAGCTGGGCATGGTGGCACATACCTGTAGTCCCAGCTACTCGGGAGGCTGAGGCAGAAGGATTGTTTGAGCCTAGAAGTTTGAGGTTGCTGAGAGCTAGGCTGATGCCATGGCACTCTAGCCTGGGCAACAGAGTGAGATTTTGTCTCAAAAAAAAAAAAAAAAAAAAGAGCAAAAGATTTGAGTAGATATTTCACCAAAGAAGATATATGAATGACCAATAAACTTATGAAAGATGTTAAACATCATTAATTATTAGGAAAATGTAAATTAAAACCACAATGACCTGTGATAACACAACATTACAATGACTATAACTAAAAGACAAACAATACCAAGTGTTGACAAGGATGTGAAAAAACCGGGACCCTCTTACATGTTGGTGGAAAAGTAAAATAGTACAGCCTCTTTGCAAAACAGTTTGGCACTTTCTTAAAATGTTAAACATAAATTTATCATATGAACCAGCAAATTCCTTCATGGAAATCTACCCAAGAGAAAACATACATCCACAAAAAGACTATTATGTGAATATTCATAGGATCTTATTCATCATAATCAAAAACTGGAAGTAATTCAGATGTTTATGAATTGGTCAATAAATAAACAAAATGTGGTGTATCCACAATATGGATTACTACTAAGTAATAAAATGGAATGAAGTTCTGACATGTGCGACAACATGAATGAACCTCAAAAACATTATGCTAAGTGAAAGAAGCTAGACACAAAAACCTACATATGATTTCATTCATATGAAATATCCAGAAATGGCAAATTATACAGACAGAAAGCAGATCAGTGGTTTCTTTATGCTGGGATGGCAGCTGGGATATACTATGTAAGGTTTTTTGGATTGGCCGGAGCCAGAGAAAGAAAGACGAGCAGAGTTGAAAGGGATAAGTAAAGAGGCTTTATTGGGGTGCTCCTGGGTGAGGGTAATGGGTCCCAAGAGAGGGGCCCGGGTGAGATTCTCTGGTCCCGGAAGAGAGAGAGACCCGAGAAGTCGCATGGCCCAGAAGTCTGAGTGGGGTTATATATGTTTTTAGGGCTGGGGGTGGGAGTTTCTCTGGAGGGAAGGTTTTGGCGCAAAGAGTGAGGAATTTCTTTGTTACAGTTTTAGGGTGGGTATTGAGGAATAGGAGGGGCTTCTTGTTTTTTCATTAGGAAAGGGAGAGGTGCCTGCCACCAGCCTTACATACTACAAACAGGCTTTTGAGAATTTTGGAGAGTGATGGAAATGTTCTAAAACTGGATCGTAGATGATTGCATAACACTACACATTTGCTAAAAATTATTTACTTTTACATTTACAATGGATGAATTTTATGTGTGTAAATTACATCTCAATAAAGTTGCTGAAAAGAAAGAATAAGCTGTTGTATGACAAGTTCACAAAATGAGAAAAAATCCTGAAATATCTTTTTAATAAAATCAAACATGTCCCCCTGCATACACCCATCACCCACCTACTCATATACTTCCATTTTATATTGTGGCTTTTACCCATTAAATTATATAATGAGCCAACCATTTCCTCAAAGTAGAATTATTACAACAAAGTGTTGATACAAAGAAATAAGTTCTTGTTCTTTAAGCTTCAAAATATATTTCTAAAACACCTGGGAGGGATAATAGCTTTGAGAATGTTCTCCCAAAAAGTATTTAGACTATTCACACTGCACCCCACCCTCTGCCCCTAGGCTGAACCATGGGGTGAGGTAGCTGGTACGTAAAGAAACAGTGATACTGTTGATGAATTTAAATACATTGGAATACTTGGATCCTGTATATGGATAAAGCCCAGAACATAGGCAAAATTCCTGAGTTCCTCGCCTTCAAAAATGCAACAGAGCAGCACTATCTGGAGAGAAGATCTAGGCGGGCCTCAGCTTTACCAAGATTCCTGCATCTCTAGAATAGCAAAGAAGCAACCAACTTTGACCTGTGCACTAAAAAATGTGAGGAAGCAGCTAAGGGAGTGAAGCCAGCTCCGTTAGGATCTTGGAATTCAAAGGAGGGGCAGTTCCCCCAAATGGTATTGACACAGGAAAGTGACTCCCAACGCTGGGAGCCACTTGAAGTCCAAGTGCGTCCTTGGCTTTGCGTAATAAAAAATTCAGGAGCCAACCGACAATATAAAGTGAAAGTGAGATTTATTCAGAAAGTATAGAGAAAGTGTACTGCACAGGTGGAGGAGAGGCTAGCACTCCCTGAAAAAGAGAACTGGCCACCTGGTTCCTGTTGCCTTTCTATTTAAGCAATGGCTTAATTATAGGCTAAACAAGGGGAGGAATATTCATAGAAGGGGGGGTATTTTCCTGTAATCAGGGTGACAGGCTCTATTCTTACACCATCTTGGTTCTAACCAGTTGGAACTTGCCCTGCCTCCATCCTGTTTTGATCAGAGTAATTTGAAACTTTGTTTTGAGACTTCCTGACTCAGGCAATGCTGCAGCAATGCCCAAACCAATACCTAAAGCAGTACCTGCCGGTTCCCTGTCTCAGTATTACATAAACTACCCAGAACACAGGTGTGACTCTGAAAATCAAGGAAGGCAGGACAAGGAGACTCTGGATTGGCTCAGATTGCATGTGTTCCTTCTGGAAGACTGGGAGCATGAAATAAAAAGTTTGCTTAACAGAAGAACAAGAAACAAGAAAATTACATTTCTTCCTTACTAAATGTGTAGACTGAGACTTAATACCTGCTATATAATGCTATAATGCAGTATTTCACAACCTTTTTTAATTTTTGCATTATTACCTCTCCAAGGAGCCTTTTTAGACATCTTTCCCTAATTGCTCCCCTCATAAAATTTTAACATCACAGCTATACTGAATATATCTTTATGTGCTGTATTTATGTCTGTGTCTAATATATATAAAGAGTAAGGGATTTTTTTTTTTTCTCTCCTAAGAACAAATTTTACTCCATTGGGAGTGATACCATCCTTGTTGAGAATGCATGACATAAAATTCCACTTAATGGGGAAGAAGTAAGCTAAATGATTAATTATATTAATTTCTGGCTAGCACTTGGTCAAATATTTTCTCATACAACATTGCATTTGGCTCTTTCTACCAAAGAGGTACTATTACCATTCTCATTTTCAAAGATAATTAAATGATTGCTCTGCTAGTAATAGTTGACCTAGAACTGGGTCCTAGATGTTCCAACACAAATTCTGTGCTCTTTCTACCTGGTACTTTGTGTCAGAAAACGTTGTCTTTTGGGAAATGGTACCAATCCTGTCCTTTAAATCATGCAATTGTCATAAGTTGAAGCAATAGAAATCTTCGGATTTCTATCACCAGGAATTTGTGATAGCTTTGTTCTCCCTATTAGTACCATTTTCATATAACTAGATAAGTATATTGGCATTGTAAATAGTGAGAGGATGGCAGCTGTCAGAAAAACATACAAAAGACTAATTCAAAAATGATTACTTAAAGAAAATTAAATATACATGTACAAACGTAGAAAGATAAAAAGAGATTAACATATTCAATACCATATAAAAAGACTTTATTTTATTGTCATTATGAACAATATCCTAGTCCAAAGAACTGATTCTAAAACTAAATCCATAGTTTATTTATCAGCTATAAACTGTAAAATTTGTAAGCACTATTTAACTACAACTATACTTACAACTCACATTTAGATGCTAGGTACATATACCAAGTGACGTGTCATAGATATAGTTGAAATGTCCCAGGCCAAATTCTTATGTCAATATTTATAAAGGAATCACTGCTGCATTGTTTCCCTAATCTTCAGGATTACAAAAGGATGCTACTCCCAGGACTGTAATATACGATGTGAGCTTATGACTGGTGGTTTTGAGGAACTTTTCCTGGCATTACCACTTGGAAGAGCAACTGTCTTTCAGCTTTTTATATTATGGAAGAGGATTTTATACATTGCTTGTTTTAGAAACAAGATCAGGGAACAAACAGCAGATAACCTGGAAAAAAAATCTCTGCATAAAAGTCATGTAAATGTTTGTACCACAAAGTAAGAAAGGATACACCAATGGTTGCTACTCTAGCATTCTGAAACCTCTAGATATGAGTTGGGGTGAATCTAATCTTCGTAATCATAGACAACATGAATTGACCTTACACTTCTCATGAAAAATGAGAGAATCAGCAGAGCAGAGGGTTGGTGAAAGACCATCCCAGGAGAAAGGCAGCAAAGGCCCCCATGGAAGGACAGAGATTGACGTGTTTGCAGAGTTGAAAGAATTCTAATATCATATTAGTCCTCTTTGGCTCTTTGGAGTTGGCAGGAATATTCTTCATGGAAATCATTTGACATGTTCTAGCATGTTTTAATCGTTTTGGTGTTCCTATTTCTATTTTGCATAATAAATGCCATAAAAGAATAGTATAATCAATAGATAAAAGACAAGGATTGTAATAATTCACGTAGTAACAAGTAGTAAAGAAAATCATATGGGTTGGTCTAGGCTTTAGGGGTGTTTGAATACTTATGTACAGAAAGCTGACATACCAAAGCACCTCTGAATTCTGACTCCTTTCATACTAAAAATGGCATAATCCATCATGACCTTTCAAATTCAGGAAATTCTGATATAACTGTGGTTTGAATAGAAGTATTTGAAATTCATTTTATTTTTAAAATAATATTTTTTTAATACCTTGAGAAAACATTTAGATTAGATGGCTGTGACTCAACTCTTTCTGAAAATATATAGTGAAATACACTGGATTGAAGGTGACGGTGTTGAAATATAGCAGTAAGTCAACTTGAGGACAAGCCAATATTTTTATGTTACATGTTTCTGGATAAAGAAAGATTATGTATCTATCTATCCACATCTATATCTCTAGCTACATACACATATATATTTAAACATTGATAATTTTGACTGGACTAAGAAATCAACATAAGGCAAATAGCATAACAATCCATTCAAGTATAAAAATTTTTTAAAATTTACAATTGTTTACTAAAACAGCTGTTAGATAAAGTCTAAATAATTCCTGAATCTAATGTAGGAAATCAATTTGATGATTTTAATGTAGTCTTTGCACACTCTTTTTTACCTTGCCCAAATGATTACATAAATTAAGTTGAAGAACTGCCTAGATTTGTATAGCAAGAAGGAGAGGTTAAAAGTTAATGAACAAATTAAAAAAAATCACAGAAAAATTATTGATAATCAGATAAAATATCTCAAAATGTTAAAGACTAAATCATATCAGTAGCAAAAGTAACAAAACAATAAATACAAAGGAATAAAAAATAAATATGAAAATATCATAGTCATATAACAAAATAACAATGTCATCAGTGAGTAGATAGCAATCTCTGTTAAGGGAGAGTCTACCAAATTTTTGTGTAAAGGGCCTGATAATAACTATCTCAGATTTTGTGAGCCACAGTCTGTGTCACGTATTCTTTTTTTTTTCCTTTAACAACTTTTAAAAAAATGTAAAAAGCCATTCCTGGCTGAAGGCAAGAGCCAGGTCTTATTTTTATATCCCCACATACTTAGTGGCTTACTAAATATAGAGAGATGGACTGAGAGATAGGCTTAATTTTCTACTTACCTGAGTTATAAAACTGTATAAGAATAGCTTTGCAAAAGATGAAAAAGAGGAACACAGTTTCCAGAATTGTCTTTCAAGAATGTACAATTGCAAGAGTTGATTCCTCAAGTCTACATTTTTGTCAAAGAAGTATTTCATCAAACATAAATCTTTACTTTGTTAATCTCACCCCTCTCCAGAGTGTCAATATGCTTTGAAAAAGGACTAAGAAAATCTCTAAACTAGAACTGTCTCTGATAACTGCACATAACTGATTGGTAGTTGTGGCTTCAACTCGAGTCATATGTTGACCACATCTTTGTAATTCTCTCTAACCCCCCTCTACAGACCACTAGTGAATGAGGATGACTTAAACTACCTGGTTTGAAAGACAGCGCACCAGACATAAGATTAGAAAAAATATTCAAACCTAAAAAGCTGTTATCTTTCCCCATCTGTAAAGGGAAATGAACAGAGAGTGGAGAGAATTGATAGAGCAGTTTATATTGCCCTACCTGATCCCTGGGTGATTACTGGGGGAAAGAGATGGTACCACAAAACACAGCCCTCCAGGAAATTGAGGGAAGGGCTCAGAACCCAGAGGACTAGCAACCAGTCCTTGACTGGAGTTACTTGACAACAGAATCTTCAGATGCATCTGGGGGAGATCATAGGTGATATGGGCAAAGGTATGTCTAGGCTGGAAAGGGCAAGAACCATCCACAGTATTCTTTAAAATTAAATTTGGTATAAAAGAGAATCCTAAATTTTCTGTGGGCTTATGAGAAGCTACACATGTTAGCTGGGCACATTTGTCAACCCATCAGCCCCCAAGAGGGACCTTGGCATGAATTATGTGAAAGACTCTCTGGGGTGAAGTTCAAAGGACCATTTATGCCATGAAACTTCATAGAGGCCCAGCTGAGCAGCCCAGCCACCCAGTGTGACACACAATAGTGCTAGCATTTCAGTCACTGCTGCTATGAGGGTGTTAACACCTGGTCACCAAACCCATCGAGATCACTAGCAGATGGAGCCATCATAAAAGCCCTCCTAGACTATTCGGATTACTTTCCAATACTGACAAGTGGGCAACTACATAGACAGACATCCTTCCTCCCTCCCACTGACACCTAACATAATTTCAAGCATCCTAAGAAATGAGAACCAGGAAGAAATGGAAAAACCCTTGGACAAAAAAGAAGCTTGAAATATAGAGTTTTCAACTGAATTAGAATTCCTACATTTGTTTCAAGAAACTTCAGTGTAAGTCTAACCTGATCTAGAAATAAATTATCTGAGCTAGATAAGATAGGATGTTTCTCTTTTAGGGAAGTTTATGTAGTAATAAGATGAGAGTTTTATTTTTGCTTCACTAACTTTTATGAATGATCACAGCTTTGAAGCATCCTATCAGATATATAGAAAAATAAAATAGTATCTTCCTGAAATTGCACAAAGTTAAAATACAGAAAGCTTTAGAAGTTCAGAAGAATTTTTGAGTTCTTAAGTACTGAGATATAGGAAAGCTTTGGAAATGCTTCAAACTATCAGATGAAAGATTAATAAATTAAACTGAAACAACAGATAGCAAATATTGTGCTGTACTTACCAGAATGATCTGTAATATACGATTGACAAGTTCAAATATCTTTCAACAGTTTGATGAGGATGGCCCAAAGCAAATGCAAAGTGATAATAAAAATAGGCAATAATTAAGAATATATCTAGAAGTTCATGGAATGTTTCTAGAAGAGTCAATCAGGATTATGATGGCCCAATAAATATATGTAACAGTTGAAAGAATTGAGAGTCTTCAGTCTGGAAAAATTAAGGTTTAGTAGTAGACACGACATATGACATCTACCATCCAGTAACTAAAGGGCTGTTACATGGGCATATGGAAGAGAAATCATGCTTATCCTGTGTAACTTCGTAGGCATTTGAGAACAAAATTCATCATTGTTGGTGATAGGTATTAGTGACAGATTTTTATCTAAAATGATAAAGAAAGTTCTAACAACAAAGACTGTTCAGTGAAGTTGTCTTGTGTGGTACGGTACTCCCCTGAAAGTACTTACAAAGAAGTGGGACCTAAACGTAAAAATTGAGAGAAATTCACACATTGAATATAGAAGGTAAGGTGAGATGGCTCTAGACCTCCTTGAATTGTAAGAATCCTTAATTTCATCATACTTTATAGTCCTCCATAGATAAAATTATGAATATGAAAAGTTTGAAAATGATTTCTCAGGCCATTTCCTTTTGTCTAAAATTTTAAGACTTTATTTTCAACTTTCTGAATTTTGTGACTTTATTTACTCCAGCAATGGGGTTGCTAGTTACTAGTGGACCAAGGATAAAATTACAGGAAAACCAACAATCTGAACTGTTTCATTAAGGAAGGGTTCTCATACTGAAATACCTGCACGGGTCAGTTAGATATTGTAAATTATTGCCATGGGCAGGTGGTTCTCTCTTCCATATTTGAAACACATCAACCTCTTGAATATTCATTAGATTTCCCAATTTTGGTAAAAGGCATGATGTCTTATCTAAGTTAATGCTAAACGTCAAAGTAATCGATCATTTCATGTGCATGCACCCAGGGGATGCCTTTCTTCCACACGGAACTCAGGGACCTGGCCTCCTTCCATCCTGCAGTTCTGAAAGTCTAGGATATTCCAATTCAGCCTTCAAACAGGGGGAAAAGCGGTGAAGAGACTCTTTTGTTTTCTTAAAAGCCCTCTCAAGAATGAAACCCATGATTTCTGCTTACATTCCATTGATGAGAATTTGTCAGATCACTTAGATAAAATGAAATCAGTGAAATGTAGTACATGGTTAACAAGCTACTTTTACTCTGTGAAAGAAAGAGCACAAATGATTATTGAACACCTAGAAGTTGTCTCTGCCACATGCCGATACAAAGATTCTTTTCTCCAATATGAGAAAATCAACTGTGCCAGAGTAATGATAAACACCTGCAGAGAAGAAGCCTCAGTGAAGTGGCTTCAACTGTGCCACTTGAGTACATATACAGCAGCCACCTTGCCACTTAGAGGGAATGGCTGCTGCAAGGTTCCTGGTAATAGACCCACATCGTGCCTGGTGCATAGTAGGCACTCAGGAAATATTTGTTGACTCTAATGAACAAATGTGGAATGAAAGAGTCCTAGCTTAGCAGACCTTCTAAATGTTTTCAAGGAAGGTCAGAAATTTGAATTCATATGTAAGATCTACTGAATTTTAAATTTGGGACCATTGGGAAAAAAAAAAAACCCTTACTAAATAAACAAAATACTTCTATCACATTGGCATCACAGGCAACTAATTTTCAAGTTTTGTGTACCAGTTACTGAGGATCTTTTCAAAATAGCTCCAAACATTTTCAAACTCTTTGCTTTAGTCAAAGGATAAATAATATTTTATAAAAAGAATAGTAATAACATTGGTTTGTTTAAAACATTTTTCCGAAGAATGTACAATCATGATCATGGTTAGAAGAGTTTAGAACATTATCTTCTAAACATGAATACTTGCTTAGGTATAATTTTAGATTCTGATGAGGATGAAAAAAATAGGATAGAAACCAGAAAATATTGCTTCCCAGTTTAATTTTATGCTTGATTAAAGATGATGGAGGCATTGGAAAAACCAAATGAAATAGAAATGAACAAGAGACTGCAACATATCCGTGGGCGATTTCGCTTTGGCAGGGTTCCTCGGGTCTAGTTCACCAGCTCTTGCTTATTTGTTTTACCAACGGGAAAGATTGCTGGTTTATCTCTGAACATCTTACACAAGTTAAATGTGACAATTTCTTTCTCCCCTAATGCTGAATCATCATATTGTTTCTGAACCAGTGCTGTCCCTAATGCTTTTTCCAAAAATGGAAGCTGCAAAACTAATTATTTTAAAAATCAGCCATGAGAGTTACTTCTCTTCTCTTTTTCACCAAGATGGCTGGCCCTGTGCAGTGCCTTGAACTTAACACCAATTCTTTCCTTGCTGAACATTCCAAGTTTGGCCCAAATTGGGCTAAACATATAGTTACAGCTATTCCAAAAAGATTAACCAGGTTCTTGCTTTATACAGAAAAATAATAGATCAAGTTGCAACTTTTCAGTCACAACTGAAAACAAAAATTTGAGTTTATTAAAGCAGAATAAAAGGCATCATATATCTAGTTTTGGAGGACCAAAGCTGCTTTTGGTAAAATACTTACCAACCTTTCCATTTTCCTAAATGATTAAGTTGAGTTGGTCATTCAAGCAAAGTATTCATAGGCACTGATAAAGAATTCATTGCCTATCAACACTGATATAGCTAGTACCATTGAGGGTCTACTGATGTGCCAAGCACTGTCCTTAGTATGTGGATATAACTCTACATCCGTTAGACACATGGAGTTTATACCATAGCATTGACAGTCTCATGACAATGAAAGACACTGGCAGTAGCCTGATGTAGCTATGATGGTAGTTTGACAAACCTGGCTGCACCTAGAAGCGTCATGGGGGTCCCACAGTCAAATGACTCTCCTTAGTGGAAGATCAGATAAACTTCTGCATGCGGAACAGGTGTAGGGACTATGGTCGGTGCACCAAGCTCTCAGATCTACCACGACTTCAAATTCCTAATAGAGGGACTCACAATCTAGTCTAATTCATTCATTTTAGAGAGAGGAAAACCAAGGGCACTTTCTAATGTTGACTAATATATCTACTATTTTTGTCACTTTCTACATATTTCCTCATTCCTCTGAAATCCCCAGCTAGAAATAATCACCCTCTCCTTTTGATTCTCGTGGAACTGTGTTGCCATCTCTCTGGTGAAATTTACCTTGTTCTGTCAAGTCTGAGATGTCGTCTATTAAGATACTCCTGATTTTAGAGATATTAAAATCAGGGAGTATGGGGGGTAGGGATATGCATTTTGTAATAAATAAAATGTGGTATTACCTCCTTACTTATGTTTGAGCTATATATATGCTTGTTTTATCTCCCCCAATAGATTTCAAGTCTTTAAAGGCAGACTAGTTATAGTCATTTTATGTTGCCTGTTGCAAAAGTTCAACACCTTGCACTATGCAGGCACTCAAAACATTTGAAAACAATGAAAGCACAGTTTATCAGGTGGGCCTGATAGAAGCCAGGTTTCCCAAATCCTAATCTAGTGTTCTTTATACCACATAATAACATCATCAATCCTTATTAAGAGGGAATGAAGAGGAACTTTTAATATAAAATGATAATCATAAAACTGTATAATATTTCTGGAACAGTACCAACGTGCCAGGTACTGTTGTTAAATGCTATAATTATCATTTAATGCTTACAGTTGCTGAATGTCCTGGTCCTCATCCTCTCAGCCCATCTTTTTGCTCTGGCCATTGTGTGTTGGTGAAGCCCTCTGGACCTCACATCAGCCACATTGCCTTTCTCCTGCTTTCAGCCAGACCTCTGTGCCTCTGCTAGGTGGGACACTTGGGGGAATCCCACTCAAGCACACTTGAAAACCTGGAAGTGCAAGGAGGTTACATCCTCTGAGCATCACTTGACCAATGGGGCCAGGAAGCTAATGGGTAAATATCCCCCTCTTCTCAGGCAGATGATCCTGAGCTGCCTTCTTCAGTTTCTCAGGGAGGGGCCTATAGAACCTGTGCCCATTTTCTGCATCAGGTTCTGGCTCTGTCATGCCTGTTTTCCTTCCTTTCCAAAACAAACCACCCACACATAATGCCTCTTTTCAGCCTCAGTATTTTGGAAGAACCCAAGCTAAGATCTCTGTGAGGGGCTTGCACTATTAATAGTCCAGGCTTCAGATGAATAAACAGAGGCACAGAGAGGTTAAGTCATTTGCCCAGTGGCCACAGCTTGTCTATGGTGCAACTGGAATTAGAATCCAGCAAATCTGATGCCAAACCTTTAACCACTTTACCTTTTCTTTCTTCTCTCTTTAACTTCTTTCTTTCTGGGAAATGAAAGTTGATTTTTAAATAATCAAATATTTTTCTGTATAATTAATCATGATTTGTTATATTGTTATAATGTTGCATAGTCTACTGTCAAATACTGTAGGGAATTACTATTGCTTAGTTAAGTATCAGCTCCATGCCAGGTACATTAGTATGTTATCTCATTACTTCTCACAACACTCTGGATGGTTAATATTTTAAAAACTTATTTTGCATATGAGAAAGCAGGAAATCAAAACATTTAAGTAGCTTGCCAAATTCACAGAGCTTGTAAAAGCTGGAATGAGGATTATTTACTATAACAAGAAATATTTGTTACAAATATTTAATGAGCACCCATGATGTTGTAGGCACTTCTCTGGGAAATAGGATACAGTCCAGGCCCCTGCCTTCACGGAGCTTATATCCTGATAGGTATAAAATATAGGTATCCAGATCCACACAATAATTTAAACACCAAGAATCGCTGGGTAGTGATAATTTAAGACAATAAAACAGTGCATTATAGGATGTTTAGTAGCGTTGCTGGCCTTACCTACCAGATGCCAGTAGCATTCCCCAAGTCATGACAACCAAAGTGTCTCTAGTCATTGATGAATGTCCCTGAGGGATGAGGGGCCAAATCGCTCCTGATTGAGAATCACTGACCTAGAGCAAAGTTCTTCAGGTGAGATCAGGCTAGACATACGTAAAAAGCAAAAGAAGTTCATATTGAGTAAGGAAGAGAGGGGCAGGAGATGAGATTCTAAAGGTAGGTGAAGGTCCCACCATTGCAATGGCTTTTAGGCCTCCGGGTTTCTTCCTAAGATTCCTGGAGGGCTACATCAGCATAATGTGATATGATCTACATCTTTTAGGGTCATTCTAACTTCTGCATGGAGAATGATTTAGGGAGGGGAGTGCAGAGTAGAAAGGGTGAGATCAGGTAGGAAGCTGCTGCAATAGTCCACCAGGAAAAGAGAGTGGCTTAGAAGAAAATGACAGTAATGGAGGCAGAGGGCAATAGACAGGTTCAGAATAAGTACTGGGGCAGAGTTGGCAGGATTTGTTGACAAATTATGTGGGAGATAAGGGAAAGGAAGGCTCTAGGTTATGCCTGGAGTACTGGGGCAGTGGTGCTGTTTACTAGGATGAAGAAACTAATAGGAGAAGCAGGTGGGGAAAGCAGGAGAGAAATCCAGCCTGTTGGTATGTTCCATGCTCCATGTTATGGACTGGCCTCCCCAGAAAGATGACTGCTTTCCTCTCTGCTCCTTGGTAGTTTAGTTGCAGAGGATTTTCTCAATCAGAGTTTGCTTGCATCTAACCTCCCTAAGCCTTTGTTTCATCATTTGACAAATGGAGTTTGTAAAAAATTTATTGAGTGCCCACTACACTTAGGACCTGGTACAGAGGGCGCTCAATAAATTGTCATCATTACTAGCAGTATTTCTCAATATTGGAGTGGGAGCCTTTGTTATTTCTCTGATTGCTGAAACTGGGTGTGTAGGGGAAGATGAGAGCATGGGTCGTACTCAGTTGGCAGCCAGTTTGAATGTGCAGGCTGGCTCACTATACTGTACCAGCGTACCTCAACAGGAACTACCTTCTCAAATTTCCCTTCCCTGGATAGTTGTAAGTTAGTGTCTGCCACAAGAGGAATTTACAGGCAATCTGGAAGGCAGAAGTGAGGTAGTAGCCATCTTTCCGCTGTGAAGTTTGGTACAGAGCAGGTGGTATGACAGCTCACACACATTGTCTCTGAACTGCTGGCCCCCTGTTGGCAAGACCCACACTCTATCCTGCATGTCCAGTGTTTTCCTCTGATCTCCTCCTTCATTTTCTCTGCATCCTGGGCCAGGAGCAAGTGCAGCTCTGTAGAGAAGGACACTGGCTTTTCCTGCAAGTCACCTGTATCGCTGAAGGTGTGAGAGACTGATAAAAACTCCAGGCTTCCCCCACTTAATGTCATCCATCTTCCCAGCCCAAGTGTCGGCCCTGCTCCAAATGCAGAAGTAGCAGAACCATGTATACTGCTTACCCAGCACCCATGTAAGGTGCGTAAGTTCATCGCTATTGCAAGTCTCTTACTCTGTGTCGCCCATAGAGGTTCTGCTTCCCTGATCACACACAGCCTTACTGATATAGTAGGTGTCATGTCATCCCTCGGGCCCTCTTGTTGTGCACATGTCAATGATGTAAACCTCCATCTGTAATCACATTTAGATAGCACTGTGTGTCAACAGTGTTCCGTGTGCTTGTATATTAACCCATATATTCCTCAGAGTACCAACCTCACACTTCCGTTATCATTCCCATTTACTGATGAGTAAACTGAGACTCACCAGGAGTGATACATACATGATGTAAACCAGGCAGTCTGGCTCCATGGACTCTGTTTATAACTGCTCTGTAAGGCTGCCCCTGACTAAGCTGGTTTGGAAATGATGTCATTGTTATTGTTGTCAAATAGCCACTGATATTTTCTCCTTCTTGATTTTTCAAGATCTCTTAATCCTCCAGCCACTCCAGTCTCCACCTGGTGTCTCACACTCTCCAAGTCCCTGAGCTGCCTTCATCTGTCCTGTGTTGCTTTCTCTTACAGGTTCCTGGGGTTTGGTGCTTTGGTTGCACATGTGTCTTTTCCCTCCATGGTTTCTTGCCCCTGTTCTTTGCCTGGAACATAATGTCCTGTCCTTCCTGCCTGGAAATTCCTAGTCATGCTTCCTCATGGCACCTTCCTCAACTCCTTCTTGCAGGCAGCTACCATAGAATATGTGCTAATGCATTATTATTTTTCTTTACATCTGAGTCAAGTTCTTCAACCTACTCCAGCCCTGACAACTCCTCCAAAGATGTAAGCCAAGTTTTATTTATCTTTGGTTTGCCAATGACTACCCAGTGCCTGACTAGGATGTAGAAGTTACTTACTAAATGTCTTTGTTCTTCAGCCAAAATCTGTTTAACTATGTTCAAACTTCTTGTAAACATAAGATTACTACTTAAGAAAAATTCTTCCTGTGCCTTTATTTTGGCTCACAAAAATTAGTATTCTTCAACTTTTTCTTTGGTAAATACTGGTTAGTATATTTTTATGAATAAAATGTATAGATCTTGAAAGTACACACACACATCTTCACTCAACTTTAGCTATACAGAAAATATGCCTTTGAAGTTGTAGTTGTTGTAGGCATAGTGTATTCTTCCAAGAGAGCTACCTAGCACATAGGCACACTTTTAACTTTATGTTGGGTGAACCTAGATCAAGGGACAAAAGTAATAAATGTGAGGACCATAGACATTGAGAGCTGTGCACCCAAGCTGCAATTGATGTTTACGACTTCTCTTATCCCACCCTGTAAGCATCAGGGCCTGTCCTCCCTGCAAGCATTAGGAACCAGTCATCTGGAGCAAATAGATCAAGGACTTTATAAGCCACAGTTCTCATAAAATTTCCTCTCTCAAATGCATTGTTTTAATAAATGTCTTCAAAGCCAATGGTGCTGATTTTATGATGTGTATTCAGACAGTCAATGAAAAGGCTGAGAAAAGAGAAAGCAGCAATAAAAACCCACCACTCAATGAGTCAAATTGTAAGCAATGTGCAGCTTTGTAAACTTGGCTAAGTGAAAGTGAGTATTGGACTAACAAAAAAGATGGTTATAAGATCAACTCTTGCATCCAAATTTGATCCAAATCAGATCAAGCTCCTCATTTCACTTGGTACTGTGTTTTGCACATTGTAGGCATTTAATAAATACTTGATAAATGCATGAATGTGTCCATATTTCTTTGCTGCTTACAGTTTTCCTAATATTTAAATATCTGATAAATTTAATTATATCCTTTTTACCTGATTCACACAGCTTGAACTTTGGAGAAAACAACAAATCTAGGCAGCAATGTGAGTAATTCATTCTAGGAAAAATATGCAACCAGAGTGTTTGATAAACTTAGCCTTGCAATGAAACCATTAAAAGTGATTTTTCAATCCCTTTCCCTTCATTATTCTGCTTTATGAGACTTTGTAAACCAAGAATTCACATGGACAAGGCAGAGCTGGGTGAGAGCCCTTCTTTTGGAGTGCTTGCCAATGGAGATAAAAGAGCCAAAAGGAACCCAGAACAGTGTTCTGTCTACATTCTCTTAGCTACCACTCATAATCGCCATCATCATGTAAATATTTATTGCAGCTGACCCTAAAACTGCCAAAGGAATGTAATTTTTCAAATTGATTCTAGCTGCCATTTTTTCTAACAATTAATAAATTTACCATAGACAAGCAGGTGATTCACTGGACCCGTTTTGTATTCTCAAACATGGGAGCATACAATTGAAAATGGATTAGAGTTAATTCAGGAAATTCTCTGTATTATCCCTTAACATAATAATAGTGAGTTGGAAGGATTGTCTTTCTATTTTCTTTAAAAATGAAACCATGGACTTTTCCTTTTAAAAACAAAGGCATCCAAGTTTCAGTAATTGGTTTTAAATTTGTTTTTGTTTTGTGTTGTTTTTACTAACGTTACCAGGTGTTTGAGTTGATGTGTACATTCAGCCAAAACTTTAATAGAATGAATGTGCCAGAACATCCTTAACATAAATGTTCTCCAAAAGCTTTCAGAAAACTATCACCCTTCCAAAGCATTATCCAGTGTCAATGTCCTATCTAGGTGCTGAACAAAGCAAATGAAATGAACTATACCCTAGGGTTTAGGAACATACAGTACAAACATTTCCCCACAGCCCTAACTAATAGCAATATTACTTTTGGGGGGTAATAATCCTAATAAGCATACAATTTAAGGTTGTACGCAACCCTAAAAAGCAATTTAAGATTAGTTTTGCTTAAATGACCTTTGCTCTTTCTTCTTCACTTTTCTTTGCCCCTTCCAGTCAGTTCCCAAGATTGTAGAAGACTGCAATTTCTTAAGATGGCCACAATAATATCTACTATTCCTACATTTCTTCTAATATTTTGCTACTCTGTCTATCAAGATATGAGTCTATGCCCCCTTCCCTTGAATGTAATTTGGGTTTTGTACTGCCTCAACCAATATAGCAGAAGCAATGTTATGCAACTTCTGAGGTTAGGTTATAAAAATACAATTCACCTCTTTTTTGTTCTTTTGAAATGCTTGTTGTTGGAACTCAGCCACCATGCTGTAAGAAAGCCCAAGCAGCCTGTGGAGAGGCCCATTTTAAGAGAAATCAAAGCTCTCAGACCTTCAGCCCTAGCTAAGCTTCAAAGTGACAGTCAAAACCAATTTATCAGCCATGTGAGTAAGCCATCTTAAAATTGCATCCTTCAGACCCCTTTGAACCACACCAGATGATACCACATGGAGCAGAGATAGACCATTCCCACTGAGACCTAGCCAAATTGCACGTTTATGAGTAAAATTAATAAGTGCCTTTTTTTAAGCCACTAAATTTTGAGGTGGTTTGTTATACAGCAATAGATGATTGAAAAATCCTCCCTAGTGTCTGCATAATCTGTGATCTTTCCATTCTCATCACAAGTGTTCTAAATTCAAGTTCTCATCATTTGCCTGGAGTATTGCAAAAGCTAGCTGTTTTTCTCCCCTCCAATATTTCCTTGGTTGATTTTCATTTCCACAATCCATCTTCTGTCTTGCCAATGTATACCTCATTTATATTACTCTCTGTCTCAAAAATACAAAAAAAGTCCAAACTGTGAGCTGAGAAGTTTTACACAGCTGCCAGTAATTGTCAATTCTGGCTGCCCATTAGAATTATCCAATGACTTTTTCAAACCAATGTCTGAACCTCAACCCAGAGATTCTTATTCAACTGGTCTAATACAGAAACTAGTCACTGATATTTTTAAAACCTCTCTAGGTATTCTAAAGGGCAGCCAAAGTGAAAATCACTGAAGCTACTGGGGGCAGAAAATAACATTCAAGAATGGATATAACGAAAACAGGGACAACACCAATATTCAAGGAATGAGTAAAAGATGAAGATAAAGAAGACCAATCTGGAGTTTTCAGAGTAGAAGGAAAAGCAAAAGATTAAAATAATCAAGCAAAGGAAATGATTAAGAAATAGAGAAATGTCAGGAAGATACTAAAGATAGTTCAGAATTCATGAAATTTTATTGTTGCTTTGTTTTGTTAAAGTAAGTTAAATTGGAGACCAGACCTGAAGAATCCCTAAGCAGACAAAGCCAGTTAGGCCTCATAAGTGACCTTAATCTTGCCTGATTTGCAAATATAAGTGAAATTAATTTGCGCTATTTCTTGTAAATATCTATTTAAAAAAATGAAGCTTAAGCTCAACCAATCAAAAGCTTCTAATTAACTCAGAGCCATATGACTGGGGACTTTCCAGCAGGATAGACCAAATAAGGCTATTGTATAACTATAACCAATCAAATAATTTCTTTGCTTTACTTTCATGTTCATCCTATAAAAACCTTGCCCTTGTGTTCCCTTATTAGAGCCCCCAAATCACCTCTGGTTTGAAGCTGCCCAATTCATGAATTGTTGTTTGCTCAGATAAATTCTTTTTTTTTAATTTTTTTATTGATACATAATAATTGTACATATTCATGGAGTACATGTTATATTTTGATATAAGCATATAACCTATAATGATCAAATCAGGGTAATTGGCACATGATTCACCTGAAACATTTATCATTGCTTTATGTTGGGAACATTTGAAAACTTCTAGCTATTCTGAAATATAATAAATTATTGTTAACTATAGTTGCCCTATTGCACTATTGAACACTAGAACTTTTTCTATGCTTTGTATGGAACCAGAGAAGACCTTGTATAGCCAAAGCAATCTTAAGTAAAAAGAACAAACTAGGAGATATCAGTCTACCAGACTTCAAGTTGTACTACAAGGCTATAGTAACTAAAACAGCATGGTATTGGCACAAGAATAGAGACATAGACCTTTGGAACAGGACTGAGAATCCAGAGATGAAACCATCTGCATATTGTAATCTAATCTTTGAAAAAGCAGACAAAAATATAAAAGAATCTCTTTTCAATAAATGGTGCTGGGAAAACTGGATAGCTACATGCAGAAGATTGAAACTGGATCTCCACCTCTCACCTCTCACAAAAAAAATCAATTCAAGATGGATGACAGACTTAAACCTAAGGCATGAAACCTTAAGAATTCTAGAAGAAGATGTTGGGAAGACCCTTTCTGACATTGGCCTAGGCAAAGAATTTTTGAGGAAGACCCCTAAAGCAATCACTGCAGCAACAAAAATAAATAAATGGGATCTGATCAAATTAAAAAGCTTTTGCACAGCCAAGGAAACTATTGTTAGAGCGAATAGACAGCCTACAGAATGGGAGAAAATATTTGCTCTCTCCACATCCAATAAAGGGCTGATGACAAGAATCTATCTAGAACTTAAAAAAATCAACAAGAAAAAATCAAACAACCCCATCAATAAATGGGCAAAGGAAATGAACAGAAACTTTTCAAAAGAGGACAGAATAATGGCCAGCAAACATATAAAAAAATGCTCAACATCTCTAATCATCAGAGAAATGCAAATCAAAACCACAATGAGATATCACCTAACCCCAGAGAGATTGGCCTCTATCAAAAAAAATCCCAAAACAACAAATGCTGGTGAGGATGTGGAGAGATGGGAACACTCTTACACTGCTGGTGGGACTGCAGATTGGTGAAACCTCTGTGGAAAAGAATCTAGAGATACCTCAAAAAGCTGGGAGTGGAAATACTGTTTGATCCAGCAATAGCACTGTCGGGCATCTACCCAAAAGAGCAAAAGACATTCTATAATAAAGACATCTGCACCCAAATGTTTATGGCAGCACACTTCACTATTGCAAGGATGTGGAAACAACCCAAGTGCCTGTCAATTCATGAGTGGATTACTAAAATTTGGTGTATGTATACAATGGAATATTACACAATTATAAGAAATGACAGTGATCTAGCACCTCTTACATTTTACTGGATTGAGCTTGAGCCCGTTATCCGCAGTGAGGTATCCCAAGATCGGAGAAATAGTCTACACATATACTCGCCGTCAAATTGGTACTAACTGATCAACACTATGGTGCTCACATGGTAGTAATATTCTCCAGGGATGAGGGAGTTGGGGGGGGCAAACTCACAACTAATGGTCACAGACACGGTGAGCAATGTAGAGGGGAAGGGAATGCCTCTAAAATTCATCAGATAAATTCTTTAAAATTGTATTATGTCTCAGTTTAGCTTTTATCAGTTTATTATAATAAAATGATCAAGATAGTCTTGTAGGTAAAGTTAATTCCAGAGTTGAAAGAAAACCTACATGAATCCATGAGGACATGGTTTCATTTCACACGTCAGCATATTCCCCAGCCTTATCAGAATTCATTTACTGGTTTGACAAATACATATCAAGTGCTTGCTATTCATTGCATATTATGCTGGGGATATAGCAGTGAACAATACAAAGTTCTTGCCCTCATGGAGCTTGCATTCAAGTTGGGTGTGGCAGACAAATAATAAACAGGTGAAATAATACATCAGAAGTTGGTAAATAATATAAAGAAAAATAAAGCAGGAAAGGGGGAAAAGGATTACTAGGGCAGGAGAGGGGATGGGATGGGGGAATATTTTATTAAAGCGGTCAGAAAAATCTTCACTGGTAAGGTTTGCCATGAGCAGAGACCTGAAAGAAGTGAGGGAGCCAGCCATGTGGACAGACACCTGTGAAAGTGGTGAAAGAAGAACAGGCATCACGTGGGGACATGCCTGAAGCTGCAAAGGTACACAAGGAGGCTAATGTGGCTGGGTAAAGTAGACAAGGTGGAAGGTCGAGGTCAAAGAGATAACAGCAGTAAAAAGAATGGGTTTCAGGAATAGGGAGGAGAGATTATGATCAGCAATGGTTCTTCACCTGGGAGGATTTTAGAATCACCTAGGGAGATTCTCAAAATACCTGCACCTAGTCTGCAGCCTTGGAAATTCTGTCTGGATTTATCTAGGCTGTAGCCCAGACATCAGCAATTTTCAGATGGCCCCAGGATATTGAGAACTGTTGCTCTAATGGTTTATATGGATCATAGGTCCATACAATTCTATAGATTTTGCTCTCAGAGAAATGAAAAGCCATTGAAAGGTTCCAATGAGAAAGGGGAAGGATCAGCATTTTAACTGGTTCACCCTAGCTGCTCTAACTATACCAGCTTCTTTATCAAAGCAAAAATATACAAAGAAGAAAATAGAGCTATTCCCAAAAAGTTAATCAAATGCTTAAAAGATGACTGCCCAGAGAAGGAGAATCTATGGTATGTTTTTCAGAGTAGACTGTATGGGGCAAGAACTGATTCAGATCACTTATCTCAATTTTTAACATTTTCCATAATGAGCATGTATAGCTTTTGTATTAATAAAAGAAATTTCTCATTTAAAACATTAAAAGATAGATTGAAAGAATATCAATTAATGACAAACTATTAATATTATATTTTATTGTCAATATGTTTTTCTTGATGTGTTTCTTAAGGAAAAATTTTCATGATAGACAATGGATAGTGTATTATTTTGCTAGGGCCACCAGAGAAAAATATCACAAACTGGGTGGCGTAAAGCAGCAGTGTATTATCTTGCAATTCTGGAGGCTAAAAGTCCCAAATTCAGGAATCAGCAGGGCCACATTCCCTCTGTGATTTTGATCAGAATCCTTCCTGGCCTCCTCCTAGCACTGGTGGTGGGCAGCAATCCTTGGCATTCGTTGGCGTGAAGCTGCATCAGTCCAATCCATGCTTCTGTCATCATGCGATTATCTTCATATCATCTTCCCTCTGTGTGTGTCATAATCCCTTCATCTTAACTTGGTCAAATATTAAAAGACCCTATTTCCAAATAAGGTCAAATTCTGAGGTACAGGATGTTGGGACTTCAACATATCTTTTTTGGGGAGGTAGAATTCAACCTATAAAAGATTGATTCTTATAAAATCTTTAGTAATAGAACTGGTATCACATGCCAACATCTTTCTGAAAGCAGAAATCTACAAAGAATGAAATAGAGCTATTCCCAAAAAGTTAACAGGATTCTTGAATAAAGGATGACTGCCTTGAGAAGGAAAATGTATGATATGTTTTTTTATTCTCTTACTTTTTCTACTCCAGCAGACATTTTCCAGAGAATGATTAAAAACTACAAAAGACTTGGTTATTTTTGGTGATTTTCATTCATAGACCATGAATTTTCAATGCTTCGGGTTTCGATGCTTCAATGGGTTTACATTTAGGGCTGGATTTTTTCACCTTTATGGCCACATAACTCTTAACATAGGTTTATTGAAATTAGAGAGGCACCTCCATCCTTCAGATTGGTTTCACAATTCCAGGAGAGCAGGGATTAGAATCTTAATTGTGAAGTCTAAGAGGGAATGGATGTTGGCCCATAAACATGTTTAAAACATGTCTAACTTGCTGAACAACTTAATTTCACCTAATGAAGACTTTTGTTTTCAGCAGCAGGATGAAAATTGTTAAGCAGACAGATGAACTTTATTAGGTCGCTGACCTTGGTTGAATGCTGGATTTGAGAGCCAGTTACAAAACTCATAAAGAAAAATCTAAGCAACACATAATGCTCAGCCTTGAGATATCCTGCAGGCATAGCAAATCCTTATCAAGAGGCCACTGGTGACCCAAGTAACCAAGCTGAGCTGAAATTAATGTGTTGGTGCACGTGCTATACAAGGAAAGGGAGCATTCTGTCATGAGACAGAGAGCAAAAGAAGATGAAGAACAAACACCTACTTCTTGATATATTATCAAACATCGTGTTTGGAATTGCTCTCAAAGTACACACAATGAAGTATAAACTGCATTTGACCCATCTATTATCTGTAAGTTAAATATCTCCAATTCATTTATTTCCACTAATCAGCTGCTACACATTTTTCTCCAGCTTCTGCCATCTGCTTTTAATTACCAAAACAATCCTCAATCCAAATTGAAATGATAAATAGTTAATCATTACAGGCTTTCAATTTACAGGTGCAGTCCAAACTAAAAGAAATAAGCAGAATCATTTAGTTTCAAAGAAAATCAAACTTACGTGAATGCAGAACATTATCAAAGCTACCTTATTTCTTCAATGTTTTGAGAGTTTATAAACGAAACCCACTCTAAGAGATATAAAATAATTTTGGATTAACAAATAGTGTTATGTTGGGCAGAATGGTTGAAATAAAGTTTAAAAGACCCAGGCTAACAGATTTCATGTAAAGAAGTGAGACTGAAGACACATAACACCCCCTTCCAACAACAACAACAACAATAAAAACCTTGGACATCTGAAGTTAGTATAAATGTTTCAAAAACTAATAAGTTAAGTTTACTCTCATGTCATGTTTGCATCAGTTTTGGGGAAAAGAAAACCAAATCCTTACTTTTGCTTTTCAGACAAGGGAAATCAAGACCAGAAAGAAAAATAAAATTAACATTCTGAGTGTCCACTATGTATTTATTATGTTACAAATTCAACCTTGTAAACAGTCCTGTAGTGATTATTTTTCCCACTTTAAAGATAAGAAAACTGAGCCAGGGAGATAAAATAAAGTCAAGTTGAGAGTCAAACCCAGGGCAGTCTTTGATTGATGGGACTCCATGGCCTGATTAACACAAGATGAATAGTAAAAAGTTGATAAGAGAAAGTTTCACTGTATTTCTTTTAAAGGACACTACTAGATTGACAAGTATTGGTGCTAAAAAAAAAAAAATAATAAACAGTTAATTTTCCATTGGTACATGTCTCATTAAGGATAAAGTCCAGATGATTTCATGTGTATATATTTATATACACACACACATAGATACACACACTTAACATACACATACATGCATACATTGTCTGAAATAAGATGATGATAATTAAGTGTTTTATTTTTAACATTCTGTTGTTTTTCAATTTTAACAATGTGTTCAGCTTTGAGTGACTAAAGGTGGTGTTTTGAGGTTTCCAAAGAGAAGGAAAAAATTATACAAATGTGTAAGAATTAATATTCTTAGACTATGGTAAGAGGTTTTTAATTTTATAATTATTGAAATTTATACATCTTGCAAAGGAACAGTTGGTTCTCTTATATATTTATGTCTGCTTAGACCCAGTGTTTCTCAGGCATAGTGGATGGAGCACTCATATTGGAGTAATCCTGATTATTTACAAATTCAGATTCCCAAGCATTACTCCTAGGAATTCATATTTTTAACAATCTCAAGGTGATATAGTACCTTCATTGCACTTTCTCTGAGTCTTACTTTTATAAGTTTCAAAATGCTGACTCCCCACAGTACCAGCAAAATGACATGTTAGTAAGCCAAGCTGAGTTTACTGTTTACTGAGGTAAGGGAGAACTTACCTCAACAGAGTCTTAGTACTCATCAGAGGCCAAAATTGGGATGTTAATTGGGATTTTGAAATTGGTTTACGATGAGTCTTTAAATGTGAAGCCTTTATTATGACTGTGTAAGCATCATGGATAATAGTTTAGGATTGTTTGGCATAGCAAGATGAGAATGCTAGGGACAGAGGCTCAACAAGTCTTATAAACTGTCAACTGATGCTTTCTGTTGAAGAGTTGATGAGTCCTGCAGTTCCTGAAATGAAGGATAAAGATATCGACATTTTTCTTCCAGTTTATGGCTATGGAAAATACTGTCTTTGGAATTTGGAAAGTAAAAGCTGTAATAATAAAGAGTTTAAAAAAAAACTCTAAAAAATCTAGGGTAATGTGATCTGAGAAGGTGGCAGGTTGTAGATGGTCAACATACCACTTCATGGTCAGATCCCCTCTGACAAAGACAATGAGAGGTACTGGAGTTTTTATTTTGTCCTTGTCAATTCCATGACATGAGACAGGAAAAGTTTTATACAGGTTCTCAAGGAAAGATTCAAGAATAGCTGGTTTTTAAACTGAGGGGAAAAGCTGTATGTTAAATTATAGATTTATACAATGCCTTCTTCTCAGCCATCTAAGAAAGGTGGATCCATCTAAGTTTTGTTAAAAAGAAAACTTTAGACAAAATAAATTTAATAGTTTATTTGAGGATTCATGAATGGGGCAACGCTCAAAACTGGAAGAGATTTAGAGAGCTCTGCTCCAGCAGCATGGACAGTGAGTCTCTATAGGCTGAACAAGGAAATAAGGTAAAGAAAGGGCTTGATTGGCTACAACTAGAGGTTTGCCATATTTGGGTATGATCTGGTGGAAAGTTTCTAGTTCAAAGTTAGCTGGCTGTTTCTCATTGGTTCAGTTTAAGTTTCATTTCACTGTTTACACTGGGCTTCCGTTTGCTTATTTAGGAACCAGAGGTGCTACAGGCCTCTCAGCATATGGCCTCCTAATTAATTTTTTTAAACAATTTCTTAATGAAGTGTAGTAATGGGTAAAAGAAGGAGCAATCCTTTCACAGAGAGCAGATTCTTAGTATTGGAGAACTTAACTACCAAAACTCATGTCACATTTTAATCTCTTCCAACATATCCTGGGTTTCTTCCTCATCCCCATATCCAATCAATCAGAAGTCCTGACTATTCATATACCTGAAATGTGTTTTAAATCCTTCTACTTCTTTCCACTCATATTGCCAACACCTCAGACCATATAGTCATCATCTCTCCCCTAACGAGTTTTATTATCTTCAATTTTGTTGCCTCTCTAATCATGTCTTCGCACAGCTGTGAGTCATATTTCTAAAATACCAGATCTCTGTTTAAAAACATGGTATTCAAGAACCTTCTTCATCCAGCCTCTGATTACTCTACCAGCTTGACTTCTCATGAATCCAAAACTTAGAGTCCTGCCATACTGAATTACTTGGTGTTACTTGAAGATCCTTACTCTGGTCTCTGGGACTTTGAAAAGGCTGTTTTCTTGGTCAGAACCCATCCTTTCCTCTACTCACCATCTTCCTTCTCCCAAACATTCATTACTTTCTTCTCTTCAATTAGGACTCAATTGGGATGGATCACCTCCTTCTGAATTTCTTGTCTGACCTTTCCAGAACATCCCTAATTTCCCCTATGGCACTTCACTTTCACCTAATCTAACATTTATCGCACTATACTATATTTGCCAATTTGTACTATCCTTTATACTACAGAATCTTTGAAAGAATGCTCTATTCTCACTGTTTAGCCATTAAGTCAAAAGGCCAATGTCCATACCAACTTGATGGAGGGATTCGAACAAGGTCATCAGGACTCACCTTCTTTCCAGAGCAGAAAGTCTACTTTCTTGAATGTTAGCTTCACTCCCAGACTGCTCTTGGTGGCAACATAGCTGCTGACAGGTCAATGTCTGCATTCTTGCAAGTCCAGTACAAAAGAGTTCCTCTTGCTCCCTGAAATCCCAGCAAAATCCTTATTGTACCACATTACCTTTGATTGGACCACATGCTCATTATTGAAGTAATTACTCTGGTAACGAGAATAAGATGCTCTAACTGAGCTTGAATACATGCTCATCCCTGAAGCAAGAGATAGAGTTTATACTAACAGAGCCACATGGAAAATAGGAAGTGGTTCTTCAGTGTTACTGGTACCAAAAGAAGAATGAAAGCAAGCTAAGAAGCAAAACCAAAACAACTGTCCACTATAGTAAATTGGTAACATAGATATGTAAATCAATATATTCTGTCAGGTTAAGAAGTTATAGCTTTGCAGTTTAATCCAACTATAGACATTTTAAATCTCATTTATATGATGGTTTAATTAATTTTTCTCTGTAAATTAGGTTTCTTTGGGAGCTAAATTGGGAATCTGCATAATAAATGGAAACATTTCCAACTGCATGTGGAAGCTTCCAAAGAGAATTTAGGCTTTGACTTAAACTTTTAATTTGAATATAATATTTTAAATTTGATGATTGAATTTCCTTATAAATTGGAAACATGGAAAACATTTTAGAAAGAAATGGCTAAATCTGGGTACTAAAGGCAAAAAATAGCACTTCTATTGCAATTCTAAATGATTAATAATGATTTAAACATAAAATATTTTTTATCATGTGTGATTCAGTTGAAAGATTCAATTTATAGTAAAAAGGTTAACATGACAAACTAGAACAAGAAAGATGGAAAGAGCTAATTTATGTTCAGTAAGAAGGTTTCAGTTACTCCTTAATAACCAAGAAAAGCTTTAAACACACTTTTTCTTCCTCTGGGAATTTCAGTACTACTTGGCTGCTCAGAGAAAAATCTCTCTCTCATAACACCTTTTTGTGATGAGAGCAGGCTTCCAAGAAAACTCCCACCAGATAGGAAGAAGTCTGAAGAATGTCTGTTTTGAGTCAGGTGTCATAATTATTTTTGACACCACTTTCACAATAAGCCCCCTTAATCCTCCTGAAATTTTATAGAGGAATAAATCAAGCACCTGCTACATTACGTACATTATTTTAGTGGTCTCTTTACTCTCCCCCATTCATAGTTAAGGAGACAGATATATTTCAGTTATGGACATGTGGACTGCCCTAGATGCATTAGATAGATTATTTTCATGCTTAAAATAAATACTTTCCTAAATAAAAAGACAGCATTCACAGTTTACTAAGCTATTTGATACAACAGCTTATTCTGAGTATGGAATCTGTCCCCAAAGGCAGCATGATAAATCAGAAAAAGCATCTTAGAATTCAGATACTTTTAGCTGAAGGTGCAAGTCTTTGCCTTAAAACTTTTGTCAACTTCAAGAGTTTCCTCATCTCCATGGAGGAGAAATATCTTCTATCATAGAGTTATTGTGTGGATCAAAAGGAAATCAATAAGGTATGTGAAAGAGTTCTGCTAACTGTACAGTCTCCGCCTTGATACTTCCGTGTAATAAAGTTCTTGAAAACTGTAGGAACCAAATACATAATGGTGGAGTCAAGACAGATTTGTTTTATATATATATATATGTGTATATATATATATATATATAGATCTGTATCTATCTATATGTATCTTTGCTGAATTACAATGAAATAATAATAGCTAACATTGATAAAGCACTAATTATATGCAAGGTACTTTGCAAGGCTTTTCTTTTCAAAATTTGCAACAATCCTAAAATTCATCATAAAGAAAACCCCAGTAACTGTTGGGGAAGTGCTTTATCATTTAATAAACAATTTCAGGAAAATTGACTTTTTTTGTTTTATCATAGCATCATAATACATCAGCACATTTGAAAAATGAAATATAAAGTTTCTTAAATAAGCCTTTTTAAAGCTTTCTAAGGCTACATAATATTGCATTGTATGTATATACCACATTTTGTTTATCCATTTATCCATGAATGGACACTTTGGTTGCTTCTACCTTTCAGCTATTGTGAAAAATGCTGCTATAAATATAGATATACAAATATCTGTTCACATTCCTGTTTTCAACTCCTTTGGATATATTCCCAGAAATGGAATTGCTGGATCATATGGTAATGTTATTTTTAATTTTTTGAGGAACCACCATGCCATACTGTTTGCCATGGCAGCTGCACCATTTTACATTCCTACCAGCAATGCACATGATTTCCAAATTCTTCACATCATCACCAACACTTATTAATTTCTGTGTTTTTAAAAAGTAATTATTATTACTTTTAAAATAATCCTGAATTCTCTAGTTTTTCTAAAGTATGTATTATTTTCAAATTTCAAGTGGAAAGACCTTCAAAATCTATGAAAAAGAATCAAGAAAAATGTAATGAGATTTTGTTAAATGTGAAAATGTTGAGAATTTTATGTTCTTAACTGTCATGGATATAGAGTCTCTGTCTTGAGATTTCCTTATAATGAAATTCTTGAAAGTTGTAGGAAAGCCCTTCTTCTTCCTATATCTCCATCTTTGTTGATGAGATGGCCCTATCCTTATCTTGTTCTTCCTATTATCCCTTACATTCATTTGATAACTATCCCATGCTAATTATCCTAACATGTTTCTAAAATTGCTTCTTTCTTCTTCATCACTACTGTCATTGTTTTAATGTGGCCCTCATCAACTCTAGTCTGGTATGGAGGACTTTTCCCTTGTCTCTGCCCCTCCAAAACTGTCATTTAAAGAGACAAATATGATTATATCATCATCTTGCCTTTTGCCCTTCCAACATATTCAGCTGAGCTTCTCAAACACAAGGTATGTCAAAAGGCACCTTTTCACAAATGCAACATGCAAGTCATCCTAAAGCATTGATTTTCTTGATTGAGAAGTAATTTAAAACATTTACATTTTAAAATAAACATGACTGTGTTATATAATTGAAAGCAAACTCACATCAATCTAAACAAAACCATCAGCTTTGAAATTTTTTACTACATGAAGACTTCAGGCTATGTAGGCTACAGTGTCACAGCGTCAGGCTTTATTTCTCTCTCTGTCTGTACAGGTACATTGAAGAGGAACCTCAAAAAAACACTGGTTTCTGGGATAAAATACAGTTTCCTTAGCATGTCATAGGACTTCCACTGTGAACTGTCACTGCCTACACCTGTAGACTCACTTCCTGCCACCTCCCTTCACATTGATGCTGGTGTTTCAGAAATGGCACATCATTGGTGGTTTCTAGAGCATCATCCTGCTATTCTATGCCTCCATGCATTGCACATGCTGTTAAGATATCTCTCATGGAAGAAGCTTCCCTGTCCTCTCCCTGTACCCTACTCTAAGCTGTTCTATTTGGTGAACTCCATTTCCACCTTTCTATCTCCCCTAAAATATTATTTCTTCTTTGAAGTCTCCCTTGACTCTTTCCCTTCCACCCTTTCAAAATGCTACTTCATATGCAATTAGTCTAATTATTGCTCGTATCATGTTATATTGTGCTATTAGTTTGCAAATCTCTCACCTTGGAATATGAATATTTATAGGGGAATATGATTTAAAGCATAGTTTCTAAAGATGGATGGCATGGTTTGAATTCCAGTGCTACCATTTTCTAACTGTGTGGCTTGAGGCAAGTTAATTAACTTCTTTGCATCCAATCTCTGTAAAATAGGGTCAACATGAGAACATTGTAGTGTTCTTGTTAGACTTCTATGGGACAATGTATGTATGGGGCCTAGAAGACCTCGTGGAATACAATAAGCATTCACAAATATCATCTACTTTTGTCTTATTCATTTTAGGATCACCAGACCCTGCCACAGAGTAGGTGCTTGGGAAATATTTGTTAAAATAAATTTGATTTCCTTCTTACCATCTACATGTTTTTGGCCTTCAATTGCTAACACTTTGGCCAACATAAAAACATACTTAAAAAAAAAAAAAACTGGAAGAAATACCTGTGACTAAGACACTCCAAATGTATTACGAACATCCCTGGTGTTTCAAATTGTTGTGCATGTCTTGACCTAGTCTTGGCGGTGATGGTGTCATCTCACGATAATTAAATTTAAAGAGGAAGTAATTAAAATGCTGCTGATTTGAAAGACAGTTCATTTTCCATTTTGGGATCAGGAAGTGATCCAAGCCTCCACACAGAACATCAAAAGAGAACCTATACTTGGAGACCCATCTTTCAGAGTTGTGAAAACCCATTACATATTTGTTGAAAGGAAAACGTTTGTGCATTTGGACAATAACTCCACGTAGGGGGAGAAAACTGCCAGAACTCGAGTATAATTGCTTGGACTGCTAGGGTTTTTGTTCAGGGCCTTGAGACTAGTGACAGATGAGCCTAAAAGGATTGCTTTAAATAAATCAAACCTCTTGGATTAGTGCTTCTGGACTTAGAGCCCCCTGGGAAAGGCCTGTCTCCTGTGATTTCCAGTATACTCCACTTCCAACAAGCTGGAAATACCACAAGAAAACCGCTGTTCTCACGGTATTTTTGCCTTTTCCATTTCTGGTCTTTAGCTAGGGAAAAAAATGGTACATGCAGACCAAAAATGGCATGTGTATACGACAGGAACATCAGCGTATCCAAATGTTTGATCTTTAAACTAAATAGAATTCATTGTCACTTTCAAATAAATTCAAATTAAAGTAACTTTGGGCCTATTCACATAAGTTTCAGTGAAGTAGATTTATGCTAACAAGGGAGCCAGATTTATTACACATTGACTACCTTAAAATTGTATTGCATATACATTAATTGAAGGCAAAGTGGTAGAATAAAATAAATTGGTTACTGTCTCTAAATTTTTATTTAGATATATTTTCTTAAACTAACTTTAAAAAATACTCTAAATACGTAAGCATATTTAAATAAATATTAGGGTGTTTTCTAAAAGAAATTGACTTTTATCTATTTACAGCTATGATAGAAGGTTTTATTTCCATGTTTAGATTATGTTTCCATAAAATGTAACAAATATTTATGAATTGACTATGTGCCAGGCAGAGTGCTAAGGACTAAGAGCTGGGAACATGCTTAAAGCTACTGTTGACATTTGCTAATTCTTTTTAAATATGTGCAATTACTAATATTTAGATAAGATAGCCAGAGGAATTTGAAGGTAGAGGGAAAAGAGAAAAGATACGATGGAAATCTTCAAAGACAATTTAAGGGTATGACTTTCTTCTCCATGTTTTATCTTTCTTCTTCATGTTTTTATCTGTTACTAGTACTAGAAAAAAATGACACAAAATTAAGTGAAAATTAATTGGTCTATTTTACGTACAAAATCTTGATCTTTGCATGCAATTAGGGTTTAAGTTTACCTATTAAAAAAGACAGATTGTTGGTTCAATTTTATGAGTGGCAAATATAGCAATATTCATAAACCAATGCCTCAGATCCTGGAATCAAGGTGAAAAGAAATGTTATTATTCATATATGTACATATTAATAGATACATTTAACTAAACTTATTAATTTTTACATGCATAATATGTACATTAAAATGCAGGTAACATCTAATGGTTTAGAGCTCAGAATATGGAGTCAGGCAAATAAACTTGGGTCTAAAATTTTGTTTCACTTCTTTATAGCTGTTTGACCATAATAGCCTTACTTTTCTGAATTGCACAGTTGACACCTGTAAAATAAGTAGTATTATAACAGTAGTTACCTTAAAAGTTATTGTGAGAATTAAGTGATGATGCACATAAAGTGTTTAGCTAAGTGCATAATGTGAATACAATAAATGTTTGCTTGAATTAGCAGTTGCAGTACTAGCAAGGTTAATAAGAAATGCTGTTAATGAATAGTAATACTCATATTATTAATATTAACAAGATCACTAAGAAATAGTGTTAACAAACTTGAAACTTTGACAAATCGGATTGGAGTAATTTGATTATCTTAAAATAAATAAATTTAATAAGATCAAAAATTGTAACAACTATGAGTAATGAATAAAAACATATGAATATCTTACAGTGGTAACTCAAACATATGATAGCATCTTAGCATCTGAATTGAATTGTTTTCACTGAACTCAGAGTATATTTAAATCCAGGATTTTCAATTATCCATTTAAAGAATATTTCTCCGCAATTCAGTGAATGTGCCTAAAACTGACTAAAATACAAGCCCATCTCTAATAATCAGGGAAATGCAAATCAAAACTTCAATGAGATATCACTTATCTCCAGTGAGAATGGCTTTTATCAAAAAGTTCCAAAACAACGAATGTTGGTGTGGATGCAGAAAGATAGGAACACTCAGATACTGCTGGTGGGACTGCAAACTAGGACAACTTCTATAGAAAATAGTATAGGGATACCTGAAAGAACTAAAAGTAGTAACTACTCTTCGATCCAGCAATCCTACTACTGGGTATCTACCTGAAGGAAAAAAAGACATTCTGTAAAATAGACATTTGCACTGGAATGTTTATAGCAGCACAATTCACAATTGCAAAGATGTGGAAACAACCCAAATGCCCATCCATACCTGAGTGGATAAACAAAATGTGGTGTATGTATACCATGGAGTACTACTCAGCCATAAAAAATGATGAACTAACTACTGTATTATCTTGGGTGGAGCTGGAGCCCATTCTTCTAAGTGAAGTATCACAAGAATGTAAAAACAAGCACCACGTGTACTCACCATTAAATTGGTACTAATCTATCCACACTAATGTGCACGAATGGGAAGTGACATTCATAGGGTGCCAGTTAGGTGGGAGGGGGGAGGAGGGGATGGGTAAATTCACACCTAATGGATGTGGTCTGTGCTGGGGAATGGACACACTTTTTGGGCAGTGCGAAGGCAATTTATGTAACCAAAGTGTTCATACTCCCATAATACTCTGAAATAAAAAGTAAAAATTAATAAAATAAAATACAAGCCCATCTAGACTACTGTCTCTTTGTTTCTCCATTGTGAGTTCTGTGAGTCACAAATGGCATGGTGTTATTTGAGCTGCTACTGGAACTCCTTCTGTAAGTATGGGGGAGCATTTCCAATCTTCAAACAATCTTCACTGCTAGTGAAGTGTAGCAAATATAATCTTCCTGTTATTCAAGTTCATCAGGAAGACATGACTCTTCTTTAGAGAATCAATGACATCTCTGTTAGAGAATTTGTTTTCTCTTAGCTGGAGTAATACTTTGCTTCAAAGAGAGATAATAGCCTGTTTTGATTATATCAAAACAGCTGCCTGAACTCTAGGGAAGTATCCAGATAGAGGAAGGAAGAAAAATAATAGTTTTCAGGGATCTTCTGGATCCCACCACTGGTAAGTAAGAAGAGTGGAGTAATTGCTTCAAGATATTACTCAGTCTCATTTGAGCCAAGCAGGTTAACTCTTCCCAGGTCTTCCTTTGTTGGTTGCAGGAAGAGAAGAAACCTGCACTTGCCTGGGTGAAAGATGAGGAGGCCATCTTGGCTGCATCCTTGACCTGGGACAATGTTATTGTCCCAAAGGCAAAGGAGACAGTACTGTGGTCAAGAGCTTTCCCCTCAGGCAAGAGCAAGAGTGCCAGTGGCAGAAATAAAGAGGCTGAAGCCTCCCAGCTGTGCAGGGGAAATCTCTTTAATAGCCACACAGTTTAGGAAGCTGTTCAGATTGTGGCATGTGGTCTCTGTGGGCACAAGTTGGGAACCAAGATTAATTAAGATCATCTGTTAGCTAGAAACAAATAAGACCCTAGAGAAGATGGAGCAGCACCACAGAAAAATAGACGACTTATTATTTTGTATCCCAACTAAATTCCCAGGCTTAATTGGCCTGGGGAAGTACCCATGACATAAGTGACTCTGAATTATCCAAATCAATGTTTTCTTATAGTTAAAACACTTAGTCAGTACAGAAAACATTAAAGCAGATCATATTTCTTTTTCTGGGGAAAACCTGAGATTTGTTTGCTTTTGAATCATTTAAAAGATCAGAATTTTTTTTCTACTTCTAGTAAGTCATTAATGCCTGTCATCCAAAATGTTGCTTTTGCCAAAGACTGTTTATAAATGGGCAATTAGAACTTACTGAAGCATTTTAGATGAAGCTTATTTAATTGATGAATGAACTAATGCTATATATCAACTTGTGATTTTTCGTCCTTAGTAAAAGCATAATGTGACATCAGGAGACATAGTGCAGATCTTCTTTGTATTTGTATGAGTGCCATGAGCCTGGATTGATACTATGTACCATGGAAACAAAATGGAGAATACTTTGGTGGATATAAATAAAATAAAAGCCATTTTATACTCATGGTAACAATTTATATATTTTGTTGTTTGTTTGTGTGTGTGTGTGTGTGTGTGTGTGTATATATGAGTCAGAGAGGGGGAGAGTCAAGCAGGATAATGAATGATATTTATTTTAGAAAAGAGTTGACACTGTTTTAATCCCTAAACGTAGTTATCATGAACATGAAAATCACATTTCTTTATTGACTAAGGTTCAGGAAATTAGCAAAAAAACAATTTATCTCCCTATCGCTTCAATCATTGTGCAAGAAAATTGGAAGGAAAAAGGAAAGCTATTAAAAAAAAAACCTGTTTTTTATATCAAAATAATCAGGTTTTCACTCTCTGCCTGGATATCATGAAATATGGGTTGTGATTGTAATACAAGGATTGGAATTGAGCTTCTCTTTCACACTCATATCCTTCAAGTTGATGCCAATTGATGTATCACCGTAATATTTATATTTTTCTCATTTGATCCTCAGGGGTTAGAAATAATCCACGTTTATCCTTGCTTGATAGTTATTTCCAAAATCTTGAAACTTAAAGATCACAGCTTCACAAAGGAAAATTCCAAGTAACTCTTGATCAAAACACTGATTCTTTTCCTGTTTCTTATTGAAGCACTTTTTAGAATTATAATCTTCCTTATAGAATATCAGTTCTGGAACGTGATTAAGATAAAGCTGAAGTCAGATGGCTTAACCAACACAGAGAAACAATGTCTTAACAGACAAGCATTCTTTCTTCAGAATGTAGCCAGCTTGCAATCCATTGATAGCAATTACTTCAGCAGAGCAAACTGCAGGGAAGCTTCAAACGTTGAAATTGGCAGGTTTTAAACCTTTATATCTTCTTGTTTCCTTTTTAGAAAGAGTTGTGTAAAACTGAAATGCTGTCTTCACATACAGAGGGAAAAGAAACATGCTCCTTCTTGAAAGTTCTCAATGAATATAAAAATAAGTGGGAGGCCTCCTCCAATGCCAAGGGAAAGCCTTGAAAGTAGAGAAATGTTTTGTTAAGATTAGTTCTTTCCCTCCTGGCAGGACAAGCAAGGACAAATTCCTCCATCTCTATTCTTTGCCATATCCTTTTTATTCAGTAATAAAATCACTTTCATGTCAGTGTGCACCGTATGCTGTGGAGTAATCTGCCCACAGCTGAGGCAAAAGAAGAGAGAATCAGGACCGTTACTCCAAGGGACATAGTCTGGAGGGACATAAATGCATGTGACCATCTAATATGACAGGAACTCATCATTTCCTGATTCTGAAAGGCAATGTGGCCTGTAGGAAACTCTTTTTTTTTTTTTTTATTTCAGCTTATTATGGGGATACAAAAGTTCAGGTCATGTATATTGCCCATGCCCACCCCCATCCCCCCGAGTCAGAACTTCAAGCGTGTCCATTCCCCAGACAGTGCACATCGCACTCATCATGTAGGTATACACCCATCCCCTCCCCCCACCCCCGACATCTGTCCGACACCCAATTGGTGTTATTCCCAAATGTGCACTTAGGTGATGATCAGGGAAACCAATTTGCTGGTGAGTACATGTGGTGCTTATTTTTCCATTCTTGGGATACTTCACTTAATAGAATGGGTTTCAACTCTCTCCAGGAGAACAAAAGAGATTCTATATCACTGTTATTTCTTATAGCTGAGTAATACTCCATGGTATACATATACCACATTTTACTAATCCACTCATGTATTGATGGGCATTTGGGTTGTTTCCACATCTTTGCAATTGTGAATGGTGCTGCTATAAACATTCAGGTACAGGTGTCTCTGTAATAGAATGTCTTTTGTTCTTTTGGGTAGATCCCCAATAATGGGATTACTGGTTCAAATGGTAGGTCTACTTGTATCTGTTTAAGGTATCTCCATATTGTTTTCCACAGGAGTTGCACTAGTTTGCAGTCCCACCAGCAGTGTATGAGTGTTCCTGTCTCTCCGCATCCACGCCAACATGTATTGTTTTGGGACTTTTTGATAAAGGCCATTCTCACTGGAGTTAGGTGATATCTCATTGTGGTTTTGATTTGCATTTCCCTGATGATTAGAGATGTTGAGCATTTTTTTCATATGTTTGTTGGCCATTCTTCTATCTTCTTTTGAAAAATTTCTATTCATGTCTTTTGCCCAGTTTTTGATAGGGTTGTTTGATTTTTTTCTTACTGATTTTCCTGAGTTCTAGATTCTTGTAGGAAACTCTTTGGGGAGCGAAGGAGGGATGTTTGTACGATGTGGAAGGACTTTGCCTAGACTAACATTTTCTTTCCCCACTTCTTACTCCTTCCTCTGAAGGAAGGAGAAACAAAAAGCTGATTGGGGAATTTCAAAACTGGGTTTCAGATCACCCCATATTCCATTCAGCCTATTTTCTTGAGACTCGCCAGGTGGCTGAGGGAGTGTTTTCTATTCTGCTCCCATCTGTACTTTTAGAAACCTGCTCCTGTAAGGAAAGCTTATGATTGTCCATCTTGCCAGTACTGGGGAAGGAGATAAATTTAATTATAGGATAAAGGATTAACAACCTGTTTCCCTGCAGACGAAAGGCATATTCTATAATCAACTTTATCAATTCCACAGAACAAGTGATATTTTGTGCTGCATCTTTCTGACTCATGCACTTAACTCCAAATCTGTTCTACACTTGGTTGGGAGAGAGGGAGTTTATTTAGTGACCCCCTAAAACCCTATTCCAATTGTGTAAACAAATTAAAGTTCATCAATGAATGGCAGGATTTCAAAGATATTTTCTTCCATTAACATCCAAGTTCTTTCTTTATTAACTTTTATTATTTATTAACTTAAAACAAGAAAACAATGAATAAGAGAAATGGAGGGATATGTGATATTAATAGAAGTTGAAAAAGATCATGAATGTGACCATATCTACAGTCTCAGAAGCCACTTCAGTGTTTAGGGACCCATGAGTGTAAATCCTCCCCATACATCCAGCAGAAGGGCATAGTTGGCATAGTAAACTAAAGGGAAGTTCTAGTGTAAGTCCACAGAAGGTCCAGATAGGTTTGTACTGCTTCATAGACATGGTGATAGACTATCTCATTTTTTGGTGGAAAGGGATATAAGAAGAAATATTGAACATTCCACTTGCATTATTTCATTTAATTCTCACAACTGAGTAAAAGAGGTACTATCATATTCTCCATTTACAAATGAAGAAACTAGACTTAGACACATAAAGTCAAACAACTTGCCCAAGACCTCAAAGATTAAGAATGACTGAGCCAGGGTTCAATTCCACATCTGTCAGCATCAGAGCTCTTGCTGTAACCTTACTCTGCGATCTGCTGCATTCACCTTGCTATTGCCCATGTCAACTGCCTTGAAACCAATCAGTAAAAGCTTGCTAAGTTGAATAGAATTAACGGTGGGACTAAAAACAAAATATGTCTATGGTGAAGGATTAAAAACCACCCCTCTTTATCCAGTTTTCATGTTTATAAGCTTTGAATTGACAAGTCACCTAAAACTAGAAAGGCTAAATCAGAATAACCATGAGATTAAAAAACTGAAAAGACTGGCTCATCTAAAAAAACTAAAAATCAAGACTAAGGTTTTTTTGTGCTTTTTTTAACAAAATGAGGACTAAAAGCATGATGATAGCCAACAGATATTTGTCAAGTATAAACAAGAATGGTGACAGGATGAATTTAATTAAATGAATCGATTTGAGAAAATGGAAATTTAGGTCTAATTTAGTAGAAAACATTTTCACCATGAGAACCCTTATAATCTCAAGGGAAATAGAAGATTTTCTAATTTGGACATTTAAAAATAGATTGTATTTACCCAAGAGAAAGAAAAAAATATGTCCATACAAAGACTTGTACGTGAATTTTTATAGCAGCTTTATTTGTAATAGTCCCACACTGAAAACAATCCAGATGTCCATCAACAGCTAAATGAAGAAACAAATTGTGGTATACCTACACAATGGAATACTATTCATCAATGAAAAGAATGAGCTATTGATACACCCAATAGCTGGATGAATCTCAAAATAATTATGCAGAGTGAAAGAAGTAAGATTGAAAAAAAGTACAAACTCTCTGAGTCCATTTATATAAAAGTCTACAAAGTGATCAGTGTGCTGAGGGGGAGGAGATAGGAGAGAATAATTATAAAGGGATGTAATGAAACTTTGGGGGCCAATGTTTAGGCTCATGAGGTGATTGTGGTGATGATTTCATGAGAATATACGTATGTCAAAACATATCAAATTGTATATTTTAAATATATGCAGTTTATTTTGTATCAATTATATCAATAAAGTTGTTTTAAAAACAAAAATAAACAAAGATTATTTTAAAAATAGACTAGTGAATCATGCTAGAGGGTGAGGATGTAAATTTGTCCTGACAACCAAAAGGGTGGAATGCCTTCATCTTCTCCATTCTTCCTCCACTATACAACTACTCACTTCTCTCTAAATCAGCCACTTTTCCTATGGATCCCATTCTTGATCCATGCAGTATACTGCTATTTGAAGCAAAGAATAAAAACAAAGATCACCCATAATCCCACCACATGTTAGATAATCACTAATAACATTTGAAGATTTTCGGTTTTTAAATAACAGGATCATACTCTCAGCATTTGAATTTAGTTTTAACATTAGGTTCACACCATTTGTCTTCTGTTTTATCAGACTTTCTGATCTTTAAATTTTAAAATATACAGAAAATTGTAAAAACTTAGACACCTAGGTCATCATCCTTTTACTTTAGATTTTTGCTTCAAATTAAAAAAAAAAAAAAAACAAGCATTTTAGATAGTCCCTCTCTCCATTCTGCCCCTCTTTCTCTCCAGAAGCAAGCAAAATCCTGAAATTGTTATACATCATCATATATGTTTCATACTCTATGTACATGCATATAACAAATACAGAGCATTGTTTTGTGTTTTTAAAAGTTTTATAAATTGTATTGAGATGAGCATGATGTTGCAGCTTGCTTTATCCATTCACTGTGTTTTTTGTGATTTATCCATGTTGATGCATATCAATCCAATCCATTTCTTTTGACTGTGTCCCACAGTATGAATAAATCAGTTTAGCATTCCTGTTTCATTTAATATTAAGTCATGAGTTTTCTCTAAGCTCTTGTGGTTTTCTGTGTCTGGAAATTTCTTTCCCCAGCTCTTTCTGGCTGGCTTTGTCTACTCCCTCAGGTCACAACTCAAGGAAGCTTCCCAGACTACCCTATCAGAAGTATCCTTGTTCTCACCCAACAAATGACTACTCTTTTTTTTTTTTTTAATATCATCCTGTTAATTTCTTTTAGGGCATTTACTTTTCATTTTGTCCATTTGTTTATTGTATGGTTCTTCTGGTAAGACTGTAAGTCTTCTGAGGTCAGGGACTTTGTCTTTCTGGTTCACCTTTGTATTTTAAAGAGCATGTCACATCAGCAAAGTGCCTGTCACATTAAAGGGACTGACTCCACTAATGTTTAGAGAAAGAATGAAAAAGTGGATAGATGGATTAATGATGGGTGGAAGGTCATTTCTAGTTTTAATTCTTTTAGGCCCTGTACTACCATTAACAAAGCAAATGACTAAAAAAAAACAGCCGAGAATTTAAATTTCATATCTTATACCTCAGCCACACGTGGGCCAGTCTACACTGGATGGCCAAGTAGCTAAGTCTACTGTCAAAATAATAAACTTTCTATATGTTATAGTGACAAAGAGTTTGAAAGCTGCAGTTCCATTCAGTTCCCTAAACTTACTTCTCTTTTCAAATTATCAACTCAAAAAGAAACTACAATTCTGGCCATTCAGCCAAATTACCAGACTATATCCTTTATTTTTTTACACTGAGAAGTATGCAGTGAGACCATAAATAATTCATGGTAAGTTTCATGAATAATTTATGATATATACACGACACAGATGATTGTTTTTAATATCTAAACAGGTAGTTTCTAAAGTTTTGGAAACTACAGGTGTCTATAACTAATTTTTAAATTTTATAGAGAAAACTTTTAATATTATAATGAAAACCAGGAAATTTTAGATAGTAATTTAACTTTATATAATATTTAATAATAAGGAACACATATGAATTCAAAAATATATGTTTCTAAAGTATTGTAAACATTGACATAATAGGTTTGTAAAATTGGCCTAGAATAATTTTTAAATATATGTAATTTTCTTAAAGCGGCTAATTTTATTCTTTAGATATCAACTATATTAAAAAATATCCTTTGTATTTGGGCATCCTTTAAAATGGTAAACCTTTATTTTGCAGATGTTTTAATAAAATACATAATAATCGTTATCATTTATTGTGCACTTATTATATGGAAGGCACAGTACTAAGCATTGATATGTGTATCTCAACTAGGCATCACAAGAACCCTAAAAGGTAGATATTACACATGCAAGAAAAAACACTCAGGATTTAACTCATTCAAGTAAGAAGTAGAACTAAGACATAACTCTAAGCCTGTATTCTTAATCACTACACAGTATTAAAAATGAGGTATAGTATAAATGAGAAAATAAAAATCACCCTTCATCCTACAACCCAAAGATCATAATTGTTAATATTCTAGTTTATCTTTCTCCAATTTTTAGAATTTGGGATTGTGTTATATACATTCTGTATTCATTTTTCACTTAATTTTATATTATAAATATTTCCCACATCATTAAATATTTTTCTAAAACATGATTTTGGTGGTTGAATATTCCTTGGTATCAATACTCAATGCTTTAATCATTCCCCTTCCCAAATCTGTTTGCACTCTCCACAATTCCTAACCCCTCACACACCCACTAATTAACTCAACTGTGCTCATTTTAAATCATTCCATCTTCTAAATTATACATTTTAATTAAGAAAATAAAATATTAAAAAGCCCCAAGATTACCCAGAAAGTATTAATTAGCTGATAGAAAGGAAAATGACTATGTCAATGCTTTTAAAAGCTATTCTTCTCAAATATTAAATTCTTTAAATAGAGTTCAACAATATAATGAACATATTGGTTAACAATCTTAAAGATTCTCCCCAAGAATAGACCTTGGTACGTGTTTGGTAAAGGTGAGGCTAGTACTGTAGAAATGGTTTTTGCTGATGACTTTATATAACTGAAAAGCATTGATAGCATAATATTGAGAGAAACAAAGCAATGAAATATATGATTTAAAAGTACAGGCTGGCCTTGTGCATCATGGAAGGTCATCTTGCTGATGGATCAGGCTGTCTCCATGTCCTAAGATTGTCTGCATCAAGCTCTGGGTCATGTAAATTTGATACAAGCTAACAATGCTCCAGGCCCAGATTTATAAAGCTATTCAGCAAAAGATAAGCTATTTATATCATGATGGTTTTAAGAAAAGACACTGATAAAATTATGCTGAAACATTTTACTGATGTATTAAATGATACTACTTAAGGGAGATGTTTTAGAATGACATCATTCAAAAGTCCTCATATTAAATAAAAGTATCCACATATTTGATGTTCAATTCAAAGATTTTGAAATGGTATCAACATAAGAGATACAAATTTAATTTCTTAGGGATAAAGTTATTAGCAATAATTTCTAGTCAGCACATCCTATCATTGTCTATAAAAATGGTTTTCAAATTCTAATAGCCATTTCCACATTTTCTTTAACATCAAAGAATTTATCTCTGCACGTAACAGAAGAGATTTTTTTTATTTCTCTGTGAGATACTTTTGTGTTATGATTATGTGATGTGAGGAAAATGAAAGAGACTAGTCTGAAAAATTTTATACTATTTTTGAAAGCATTTATGCTCAAAACATGCATTCATGATTATTATAAAGACTATTTGGATTTAATTATTGTCTGATCTTACAAAATAAGGCCTTTATAGGCTGCTAAGGGTGTAAAGCTTTTAGCTTATTATCTTAATTTTTCATTAAAATAGAATTTTATTATTTAGTATATAAATGATTCTTATAGCCACTCTTGTGCTGATACAAGAGAGCTTTAAAAAGTATTAACAAATACTACTATTTAGATAAATATAAATCTGTTAAAATTATCTTTTCATACCTATTTTTGAAACTGGTAATAAGAATATAAATATCTTGTGTTTCTGGGATCTAATTTCAATTGCAATTATAGGCAGAAAGATCTAGTTAACATATTTAGTAAAATAACATGCTGTGTTTATTCAATGTATGTAATCAAATGGATTACAACTACCTCTGCAGGAATCAGAAATTCAGTCAAAAAGCTAACTTTCCTATCATTGGTAACTTACTATTGCCTAACCTTTTGATAGGTGATATTTCTTTATTGTTAACAGAGGAAGTACTCTCATCCTAACCATACAAATTGGATTTGGCTTTTTAAAATACAACTTGTAGGCACTCAACTCAAGCCTTCAGTCATTAGAATGAAGAATCAATATATTACCAAGATTTTATAATTATTAGAATAAATGTTTTTGACTTTACCCAAAATGTTGCCCAACTTCTGATTTACCCCCTATTTGCCTTAAATGCAAAATATGCTTGCTTAACCTAGAGCATGCTTAATGTCCTTGTTTAATCATGACACATGAAAAATCATTTGGCCTTATGATGCCTTCAGTTTTAAGAGTGAATTTCTGCTTAGTGCAGAGAAAAATTTTCTAGACCACTTAGTGGGCCAAGGATAGTTTTCATCTGGTTATACCAACCTAATTTTGTTCCTCAACTATATTGTGTAAACCTGAAATGAACAGGGAGGGAGAAAACTTTACTTCATTAAAATGCTACCTTAATATGTATTCAAAGTCTTTAGCAAAGCTTTGCCTTTTGGAGTGATCAACAGGAATTGAAAAGATATGTTACCCTCAAAATAGGAGATTGCAGGTTTCTGTGTGGACAAGGTCATTTCAATGGCAAAATTTGAATCAGGGAAAGGAAACTTTGACCAAAGATAAGCATCTTTGTAATTGTTTACAGAGAACTCACTCAGAGTAATTTACTTAAGGAGAAAGGGCTGGCAGTACAGTCCTTGGAAATGACCATGACTAATACTTTCTATGCCAGAATTTTTATTTCTCACTACTTTTTCCAAAAAAAAAAGAAAAAAGAATGCACTCATGCGTAAGTGTTGAGGTTAGGGTTGTTGGATTCAGGGTTAGGGGGAAGTTTTACCATCATGTTTGTCATTTTTGTTCCTCATAAGTAAGTTCTACAGATGTGTCCTGGGAATCTAGGTACTTCCTTATCTGATAATGCCTGAAATCATACAAGGAATGGGACATGAGTTCACTTTTATGCATAATAACCCAAGACAATGTCAATATTGTGTTTCAGAAATTCCTCCTTTACTGCACAGGTTGGAAATGCACACTTGTTACACAGTTGGGTGCTTTCTTTACTACGGACCTAAATCCACATGCTCCCTGAATAGGGAAATAAAACTCCTTTTCCAACTCAATTTTTCCTTGTCAATTAAATTATACAAACAAAATGTCAAGGAGTCTCAAAAAAGAAGTATTGAGTAAGGCACATTTTGTTGTTCTGGTTACGTGTAAGAATAATTTAAATTGCACAACTGAAACATGCAAGGGAAGTTACAGAATTGTAATGTTTTTCTGGACAAGAAGAGGAATTTTGCATCCCAGCAACTGATTAATCTAATTGATCCCAAGTTCATTTCAAGTAACTGTTCTTCCTTTCATAGCATCTATCCAGTATTACAAACACTGAATGGCCAGAAAGTATGCTTAATTTTTATTTCCCCTAGTTAGTGTAAAATGAGGTTTACTATATGGTAGAGTCACATTGTTCTTAAAGTACACCCTTGGGAAGTTAATTTGCATGGCAGGGATTGCCTTTTAGGACAAGCAGAATCATAGTGTCAGCGACTCCTGAAAGGCACTGTGACAATTGACACTCCAGGGTCTACAGGTCAGAAGTACAACGACTGAGGTCTGAACCAGTGCCGACTGAAGTCTGAACCAGTGCCGTCGACTCCTCTTCTCTGAGGATGATGGAGATGGCTGGAGAAGTGAGGGGGTCTCTCCATGCTGCGTAGCCCAGTAGTGTAGAAATTTGAAAATGATAAGCTTGACTTATATTATGGAATATAAAAATAGCTGAGATTTGTAGAAGTTCTATTCCATGAGTTTTTGTTTGTTTCAGTCACAGCTGTATCCTCTGGGCCCAGGATAGTACCTACTATCAAGTAGATGTCTAATAAATACTTGTTGAAGGAATCTTTCCAGAAGCTAATGTCCCAGGGCAAAAGCCAACTCTTCCTTATCCTCATAAGCGATAAGATCCACTATTTAATGAGGGTGTACTGTTAATCATTTTATATCTATCGTCTAATTGAATCTTTTTAAAAGTTTTCGAAAAAATTTTTCTTTATCCTAACTACAAGAAGAATATTATTTTTTAAAGGAGAAAGCTAGGAAACTTGTCCAGGTTTCTTACACTAAGTGGCAGTCAAAATGGTAAGTGAGCCTAGGGACATACCACCCTGAACACACCAAATCTCATCTGATGTCGGAAGCTAAGCTGGTTGGGGCCTTGGTTAGTACTTGGATGGTAAAATGGTACGTGATAAAGGGGCTGTAGGAAAACATTTATGTCCTGCTCTCAGCTTTGTTGTTTTCTCTGTCCTTCATTTTCTCATCTGCAAATTGAGGGCAATAATTCAAGATCCAGAATGGAGCATGTCTAAAGTTAACTGAACCAATTAAGATCTGCACAAATGCAGGGCTCATCCCTCATTAATGCTGGTCAGCAAAAATATTTATGGAAAGCTTTTAATGCTATCTAAATAAAAATATTTATCTTTAAAAAAACACAAGTTTGATTTTAATGCCCCACTTTTTTGAGGAGGAGAATTTAGTCGTTGAATACTTAATCCATTCATTTGATTCAGAGTTCACAAAGTTTGAAAAAAAAAAAAAAGTGTCCCTCGACCATCCAGTTTTCCTCCTCACAGAAAATATATCCTTCTAGAGATTTTATATATAAGTTATTACTGCATTCTCTTTGTTAAATTTTGCACCAATATTCATAATACAGGTTAATCTATAGTTTTCTTTTTATTCAATAAGTTTGTTCTTTATTGGTATTAATGAGATGCCTAAGTCATAAAAAGAATTTGGAAGCTTTCTGTCATTTTGTATGCTATAGAACTTTTGAAATGGCACTGAATTTATTTATTTATTGAAAGGTAGATCAATTTACCCTGTGAAAATGTCTGGGTCTAGTATTTTATTGGTTGGGAGCTCTTTGATAAATTTCTAAATATATGGTAATGAGATATTTTAGGGATTTTTTCTCTCTGAGTAGAGTCAGTTTGGTAAATTATATTTATTTGGAAGAATATTTCAAATATATTTGTATAGATTTGAATTGATTATCTTTTAATATTTTTTTATTTCCTCTATAACTAATTTCTCCTTATCATTTCTCATACGGTATATATTTGCATCTATTTTACCTTTTTAACTCAAAAAACAGATTTTGTATTAATACTATTTTTTCTGCTTTTTAAGTAATTAATTTCTGCCTCTAAAATTAATTTTCCCTGTGATTTTCTTGAGTTTATTTTGTTATTATTATTCTAATATCTTGAGTTGGGTGCTCATTTCATTTATTTTCTTTTTTACTGACTACTAGCATATTTAAGGCTATGAATTTTCACCTGAGTGTAAAACTCATAACTCATGAATTTTAGCTGTATTCAATAGGCCTAACATGTAATATTTTCATTATCATTTTTTTGAAGTATTCTACAATTTCCATTTGGATATTCTCTTGACCCAAGAGTTTTTGGGGTAAAGTTTTGTATTTTCTCTTTTTGTTTAGTTGCTTTTTCCACCCTTTTCCTTGGGTTTTCTCAATTTGTTATGATTTTTAGACTTATCTATCACCTTGGGATCACAGAATGTTGTATGTACTATTTCCACTTTTTAGGATTTATTTAGGTTTTCCTTATGGTGTGGTATATAGTTAATTTTTGTTACTATTACAGAGGCATTTGGAAATATAAAATATCATGTTTTTAGTAGTTGTGAGTGTGTGTGTCTGGGTATGTGAGTGTATGGTTATGTAGTTACTTAGGTGTTCTAAATCATTTTCTCTTTTTACTTCCAGTCAGTTGTCATGAATCATGAAATATTGATTAAAATCTTCCACTACAAATCTCAGCTATTTTTATATTCCATAATATAAGAAACTATGTCTATCTTTTGACCTTATGCTATCTTTTTCACTCTGTGAGTATTCATGCTGCATTATTTGGGGCCTAAGTTCAATTTGCCAAATAGTAAGATTACAGTTCCTGCTTTCTTTTGTTTTCACTGGCCTGGTATATGTTTATCCATTCTTTTATTTTCAGCCTTTATGGCTCATTTGTTTTAGGTGTGGCTGTTGTATATAATATTAAATTGGGTTTTAATATGATCTGGTTTAAAAACCCTTTTTATTTTAATAAGTAAATTTAACCCCCTATCAATATGACTTTATGATTGTCATAGTCTGTTTAATCTGTTATTTATTCATTTACTTACCTAGTTTCTATTAATTTTTTACTGTACACAATCCCCTGTCTTCTTCCCTTCTTTTTCCTCCACCATCTGATTTTAATAAATTAAATTATTTTTGTTAGTAGTCAAATTTGTGGTTTGAAATACATTTGATCCTTTATTAATTGACTTGTCAGCTTGACACATCCCATCACAGTTATTTCAAATAAGAAAAAATAATTTACTTAAAATACTTTTCTCCTTCCACTCCTAAATTTTGTTGCTGTAATTTTTTTCTGTACTGCCATGGTATATAACATACATTCTCTGCTCTGTCATCCTAGCCCCATTCTTATTTTAGTGTTTTAGATAGACCTACGGTAAAGATTCAGTACTTATCAATAGTACTTTTGTATTCATTTTTCATTTGCCATTTGTCTGGTTCAAGTTCTTTATGAGAATCCTCAGAAAGCTCTCATGTGCTGTTGCAAATTCAAACCGCAATGAGATATCACCTTACCCCATTTAGAACGGCTTTTATTAAAAAGTCCAAAAACAACAGATGCTAGTGTGGATGCAAAGAGAAAGGAACGCTTATACACTGTTGGTGGGACTGCAAATTAGTACAACCTCTATGGAAAACAGTATGGAGATTCCTCAAAAAACTAAAAGTAGACCTACTATTTGATCCAGCAATCCCACTACTGGGTATTTACCCAAAGGAAAAGAAATAATTTTATTAGAAAGACACCTGAACACAAATGTTTATTGCACCACAATTCACAATTGCAAAGATGTGGCATCAACCCAAGTGCCTGTCAGTTCATGAGTGGATTAGTAAAATGTGGTATATGTACACTATGGAATACTATGCAGCCATAAAAAAGGATGAATTAAAGCCTTTTGCAACAATTTGGATGGAACTAGACACCCTTATCCTAAGTGAAGTATCTAAAGAATGGAAAAACAAACACCACATGTTCTTGCTATTAAGTTCGAACTAACCAATGAGCACACATGTGCACAGAGGGAAGTAAAACTCAGTGGAAATCAAGCAGGCAGAAGAGGGGAAAAGGGGTGAGTGAAAAATCTACCTAACGGATACAATGAACACTATCTGGGTAATGGGCACACTTATAAATAGCCCTGACTCAAGCCTAACAACAGCACCCATGTAACCAAAAACATTTATATTCCCGTAATATTTTGAAATTGAAAAAAAAAAAAAAAAAAAGCTCTTATGGGAACAACATTGTCTATGAATTTGATGTTTAATGTGTCAGAATGAACTTATATTCACTCTGAATAGGTATAAAATCTGTGGTCACACTTTTTGTTCTTTGACTTTTTTTACAGAGATTACTTTACTTTCTTTTAGCATTGACTTTTGCTGTGGAGAAGTCCAAGTCCAGCCTGATATTTTTCTCCCTTAGAAGTGATTATATTTTGTTTCGCTCCTCAAAGATTTCTTTCCTTATCTTTGAAGTTCAGTATGCTTGCTTGTTTACTTGACTTTACATTGTCTTTCCCGGCCAGTTTTCCCCACATGAGACATCATGTGCTCTTAAGTAGAGTTAAAAGTCTTTTTATTTTATTTTTTCTTTTGTTGATGCATAATATTTTACATATTAATGGGGTATGTGTGATTGTTTTTTTAAATGCATAGAATGTGTAATGATCAAGTCAGGCTGTCCATTACCTTCAGTGTTTATCATTTTAATATGTTGGTATCATTTCAAGTCCTGTCCTCTACTTACTTTGATATATACAAAATATTGTTGCTAAGTATATTCACCCTAGTCTGCTATCTAACATTAGAACTTATTTCTTCTGTCTAACTGCATGTTTGTGTCCATAAGCAATCTCTTTTTATCCCCCCTCCCCTCCTTCCCAGTCTCTGGTATCTATTGTTCTGTCCTCTCTGTCCATAAGAGCAAGGTTTCTAGCTCCCACATATGAGTGAGAACATACAGTATTTGTCTTTCTGTGTCTGGCTTATATCACTTAATATAATAACCTCCAGTTCCATCCATGTTGTTGCAAATGACATGATTTCATTCTAAATATTTGTTAAGATCCATTATTTTTGTTTTCTCAACTACGGATTACCAAAGTCTTTCTTTGTCCTCTGTATCTATCCTCTTCTCTCTGATCTTTTTTTATTTTTTTTCTTTATTTTCATCTTACACTTTACTGTGTTCTCAACAGTGTGTAGTCTCTCTGGTTTACTCCACCTTGTTTTTTTTATTCTCACTATCATTTCTCTAATATTTTAATTTTTTCCTCAGACTTCCTGAGCTTTGCCAGCTCACATTCCCTTTGTTGCTATTGTTTTCCGATCTCTTCCCTGAGCTCTTAAATTTCTGCCCAGTGCTCTGTTTCAGAGAACCAATTTCTTTATCACATGTGTTTAATTGACTTTGAACATTTTTTTTTCTGGTGAGAGATCTCAATTTGCTATTTGTTTTTTTCCTGTCTCTTCCTTTTCTTTCTTTTTTTTCTATCTTTTCTGCCCTCCTCTTCCCTCTTTGTAGCTCCTTTTTCTAGTTTTTATTTTGTTTCACTGAGCCATAGGTGGACCTCTTTGATTTTTAATTATTTTATTATTTTTCATATTAAGAATAGAATAAACCCCATAATAAGATGAAATAAATAATATGAAAAAAAAGAATAGAATAACCACCCACGAAACCACCACTCAGCATACATCAGCTATTTCTACCTCCTTCATTCTATCCCGTCTTCATTCAAACTAATTATTATCCTGAAACTTTGCTTTATAGCACCACTGACTTTTGTAAATAGAATCCTATTTTGTATCTATGTAATATGTGATATTTGTGTATATGTTATATGTATATGTAGGAAACAAAGGGGGTGAGCCCTACAATTGTGTCAATTTAATTCTCAAAGTGTTTCCAAGCTTCTGAGCAGGAAAAGGGGAACCCAAAAAGAGCTCAACAGTCTGCTTTAGCTGAGGGGATGAAAGTGAACATTTAAGGATGCCAATGTAGCTAGAGTTCATAGAGAAGAATACCCTACAGAGAAGAGAGAGATGCACAGAAGAAAAATAAAAAAGCTGTGGGTACTATTTGAATATTCTGTTGAATACAGATCAGTATGTATGTGGAGAAAACTACCAGAGACCTAAGGAAGGGGGTAAGCATCAAATGGAGGAGGCAGAAGAGTCCTTGGAGCTCAAATAGGAATAGTCCATATCCCCACAGCTAAAATCTTGCAATACATGGCATACCACATAGAATACTAAGAATGGTATTGTCTCAGTAGTATAAAAATTAGCTCTTAACTAGCTGTTCTGTTGCTGTGAAACAAATTTTGTAAGCAGAACTCAAAAAATCATACTACTTCCATCTTACCTATATTCATAAACAAAATTTGGTAACACTTTGAAGAAATGAACAATTAGCAAGATAAAACTCAGTGTCGACTAGCTAGTAGGTAATCATCAGATACACAGGAAAGCAATATCTAAGATCCATAAAGAAAGAAAAAAATTCAGTCAGTCAAGACCAACCTGGAGTTGACAGATGATTAATATATAAAAATGTCAAAGCAGTTTTATAAATAAATTCTCATGTTTCAAAAGATAGAACAAAATGTGATTATGTTAAGAACATTGTGGATATGAGAAAGATCCAAAATGAAATATTAGAGATGGAGAATACAATGTCTGGGATAAAGAAAATGCACTTGAGATTAACAGTAGATTAGACACGACATAATAAAATATTAATTGAAAACATAGAATAAAATCTATCCAAATTGAAACGCAGAAAGAAAAAAAGTCACATTATAAACAATTGTTCACAAGTGATAAAGAGAATGTCTTAAAAACCTCCAAAATAAAAAAGCACATTTCATATAGAAGAGCAAAAATAAGAATAAAAAGAGACATCTCTTCAGATACAATATAAGCCCAAAGACAGGAATACGTCTCTGTCAACTTAAAATTCCATACCCAGTCAAACATCTTTTTTTAATGTAGAAAAATGTTTTCCAGATATCCTAAAGTTGGTGGGATTCTTTACTAGCAGATACATACTACAAAAAATATTAATGTAAATGGTTCAGGGTGAAGGAAAGTGATATCACAGTCTGGATATTTACAGAGCAATTAAAAGCACCAGAAATAATAATTATAAAATAATTGTATTTTAGTTTTAAATTATATTAAACTATATTTGACTTTTTAAAACAAAAATATTACAATGAATTTTGGGGCTTATTATATATATAGATAGAAGTAAAATGTATGACAACAATAGTGTAAAGACCAGCATTATATGGTTATCAAAATGAGAAAAAACTACAGACCGAGATCCCTCATAAATATAGACACAAAACTCCTTTACAAGATTTTTGAAATTCAAATCCAACGATATATGAAAAGATAATATATCATGACCAGCTGAGGTTTATCCCATGATACAAGGTATATTAAATTAATATTAATAATTTTAGTAACATATTTAAAAATAAATCAATATAATTCAATGTATCACAGCCTAAAAAATAAAAGCAATATGATCATCTCAATATATGAAGGGAAAACATTTCATAATAGCCAACATCTATTCTTCATTAAAACTTTCAGCAAACTAGAACAGAAAGGAAATTCTAATATATAAATGGCTAAGTATGAAAGAAAAAGCCTTTGGAATTAATAAATGAGTTTATCAGGGTTGCAGGATATAAAGTCATTATACAAAATTCAGTTGAATCTATGAACAATGATGAATCTGAAACTATAATTTTTAAAAATATCATATACAACAGCATCAAAAATATTAAATATTAGAGATAAATTTGCTGAAAGGTGTACAAGACCTATACACTAAAAAGTGCAAAATGTTTCAGAAAAATTTAAAATGATACAACTAAGTGAAAAAATGTAGCATGTTTATGGATTTGAGGACTCAAGATTGTCAACATGTCAATACTTCCTAAATTATTCTTCAATGCAATCTCAATCAAAAGCTAAGCAAGCTTATTTGTAAAAACTGACAAGCTGATTCTAATATATATATGGAAATGCAGAGGAGTTTAAAAGCTAAAATAACTTTGAAAAAGGAAAAGTTGGGGAAATTACACTACCTGAAATTAAGACATTAAGGCTTATAAAGCTACAGCAGTCAAGACAATGTGGTATTTGATGGCAATATGCAAAAAATGAACATGGATCCTAACCTCACTCCATATACAAAGATTAACCCAAAATAGATCAGAGATCGAAATGTAAGATGTAATACTATAAAAATTTCTAAAATAAACAGAAGAGAAAAATCTTAGGTCCCTCGTGTTTACCAAGATTTCTTTAGTAGGACACAAAGCACAACCTATAAAAGAAAAAATTAAACCAAATTTTTTTAAAATTGTATCCTTTTTAAAAAAAATACTTATGAAAAAGGAAAGTCACAGACTTGGAGGACATATTTGCACGATGTATATCTGACAAGTGACTTATATTTGGGATCTATAATGAACTCTTACATCCCAATCATAATATAAACATTCCAATAAAAAGCAGGCAAAATATTTTAACACATAGTTTACCACATAGAGATGTCAAATAAGGACAAGAAAAGATGCCAAACATCTTTAGTCATTAGGGAAACTCAATTTATAACACAATAATATTTTACTATACGCACAAGGAATAGTTAAAATTAAAAAGACTGACCTTACCAAGAGTTGGCAGAGACGTACCATAGAGCAACTGGAATTCTCATGCACTGCCGGTTAGAATGTAAAATAACACAACCACCTAGTAAAACAGTTTGGCAATGTCTAAAGATTAATAAGGTAAATATACGTTTACCATATTACCTGGCCTTTCTACTTCAAGGTATTTTCCCAAGATAAATGAAAGTGTATGTCCAAAGAGTTGTACATGAATGTTCCTAGCAGCTTTATTTGTAAAACCCCAAAACTGGAAAAAAAAAAAAAAAAAAAACTCTCAAATATCTACCAGCAGATGAATGGAGTTAAAAATGATGATATATCTGTGATGATATATCAGGGGTAGACAAACTTTTTCTGTAAAGAACCAAACAATGCATATTTTCAGCTTTATGTACCAAATACTTTCTAATCAGCTGCATTGTTCCATAAAGGCAACTATAAATGATATATAAACAGATGGGATGGTCATATTTGGCTAACAACAGATTGCATTTTGCCAGTTGAATTTGGCCTGCTTGAATTTGCCAATCCTGAACTATATACAATGAACTGGTACCATTCAACAATAAAAAGAAGCAAACTCTTGCTATATGTAATAACATGGATGAATCGTAAAGGAATTATGCTGAATAAAAAGGCAGGTTTAAAAAAGAAAACATCTTGTATGATTCCATTTGTAAAATTCTAGAATTTACAAACCAATCTGCAGTGATAAAAGTTTATGAATGGCATTCTGGGCATGGTTAAATAATTAGACACATTTCCTTTAGTTTCTTGAACATATTTACATTTGATTTAAAGTCTTTGGTAAATCCAACATCTGGGCTTCCCTAAAAATAGTTGCTATTACCACTTTTTTTTTTTTCTGTGTATGAGCCATACTTTTCTGTTATCTGACTTATATGCCTTTTTAGTTGAAAAGTAGATATTTTAAATAATAGAATGTGGCTACTCTGGAAATTAGATTCCCTCCCCCCAGAGTTGTTGTTGCTTCTGTCTATTTGTTTAGTGACTTTCCTGGACTAATTCTGTATGGTCTGTATTCTTTGTCCTGTGCAGCTACTTAAGCCTCTTCTTGGCTAGCTTAGTGGTTAGCTAGGGATTGGGCAGAGATTTCCTTAAATTCCTTGAACCAGTAAGTTTGCCACACTTTCCTGAGGCAAAGAGATTCCGTCAATGCTCTGGCAGTTCTGCCTTAACCTTTATGATCTGGTTGTGCATAGCCTCAAAATCAGCCAGAGGTTAGGTGTTAGAACATTCTCAGGTCATTCCTGAGTATGCCTACAGCCCTGCACATGTGCAATTCCTTGTAGATACCCAGGAATGTGTTGGAGCTTTTCAATGCCCACTGTAGGATCAGATTCCTCTAATTTTCTTTTAAAGTTTTTAGCCAGCCTCTTGTTTCTCTAGCTGGTATCACTGCCTCAAGAAGCTAAGATGTTAAACAATTACCACTGATTATTTTCTACAAACTTCCCTGAGGATAAAACTTTCCTCATTGAGTAAACTTTGAATCAAGTCAAATAAGGACAATCTCTGTGAATGAAGCTTCCAGGGAGGCCCTAGACAGGACAAATAGTGACAATTCTCTTTGGGATGGAGCTTTTTTGGGGAGCTCCAGACTTGTTCTGATCCCCTCCAGTGGCAGCTAGGCTGCTGGGTTATATATATATTGTGTAAGTCCTGTGGTCCAAGGCTGCTGATTTTCAAAGCTGATGTGGAACTAAGGATATGAGGGTGGGGATAGGGCAAGTTAAAATTCCAGAAAACTCACTGGTCTTACTGAGACTCAACTATTGTTCTTGCATAGATGCTTCTCAGATTGTTGTAAGCTTTGATTAATGTCTATAGTTATTTAAAAATTGATTATGACAATTTTGGGCAGTGTTCTCATTGATCTTGTGGAGGAGTAGATTTTTGGAGGTCATTAACTCTGCCATTGAAGAATTTTTCTCTGGGTTCTTGGATCTTATTATTTCCCAGATTTGTCAAATATAGCTTATGTTTCAGGGTCTCATTCTTCTTATTAATTTTTTTGGATTATTTACAAAAAAAAAAAAAGAAAAAATTCTGACTTGTCATGTTCATAGCAAAGGCTCCAATTACTTTTATACTTTAAAGTAGAGAAGAAAATAGTTTTGAAATTAATAGTTTTGAAATTACTGCTTTTGAACATTCAAAGCATGTAGTAGTCTAAGAAGTGTGCTATGCTGAAAGGTCAACTACTGGCAAGGTAAAACTCAACATGTTAATGTTGCCACTCAGAAGGGATTTCCCTGTATATATTTGCCTTCCCTTTTAAATCCATTATCTTGATTTGTCCTAGCATGTTCAAGACTCCCCCATAAACCACCCATAAATATAGAAGATTCCTCTAACTTGAAATCTGATGAGTTTATGGAATTGTTTCACTCTCCATTAAGTTACTTCCTTTACTTGCTTAGCAAGGTTAAACTAGAGGAAGAATATGTGAAGGTAAAAGGATGCAGGGATCAAATGTGACAGTCTATTCCAGATGTGCCAACTTAGGAAGGTACCTCATTTAGCCGCAGTATGTGAAAATCTCCAAAATGTAAAACATTTGCACAAAATCTGAGTAGCTACATTTTGATTTTTGTTTCTTTTTAATATCTGAAACTTTCTATCTATATATGTGTGCTTCAAGTCTTGATCTTATCTAGGGAAAAAAGAGTCCTCTGTTTTATGTATTTTTAAAAATTTTTTCCTTGGAAAGTAAAATTAATGGTGATCCAAAACCAAAGTCTCACAATGATATGATAGCTACCATCCATTGGACAGCAAGGTACCAAATCCAGCAAAGTTAGAAAGAAGCATCGAAGTGGTTAAAGGTACACAGTTTTTGAATCACAAAAACCTGAGTCTAAATTTTTACTTCTACTGCCTTATCTATAAAATGAAAATAACAGTAACCCCTGCCCCAAAGTGCTGTAGTGAAGACTAAATATTGTAATGCATCTAGAGTCCTTAGCACAGTGCCTCATACTGGTAAATCTTCATTAAGTAATATCATTTATAATTAACTATTATGGTTAGCATGTCTCCCATATATTAACCACAATTAAATAAATTAGAGGCCCTGTGTCAGGAATCAGTATTAAAGAACAAATATTAGAACAAAAGATTCTCCTAGCACCCCTATCTACAAGGGTTTTAGGAGCTCTATCTCAGGAACCAAGGGCAGAGACCATATATTTTTCTCTTTATGCTTTTTTTATTGGTACAAAATATTTTATTGGTACAATATCTGTCTTTCTGTGCCTGGCTTATTTCACTTAACATAATGACCTCCACTTCCACACATATTGCTGCAAATGACATGATTTCAGTCTCTTTATGGTTGAATAGCATTCCATTGTATATACATACAACATTTTGTTCATCCATTCATCTGTTGATCGACACTTAAGTTGATTTCGTATCTTTGCTATTTTGAATAGTGCTGCAATAAACATGTGAGTACAGGTATCCCTTTGATATACAGATTGCTTTTCCTTTGAATAAATACCCAGTAGTGGAATTGCTGGATCATGTGGTAGTTCTATTTTTAGTTTTTTGAGAAATCTCCACACTGTTTTCCATACTTGTTGTATTAATAATTTACATTTCCAACAACAGTGTATAAGAATTCCCTTTCTCCACAACCTCACCAACATCTATTATTTCTTGTTTTTTTGATAATAGCCATTCTAACTGGGGTAAGATGATATCTCATTGTGGTTTTAATTTGCATTTCCCTGATGATTAGTGATGTTGACCATTTTTTTTCTTATAAATGTTTGCCATTTGTATGTCTCCTTTTGAGAAATTTCTATTCATGTCACTGGCCCACTTTTTAATGACATTATTTGTTTTTTTATTGTTGAGTTCTTTGAGTTCCTTGTATGTTCTTGACATTAGTTCTTCTTCAGATGAACAGTTTGAAAATAATTTTTCCCATTCAGCATGTTGTCTCTTCTCCCGGTTGAATATTTCCTTTGCTGTGCAGAAGCTTTTCAGTTTAATATAATCCCATTTGTTTATTTTTGTCATAGTTGTCTATGCTTTTGCGGCCTTACCCATGAAATCTTTGCATAGACTGATATCTTGATGTGTTTTCCCTGTTTTTTTCTAATAATTTATAGTTTCAGGACTTATGTTTAAATCTTTAATCCATCTCGAGTTGATTTTTGTATATGGGGAGAGATAGGATTCTAGTTTCTTTCTTCTACATACAGATACTCAATTTTCCCATTTGTTAAAAAGGATGTTCTTTCCCAGTGTATACTCTCAGTGTTGTTATCCTGAATTGTTTTTCTGATTTCACATTGTTTTGCATAATTTTTTGTATCTCACTGAGCTTCTTTAAAATCAGTATTTTGAATTCTTTACCCAGGATGCTGTAAATTTCTTTTTAACTGGGATCTGTTGCAGAAGAATTATTGTGTTCCTTTGGAGATATCATATTTCTTTATTTTTTTCATTTTTCCTGTGTTTTTACATTGATATCTAGTATAACAGTCTCTTCTTTCAATTTTTTAAATTTGCTTTTGTAGGCTAGGACTTTTTCCTGAAGATGTATGTATGTCATTCGTTTATTAGGGGTCTCTGGCTTTGATTTTGGGTGCATGCATTAGTGTAGTCTCTGTATGATTTCTTCAGTTGTAAATAGTGTCAATGGTATCTGCGATTTCCTCACTGGCTTAAGGTACAGTTATTAGTGGAGGCTGTGTCAAAGTTTTGCTGGGGGCTATGAGGCCAGGTGTGCCAGGCTTCGGGCCCCAGTGGTGGCATCAGTGGGCTGAGCATGGCTGTTCTTGAGTTCCAAGAGTGGTGCATGCTGCCTTTGGTGTTAGTGGGCTCAGGTGGGCTGATTCTCTGGCCTCCAGGTGTCTTGCTCAGATGCCAATAGTGGCAGCAGTGGGATCGACATGTGTGTGATGTGGGTGTGATGTGGGTCATGGCAGTAGCAGTGGTGGAGCGAAACACTGAAACCCAAGTGGTTCCTGCTGGTGTTGGCAGTGGCTGTGACAAGTTGGGTGGGCCAGTCCCCTGGCCCTGCTGGTAGCACATGTGAGTGAGTGTCAGCTGTGGTGGTATTGGCAAGTTGGGTTGGCCCCTCGGATGCCAGAAGGAATTTTTAGTTGCCAGTGGTGGTAGACTTGGCTGGGCAATCCCCAGGTTTCAGGATTCTGGACTTGCTCAAGTACCAGGGGAAGGGATCAGGACTTTTAGGCCCCCTAAAAGTGCAATCAGGTGCTGGCTGTGATAGGCAAGGGCAGGATAGTCCCTAGGCCACTGGCAGAATGTTCAGGTGGGGGCAGTGGCATCTGTGCAGCAGGCCTGCCACCAATGATGGTGGGACCACTCTTACTGGCAGCAGCATAGGCAGGCTCCTGCGGGGCATGCGGTGTCCTTGCACCTTGGTTCCACAGCAACCTGAAGCAGTGGTGGTGGGATTTGTCCTCAGATCACATGAAAGTGCCTGGCCTCCCCTTCTTCTTCCTTGGTCTAGCAGTGGCAGTGGCAGCATCAAGTCTGGCCACAGGGAAGGATGAAGACCTTTGGAAGCTGGACACTCAGAATGGTGCTGGCTGCGAGCCTCCCCCTGGGAAGGGCAGGGACACTCTCAGCAAGAACAGCGTACGCAGGCAACTGTAGGGCACATGGTTTTTCTTGCCCCTTGCTCCTCAGCAGCCTGCAGCAATAGTAGTGGGATTTGTCCTCAGACCATGTGAAAGTGCCTGTCCACCCTTCTCCCTCCTTGGCCCAGTGGCTGCAGTGGTGGCATCAGCCCCAAGGTAGGACACAATCCTCTGGGTGCATGGCTCTCAGAATGGTGCCAAACTGCAGCTGCTCAGGGCTCAGGAAGCTGTGGGACCCTGAGTGAGTGCTCTCTCTGGAGCAGTACCTCTGTGCAATCTCAGGCAGCTCCCTGTGTTAGTCTCGAGGCCTGCAAGGGTCAAGGGGCTCTCCCCTAGCTAGGGTTATAAAAGTCCACAGTGGTAATTTAGAGCCCAGGGTGGGGGTGGGAATCTCTACTTACCCTTTCCTCACATCCGGGCACTTCTTCTGGCTCCCAGCCATTCCTAGCTGAGTAGACTGCCTCACTTCCCTCTCTTTATTTGCTTTCAGTCCTTCCAGTCACTTCTCTCTTGAACCCCAGTATTCTCTCCTAGATGATCTATTCAAAGTGTGAATACCCACTTGCTATTTTGGTACTTCTCCATAGAAGAGGCTTGTGTTAATACTAACTACATCTAGTCAGCCACTTTGAAACTGCAATGTGCTTGTTGTGTGAAAGGCTCTACACACAGGCTCCATCTGTTTCAGGACAAAATGATCTGATCAGATTTATTCTGATTTTCCTCCAAAAAAACCTCCAAATAGAAAAAAAATTCAGTCTCTTCCTAAGGTGCTGTCCTCAGAAGGCATGATCCAAATATATTTTTCTTATTATATTTGAATATCACAATGTCCCTTCTTGATACCCTTATAACCTACTATGTCTATTTGTATCACAGTTATTATACTGTGTTGTAACTATTGATTTACTTTTCTATCACCAATTCTCTAGACGATATGCTCTTAGAGAGCAGAAAATTTCTCTTTACTTTTTGTATATGCTTATTGTATGCAGGTAGGTGTAGAATAGATGATTAATGAGTGAATGAATGATTAAACAAATAAATGAAAATAATTGCAAAACTTAAAATGTCTTAAAATCTTTTTTATCATATATGAGTTAAATTATTTGCTATGAATTATCAATTTAATGTCATGAAAGCAATAGAAATTAGAGGGTTGGAAGTTTCAGCCCTACCCATCAATCTCTACATAGAGGGGAGAGAGACTAAAGTTTGAGTTGATGCCAACAACAATGATGTAATCAGTCATGCATGAATAATGAAGCCTCCATAAAAACTGAAAAGGGCAAGCTTTGGAAAGGTTCTGTGTCGCTAAACAGACTCCTGAAGGGTAGGTCAACCCGACCAGAGAGGGCATAGAAGCTCCAGAACCCTTCCTCCATACCATGCCTTATGTATCTCTTCCATCTGGCTGTTCATCTGTATCCTTCATCATATCCTTTGTCAATATTATAATCTGGTCAATGTATTAATAAGTAAGTTTTTCCCTGAGTTCTGTAAGCCAACCTAGCAAATTAATGGAACAAAAGAAGGGGGCCATGGGAACTCCCAATTAGAACTTGCTTGTCCGTCAGAAGTATAGGTGACAATCTATTATTATTTGTGATTGGCATCTGAAGTTGGGGTCAGTCTTGTGGAACTGAATCCTTAACATATGGGATTTGATGCTTAGTAGATAGTGTAAGAATTGAAATGAATTAGAGGACACCCAGTTGGTATCCACTGGAGAACTGACGGTTGGTGGGGAGAAATACATACATATTTTGGTGCCCAGAAGTAAAGTGTTCTGTGTTGTATTGAATGTAAGACCAGAAAAATCTGTTTGTTTGTTTGTTTTCCATCTTTTACACTAGTCCAGTCCTAAATGTCCCACCTCAATCTAAGTTAGTCTGACTTTTGGGTTTAGTGAACCAGTCCTCGTTCAGTTCTCTTAATTCACATGGAGTCACATGGATTCATGTATTTATTTGAACACTTTCACTTCCATTGCTAATTAGGGAAAAGAAAAGTTGAAAGAATTCCAACTCAGAAAGAAGATAAGGATGCTGCTTATGGGTGGATTTCCAGATGGAAAGCAAAAAATTATTGGCCTCAACAAACGCATTCAATTGAAAGAGAAACATGAGTAAACCTGCTACAAGTTAGCAGGTTTGTGTTTTTGGCTCTGGTGTCTGTACAATAAAATTATAGGGACCAGAGTTGAGTTACAAATATTAAAAGGGTCATCTAATTGGACCTACTTTCCATTAATAGATGTTCAGAACTCATGTTGATATAAAGCAATGAACTAAATAATAAGTTGAACCTTCTCTTAAATAACTCTCTTGACATAAAGACAATGAGCTACTCTGCAATACATTTTCTATATTTACAACTGTTTAATGAGAAGTCCCTAGATATAAATATATATATATATATATGTTTTCCAGAAGACTCTGGGAAGCATTCCAAAAAGAATGAGAGTCTCAAAAAAAAAAAAAAAAGTGTCATACGGTATTATATATTTACTACATCGAGATATTTAAACTTTAGGAAATTAAACGACACTAGTTGAAAAAAACCCCAATTTCCTAAAGAGCAGGTTAATCATGCTGAAAAAGTTTATCCAAACATACCTACCCCAAAAGAATTATAGTAAATGCCTTTTGTTTTAAGTTAAATTTTAAATGGCTAAGATGGTTTTTAACTTGTACTATTTTAGTCACATGTATTCCCATCAGTCACATTAAATACACATTAAACAAAACTAATTGCACACACACGTCTTTGTGCTGAAAGCAAAGCCCTTGCTTATGTAGACTCTTCTATCTTGAATTTTGCCTGATTTGTGTAGGAACCAAAGTGTATCAGTTTTCTGTGTATTAATTTTAGAGAAAGATACAACCCAGCACTGAATATACAAGTTAAAGACCTTCTTTTATCCCAGACCTCGGACAAAGACACTTTATTTTTTTTAAGAACCCTGATTAGTCCTCCTAGGAACAAGTATGTAACTCATCATGTACTCCAACATTTAATAATAAGAAGAATATATTTCTTCTTCAAAACCTGAACCCCTTCCTTGGGCTCTCATGTTTCATGGACAACTATAGAGGAACAGTTAATGGTCACTGGTAAAATCTAATAGGTATGTTTTGGTTACTCACGTTGTACTACATTTGAAAAACAAACACTCTCAGCAATTTTAAAATTTGAGGAATTTAAAACCATTGTTATAAAGGTTTAGAACCATTGTACTGTTTCATAAACGGTTATATACAGTCACAGTACCAACACAGTACATCAGTTGAAAAATGAACATATTTCCCTATACCATTTTTATAGCAGTAACTTGGCAATAACAGAAATAATATATATATATTAGTAAGAGAAATTACAATGCATATCTGTAAAAGTCTGTATTAATGCTTACAACTGTGTTTTTGGATGGAGTATTACAAGACACATTTCCTATGTTTCATACTAGAAAAGTCTCAAAAACATGATTTTTTTTTTTTAAATAGGAATTCATTCAAGTATGCAGTTGGAAACTAATCTTCCTCCATTCTAGTCATGAGGGCTGGTACTCCTCATGTTTCCCACACCCGGATTGAGCAGTAACCACAGTAGTAATAGATGAGTCATCAAAACACTTGTTAATTATCCATAACCATTTTCTAGAGCCCACTCAGACTTCTAAGTCAAAATTCAAAGCACTGCACTTGGTTTACAGTTCCAGAAAATTAGTCAGGTGTGTATCTCTTTTCCTCATAGTTCAAAAATGAATACAGCAAAGCCAGTGTATCTCACATGTCTACACTGGCTCAAAATCAGCAGTTCCCAGTAGTCAACACCTCTTTGCATCTCCCTGAGAGAATCTACTTTCACCAAACACATGTCTGAGAGAGCCAGATTTTAATAAAGATTCTGTAGAGGAGAGGGAAAAAAGGATTTCATCTCAACCTCTGCCACATGCCCTGGAGCATATAATTTCATAAATATCCATCCAACATGTGTCTTCTTTCTAGTGCCTCTGGCAGCTTTACCAGCTGCCAACTCTGAAAGAAGGCAATTTTCCTTTTTCCTTCTCTTCCTGCCACTTGAAACCTGGGCTTTGCTGCCAAAATGCAGACAATTCATCAAAATTTTATTTCAACCAAACTGGCTTCCCTGGTAAAGAAAATGTCTCACCAACTGCAAAAGAAAAATAAAGTCCTTTGCAAAGTTCACAGTAATTCAAGTGGATCATTGGTTTTCTATTGAAGAGGACCCAGTTTTTTATCCTTCTATTCACCTCGATCTCAAACAGCTACTCACAGAAAATTTTATAAGCACCCTATTGGTAGCTTAGATTACCAAACTCCTTAAAGATGAAAGGGGCATTTAGTCACTTGGCTTTCATATTGAAGCAACCAACATGCAATATAAAATTTCCCCAATGTATTTGGCAAAGATGGATGAAGGAAAAAAGGACATCTGGTGTCACCCAGCTGAACTCATGTGGGTTTGTCAATTTCTGCACTACAAGTATTTATCATGATTTTTTAAAGGGGCCTACGTGAGACAAGTCCTCTTGTTTCTGAGAGAAGTATGAACATCCCAGATTCTGTTCAGTACATTCCCTGAGTACAGAATCACCCAAGCATTCAGCCTCAAAGGCACTTGGTGATTTGGAATGCTCCCTAAAGGCATGTATTTCCAAGAGCCAAAATGCACCTTCCAAACTCATATTTAAAGCTCTATAAATTCTTAGGTCACATGTCAGTGGCAGAGTAGTTACCTCTTTTTAATTCATTTAGCAGTACCTATTTTATAAATACTTCTGGAGCACCTACAATGTTCCAGGCACTGCACTAGATGCTAGAGCACAGAAATGATCCCCACCTGCCCGAGTCATTCTCTGTTTGCTCATCAAAATTTATCTCTGCCCCTCTACACCCTACCTTGAGCCCTAAGAGGTTGACCTCTAAAGACAATGTCAGAAGGGCTATATTTGTCCTCTGGTTTCCTGTCCTCTGGATTTGCCCAGTGGGAGGTACTGGCAGAAACAAGAGGAGAGGTCAGAGTATTTATTCTTCCTGATCCTTATGGCACAGGCTGCAAATTGGCTGAGGCTGAATCCTTACTCTGAGCCACAGCTCTTGCTGCTTCAACTCTCATTGGTTTTGTTAGAAGCTGATTTTCTTGCCCCTTTAGGTCTAGGGGTAATAATTGCCACCCTGCTGGTAATCCTGAGTGTTTCATCAGCTCTGGTTAGTTCCTGTAATCCTGTCCAAGTCTTTATAAATAGTTCTTTCTTTACACTCTTTTCAAATACCCCTTTTGTATGCCATCCTTTTCCTGCTGAGGCCCTGTCTAGGGCCCTAGAGAAATAGTCTTACAGAGAGGCAGGTATAGAAGTAAACAGTCTTCTATGCCTAATGCTGTAGTTAAGATAAACAAAAAATACAATGGATGCATAGGTGGATATTCCTAGTTATCTACTCAAAATCCATTTTCCTTTTTTCCCTTACTTACAGACCCCTAAACTTGTTGAATTAGCACTGTGTCCAATTAAACATACTCAATCTTCCAGGTTAAGGGATGCTAATTCTGGCCAAGGAGAATGTAAAGAGAAATCTCCAGGTAGACCTTTGGTAAAGACATTATATTTCTAATAAAAACTGACAGACTCAGCTAGTGCACAAACTTTGCTTTTATTTTTTGTTTCTACTTGCCTTACCTGGCATGCAGATTTAATGTCTGGAAGTACAGAAGTCATCCTCAGACAATGAGAACTAAAGCCCTTGGCAAGATATAACGGATGGAATGGAATGAAATAGGAAACTAGAAGGAGCTTTGGTCCTTGATTTAAAAAACCACAGGAATTTGTTCGCCAGTAGAGTTAATCAGTACCTTTGAGAATGCTACCAGGCCCTAGGTGAGAACAGAGGTAACTACAGACAGAATGAGCTCTGCCTTCAAGGAGTTCACTAGCTGGTGGGGCCTATGAGACACATGTGCTTGACACAGAATAGGTGGTCAATGTCATTTGCTAGGTTGAATGACACGTTCACACAAAGTTATAAAATGGAACAGGAATGCAGTTTGTGGTTCAAGTATTTTGGGGTCCAAAAGGAGAAATATGATAGTTTTACCTAGGTGAACAAAGAAGGCTTTATAAAAGAGGTGACAGTTGACATTTTTGTGACTTAGCTCATCTCTTGCCTTCATTAGTTTTTCGCTGTGTCATTTGTTCCACTTTCTTAATCATTTCAAGTAATTTCAAGATAGACTTATTTTTTATAAATTTTTAAAATTGTTTTAGAAACACAGAGCCTTGCTCTGTTGCTCAGGCTAGATGCAATGCCCTATTGAGACTCTCTGCAACCTCGAACTCCTGGCTTCAAGTGATCCTCCCACCTCAACCTCCCCGGTAGCTGAGACTACAGGTGTGCACCATCATGCCCAGCTAATTTTTAAACTTATCTTGTAGAGACAGGGTCTTGTTATGTTGTCCAGGCTGAAAGTAGACTTTTTTTTTTTTTTAATTTAGATCTGAACCAGTGAGCTATATATTAATGATAGTCTAAATTCATGTTAAAATATTTTTGCTTAATATGGACTCACTCAATCAGCTACGATTTGTTATACTACCATTATGTATGTGCCATAAATGTTGATAGTATTATTGTCTCCCCCTTATCTGTGGTTTCACTTTCCATGGTTTCAGTTACTGGCAGTCAACCATGGTCCAAAAATATTAAATGGAAAATTCCAGAAATAAACAATTCATACATTGTAAATTGCTCACCGTTCTGAGTAGAATGATGAAACGTTGCTCTATCCGTTTGTCCTGTGCATCCATTCTGTCTATGCTACCTGCCTCTTAGTCACTTGGGGGCCATCTTGGTTATCAGATGCACGACCATGGTATCATAGTGCTTATGCTCAAGTAACCCTTATTTTACTTAATAATGGCTTCAATAGTACAAGGGTAGTGGTGCCGGTATATTGTTATAGTTGTTCTATTTTATTATTAGTTATTGTTGTTAATCTCTTACTGTGTCTAATTTATAAATTAAACTTTATCATAGGTATGTATGTTTAGGAATAGTATATGAGGACTGTCTGGCAAGTATCCAGCCATGTAATATGACAAATAGAGATATTTATTGAAGAAGATAAAAGAAACATTGTAGGTAGGATAATGATGCTCCAGTCCCCTTCAAAGTAGGCACCTTGGGACCTCACACAGCTCTCCCAGCATCTCAACGTAAGCTGTACATGTTCCAACATTCTCAGGTGTTCTGCTTATTGCAGGCCTTCCAGAACCTGGATCACTTTCAGCAGATGCTCGACCATCTTTGAAGTGTTTGTGCCACACTGTTATTTGTGCTGCACTCATTGCATCATCCCCGAAAGCTTTCTGAATCATCTGAATAGTTTCCACATAAGAATAATCAAGCTTAATGCAAAATTTGAGGCAGATTCGTTGCTCTACTCACTCAGTCATGCTGAATGGGATGGCCACACAGTACACATGGTCACTCAATGGCATCTAGCACCCCACTGACAAGTGTGCAGTGAAGGTGTCATTGTTCACACATGCACATTACAGTCCACTCTCCTTGGCTGCCAGGTTACATCAATGTCACGCCACCCATTCTTGTTATACTAACAATGGCTGGATATTTCCGGACATCCCTTGTTTATAGGTTTGGTACTACCTTTGGTTTCAGACATCCACTGGGGTCTTGGAACATATGCCCCATGGATAAGGGGGGACTACTGTAGTTTTGTACTCAACATTTTATTTAAAATTCCTAATAAATGATAAGGTAAACATATTATCAGAATTAGTTTCAATTCTGAATAACAGACTTTAATAAGATAGAAATCTATGTTCTATTACATAAAAGTCTGGAGGTTGATATATTGACTTTCCTTCACTAAGTCCTCAAGAAACCAGGCTCCTTCCAGCAAAATCTTCTACCATCCTTAAGGAGTGGCCCTGTCCTCTTTGTCTAAAAAAGCAACTGGACCTCCAGCCATCATATCTGCATTTCAGACAACGGGATGGAGAAAGATTTAAAGAATAAAGGAGGCAATGGGCTTGCATCTGTCATCTTTTAAGGAAGGTTCCTCAGAGCTGCTGCATGACACTTCTAATTACACCCAGAACTTAATCATATGGACATCCCTATCTACAAAGGGAGAATAGAAAATGAAATCTCTATTTGAGACAACATATTTACCAGCTAAAAACTGTGAGTTTGATTCCCATGGAAGAAAGTGGGAATGGATACTGATGGACAGTGGCAGTCTCTGCTGCAATTATAACTCATTTTTACAGATGAGGAAATGAACACACATAGGGTAACTTATCCCTGATAACACATCTGGTTTGTGTCAGAGTCAGGATATGAATTCCTTTCTTCTTGATCCAAATTCAGCACTGATTTCACTATACAACAACAGCCTCCATCAGTTGAAATGCAAAATGGTTCATTTTTTACAATTTTTTTATCTCGTCAGACCTGACATATTATCACAGTTATAAGTCTAAATTTTTTTTTCCAAACAAGTCAATATAGTGAATGCATTATATTAACCATTATTCTAGTCCTTAATTTTCTTTCTTTATCTCTCTGTAATGTATTAAACTCTGGATAATAATCTGTAGGTTAGTTTTATTTTCTTCATTTTTTGGTCTTGGTTCTTTATCCTGATTGATATCAGTGTAATTATTTTTTTTTGTTTCCTTTACAATCAATACTGTATACCTAGTACCTGATGGTTCTGTTATAAAATTAGACATTATCCTGAAGCATCCTTTAATATTTTTCTCTGGCATTATATCCTACAGATAAAACCATCCACCATGGCAGTTTTACATGACTCATATTTACCCTTTTTCCTTATGCTCACCTCTGCTATAGTTTTTTAAAGCCTCTCTTTTATGACTTCAGTGATCCTCAGAGGCTCCCAAAATCCAGGAGCCTCAAGGCTTCTGAATCCTATGAAGACCTGGTTTCCCAATACTTCTAAAATACATTTTAAGATAATATCCCTCCTTTTCAATATTCTCTATACTACAGGCTCATCTATCTGCTGTATCAAAGCCATAATATTTGTCACCTTTTTCAGAGTATCCAGAGCTTGAACTCCACTCTGCCATTTTCCTTGTCACAGTCATCTTCGCCACAGCTCCTGACATCTGGAACCATCTCTTGCAACTCCTGGACACTTCATCAATCTTCCAATCTCACAATATAAAAAAGAAATCTTGACTGCCTAGTGGATACAATTTCTCTCCCTTCATATTTGAAATGATTTCTTATCTAACCCTCAGGAATCACATATAATACAAAACTTCTATTGTTTAGTGAACTGGCAAGCACTTAATTTAATTTTTCAACTAGCAAGTACTTAAATCTGAATGCAAGTATTTCTCAATGAATTGGGATTTTTTTGTTTTTTGGGGTGTGTGTGTGTGTGTGTGTGTGTTGGGGGGAGGTCAAGTGTAGACCCTTGAATGATTCCTGTTAACAAAGCAGTGTAAACTGATACCTACACACTTTGCATTGTCAGAGAAGAATGAATACATCAGAAAGTTTGGCATTGACTATACTTGAAATGGAGAATAATGGAGCACCTCTAAGCAAATAGGAAACTGTAATATACAAGGGGTGTTCTGCTGAAAATATAAAATATGAGACCACAGATCAAGTGGTTTATGAACAGCAGCAGATCTCAAGAGAATGTTTCCCCTATAGACATACATTAGTGGTTTAATGACAGCACTTTTGACAGTTAAGCCCTATAAATGATCTCATACAATTATCCTCCCTGGAAAAAAATGCTTTCAGAGACTTAAGATTGGATAAAGACATCTACTTAGCAGCAAAAAGAACCAAATGATACAGTCATTTATTATTTTTTATTAAACCTATAGGTACAAAATTTATTTTGACAAGGTTGCTGAAAATACTTCAATGGAAAATGATTGCAAAGAATTTATTGGGTTCTTTCCTCTAAACATTTTTATCTAAGATGTTCCCTTTATATTGTGGGAAAATATGAAGACTCAGTTTGGAGGATCTTTTAAAGGATCTAGCCTTCAAAAGTTGACTCTCAAAGCCACAGATATAATTGAAGTGACTCAGAACACTAGATTTATCCTTAGTTGATTTTAAATACTTTTCTTATTACATCCAACAATTTAATTTTCTTCCTACTTTATCTCTTCATGCAATTCTTTAAAATAACTGGCTTCTCCTATGATAAATATAAGGATATTCTATCACAATTTCTTTCCAAAAGTTTAAATGTTCTATTATACCCTTGTTTAGTCTATCAAATGGCTTACATAAAAGACAATCTTTTTTCTCTTCTTTAATTATGTAAATTAGTTGACTATATAAAAAATGGAAAATAATGCCAAAATCATATCCTTAATCACTTTCTCATTTTAAACAAACAGAATATATAACACTCTGGACTTACAAATTATTACTTCCATAACTAATTATATCTCTAGTTTTGCTTTAATACTGTTTTAAAGACACTCCATATATCACTATTTTTGTAACACAAAGAAAAATGTTTTAAATAAAAAATTACCTATTTTTTAAGGCAAGATGTAATTCACAGTATTTGAGAATTTACACTGAAATATTATTTGCACAATCTTCAAACAATGATTAGTGCTATGCATCAAATTATTTCTATTTCTCTGCCTTCTGGCTCATAATAGGATTGCACTCCCTATTTAACTTGTTTTGGGACCCAGAGACTGGTTTTGACAGCAAGCTGTGAATGCAAGTCACCTTCCAGGCTGAGTATTGAACTGCAGGTGAGAGAGACTCTCCCTGAGTTCTTCTCTTTCAACAAGGTGACCCATAAAGTTTGAGATGGTGGCCTCTCTCTCAACCCAGGCCTCCAAGTGACTGTGATGTGTTGAGCCCCCTGCTTACTGGAGATGGACATATAATGTGATCCAGAAATAACCTTTATTATTTTAAACCACAGAATTATGGGGGTAGATTTTTTTCCCCCTTTTACCATAGCAGAATCTATCCTGACTAAAACAAAATGCTTAGACTGTTAAAATGTTACTATCTCTATTTTTTCAGCCTCTCTACCCATTTACTTAAACTTGACACTTATCTTGGTCCACTTTAAGAAATGCTAGTAAAGATATAATAAAAATAAATATAGATACAGAGAGATCAGTGAACTAGAAGCTCAGGGAACATATTTTAAAGTATAACAGTATAAGAAAGCATAGAGATGGGTAGATTTCAAAATGTCTCAGTTACTTCTTCATCAATATTTTTTTAATTATGAAACAGGAACTGAAGTTAAAGAAATGAAATTATATACAGAAATGTAGAAAGAAAACAAAATCATCACTTCCCAGACATGATCACATACTCATATTAACGTTTTGATGTTTCTTGCCAATCTTCTCCTATACATATTCAGTATGTGCATGCATTTACAAATTTAATAATGTACTGTGTGAATTAAAGAATTAAGGTAATAAAACATGAGAACCAAAGAGAAATGCATTTAAATATTCAGATGAATTTATGGAAATGAAGGCTTTTCTTTGAATAGATATATAGTGAGAAACACTGACAAAATTAATTACATTAAACTTTAAACTCATGAATGTTAAAACATCCCAGAAAGGATATGACAACATGTACTTGTGTAGCCTGACATTAAAACTTGGGTTTATAAAAACCATAAATAACACTGTGTAAGAAAAAAATGAGTATTTTCTTTTTGAAACTTTTTAAGACTTTATATTTTGCTCAGAATATATACTCAATGAAAGTATATTATTAAGATTTCATAATCTAGTTGTCAAAAGAAAATTAATTCACATGAAATTATTCACAAAAAGAACATAAAACATCAATTGCATAATTAAGGGCTAAATTTTGTAATACAGACCAAAAATACTTTAAGAGTACAAAGAAAGGAAATATTTATGAGAGAGTAATCAGAGAACAATTCTTAGAAGAAATAAGAACTGAACTCAGCTTCGATTTTCCATAATAAAATAAGATTCCCTTATCTTTGTATAGGACCACACAGGAGCTCAGGCTTGAAGGATGTTGTGACGGAGCACACTGTTCCAGCAAAAGCTGTAAGTGCGCAAGGCCAAACAGGTACAAAAGGGCTTAAGCTAGCTGTGGGGCTAGCCCTGTAGGGGTGGAGTCAAGGTCTAAGTCATTCTAGGAGGACTGGTATAGCTGGAGTTTGATTCAGGCTAGTACTTAGGGATAGGGTCTGCTCTTATGGATGGTAAGTGTCATCAAAAAGCATGTCAGTGGGCTGTCAGGATCTTTGGAACAGATGTTTCAGTACAAAGCAGGGCCACAGAACTTGGTGAGTGTCCAAGGAAAGGATCTAACTCCCTGGCAGGCTGGCAGGCACTGAGGGAATGCCCTACACCTACAAGCAGATTATTGTTTGGAGCAGGGTCTGACTTCTAGCAATGACCTTGAATACAAAACAACACATAAGGCTGAAGCCAAGCAATATGCATAGAACCATCATAACAGGAACGCTAAAGAGAAGATACAGGTGCACAAGGAGCTTACCGCCTCAAGCTCATTAAATAGAGGGAGAACTTCAGTCAGCAAAGCTAACTCCAAATTTGACCTGCTGCTATAGATATGGCTTCTAAAACACAGTCAGATTTGGGCTCCAGATTAGGGTGGCGCTGAGTGTGTAGATTAAAGATTTTTGTTACCTGAAGTTGAACAGAGTTTGGAAAGTCAGAACCTGACGTTTCCCAATTTTCCAAATGCTTTCATATGCACCATATTATTTGAAAGCCTATAGACTTTTTTTTAAAAATATTTTTTTCTTTTTTTAAAGACTGGGTCTTGCTATGTTACCCAGCCTGGAGTGCAGTGGCTATTCACAGGCACAATCCCACTATTGATCAGCACAGGAATTTTGACCTGCTACCCAACCTGGGCCAGTTTGCCCCTCCTTAGGCAGCCTGATGGTCCCCACTCCCGGGAGGTCACCATATTGATGCTAGACTTAGGTGTAAACACCCAATTGGCATAATGCACTACAGCCCAGAACTCCTGGGCTCAGGCGATCCTCCTGCCTCGGCCTCCCAAGTAGGTGGGACTATAGGCACACACCACCACGCCTGGCCTATGGACCTTTCAAGTAGGAAAAACAAGTATATTTTCCTTATTTTGGAGAGGAAACATGACATGCCCAGGTCATGTGGTCAGTAAAATTGTGTTCTATCTGCTCCTCAGTGTTTTCTTTGAACTGTAGGGAATTGTGTGGCCTCCTGTAAAACTGTAATTAATGACAGAGAGAAAAGACAAATTGTGAAAATAATGGCTTTGATTTAACCAAGAGACTAAAACTTAAATTACCTTTAGAAAAGTAAGGTGGTAAAACCATGCAAAGCTTCCATGTTGTGGATAGTGTATTAGTCTGCTAAAGATGCCATAACAAAATATTAATATTAATGCCAGTATCTGGGTAGCTTAAACAACAGAAATTATTTTCTCAGTTCAGGAGGCTAGAATGCCAAGATCAAGGTGATTGTAGGGTTGGTTTCTTCTGAGGCTTCTCTCCTTAGCTTGTAAATGGCTGTCTTTTCCCTATGTCTTCACATAGTCTTCTCTCTGTGCCTGTGTACAAATGTCCTCTTCTTATAAAGACACCAGTTTTACTGGCTTAGGGCCCACACTAATGCCCTCATTTTACCTTAATTACCTCTTTAAAGTCCCTATCTCCAAATATGGCCACATTCTGAGGTACAAGGTGTCATCAACATATGAAATTTGGGAGAACACAATTCATCCCCTAACAGATGGTTTTAAAATCACGGTTTTTGGCCGGGCGCAGTGGCTCACGCCTGTAATCCTAGCACTCTGGGAGGCCGAGGTGGGCGGATCGTTTGAGCTCAGGAGTTCGAGACCAGCCTGAGCAAGAGCGAGACCCCATCTCTACTAAAAATACAAAGAAATTATATGGACAGCTAAAAATATATATAGAAAAAATTAGCCGGGCATGGTGGTGCATGCCTGTAGTCCCAGCTACTCGGGAGGCTGAGACAGGAGGATCGCTTGAGCTCAGGAGTTTGAGGTTGCTGTGAGCTAGGCTGATGCCACGGCACTCACTCTAGCCTGGGCAACAGAGTGAGACTCTGTCTCAAAAAAAAAAAAAAAAAAAAAAAAAAAAATCACGGTTTTGAAGGTAAGATAGGAAATAGAAAGCCACTGAAAACTTTGAAACAAGTGGCATGATGAAAGTGATGCTTGAGAAGGATTACTATGGCAATGGATTGTAAAATGGTTCTGGGAAAAGACTAGAAATAAGGATACCAACCAGAAGGCTGTTGAAATAGTCTAGAAAGGGTATCATGGCAGTATGATGATGCTTCCAAAGATATGCAATTTTGAAAATGTGATGAGGCTCCCTCCTTTTTTAGCTTTGAGTAAATGTATGTCATACAACACATTTCTACATTTCTAGAAATGGTAACAGAAAGCATTCTGGTTAATGCCATAATATAGGAAAGAACACAAAAAGGAGTACATGAAAGGTAACAAAAACATATTCTTGATGCTGCATTAATGTTACATAATAAGATAATTATCATATAATATTCTACTAGTATAGTAATCTTTCCCCATTCATCGTGTATTTCTTTAGCAAGCACATATTGGATAGCAGCTGTATGCTCTGTGCAGAAAGTAAAGGGCCTAATCCTCCCCTAGAGGAACCTAAGTTATTATTTATGTTCTCTAAAAGTATGTATATTAATTTTTTCAAATAATTTAAACTTTTTTGGTATCTTTGCCAAAAATCTCCTCCTCTAGGGCTTAAGCTCCATGAACAATCATTAATTTACCCACCTATAAATCATGGAGAAGCCATCAAGTTCCTCTTCCACTGAGAAGCAGAACATTTTCTTCATAAGGACAATCCCGCTATAAACATGCCAGAGAACACACTCTCATACCTGAAGCCTCTGCTAAGTGCCTTCAATCACCCTAATTCTCATTGACTTCAAAGAGAGCTCAGAAAAGATATGGTGGAGAAACAAGAAGTTGGCAGGAGTTGTACCAACACATCCTCAAACCACAGTGTGTTAAAAACACAAACCTTTCATGAAGCTAAGTGTCAACAAATGATACTTAGCATTTTCAAAGAGCTTCCCAATGGTCTAATTAAATGTTATGAGGTCAATCAGTATTATTAGCCTCATTGTGTAGATAAGAAAATGGAAACACAGAAAGGTTAAGTGATGTGCCCAGGCATTTATAGTTCAATAGCGTTCACAGTAGTATCTGAACTCACAGGGCCTGACAACCAAGGAATGCTTCAGCTTGTCTTCCAGTTCCCCTCAGAAATATTCTGGATCACTATAATTCATCAGCTGCCATTTACGAACATTCTTTATAGCTATTAAAGGTTTGATTTAACTTCTGAAGGTGAAGGTATTTATCCCACATCAAAAAATAACCAGAATTTCTCCTCAAATAGCTCCAAATCCAAAGAGACAGATAAGGCTCTGCTGAACATTAAATTCTGTTAACAGAGAACTCTATGAGATTATCAGTAATTTATATGTGTTCTTACGTGGTGTTTTTTCTGCATATCTTAGCGATAAATATAAGCTGATGAATTTCCCATCATAATTAACTCAATCAAAATCCTTGAAGTTCCATAAACTCTCATAAATTTTGTACAATCCTATTACTGCAAGAGATCACTCAAAATGCTATTAAATCAAAGTTTGACACATTAAAATGATACAACCAAAGTTGTAGCCTTAGAATAAATTGTTAAATAACTCACATCACATTGAATGTTTAGTATTAGCTTAAATGTCATCCTCTTAATAGAGAGGTTAATATAATAATGTATAATTTAGGCTAGTTCTTTACCTACTACTAATAACTTTATTGCAAGTTCATATAAGAACCACCATCAGTGGATATAGTTAATGCTTATACATGTTAAACTTTAAATCTCTTGCATATGCACTTGCACTAGAATGTTTATTGCAGCAAAATTCACAATTGCAAAGATGTGTAATCAACCCAAATGCCCATCAATACATAAGTGGATTAATAAAATGTGGTATATGTATACCATGGAGTACTATTCAGCCATAAAAAAAATCACCAAGCATTTTTTAATGTCTACTCTGTGTATGAACCAGGTATTCCATAGAAAATTCTAGCTAGTATATTGATGACAAAAAAAGAAAAATTTTGTTTCCATGTTGGGGTATTAAAAGTAGTGGAAATGGAAAGACAGCTATACACAAAGGGATTGGAGAAAATATGAATTTGCAATAGGTTTTATACTAAAATGTCATGTTTCTCTTTACATATTAAAAAGATTAGCAATATCAAAAAACAAAATGATAAAAAAGTAGTATCCACAGGGGAGGGTACTATGATGGACAATTGTCATGTTGGTGGGATAACCAGCATTTTTTGAGCATCTTTCCTATAAAAGAGAAGCCTGGTCTCACTTTCCTGTACTCCCTTGTACATTGAGAAGGTCATATGGCCTCAGCTCCAAGCATGAGTTGCCCCTATACAGCACTTCTGCTTAGAACTCACTTTCTGGCAAGAGTGTAGCTGAAGCACTTATTTTGGGGGGTGGGGAAACAGTGATGAAGATGCTAGTATCCAGACCCAACATCAGCAGGGCAGCTATGGGTCTACCTCCTTTCCCAGTAGGGACGGCAGTGCACTTCTCCATGTGGACAGCCTCATACTGTGGTTAGGCATTGTTCCTGTCTTCAGATCTTCCAAGCTTGACTCTCTGGCCTTCTCAGAGAGTCTGTAAGCCACTTAATGTCAATTAATGAAGTATTTGACTATTTAAACCATACAGACTCTGCTTCATTGTCTGAATCTCAAACTTTAAGATTTCCTACATGACATTTATCTTAAGACAAAAGCTTAAGAGACAAACAGGCTTGAGGCACTGTGGCAGATATTACTACTATTCACTAATATTCTGCTTTCCTTTCTGGCAGGGACACAATAGAAAGCTTGTGTAATTTGTCTGTCTCTGTGAACTTAGGCACATCTTGTGACTTGCTCTGCCTAATGAGTAAGCAGAAGTGACATGTATCCTTTCCAGATGAAGCCATTTAATTTCCAGGTCTCCACTCTCTGCCCCGGTCGTCTTTTGCTGAGGCTGTCATGGATGTTTGTGTTGATGTGGAGGGAGCAATGCTGAGCCACCACAGAGAGCACAGCTGCCTCACAGAGTGGCCAAGATCTGCAGAGGATTTTCGTGGAAAAGAAGTAATCAAATTGTCATTTAAGCCACCAAAATTTGGGTTGTTCATTACTCCAGCAAAACTTACGCTATCCTTACTAGAACAGGCACATTAGAAGAGCTATACATGATCACATTAATCTGTAAATAAATTAAAATGATTGCTTAAACCAACAATTAGAGTTTTCATATAATCCAAACTGACTCTGTAACAATATGTAAGGAAGTATTTAAATCCCATTAGATTTACTTCTTTTTATTATATTTTTAATGTATACATATGAACACAATGGTCTAGAGTCAGTGTGAACTTTTTGAGCTCCATAATGCTGTGATAGAGAATAGAATTAACCCTATGTATGATCTGTGGCAATACAGAACTCTTGCATTAAAAACTTATACAATTCTTACCTATTTGGCTATTTGACATATTTTCTGATGGTAGAGTTGAAATACTTGGAAAATGGAGTTGATAAAAGGCAGTAACTCTAAATCCACTCTCAAGAATTTCAAGTCAGAAAATAAAATGTAAAATGGTCTCCATATTAGAATCTGAGAATACTTGTACCTGGGCTAGTAAATAAGTTTCACCTACTATGTCTACTAGGATTGATTAGTAGTGACTCTTTGGAAGCCTATGTAGAGTAAGGAGTCTAAGGATAAATCTAGATTCATTCAGTAAGGGAGCCATGATTGACTTAACGTATTTGTATTAATAGTAGGCATGGAAGGGACTAGTATAAACACAAATGCCACACACCAATCCTCCCTCCCTGATGCTTTAATATCTGCTTTTGTGTGTATTGTAAGTTTTCTCTGGGTTTGAAACACTAAACACTTTCATTTAATCTTAAGCAAACAGAATAGAGGACCCTAAATGGAAATGTGCTATTTTAGACAGTCTATTGCATAACACACTCCATCTTGCCAAATATAACTCTATAATAAGATTAAAATTTCTGTTTTGTTTAAGATTGCTTTGGCTCTTTGGGCTCTTTTCTGGTTCCAAATAGAGTGTACAATTATTTTTTCTAGATTTGTGAAACATGACATTGGTATTTTGATGGGGATTGCATTGAATCTGTAAATCACTTTGGGTAGTATGTACGTTTTAACAATATTGATTCTATTGATCCACGAGCATGATGTGTTTTTTCATTTGTTTGTGTCATCTGTGATTTCTTTCCTCAGTGTTTCATAGTTCTCTTTGTAGAGAGCATTTACCTCCTTGGTTAAATATATTCCTAGGTATTTTGTTTTCTCTGTAGCTATTTTGAATGGTATTGAGTCTTTGATTTGATGCTCAGCTTGACTGTTATTGATGTATAGGAATGCTACTAATTTGTGTACATTGATTTTGTAACCTATGACTTTGCTGAATTTATCAATTCCAGTAGTCTCTTGGTGGAGTCTTTGGGGTTTTCTAGATATAAGATCACATTGTCAGCAAAAAGCAATAGTTTAACCTCTTCTTTCCAGATTTGGATACCCTTTATTTTTTTCTCTTGCTTGATTGCTCTGGCTAAGATTTCCATTATTATGTTGATTAGAAGTGGTAAAAGTGGGCACCCTCATCTTCTTCCAGTTCTTAGTGGGAATGCTTTCAACTTTTCCCCATTTAACATGATATTAGCTGTGGATTTGTCATATGTGGATTTTACACTTTTGAGATATGTTCCTTCTATGCCTAGTTTGTTGAGAGTTTTTATCATGAAAGGGTGCTAAATTTTATTGAATGCTTTTTCTGCATTTATTGAGATAACCATATGGTCTTTGTTTTTGTTTTAGTTTATATGGTGATTCATATTTATGGATTTACATATGTTGAACCATCCTTATGTCCCTGGGATGAAGCCCATTTGATCATGGTGGATTGTCTTTCTGATGTGCTGTTGAATTTGGTCTGCTAGTATTTTATTGAGGATTTTTGCATGTATACTCATAAGGGATACTGGTCTATAGTTTTCTTTTTTTGTTGTGTCCTTTCCTGGCTTTGGTATCAAGATGATACTGGCTTTATAGAATAAGTTGGGAAGGATTCCCTCCTTCTCAATGTTATGGAGTAATTTCTGCAGTATGGGTACCATCTCTTCTTTCTAGGTCTGGTAAAATTTGGCTGTGAATCCATCTGGTCTGTGGCTTTTTTTGTTGGAAGGTTTTTTATTACTACTTCAATGTCTTTGCTCATTATTGGTCTGCTCAGGAGTTCTGTTTCTTCCTGACTGAGTCTAGGGAGGTTGTGTGTTTCCAAGAATTTGCCCATTACCTCTATGTTTTTGAGGTTACGTGCATAGAGATATTTATAGTATTCACAGATGATACTTTATATTTCTGTGGCATCAGTTGTAGTATCTCCTTTTTCATTTCCGATTGAGCTTATTAGGGTCCTTTTTCTTCTATTCCTGGTTAATCTAGCAAGAAGTCTATCCATTTTTTTAATCTCTTCAAAGACCCAACTTTTTGTTTCTTTGCTCCTTTGAATTTTTTCCATTTGTTTGGTTCTGCTCTGGCCTTATTTATTTCTTTTCTTCTGCTGGCTTTGAGTTTGGTTTGCTCTTCCTTTTCTAGTTCCTTGAGATGTGTCTTAGATTGTTAATTTGTGATCTTTATGTCTTTTTGATGTAGGTATTTAAGGCTATGAATTTTCCCCTTAGGACTGCTATTGTGGAATCTCATAGACTTTGGTAGCTTGTGTCCCCTTTGTTGTTCAGTGTGAGGAATCTTTTGACTTCCATCTTAATTTCTTTATTGAGCCAGTAATTGCTCAGCAGTAGGTTGTTTAATTTCCATGACTTCATGTAGAATTGAGTGTTTCTCTTGGAGTTGATGTCTAGTTTTATTCCACTGTGGACTGAGAAAATAGCTGGTATGATTTCTGTTTTTTTGAATTTGTTAAGACATGTTTTGTGGTGTAAGACATGATCAATCTTGGAGAATAGTCCATATGAAGATGAGAAGAATATATATTCAGTAGTTTTGGGGTAAAACATTCTGTAAATGTCTGTTAGGCCCATTTGTTCTAGAGTCCCATTTAAGTCCAGCGTTTTTTTATATATTTGCGCTTGGATGATCTGCCCAGTTCTGTCAGTGGGGTATTGAAGTCCCCAGCAATTATAATGCTGCTGTTTATCTCTTTGCTTAGATCTCGTAGGGTTTTCTTTATGAATCTTGAACCTCCTATGTTAAGTACATAAATAAGCACCTATAATGACCACCTTTGTCTTTCTTTACTATTGTTGATTTAAAGTTTATTCCAACTTCAACTAAGACATTTAATGACATTACTACTGGACTGTGTCTCAAATACATTTCCTTAGTGTATTATATTTGAAATTATATCATAGTTAGTTGGATTAGAGATCCTCTTCAACTTCATTCCTCTGTAAGATTGGGAGTTATCCGAAAGTAAGGTCCATTGCTAATTCACCTTTCTATCACCAGAACTGGTTCAGAACATGATATATGATACACTTTTAATGAGTGATTGTCAAATATAAACACTCTAAATGGAATCAACAGCATTGCAAAGGCTTTGCTGTTTATATCCTGGAGCTATAGACATGTATAGAAAGAGTTCAATGTGGTAGTTTTGTATATGTATTAGCTGGCCACATGCTTGGCTGTCTTCTTGGAACAGATGGTAAAGTTCTCCAGTGGCACCTCTAAATCAAATTGGGAATTCCTAATGAGACTAGGAGTGGTCTCAGCTGGTAGAAATGCTTGGGATTGTGAGAAGGAAATTAAATAATTAAATGAGCTATCATAATTGATGAAACCACAACAATAAGGACAAGGCCTAGGCCATCAACAGTGACTGCATCTCATCAGCTTTGGTCTTAGATTTAACCCTGGACATTTTCATTCCTGTCACTCCTTTTACTTCTTGGCCTGCCACTGACTCTCCCCCACATTCTCCCCAAAGAGCACTAGCCTACTGGTGGAGATGTGGTGTTAGTTAATGGGCATGAGTGGTATATTTGATGGAGGGGCTGTCCAGGCACTTGCTCTGATCTATTTGTGCTACTGCTGTTTTATATGCAGTAGTGTCTGAGGGTGGGGCCAGCTCAGAGTAGCTTTTGAAGCAACAAAGGACTATTTAATTGAAGACTAGCCTGTCTTCTGCAAATTGTCCTGCTATCCAACTCAATAATTCACTAGAAAGGAATGTTGCATACTAACAGTTTTCTCACATAAAAAACCTGTTGGATCTAAGCTCTTGTATACCAGTGTGTCTGGAAATGTGAGGGAAAATATATTGCTCTAGCCGGAGCAGACTGTTTATGTTTTACCAAAGCTTAGTCTCTAAGCAGATTTTCATTGCAGTCTCCAATATATTTAGGAAAACAAAGTTGCCAGAAAACACTCTCTGTTCTTTTATCCAGTGCTTAAAGCCTGAGAAAACCTTAGCATCAAACAATAACTCAGTTATATTTGTAATCTTAAACACCATCCAGAAGAGTATTTCAAAAATTATATGCTAGGAAAGATAAGGCTCTACCCCATAATTTCAGGAACAACTATATGTCAGGCTGCCAGATAAATATTTACAACACATTCAAATTTAGCTGAACTTATATGACTTCAATCAGTGAAACTGTTTCCAGACCCAAAGGTCACAAAAGCTGTTATCACGTTTCCCGAGCCTGATGCCACATTTGTGTCAGAAACCAAACGCCACACACTCTAGGCTTCCTCAAGTCCTCGAAAACTGATACAAGATAAGTCTTCTCCCTCCTCTTTCTGCCCGTGGAAAACACCTTTTCACCCCTTCTTTATGCAGTAACCAAATCTTGCGTCTTTGAACAGGTGAAGGGGCTGGCCAGCCCATTGAAGCAACCACATCTTTCTGCCCTTGAATGTAATTTGCAAAATGTTTAGGCTGAAACTTCAAGGGAATGAACTAACACGACCATTGAGGGCGGATGTAAAGAAATCCCACAGTAGCAGGCTCCCAGCCAAATTTACAGTGTCAAGTTATCTGCCTAAAAAATGTTACAAGGGCCATAGAGGTGCCCAGAGTGAGGGCCTGCCAATTAGGAGGAGTGTGAGTGAGACTTATGGGGCTGGCCAGGGTGACAGGGCCACAGTCATCATTTGGCAGGAGGCAATTTAAAGATAGGTGTCTGACAGCGTAGCCAGGATTCTCAGGAGCTTATGCACGGTTCTTGGAACTGCACTCTCGTTTGTAATTGTTTTACTCAGATTAAAAATGCCTACTGTTCACTCTACTTGATGGGTTATAATAGCACTTTTCTTTCCTTAAAAAACCAACACTTGCAAAGTTTAGTCAATGGTCCCAGAGGTGTGGGATAGAGAAGCATGAGAAAAAAGCACCATATTTCTAGGGTTTTATTTTTTACCTGTTAGCTGGGGAAAAATTGGTAGGAATTCAGAACAAGTCACACAATAAGCATCAAAATCAAAGCTACGCTTAACTAACAATTAACATTTCTAACATTATGAATATTGTACTTTATTAACCTAAGGATTTATAAAGTAACATAGTATCAAACTATCTTAACAGGCTTAAATTTCTCTAAAAAGGATGGTGAGATACATAGAACAGGGTGAGAAAGATACTACAATTAAAAGGAGAGAAATTGGACTTTATTTTATGCAGTGTTCCATGTGTTTAATTATCAAATGGACTTAAAATACTGAAGTAGTCAAGCCCAAGTGATGAATTTTCAGGGTGTGTTTAGACTGCATATAATAACTAAGTTGCAAATTGTCACAGGATTGAAATAAAACTGTGTGGAAATATGATATTTTCAGGGCTCTGAGATTATGTATCTTTTCAAAGAACGTTGGAAAGAATTGGCATTGGGATAACTAGAGGAAAACTTATAGGCCATAAATTATCCACAAGGTAAAAGAGGTGAAATAAAATAAATTCGAAGATCAACTTAGTAGTATTAGCTTCACTTTTCAGTTTTCTACTGTAAAATAACACATTTAGATGAAATTAAGAATGAAAATTTTAGTGTTCACTATGTGGCAGTTTCAATACGTTCTAAGTGCCGTCTGTGTATTAGCTCACTTACTGTTCAAAACCAACCCTGTGAGGTGGATACTGTTATTATTCCATTTTACAGATGAGGAAATGGAGGCAACAGAGGTTAGATAATTGGCCCAATGATATACTAAATGTCTAGTTCAGTGCTTGAAGCAGGATTCAAATCCAGTAACCTGGCTGCAGAGCTTATGCTATAGACATCTCCATCTAGCAAACTACAAGATTAACATTGTGATTGGTTATACACACATGAAAAAGTTTGAATTCTCTTTGGTTGAGATATGTCAGAGGAGTACAAGTAAAGTGAAGAAATATGGGCAAAGCTTTGAGGCACCTTCTCTTCCATGTTACCTTCAGGAATAGAGTTCAGAAACAAACTCCAATCAGGCTATATGTAAGTCAAAAAATATTTTCCAACACCATAAAAGAAATAGACATGCCATAATTATTTACTACTTGTTTTATTTAAATATTTTAAATTTTAATATTTATTTACTATTGCAAAACAACTGCTGCCATAGCACCTTAATGTGGTAAGTTAAATTTTTAGTTGTCGGTTCCCAGAAAGATAATTGGTAAAACAGGTCTGTTCTTATCTCAGGGAGTTCTCCACAGAGAAGACGTGATTGGAACATCTTACTTCTGGGTGGTCCAAGCAATCCAGAGTGGTGTTAACAAAATGATAGCAGCTTCTTTAATAAAACAGAAAGATAATCCTTTTTCCTGGATCACTAGGTATATTTTTAACATATATGGAGCATATCTTGAAGCTCATCCTTAGCATCTAGGTAACTGATTAGTTTTTACTAAGACATTTGCTTCTCTAATATCCATCCAGTTTAACTATTTGAGAGAGTTTCAAAAAGTTCCTATTGCTCTTTCCACATTTTTTTCTCTTTTTTTCTTAAGACTCACACTGATATTTGGCAATGTGTAGACACAGCTGAAATTCTATTAATTCTCAGTCGTGTCTGGTGCTCTGATTAGAACCCAGGGTCCTTGCTTCTTATTAAACAAGCTAAAAATTCTAATTCAATTCAAGAATTAAGCAAAAGTTCACTAGGAAGAAGATAGCTTCTGCTGGAAATGAGAACTGGAAAATATGGGTGTTCCCTTCCAGGTATTCTCATACTTTAGAAATTTCATTGTTTTTGATCACTCAAAATTTCACCCAGTTCCCTATATTTCCACTTTAAAATTTGGAAATTAATCACGATTCTTTTTTTTTTTTTTACTGATAAATATAGAAAGTGTTTAATTGCAGGATAGTCTCAACATATGTATGCCTGCCTTTTCTCCAAACCACAGGAAGACCACCCTAGGCTTCCCTTTTTTGTGCCTCAGATGGACAAATGCCAGCAAGCTGCTCCAAAATGCAAAAGGAGATCAAAAATAAAGCATAAATCATTAAAGAAGGAGCATCTACTGCTTCTTTATCCCTCTGGTTCCTAGGCTATTCCAAATGTCAGGGCACATCAGAAATGTAAAGTTCAAGGATGATGTATTAGTTCTGATTCTGTACTTAGGAAAGCTGGCAGCTCCAAAGCAGAGAAAGCTGCACAAAATCTGCTTTGGCAGAAGCTTGCTCTCTCTCTCCGTTCGGGAGGGGGAGGGTTGAAACAGCTATGGGAATCTGGCTTTCTCCCTTGCTGTAGAGGAAAAAGAGAAGTAAATAACCAATGATGACTAGCTTTGGCTTTGAATGTCCAGCAATTATTAAATGTACACAGGCTTTCAGTAAATTAAGAGAGTTGGTGACCCACAGGACCATGCAAACCATTTATGGTGCTGAAATACTTAAGAGTAAAATTTGATTTTTGTATTAAGGTTTATGCATCATGATTGAGAGCATGTGTAAGAATAGAGACAGGGATTCAGAACATGTACATACTAGAAACCATGTTTCTAACTTATGAAAATTCCAGTACTTATAAAAATGATAATCGAATATTTACACTCAATAAAAAGCAATTGATGAACAGATTCTCCTCTGAAGGTAACAAGCAGAACTTAACCTATTGAAAGTCTTGTCTAGCCCAAATGTTTCCCAACTCCAGCTTTCCCTGGGCTGGAAAACTCCACTCCCTACTCCCTCGCAGGCTGAGAAGCCACTGAGTTGATTAATCACATTATGTCTCAAGAAAGTGCTGTTAAAATGTATGTGATGCTCTAGTTAGGAGGTTTCTGCACCTGAGAGAAACTTTATTTAGTAACCTATATTAACTTGAATATGATTCTATTTTGAATTCAATCTGAGAGTCTACTCCTTTCTAGCTAGAACAGAACAAAAAATTCTGGGCAAAATTATTGCCCCCTATATGTTGCAAAATAATAGATTTTTCAACATGCATGCTAAAGATTCAGAGCAGGTAATTGGCAGCAGTTATTTATTTGCTCAGTCTCTAGTATTTTGTTCATTCATTGTCTTTATTTACTTTCTCCCAATGAAGAAAAAATATCTGTAAGTTGGAATCTTCAAAAACCTAAGTAACTTATTTTTAGCAAGTTGGGATTTTCTGCTGATGGGGGACAGCAGCTTCCATCCACCTCTCAGCCCAGTGGACTCTGGCACTGACTCTTCCCGGACCCTGAGTGGGCTCCTCACAGTAATGCACAAGTGAAGTGAATCACATTTTGCACCTTCAGGGCCTTTTTGGGATCTTTCCCTAAAACCCTGGGGCCAGGTAGGGAAATTTTTCCAAGGACCCAGGAGCACTAAGTTGATTTGGGGACAAGAACCAAGTTTGCGAGGGCACATCTACTGCAGCCCATTTAGAGATATAAACCAGCAAGCACTTCAGGACAACAGAGGACGAGAGAAGAAATTGAGACAACTCTTGTTATTTCTTTCTTTCTTTTTTTTTTTTTTTTTCTTATTTCAATAGCTACAAACAATTCTTGTTATTTCATCTCCTGGAGTGTGTAGACTTTCCCTCTAGAACTCTCCCACTAACATGATTCAGTAACCACTTCCCAGTTTCTGTGTCTTGCTCAGTTTGAGCATTTTGAAAGAGAAAACATTTTTATGCAATCAGAGCAGGTATCCATAGCTAGACCACTCAGCTATGGCCAGGGAGCTAGGCCAGCTTCCAGGAGGCTGTGAGGATTTAGGCGGACGGCACTCTATAGAAGCTGGAGAAACACCTCAATACGAGTCCACTACACAAACCAGCACTTTTCAAATGTCCCGTGCACGCAGATACACAGGTATCTTGCTACAGTGCAGTTTCTGATTCAGCTCATCTGGGGTGGGGCTGGAGATTCTTCATTGCTAACAAGTTTTCAGGTGATGTCAATGCTACTTGTCCGTAGACTACACATTCATGGAGTAGCAGGCATTATACTACTATATGCTATAAGTTTTTGCTTTAATGACAATAATAATAACTTTCATAGAACATTTAACATGTATTAGGCACCAATTGAAGTGCATTATAAGTTTATCTCATTTTAAGCTGTAGAACCACCATAGAAGTGGATACTCTGATCTCTGATTTACAAATGAGGGAACTGAGACAGAAATGTTAAGTAACCTGTCCAAGATTTGAGCAATTTATGCAAATATCTCATTACTCTGACCAAACGATTGAAGCAGCCTCTGTTGTTTCTCTCTAAACTCCAAAGACTTGTGTAGTATCTGAATATGGATCACCACGTAAGGGTTATGTCTAGCCAAATAGCATCAAAACTTTTCCACATGGGATCAGTTTAGTAATAGTACTTCACAGTTCTCAGAATCACACTGCTTACATATGTCAAGCTCAACAGTATGTAGGAAAATCCAAACTGTAAAAAAAACAAGCTCACTTCTCTGAAGCTTCTATTCTGCTGCCATAGCACTATCTCTCACCATAAAATAAATACACTGTAATTTGAATTGATCTAACTCTAGATTATTTTATTTTTTCAGCATCTTACAAGTGTAATGGTGAGCAAAGGAATGTAACATAATCATGGAATGTTTCTACAATTCATAAGCTATATGAAGTAGCAGTTCGTTGGTTAGGACCTGATTCTAGTAAATGAATTTTTCCTTTGCTCTGAAAACTACCTCTTGTCAATATAATTTCCTGCAAATGCCTCATGGAGAAAACTCCAGCTACAACTTTCAGATACTCTATTCTCTTAGGTGGATGAGTAATTTTATACAAACCCCGTATACTGCTGGTTTGGGTTTCATTACTTTTTAGAGTTTCTATTATTTATTCTTCTTAAGAGTTCAATTGTTAGAGTAAGTTGTTGAAGATCTCTTGAATTAAAATACAAATTAGCAGTACAAATTTTATGCTTCACTAATAAAGCAGGTCACTTTTTGGGATCTTGTTTTCTGGTGGTTCCATGTAATTCAACTATGTCTTTTTTCCTTCCATCTCATAATCAGTGACTAACAGAAACTAATTGTATGTACATAAGGAACTGTCATATTTTTTTCCAGAATGGCTGTACCATTTTATATTCCCACAAGCAATGTATGAAGATTTGCTTTTTCCACATCCTTATCAGGATCTAATGTTATGATACTTTTTTTTTAATTTTAGCCATTCTGCTAGGTGTGTTTTGATATCACATTATAGTTTCAATTTGCATTTCTTTAATGGCTAATGATGCTGAACAGTTTTTCATGTGTGTTTATATTTAGATAGATGAACTCCTCAAAAAGCCCCTTAAAGATGAATTTAAATCATGGTTAGTGCCTTCAAATTGAAACTTAACTTGCATTGTCTTAAAGAAATGTTGTTAGGCATGATCAACAAGTTCTACACTTATTAAATTATTGGTAAACTAGGTTTTGGGGTCTGTGTCAGTCACTGTGTGTAGCATGTATCTGATTTCCAAACAATCATCTTGCAAGCTAAATTTATTTACTAATTCCTTTTTTTAATCTTCTAATCATCCCTCGAAGAATTTTAGGCAGCAGACGGTTCAATTTCCATATTAGGAATCACCTATATGTTTGTTTGCTCAATTCTAAGGATTATTAAAATTTATTTATTCAATCATTCAATGAGTATGATGACTATATAGTGATACTTTGTATGTGCTAGGACCCAGAATAAAAAGCTAAGTAAGGTTAACAAAATTTTGCCTTCAAAGAGTTTACAGTCAGTAAAGATTTTAAATAGACGAAGGTAATCATTTAATATTACATTTCATAAGGAATATTTGTTTTCTCTGTTTCCAGTTTAATTTTAGGCTTTTCATGTTAAATCTCTGATTAGCTTAAAAAAATCAAACTTTGGTGCTTGTGGAATTCATGACACCCGTTTTTCTGACAACTTTCTAGCTTCCTTCCTTTCTCTCCACTTTTGCAATGGACCATGGAGAGGAGAAGGTAAGACCACAGGGCTCCTGTCTTCTACCTGCAGACTTGCCTTCCCCTTCCTACTTTTCTGTCCAAGCTACCAGAGTGCAATGAGCAGGAGAGGGCTCTTTCTTAGATGGTCCCCTTCAAACCTATCACAGAGAACTTTGTTAAAATCTAGACCTCCAAAAACTTTTGAAATTGGCAGAAGAAATGCTACTCCTGAAGTATAATTTTTTTAAAAATAGAAATAACCAAATTATTTTATAAATTGAGTTGTCAGGAGAAGCACCTTTTCATCATAAAGAAATCTTGTTCCTTACATGGTGCAATGTGAAGCAAGCTACAGAATGGGTTTAGTTCTCTTTTAATCATTCAGTGAACTTGTGTGTGTGTGTGTGTGTGTGTGTGTGTGTGTTCTCCTATTTTGTTCTGCATACTGTTCAAGGTAGTAGAGAGTAAAGTCAATCATCCACTATCCTACTTTGCCAAGAGCTCACCCTCTAGCGGGAAGCAGAAATGTAAATGGAGAATTCAAGTAAAATGCCCTAAGTGCTTCTGACTTGTCATGGGGACAGAGAAAGAAGAAAATAACTCTTCAGCTGGTGACAGAGTGAAAAATTGGTGAGGAGAGATTTCCATCATGCCACATTTTAAGCTATAAATATTTAGAATATGGATCAAACTTCAAGTACAGTTATGTTTCTGATGCTCTCTTTCATAGGTATTTTGGTATATGTTTGGTTGGTCTGTTGGTGTTTCAGTAAATTCCCTTCACTTTAACTCCATTTGCCTTTATCATATCTCATAAGAGACATTTGAGGTGCATATCGACATACAGGCATTCCCTACTATCTCTAACATTGATTCACATCTTTCAGCCAATTCTACATTTAAAGCAAACATTTCCTGAAATCCAATGTCATCTTGATTTTGTTTTGTTTTTACCAATCTTTGATGTGGAAATCTTGTCAAAAGCCTTGTAAAAATCTAAATAAATTAGGTACATTGATTTCTGTAGTCCAAATGTGTATTTACCTCCACAAAGAACTTTGGTTGGACAATATTGGCAAGAGTTATGTTTCATTGCATAGTATATTCCATCACTGGCCTTTCTCTTTTCTATTCTTAGACTAGGAAGGGATAAAGGTCCCAAAGCTTTTCTTGGTCCATTTGTATCTTTCTTAACAGTGCATTATTTTAATGAGATAAAATCAAAAGTGTAAGTATTTTTAACATCTCAATTTTTTACAGCAAAGCATGTAATAGAATTTTGATAATGGTCTGGAGTTACTATGTTCCTTCCAAAATATGTTAGTCCAACTATACAAAAATGCCAAATCCGAGAGTACAATTAGGCATGTGTATGCAGGCTTTTGCATTTGAAAATCAACATGCAGATTATCTGAAGCATGCTGAAGTACTTAATTTAACATAATGTTTAACTATAGATTTTATTCCAAAATTGTGAGCATAGATAAGTCATTTAAGAGACAAAATGTTTAATTTTAAAAATAAAATTAATTTAAATAGAAATCATTTTATCATCCACATGTCAATGTTTATTTTCTTAAATGTTGCCTGAGAACTATAGATATAAACTATGAGATTCTGTTTTTTTTCTTTAAGGAAAATCACATTCATGTTTGTGAGTGACTCCTTATTTTTTTGTACTATTTTTAATGCTGCATTTTTATTATGGTAGGAAAAAGGCATGCCTTAGGAGTTTCTTGAGCAATATGTTTGTGATTACTTATGAAGAAAGTTTTATGTCTTGCACTTTGGCTGTATTCTGCTTTCTGAGCATAAGTATATTTATGAAAATATTACATGTTCGACTCTTTTTTATTTCCTTTAATGAAACATTCTTTCCTATCCATGTTTTTCAATGTTTATCTGAAGTCACATCCCATTATGTAAAACAGGGAAGTATTTGGCTTATTTTCACAGAATTGTTTGACACTTAAAGGATTAGAGAAAATTTGATTTATGATCTGTAACATGACCCCAAAGTAAAGAAATGAACAATATTCTGAGATCTAAATTCAACTACTGATATAAAGATTCAGTTGATTTCCTTTAGTTATTTGAAATTCTTCCTCATCAAAACCAATCTAAAACTATTCTTGTTTATGTGATTTATAGCTTATGGCATCAATATTTAAAAGGTAAATAATATGTGATATCTTTGGACAAATATGTATCATATGCCTATTATGTCCTATTTCCATGTTTAAATTATTAGCTTCATGTTTTGCTTAGGAAAAGGGTAGTATTTCTAACATAAAGAAATTAATAAAGGCCCAAAGACTTAGAAATGCATTTTTCTTTTGAAGGAAAAAAAGGCATACAGATGAAGTACATTGAATATTTTCTTTAAAATAAATATAGAAATGTCTGATGCCAAAAATACTGATAGTAAAGATTATATATCTTCTTAATTGATATGTTTATAATGATGTTATAATGATATTTGGGAATAATTCCAAAACTAAATTATAAAATACTAGTAGAGAGGAGGCACTTAAATGATAGTATTATTAGGCTTTTCCTAAGAATAAGCTCTCTTATCCTCGCTAAATCATGTCTGAGCACGCAATGGGGCTTGCAGTTTGCTCATTTACTCTAGACAATATGTTAAAATGATTCAGCTAAAAAGAAGGCTAAGGAAATATCTATGTAAAATTAAAATGGCAAGATGGTAAGTATGAGTATCCATATTCCTAACATTTAACTGCCATAGCCTCAGCTACTCTTCCCAGCTTTCTGTAATTTTCAAGAAAGACAATTAATGAGTTTCTATTTTGCTGCCTCTTGGTGATGATATGTTTACACCATTCAGGAAAAAATATAGACCATTATTTTCTCTTAAAAATATACTGATTCTCTCGTGAGTCAATAATAAATTCAGTACACTAGAATGTATTGTTTACTTTGTGTCAAGTTTAAACATCCCAAGATGAAATGTTAGGCTAAATGAAACCCAGGCAGTCAGACTCCAGGGACAATGTTCCAAATCCCATTATATTCACTAGAAAGAAAGATTAACAGATTACCAGAAAAACTGTCTATTCTTTGAGGGGTCCTCAGGGGAGAAAGACAGACAAAACAGCAAATAATTGCAACAGCCTTATAAATGGCAGAGTACAGGTGGTAGAAGTCTCTAGGGGAAAGAGGAAAAAGCATCTACAGTGTCTGGGAAGATACATCTGAACGAATGCAGATGGATAGGAGTTTACTAAATCGGCATTATTGGGAGAGGAAGAACCCGGGGAGAAAAGGTCACTTTAGGAAGAGATAAGAGCAAAGCCAGAGCTAAAAAGATGTAAACATGACACATTCAGGGAACATGTTCTATCTGGAGTTGATCTGTTTGCGGGTCAGGATAGAGAAAGGTTTGGAGGGATAAATAGAGGCCCTGTGGACCTCCTTAATAGGGCTGAACTTCTTCATTTGGAACCACTGAAGAAGTTCAAGAAAAAAATTAAATGGCCACACTTACATTTTAGGGGAAAATTTCTGACAGTCGTGTACAGAGGATGGAGTGGATAGGTTGGAAGTCAAAGGGAGGTTATTGTGGCAATCAAGACAAAATAAGATAAGGGGCCAAAGCAAAGCAATGAAATGATAATGGACAGAGGAGAGATTTGAAAGAGATTATTGAGGCAGAATCCATCAAATTTATGATAAGGAAGGAAGTGATGAAGAAAAAATAATCACGAGGATAAGATCCAGCCTTAGGTGAATAGATAGATGATGGCTTCAAGAAAATATAGAAAACAGAGGAGAAGGTGCAAATTTTGGGGAGTCATTAATAACTCAAGGTGAGAACATGTTGAGTTGGAAGTATCCTATCTTAAAGGAGACAATGGACATTCCAGTGTATGAATTCAAGGAAATTTGACCAATCCAGTTTATCCCAGTTAAAAAATGTATGCGGAAGGTCAATTTATAAAGATGAGGTCATTTGTAAGCATGAAATCAAGCAGGTCTATGTATATGAATGACACTGTTATAGGCTGAAGTGTGTCCCCTCAAAACTCATATATTGAAGTCCTAACTCCTGGTATGTCAGAATGTGGCTATATCTGGAGACAGGGACTTTAAAAGGAGGTGTAAAATGAGGATATTAGGGTGGGTTCTAATCCAATCTGACTAGTATTAGAGGGGGAAATTTGGATACACAGAGAGACACTGGAAGGCACACAAAGGAAAGACCATGTGAAGACACAGTGAGAAAGCAGCCATCTGCAGCCCTACAAGAAAGGCATCAGGAGAAACCTGCTGACACCTTGAACTTGGACTTCTAGGCTCCAGAACTGTGAGAAAATAAAGGGATATTTTGTTAGGCAGCCCTAGCAAACTAATTCAGACTTTATTCTAGCCTAATGCACCACCTTTACCATATGACTATGTTTGCCAGGAGGACAAACTCATTTTTCTGGAGCATGCTGAAAACAAACGTCAACATCTCATTCTTTCAGTTTCATTTTTTCTAGCTCCTTTCTGTCCACCCTATATTTCTACAGACAATATCAATTAAAAATTAGCTTTCCTAGTAATATTCAAATTCTAGATTTCTTCCTGAAACTATACCGAAGACACTTTTGCTGAACTTGGGTGCTCATAAAGTGACCAACATTTCAATTTATATTCTATCTAAGGATGTGTTGTTGTTCCTACACCTGACTAATCCCATTGCTATTTCCTAACTTCCTTGTCAAAAGATAACCTTATCTTAACAGAAACCTATAAAATTGCCCACATTACCAACCACAGTTACATCTGTATTTCTACAATGAGCTGAAACATTTAATTCCACTCAGAAACACCATGTAGTTGTTCACGACATCAGTAGGAAGAATTTTGGAGGCATAATTTACCAGCATTGAAATAAATCTATCCAAAATTAATCACTTTTTAATTTCTGTAGATTTAAACTACATATCAGTTGATATCATCTAAATAGGAATACTATATGAATAAGCTTTAAAAAAACCTGCTACAATAGACCATATTTGTAATAGCTTATTGGCCACTTTTGAAGAGGATTCTATCCTCGTTTTATGATTTATATTTACACATTATTAGAAAAATCATTAATTTATCCATTCAATAAATAAATACTAATTACCTGCTTTGTATCTGGCACTGTGCTAGGTACTGGGAATACAGGTAAACTTGAACCCTTGAGTCCTCACAGACTAGCTGGGGAGAAGGGTGTAATAAAAGATTCTAAGGAGATAATTGGCCTGATTTGCCTTAGTTCTATTTATTACCTTAGCAAAAAATTGTTCCTACTGCCAGCATCTTTAATCCAACTTCAAATATACAATACAGAAAAAGTAGCTATCTGGAGGTAAAACTGCTCTTACAGCTTAAGATGCTAAAATTATGGTGGTGATTACATTTGGAAAATCTATGAGATTCAAAATGTCAGTATTGGGAAATAAACATCTCAGTATCATCAGCTAAATTTTGTCTTTCCAATATTCATTCATAATTTAGAGCCCAGTGCCTCAGAATGTGACTGTACCTGGAGATAAGGACTTTAAAGAGGTGATTCAGTTAAAATGAGCCCATTAGGACAGGCCCTAATCCAATCTAACTGGTGTCCTTATCAGATGAGGAAATTTGGGCACATAGAGTGAAGCCAGGGGCACACAAGCACAGAGGGACAAGCATGTGAAGAGGTAGCAAGAAGGCATCCATCTGCAAGCCGGGGAGAAAGGCCTCTGGAGAAATCAATGCTGCCAGCACCTTGATCTTGGACTTCCAGCCTCCAGACCTGTGGGAAAATAAGTTTCTGCTATTCGAGTTATCCAGTGCATGGTATTTTGTTATGGCAGCCCAAGCTGACTAAGACAGCAGCTATCTGAAAACAAGGCAAGATCTGTAAAGTGAAAACCCATTGGATGGCCCAGCCATTATGTACTTAACTTGGGCATTGCCATAGGTGAGATATCCAGATAATTCAAATCAATCTGTGGATTCTTTTTTTACACTATTAAATACAAATGCGCACAGCACACTTTCTTACAATTATGTCCTGCTGCTTAAACAATAATAACTTGCAAAGAGTGTGAAACTGTTTTTGCTAGTGCTTTTATCCGTACAACATCTGTAACATTTAATGTATCAGTTCCTATCACTGTGGCCGTTCATTTCAATACTTAATGAAGGTTTATTCAGCAATCTTCCCTTCAGTCTTCTCGATGAACCATGATCATTTCTGGCACATCTGGAAAACAGAGCAAACTTTCTTGAATTAATAAAATTAAGTCTGTCAGATTTAGGCCAGCTGGGCATTAAATTCAAACTAGACCAAATACTGGCTGAACATAGTTGCAGCTTGTATAGATCAGATTTGGCATAAAATTGAGTTTGTGATGTAATGTAAATTGTCAAAGTGATACTGCTTCAAATTTCACGTGGTTTATTTTTAAAATGATATACATCATGCAGAAAAATAAAGCCTAACTTAATGTGAAAATAACTACTTATAAGAACAATAGAATGAGAATGTAAGTTGAGCATTCATTAAGAACTGGCATACGGTTCTACATAGTAATCCAGGACTTCATTGTTTCCATTTGGATTGAACAGAAAATGAGAGAATGCCCAGTAAAATGCTACTTTCATTTTTCTTTTATGTGAGAATTTAAAAAAAAATATATATATATATTGCCCTTTAGAAATAGGCATCTTTTATTATACGTTCTTAAGTATAAAATTTTCTTTGCATTTTTTATGAAAAAAAAACCTGTTTGATATGACCACCACAACTATGACTATGTCAAAATAAACCCAATTAACTTAACATCATTAAAATGTATATGCCTTCTTGTGACAAATTCAATATGAGTTTGAGATATCAATTTCACATCACAACCGCCATTTCAATGAATTAAGATTCTTGTCAAAGTACCCTTTGCCAAACAAAAACAACAAAATTCCAAATGTTCTATTGGATAATTTAAAAATATATATATTGTAAAGGGACAACTGAATAAGATATTTTTGTCATAAACCTCTAAACTAAAAAGGTATAGAGAAAATCTAGACTAACACTCAGCACAAACAGCTACTTTTCTAATTGCATCAGAAAGCTAACTATTCACATTTTTGCCATTTTTAATTAATGTGTATTTTCCAAGAATATTTATCTTCATAGTTTCATAAGATTTCTTTAAAAATGACAGCAGATAATAAAATGCATGAATTTTAGGCCTAATTAAAATAATAAAAATGTTTATGTAGTCAAACATATTAAGCTCTTTCAAATGGCCACCCTATTATTATAGTTCATTCATTCAACAAATGATTTCAGCCTGTCTATTATCAGCTGAGCGCAATGATTTTCACAGGCATATGGAGCTTATAGTCTAATGAAAAACATAAAAATTCAATAATTAAACACAAATATAAAATAGATATAAATGTGTTCATTGTGTGTCGGAACACTTTGCTAAGTACTTAAATATATTTTCTCATTCAATCCTCTTAATACCATGAGATCATTATTATCTTTAGTACCATTTCACTCAAGCAGAAACTGAGGAACAAAGAAGTTAATTAATAGCCCGAGGTCATATAGCTTATAAGTAGCAGAGCTGGAATTTGAACCCAGGCACTCTAGCTGTACAGCTTATATTTTTAACTACTATACTGCATCCACCTCTCAAATATATCATTATAAATTATGATATAAGGAAAAATACCATCTATAAAAAAATGTGTACACACAGCCAAATATAATGTGAAGCTGTCAAGGAAAGCCTTTCAAGAGTACTGATTTTTACGCTGAGAATTGAACAACAACTGGAGTAGGGAGAAGATGTGGGTGGAGGTGGGGTAGTAGGGTAGTGTTTCTAACAGAATAAATAGCATATCCCAAAGTCCTGGTATATAAAAAAAAAAAAAAAAAAGTTACTTGGTTGAGCACTTTTTCCCAAACTTTGCATTACAAAGAGCCAAGATGCATTTTATAGTTTGTATTTCATTCAAAAATGAATTTAAATTTTTTATTCAGAAGAAAAAAGCCGAAAAATTTTAACAAACAACAATCAAAAAATGCTTAAAGACACAGAAGATTGCAAAATTGCTTTGCAGGATACTAAGAGGACTGGTACAATAAAAAACTAGTGGCGAAGAACATTGTTTTCAGGGAGCCAGAGAGCCAACCAAGATGGCCGACAAGAGATATTGTTCATTGGAACAGCCTGGCTGGAAGGTAGAATGTTGTACCGAGGAGAGTGAAGAGGAGTCACAGTAGAGGTGTGGTTCACAAAGAGAGACAACTGAGATAACCAGGGACCTCACAACAAAAAACTGTGAAGCTGAGAAAGAAGAAGGTAAAGAGGAGAAGATAGCAGTGCAGATAAAACCTAGAGCAGCTCAGAGCCCAGTGAAAGGATATTTAAATATCCAGGTACAGGAAGCTCAATGGAAACATGGGAGATTCGTTGCATAGAGGCAATCACCACAATACTTAGTCATCAGACTGGCGAAAGTCGATAAGAAGTAAGAACTCCTATGAGCTGTAAGGTGAAAACATCAGGTAACTTAGAAAGGAAAACCCATCAGACTAACTCAAGCCAGAAGGGGGCCCCATTCTCAGTCTTCTCAAACAAAATAATGGCCAGCCTAGAATTTTGTATCCTGCAGAACTAAGTCTCTTATATGAGGGAGAAACACAGACTTTCTCAGACAAACAAACTCTGAGAGAATTTGTCAAGACCAGACCTGCCCTGCAGGAAAGCACTCAGAACTGCATTATACACAAATCAGCACAATAGACACTTACCAGTGTAAAATCACCCAAAACCTAAAACTCAGAGCCCTTATACCACAATGGCTCAAGAGGTAAAACAAAGCAACAAGGTTCTACCCAACAGGATGAACTGAAATCACCCTGCATATCAATTCTTTCAATAAATGTGAATGGCTTGAATTCCCCAATCAAGAGACATAGACTGGCTAAATGGATAAAAAAAAAATACAAGCCAAGTATTTCCTGTCTCTAAGAAACACATCTAACCCAAAAGGACGCATTCACACTGAGAGTAAAGGGATGGAAAAAATATTCCAGGCAGATGGAAACCAAAAGAAAGCTGATGTAGCCATTCTCATATCAGATAACATAGACTTCAAATCAATAGTAGTAAAGAAAGAGAACGATGGTCATTATATAATGGTAAAGGGAGAAATTCAACAAGAAGACATAATAATCATAAATATTTATGTGCCTAACACAGGTGCAACCAGATTCATAAAGCAAACTCTACTAGATCCAAACAAAGTGATAAACAGCAGCATCATAATAGCCAGGGAATTCAACACCCCACTGACAGAACTGGACAGATCTTCCAAGCAGAAAATAAAAAAAGAAACACTGGACTTAAATGGGACTCTAGAACAAATCGACCTAACAGAAATTTGCAGAACATTCTACCCTAAAACTGTTGAATATATGTTCTTCTCATCAGCACATGGAACAATCTCTAAGATTGATCAGATCTTAGCTCACAAAACATGTCTCAACAAATTAAAAAAAAATAGAAATTATACAATGTATCTTCTCAGACCACAGTGGAATAAAATTAGAAATCAATTCCAACAGAAACACTCAACACTACACAAAGTCATGGAAATTAAACAACCTACTTGTGAATGATCATTGGGTCAAGGAAGAAATTAAGATGAAAATCAAAAGATTCCTCAAACTAAATAAAAAAGGTAATACAAGTTATCAAAATCTGTGGGATTCAACAAAAGCAATCCTAAGAGGAAACTTTATAGCCTTAAATGCCTTCATCAAAAAGACATAAAGACTACAAATCAACAATCTAATGAATCATCTGAAGGAATTTAAAAAAAGCAATGAATGCTAACCCCAGAAGAAGAAAAGAAATAACTAAGATCAAAGCAGAACTAAATGAAATAAATAATGGAAGAATTATATAGAAGATTAATGAAGCAAGAAGTTGGTTCTTTGAAAAGATAAACCAAATTGATAGAACTCTCACTAGATTATCCAGGAACAGAAAAGAAAAGGTCCTAATAAGCTCAATCAGAAATGAAAAAGGAGATATTAAAATTCATATCACAGGAATACAAAATATCATCTGTGAGTACTATAAAAATCTCTATACACATAAACATGAAAATGTTGAGGAAATGGACAAATTCCTGTATATATATATAACCTCCCTAGGCTAAATGGGGAAAAAAACAGAACTCCTGTACAGACTAATATCGAGCATCAAAATTGAAGCAGTAATAAAAACTTTCCAAGCAAAAAAAGTCTCGAACCAGATGGTTGCACAGCCAAATTGTACCATACCTATGAAGAATTGGTACCCATACTGTAGAAATTATTTCACAATATCAGGAAGGAAGAAATCCTCCCTGCCTCATTCTATAAATCCAGTATCACCTTGATACCGAAGTCAGTAAAGGACACAACAAAAAAAGAAAACTACAGACCAATATTCCTTATGAATATAGATGTAAAAATTCTCAATAAAATTCTAGCAAACCAAATTCAGTGGCACATCAAAAAATAATCCACCACGACCAAGTGGGCTTCATCCCAGGGATGCAAAGATGGTTCAACATACATAAATCCATAAATGTGATTCACCACATAAACAGAAGCAAAAACAAAGACTATATGATCATCTCAATAGATGCAGAGAAAACATTCAACAAAATTCAGCACCATTGCATGATAAGAACCCTCAACAAAAAAGGCATAGAAGGAACATATCTCAAAAGTGCAAAAGCCATATGTGACAAACCCACAGCTGACATCATACTGAAGGGGGGAAAGTTGAAAGCATTCCCACTAAGAACTGGAACAAGACAAGGGTGCCTACTGTCACCACTTCTATTCAACATAGTGCTGGAAGTCCTAGCCAGAGTAGTCAGGCAAGAGAAAGAAATAAAAGGTATCCAAATCAGTGAAGAGGAGGTAAAACTATTGCTTTCTGCTGACAATATGATCTTGTATCTAGAAAACCCCAAAGACTCCACCAAGAGACTCTGGAATTGATAAATAAATTCAGCAAAGTCTCAGTTTACAAAATCATTTACACATATCAGCGCATTTCTATAGACCAATAACAATCAAGCTGAGAATCAAATCAAAGACTCAATGCCATTCAAAATAGCTACAAAGAAAATAAAATACCTAGGAATATACTTAACCAAGGAGGTGAAAGATCTCTATAAAGAGAACCATGAAACAGTGAGGAAAGAAATCTCAGATGACACAAACAAATGGAAAAAGACATCATGCTCATCAATCAGTAGAATCAACATTGTTAAAATATCCATACTACCCAATGTAATGTATAGATTCAGTGCAATCCCCATCAACATACCAATGTCATATTTCACAGATCTAGAAAAAATAATTCTACACTTTGGAACCAGAAAAGAGCCTGAATAGCCAAAGCAATATTAAGCAAAAAGAACAAATCTGGAGGCATCATGTTACCAGACTTCAAACCATACTGCAAGGCTGTAGTAACCAAAACAGTATAATATTGGCTCAAAAATAGAGACATAGACCTGTGGAACAGAACAGAGAACCCAGATATAAAACCTATCTATTAATATATACTGCTAACTGATCTTTGACAAGGCAATGATTATTTGTGTGTTTAGTGAAAACAAGTCAAGAGTTACCATTTAAAGCCATATCTTAACCATTTCTTCTCTTCAGACTTGTTGCCCTGTTTATACCTCAAAATACTTGTTTATACCTGTTTTATACCTCAATATAAATACTCAGTATCATTTTGGAAAAAATGTTCCAAGCATGGCCTTCTCTAAACTGAACTCCTAGGTCTAAAAAATTAACTTCAGGACCCACCTAAAGGAAGTTGGCGTAGGAGGTAAAGTCAACACATACTATGCGCTAGACATTGTAACAAGCATTTAATGCCCCTCACTTCACTCTAACAACATCCCTAGGATTTAGCCTTGTTTATGTCCATGGGGAAACTAACACTCAAAAAGATTATGTACTACACTTCCTTCTGGAAGCAGGTGGAGTGAAAGAATTTAGGTCTTGAAATGAGACACACATGGGTTTTAATCCTATCACATCCTCTGTCTGTACCATGTTTCCAGGGAGAAGACCTTATCTTAGTCATCTTTTTCTCTCCAGCATTTAGCAGGCCAAATGCTTTAGAAGAGAATGTTAATCACTACTGAAAGAAGGAGGGAAGCAAACTTCATAATATAGCAACCCTGAGATTATTTTCAGAAAAAAATTTCAGTACACTTTCACTTATGAATTCCACACATAATTAAGAATTCAATTCTTGATGTGCCCTGGTGATAACTTTAAGGAGCAACTATTATTGATTTAAATGATCCAGAAAAAGAGTGAAGACAAATGAACAATGCAAATCATCCTATACTTCTTGAATTATCAAAAAAAAAAAAAAAAAGAAAGAAAGAGGAGAAAAAGATGGTGTGATAGAAACTGTTTGTTTTCTCCCTATATCTGTTTTCCCATTTTTTATTCTACAATAGAACTTTCCAATTTTAGCTATATGTCTACCTGGAATAGCAATCACACTTCCCTGTTTTCCTTTTATCTAGGTGTAGACATAGGACTAAGTTCTGGTCAATGGAACGTGAAAGAAAGTAACATGTGCAACTTCCAGGATATGTCCTTAAAGGGAAGGACTGTGACCCTTATCTCACTTTCTCCATCCTGCTTCCTGGAAGGTAGATGTGCTGGGGCACCATCCCGAACCATGAAGTGAGGGCAACAGCACCTGTGCTGAAGATGGTAGAGCAACAAGAGAGAAGCAGCCTCTTTCTGGGTCAGGATCTGGTTCTAGACACTAGACATGAGCAGCCATACCAGCCCTGTACCACTTACCTTCATACCATTAGGTGAGAGAAAAAGCATCCAACTTACATAAGCCACTGTTATTTGGGGGTCCCTATTACATACCACTGAACTCACATGCTCAATAATACTGATGGAACCCATGATGGCAGGGGTCTTGTGAACTAGCCTATCCTTTCTTCAAATCTCAGGATTTCCTTCCTTCTAATAAAATGGAAGCTGGAAAACCATTCACTGGGAATCAGAAATCAGCTTATGTCTTTAACGGGGCAAGATGACTATTGGAAGCAATTGTAAGTTCCCTAAGACATTTCCCTTCAAAAACTAGAACATATTTAGCCAAATGGATTTTTTCTTCTCAGTGTGACCAAAGGAAAAAAAAAAAGCCAAAATACACATCACATCAGATTCTTTTTTTGAAAAGAATGTGATCAAAAGACATGTCTACATCTGTATGCCTGCCTTTTTCTCTCGCGTTCTGTACGTGTATGTATGTCTCTGTCTCTCTACGTGTCTCTCCTTTCTTTCTGATTTCACATCTATAGAAGATTCAAGGCTTTGTGAACTAAGACAGCTAATGTCAAAATAAATTTTAAGGCAGAAAAAAAATTTAAACTAACCACTTTGCAAATGACTAGGGGATAGGGTTCACATCCAAAGTCTCAGACCATATAGAATCGTCTTTACATATTCTTCAAATTCTACCCTGACTTCTGTTCTAGGCCCTATGTATATTAAACTTTATAGTAAAAATAAAACTCAGATGCATGCTGAAATTTCTAATTTTTGAGCATTTTGCCTACTATTAAATGGGAATGAATTTTGAATAATTCAATAAAATAACCCCCAGTGATGTCTCTTTATTATAATATTGAAGCAGTCTATGCACTGCAACCTACAAGCTATATAACTTGAGCAAGTCACTCAACCTCACTAAGTCTTGTTTTTTTCCCCCATAAAGTAGGGACAGTGACTGTACTTGACTCATAGGATTGTGACATCAAGCACTGATCAACCACTTAGCAGAGTGCCTGGCGCATTACAGGAGCTAAGTGAATATTAGTTGTTATCCACATTATCATTGTGATTGCTATTTGCCAAAGACGTGCAGTTTCTATACTTTAAAAATTGATCTCCTTCCTATGGGGGAATGATAGTATTTGACCATTATCTGCACACCATCTACTCTAGTTATTAGTATAAATGAGTTTATTCTAAGCAATCCATATCTTTGCAAAGTGGCCAAATAGTTGGGAAATTAGTTCATCTATGAAATAGAATAAACTAATGGTGCAAAGTAAACTTAATTAGCTCTTTAATTTTAGCTACTTGAAAATCACACCAAATCCATGTGGGTCTTTTTGTACAATAATAGTCAAATCAAAACTCATGTGTTTACTATATGTTTTGGTCATTATCAAAGTACCTTTCATTATTAATTCAGTATAGTTATTACTCCACTTACTTTGCACAATTTTAAAAGACCATACAGGGAATCTCTTAAGTCCTAATGGTTTTCATAATAAAGATAGGGTAAATGTATATAAAATGTGTGTGTGTATATCAAGTTGTAAAATAAAAATTGTTAGTAAATAAGAGAAGAAAAGCAAGAATATTCCTCCTTTGTGCCACAAGCTAAGAACCCAAAATAAAATTAAGAAAGAGATTATATAATGGTTAAATTTACTGAAACTGTACTTTTTAAAGGAGTTTATCAAACAAGAATGAGAATATAGTATAAAGCAGAAATACACATTTGTGAAATAGACATTACACAATACATTTAATAATTGCACATTCTTAAATTGACTGTGGAGTCAAGAAGCTCTCAAATATAATTCAAAGATTAGAAAATGTTTCCAAGTGGGTGATAATGCTGCCTTCATCTTCATTTAGTGCCAATAAAAAAATGTATATCTCATTGTATTTACTCTACAAATGATCAACATATCCAACTCCCCTCCCACCCCTTCTACCCGACTCAAGGCAAATCAAGAAAAGAGTAAGTTCCCTTAATTGGAAAAAAAATAAAACTTAATCTTATGTCCTGATTGTTTCTTTTAAAGCACTAAACTAGGGCCATTTTGCTTAATTTCTTTTCAAATCATTTGGATGTAAGTGTGGCTAACACATGATACTTACAATATAAAAAGACTTAAAATATCAGATTTTAATAATCCTTAGGTGTCTGTATGCAAAGCAGATGTTTTATTATACTTTCCAGATGCTAGCTGTAAGCACAATTAATTAAAGACAGTGCTTACATATCACTTTAGTACATTTCAGTATATAGTTAAAACTATGTTAGAAAAAAGGGAAAATAAGCAAAAGCCAGGACTACTCAACTGCAAAGAGAATTGCCAAGAATGATTAAGTTCACATATGTTATACCAATAATAGGCAGAACTAAAAAGCAACTATAACCAAACTAAGAAGTGCTTGCTTGGTACATTGTGACAGCAGTAAGAATCAGTAAGAATTAGAAAATACAAACTTTGTTCACAGCTTTGTGTACTACGTGCCATTGGTGAGGTTTCAACACAGTCATTAGATATTCTAGAAATCTTCAAACTAAGATGCTAAAAAGTGATAAAACCCAAATAGAATTTTTTTATTCAATTTCTAGAAAAGACAATTTTTACATTTCAAACAATATTAATTTTTTCTATGTTCATTTTACTTTTCCAGTATATCACATGTACTCTTTTATTAAGTGCTGCCTTGTATTTTGTGTGCTTTATAAATTATCTCCCTTTAACACTTAGTTCAACTCAATCAGCACTAAGCACCCAGTATGTTCAAAGGCCTGTACTGGGGGAGGCAGCGATAAATCAGCCAGAGTTCCCTGCTCAGACATAGAGTCTTCATTCAGAGGCCATCAAAGCTTCATCATCAAATTCAGTACCTGATCTACTAACAACTCCAGTTCCATGACCTAAGCAAACTTTAAGTTGAGTTCATTATACTGAGTTCACATTAGTTATCACAACTTCTACCACACTGCCTATCCAGCAGCATTTTCTCAAGGCTGAGAACACAGGCAAGCTGTTGTTAAGGCCTAAATAAAAAGTAACACCTACTTCAGATCAACCAAATGTATATATATGTAAATCACCCAGTTTGCAAAGCATAGTGCTACTTCCTTATAAACAAAACTGAGGCAATAACAAATGAAAAATTTAATATGAAATAACTCACTAATCACCTATTCTATAAAGTGTGACCTTTGGATTCCCTAGTAATATGCTATCCTTACTTTCTAAACTGTAACTGGGAGAGAAGCCTATTCATTTTTACTCTAAACACAACTTATAGAGATTTCCATTTATTTTTCTTTAAGCGGTCAATTTCAAATGTGTCTGTCTTTAAAAAAATTGAAAAACTTACCTTGGTTTATCTGATTAATTCAAATCATATAAAATTGTTAATATTCTATATTTTTCAACTTCCAAAATTACAATTCCACACAGGTCAACATGTAAAACTCCATAACTTGAACAAACTGATTCATGAAATTGGTAACCTGAACACTTTTACATTTAATCCAGTGGGATCTGACTATTTGTACAAATGACTTGATGACTTTAAAATGACATTTTATTTAAAGCAAGATACAGAAAGATGGAAACACATAAAAAGTAAAAAGCGTACACTTTCCTCTAAAGTGAAAGTAAACCCATGTGATAAATTCAAGAAAGCAACCTTTTGCAAAGCTACAAGCTAATGTTCCTAGAGATTTGTTTGTTAACAACCTACTTACTTTCAGAACAGTTTCCTTTTTGTCCTCATGCAAGGTTGGGAGGAGGGGATACAATAGACATAAAGTGTGCTGACCTCTCACCGCTGGGGACCAAATTTTAAATGAGTCCATGGATTCATGCCCTCTTAACTCAATTACTGCTGAGAAGTCACTACATAAAATCACACAAAAAAATAGTCACTTGAAATTAACCAAAACTTTGGGACCACACTGGCAGAAGAATGAGTTCACCTTTTAAGTTCAGAAGACATCATTCGCCTGCTGAGTTCCAAAAGTGCATCCCACTAAACAGATCACATTACGCTCACCCTGGCTGTACCTTCAGCTTGAAGATTAGCAGATAAACAGATGAATAGTCAGAAGAACAATAAAAATTCTCTTCAGAAAAGATGGGAGGAAAAAAATGAGGATATTTTACCCAGCAAGAAGAGAGAGATGAGTACGTTGTTGAATTGGGCTTTCTTAACTGATTAGGTTTTCCCTGGAAGTGGTAGGGGCTGCTCAGCTGAGACTGTTGATAGTACTGCCAAGGTCAGCACCTTCCCCCTTACAAAAACAAAAGCCAAGTCCATCTGTTAGTCACATGCCATAGGGTGCTGTCCACCCTGTAAAGCACTATGCAAGAATTAATTACCATTATTATATAGTCTGATTATGAAGACCTTACTCTATTCAATATCCTCTATAGCAGCAGTCCCCAACCTTTTTGGCACCAGAGACCGGTTTCTTGGAAGGCAATTTTTCCATGGACATGGTGCAGTGTGGGGTATGAGGCAGAGTCTGGGCAGTGATGCGCAGCCCGGTTCCTAAAAGGCCACCACCAGTACCAGGCTGTGGGCCAGGATGGGGTTGGGGACCACAGCTCTGCAGCAATATGGCTGACACTTTGTTGCAAGATCAATAGTTTCTAAGTGTCAAGATGTCCTTTAGGATCAGCACAATGAACCTTGAGGGTTGGTTTTAATCCCATTCTAAACTAAACCCTTTTAGCTAACCCATTAGCACTCATCACTACCAGGCTTTCTCTAGTGCATTTGTTTATTTTACTTGTTTATTGGCTTTCTTCTCCCCTTCTTCTACAAGGTAAACTCCAGGATAGACCTGATCTGCCTCACCCATGGCTGGCTCTATCTTTAGTGCCTATATCACATCAAACACTGAGAAAAGCATATAGTAACTATTGTCAAATTAATTAACTGAGTAATGAAAACTGTAGTATTAACACTAATAATACCATCTATCCACAGTAAAACACTAAAATAAGGATGATTTCTTCTTTCTAGTAATACTTATTTTTTGTCCTTTCTCAATACTCTTTCCTCCAACCTTACAAACTTTACAGATATTTATCAAGACTTAGCAGGTGGGTTATGAGGAATAAGAAAACATTCACAAAGCACTTTGACTTTCTGCCATAAACAAAATAGGACATGCATGATTGGCAAAATATGCACCTTATATTCAATCAATAGATCAAACATTTACAGGGGCTACACTGGATGATAGATACTTTCACATAAATTATTATTCATCTAGATCTTCTATGTGGAGAGTATGCTTCTATGTTTATCAGTTTGGAATGGTGCTCATATTGGTTGAGCCTGTTAAGTAGCTAGTATTTGCACTTACTCTATTCCAGTATTTTGTCGTAACCTTATTTTCTTTTAATTATTTTTCCATCCTTGCAGACTCTTCAGTGCTGTGTTATTTTCCTGTCAAGGACTATGCCTTGACAATGGGGAAGAAGGCCCCTTCTCATAAAGATCTAGTCATCAGAGGCAGTAAAGCCTGATGTTTAAGAGCTGAGGTTCTGGATGTAGACTGTTCACAACTGGCTTTGTCCCTCACAGGAAAGGTGACCTTGGGCTCAATCTCACTGAGCCTTAGTTGCCTCATCGGTAAGACAAGGATAATAAACAGTAAATTTTAACCATTGTTAATAACAGAGTAGACCATTGTGGTTGTTAGTAACACACTATGCTACTTCTCCATTTCCTTAACAGGCTTTAAAACATGTCGCCAAGCTTTCCATTTCAAGTGAGAAATCCATTTGTGAGGAATTCCCTTTCCTGGAAATGAAAATGGGTTAGAACGTAGAAATAAAATCTGCCCAGAAATAGAGAAAGATTTAGCATACTTCATGTATATCTATGAAAAAGAGAAATCAAGGAGAAAAGATTATGAATTTTTCATGAAGAAAGGCTTTAATCTTTCTTTTCTGTTCTATAAATTTTCATAGATTATGGAGAAACCTACCAGCATCAAAGTTAAAATACTGAAACTAACTCACCTCTTTTACTGACAGCTCTGTTACTCTGGCCTAGCCTTTATCATATGAATATTTTTAATATCAACTTTGCTAAAATATATTTCATATACCCTACAACTCACTCATTGAAAATGTACAATTCAATAATTTCTACTAGATTCACACAGTTATGCAATCATCATCACAATTTTAGAATATTTTTATCATCCCCCCCACAAAACCTCATACCCATTTTCCCTCAACCTCCCCAGCCCTAGGCAACCACTGATTTACTTTCTGTCCCTGTGAGACATTTTTAAATGACATATTCCAAGGTTAAATCAATAAACAAATTAAAATCATATAATTAGAGTATGTAAAATCTTTGTAACTAAAATTTGAATCATTTCTTGAATAGTCAGAAATAAAAAATGTTAAAGATATATAAGAAATGTTATAATCAACACATATACATGTATCATCTACTGTGGTGCTGAGAATACAAAGGAGACTAAGATGCTATCTATTCACAATGGATTTGAAAAAATAGGGCATGGATAATTAAGAAGCATGTGCAGTGTCGGGCAAGAAGATCAGGTTGTAAGTTCTAGGGTACGCAGAGGCAGGGGTCTCTGGGTGACTGAGGCAGACAAGAAAAAGAAATTCCAATCCAGTAGTCAAGGATGGGCAAGACTGAGATAAGCAAAGAGAAGTGGGGCAGGAATTTTAGTTTTCAACTACAGGTAAAGCTTGTGCTTTCATCAGAATGCAAAGATCCCAGAAGAAGTGACCCCAAACACTCTGAGTTATCAATTCACAATATACTTAAATGAATACTAAATAGATCCTTGCTGCAAGTTTTCTTAACACATTCTGAGAAATATATTTTTAAAGGAAAAGATGTATGAATAGCTTGTTTTTTCTCATTATAAAATGTCTGATTTTGCTATATGGATCAGGTTGCTATTTCTGAAATCAAGAAAAGTAAATATAGAAAAAGCTGCAGAAAGAAATGAAAAAAGATAACTTTTTATATTGTAAAGAGACAGACAAGCTTTTTAGAGATGGTAGTTATGTGACGACTATGAGATTTACACTTTTAAACTTACTTCTATGTAAATCTATCTCCTCTGCTAGATCTTAAACTTCATTGGAGTCTTCCACGGGGTTCGCTAAACACAATCCCTCTTCCCTGCTTGGATTCTGGATCAACTAAAAAAATAATACAAGAAATAGGGTTGATAGAAGCCAAAATATTATTTTTATTACTGACAGAGCTAGGCTGTAAGATGTGACTTACATCTGCAGGCAAATGTTAATCAAAATCAAAATGTTAATCAAATCAAAATCCCTAGATGGGTGGAAAGAGCCCGTCTCTAGAGAAATAGCTGACAGGTCATGCTTCCCGGCTACAGCTCACTCAGTAGGAAGAGGAGAGCAGCTGAGCTACATGTGCCCAGTTATTTCTTCGAACGTATCAGGTAAATGAATCTACCTGCCTGGAGCGAGTGACTTGGTTGTCATACTTGAGTGTCCAACAGAATCACCGGGAGGGGCTTGTTAAAACACAGATCTGCATTTCTGACAGGTGCCCAAGTGGTCCTGATGTTGTTGGTCTGGGAGGTTGGGGTGGTGGCAGGTCACATGTTGAGAACCCCAGCACATAAAATGGCCAAGGGCATCACATGCTGTGAGGACCGGGAGGAAGCATCCCTCACAATAACTTCCACAATGGCAGTTGCTTAGCCTGGTCACACTCTTTTCCCTTCGTCCATCCATGACAGGTATAGGGGCTGGTGCACAGTGGTCATAAGGTGTTTGTTGGGTTAAATTGAATACTAATGCTGCTTGATTTATGTTCCAACTAGATTATGAAAACAATTTTTGAAAAAATTTTAAAATGTCACTTCACTAAATTTCGTATCATCTTCATACAAAGTTCTTGACTCTGATACTTCACTGACTCACCACTTCCTGGGGGCAGGCTGGGTATGAATTAGGAATAACAAGACTGCAATAATGCACACACGCCTACTGCTGTACAATTTTCCTCTGAAAGTACCAGAAACTCTCCCCCAAAAGGTCATTTCCATCCCACTGTTTCTCAGGGGGATTTAGTAGTTTTGAGTAACTGGGAAATTAAAACCAACAGTTTGACTTTTCTGATATGACTCTAAACATTAGAAGATTTACTTATCTTTACTTATCTGGCAACTCCCTCACACTGTAGATAACTCCTTCATTCAACATTTCTAAATTATATTCAGACTTTTCACAGATAAAGGGAAAATTTTTACTCTCCATTTTGCAGTGAGTTTTTTAAGAAGCCATTCAGGCCACATTAAATTAAAGATGATTCAACTAATAACACTTTACAAATTTCCAATCCTGAATAATTGAAAGAAAACTAACACTGTGTAAGGGAAAAACTTTTCATAACTTTAACATTAATACAGAATCTAAAAGTGATATAATAAATGCACTGGATTTTACGGTTAGCGAAGCTTACTTGAAGGAATTCTTCAAGAGGATACATAAATAGTTTGGATCCATTTAACTCTATGAACCACTCTTTGACTGCCCTCTACTGGCTAAATTTCAGAGTGCCAATAAAAAAATAAGGTACTTGGTCTCAAGATTTTTATCAAAAACATTTGCAGTGGGTATTTGGAAGTCTTGTGTGATCTGTATCTCCTATATCAATATACAACCAAAAGTGATGTATTTTAATCTATCTTTAATCCTCACTGATACATATTTGATTTGTAGTTTGTACTAGTCACTTTGTCTAAGGAGTTTTCAATAATGATAATAAAAACCTTGCACTCAATAATTACCCAAAACAAGGAATTCAAAATATTGCATCTTCAGTGAGAGAGCCTTCTTCACTTCTTGTAATTTAGTGAAAGACATGAGTTGATGAATGTAGTGGCTGTCACAAGGGCTGTAGAGCTGACTTTTGTAATGAATGCTTTGCATGTCATTTTATCATTTTATACTTCAGTTTATTTATACTTAGTGATAGCAACCAAACACAGACTTATGACAATTTTTTATTGGAAACTGATGAGTTGTTTTGTAAGGTTTCAAGGGATATCAGTGAGATGACTCCAGTCTTAAAAATTTGAAGGGCAGTTGTGGGAGTTAAGTTTAGATAACCAATATGGGTTTAGTTTTTAAATGTTTTAAGAGGAAAACTATAATCCTCGTCTCTTGAGTTTCTTGGCTGTGAACTGAGATTGCAAATGGGGACAGTTTAGGTATAAATAACATCTTATAAGCCAGGCCCATTTGTCTCCCTTGTTCACTTGTTACAAGTACTAAAATGGAAGGACTATGCTTCCAGGGTACTCAGTGGCTGGTAGGGGAACCCATTCATTCATTGGCCACCCCAAGGAAGGGAGCTCTTGTCACACAATGGAAGGCTGGAAAACATTTCTACTTTTCATTAAGAAAGGAGGTTGCCAGAACAAAGTTGCAATTCTATCCATTAGAGGACAAGCTGTTTCTGTAGAATAAAACTCCAAGATTGTGCAAAAGACAAAAATTATACTAGAAATTTGAGTCTAAAGTGTCATTTAACTTTATTTTCTCTGAAACTAAATAAATCTAAGACTAAATGCCCATCACATTGAGTTATTAAGAAACTTAGTTTTAGTTATTATGGGTCTTCTCTTAGGTTCAGATGAAGATTCCAGTAATCTTGTGCAGGACAAAATATTTGGAATAGCTCCTCCAGTTATACATTCTCCCTGATAGCCCCAACACTTATACAACACCCAAGTCCCTGCGCTCTTCCTTCAGCCCCCCACACCATGGGGAGGAGACTGCAGGTACTCACTGCTCCCAGAACCTGCAACCCCTCTCCCCTTATTCCCTGGGTAATTGCCACTCTCTCCACCTCACAAATGCCTCTCTCTCCTATCTCTTCTGAGTTACCCACAATAACCTCCTTACTGAGTTCAGATTTTCATTACAGCCAAGGATGAGGGATTGTCTTCAGCTTCTGCTGGAAGGCTTGCGAAAGACCTCCTTGGAGACAGATAAGCACCAAGGGAGGAAAAACAATGCAAAGAATAAATAAAACTGGGTGTCCATCCTTTTTGATTTTTCCACAGCAGTGAAATTAAAACTGGTATTGCTACATCAACAAATTATTCTGCCATATTTTCAAAATCAAAGAGAATAGATTGAAATAAGAAAGATAGGTGGTTTAGCAACTGGAAGAAGATTTAAATAAACGGCATTGTTTCTCTGGGTCTTTACAAGTCACTGTTTAGCTTATTTATTTATTTTTGCTGCCACCTGCTGGTGTGCAGCGATTCCTAGTACGCTGAGCTAGTGAGAGACAAAACTCATGCTTTAATTCATTGCAGCCTACATGGAGCTATAAGATTCAAAGATGAGGCCCTTCAGAAAATCGTGGTCTTAAAAGATTAACACTATAATCCTGACAATGCTTTAAATATAAATCAAATTGCAGTATACTGGGGAGAGGTCTATAGAAAGAGAAAGAGATGAGGAATGCAATACCAGAGGTCAATAGTTTGGAGCTGGAATGAGGCTAACCATCCAGAGGTTTTAAAAATAAAGGCCTGTGGCTGGAGTGTCTCAATATTTGTAATAGTGTCTTCCAGGCTCCTGTAGTTATTCATGCAGTGACAGAACATAAAGTAATCACAGAGTATATTGGAACTACTAAATACATGTTCTACAGAGGGCTTGCTCATCTCTTGCCCATTTTACTGTTTATCTAAAACAGTATCATCTAGAGTTGATGGAATCTTATTTAAAAACAAAAAAGACAGACAACAGTATGCAGTGTAAAATCGCTCTTAAATGTCATCAGGAAACAAATTAATACATTCCACAATCCAAAAATGATGCAGACTCCATGTCACACACAATAACCTTGATGTACAAGGATTGACTTGAGGTCAGTGTATATTCTGAAATTAATATGCTGAGAGGTTTGCACCCAAAATCAAAACAAAGAAAGGATCCTATGCGGAAGTATGTTGTATATGTTCTTGACCATATATAGAATCAAAACCTAGGCTATAAAAAGATTTCTCAGGATCCTGGATTCAGCAAGAGCTAAAATATTTACTGACTTGTTGGCATTATGGAAGGCCAACTTCTCAAGAGCATCATTGGTCACTCCCTGGAGATTTCAATCCCACAAAAGGAATCAGCTACTACTGAAGACATTGCTGCTTACAGTGCAGGTTTAGGCCACTGTCTCAACATTACGAATTGAGAAATTTCTCAGGTCATGATGAAGTCATGAATGTAGAGTTCATGATAAACTCATTCAACATTGCTAATTGAGTGAACTGTGTATGGAATTTAGAGAATATATCCAATGGAGTATGTATTAGCAACACTTTTATTCACAAATGATTCCCAACTTGAACTAGGTTAGAAAAAAATGGGAATTTTATGGTTAATAGAATTCAACTGCGGTTTACATCGCCAAGCCACAGGAAGATCAGAGATCTGCTCTTTAGCTGGCCTTAGAAACAGCTAAAATAAGGTGTTGGATGTTTCCAGTGTTCATGAGCTATGCTTCTCAGTTCACAACAGCGTCATCTCTAGTGCATAGCATCTTTCACCAGGAGACATTACACCCTCCAACTCCCCATCCCTACCATGCCTGCCCCTTACAAGCCAAGGGAAGAACACTGACTGGCTTGAGTCAGGGGTCCATGCCTGGACCAGCCAGGTGTGGCCAGAGGTAACATGGAGTAACAGGTAAGAGCAGGAACTTTGAATCCTAACTTCCCCAGGTGTGTATCAGTTTCCTCACCTGTTAAGGAGGAATATAATAATACCTAGTTTAGAAGTTTGTTCTGGAATTAAAAGATTATATGTAAAGTGCTTAAAACTATGCCCAATGTCCATTGATAGATGAATGGATTTTTAAAATAGGGTATATACACACACCAGAATATTATTCATCCTTAAAAAAGGAAGAAAATCCTACCATTTGTGGCAGCATAGATGAACCTGGAGGACCTTATGCTAAATGAAATGAGCCAGTCAAAGAATGACAAATACTGTATGATTGCACTTATATGAGGTACCTAAAATAGTCAAACTCATCCATCAGAAAGTAGAATCATGGTTGCCAGGGGCTGGGGGAAGAGAAAAATGGGGAATTGTTGCTCAGTGGCAAGATGAATATGTTCTAGAGATCTACTATACAATTAACAGTATGGTATTGTGTACTTAAAAATTTAAGAGAGTAGATGTCATGGTAAGTGTTCTTACCACAATAAAAAGAAAGGAAGGAAGGAAACACAAAGGGACACAAAGAAACTTGGAGGTGAGAGATATATTTATTATTAAATATCTTTATTATGGTGATGGTATCAAGGGTGTATGTGTATGTCCAAACTCATCAAATTGTTTACATTAAACGTGTGTAGTGTTTTTTTGTGTATCAATTGCACCTCAGCAAAGCTATTAAAAACAACTATGCTTGACACAGAATCAGCACCATTGAAGTGGTTGTTATTCCACCAGAACAGCTGTTCTCAATTTTGGTCATACATTGGAATCATTTGGGGAACTTTAAAAAAAAATACTTGCTGCCTTGGTCTCATCCCCAGTTAACTGGCTTGGGGATGTAGCCCCAGTATCAGGATTTTTAATGTGTTTCTCACAAAATTCTAATGTGCACCCAGGATTGAGGATGACTACACTAGATTATAAACTCCATAGATAGAGGGATTTTCTTTATGTCCACTCTTCAATCCTTCAGTACTTAAAACTATGCCTGGCATACAAAAGGTGTTCAAAAATATTTGTTGAATGAAACAATGACACAGCTATAGGAGCTGCTATATCTGGTTAATGAGGGTGGGGATGTATGTGTGTACATGTGTGCAGAAGCTGGCCAGTAATATTTATGGGGCCAGGGTAGGACTAAAAACGAAGGCTCCCATGGCATATATTACTTGTAAATATTTATTATAAGTCAAGCTAATAAATAGCTAAATAAAATATCTTTTCCTACCAGGAAAAATAAATCTCTATGGCGACTTAGAGGCTCAAATGTAAATTTGTAATTTGGGGACCCCTCTGAGTTCCTCTCTAGAACATAACAGAGGGGAAAGCCATTTACTGGCTTCTGGCCCCTGCCCATGACTGCTCCTCTTGCTTTCCAATCCCAGCTCTCTTACTGCAGGGGCCCTTGGGCACACAAATATCTACATCCTATTCCTACAATGAACCTCTGTCCATACCACCCACAAATATCCAGGCCTGGTATACACACACCATCAGTACTGCCAGCATCCGAGTGGATAGACCAGGTGAAGGAGAAGTGGGCTCAGGTCCATTTGGATGGGGAAATCTAGGTGCTCTCTTACCTGAAAGGTACTCTAGGAAGAGTTGGGTGGAGCAATTGCATGAGATCCAGATGGATACATCCCCTTGGCCCCATAAATTGCTAAGCCTAAGGGACATGGCTGGAAGCGGGCCAAACTGTGGTCCTCTAAAGTATGGGGCCCAGGGTAGGATCCCCAGGCGAAAGGTGGAGAGTGCTCTGTGTATATGAGTGTGTGTGTGTGCACGTGTGTACGCACACCTGTGCTACAATTAGGAAAAATGCTGGGCCTGCTATAGATTACAATACTCTATATAACCGAGCTTTAAGGAGCATCTCTTAATCTAAATTCTGTTCAAAACATGCAGGCAGATATCTCCTGCCTCATATCATTAAAATGTACACAGACATGCATGTGCATGCTATATGTCATACCTTCTACTTTAAATCTGTCAGTGGCTCCCAGTGTATCTAAAAAAAGAAAAGTCACAGGAAATTCTTGTTAGTCATTAGGCATTTATTGTCTATAAAGTCACCAGGAACACTGAATTGGTGAATTACTGAATTAGCCATTCTTCCTGGGTGAAATACAAGATTACATACCTGTGAGCCTCTGGTTACAACATTTTCTTCAATTGATCAATACATACATAACATTGTGTGCGTGTGTGTGTGTGTGTGTGTGTGTGTATGTGTTTCTTTTCAAAGATATCTTATGTAATACATATTGTTAATTCATTAACATTGAATTCACAGTCAACAGCTCTATAACTCATGCTTGAACAAAGCTTATCTAACACATGTATTTTCCCCATAAGGCACATCACAACTTTCTTGCACGTAGGATCATTTGACAGCACTCAGCACTGCTCTTAGGCATCATTTTAAACAGAGAAATCACCAATAAAAAGCACAAAAAATACGAAAAATATGGCTTTAAATATATCTTGAAAAGTATCCTAGTTTACAGTATGAAGCTGAAACAAGAAAGAAGTAATTGCCTTGTTCAACTTTAGCTAGGAACATGCATATCAGGTGACTCCAATTTTTCAACACTTCACATGTCCCTATATGATGGTAAAAGCACTGGGAGTATTGATTTTGGCGTTACAAATAAACTTTAGCTAGTAGACAAATTTGCAACTACAGAATCCGTGAATAATGAAGATCAACTATATTTAACATAATAAAGTCTAAAATCCTTCCCCTGGAATTCAACTCTCTCCATGAGTTGGCTGCATTTTGTTTTTCCAACCTTAATCCCAATCCTCACCAGTTCTCCCCTCTTCACTCTCCACTCTCGACAGACTGAAATAACCTTTCCTCCTGCACAGCCATATAGTCTCCCCTCTCCTGTTTCTGTTGACTTAAGCTGACATTTACTGGAAACATGAATGTCCCCGAAGCTTCAGGGGGCAGAAGAGAAAGGTTCTTCTCAGTAAGTGTATGTATTGGGTATTACACGATCCCAAACCTTTTTATATCAGTTACCTGCATTTAAAGCACCCTACTGTGATGAGTTCAGTGACAACCCAATCACACTAACAAGGTCTTCATGGGTGGAGACAGTAGGGTGAATGTTATACATGACAAAGTAGCTAGAGAGCATCAAATGCCGTGACCAGGCCAAGTATGCTGTGAATAAATTGACCATGGCTTTAGAAAGTTCACGGTCAAATATTTCTTCACCTCCCATGAGATAAGCTCATAGCTGAGAATAACAATTTTGAATTATTCCTTTTCTCTATGAAATAAACTGTGGGCTAGAATTACATAGAAGTTGCATGATAAAATTCACTTCCAAGGACTGATTTCCAACTTTGTGAAAAAGCAAAACATATAAAAGAATCTGCTTTAAATGACAACATTATTGCCATCTGATGACTTGTTATGCTTCACATAACTTGTCCATACACATTTGATATATATAGATACACACACACATTTCTATGTGTGTATATATAAATGTATATACTTTATATTTATGAGAGGTATGGGTGTTTATAAATATGAATAAATATACATATAAATATATATCTTATATTTTTAAGGCTAATTATAATTCCTCATTGTGTGAATCATTTTACAAGTTGAAGAAAGCCAAAGCCTAAAAATTGAAAGACCTATAGTCCATATGTGTGTGTCTTTACAGTTTTAGGAAGAAATGCAAACAAGGAATCTGGCCTTTACTTTCTTCAGCCAGCTATTTAAAATAGAGAAGTACGTGCTTTCCTCATTAAGTCCTTATTATCCATAGCTTCTATTTTGGTATCTGCTGCCAGGAAGTGGATTTCTAATTACCTTTGTGACCAATAAAAAAAGTTTAGAAAACCAGATGTTAAGCTAGGAGTTAATTTCAGTGCAAAGAGCATATATAGAAATGGATTTTCCAAGTTTTTCATGTAGTTTGTATTCAAATAAAATAATTCATATGTGTCTTCAATAAATGTGCACTTCACATTTTGGGTTGGTGAGGAAAACACATTAGTCAATCCTGCTCTGAAATGACATAGCAAGCTGCCCCTATTCTAAAAGTTCTTAGATGTTCCCAAATATATATTTCATGGTCTACCTTTACCTTATGTTCTTCTTAATTTAATCTCTATCATTAGAGAACACAATAGGGGATCATATCATCAGAAAGTATCTACCAACATGTTCTTACGGTGTCTAAGTCAGTCTACTTTCCTGATCTAGGTCTCAAAGATAGCCTAAGATCAAGGGCTCATGAAAAGTAGGAGCTTGATCTCACTCCCTCTCAGTAGGACCAAACAAAAAAAAGATGCCAAGACAGAGGCTGGAGGGATGTGGAAGAGGCTGGGACATATCTCTGTTCTCATTCATGATTTGGGCCACCCAACCTTACAGGTACATGAGAAATACATTTATTCCTAAATCCTCACTAGACCAAGTACTTTGGTCCAGTAGTTGGGCCCACTGTCCAGTGGGGTAGTCTAAAAGCAATGAATTAGAAAGCCTGGCTCTTCACTGGCAAGAGTTAACTAAGAGGTCAGACCAGGAGATATAGCTCAAGCAGTGTCTGATCATCTGCTTTCTGATAATATTTCATCTCAGCAGTCAGGTGTGCTTTGTCTATCCTAAGTACTTAAAGGAGAGCAGGCAGTAGACCTGGAATTATATGCCATCCTGGGTAAAAGTCTGAGAGTGGGGCAAATGCTGATGAAATAAAAATGAAGCCAAGAAATAGAAGATTAAAATTTAAAAAATTAGAAAACAGGAGACCCAACTCCCAAGTGATAAAAACAAAAACTAGTTTTTTGAGGGAAATAGTAAATAAATAATGGCTTGGCAATTATGGTAAACAAAAAAGACAGAGAGAGAGAGAGAACACACACAAAAGAACCTTGGGAACAAGAAAGAGGCATAATTAAAAATATGAGGGAGAAATTTAAGAATCATAGTTCAGTCATCAACAAATGCTTCTTGGACAGCTTCTTTATGCCAAGACCCATGCTATGCACTGGGGAAGGAGGAGAGAATATGACAGAGCCCCTGAATTTGTGGGTCCTGGGTTTAAGAGAGGGGAACTAGATGAGCCCAAAGATAATAATTAATTGCAGCTAGTGGTAAGTGCATGCAGATGATAACATAGAGTAACATAAGAGAGAGAGTCCTCATGGTTGCTTTAGTTAGGATGGGCAGTGAAGGCCTTTCTGAGGAGGTGACATTTGAATTGAGACCAGAATAATGAGCATAGCCACACAGACAACTACCTGTGGGAAGAGGCTTCCAAGAAGAAGAGTAAGGACAAAGTCCCCAAGCTTGCAGCAGGCCTGGTGTGTGTAAGGGACAGAGGAGGCTGGTGTTTCTAGAGTCTGTGAACAAGGTTGGTGGGTGGAGGGAGCTGCCATAGGAGGGGAAGGCAGTGGCCAAGTCAGACAGGAATTTTCTAGACAGTGGTAGTCTGATGTCACTAGTGGAGAGCCACTGGAATTATATGATTTGGCTTACTCTCCATATGTTCTCTGGAGGTCAGCCTGGTAGGGGCACAAGAGAGAAATCAGAAGACCTCTTTGGATTGTGGAGTGGTAGTGCTTGCAAGAGAGGGTGGTAGCTACCTCAGGGCTTTATCAGTGGACCAGGAGAGAGAGATGTGCACAAACTCAGAACAATTGGAGAACTACATAAATTATATAATTCCCTAAATATATATATATATTTTAAAGTGCATTTAGCCCTTATCATGTGCCCAGTTCTGTATTAGGTTCTGAGAAAGATACCTGAAAAATTAACTCATGTTCTTGCCCTCCAACTGCACCGTCCTGGGATAAAACCATCTAATGCCTGTGTAACTAAGCTGATATGTGAAGGTGCATCAGCAACCAGAACCACAAATAAGGAAAGAAGGATGGAAGGAGAGAAAGAGGAAAGGATGGAAGGAAGAAAGAGAAAGGACAAAAGGAAGAAAGAAAAGAGAGGAAGGAAGGAAGGGAGGAAGGAAACAAGAGAGGGAAAAATTGAATAATTAAATACCCCACATTGCCCAGCTATAGAAATATAGAACCTGACATTTCCCCAGAAGGAACCATCTCTAAAACCTCCATCTTCCCTTCCACTGCCACCCAGTTTATATAAAAGTGAGTTGAGAGGTGTAACTAGCTGGATTCTCCGGAAGCAGATGCTCAGCTGAAACTTGAGAAACATGATGTTTCTTAGGGAAAAGCACCTGTGTAAAGATTGGGGCGGCAGCAGGCTTAGACAGGGAGATCTGAATTGGGACACAGCACAGGCAAAGCCTCGGCCAGCCCAGCAGGGAGCCCCAGAGTGAGCAGTGCTACCAAAGTTCCCCACATGGAGCAGAAATGGCCAGGCCTATCCTCCTATCCCTTAGTCACCAGAGCAAATATACGTTGTCCTGAGAAGGCTGTGATCCTAGAAGGGGCAGCTCTCTGCAGCTGAGGCAGTTCCTGAAGGAGCCGACTGCTAGAGTGGAAAATGCCGGATCTGGGCCACGCATCCATTTCCTCATGTCTACTACGGGGTCCATAAGTCTCGGGGGTATGTGGACAAGAAGTTCTGTTTTGGAGAAACAGAGTTTCTGAAGAGGCAATCATACTTTCTCCTTCCCCCACCCTAATCTTTCCACTCTTCTTAAAGGAATGGGAGTAGCCAAGGTTGTCTTCCTTCAGCTAAGTTAGGAACTGGTGATCATCTCTTCTAAAAATTGCTGAGCTCTGAATTGGCCTGACGCTGCTGTGAAGAGAGATGTCAGAGCTGAGAAAGGGAATGTGGCAGAGTTCCCACGATTTGTCTTTCCTACATGGATAAAGAAGTGGGGACTTGGAATGGTGCCTGTGTCTTATGCATTCTAGTTGGCCCATAAAGGGCTGCTTGCTTGGTGAAGGGTGTGGACAACAGGAATGCGAGGTGGCCCTCTACCCCACTCAGGGTCATCGCTGAGGTGAGGACAAAGTTTTAGCTGGACTTCCTGCCATGAAATTTTGTAGCACATGTAGGGTCTTCCAAAGAACTGACAAATATGCCCACTCATGCCCATCTGCATGAGTTCTACCGTGAAGAAGTCACATTCTAGGAGTGCAGTGACTGTGGTCCTGACAAGTTTAGGAGAAGACAAGGAAGGAAGATGCATCATCCTATGTATATACTACAAAATTTCAAATTATATATTTAACATGACCAGAAAACAAATTATTTTCAATTGCCCTACATACTCTGGATAAAACTTGCATATATGGTCATCAACAACAAAACAAAGTAACAATCTTTGAAAAAGTCATTGGAAGCCACTAACCACAGGACAATGCAGCCTCATGAGTAAGGCTATGACCAGCATTAAGTAAATGGTATTAGAGAACTGCACAGGAAACAGGTCAACAGTGTTTCAACATAAAAAGGTTCCAAAGAGCCAAGGCATTATGAAAAATATGAGCATTGCTACCTTTATCTCACAGTGGGAGATAGGAAATTAGCTGGGAACATTTGACAATAAAGAACACAAAGAGATGGACCCTGGACGTCAACAGAAAAGGATGGGGCATGGACACCATGAAGACTCTTCAATTGCACTGATTGGACAATAAGCAAATGTTTAAATATCTCTTGTCTAGCCATTATTCTAAATTGTTATTAATAAATCCCTCTAGCTTATATGGTTCCATGAATTTTACAGCACATTTTTAATCAAATTGTTTGTTAGTCAGGAGCCCACAAAAATGTATTTGCCCAGGATCCTGCGTACCCTTGGAGCAGCCCCTTAATGTGATTTTTTGACCAACAACTGAAGAGGGTTCCCACCTCACCCCAGCAGGTATATAAGGAAATATCATTTGTCCTTGACCTCCTCTCCACCACAACAGTGGAGGAGCAAGCACACAGAAAGAAAAGGAGGGTAGAGAGTGGACAATAACAAACCAGACCCCCACATATGCCCTTTAAGCCCTGGAGCTACAGATCTAGCCTAAAACAAAATGACCAAGAAGTTGTGGAATTTGCCTGGGATGAAGTTAAAGGAGATTGTTACCTTAGGGGAGAAAAGGGTGGTTCCTCCAAAACACTAGCAATTGCTGGAAAATTAAATCACATAATTAGGTCTCAATTCTAGCATCTGTAATCTCTAAGGAGATACCTTGAGACTGTAGATTCCTCTCTTTTTTATTCCACAAAGTACCTAAAAGAACAACCAATATCATTTTGGATGATTGATCCAAATTAAATATAGAGTTTATTCTGAACCTCTGAAGATAATTAACTTTAAGTCCCCACAAAAATATTAAGTAAAACAGATGTGTAGCTAGAGAGGTGAGACACATGAGAGCTAAAAACACCTGTTTGACAGATTTAAACTGTAAAGGACAACTGAAATCCTAAGGCAATTATGAAATATGCCATTAGTGTAATCTTTGCTATGATTTATCTTTGTATTTATCACTTATACTTGGCATAACTAAGGAAATGCTGAAGACTATTGTACTCAATGGCTTACAAACATGAATATTTAAAGGAGTTTGATACTAATCGTCCTCAAAACTCATTACATCATTCTTTTAATGTGTAGAGTGCTGGTGATTCAGAATAAAATGGCAATTATAATAGACTTAAGTATTGCAGGTCTAGAAAATATTTTTACACAAATATTTCTTCCATTCCATTGGATCTATAAGTGCACTTATAAGAAATAATTCAGAGATGCCACTAAAGTATAAATAGTTTTCTTCTGTAGGAAAGTGTCCAAATTTTGATCAATTGTGACATGTAAACCAACCCAATCCTAAATATGATGATTTTACTATTAAAATCTAGGACTGAGAAAATATGAGTCTAACCAAAAGAGATATAAATGCTAAATATCAATGTCTATTTACCTATCTAAATGTTTCTATTAAATATTCAGCTGTGCTTATTTTTTATAATGTAATATATGCTCTCTACATTCTCTAAGAAATTTGTAAACTCTTTGATACCTAACATACTTTTAACTCTCCTCTTTCAGTGTATGCTAAGGAAGTCAGCTAATTAATTTCTTCTTTTGCTCAACACACACCAACATGAGCACAGGCAAAGCCCTGTGTTAGGCATGGTAGTAAGACAGTATCATAGAGCTGATATTCTAAGAGAAAACAGACATCAAAAAAATATTTACAAATACTTGTAAGCATTTGAGCATTTAGAATACTCACTTAGAAATCCCACTGCCAAGGTCAAATTCCAGCACTCTATAAGCAATAAACTCTGTCATTAAAAAAATGTGTGCAATAATGGTAAATCCTAGAGTTGTTGCAGGGATTGAGCTGTACTCACAAGAGTGCCTGGTGCATGGTAAAATTCAATACATGTTGGCTATTATTATTAACAAGCATGATAACTACCATGAAAGGAAAAACAGATGTAAATTGCAACATCAACTCCCATAAAGCCTGAAAAAATCCAATTAATAAAATAGCATTCTCTAATCAAAATTGGGTGTGTCTGTACTACTTTCATTCACCAAAACCACTGCTCAGATTTTATTCATTCATTCATTCATTCAGCAAGTATTTATTGAGGTTCTGCCATGTGACCAGCCTGTGCTAGGCAGGAGTGCAGAGTAAGAATGGCCCTGCATTCATGGGCCTTACAGTCTATCCTGGGGAATAATCAAAAGTGACTCACTCACCCATGGACCCCAGTGGGCACTGGACTATATGTGGTAAATCTGAGGAAAACTCAGAAACTTTATGGGAAAATAAAACTTAAGTTTTTTAGAATGTGTGAATTCTTCTCAAATTCATATGACACTTGGAGTTGGCCTGATTGCTTACCTGGGAATGCAATCTCTCACCTTACTTCTCCCATTTGCTTGCTACTTATGAACTCACTTTTAAATTCTAAGTACCACAGGAGCACCATTAAAAATTCATAAATCTTGCACAAAATATGTCATAATTAGACAGTTTGCTTACCATCTTACAGAACTAACATCATTTTAGGGTGACCAAATTCCATCCTCTCGTTCAGTAAAGGGTGTTAGTGGATAAACTATGGGAAAAAGATGTAGGCGGTGTAGTGTAGTTACAACAGTCCTGGTCTAAGATTTTTGAAGACCTTGTTTCTTTCACTCATTTAAGCAAATATTTATTAAATACTTACGTGATGGATCTCTGTTATTTCAACCTGTCCAAAATCTTTCGCCTTCTTGGCAAAATCACCCTCATTTTCCCTCGGGAAATGGGGATTGAGTGACCTCTTCCCCCAGTTTCAATGTAGTCGTGTAACTCAAGCCAGTCCAATTAGCTTATTCTATCTTAGGGATCGGTTTACGGACATGATGCAAAACAGGTCTACGAGAGCCAGCCGTGATGGTTTTGGGGGAGCTATTGGCAAAGAAGTACTTTCTTTTCATTTGAGTTGCCAGTGGTTGCATGTGTGCCTGGAGCTTCCAGCAGCCACCACCTTCTCGGATCTTGCCTGGCAGCAAAGCCCCCTGGCCAGAAGTGAAGCGTGACTGCAAAGAGAAGGAGGGGGAGAGAGAAAGTCTGAGTGCTCATGATTTCTTTATGGAGTGGGTACAAACTCAGCGGGATAAAAAATGTACTCTATTTTTCATAAGTAAATGCAATTTCTGTCTTAATCTCCCTTTTCACCTGGTGACAAAACAATTAATAAAAGACAACTCCATGTATCAGTCAAGTCAGGGCCTATTCTCCCTCCCCTTCCTTGGAGTTGATTCAAAGGAGACATCTGCGGCTCATTCTCGCTGGGCGGGTGCCCTCTGAGAAGCCCGCTTCTCCCCTGGGTCCCTGTTCTCTGTCTTTTTCTCCTCCATGAGGTCCCTCCAGATCCTCCAGCTTTCTCTTGACAGCCTCTAAGTCCTCCAGAAAAACTGCATTTCCGAACTGACATGTCAAGCAAACAGTCCCACGCTACTGTTTGCACACCATGGCATCACAGAGCACCCTCTTGGGCTTTAGATGAACATAACGTCACAGGTATCCTTTCTTCTTAAATCCATTCACCCCCAAATATAAAGTTTTGTCTAACATGTGCCCACCCCAGGACTTGCCTGGGACAGCAGCCACCATTCTTGGGATTTCACAGCATCTAGCTTCTCTTTTCTCCTCTGCAGCTGCCTCTCTGTCCTGATGCCTGCCTGGGTTAGGATAACTAATTTTTACATTGTGATCTATTCCTTAGCAAACTTTGTCTTTTGAAACTAAAAAATCTTGTCTCTGGTGGGAGTATTTTTTTTAATTCCAGTTTTTTAAACTTCAATATATTAAGGAGGTACAAATGTTTTTGTTACCTGGAGCGCTTTTGTAATGCTTGAGTCTGGCGGGAGTTTTAAAAGCCTACTTTGAAGTTTGAAACCTAACAATTGACTCTGTTGGTCTCTGAATGCACCTAAGGCAGTGAGTCTGGGCTCCCTCAACCCCATGCCTAATATCAAGGACAAGAAAAAAATGGCTGATAAAAACCAACCAAACAAACAAACAAACCAAAAAAAAGAAAAACCCTGAGATTTGCTTTAAATTAACCCAGCAAAAGATGCTGGAGCAAGGGGTATGGAGGAGTATAGATGAAACAAGATTAGCCATATACTGCTAACTGCTGTAGCCCACGAGGGTTCATCACACTATTCATTCCACTGTTTTCTCTGTCTTTTCATTGTTTTTACCCACTCATATTGCAAAGGAAAAAAATCAGTGAATATCGAAATATTACCTCATTATGTAATGATGTTCAGAAATTAGGTAATAGAGAATTATTAAAGGAGATTAAACTAAAAAATAACTTGATCAGATTTGTAATTTTGAAAGAGTACTCTAGTTTCTGTATGATGGAGAGGGCCTCTGGGCAGAAAATCTGGAGAGGAGATTGGCACATTGGCCCAGATAAATTAAGACAAGAGGTGGCAGCGCTAGAGAAGAGGGTGCCTCTTGAGCAGGGAAGGTCTTGGAGAAGGAAATATCCATTGTTCCTTCCAGATGTCTGCTTGGGTGACTAGGAGAATGGCAGGGCTGTTTATCAATATAGGGAGTTTGGTAGTAAAGTCAGAGTTAGGGAGCAAGATTTTTGGCCCAAGTCTTGACTTTGCTATGAAATTTTTGAGGGGCCTTAGGAAAGTCAGCTAATTCTGTGTCTGGTTTTTGTACCTGTGAAATTATGGAAAACAATATAAAATAACATGAAACAGTTTAAACTATAAAACATTATTAAATATAATTACTGTTCTCCAAAAAATGTATAATATGTAATATGACCCCAATAAATAATCCATGATGAAACAAAGGATATTAAACTGTCTTAGACTCTGATTCCTGTTCTTGAGAATTCCTCAAATCAGTTTAGAAGGACAAGTATTTAAGAGAAAAACATAATAAATACTAATTTTCCTTTGCATCAACAAATTCAAGAGAAATAATACATATAGATGGAGATCATAGTAATACATAGTAATGAACACTTTGAGAGAGCAATTCAAAATGTAATCAGTAGAAACTCTTTGACTTAGATTATCAAAGAAAGCATATGAATTTATTTCAGCAGTGTGTCAAGTTCAAACAGCTAGAAAGAAACAAGATGAGTGCTGAAATTTGAATGGACACAGGGTTATTCATTTCAGTCTACTACGATAGAAAGTAAAAAGCCTCCACTCAAGATATACAGTATTCATGCAGATACCAGCAAATGAAGCAAATTATTTGTCCATCTCCTTCCAAAGGAAAGGGTGGAAACAAAGAAAATAATTTCCCATCCATGAAGCATTTATCACATTATAGTGAAAGCTGACTTTAACACCTATATATATATTTATAACTTCTAATTAAAGGTGAGATCTTAAAATCATTCCATTTCCTTCTGATAATCCTTTTAAGTATCAGACTTCAAAACTTTTCTCAAGGTAAGAGTCCTGTGGCCCAACTTGCACAAGTTTTACTATAAAATCTCCTTGTATCTTCACTTTAAGTAATAGCTATTTTTCATAAGGAAATATTGACAATTTATTCCTAGAAGGACAAAGCATTTTCCAGCACTGCTAATAAGGAAGACTCATTTTGTTACACTCTGATGTGCTTACATTGATTCAAATTCCCAGCATTCTATTTAAGTCTGACCTCTGTCCGATGTGGCCTTTATTTCTCTCATCTAAGGGGTTCCTGCAGAGGTCTGGAATGCCACCACTGAGAGAGCGTGTCAGCAGCATTTCTTAGCAAAACACTGCCAGAAATACAGAAAATAAACATCCTTGAAAAAATAGCTGAGTTGAAGTGCTTCCAGATTCAACTCAGAATAGCTAAAGTCCGTTAAAGCTTGTTACATATTATAAAAATCAGGTCATTAACTCTACTTTAGCTTGCAGATTGCAACACACTTACAACCACTGAGAACTAAAAGGCAAGTTTTATAGCAGCGCTATGGGTCCTCAGTAAGGACCATCTCCTACTGCCTTTGGGGGTGGGGAAAAGCGAAGAAGCTGAGAACTCAGTACAGAGAGGGGATACAATGTTGAATTTGGGTTGCTAAGAACTGATAAAGAGCTCAGCACTTAATTAAAGCTGCTTTACAAACATCTCCCAATGTGGAATAAACGACTCTATTTGGAATCCGTGATTGCTGTCTGGGGACTCATCATAAGCCAAAGACTAAACTTGGCCTTTTGGAAAATCTTCAGCCTAAAAAAGATAGTAACCCAAGGAGTGATGAAAATCGCAAGTTCCATATTGGAACCCCAGAACAAGGTCACATTTGTCTTATTTGAGCAAGCATATCTTGCTCAACTATCAAGCTATAAATAAATAAAGCCTGGAAAATGCTCAAGCTCTAGGGACAAAGTAATCAGCCTTTCGCACGGTGGATAAGAGCAGTTCATCCATGAAAACATGCATCCTAAGCACTAACTATGCCCCATCCACACAGGCTCCGCTCAAAGTTCTTCCAAGGCACCTCACTGCCAACAAGGAGGATATTCGATGTCTCTCTACTGGGTGTGAATTTTTAACCACCATCTGAGAGTATAAGGAATGTCTCATTGCTTTACTACCTTTCAATCATATTCAGACATCCAGCGCTAAGATTTGTGTAGCCTGGATGGCAGAGAATTAATTCTCCATCCTTATTTACTCTCTCACAGGTTTACCTGCCTCCAAGTGATACAAAAGTGCTGAATTTCTTTAGCAAAGGATGCGGAGAGGGCCACACTGGTTACACAGCTGTGTATGCCCAGTGGACTCCTGAAAATCAATGGATTCTGCTATGTCCGGGCAATTCTTTGCAGAGGTGGGGAGCTCCCCTGCACAGGCTTCCCAGTGCACACAGAGCACCTCCCCAGGTGGCTTCTTCCAAGGTGTGTGTGCCAGTTCCCACACCTTTTCCTGCCTGGGGTTCCCTGCTGCCTGTGCTCCCCTCTCTCCTCGGAGACGTTTAGAGTCATGTCTCAATAAGCTGAGGCTTCCAGGAAAGACTGAAGGAGAGGTTGTCTTCCAGAAGCTCCAGGCTTGGGCTTCCTAAGGACAGGAAATACAGTGGCCCTTACTACCTTTCCCAAACAGAGCTGAAGAGGAGGGAAAGAAAAACACAGCAAAAACAAAATACTTATTCTCTCTCTCTCTTTCCCTCTCTCTCTCTCACACACACAAAATATACACTTCATTTTTTTTTTTTTAAAAACGTTAACATCAGTACTATTATTCCATTTAACAAAATGAAAAGGCTATGGTTCTAAAATGTTTAGTAACTTTCCCAGGTGATAATGGTGTGTGGCAGGTGAAGGGGCAGGACCCAGGTCTACCTAAATCCAAAGCCCATGCTTTTCAAACTGCCTCTGTCAGAAGCTAAAAACAGTCAATATTTCAGAAGGAAATCGTTATTTAATAAAAAACAAATAGGTGCTGAAGAGAGTAACGTACCAACAGGCAGATGCCAATGATGACACTAAGATTAAACTGGCTATGGAGCTTTTGATCTTTGTCATTCTTCTTTCTCCAAAGTAGGATATAGAGCACGTTAGGCCAAAGGAGAAAGCAAGAGACCAGAATCTGTTTGTGGACATGTGTTTTATTAATTACCTATTCCCAGGTATCAAATTATTCCAAAACTTACTGGCTTAACACAACACATATTATGGTCTCCTCATTTCTGTGGTCAGGAATCTGAGTGTGGCTGGGCCAGGAGCCTCTTGCTCGACATCTCTCAGGAGGTTGCACTCAGGCCCTCAGCCGGGGCTGCCGTCATCTCGGGACCCAACTGAGGCCCAAGGATCCGCTTCCTGGTTCACTCCCGGGGCTGCTGGCCAGATTCGGTTCCTTGTGGTTGTTGAACTGAAGGCCTCAGTTGCCTCAGGCACCTCCATTGTGCCCTCGCAACAAGGCATCTGGCTTGTTTTCTTTAAAAAAAAAAAGTAAAAGCAGAAGAGAAAGAGAGAGGGAGAAAGCAGGATGGAAGTCACTGTCTTCTTGTAACTTACTCTCGTAAGTACTGTCTCATTATTTTTGCTGTTTTCTGTTCCTTAGAAGCAAATTTTAAGGCCCAGCCCACATGCCAGGGGAGGGAATTACACACGGGCATGAATACCAAAAGCAGGGGATCCCTGGTGGCATCTCAGAGGTTGCCTGCCTGCCGCACGTGTCTATGGGGACGTCATTGACTACCGGGCTGAGCTAAGCCTTCTTGGGTCCAAATCTTAGCTTTATTATTTGCTAGCTATGAGACTTTCCATAAGTTACTAAATTAACAGTTTGTTTCTCAGTTCTCTCATCTGTAAAATAGTATTATTGGTGGTACCTCTTGTTCTTGAAGAGTTAATGTCAATTAAATGAGCAACAAGCAATAAAAAGCCTAGACTAGTGCCTGGCACATGGTAGGCATTCACTGAATGTTAGCTAGAATTATATTAATAATTATATCAGATATAAAGTATCTTGTCTAGCTCATAATGTACAATCAAAAGAGAAGGCTTTTATTTTTAGCTTATGAAAATAATGTGACATAAATGAAGTGGTCACAAAGGAAGCTAAAACCACAACCATTCTTGGAAAAAACTGGAAAACTTTACTTATGTTGACACTGAGCATTTTTCCCAACATAGTAGGATTGCAAACAACTAAAACATAATTTAAGGAAGTGGAGTACTTCATTACTGTATCACGCTCATAGTCTGCCTCATATCCTGATTTTATAAATACCTTACTGCCCCAGTGAGAATATTTGCTGCCCACTGAGGAATGAAGTGGGCTTATTTGGCTAATGTCATTCTGTCAACTGACTCCCAGGTGTCAAGCGTCCCTCACCCTTCCTTCACTGACGATCTCCCCGGCCCTACACACACGGATGGACTCACCCACAGTCCCACACACAGACACACACTTCTTGGATAGAAATATTAGTTACAGTTCAAAACTAACTAGAATGTTATAGAAATGCATTTTTGAATAATGAGATTTTGCCTAAAACTCCTCCTGTAGTCCCCAGCTTAGTAAATGGTATTCATCATTTCCATCCACCCAGACACTTGAATCAAAACTGGGAAGCCACCTGGTCCTCCCTCTTCCTCACTTTTCCCACCTGATTCCTAACTCTTCTTTATCCAGCCTTCCTTGGGCACTTCGTTCTACCCCAAGTGCAGCTGCCGTAATTTAAGCCCCCATCAATGTTCATCATCGGGGTGGGGCACTGAAACTAATTTGGGCCTTCAGGAATGAGCCCAGATTTGAATTGGTTGAGCAAAGGACTCGTGGCTACATCTCCATTAGAAAAAAGACTGAACACTGTGACTCTCAATAGCAAGGAGAGCCAAAGTGCACCTTGTTTGTCCCTCTACTCTCTCAACTCTCAATCTCTTATCAGAAACAAACAGAAACAGCAAATCAACTCATATGCACTATTGCTCCAAAATTGAATCTTTCATAAAAGCTGAAACAATGCCCTTGCATGCTACCAGTGTAGAAAACACATCACAATTCTTACAATGCCCCAAAGCCAAGCTGAATCCTGTTTGGAAATGAGGAATGCCCCGGACTCTAGCAACTCATCTAACTTTATCACCTGTGCTCAGCAACACCACAGGTAAACATCCTCACAACGCACAAAGTTCTTCATGGAATCACCTGCCACCCACATCTTGACCAGGTCAGATCCAATCCCTGGAGCCAGGCTGGACCAGAATTCGTGAAGCCCTCTCCATCTCCCTTTCTTCTGATCTCTCTCTCCTGAGACTAGCCCAAAACTTCTTTGTCAAAAGGAGCTAACAGCTTCATGCAAAGCCATTCCTGGTTGTGGGGTGAGAGAAGGGCCATCCATTCAAAATTTTACCATTTGTAGCTAAAATATGAATTCTAGTTCCGATTCAGCTGGTACACCTTCTGGCAAAGAGACATCTTAAAATACAAAAGTATTAACCTGAGAAGGATAATATATCAAAACTCTTTCATCCATTTTACACTGAGAGTACCTGGAAGAGACCAAGGTCCTCAGACTGGGACTTGGATCCACATTTTATAGGAGTAGAGGATCCATAAACCTCTAGTCAGGTACAGTGTTCAAAGAAGGCATTGAAAGATTTAGCTTCAGAGTAAGAGATTCTAGGTTGCCAAAGAGTAACATGAGGACTGTGGATGTTTGATTCCAATTATTTCTGGAATTGTGTTGAGGAGGAGAGTGTTTTCTCATTGGCCCACACAGTGGTACCTCCAAACTGGGCTGTGCGGCTGGGCCAAGTCCCACAATTCATACTCATTCTGGGCTCAGCTCAGTTCCAACTATCTCTCCCCTTCTCCAATACCTGTTCTGCATTTGCCATGAGCAAATTATTTTGCCTTCATCTCAAGCTGTCAGATAGAACCAGGTCTTCCTAAGTCACGGACCAGAGCAGGTAAAGACAAAGGAACAACTCTTTCTAGCACAGAACATTGAGAATCAGACACATTCTTAGAAGTCAGGTAATCTAACTTTTTTGCCCATTATAAAAACCTTGAACATATTTATGAAATATCATTTCTAACTGGAATCTCATGTTTTTGTGTTTCCAGCATCCCTTTCTTGTCTTTTGTTAGCTACTCCCTTATTTTATTTTGGGGAACCATCCCTCCCACAATTTCATTCCATGTTTTTCCGGCGAGGCTGACTCAGCTTCTTGCTTTAGTGAGAAATGTGATTTTTTTTCGCTGATCGTAGAAGTGGCGATTGAGAGTATCTCATCTCCAGGCCACGGTGATTGGCTCAGGGTGGACATGTGGCCAAGCCAAACCAAACACAGTTAATCCTGAGACCACTGCTGGAATTTTTAGGAAATAGCAACTGTCTTTTTTTCTGGGGTTGCTAATCAGGCAGGATAGAATCCTGGAACTTCTGGAGGCCACATTGCTTCCTCTTGGAGACAGCCTGCCTGTGAGTGAAGCCAACACAGAGAGAAGCAAAGGCTGTGGTTGGAATAAATAATGTTCCTGCAGACATTATTTGATTACCTGGATTTAGCCATGCTGGGACTTTTTAGTCAAATAAACCAGGATATTCCTCCTTGGGCCGAAGGCAATTTGTGATGAGTTTCTGTCCAGTAAAACCCAAAGCAACCAATTCACCTTCTACAACGTCCCTGGCAGGATGTTATTAGCCCTCACTTTAATCACTCCAGATGGACAAACCTCCATTTTCTACCAGGGCTTTGGATTTTGGGCTCTGGTGCTCAATTCTTACTTGTATTGAGCAAAACTTGCTGTTTTAAACCTGTGCCCACTACTAATGCTTCATTTATTGTCCATTTAGTTCCTTGCTTAGTTACGAACAGTAAGTATAAGAGCCTTGAGGTGGGTTTGAATTTGCTGTATTGAAGGAACACAAAGCAAAAAGCAAAAAAACCAATGGGGTCTAGACTCTAGTGAGTGAGGGGCATAGTGATACATGCAATGTCAGATGGAGTGAAGGCCAGGTATAGAGAAACTGGATTTTGTTGTAAGAATAATGAGAAGTGTGCTTTGAGTTACAATGTTTCAAAGATCCCAAATTCTATCCCTTGGAACACTAGATGAAGCCAAATCTCTGTGCTAATGACAGTCCTTCAGAAAGTGTAAATCTCTGGTGTTCTCCGTAATTTTCCTATTTTCTAGCACAAATATCTACAGCTTATTCAACCATGTTTCATGTAATAGGGTTCCTAAACTATGCACCAGCATAGTGTCCTCTTCTGGACTCATTCTAGTTTGTCAACGTGCCCCCTAAAATGCAGTGCTCAGACTGAAGGCTGTAACTCCAGATATTGCCCAAGCAATGAATAATACTATGAGATCATTATCTTTTTTATTCTATCCCTCTACCCCTATTGATGCAGTCACATTTTAGGCTACCACATCATCCTGTTAAGTCTTAATTAATTAAATCAATCAACACCAGTTGAGGGCATATTACTTTTAATTAAGTCAATTTCTAATTAAATGTGATTTTGTGAGAGAAATATACAGACACTTCTTTCCTGAGAGGATTAAAGACACCTTTACACTACAGGCAAAGAGGCACATAAAGATTTATCTCACCCAGCTTTTGTATATGTAAAATGAGATAAGAAAAATAGGGATTTAGCTTGAACAAATGACCAGATTGTATCTGGAATTATCAGCCCATTAGGGGATTAATCAGTTTATAGCCTCATTAAAGAGAAGCCTTTAAGGAATTCATATTTAAATCCACCTGCAACCACTTTTTAATGGTTTCTATAGATGTTGCCCTATATAAACCCTTAAAAACGTTTGATTTTTTTAAATTCCTGACTTTTAAAAATCAGAATGAGATTTAAGTGACATGCTTCTCATAGTTGAGCAGAAAACAAGATTCGTTTAAGCAGATCAATAGCAGTTAAAGATTTACTTGGAAAGTTACCAAATTATCCCTGGGTATTTGCTTCCAGTAATAATGAGACCATCAGAACTATCTACATCATTCTTCAATGTATATGTTCAACTGTTTCAGTAAAGAGCGTGCTAACATTTTTAGAATCATCAATAAGTGAAAATGCATGCTAATTTCTCCTATGAGAAGCCCACTGGCTCCGTGCACCAAGATGCCACAGCTTCCCTGCTAGAAGGTACCCTGACTGTACACAAAGTTCCTAGTGAGAAGCTTTTGCATAATAGCCTTGCAAATCCTTGTTTCATAATGTAACATTAAACTCCACAGCTGGTTGGTGAAAATAAAATGTTACTTTTGTAAAGTCAGTAACTAGTTATTCTGATCAAAAGTTCAGAGGCTTCACTTCAGGGGACATTATGTTCCCTATTCCAGCAGCCACAGTCAGGGCTACCTCTAGCTAAAATGCAAGTCAGAAGAAAGACATCCTCTCTTGTTAGCAGATACAAATCCACGCTAAGGTCCTAGCTTAACAAGAGGACCACGGGCTGGACTTGAGCCCCTTTTTACCTTTTTCAGTTATCTATTGCCAGGATAATACTGTATAACAAACCCCTCCAAAACTTACTAGCTTAAAATAACAATTTATTTCTCATGAATCTATGAGTTAGCCAACCAGTTCTGTTGATATAGGCCAGTCCTGCCTTATCTCAACTGGGCTTTCCATTCATCTGCAGTCGGCTCCAAATTGGCTGAGGGCTGGCTGGTCTAGGATAATTTTAGCTGGAACAACTTATTTTTGCTCCATATGGTCTCTCAACCTCCAGCAGACCAGCCCAGGCTTGTCATGGAGAATCTGCAAGTCCTTTTGAGGCCTATGGTTGAAAACGGCACATCATCACTCTGTCACGCTCTATTAGCCAAAGCAAGTTGCAGCCCCAAGGGGTAGGGAATAGACTCCACCTCTTGATGGAGGAGCTTCAGAGTCACATTACAGGGGAAGGATGTGAAGTGGAGAACTGCAATCAAGCTACAGCGTTAGCCCTTCAATCAGGCACCTGTGTAACTGTACACAGTAACCCTGACTGCAGTCCACAAACATGTTCTTTGTTAGACAATCGGCTAGGCAAAATAATCACTAACACTTTATTTCCCTTCATTGATTCAACACATATTTTTGGAACAACTGTTATGTGCTCTGGGATTACAATGGGGAGCAAAAAGAAGATATGATCCCTGCTTTTAGAGAGCCTATAGTCTACTGCTTTCTTCTTTCCCCATTACCATATTGGTGGTATACAAATAAACACAGTATTTTCACCTCAGATTTCAAAAGATTGTCCATAAAATCAGTTTACCTCTTTCAAAACTATGAGCATAAAATGGCCATAAGTATCATAAACAGAACAGCTCACATATCAGTTCAAAGCTCTTCAAATTTGAAATAAGATTGAAGAATAATGAAAGTTGAATCATGGTAAAAGTCTTTGATATGTGGTCAATTTCTTTTCTAGCATTAGCAATTGTGTCAATCTGAGTCCTTAATCCTTTTTAATTTGGCCACTGCTCAAAGCCTGCAGATTTCAAAAATGGTGATATCTGACTCAACTCTATTATTAAAATCAATTTTGAAGCACCATAAAAGGCATTTGCTCCAGAATTAGAAATATCTTTAACAAAATCATTGAATTTTAAAGTTTGAAGTAGCTTTAGAAATCATTTGATCCAAAGTCTTTATTTTATAGATGAAAAAGCCAATAGCCAGAGAGGCAGAGAGATGCCCCAACCCACTTATCCAAGCAGTAATAGAACCAGAACTAGAACTTGGATCCTTCTCTTCCATCCCAGCACTCTGCCCACCATAACCCAGGCCTCCTGTCTTCGACTTTGACTTTATGCTTGAATGTTTTCATTTCCCAGCGGTCTGTCAGTTATCATGAATGAATTGGAGAACAGTGGATGTGGGAAAAGCAAACTCAAAGGTTTTTGTAGTGATCCAGGCAAGTTCCGAATTCAGAAATAAGGGAGTAGTAGCAGAGGTAGAGAGAACTGCACATATTCCAAATACAGTTAGGAGTTAGAGGAAAAGAGAAGAAACAAGGCTGAAAATAGGGGTTCTGACACGGACAACAAGATCAGTAATGCCATTCACAGAAGAACTAGGCTGTAGTGCTGAAAACCAAGGGATTAGTTTTGCCTGCTGATTTTGTGCCACATTCCACAAGTCCAACTGGGAAACTCCTTTGGGTGGTTGTAGATACATGCTTGGGATTCAGGGTGGAGAAATGCAGTAAGTACACTTGGCTCACTCTGCCAACAAATAATTTGTGAACACCAACATACAGAACATTGTGCTATGCACACAGACACCCGAGTGACAGGCAGGACAGGGTGGTACCTGCTGCCATGGTTTCCACTTTCGCAGGATAGTGCAATCCAATGAGCATTCCTAGTTGGGTTGCATTATTCCTCATAGATGTCAAAGATACAGACTCCACGGTATATTGTGACTGGCCAGAAGACCACATTATTTCCTATGGATGTCAAAGGATTGACCCCACAGATTAAGTTAGCTGGGAAATGGTAGAACAAGAGCTCTAATCAGCCTTTCAATGGCTCATTTCTTCTCAAACTCTCGTCTCCTCCCCCTCATCTCCTGCAAGGTCTGCAAAGGGGCTTCTTTATTGTTGTAAACCAGGTGGCTCTTGTTCCCATTTGAGTCCCTGCTCCAACTCAGAGTTTCACAGTGTCAAAAATACCTGTTGAGTATTTAAACATAGATTTCCTTCCTTCCTCATGTACCACGCTGGCCATGGAGAATTCCCATTGGCACAGCCAGGGCCTACAGTGCCGGAATGAATGGGGCCCATGTCTTTGGACTCTTCTCTTTCTAGAGACATTTTCCCCTCTTGTTTGGAATGAAATGCCTTTGGCCATCATATGCTAATCATTCTTCAGGCTACAGTGCTTATTATAGAGGCTTCCCAAAGGAGGATCTCATAGTTACTTGAGAGTAAGCCAAGAATATACATTGTAAAAGGTTATTTAGGCAGAATTAGAAGTTAATGGCAAAACACAGATTGTCTGTCAGTCATTATCGGCATTATCATCATAACAACTTCTATTTATTGAGTGTTTGCTATGTGCCAGACACTGATACTAAGATGAAGCTATACATAAATTATTTTATTAATATTTAATTCTCACAATTTCCATGTAAGGCAAGTATGATTTTTGTCCCTATTTGACAGATAAAGGAACTGAAGCTTAAAGGTTAAATAACTTAAGCAAGGCAACACAGCTAGTAAGTATCAGAACTAGAATACAAATCTGTCTACGCCCTCCTAAGCATGCTCTTAACCACTAAACTAAGCTAAATTCCCATGCATTCAACAATGTCTGCAAATGTGGTTTTGAAGTAAGCTGTGCTCTTCTCAGATTGTCACTTAAACTGTTCAACACAAGGGCATCCCCCCCTTCATCTGTTTGACCATCAGCATTTGCTGACTGTTAAGTGTGGATTGTCATTCCCACGTTCCCACAGTACAAACATTGCATTAAGCAGTCCTAAAGGGACTTGATGCTGGGCAGATCAAGGAATAAAAGTTTCCCAAATATTTTATTTAAATTGTAAGCTAATCAGAGTCATGTCTCACATGAGGCAACAAGAAATTGAACCATAGATTGTTTTTAATGATGCAAAAATGTCAAGTAATACTTCCTTCACAAACAAGGGATGCAAAGGGAAAACAAAATCTGGATGAAGTATGGGAACAATGATCTACACCATTTGACATAATTAAATGAGAGTTAGGTTGGTTTTAGCATACCATAATAAAATAAACCAACCAGAATGACTGGATTGTAGAAACCTATTGGATTTCAGTTTCTATAAACTCTAAATGGGAAGGAAATACCAAGGAAAGTGATGTTTTAATGTTAAGAAAAATAGTGAGTAAAAACTTATTTATAATTTTGTTTGATTTTACTCTCTCAAATTTGCCTGGCCCTGTCAAAATCTAAAATTTCAACTCCAAAGCTAAGCTACCATATATTCTCTTTGGAGTAAGACAGCATATCAAGGAAACAAATAGAATCGCCAACGTTTGCAAAGTTGAATGCCTCAGGTTTTCAACAAAGCATACAGAAACCCAAAAGAACAAAAAACATTCTATAATGAAGACATCTGCACCCGAATGTTTATGGCAGCACAATTCACTATTTGCAAGGTTGTGGAAACAACCCAAGTGCCCATCCATTCATGAGTGGATTATTAAAATTTGGTATATGTATGCAATGGAATATTACTCAATTATAAGAAACGACGGTGATCTAGCACCTCTTATATTTTCCTGGATAGAACTACAGCCCATTATCCAAAGTGAGGTATCACAACAATGGAAGAATAGGCACCACATGTACTTGCCATCAAATTGGCACTAACTGATCAACACTATGGTGCTCACACAATTCTAATATTCTCCAGGGATTAGGGGGTTGGGAGTGGGTAAACTCACAACTAATGGACACGGTGAGCATTGTAGGGGGGAAAAGGCAAGCCTCAAATCATGGTTTGGGTGTGGCAAAGTCATAACATGTAACCAAAATGTTTGTACCCCCATAATATCCTGAAATAAAAGAAAGAAACAGAGAGAGAAAGAGAGGGAGAGAGAGAGAGAGAGAGAGAGAAAGAAAGAAAATCAATTTTAAGTTTGGGGTTGAGCAGGTTTTGCCTTATACCATAACCAGCCACTAGATGGCAAACTATGCCATGAAATGGAGGTTTGCAGTTGACGTTAAGTCTGACTCGGAGCAGCAGAGAAGTTTGACTTAGTGAAAGCCTATTATTCTATTATTGTCCTATGTGAATAAAGAGATGCAATATAGTCATTTTTTTAAGCTGTATACATTTCTTCTAAAAAACATTTTCTGATTCACTCAAATCACGTCTAGAAGTCCTAAGGCTAAGACTCAGTTGACTACAAGGCTTTGTTCCCGAGCCCTCATTTCCTGTTATCTGACTCTTCTGTCCCTGCCAGTCTCTCTTCCAGGAACTCAGTTCAGCCCACTGCTTAACAATATTTCTCAGTGCCAACCTCCAGTTTGCCTGGTTCCTAATTATTACTATCTCCTGTCACCTTCTCTATCATTCTTCTACACATCCTTTCAGGATCGCTGGCTACTTCATCCTTGGGTAGCCATTGACGCATATTTGCTTGGCCTGAGCCCTGCTGTGGTCCCTCTTTTTGAACATAGTGCTTTGCTGGCCTCATGAGCTCATTTCTCAGTTCTGCACCTAGTAGGAGGCTCTGTTTCCAAGTCCTAGCCTGAGCCAAAATGAGCCCCAAGATATAAGAGGAATGTTTCTTAGAAAACAGGTGTGATAGTTTTATCTGTCAACTGCAGTAGGTAAAGGAATACCCAGAAACTAGTAAACATTATTTATAAGGATGTCTGTGAGGGTATTTCCGGAAGAGTAGACTGAGCAAAGAAGATCTGCCCTCACCAATTTGGGTAGGCATCGTCCAATCCATTGAGGGCCCAGATAGAAGGAAAAGGTGGAAGAAGGACAAATTTGCTGTCTCTCTTCTTGAGCTAGGACATTCATCTTTTTCTGCCCTTGAATATTGGAGCTCCTGGTTCTCGGGCCTTTGGACTCTAGGACTTACACTGGTGCTCCCCTGGTTCTCAGGCCTTGGACTGAAAGTTACAGCACAGGCTCCTTTGGTTTCCAAGTCTTTGAACTTGGAAAGTATTACGCAGCCAGCTTTCCTGGTTCTCCGGTTTACAGACAGCATATGGTGGGACTTGTTGGTCTCCATAATCACGTGAGCTAATTACCATAATAAGTCTCTTCTTATAGATCTGTATATGTCCTATTGATTCTGTTTTCGCTGGAGAACCCTGACTCATGCAACAAGCCACATATATGTCACAGGAGGGCGGATGGAGCAGAAGAAAGAGATGAAACTCAGACAGTTAAGCAGCTTATTCAAAGTTTCTCATCAATAAATGCTAAAAATAGAACTAGGTACTCCTGACATGTGATTTGGCATTCCACTTAGTCAATAGTGTATTTCCTTGATCATTAAATGAAAGAACAGAGTAGCAATTTGGGGGGAAAAGCCTGCTAAGTGGACTTAATAATCCAGCCTAAGTGCAATAAGTGAAACCAGTAACACAAAAAAAAACTTTCCTGCTGTCCTCTCCATTGTTCAGAAATTGCTAATTTCTGTAATACTCTACACCCTGAAATTGAATTATGTTACTGGAATCTCTTGTTAGAGATTAGCAAAGTGAAAGTTAGACTGAAATTTCCCCAAGTAAGCAATCTTTGTGAGAAACCTCCTATACAATGTGTACCATGTCATTTTATATGCAGAGATCTTATAAAATATTGAAATAGCCAAGCAACATTCTCCATGAAATTTTGCCTATGCAGATGTCCCTAACTTAGACCAACCTCATTTCTTTTGTGCCTGTCTCATAATAGATGCTCAATATTTATGGAATAGAGGAAGGAAGGAAAAAAGGAGAGGAAGGAGAGAGATGAGAGAAGTCTCTATTAAGAAGATATAAACAAATGCTTATAAAGTCACCAAGAAGCCTACTTTATTTGTCTAGTTGAGAAGAAGAAATGTCAGCTTTCTTCTCATTATAACCTGTTTCAATCTTGGCCATTATACAAAATATTCCCTAATGATCCCATCTCTAGACTAAACAATACCAGCTCCTAAAACTTTCCCTCAGAACTTTCACAGTTTTTTTGTTCCTATCTATATCAACTTTGATTCCTTTTTTTAAAACGTCAAAGTTATTTGAGATTATATTCCATTGTTTTTCATTATCCTTTTCAATGTTATACTTTATTGAGGAGAGATTTATATAGTTAAAAGAGAAACCAAATGAATTTTTTAATCTTTAAAGGAGAAAGCATATTTTGAAGCCCATAGAAAAGTAGGCTGGAATATCTAAACAACTACTTTTTTACATATGAACCAATTTTATCAGCAATTTACTTTTTTAAAAGGATAAAACATTAATTATTGCATCCAAGCTTTTCAATTTCCAAACACACACACACAGAGACATACTCTTTTTATGATGTGAAAATAGACATAGTACTTATACCTCCCATGATTATATAATGTTTAATGAAATAAACTGTTAAAATATTTTATGCTAAGTTCACACAGTATACAAAAATCTGTTATAACATATAAAAACTCAAAAGAAAATCTTTTGGCAAACAGTGTTTGAAACACACAGGTAAACTTTCCAGGTTAAGCACTTTCCTATTTCTTGATCAAACTGTTGTCTACAAACCACTGTCCTCAGACTCACCTTGCAGAATGGTACTTCACCAGCACGTCTCAAAAGTGATGATTCCTGGTCTCCCTCCACTCCAGCCCTACAGAATTAGAATTTCTAATTTCTGGGATCCAGAAAATTGGCATACTCTCCAGATAATTCTTACGAATACTTCAGCTTCAAGGAATGCTCATATCAAACTTTGGTCTTTTAACTTCATAGAATAGTCCTTTCATCCCCCCTAGTTAGGACAGAGATTGTTTTTTAAGTTAATATTTAAATAGTGATAGTAAAAATATGAGAAATGCCCTTCTCATTCAAAAATCAAACACCCTGGATCTGTTTATCAACCTGATTATTGTGGAGAGAGAATTTAATTGTGTTGCTAGAAATTCCTAAGGGGCTTTGATCTTTCAGAGACTAACTTTAGTTTTGGATGTTGATATAATATAATGTCTTAGTCCATTTTGTCTTGCTGTAATAGAATGTCTGAGACTGTGTAATTTATAATGAACAAAATTTATTAGCTCACAGCTCTGGAGGATGGGAGGTCCAATATCAAGGTGCTGGCATCTAGTGAGGACCTTCTTGCTGTGTCATCTCATGGTTGAGGTCAGAGAGAGAGAGAGAGAGAGAGAGAAGAAGAAGAAGAAGAGGAAGAGACAAAAAGGAAGAGGGAGAGAGAGCAAGAGACAAAACTTGTTTTTTTTATAAGAGCATGGATCCCACCCATGAGGGTGGAGCCCTCATGACCTAATCACGTCTTAAAGGTCCCACCTCTTAATACTGTTACAATGGCAAGTAAATTTCAACATGACTTTTAAAAGGGACAGATATCCAAACCATAGCAGATAAATCCCATAATCTATTTTTATAATTCACTTACTTGGCCAAATATCAAGTTTGCACCTCACATTGCAGTAAGTTAGATTTCTTCTTTGTAGGGAGGTCTAATGTAAGACATGGTTTCTTGAATAAGGCAATGGTAATATTTATTTTGATTTGGCCATCAGATCAACTGTCAGGTAGTTAAAAAGATGGGAAAATAATGCTGTGAACTGTAGTTGCTAAGAATCAATGGTCTGAGTCCAAGAAATGGGATCCCAAGAAACAGGACTATGATCCTGGTATCCTTATTCTTTCAGTTTCTACCACTTAAATCAACTCAAGTTTATTTGCTTTATAGGTGACCTATTGCAATTATGTGATTAGAATTTATGTGACTGCAATCATGATAATTTATAATGTTGTCCATGTTTATGCTAGAATCTATCAATAAAGGTTCTCTAAAATAAATAGGCTTCACCCCTTCTTTTGGCTTCACCACATTTTAATATATTCCTTCTCATAAAATGAATATATTTTGAAAGGTTATTGGCTGGGACTTACTAGATGTTCTTCTATGATAATTTTCCTTTATTTTACTAACTTTTATTTTATCTCATAAAAGGTTATTGGGACTTGGTTTTTCTATAAGTACACACTTTGCCAAGAACTTGCAGATCCATTTGATTCTCACAATTACTTAAAATATGGAAAAAATTATATTTTCTATAAATTCTATTTATAGAATTTAAACAAATTTCTATAATTTAAACAAAACTTAATAAATGTTATAATTGTCAACATAAATTTTATCATTTGTAAAATATTAACAAGGATAGTTTGAAAATTAACTTTGGTATAAAGTTAACTTAACATGGAAAACATTTTACCTTGTATTAAAGCAGGATTATAGAGAAACCTGTTAATGGAATGTTTTTATAAGTTGTATGAATCATATTTTCATTCCATATGACATAAGGACAAAAGCTCCAGGATTCCCAGGTTTATGATATCATTTCTGTCATTAACATATCACATTGGGCAAATTTGGTTATGAATAGGGCGTGTGTCAGTGCATCCAACATTGTCCCATTTATACATGTAGCTCCAGCACTGGGTGATAATTATATGATCATTCCAATTATGGGTTCCTGGGCCACAATTTGACCAGATATAACATAACAGAAATTGACTATATGAATTTATGGTATAGTCTTAAGATTCCATGGAAGAAATCTCTGCGTTAATTCATGTCATTTTATTTTACACACTACTTCTTTCATAGGCCTACCACACTGTTGAAGAAGAAGATATAGGAAGTTAGGCCAAAAAGGTACAAAGGTGGCTGATTCACAGGTAGGCTGAGTGGTAGAATTCAAGTTGATGGCTTGGAAACGGGAACATAGGTTTCCCTATAAACAATGTTATGAATTATTATTAAATTCTCAAGTTAATACAAAATGTATGTTAGGTGTCCACTGCCCCCAAAATGAGAAGTGGGATACAGCAAACCAGCCTCCAGAGAAGGGCTACTGGTAGTGATGATAGCTGTGCATTCAGACAGCTGCAAGCCAAGCACAGGTGAGGGTCACAGAAAAATGGACAAGCAAAGGCAAACTCCAGCCTCTGATGCAGGAAGAGGGCCTTTGATTTCTTGACAGGATAATGGCCCGGCAGGGGCTAATTTCCCTTGGGAATGATAACCAGATGCGTCTCAGAGTGTCGGACCTAAACCCCTTCTGAGATATGATTGATAGTTTACTCCAAATGTCAAAGACGATAATGAAGTGGGGGGACTTCCAGCCCTCCCCCCACCGCCTTGCCCACCTCCTCCCCAGCTTACCCAATCACAGCTCTCTTCTTTCGGGTCAGCTGTTTTTCTCCACTGGGAGATCTCAAGAAACTGAAGATAAAGAAATGCCTTCAAAAGTACCCCTTCTCTCCGAGCTCTGTAATGGGGAAGAAACTGGTTTATATTTGAATCTCTTGGTTTGGCCAAAAGCACCAGGAAGGGTAGTTAATGCGTGGCCCCCGTTGCTGCTTCTGGTAAGTGGAGCCCCGCTTCTCCCCGCCCTTCCACCGTTTCATCCAATCAGAATAGAGCACAGTGGCCCAGGGGAAGCTCCGCCCTCTCCAAAGAACCACAAGGCCTTATTTGCGTATAAGGAATATTTAACCTGATGTTTTTAATCAAAGGATACTTGAATTATGCTAGCTCCAAAACATATCAAGAAAATTATTGTCATGATGGTGGTGGCTATGTTGATGTATGTGTGGGTTCACTTAACAAATCGCTACTATGAATTTGTTTTCTTGTGATTTGCCTCACTTTCAGGAAAATTAACATTTGAATGCAGGGATTCTGGTTGTATGTTTGAGATTTCTAAACTGTTTTATTTAATCAAGCCTATACTGATCCAATTAATTGTAATTATAAATTGAGAGATAAATTTCCTGGGCTATGATTTGTGTATCGTGTTGTGGATGGATGTCCCTCTTTTCTCTGGCCCTGTCCGGCACTATCCTCTCTCAGGATCATGTTCTGTGTGTGTTGCTGAGAGGAGCACTGAGCAGACCCAGAGTTTGTCTTTTTAAATAATTCTAGTACCTAGAACAGTCTGTAACAGAAATAAGTCAGGATTTTTTTTTCTGAATAAATTCTGCGGATGTTTCTTTCTGCCTAGGTGATTAAAACAATATGCATACCTGGTTGATCATGCCAGCAAAAAAATAAATAACAACAACAAAACAATATACAATGTCTGCCACTCATAAGATTAATTTAATTAAACAAGCAAGCAAACAAAAAATAAAATTCTCTCTAAGCTCCCAGGGAATGGAGCACCATGCCTGTTTCATTTTGGAGTAGTTAGTACATATGAGAATGTAAACATATCTTTCTGTTACGGTACCCTTATTTAAAATAACTATTTTATCAGGAATAAATTGTCTCTACTTCTAATTTGTATCAGGAATTAAAGTGAGATGATGTCACTGAACTGGTTTTATTAGATGGATACCAGCCTTTTATTGTGATTTCCTTTGCTAATATTACCACTTGAACTTGTCACAGGCACCTCCAAATTGAATCCATTCTTTTCTTCCTGTGCACTCCCTACACCCCAAAACCTGTTCCTCCCACTGTGTTCCTTATTTAAATCAATGACACTTCCATCTGCCCTGGTGCTCAAGCAAGAAACTTTGTAGTCACTGTCAACCTCTCTGTCCTAATTAGGAAATCTTGATGAGTAGGAGAACCATGTTTCTTATTTACCACTAGAGGCAAGTCATTAAGGACTAAATGTTTGCTTCTGTGATTCCCCATCTGTGTGTTCTTAGGCAAGACACTAACCTTTCAAAGCTCCAGTTTCTTCACTAATAAATTCAGAGATATGCACTTAGAAATAACTCTAAAATTCTCTATCACAATGTTGCAACTGCAATCACACTATACATTCTCAACAAATAGCTGGTAATCAATTTGTTACCAACGTTTTTTACATGTGGTTTTCCTATGAGTTGTTTTCCTATTCTACACGCTTTCCAAAGTGTTCTGTGTTCGATTCTATGATATCATTTATTCTCAACTACAACTTTCTGTTTTTTATCAGTTCTTCTGGTAGATGCTGAGATTCCTGAAACTTAAAATTTACACATATATACTATGGCCTTTATCACTTTTTGTCCCCCTTAAAGCATAATACCTCTCATATAGAACCTTTGAAATAGATTTGAATTTATTTTCATCTTTCCATTCATTCCCTTGTTCCCTCCTATCCCATAGAGCAGTCAGAGTGATCTGTCCAAAACCTCCCATTGCACTTCCCTCTGCACTTCAAACAAGCTCTGAAGTCCTGCAGCTTTACACCTGAGCACGACCCACCTTTATAATCTTAGCTTGTGCATTCTCACCCACACTCTCCCATCCCAGACACACCAGCCTCTTTTCCATTCTTTCTCCCTGTCTCAGGATCTTTGATCATGCCCTCCTATCTGCCTAGAATCCATGGAAATTAACCCCCAGAAAAAGATACAGGCATACTTCATTTTCTTGCACTTTGCTTTATTGTAGTGGTCTGGAATTGCACCTACAATATCTCCTGAGGCATTCCAGACCACCACAATAAAGTGACTACCACAATAAAGCAAGTAACATAAAATTTTTGGCTTCCCAGTGCATACAAAAGTTATCTTTACACTATATGGTAGTCTATTAAGTATGCAATAGAATTATGTCTAAAGAAAAGTACATATCTTAATTAAAAGTTCTTTATTGCTAAAATAATGCTAATGATCATCTGAGCCTTCAGAAAGTTGTAATATTTTTGCTGGTGAAGGGTCTTGCCTTGATAACAATTGCTGCTGACTTATCAGGGTGTTGGTTGCTTAAAGTAGAGATGGCTGTAGCAATTTCTTAAAATAAGACAACAATGAAATTTGTTGCATCAGTTGATTCTTTCTCTTAGGAAAGATTTCTGTATAGGATGCTTTTTGCCCACAGTTGAACTTCTTTCAAAATTAGAGTCAAACCTTTCAAATTTTGCTACTGCTTTATCAACTAAATTTATGGAATATTCTAAGTGGGGTTTTTTTTTTGTTTTGTTTTGTTTTTTGCCATTTCAACAATGTTCACAGCTTCTTCACCAGGAGTAAATTTTATCTCAAGAAAAATTTTTTTGTTCATCCATAAGGTGTAAATCCTCATCCATTAAAGGTTTATCATAAAATTGCAGCAATTCAGTCACAACATCAGGTTACATTTCTAATTCTAGTTCTCTTACTATTTCTACTACACCTGCAGTTACTTCGTTCACTGAATTCTTGAACCTCTCAAAGTTCTATGGCACTTCTATCAAAGTTCTATCAGTTCTGTCAAAGTTCTGTATGTGACAGCTATAGTTTTATGAAATGTATCTCTTAAATAATAAGACTTGAAAGACAAAATTACTCCTTGATCCATGGGCTGCAAGATGGATGTTGTGTTGGTAGGCATGAAAACAACAACATTAATCTCCTTATACACCTCTACCAGAGCTCTTTGGTCACCAGGTGCATTGTGAAGGAGCAGTAATATTTATAAAGAAATCTTTATTTTTAACAGTAGATGTCAAGAGTAGGTTTAAAATATTCAGTGAACGATGCTGCAAACAGATGTGCTGTCATCCAGGCTTTGTTGTTCCATTTATAAAAGCACAAACAGAGTAGATTTAGCATAATTCTTGAGAGCCCTAGGATTTTTGAAATGGTAAATGAGCATTGGCTTCAACTTCAAGTCACTACCTGCATTATCTCCTAATAAGAGAGTCAGGCTATTCTTTCAAGTCCTAAAGCCAGGCATTGACTTCTCCTCTCTAGCTATGAAAGTTTAGATGGCTTCTTCCAATATATGGCTGTGTCATCTACATTGAAAATCTGTTGTTTGTGTGGCCACCTTCATCCTAGCTAGATCTTCTGGATAACTTGCTACAGCTTCTATGTCCTCACTTGTTGCTTCACCTTGCATTTTTATGTAATGGAGAAGGCTTCTTTCCTTAAACTTCAAGAACCATCCTCTGATAGCTTCAAACTTTTGTTCTGCACCTTCCTCAGCTCTCTTAGCCTTCACAGAATTGAAGAGAGTTAGAACCTTTCTCTGGATTAGGTTTTGGCTTAAGGGAATGTTCTGGTTGGTTTAATCTTGTACCCAGATCTCTAAAACTTTCTCCATATCAGCAATAAGGCCATTCTGCTTTCTTATCAATTAGTTGTTCACTGAAGTAGTGATTTTAATTTCCTTCAAGAACTTTCTGTTTGCATTCACGACTTGGCTAACTGTTTGGCACAAGAGGCCTAGCTTTCGGCTGTCTCGGCTTTTGGCATGCCTTTCTCACTATGCTTAATCATCTCTAGAGCTTGATTTAAAGCGAAAGACTTGTGATTCTTTCACCTGAACATGTAGAGGCTGGTGTAGGGTTATTAACTGGCCTAATTTCAATATTATTGTGTCTCAGGGAATAGCGAGGCCCAAGGAGAGGGAGAGAGACAGGAGAACTGCCAGTCAGTGGAGCAGTCAGAACACACATAACATTTATCAATTAAGTTCACTGTCATAAGACAGTGCACCATATATGGGTGCAATCTGTGGTGCCCCAAACAATTACAATAGTAACACCAATGATAACTTATCATAGATCACCATAACAGATATAGTAATAATGAAAACGTGTGAAATATTGTGACAATTACCAAAATGTGACACATAGAGCACACACTGTTGGAAAAAAATGGTGTGAATAGCCTGGCTCAATGCAAGGTTGCTACCAACTTTCAATTTGCAAAAAATACAATATCTGTGGGTGTAATAAAGTGCAATAAGATGACATGTATCTGTATTTCCAAAGAGATCACATCTCGAGGAGAAGAAACGATCACAATGACCCGGTGATTTCTAGATTTAAAGATTTCAAAAACATATAAGTCATAGAGCTTTAATAAGGGCCTCCCACTGTCAGTAAAATCATATTTTTGGTTTTGTTCATTTGCTTAGAAAACCTATAAATAGCATATGCAGCACTGTCAGTTTATTTATACATATAATCAAGTCTTGTTTTATGAGATTTAATGTTATCTTTTACCAAAGCATTCTTAAATTGAGGAAAGGCATATGAGGCTGTTTGAGGCTTAGGTTCAAGTATTTGTTTCATGAGTGCTGACACCAAGGGGTTGCTCTTGCAATCAGTATATAACGGGGACTCTTACGTGTGCATAAAGCCACTGCCCAAACACCAACCATCTGAAGCTTCTGCAGCTGATATGCATTGTTCTAAACTGCTTAGAAACTGAAATAACAAAGACATTGACCCATGAAGTACCTGGGAAAGTGACATACTTCCTCCTGGTCTCTTGGAGCCTCTCTGTGAGCTGCTGTACAAATGCAATCATGTTTACATAAGGATTAGTTCTCCTGACAACTATCTGGGTTTTGATTTAGGAATTGAATAGGACTCCTACCACAAAGAGCCACTGGATCACAGACAGTATGTTCTTTTAATTTACTTCCATAAACAGGCAAAAATTGAAGTCAGCTGTTAGCAAAGACCAAATTAAAGAGCTGAGTGTCAGAGCCATAGTTGAATCAAGATCAGTTTTTGAGGTGGGGATGGTTGGAGGTTGGATTTTTTTTAAGTTTCCAAAGAAGCTATGTTGTTAGGTACAAAGCAAAGACTTTCACTTTAACTGTGGTTTAGATGTACTGTGCACTGCTTACTTTTCAAAAATTAAATTTAGACTGAAACTAATATTCCTAAAAACCTTTCCTTACTTAAATGATGTACATGATCTCAAAGTATAACACAATAAATATGCAAACCATAACCATCCCTAATATAATTATAGCAAGTAGAGCTCAGTCTGCTAAGCTTGTGGGCTGTGAACCTCCTTGTTATGGCTCATAATAAACTCCTAATGCTTCTTTTAATGATTGTAATGATTACTCTAATTCTGTTCTGGCATTTTTTGCCTCTCTTGTTATCTCACCATGACCTTGCTTCTATGCAAGTCTGCTGTGACAGAAAATTGCAGTTGGGGGAGGAAAGTAAGCAAAATCTCAAGCCTGAAATTTCTGATAATTCAATAAATAGTGCACATATTTATCATGTCTATCAAAGTAAGTGCACCCATCTGTGGCCAGGTGCAATGTCTTAGAATTCGGTTAACATAGGCATAAATGTAAGTAGGGAGCAGTATGACGTATTGGTTAGAGTACACCTGTGAGGAGGAAGCTCTGTGGCCAGCGTGTGCTCTGGTGCAGGCTTTGGAAATTGGAAGAAAAGGTGAGTGACAGCAGGCAGGTGAGGCATGCTCTTTATTATCAGGGGGATACAGCAGCAGTGAAAAGCATGGCCGAGAACATGGCGAGTGCTTATATATGGCTCTGAACAATAGTGACAACATGCCAAGGGAAAGTGTGATCACGTGGGTTCACATAGGCGATAACACCTTGGTTACATAAGTGTGCTGACTCATGCCTCCCAGGAAGGCCAGATTGCAGGGGCAGGGGCAGGCCAGAAAAAACATTGGGGCAGTCATCTTAGTATGGCCTAAGAAAACTATTGCCTATACAAATGCGTTTTCCCTTACAACAATGGTTATGGAATCACATCTTCTTGGCCAGGGCACTGCTTGTGCTGGTGAGGAAGAGAGGGTCAGACCATGTGGGAAGGGACAGCATTTCCCAAAGTGTGTTCTGAGAAACGGTAGATTAGCAGAATAATAAATGGTGTTTCACACACACACACACACACACACACACAGGGAGAGAAAGTGAGTTTATTTCTTGGTCAACTGATTGCAAAATGTTGGCCCAATCAAAGTGAAATACATGTTTTTATTGAAGGACTTCTCAAAAGTTTCAAATGCTAACATGTTTAATAGAAATGTAACTAACTGTAGTGTTTAATTACAAAGCATTGAATTATGCCTTAAGTGTCACAGTTCCCATCAGTGAGGAAATAGGTGCATAGTTACATGCTTCTCTCTTCCCCTTGAAGGAGCGTACGGTGAGGGAGGAAGGGTGGGACTGCAGGGAAGAACAAAAGTGAATGAAATGCAGAAGTGACTCTGGACATGCAGGGTGAAGTCCTGATTTGAATTTGGTGGCAGGGGTTGGAGAGGGTTGGATTACACTACATTCAAAGGCACAGGGACCTTGGGGGAAAGGGGGCATGGATGATTGCCTTCTGAGAATGAGGAGATGGTAGGGGTATGGGGATGATGAACAAACAGCATAGCAAAATTGTAAGAAAAGAGATATCTAATACTTGCCCTTAAGTTGTTTGAGTTAAGGTGATAGATAAAATTCATCCCCCCAAAACTTGAGTAAAATCTGTGATATACAAAGTATATAAAAGGCTTTATGCATCAGTTAGCATTATTGTTTGACTTACGTATCCATCACCCGCTAGGTCAGCTGGGGCCTTCTTGGTCTAGGATGGCTTCAACTGGGATGGCTCATCTCTGCTCCATATGGTCTTTCATTCCCCAGCTGGCTAGACCAAGCTTGTTCATTCACATGGTATTGGCAAGGATCCCAAAGAAAGAGCAGAAGCACTCAAGATCTCTTTCGTACTAAGCCCAAACTGTCGAACTATCACTTTCTTGCTTTCTGTTGGCCAAAACAAGTCACGAGTGTAGCCTAGATTCAAACGATGAGAAAATTGTCTCTTCATTTGATGGGAGTAGCTGTAGCATCACATTGTAAAGGGGTGTAGATACAGAGAGAAAAATAGCTGGAGACATTTGTGCAATGTACCATATCCTACATGAATAATTTTCTCATGGAAACCTAGTAAAAGCCTTTGTTTAATGCTGTGCCGAATAAGAACATCATGCTCAGAAAGCTGAATCAACTCAGTAGAATGGGAATCTCTGAGCCAAGAGTGACCATGAGAATATAAATTACATCTGAGATCACCAAAAGACTTGGAGCACGCATTAAACTTTCCACAAGTCATAGAATGGGGTACCGAGCCAATATTTCCTGGTTCTTAAGGGACACTCTAACACCAGCTGAGAGATGGGTATTGTGAATTTTTAAAATGTTGTGATAGGATATGTTGTGTCCCTAACTGATCTGACCATGGAAAAATTCTCCCTACCCATCCCTTCCTTACCGTCACTTCCCCCTTCTCTCCCCTTTTATTCTCTCCTGTCTTCTCCTTTCCTTCCCTTCCTCTTTCTCACCCCCCCCTTCTCTTTCCCTCTCTACTCGTCTCACAGGATTAAGAAGTGGAAATTGGATAGAAAATGGCTTAGAATAAAAGGATCAAGTATTTGACCCAGACTTGTAAGCAGTGGCCTTATTTGAAAGATTTGGGGCACAAAGAGTATGATTGAATTGGAAGGATTCATCAACTGACAGGATTGTGTTCAGTAGATCAGAAAGAAACCTCATTTTTGAGAAAGAGAAACAAATTACAACAGCTTCTAAAAAAATCAAGACAGCACCCAAAAAAAGATTCACCTGACTTCCAGTACCCAAGCACCCAAGACATTCAGCAAATGTTTGTTGAGTGACTACTTTGGAGACATCCATGTAGACGTATTTTTTTAATTTGATTTATTTTTTAATTGACACATGAAAATGTTATATCTTTATGAAGTATGTAGTGATGTTTTGATACATATAATGTATAGTGATCAGACCAGGGTAATTAGTATATCCATCATCTCAAACACTATTTCTTTATGTTGGGAACATTCAATATCCTCTCTTCCAGCTATTTAAAAATATATATTATTGTTAACTATAGTCATACTATAGTGCTATAGAACACTAGAACTTATTCCTCCCATCTAGCCATAGTTTTATGTATTTTAACAAATTTTTCTCTATCCCCCTGCTTTCCCCTACCCTTCCCAGCTACTAGTAACCTCTATTCTTCTATTTACTTCTATGAGATCAACTTTGTTAGATTCTTCATATGAGTTAAGAATGTGCAGTGTTTAACTTTCTATTCCTGGCTTATTTCACTTAATATAATGCCCTCCAGGCTCATCCATGTTGCTGCAAATGACAGTACTTTATTCTTTTTTATGGCTGAATAGTATTCCATTGTGTGTATATACCACATTTTCTTTATCCATTCATCTGTTGTTGAACACCCATGTTGACTGCATACTTTGGCTATTGTGAATAGTGCTACAAGAAACATGGGGGTGCATATATCTCTTCGATACACTGATATTCTTTCCTTTGGATAAATACCCGGTAGCAGGATTGCTGGATCATGTGGTAGTTCTATTTGTAATTTTTTGAGGAACCTCCAGCCGTTTTCCATAATGGCTATACTAGTTTAATATTCCTACCAATGATGTATAAAGTTTCTTTTTTCTCTGAATCCTCACCAGCATTTGTTATTTTTTTGTCTTTTTGATAATAGCTATTTTAACTGGGATAAGATAACACCTCATTTTGGTTTTGATTTGAATTTCCCTGATGGTTAGTGATGTTGAACACTCTTTCATATATTTGTTGGCCATTTTTATGTCTTCTTTTGAGAAGTGTCCTTTCAGATCATTTGCCCACTTTTTAATTGTACTGTTTGCTTTTTTGCTATTGAGTTGTTTGAGTTCCTTGTATAATCTGGATATTAGTCCCCTGTCAGATGAATAGTTTGCAAATATTTTCTTCCCTTCTTAGATTGTCTCTTCACTCTGTTGTTTCCTTTGTTATACAGAGGTTAGTCTGATATAGTCCCATTTGTCTATTTTTGCTTTTGTAGGAGGCCCTTATCAGGCTTCATTTTTTGAGAGTTCTTGCCCTATGTTATTTCTATGCATCAGAAACATAGATACAAGCATCAGTTGGGTCCAATTGATTCAGGTATATTTTCTTAATAATAGATTTGAGGCTCTTTTAAATCCAGACTTCATAAAGATAACAAAAGAGGCCGGGCGCGGTGGCTCACGCCTGTAATCCTAGCACTCTGGGAGGCCGAGGTGGGCGGATCGTTTGAGCTCAGGAGTTCGAGACCAGCCTGAGCAAGAGCGAGACCCCATCTCTACTAAAAATAGAAAGACATTATATGGACAGCTAAAAAATATATATAGAAAAAAAAAAATTAGCCGGGCATGGTGGTGCATGCCTGTAGTCCCAGCTACTCGGGAGGCTGAGACAGGAGGATTGCTTGAGCTCAGGAGTTTGAGGTTGCTGTGAGCTAGGCTGACGCCACGGCACTCACTCTAGCCTGGGCAACAGAGTGAGACTCTGTCTCAAAAAAAAAAAAAGATAACAAAAGAAAGTAGACAAAAACTATCAAATCCTTCCATGGAATGAACTGTACATAGTTAAGTAAACAGTTACCATAAACACACATCCAATAGCTCACACACATATGTACATACACATATCATAATAAGCAGTTGGGACTAACATGTAATTCCATTACAAATTTCAGTCAGCCTTTACTAAGATATTGATGGCTTTGAGAACTAGTCCTGGTCCTCTCTAAATGTCTTTGGTTGAGTTCTTTCTGTATCCTTCATTTGTCCTGGTTAGCAATGGTCTTTGCTAATTTTTGTCTCTCATGATTACCCATACTGGTCCATAAAAAAATCTTTCATTTCCTTATATGTGGGTTATACATAGGCTAGAATACATGAAGTATTAGTCGCTCTGTCTACAACTCTTCAAACAAATAGAATCTGTGTCAAGTATTTTTTGCAGCAATGGCTATTTCTGTTCCTATATTGCTATTAGATATGTGCTTAAAACTCAAGTTTCATTCATTTCAGCAAAGTATGCCTGTTGTGTCCAATGAACTGCCCTGCTACAGATGTCTTCACTATAACAAGAGAGGATTTATAGAACTCACTATTATTTAGGCTGAAAGGGCCCCAAAAAGAACTCTATTGTGGGTGCTGACTTCAAATGTTCCTTCTACTTCATTTCTCTTTACTATATTATTTAGAAGCCAGTTTCCTCATAGTTATTTCTTTTGTGTACTCTACAACATACCCTTAACCTCTCCCCAAGCAGTCGTAATTTCAGGTTTAAAATGTCAATATATTGTTGGAGTTTTCGTTTTTAACTATTTTATGTTCATTCTAGGTAGCACAATCATGTTCATAGACCCAATCAATAAGAGCCAATATTTTTTTTTTTTTTTAAAGTTTTTTTTTTTTTTTTTTATTTTATTTTTTTTTCAATTTAGTTTTACAGAATCAAAGAGTCTAACAGTATATCTTGTTAGATACAGTATGTCCTCATAATGTATACATTATTTCTTGTACAATGATATGAAATAATATGGGAAATATTCATGATAAATTATTAAGTGAACAGTGCAAGTTAAAAACAATAGTTTCATATTTTTTTCCCCACCCCCCCTTTCCTGAGTCAGCACCTTCAAGTGTTACCACTCCCCAAACGGTGCGCAATGCACTCATTGTGTAGGCATACCCCCATCCCCTCCCCCACCCCCCACCTCAGTCTGATGTCCAATTGGTGTCATTCCCAGATTTGTATTTAGGTGATGATCAGGGAAACCAATTTTCTGGTGAGTACATGTGATGCTTGTTTTTCCATTCTTGGGATACTTCACTTAATATAATGGGTTCCAACTCTCTCCAGGAGAACCATAGAGATGTCGTATCTTCATCATTCCTTATAGCTGAGTAATATTCCATGGTATACATATACCACAGTTTACTAATCCAATCATGTATTGATGGGCATTTGGGTTGTTTCCACATCTTTGCTATTGTGAATTGTGCTGCTATAAACATTTGGGTACACGTGCCTTTGTTACAGAATGACCTTTTTTCCTTTGGGTATATGCCCAGTAATGGGATTGCTGGGTCAAATGGCAGGTCTACTTGAATCTGTTTAAGATACCTCCATAATGCTTTCCACAGGGGTTGCACTAGTTTGCAGTCCCACCAGCAGTGTATTAGTGTTCCTGTCTCTCCACACCCACGCCAACATGTGTTGTTTTGGGTTTTTTTGATAAAGGCCATTCTCACTGGGGTTAAGTGATATCTCATTGTGGTTTTGATTTGCATTTCCCTGATGATTAGAGATGTTGAACACTTTTTCATATGTTTGTTAGCCATTTTTATATCTTCTTTTGAAAAATTTCTATTCAGAATTCTAGAAGAAAATGTAGGAAAGACTCTTACAGACATTGGCCTAGGCAGAGAATTTATGAAGAAGACCCCCAAGGCAATCACAGCAGCAACAAAAATAAATGAATGGGACATGATTAAACTAAAAAGCTTCTGCACAGCCAAAGAAACAGTCCAGAGAATAAACAGATCACCTACAGAATGGGAAAAAATTTTTGCATACTACACATCAGATAAAGGACTGATAACAAGAATCTATTTAGAACTCAGGAAAATCAGCAAGAAAAAAATCAAGCAACCCTATCAAAAAGTGGGCAAAGGACATGAAGAGCCAATATTTATTGAGAGTCCACTGTGTGCCAGATATTATGTTAGGAGCTTTATACCTGAAGTTTATCTTTCACTTACCATCTAGAGTCATCTTTCAAAAGTGTAAATGCAAGCAATCAACCTGCTTAAAATATTTTTCTTAAACTCTAACTTCTTTACCATGGCCTATAAAGTCCTCCACAGTCTTTCCCTTGCTCACCTCCCCAACCTTAACTGTCTCCCTTGCTCACGCTGGCTTGCCTTCCTTCTCTGCAACTCCTAACCTCACTCCCAACTCCATGCTTTTGCACCTGGGGCTTTGTGTCACCCTTGGAACCCTCTTCCCCCAGACTTTCTCAAAAGACTGCCTCCTTTGCACTGTTTAGTTTTTAGGTCAAGGGTCCTCTCTTTAGGGAGGCCTTCCTTGGCCATCCTAGGCAAAGTGTCATGCTATCTCCCTGCTCCTCATTCACCCTTTCACTGTTTTATGTTCTTCATAGAAGGTAGCGTTATCTGAATTTATCTTCTGTAGTCTTTTGTTTACATGCTTCTCTCTGTCTATTCCCCACGCAAATGTTAGCCCCATTGAAGGCAGGATTTGTTTCTGTCCTTGTTAGCTTGTTCTTCTATACCTAAAAAAATAAATATTTTTGACTGATTGAACAATTTAGTGATGTGGATATTGGTTTTCTCCCAAATCATAAAGGCATGTTTGTGCTAAGTAATTTATACAAGTTCACACAGGTGCTAAGTTTGATCTTGGACAAGTCACTTAACCCCAGTATGAACTCAGGACTGCCCAAGTCCAAATCTCATGCCTTTAACAACTACACTACCCTATATGAGGTTATAATAATTCTATTACGCATAAAAATCATGCAAATCTACTTCACTCTCTTTTCAATAATCAATCTGATAAATTAGTATAAAAGGAAAATATTTTATTCCCATGTTCTATCTTGGGTCTGAAGAGGAGAGGATCTAAATATTCTAGATTGTCATAGAACTTTGGTTTTATGAAGGAGACTCTGCCAAGGAAAGAACATGAGCTAACATTTTGGTCCCCTGCCATGTGTGAGGGCATGTTGTAAGTGTTATGATGATTAACACCTATTTGTTACAAACACCACTGCACAAAAGAAGAGACGGAGATTAGGAGAGTTAAAAAAAAATATGCTTGAGGTTGCATGACTTGGTAATAGTAGAATATGAACACTGCTCTATGTAAATCCGAAGTGTATGAATTTTCCACAACGCCATTGGCTCCCAGAGTGGTAGCAGTTCTAAGAGTAAAATGTGAAGATTTTTCCTGTTAACACCACCTACATTTCTTCTTTTTCACTGACATTTGAATATTCCCAGAATACAATATATTATTTTATCAGAAACCTGACTTCCTTCTTGTTCAGTAAAAACAGAAAGTTATGCCAAATTAAATAAAGCCACATTACCTAAGACAAGCTCACCAGAAACAAGCCAAAAGGCTGGACATTGCCCAGCAGTAGATGCAATTTTGAATCTCCGAGGCAATTAAAGAATTTATTTTTCCCTGAGGTGATATAAAACACAAGCTGTCTTCTCTTTTATAAAATGGATCGAGACAGATCTGTGTGGCAATTTTACTTAGAACTGAACAACTGGTCCCAAATCAGTCAAGTTACTTTTAACTATAGCCCATATAGTTGAAGCTCCCTTTTTTTTCATGGAATACAGAACAAGGAACTACACACATATGTCAAATGACTAGCCTAGAACCATCAAAACTTGAAATTAACATGGAGGAAAATTCTACTTGAGGAAACAGCCATTTTCCTGGTTTTTCCAGATCCTCAACAGAGGTTTCCCTGAACCTGGGGATAACTGAGTGCAATTGGCCTTAGCAACAGTCCAGCTCCCCATGGAACCAGGGCATGTGGACAGGGCCAAGGTGAAAGTTAATTGATGCCCTTCCCCAGAATTGTTACCATTACAAACAAGGTTGTATAAGAGGAATCTGCTTGCAGCTGACAACATCTCTCCCTGTCACCAACATCTCATTTCTTGATGAAGCATCCATTCTCCCAACCTTACAGGAACAAAGCTCTTACTTCATCCACAGTGTCTATCTTCTGGCATGCTGCTCACCTTGGACTCTTTTGAAATCATTTCCCTTCTTCCTCAGCTTTCCAAAAGAAACTGGTTCCCTGCAAGTGCTCTCCTGGCAGCCTTTGTCTCTTACTTTAGAAGACACATGTAGACACTCTGTTCCAGCCAGAAGTTCAACTAGGACAATAAGCAGCAAACACAACTCAGATTTGAAGGCAAGGAGGAATGATGAAACACAACGTTGTTGGCTGCTTCCCTGCCGGAGCCAGCTGTTCCCTCCAGGCAACCCACATCGGTGCTGACAGCCAACAGAGCGCGCTCCACAGTTCTCTGCCTGCAGCCCAGCTTCCGGCTCTCTGGTACCATGCAGCACCCATCACATTTCTCTTAATGCGTGATTCCTGCAAAAAACAAAACGTACCCTATGCTCTTGGCTCCGTTTAATACAAGTTTCTTCTTTCTGAGGTTTATAAACAAACAAACAAAAAATGCTGTAGCTTAGCTTTTAAAAGATCTTGCCTAGTAGAAAATCTCAGGGTTTTGCTTTCTGGAGAAATGATACTGCTTTGCTGGTACATCTATAACATCATTTTTGTCTTGAGTTTTCTCATAAAGCATGACATCATTTTTGATCACAACTTAAAAGAAAATCCCATGGTACTTAACTCCTTCCTTATCATTCTTTTCTTGTTATAAACTGAAATCTATTCTCTACCTCTGGCAAACTGAACACTATCCCTACTTCCAAACCACTTGAAAAGAACTTGGATCCTTTCTTCACAAACAACCCTTTGAAGCAATCACATTGCTCCCTCTGGACTTCTCGCCTTCCTTAGTGTTACTAAAAGGTGTGGGTGTTTCCTTCACTCATTCTCTCAAGCGTTTGTTCTTCTCAGGGGCCAGCTCAAACTGCAGGTTGACTCAGGCACTATGGCCTTAGGCATGACCCATCTCCAGGCAAATTCTAGTTTTTTTCTGTAGTTTTCTGAATTTAGAATCTAACGTATGTTGTAGACTGGATTATCCAGATCTCGGAATACTATACAGTTGTTTAAAAGAATGTTTGTCAACAGTATGTTTGCTCATGTAGAATGATGCCTGAGATATAGTGAGTTAAAAAAATGAAAGGAAGTTGTAGAATAGTCCATATTTTTAAATCAAATTTGTATTTAAATATACATTTTAAATTATAAAAAATAGTACATATTCATGGAAAACCTCAAAAAGAATCATACTTCTGGAGGACCATGGATCAGAGAAAAAATTTTCCTTGTCACTTTATACTCTTTTGGTTTCCTTAAATTTGTACTGTGAGCATGCATTATTTTTAAAGGAATTACCAATAATAATAATAAAAAAATCAGTAGGATACTAATCAGATATCATAGAGGTTAGATATAGACTAAAGAAATTTTAACTTTGTTTTTCCTAGGTCAGTAGTTGCTTCTGCTCTCAAAGTAGCCTGTTGTCGATAAATGCCAACCTATGTGTCTCCTTATCTACTGTGCATTTAGATAAACCACAAGTTCTTTTCCTCATCAAATTCCAAGATGCAACATTCATTCTGCGCTGAAGGTGTTGCCACATCACCTTCTTTATGGCTGATTCATGCAATTTTTTTCCTCTCTCTTTGCCATAAAAGTGGACCTTGCAAGTCACTCTCTTATCAACATCCACTAAAGATCCATGAACCCATTCAGGGGGTGAGAAAGCAGGGCCATTTCCTCTTCTTGCCTTTCCTAAAGTGTCAGGAAGAGCACTCAGGTGCTGATGAGCAAGAGCATCTGAAGCCAGGCCCCCAGAAGGCCTGAGCCATCAGGGAGAGGCTGCAGGGTGAGGACTGATCCCAGGAGGGTGGGAGTAGGAACTCTGGAGAGGTGGAAGCAAACACAGCAGGTTATCCGGGGACAATGGACATGATGGGCAGCAATTGACCAAAACAGGGTGAGTGGTGCCAGGAAGTGGGGATCACAGAAGATTTGCAGCGAGTGCTGTGCTTTAGCTATAGGATGCAGAGGCAGAAAAATAGGGGTCTGGACCCAGAGGAGATACCATCTTAGCTGGTTATCAAGAAAAATTAGGGGGTGAGGGTGCAGTTAGCACGAGTGGAGCTCACGGAGGCACTAACAATAGGGCTGATTCATGCTGAGTTGCCTCATTGGCCAGACTCAGGCACTTTTTAATCCCTTCTAGAAAGGAAGGATGGGTCCCCCTGCCCGAGGTCACTCTGAATCTGTAGGTCAAATGGGCCAAATTGTGGGAAAGAAGAAATTTGGAAGAGAGGTTAATTAATATATTACATCAACGAAAGTAGGGGATGAGGGCCATTCCAGGGATCTTTAGTACATGCCGTAAGTGGGGCCAAAATCAGCCTGATCTGACATCAATTAAAAGTTTAGAACAAGATAAAATCTATTCATTCCCCCTGCCTTCTGCATACTCACTGGACATTGGAAACAAACCCAATGCCTGTCCTGAATAAGCCTTAAGCTGTGAAGCATAACAAATAAAATACCACTGAGTGAACAAGCAAACAAAAACATGGGAACAACATTCTGCAATCTTTGATGGTGAAAGTGATGACTTTTTGCAGAGCCCACAATGAGGCCCATCCGCAGCCTTTAGCCCTGGTTGCAATTTTCTCTTTATGTCTAGATTAGAGAAACACACCCATTTTCTTTAAATCACATTTAATTTCTTTCTTGGAAATTCTAACATGTTCCAAGAGACCAACTTCCCCATTGCCAAGTCTCCTCTTGGCCTGATCTCTCTCGTCTCAGGTTTTGAGGCATTGTCCACTTCGCCTTTCACACGTTACTCACTTCTTAGTCAGATGGCCTGGGTAAGTTGCAATATTTTCCTCTTCCAGGACTGAACTGTTACAGCAGGCTGATTGCTGGAAAGGATGAGAGAGTGGGATGTGGGCAAGAGGTGGTTAGACTATTACATCCTTTCCTTTAGCTGCCAATAAAAAGTGTTGAACCATAGACCATCCAGCAGGGTCCTGTTAGAACAATTACACTCTGGGACCACATCAAATAGAGCTCAACTGTTGGTAACATTTATTTCAGTAATACAAATGTCAGGTGGAAAAACACAAAAAGCAGCTCTGAGCAAGGCTAGCAAGCCACTTATTGAGGTATTTGTAAATTGAGTACCCAGCGAATCCAAATACCTCCAAATCTAGCCCATTTTGAAATTTGAAATAAAACTACATTGATTTAGCAATAGCTCCTAGTACTAAAAGGCAATCTGCATTCCTGTTCAAAATCTGGCTAAATACATTTAGTTTTCTCATTCTGAAGGCATAGTTGGTCCAAATGCTATTCTGACATTACCTCCAGGAGTTTCTCCTGATATATTTTCAATGCTATAGACGTTCAAGAAAAATTCCTGGAATATTTCTCCAAATCCTATTCTCAGAAGTTATTATGGTTGATAAACAGATGACAAACCCCCATCCTACTCAATGAGCTTCTGCTTTACTCCCTTTGGCTACTATCTAGTAAGCCATTTTCTTACAGTGGTTTGTTTATTTAAATACTCAGTCAATAAAAATGTACTAACAGCTTTGCATCATGTGCAAGTATGGTGCTTGGTGCAGTGAAGACCAAGATGAAAAAGGCAAGAGTATTTCATACAAGGTAACCACAATAAATATTTATTGAATCAATAATTGTGTGGAATGTAATGATTTCACTGGTGGGGCTAAATGAGAATGATCAGCTCTATTTGGATGAACAAAGGAAGTTTTTAAAGACAACAAGGTGCTTGGAAGTCTTAAAGGATGTGATTTGTCACTGTAATTGTGTATGGTAAATGGGATTATCCCCATTTTTACAAAGGAGGAAACTGAAGAACTGAGTGGCTTGTGGGAGGCCATGGGAGAGTTAGTCACTCCTTCCTCATTCCTCTCAACACCATTTGTAAGGAATTCTGCTGTGTGCTTTCCACATTGCTTTGGAATTCTTCCTTCATAAAGAAAAGATTCTGCCTCACCTAAAGGCAAGAACCATTTCCTATGCTTCTTTCATCACCAGAATTCCATGACAGGCACATAAGAAGATGCTCAGCAAGTAATTGAGATGACTAAATCTCTTCACTACAAATCCCATATTTTTGCCACTAATTCTCCAAGGTAATATCATACCCTAAATAAAGGCCCCTCGCTTGGCTGCTTCCTTGTTCTATGCACATACTCATTCCTTCATGCCTCATCTAAACACTATTTTCTATCACCAGTTATCCATTTCTTTATGCTTAGCAAATTTCCTAATGTTTGGGCAAATTTAGCAAGCCACTTATTGAGGTATTTGCCAATTGAACACCCAGTGAATCCAAATGCCTCCAAATCTAGCTCATTTTGAAATTTGAAATAAAACTACATTCATTCTTAGCATGGCAAAGACCTAGAAAGTGTTTATTATCAAATTATACTCACTTTTCATTATTTAATGACTAAGAGGTAATAATCCAAGCCTAAAACAGTTACATGTACTGTACACTTTTCAGGTGTGTTGCCTGTGTCCTGCCTAACACCACCACTTGGAAAAGGTCACTGGGATCCTAGATTCCAAGACAAGGTGATTTTTACAACTCGCTGTGCCCATGCCTAGGAGAAATGTAGAGTCAAACTCTCCTGCTTCTGAAATTCTACACGTGTCCCGGTGCCATAATAGTGCTCAAATGCCACTTAATATTGTATCTTCTGTCCTCTTTCAATGCTCTTGAAAATGCAAGTACCTCTCCCTCTGCATAATAGGAACATTTCTGAAAATGTGTATGCAAAGCAAATCGAAAATATTTTATGCTCTAGGAAAGAGTGCTTGCTTTTAAACAATGATCCAAAAGATGTGAGATAAAAATTGTGGGAATTAATTTTTCTTACTTATGAAAGTAAACATGTTCTTTAGATATTAAATATATAAAATAAATTAAATATATTGACTATTAAATTAAATATATTGAATATTAAATTAAATATATTAAAATAAATTGAAAACGGAGAAATCTAGCAGTTTTTATCTTGCATCTTTTGGATAAAAAGTAAAATTCTAGAAGGAAAACAGGAAAAATATCTCAGTAAAGAGTCTGTTTTTCCTTAGAAACTTTTCTAAGAAGCTATTTCTTTCTACCTAGACTACAAAGAGAGGATAAAGAAACCCACCACACTTCTTCAGCAGGCTTGAAATTTAACATATAGGTGTCCAAGTGTGTAGAAAATAACTTCCTTATTTTCATTACCTACAATAATTTTATCTCGCTGGTGGCAGAAAAAAATTCAAATTTTCCACTTAAAGGCCACTCTCTCAGGTTAAAACAGTCTCTTTTTAGATTTAGCTCTGGTTTAGTTTTATAAGTATCTAGACAATTCAAATTTCAAACTCTTTATGGACACTTAATTAACATTCACAAGGCTGGAGCCAATTATAATTACACATAAAGGGTAAAAACAACACAAAGAACATTTGGGGTCATGTGGTGCGCAAGTGGCCCTGCCTGGAACTGGGACCCTCCCATGCAGGTATGTTTCTCTGACCCAAGTCTATTGGAAATAACTTCCAAGTCCTTCCACTTCCGTGGCTCTGGGCTCTGGATTCAGACCTCCTGAGTTCAAATCTTTCGGTTTCTGTTTCTTTACAAACCTTACTAATCGTGCAACCTTAAGCAAATCATTTTAATCCTCAGCCTCCTCAGTTGTAAAACAGGCAACTGCTTTATAGGAATTAGTGGTGAGGATTAAATTATATAACGTCCACAAGGGGCTTTGATGCCACTGCCTCTCAAACTCCCTGTGATGGAGAGCTAATTTGGGGGGATTTTTAAATTCCCAAACAGCTGCGGATAGATGCTTTTGTAAGATGCAATAAAATGAATTATTAGAAATTAAATGACAAAAATGCGAATGCCTTCACAACAGAAGCCCACGTTACTATAAAAGTGTCTAACCCCTGCAATTTTTGTATCTCGCTGTCAACAGTAACAATATGCATGCGCTGGTACCATAGGCACACTTTATTCACAATACTTTACACAATGCCTAGCACAAACACACACTTCATAGACGTTGGCTATTATTACCTTTGTTGAATCCCAGTAGAAAGAACAGAGACAGGGTCAAGTAGTGTACATATTAACTCAAGCACAGTGCCATCAGTCTATGAATAATAAGTATTCGTTAAAGAGGTAATAGACACAAAAATTTCCCAAGCGGACCACATGTATGATCTTTATCCGTATATCTTTAAAAAATAAGCTGCTTTAGGAATCATTTTATTTTATAAATGAGAAAATGGAGGCAGAAAACTGTTAAAAAAGACTTAGTGAAATTCATACAACTCAGTGGTTCTCAAACCTGGCTGTCCATTAGAATCACCTGGGAGAGATTTTAAAAATTGTTGCCCGGGCACCACTCTAATGGAATCTGAGTCTCTGGTGCTGGGACATCTGGGACATGGGCATAGAGTATTTTAAGAGTTGCCCACAGGATTCTAACGTGCAGGGCTTGCTTAAGATTTTCTGATAGAACCTACTACTGGACGAGGCAGGACTCTGGTCTCCTAACCCACTCTCCACACCACAGCATCACAGTCACGTTGGAGGCCACACTGCAGGGGAAACATTTGTCTTTGAAGAATTTAGACAAATAAATTTTGCGAAAATTAAATTTAAGAAAGAGGGAGGCCTATAAAAAACAGATGACTAAGGAACCTGGCCCACGATCCGTACAAAGGTACCTGACTCAGTTTCTCTAAATGTCTACCTGAGTGGTGAGTGAACCCTAGGAGGAAACATTGATAAGCTCGAATGGAAGGGTCATAGGGTGTACTCTGCATAACCTTTGAGATTCAGCTTGGAATTCAAGGCACAATTTTTTTTTTTTAAATAAAATATCCTGTTTCATCCCTATTTCCAGAATTGTAATCAGAACTCTGGCTTTTATGATGTATTATTTTTCTTATTTGGTTTCCCTTGGAAGAGAATGGAAACTCTGAGTCTTGGCCACTCTTCCATCACATTCTGATTTCCCCATTTAGTGGGCCAGAGTGCTTCATGTACTTTCTTTAATATCAATGGCATTGAAATGCATTCTGTGGAAAATGTACAATGGAGATTTATAGACTTCAAAACATCATAAAAAGTAAGCTAAATGTTGAATTTTTCTTAAAGGTAGAGGTGGTATATTTGATGTGCTTGCCAATGTTTACTTTGGGGAAATAGCATTTCAACTTTCCAAGACTTCTTTTATTTTGTTTGTATTCAAAATATTGGTTCCTAGACCTCCCCTGCGTAGAACTCACTCTGAGCTAGTTGGGAAGGTCGTAGACATACAATAATGAGTGGGACAAATTTGATCACATCATAAGCCGAACTGTGTAATCTATTAGAGCAGAAGATTACGAGAAAGAAATATTTTCTGTAAAATTCCACTCTTCATTTCTTGTTTCGCCCTCCAATTTCTCATTCAGCCTCACCGTGAACACCAGTGTCCAAGCTAGTTTGGATCTCTGGGTTATGTTAGCTATTTTAAAAGAAACCTACTCTCCTGCATGGTGATTATCACAACTATATTTTCTTGATGCATTTTCTCTTATGGGGTGTAAGCCCTATGTCTACCTTGTTCTATTTCCAGCACCACGACCGTGCCTAACACAGTTCCCAGCATATAGTACCGCTCAGACTGTTGCATGAATGAATATGCCTCTTACTACCACCATCACCTATGCATACATTGTTTTAGTGATTATAAGTATTGGCCAACAGAGTAGTGGGGAATATACTCATTTTAAAACCTTTGCGAAGTCTTTAAGTTCTGGTTCATAAAACCCACAAACCACTCAAACTTTATGTCATCGTTACAAAATCAAAAACCACTTTTTAAGATGGTTATAGATGGGCTGAAACCTTAAACTTGGAATCAGTTGGGCTCAAGTCTTGAGTCTGGCACTTGCTAGCAATTTGCCTAATTGCACAAAGCCTCAGTTTGCACATACATAAAATGTCCCGCAGTAATAACAATAATGAATAACACACCACAGACCGTGGTTGTAAGGACGGAACAAGAGAATATATAATTTAAAAGCTAGCAGTTTCTAGCATAGGGTAGGTCTTCAGTGAGTGCTTGTTGAATCTGAATCTGAATTTGAAAGAAAAAAAAACACGATGATTTTGGATGGAAGATTTCCCAGGTCAAACTGAACTTCTCAAGGTGGAGAAGGCTCAGCTAGTTGTTCATCGTGACTCTGCTCCCTAGAACCCCCGAGCCACAGCTCCTATGGTTGTAACTTTTACTCTACCTGTGGTTTCTGGAGGCACATCAGAGGTTTGGGGTAATTTGAATTAACATTCCCTCTATAACAATGTCAGATCAGCTGAAACTTCTACTGCTCTTACTTTTGCCCTGATTACTTTCTAAAAATCCAATACAAAATTATTCTGGAAACTATAGTATAAAATAACATGTTGATCTATTATGCTATTTATAAAATTAATTCTAGAAAGTTTACCTAATATCACATTCGGGAACTCACAAACTTTGTTTCACTTTGATCTCCCTGATTTATTTTGAAGAGCACTTTCTTACCTACTTTTTTATGTAAGTCTTCCCTTCATCCAAAATCAACAGTGTTTCGAGCTGTTAACAACTTATAAAGTTTATGACTTTAAGGGAAATTACTTAACCTCTTTGTGCCTTAGTTTCCTTAACCATTACATGGGAATAATAAGAGTACTTATCGTGTGAGGTTGCTTGAGCATTAAATATTAATAAGTTAATTCATGTGAGACACATTGAAAGTCTCTGGCACCTCATAAGAATTTAATAATTATTTGCTATTTTAATAGTGCTGAGTGTATGGTTCTCACACACATCCACACACGTACACATCACACACACACAAAAAACTGTCTAAGAACAGCACCAGTAATTACTGCTTATGGTGACTTTCTCTGGAAATATTACTATGGTACTTCATTATGCTCAGAGTACTTACGTAACAGATATTTTCAAACTTGCATGTAATTGAGGACCAGTGCAGACTAAGTCTTTAAAAATCTCATTAATGCACAGAAATATCCCTGAGTACTCTATAAAACAGTTTTTCTAGTTGTAGTGCACTAACCACCTAAATCAAAGTACCTCTTGTGCTTTTAAAAATGGAGATGGCTGGGCCCTCAGTCCTGTTGAATGAGAATTTGAGGGTAAGGAACCAGGAAATATGCATTTTAAATAATTTCTATACACACTAAAATTTGAAAATACTTTTAATAGATTGAATTAATTTTGTATCATTATAACTTATTTACAAAGATGTCATAATACCTTCCTGTAGTAGCCAAAACAGAAAAATGCAATGTTAGCCTAATTCACTGAAATCGAGGTCGATAAAGGATTATCAAGTGCCTCTGTGTGCCAAGCAGTAACTACTGAATATTTCATGACACATAAAGCCTGATTTCTTCCCTGGTGGAGCTCACACTCTAGTAAAGTTGCTATGGTCTGGTCTGATATTTATATTGTAATAAGTATTAATCAAATCTAATGATTCCATTATGTAGGAATGAAATTTTATAATAAACACACAAGCAGAGAAGAAAAACTCTATTAACCAACAAACGTATGTAATATGTTTGACAGATCACGTAACAGTGTGTTGATAAACTTTAAGACAAGAAGAAAAAAATAGCCCTGATGTGGAACCAAGGTTAACAATGCCATATAAGCCATGGATACAATACGTCAGGACTGTGACCTGCAGAGAGCCAAGCACACAGCTCTAGAGGAAGCCATGTTTATCCTAGTAGATACACTCAGTATGCACTGAGGAAGGGGGGTTTCTGGGTGGGAGCTGCGAAATCTGTACGTTTAACATTATTCAAAACTTCCTGCAATCTCTTGTATTAACATCATAGCTAGCATCCAACAGTGAGCTGGGAGGAACTCAGCCCTAAAGGATATACTGCTCTTATGTGGTCATAAAACTTATGTTCTTCTGGAACCTGGGAGAATACCACTGGAGGCCATGTGTACCGCGGTTCCCCACCAACTGATCGCTCCCAAAGTTCAACAAATCCCTGAGTCAGTCTATCAGAGGCCAAGAACAGTGTACAAGAGGAGATGCAAAAGAAAGCTATAACCAAAAGAATAAAGAAACAGTAATTTTCCCTGCTAAGTTGTCCTCGGCAGTCATAAAATTTTAACTAAGTGAAATACAAACATTTGTATAACATGAATATTGGACAGTTTTCCTCATAGAAAATAATCTCTGATATTTTACTTTTTCTTCTACCCCTCATGAAAAGAAGAGATTTCCTTTTTACGTTAAAAGAATTTGTTCTTATTTGACTTGACTATGATCAGTTTAGGTATTCAGATGGACAAGTAAAAGGATGAAAAACAACGCACACACTGAGCTTCCTTTAACTCCCGAAGTTTTTCTATATTTGAGTTCAAGAAAAAAAAAAAAAAATAGGCACATTTGCATTTGCATTTTTCACCCTTAATTGAAGAACCAGTTTCTAATGGAAGAACATGAAGCTGAAAAGGTGCCAATGAAATAGCTGGGTTTCATAAGCCATGGACGGCTTTCTCAGTACAAACAGCACTTGTGGTTTCAAACAGGGAGTCTCTGTGGCTGGGTTAAGTGAACAGCAACTCAAACTAAACTTCATGTAGCTGTTCTGACAAGCAGGAAATGTGTAAACGGTTTTAAAATCACCAGAGACTGTCAAGTCAGGGGACCGCCATGCTCCTATTTCGCTGAAGTGACTGCGCTCTCCATTCCTTACTCACCTGGTCAGTTTCTTGGACTCAGAACGTAGCCATTATTCAGCCTAGAACCAACCTTAATTTGACATCTTATGCAAAATATAATAAATCGCACACACAGCCTCCTCCCTAATTGCAGTTACTGTCTTGCCTTTGAGCTGCGGGTTCACTGAAAAGTCCTTTTAAAAAAAAGAAGAAGAAAAGAAGAAAACAAAAACAGTAAAATGAAGAAAGCAAGGAAGGAAAAGAGAAAGGAAGAAAGCAAGGGAGGAAGGAAGAGAAATAGAAAGGATGGAAGGAAGGGAGAGAAAGGAGAGAAGGAGGGAGGAAAAAAGATAAGAAAAATGAGATCTTCAATGGAACAGTAAAGATAAATATTAGGGTACCCCATAGAATGACCCCTCTAAGTGCCCCTAGGGTACCCTTTGCATTAAAGGCAGACTAACTCAGTGTGACTGAGACAAAACCAAAACTCAGATTCTCAAGTCTCAGCTTTGGTCTCTTCCTGCTCCCAGCCAACTCCCACTAGGCCATATAGACCAGGGAAAGTGTTTATTTATTGCTCTATTATGGCCTAAACCAGTATTATTTGGCACTTGCTCTCCAAAAAGTTTAATGTCAAAACTTCAATTTCATGAAACAACAGGTTTGGTCAAGGCCAAAATGCTTTGAAACTAACTTTTTTTCTCATAGTATTTCCACGGCTGGTGCTAGCCAAAACCCAAACTACATACCCAGATGAAAATAAACATAAATCAAAAAACCTCAGAAACTGTCTGAGCTTAGTGTGAGGAGTGAATGAATGATGGCTCGGGTTAGCTTCTATTTTATCTGAACTATATCCTTGATTTTTATGCAAATAAAATTGTTATTGTACTGGTAAAATGAAATACAGCCCCCCTCGACAAGAGATATCCCAAAATGTTGCCTTCTCCATTAAATGTTAGGCAAATTCCAGTAATGGATGACATATTCCAGTTATTTTCCCCATTATTCCTGGTGAGGGGCCCAACAAGGAATTGAGCTTTATTTATAAAATATAACAAAAGGAAACCTGGGGTCTCTAGCTCTCAAAATCACTCATGCTTGGAGAAGAAATGACAGCAGCTTTTGGGAGTGGTATCTTCATGTCAGAAGAAACGGAGAGAGAAATTCTCTGGGTTATTAACATTTATTTTTTTGTGGGCTTAGTGACCCTTTTTTTTCTAATATGGACAGGATGAGGCACATAAAAGCATTTATTAAAGGACATAATTTTGCCTGAAAACAAGCCCTGTTTCTGCCCCCACAGGATGTTGGTACTCTCCGCAGACCTTGTGTTGATTACCCTCTGTGGGAAGTAGCGGTCAACTCTAATTAACTAATTTACTTTCAACAAGTGTTTAATTAGGGCCTTTGCCCATATGTTGTGCTCTTTTGAAGATTCTGCCCAGTGTAGGAACTTTTATATTAAAATACAAAGAATTAATATGGTTCTCTAACATAGGCCTTTGACCATGTAGAAAATAATCTGAGCTGGTTGACAAGTATTCAATTCAATAAATATATGTTGGACGAATTAGAAAGGGCATTAGGCCAGCCACCGTGGGGCTAAAATACAGTGCCTTCAGAGACCAGAACTGAATAGGAACACCTGAAAACCAAAGTGAATATGCAAAAGAAGCAAAATTATGATCATCCATGGTAGACTGAGAATAATAGTCAACACTTTTTGTCTACTAACTGTGTGCCAGCTAGTTTTTGTACTCTACTTCATTCAACGTTCACAAGAGCTCTACAATCTAAATGAATCGCATTTTGCAGGTGAGGGAACTGAGAGAGAGATCAAATAACTGGCCAGCATTACAGCTGACAGGTTGCAAACGTGGGATTCAAACCTGGAAAGTCTTAGGGAATCTCTGAGGTACCTTAGAAAGACGATTCCTAAACTTTAATGTTCATAAGAACACAGGGGCTTCTGATTAAACTGCAGATTCCAATTCAGTGGGTCGTGGGGAGAGTCTGAGATTTTGCATTTCTAACAAGCTCCAGGTGACGTTCATGTTGCTCACCCTCCGACCACACTTTGAAGAGCAAAGACTTAAATGTACCGTGAGAATTTCAACAGACTAAAATGTGGTTGAGAAGATACTAGAGGCTACTGAGGAACAGAGAGGGTCAGCAAGTAAGTCAATGACACAGAGCTAATAAAATTGTGGAATCAGTTCTCAGGTCTAGGGCCTTGGTTTCCTCACCTGCGAAAGGTGTTTCATTAACTGGATAATTTCAAGCATTCCTTCCAGATCTAATAGAGTAAGACTCTGTGATTCTATTATGGGATGGAAAGGAGGGGAGGGATATGAGATTTGAATAAGAATTGCTTGCGGAGCTTGTTACTAAGGCTGTCAGACCCCCAGGCCCCCCTACCAAATTAGTTGATTTAAGAAAGGACCTAGAAATCTGCATTTTAACAAGCACCTTATACGACTGTGATGTACATGGTCCCCACCCTTTGAGAAATACTGTTCTAGGTAATAGCGAAAAGCCAGTCTAGAATTTAGCAGTTTTTACAAATAAAACTTATATACGTGATTCAGATATGGATAAATTAAAGATAATATTCAAGGATAATGATAGCTCATATTTACTGAGTGCATACTCTATGCTACACATATAATGTTAGATATTTTATATGTACGTGTATAAAATATCTAGTCATCACAAAAGTCCTGCAGTTGTTTTTGAGCTGTACTTCAAGTTATGTGAGCCTATTAATTTTCTTTTTATTTAAGCTATATTGAGTTGGGGTATTGGTTCCTTGCAGCCAAAAATACCCTAACTAATTCACATAGTCTAGGCCAGGCATTGTAGTTTTAAAATGAGTTTCCCCAAAAAGCTTAGTGACTCATGGTAGGGGGAAAGGGTGTCAGACAAGTAAAGTTGTGAAAAATTTCAAAACAAAGATTTACTCAAAATGCTATGGGAACACAGGAGAGGGAGTGCAAACCTTTCGAAATGGAAAGCCTGACCTCATTATTGAAGAATGAGCAAACAAAATGGGTGGGAAGGGCAGTCCAGGCAAAGAGACTAACTCGGCCAAAAGCACAGATATGTGAGAGAGCGTGATATATGGAACTCTGCATGAAGCCAGGCTAAGTAGTAGAGATTATCAGCAGGACTGTTTGGGCAACAAAGAATGATTTTGTCTCCTCTGGGTCCCACGTAGAAGAAGTACATGAGATGGGTACCACTTTGAGTCTCACAGACTTGGGTTCAAATCTCAACTTTGCCCCTTATTAGCTATTTCATCCTGAGTGAGATTCTTAACCCCTCGAGGTTTCCAGTTGCTTGTCTGAAAAGAGTTGATGATGTCTAATTTGCAAGTAGTTTACAATTGAAACATGAGTGTGAAGTTCTTGGCACTTTATTATTACTTCAATTATGATTACTGTCTGTATGCTAACAATACAAACAGGAAGAAATATTGTCCCTGCTCTTGAGAAACTCAACATCTAGTTGGCCAGTACAACATGCAAGAAATCAGTTTGCTAAGAATGGTAGATGTGCAGGGCAGTATGAGAAGCATGGCTTTTTAAACTTAATTCGGTAATAGTATAAATTATTAATTTATTGAAGGATCAGTAGGTGATCAAGGTTGTGATAACAGCTTCCGTAGCTGTGTGGAGAATTGATTGACAGACGCAGAGGGGGCAGATTGGGTAAGAGATTGTTACAGCAGAAGGTGATGAGGGGGTGAGCCAAGAAGTACCAGTAAGTTGAGGATGACTAGACAGATTTGAAAGATATTTAGGAGTAGAATTACCTGGATTTCACGCCTGAACTAAGAGCCTCGGACGATGCTCAGGTTTTTAGTTTAGGAATGTTTAATATTGATATCATTCTCCAGGATATAGAATACAGAAGGTAGAGCTAGAATCATCATAGTTTTCCTTTTCTCATTTTCCTCACCAGCGCGTGGCCGACAATTACTTATCCCTTGCTCTGCAATCTGTGTCATCAATATGCAACTTTCAGCAGGCTGCATTCCATCCTGCCTTGCATGTCTAAACTTTTCTCTATTTGGGGGTTCTCAAAGCGCAGTCCTTAAACTAGCAACATCAGCATTATATGGGAACTTGTTAGAAATGCAAATTCTTGGAGCTCATTCCAGACCTACTCAATCAGAAACTCTGAGGCTGGGCCAGTAGCCTATGCTCAAAGCAGCCCAGCAGGTGATTCTGATATAGGCTCGGGTTTGCAGAATCACAAGTCTACAAATACCTTCACTAGGTGTTTTACAACATCCTGGCTTTTACGTGAGGAAACAGCTCCTGCAAGGTTCTGTCAGACGCCAGGGAGAAAAACTATGGCTTCCACGGAGAGCAATGGGAACTTGAGGATGGAACAGCCCAATGTCCCCGACCACAAATACAGGTAGGATCCAACTGGGAGAATTACAAGGATTTTGGACAGCTCGGAAACTGATTTAGCATAAACTGGGTGTCTTCCCAAGGCAAATCAGACCACTCAGAGTGGCCGTGGCACACATTGCAAAACTACCTCATGATTAGTCCAGAATAAAAGCCCCCAACCCTGCTAGGGGAATAATTGGGGACCACTGGAATATGTGAGAGGTAATTAAAAGAAAAAATGTTCCTCAAACATGCTCCTCCTGCATACCAGGCCAATCCACTATTCTTATAGACAGGGCCAATCAAACTCCAAGAGGCAAATATAATAGCCCATCATGCCAGGTCAATGGGTAGAATTTCAAGGGTCAACAAGCCATGGTCTTAAAGGCTCCAATTACAAATTAGACCACCAGACAGATGATCAATTGTCTACTGGCCTCTGTGGCACAACTCCACGCTTTTTGGGAAAAGGGGAGGCGGGGGAGTGTGTTCCCTGGCTCTCAGGGAAAGATGATTAATCCTATCATGACCCCTGGGTCTCGGCTCCCAACTGCCCGTTAAATGTCCGACTAAATGGCATCCCTGGGTGGGCTGCAATGGCTATGAAATCCCTTCCAGTCAGTTTTCAGAATAAAATCGTATGTACAAAAGTATTTTCTTTCTCATTAAATTATTTATTTGCTCATATGTTGAGCTCTTTTATTGAAATACAGTTGAAAAATATTTAACTGAAACCGTCTTATCTCTGACAGTACCAAAACTACAATTCCAAAATCTCCTTTTTCTAATGACAGGAGGCTGCGCTGGACTATCTGGCTAAATATCTCCAGCTGCTGACCATCAGCACTGCTTAGTTTCTTACAGTTCATCTCCTCCCTGACCCTCTGAGCTAATTATACTCGCAGCCCTGCTCAGAATGAGACATCCATGGGCAGGATCTAGACATGTACGACTGACTACCCAGAGGTCAAATGGAAGACCTTTCATCTGTTTATTTGTTTTTTCCCACTCTTAATAGGAATTGTTTAATGCAAGTAGCCAGACAGAAAGGGACCCACAACCTCCGCTCATTCTGACCTAGGCCTTTGGGACACGCACCATAACTGCCTCTACTCCACCACAGTCTCTGGTGCAGCACTTTTACCACCAGGATCCTTAAAATCTCAGAATATACTGAGTTCTGAGTGACCTTGGGCACATTTCCTGATTTATGTAATCTTGACTTTCCTTATCTGCAAAATGGAGGTAGTTATGAAAGCTAAATTAAAGAATGCACGTAAAGTCAGTGTTGTATCTAGCACATGGTGCTGAAGACCTGTTAACACTGAGGTATTGATGATGATATGACTGTAGTGGACAATGCTGATGCTCCTCCCAGACCTCCAAACATCGTGTTTTGCCATTTGTGCTTTCCTCAGAAGGCAATTAACTAATGACTGCTGGGTGTAAAAATAGGAAAGCTCTAGCATCCATTAAGACCACAGAGATGCTCTGGGACCAAAGAAACAAAAAATGTTACAAAAATGAGCAAAAGAGATCCTCCCTGCTTTAACGAAACGGCTTTGGCACAGTTTTATGTGTTTGTTTGTTTGTTTGTTTTAAAAAAAGAGATTGATTTTTTTACAGTTCTGAAGGCTGGGGAGTCCCAGATGGCTTAAATCTGATGAGGGCCTTTGTGCTTTGTCATCCGATGGTGTAAGGTGGGGTGGGGATGGGAAAAGGAAGAAAGGAAAGGGGAAGAGGAAGAGGCCAAACTCATTCTTTTATCAGGCACCAGCTCCTGAGATAACTAACCCACTCCTGAAATAATGGCTTTAATCCATTCATGAGGCTCTGTTTAATCACCTGTTAAATATCTCACCTCTCAACACTGTTGCATTGGGATTAAGTTTCGGACACATGCACTGTGGGAACACATCCATACCACAGTAAGCTCCAGACACAGCATTTCTGTTTCTTGTTGAGTCACATTTGGTATTTTGTGTCTTCCTTGGAATTTGTCCGTTTCATCTAAGTTACCTAATTTGTTGGCATTCAGTTGTTCACAGTATTTCTTTTTAATGCTTTTTATTTCTGTTAAGGTTGGTAGTAAAACTCCCTCATTTTATTCGAGTAATTTCTTTTTTGTTCTGGTCAATTTGGCTAAAGGTTTGTCGTATTGTTGATCTTTCCCAAAAACCAGATTTTGGTTTCATTGATTTTTTTTTTCCTATTGCTTTTCTATTCTCCATTTATTTCTGCTCTAGGCTTTATTTTCTTCTTTCTGCTTTTTTTGAACTTAGTTAATATCAATCTCACCTTATGATCATGTATTTGTCAAGTTTCTCCAAGAATTTTGTTAATTTCTATTTCATATATTTTGGGTATATGTTATTAAATGTACACAAGTTCAGCATTATATCTTTAAGGTTGTTTATTTTGTTGTAACTTATTTCTAACAAAGTGTTTTGCCTTAAAGTTTAGTTTGATTGATATTAATAAAACTATGCCAGCTTGTTTCCGGTTTTTAAAAATTATTGATTTAAGATCTTTTTATTTAATTTTATTTTATTTTTAGAGATGGAATCTCACCCTCTTGCTCAGCTGGAGTGCAGTGGTGTGATAAACAGCTCACTGTAGCCTTGAACTCTTGGGCTTAAGTGATCTCACCTCAGCCTTCCAGGTAGCTGGGATTACAGGAGTGAGTCACTACACTCAGGCTCCTTCTCTACTATGTTTGGAGAACATACTCTATATGATTTCATTTTAAATTTATTATTTTTGTTCAGAGACAGTGAAAGAAAAGCAAAAATTTAAAATAAGTAAAAATAGTTATTTCATGGCTTCGAATGCCTTTTATTGAAAACATTTTCTATGTCATTTATTTTTTTTTCAGTTTTAAGGTTTTCTCCACAGCAGTCTTAATCTTTGTTAATTCCTAGATACTTTAAATTTTTTATTGAGAGGTACTTATTTTGTTATGTTTCTTTATTACTAGTATTGAGAAATGCTATTTTGTAGGTTGATCATGTACCTGGAAAATGTGCTACAATGTCACTCTAAAACTTTGATTTTGTTAGTTTTCCTAGATTATCATCCCATCTGTTTTTTCCTTTCCTATGCCAGTTTTTATACCTCTTACTATGTCTGGACTATTGAACTATGTTAACACTAATGATGATGATGCTTTCTTCTCAAATTTGGATTGAAAATCCCTTTTTAAAATCCCCAAACCTAAAGATTGGAAATAAAATGTAAGTTTATAACCTTCTCTTGTTAATAGGGGATGACCCCAAAAGCCATTGTCCCTCTTTTAAAAAGACCAAGGTAGCTTTGGGAAGAGAGAATTTCAGAGTCTCATTGGCTATCTAAGGGACTAGGAAGCCTTCTCCTCAGAGAGTATTATGGGTCTGATTGTGTAGTGCTGAGCTATATGTGGAAAACTCTAGTTTTTACAACATTTCCAGGGAAACCAAAGTGACAAGGACCCAGATATTTGGGTTAAAAAAATCAGACAAAGGAAAGGAAAGGAAAGGGTCATGTATAAGAGGCAAGAAGACCTCTTTTCTAAAGGATCTGGTATGTATTCATACTTTGATCAGAAAAACCCCAAGTCTACCATATTGGAGATATTCTGGAATTCTAGCCTGTCTCTTAGACTGTAGGCCTCAAATCCTTGGCTTGTCACACTGGACCAAGTTTGCTCAGGAGATAGACGTAGGTCCTACACCTGGAACAGCAAAGGTGCTGACAGAGGAAGCCTGTCCTCCTATCTGGGACCTTGGGAGTGAGAGATACTGATATAGACAGTAGAAGGAGGAGATTGATATTTCACCCTCATCAGGAAAACTGTACATTTCTACAATTTGGCCTATGTCCTAAGCATCAGAGTACAAAGCAGGAACTGAGGCCACCAGCCTCTTCAGCTGAGGATCCTGCATTTGGAAATCACTCGTGGGACTCTCAGTGAAGGTGGAGTCCAGTTGGAAGGATCAAAGGGCTGAGGTGGAAAGGAGCTGTAGAAGTCTGAAACCACAGGAAAAAAAGAATAAGCATTGGTAGATATTCTGGGTGAAGTGGGCATATTCTTCTTGGCTGGAAAAATCTGGTTGGTGCTTCAATTTGAATTGCCTGTTCCTGAACCAAACCTTCGCTGTTGACTCTAGTCGGTTGAGTTTCAAAGCTAATTCCTTCTGGAGATTTTTTTTCTGGGAACGTTGTCTGGCCAAACAAAACCTCCAACTCTTCATACTGTTTATAGGTGAATGAGGTACATTCTTAATGTTTTATCCATATTGTGGGACTAGCTGGATCTTGTGATAATTTCAAGTTCATGCTGGAATCATTGATGCTGATAAAAGGATCTGGCAGGGGAATCTCTGGGGTCATTCTGTTCATCAGCATTTCTGAAATCTGTCAAGAATCTCCTTGGAGTGCCCGTTTGCAATCCTGCTTGGTGTGTTTCTCTGGAAATGCAATTTCTTTAGTGTCGTTTTATGTTGATCTTAACCTTGTGGTCATTAGCAGTGCCAGTGCTCACACCAAAGGTTCCAATGTCAATGTTAGTGCCAGCTTACTCTGATGGTGGAAGCTGTTACCTCAAGGGTGGGGCAGCAGCTTCAGGGTCTCCGTAGGGGCAATGGTTGTAGCAAATCATTAGCAGGCACTCGTAGCAGTGTGGACAGCTGGAAGAAGCTCAGAGGACTTTATTTGTGAGTCACTAGGGGGTCTTTGAGGTGAGCTAAAAGTTTATTTCTCAGGAGAACCCCAACTAATACAGCATACTACAGGATATCCCATTAACCCCCCCCCCCAACATTTATGATCCTGTTTTGATAGGATCTAGAAGGCAGAAAGTAGCAGGAATTATTGACATCTTGGTAGGATAAAAGTGTGAAGTGAATACCACAAAAACATAAGGATTTGCTACTTTGGTTAAGTTTCTGGGGATCCAGCAGTCTGGTATATATGGGGATCTTCTCTCTGAAGTAAAAGGTGGGTTGCTGTACCTTGCACTCTATATGACATCATTTATTTAACTTCTTTGGAGTTCTGAGACCACATATAACATACTTGAATTTACTATTCTGATCAATTTATTATGTGACCCAAAAGACTGCTAGTTTTGAGTTAAAACTGAAGCCTGAGAAGGCTCTCCAGCTTTTCCAGATGATAGACCAATGGAACCCAGTGGAACCAATTATGATTAAAGCATTTATAGAAGATCAGGAAATTGTTCAAAGTATCTGGTTAAGACCCAATCAGAGAATCACAGTAGAGGTTTTGGAGAAAAAAGCCACATTTTTTCACAACTAAGTATTCCCCTTTTGGAGAAACAGCTCTTGGCTCCCATTTGGAACAGATGACCAAGACGGAAAAAAAAAAAAAAATTCAGCCAGATATAAGGATTGTCCTGCTTAGTATGCTGACATCAGCTTAAAATGAACAGGAGCAGCTTGAACGAGACTTGGGAATGAATATCCTAGTGGGCAGAATCTTCCTTTGTAATAATGACATAATTACAAATGTAGTCATATATATATATATATACACATATATATATATATATATATATATATGAAAATAATGAGTTATAGGTGAGTTCATATACAAAAGAAATACCTAACTTAATTTAGGGGTCACAGTAGGCTCCTAGAAGACATGGTGCTTTACTTGAGTTCTCAAGGGCCAGGTGAAGAGGGAGGAAGGTTCAGGGAAAGCACAGGGAGAGGCAAAAGTAGAGGCATGAAGGGCTCAAGTATCAGAGAACGTTCCGGTGAGGCTCATGAAGACAGAGGCAGGAGGAGCTTGAGATGGTGCTGAAGAAGTTTCGCAAGGTCTTGTGGACTATGAGACTATTTTACTTTGCAAAATTGCAGTGTAATCTTAATAACCAATGAAAAAAAAAAACTATAATTGTTCTGTGAGCTTTAAATTTTGAGCTTTAAATTTTAATGTCAAACATTAAAAAATCTTATTCTCAACTGTAAGTATATAGGGAAATAAAAAATAGTAAAACTATAGTAATATTTAGTACACTGTAATTTAAAACATGAGAAACATTCAGAATCAGTGTTTCTTTGTATTAAAAAAAATGTAGTAGTTTGAACAGTTGCCTCTTTCTTGTTATATAACTTACAATGTGGAGAGAGCATGTTTTCTACATCTTGGTGAGTTACTATAGCCCTTTCTAATTTGGGATCAGTTTTCAAAATTTTATCCCTTACTTTCAACATCATGAAATATCTTTGAGAGTTCCTTTAATGTGATTTTTTAAAATCAGCATCACTTCCTCTGGAATATCTTCACCTATCGTCACTACCACTTTCCTCATTTATTTCGATAAGTTTTCCTTCATTAAGTTCCTCTGGCTACAAATGTAGAGTCAAAAGTGTTACATTCCTAAGGTCAGCTATTTTTTTCTATAATTCCCTTTATTTTTGATTTGAATTTCACTTTCAGCATTATCACTTTTGGTTTTTTTTTTTATTGTACTTCCATCTTTGTGGGCCAACTGATTTTTACAATTATCCCTTTTTGTAAGAGTCACGTGTATTTAACACTGGGAGACAAGGAGGCAACAAAACAACACTTCTGTCTGTGAAATGAAAAACAAGTGTGCAATAACCAATCACTGATAGGCTTTGAAAGAAGTAACATGATTGGTCACTGATCATTATGTGCACCTGTTGCTTACAAAGTTATTTGTAAACTGAAGAGGTTGCAGTGAAGTTTGTGCTTCACGTAATCTCCCATAGTTCATATAGCATGGTTACTAAAATTTGAACTGGTGTTATCTAACTAAACCATGGGATAACTGAAATCCATGCATATCAGTACCACACAAAGGAGAGGCTGCTAGTACATTGGTTGTTCACTTTGCCTTGGTGGATGGATGGTTTAAGGTATGGATCTATACTGATACTTAGGCATGTTTTGGACATACAATCAGAGACTCAGAAGGAAGGATTTTTGCAGATTAGTGACAAGGAGATTTGGGAAAGGATCATGTGATGGCCCCCTCAGAACAAGTCCAAAGTGTGAGAATAATTCTATCATGTGACTGTTCACAAAAGATGCCCTCTGTGGAAGAGGCTCTAGATAATGACATGAACAAGATGATATACGCTGTGTACATCAGGTAGACCCATTCTCAGTCCCATGATGTTCGATCACTGGACTCATGAACAATGTGGTCATGATGGGAAAGATGTATTTTATGCAAGATCAACAGCATAGACTTGTTCTTTTGGTTTTTATTTATTGTTCTAGCCACTGAGCTAGGCACTTTAGATATATTACTGTATTTCATCCTTATATACACCTTATAAATTAAATATTCTCACTTTAGATGAAAAATGGATACCCAGAGATGATAAGCAATTTAGTACTGCTCATACAAACTAGTAAGCAGAAAAGCTAGAATTTAGACATGGATTTTGACTCCCAAGTGTATATTCTTAGTCACTGTTGTATATTAGTGATTAGCAAGCAGGGAAGCCAAAACAATAAGCCATGGTTGTTTGTCTACCCTCTCTCCCAAGACAGGAGATAATTCTGAGCATCAGAAACTACTCAAGAAAGAGAAATAGTTTTCCTGTGGCCATTCCTAAATGAGGGTTGAGAATTCTAGTGATCAAACATCTTTCCACTTGTAGAAACCTAATCCCAGGCATATTTAAAGTCATAGTTCCTCACCAGAGATGCAGTTCCTGGCTTTACCTGGTATAGTGATATATTCATGGCTGGCACAACCTACTGACAGACTGAAACAATAAGGAACAGTAAGTGGGATTATGGTATGAAGAAACCTGAGGAGGGGAGAGCTCTCATGGTCCAACACTCCAGTGCCGTATCTTACACTCTCTCTACATTGTCTGCTTAACTGGGTAATATCCCTACCCACCCCTTCTCCACAATTCCCATAGTGATAGAATTTTTCTCGAGAAAAACTTTCGCTGAAAACTCATGATATGTACAATTTAGTTGCTGTCCCACAATCTTTTGCTGGTTCTTAAATACTTTGCTTCATAGATACTATGCCAAGCCTTCAGTGTCTTCAAATATTTTCATGCAAAACAAATAACTCTACCTAGTATTATTGAGAAAGGAGCCATGTGACATACTTTTTCATTTATCTTCTTCAAAATATCTTTGAATGTCATATTATTAGAGAATTTGCTTTGTATATCTAGAATATTTTATAAAATAAAAAGACACGATAGACAATTATAATGATTTAAGTTACTTTGGTTTATATAGCTAAAAATTTATGTAACTGTTCAGCCATCTGGCTCACACATGGAAGAGAGTAGACTAACTGAATTGGCTGAGAACACAAGAAGAACCATCTGGTCATCTAACAAACATTGCCTGAGTGCCTACTCTGTGCCAGGAACTGAAACCAAGGTTGAAGATAATGGTTTGGTCATATCAGGCTCAGTACAAGAAAAGCTTTTTCTAGTTGTTTGAATTCTTGGTCAGTGAAATAGGCTATCTTGAAAACCTATAAATTCTCCATTTGTTAACCACATACCTAATGACCACATCAGATATAAAGTTTTATTTGTTTCTCATTGCAAAAGAGATTGAAATAATTTAGTTACTTTAAATTTGATGCTTCTATAGAATAACAACCCTGGATCCTTTTCCCAGTATTTATTTTCTGCTCAGCACTCTTCCCACATTTCTTTAAAAATACATCTACTTGAAGATTCATCTTTTTGCTGATGACTCATAAGTATGACTCTAAGCCAGTCATATTTAGCCAGTCGTACTTAGCTGTGCCTACTGGACATTTCAATTTGGATGTCCTGCTGTCTTCCCAAAATGAAAATATTTAATGAAATTTATCTTTAATTCAAAACTAAGTACCCTTCCTGAAATCTACATTTCTCTCAGTAGTAACCATTTTATTCTCTCAGTAATTTTGGCACAAAATCTTGTAGTCATCATTAATATACTGTGTCTCTCAGACATTTAGAATTGATCAATTATCAAATCATACTGGCTTAACATTTCTAATGCTCTCTAATCCATGTTTTAAAAAATTGTTCCACCCACCCTTCATGGCTCATGCCTTTAATCCTTAGACTGAGGAAGGACTGGGGTACAATATCCCCAAATCTCTGTTGCCTTTTCCATTTCTTCAAATAAACACATGTGCTCTCTATATTTTAAGGATTTGTTGTCCTCTAATTCAAGTCTTTATCAGAATATAAATGGATTTGGCACATATTTCTCTATAGCTACTGTGAGTAAAACACATTCATTTCCCTTTATTCCAGGTAACAAAAAGGTATTCAATAGATTATAGAGTGGAAAAATGAAAGTACACAACTAAAATGTACATCCCATTTACAATTCAGAAAAACTGCAGATAAGTGTGTCCTATTTCATTGTTTCTCGTACTTACACATGACAAGTCAAATTTGATCAATGTCTACGATATTATTCTACTGGTGGGATCCTTTGGCAGCTCTGGATCTTCAAAGGATGGATCACAGCCTCACCTGGTTGTATAATCCCCACTCGAGGATCTATAGTGCATTGACATGTACTGTCATTTCCCTGCATTAATCAAAGATAGCTCCTTATTTTCTTAAACCATAAGCTCCTTGAAGGCAGGGACCTTGTTTTCCAGTAAGCATCTGAATTCTTAGATCCTAGCAAAGAGTGCTGCATTTAGTGAATTTGTTAAATAAAGAAATCCTGATCTTTGAAGACATTGCTAAAAGAATGAAAAAACCAAGCCACAGACTGGGAGCAAACAGTGGCAAATGACATTTCACTAAGCAATTATATACAGAATATTAAAGAACTCTTGCAACTTAATAATAAAACAAACTATTCAATTTTTTAAAATGGGCAAAATATTTGAACAGACATTTCAGTGAATAAGATAAAATGATAGCAAACTTTCATCTGCTTATTTGCTAACAGCACAAAAATTAAAACAATATACTGCAACACACCTATTAGAATCTCTAAAATTAAAAAGACTGAACATATCAAGTGTTAGGATGTGGATCAGCTGGAACTCTAATACATTTCTGGTGGGAATATAAAATGGCACAATCACTTTAGAAAATAGCTTATCAATTTTTAAAAAATCTTAAACATATAACCTACTACATAACCCAGCCATTCCACTCCTAGGAATCTAAACAAGGGAAAAGAAAACATAATCTTCACAAAGAATTATACACAAATTTTCATAAATAGCTTTTTGGTAATAGCCCAACACTAGAAATGACCTAAATGGCCCATAATTGGTGAATAGATAAACAAATTGTGGCATGTTCATATGTGGAATACTACTCAGCAATAAAAATGAATGAACTAATGATACATATAACAACACAGATAAGTCTTAAAATAATTATGCTGAGTGAAAGAAGCCAGATATAAAGAGTACATACTGTATGTTTCCATTTATATAGAATTCTAGAAAATATAAACTAGTCTACAGTGACAGAAAGCAGATGAGTGTTTGCCTAAGGACAGAGAGGAACAAAAAGAAATTACAAAGGGCCACAAGAAAACTTTCGGAGATAATGAATATATCCAATATCTTGATTATAGATGATTTTATGGGTGTTTACATACGTCAAACTTATAAAATTGTAAACCTTAAATATATGCTGTTCTTAGCATGTCAGTTATACCTCAATATAGCTATTTTAAAAAAAGCAAGACAGAGAAAAGAAGAAATAGAAAAATAAGAAATGCCTGCTATTCACTGTATTTGAAGACACTGCTCATATGGATAAATACAGTCTTAGAGGAAGACTTGCATGTTTTAAATTAAAAATATGGCAAAGGATTTTTGCTGTAAACATAAGATGAACTCAGATATTCACTCAAGAAACGGTTAGGACTTATCTTCTAGGCACTATTTCAAGCATCAATAATATATCTATGAACAATGCAGGTGAAGTTCCCACCCTCTCAAAGATTAACTTTTGTGGAGGGGCAAGGCATGCTCACCACAGACACCAATTAAGTCTATGTTATTGTCAGGAAGAGTAAAGCAGAAGAAGATACCCAGAAATGATGGGGGAGGGGTTCCTATTTTAGGTGAGTAAATATTTAGTTTATGGTCAGGGAAGACCCTGGGAGGTGATATTTGAGCAGAAAACCCTTTTTATATTAGTGTTTTTATTTCATAAATTTTCACAGTTTCATTTTTTAAAAAAGATCTTCAATAACAAAATAATGTTCTGGAGAGTAACTGGTAATTCTTTGACCTTTTATGTAACTCATCTCCTGAATCTTAAGAAAGAATTTGGGGGGTTTGTTGGTGGTAGGAGTGAGCTATGGAGAGTTAAAGCAAAATATATATAAATTAAAGGCTTGTGAGATTTCTAAAGACCAAACACCAGTTAGGAAACCAGTTTCAAATTAGCATCATCTCCCGTAATTACCACTTTGAAGGGAATTACCTTGCCCCATAGTAGAACATGTAACTCCCTTTCATTTTGCAGCTGGGCCTAAGTATTCTGTTTTTGATTTACCTTTTCTTGTCCATGCTGATTTTTATATGTTGAAATCAGTATGTTCATAGTAGCGAATGAGGAGATCATCTCTGTGTTATCATATTGGCCCATCCAGCATGCACTAAGCACTCACCGTGTACTGAGCACTGACTGCAGCATGAGGCTGTGACAATGAATCAGACGTAGATCTTGAACTTGAATACCTGAGTAGCTTATTGTCTGCTAGGAGTAGACAATCATGTAAACAAATGAGAAAGAAAATTGTAAGTGGTGTTGACTTACAAGGTAAAGCAGAAGGAGGAAAGCTCATCAGGGCTTCTATTATGGGATATCCTCAGTAATCTTTCTGTAAGCTGGAACTTTTTCTCCACTCCTTGAAATGTCCTACATCGAGTTCTTTGGAGCCAACTAGACTTGGCCAAGTTCCTGTTCTATCCTATACTTCACAGTCTTGAAGAAAATATTATGAAATATTTCAGGTACAAAAAGTATAAATAATAAAATAACAATAAACTCAGCTTCAGAAATAAAGAATTAGCAATAGAGTTGACATCTCCTATACCTGACTCTCTCATCTCCCCCCTGGCCATTTCCCCTTCCAAAAGAAGCAACTTCCATCCTGAATTTGGTTTCCATCAACCCCATGCATTTCTTTTATTTTCACTATATATGTATACATGTATACTACATATGGATTCCATGTTGCTTGAGTGTTTTTAAACTTTATGTAAATTACATACTATTCCAGGTATTCTGGAAACCAGATTTCTTGCAAATATATAGATTCACCCTTGTTGATATGTGTAAAGCTAGTTTGGTCACTCCTTTGTTCATGTTCTTCCATCGTGTGACCCTTCTATAACTTATATCTGTTGTGCTTGGTAGATTTTTAACAATGCTGCTTCAGCAGTGCTGCCATAACCATTCCTATACAAGACGCCATGTGCACGTGTGAGAGGTTCTCAGAAATATCCTCTGAAATGGAATTGTTAGATCATCAAATATGCAAAACTTCCATTTTATAGATGTGACCACATAGCCCCTCAAAATGTTTATAGTAATGTAAATTCCCACAGCAGCATATGAATTCCTGTTTTCTACATTCTCCCTAATTCCTGGCATAGTCATATATAAAAATATTTTCAAATGAAAGGATGTGAAATGGTACTTCAGTAGGGTTTGAATTTATCTTATTCACCAGTGGAATTGAGCATCTTTTTGCATGGTAAGTGGTCATTTGTATTTCTTCTTCTATGACTACTTTGTGCCCATTTCCTCAACATTTCATGTAAGAATAACTCACTTTTTATCTTCTCCAATTTTAAATTTATTAAAGTTTTGGTAGGATGTACTCAAACCTTTTGAAATCTTAAAATTCTCTTTACCACCCTTGTCCCCAACCACTCAATTTCCTTCTTGGTAATTTTTTCTTCAAGTTAGAAAAAGCAATGCGTAGAGAGTATTGTTTCTTTAATTCAGGCTGTGCATTGAAGAGAGGAAGTATAGTAGGCAAAGTAAAATTTAGGGTCTTGTGGCAATTTTTGAAGGACTGGAGGGGCAGGAATCAATCAAGAGGCTTTTATTATTCCTAAGCAGAGAGACCAAGATAGCTGATGCTTGCAGGTCACAGAGAAAATTGAGAATGGAAGGTGTTGTACCATAGGAGGGCTCAGGCTAGGACTGTTCTTCAGTACAGCTGTCCCAAGAGCCACTGGCTTATGGGCTGAACCTGCCTGTCCTCATATAGAATAATAAACACTTAAACTGTATATCGATGTCAGCTCACCAAAAGTTTTTTATGAAGCCTATTCAGTCATGCATAATGTTGGACATTGCTTTAAGGTTCTCTGCCATTATAATGAATAACATACTGTATTTATTATTTATTTATTTGTATTTATTAAGTATTTGCTGTGTAGGAAATACTTTACACATTAGCTCGTTGGATTTCTCAACATGCCCAACAGGTTGTTAAACCATTTCACAGATGAGGAACCTGAGGTTCACACTGGAAATGTTTTACCCATAGTCATAATCTCTAGTGTTGTCATCCTCAACCATCCTCCTCTGGATGTTGGTAGGAAGAAAAAGTTACTTTGAAGTAGCAACCCTCTGGGTTTATCAGAGAAATTATAAAGTCCAAGATTTAGGTAATTTGTGAGCAAGCAATTTTTATTTCTGCAAGGGGGAAAAAAAGAAAAAAAAAAAAGACCTAGGTCTAGGATTCCAGCCTTTCATATGCTAGCCAAAGTGAGTGTCTCCAGGATTTTCTTGTGGAGCTCCCTAAAATATTCCCAGCTCTCTCAAGTTCTCCACCCTCAGAGACCATGTGAAGTAGTCTGATGTGACCTCAAATAGTCTACTGCCAGTGCTTGAAGGTAAATTGCCCCTTGAAGAAGTTTCTCAGATGAAAAATTCAATGTCTTTTAGAAAGAAATTAATCATTTGTTTTAAAAGGTGATACGTTCCCCCTGAAACTCTTTGTGCTTTCAGCAAAATGAGTCCCAGCCAATTTTTTTTTTATTCCAGTTAAGGATTTTCTTCCACTTTAAAACTCCTATGGCCACTAATCCACAGAAGCTCTTTACTCCTTTGAAGTTTCCTTTCACTCTGAACTGACCAGGTTTTAGCCAAGTTTGCCTTCAGGAGACCTTCAGAGATTGTTCTCTGCCCAGGTTGTGTCCTCTTTGTGTGGCTGAGTCCTCAGCTTAAATTTCATGCAGAGGACTGAGTTGTTCAAGTCCAAGGTGGAGTGGATAAATGTTTCCAGCACAGGGAGAGGTTTGTGAGAGGAGTGAGTGTGTGTGTGTGTGTGTGTGTGTGTGTGTGTGTTGGTTGGTTGGTTTTGCTGAAATGAGCCCCTGAGATGTATATTGAAAAAGTTAAATCATACTTAGTGTGTTCTAAACATTTATATTTATCATATCTAGAAATAACTTTGTTTCAAAACAGTAATGACTACACAATGGTTATTCTCCATCATTATTTTCCCATGTAATTATTAGCTAACTTGAGATAATGATGAAAAAATCTTAGTAAATGGTCTAATAAAAAAATAGTGTCTGCCAAATTGACTATGAGCAGCGATGAAGAAGTAGCACATGAAAGTGGTTAAGGGTATTACCCAAAGTTCCCATTACTGTATTCAGCCATCTCGCCTTACGATGCACTAATATTTCTCTTAAATAGGGTCATGGACCATTAATTTCCTGGCCTTGAAATCTCTTATTATTAAAAGTGTTACTTAGCAACTTTTAGACATTGAAGTTAATCCAAGTAAGGAAAGCCAAAAGCCAAAAGGTCTGTTGGTCTGTTCACTCTTATTGTAAAAAAACGATTGATGTCCTGTGCTGGAATATTTTTCATTTGTTTTCTTAGAATTATATTGTCTTGACTGAGTTAGGGAAAAAAAAGTACAATGTGAGTTTCCTTGGCTCCCATAGATCAGGGAAAAAAATCACAAACATATTTGGTGTTCATCCCATATGTCTGCCTCACTATTCTTCATATATGAAAATGACTCTCCTCTCTCCTCCAAATGTTGAATTCAGTCTTTGAAACAATGCATGCTCTCTAATATCTGGTTAGTGGATGCAGAAGGCCTAAAGACGTCTATTTCTTTTTTTGCAGGTATGATTCATTGTCTGCAATTTTTTACTAAAAGCAGTGAGGCTTTTCTTGATTGCTACATGCTAATTGGTAGAACCACTAGAACTATCAAGATGCAAGTACCATTTCCATTGTGTTTCTTTTATACTTTAAGACACATTTCCATTGAGGCACTTACCATCCTGTACTGACTTACATTGACAGCTATGTTTACATTCAGGACTGGCTTCCTGGGCATGCGAGCTGTGCAGCTGCACAGAGCCCATGCTTAGTTGGGCCCCACTCTTGGTTTTAATGCTGTGTGGTAGCTCTCTTGAAGTTCCTAATTTTTGAAGAAGGGGCTCACTCTGCATTTTCATTTTGTACTGGGCTCCCCAAATTTTGTAGCTTACTTACATTTTGATCTTGCTTACATGTTTATCTTCTCTATATTGGAGTTAGGGTATTTGAGGAAAGGGAATGTATTTTCAGGTCCAGTTTGGTGCACAGATTAAGCTTCATGGACCTTAATGGTAAAAACATTGAAATTGGTTTGTGTGTAATGAACAAATGATTTATTTTAAAATAATTATTACATATTTATATTATTTTAATAAATGATATATTTTTTGAAATAATTATAAAACCATATTCAAATCAGGTATGATTTTATTGATTGATTGATTGATTGCTAGATAGCAGGGTCTCGCTCTGTTGCCTGGGGTAGAGTGTAGAGGTGTCGTCATAGCTCACTGCAGCCTTGAACTCCTGGCCTCAAGTAATCCTCCCACCCAACCTCCTAAGTGCTAGGATTACAGGTGTGAACCACTGTGCCTGGCCTCAATTTTATTTTTTAATGTATAATATGTATTAAAAAGTGGAAATAAATACACCAAAATGTTAAAAGTGACATCCTTTTGAAGAAGGGAGCATAAATAATTTTTATTATTTTTTTGCATTTCTGTATTTTAAAATAATAATTTTAAATTTTTTTTGATAATTTTAAGAATACCTCTATCTTTATTAAAGATATTAACCTTAAAATGCATGAATATATATCAAAGATTATATTTAGACTATATTTAGATTCTATTTAGCCTATAAAAATGCTTTCATTGTATTTGAAATTCCCAAGAAAAGATGTAATGAGACATGAAGCCTTAAAAGTGATGATGTTGAACATGGGATATGCTTCCTTATACTACCAGTCTTTCAAAAGCATAACTTGAGAATCAGTATTGTGGGCAAACACCATCCACCTAAGTCTGCAAATCACCTTGCACCACCTTGGTATACAATGAAACAAATCTTCCCTGGAGGGAGGGCTTTAGAGGAACAAATTCCAAAGAAAATATGTAAGACTGTGATTATTGAATCGATAAAAACTGATCTCATTGGAAATGGTAGTAGAACATTTCTGCACTTTGGCAGAATATTTTTTTCATAGCTCTGTTTTAGCACTTTGTATTCCAAGTGCCCAAGTATGTCTTTGTAGCTCTGTTTTCATTACAAAATTTCATTTTAATGGAGGGCATGAACTACGTATTTTTTCTGTATCTTCTCTATCAATGCATAGTAGGACCTGGCATACGGTAAGACACCGTAAGTGTTTGGGGAATGAATAAGGAATGTGTGAAGTCAGGTCTTCTTTGTCAGATCTTGCCATATTGCTGACATTGAATGTTAAATACACTTTATAAATACTTTTGAAGAAATTATTTAAATTAAGCAGAGCCACATTTTGATGTCACAATGTTGAAAAAGACAATAAAAACAGGCCTTCAATTTAGTTGTGATAGCCATTTATTAATGTTAGACTTTTTCATAAACCACGTGGCCACCAATGTCAGATTCAGTTATTATTCAACAAATACTAACCGATAGCCTGCTATAAAGAAAACTATAGGACTTGAATAAATTCACTCACTCAACTGCAGTTTCCTGTTGTATAAAATGGGAATACCACTACTTATTGTACCTCACAATTTGTATAGGGGCCAAATCAATATAAATATTTATGTATACACACATATATATAAAACACTGTAAATCACTGTAGAAATATTAGTTACATGAAAAGCATTATGCTAAGTGATCTGGGAAAACAGTGATTTAAACCCAAGAGTCCTGTCTTCGGAGACTCTATAATCCAATGACAAGCATAAATTCTTCGATCTAGTAAAAGGAGTAACCAGTGGTTTTTTGAATCACAGAGCAGAAGCACCACCATAACGAATCCAGCCAGGCCCCCATTCCTGTTGTAGACTTTATGTAGACTGAGCACTTTCAGCTGCTCAGATGTTCAGGACGGTTTAGAACCTTAATTTTGGTAATTTTGTACATTTGCTACAGGACAAGAAGCAAGGATTATTATTGTCCTTTTTGAGTTTGTTCTGCCTTGAATAGCATATCATTTCTAATGGAAATCATGGAATGTTCCTCTCCCTAAATTGTATTTCTCAAGTTGGAACTGAGTATGCGAAAATAAAGGGGTGGAGGTCTAGGGAGGAGGGAACTGGGAAGAAAAGAGAATAGAACCAGGACACTATGGAAAGTCTCCCTTTAGCAACTCATTGTCCCTTGTTCGCCTAGACTGCTGAGTATTTGGTACTCAATGTATTTCCTGGATGAAGATATTTGTTAAAGATTTTAGTGTCTTTGTACAAAAAGGGGAAAAATTTATAATAAATTCTCCCCAAATCATCATTATCATCATCATCAATACCACACTGAGAAGAAACAATGAGATTATATTTTTAAAAGTCCATACAGTAGTATAGAATTGGCACTGCTAAGAAATCCTGCCACTTTGGGCAGACTCTGGCATGTGCAAGATATAAATTGAATCAGCCTTGAACTTGGACAGTTTAAGTTTTACCTGGAAGAACACAGAAGAAATTGCTCGGGTAACAATGGCCTGAGATTTTTGCAGGGCAGATGTGGGATGTGAAGTGGAGAGTACATCATTCCTACCTTTCTTTTATCTGGGCCTGGATTTCCTACAACTCCATTGTCTGAGAAGTCCAGACCAAATTGTGGACTCACTATAAACTTTACTCAGCTTCAGCTACACTCATTTTTAGGTAGTTCCATATTAAATTATCCAAGGCCCTTACAGAATCATAGGGTGAGTTTGTGGTAGCTTTTCCCCCAAATTATTCTGGGATGTGTTTGGATTGGCATTGGAGCACCAGTTTTGTTACTGAGTGTAAATCAAAGAAACAATCATTTCTGGATAGATTCAGACCCAAATATCTCCCGTACAGCACAAGTATATATACAGCCAGTAGAAAGTTATCTATTTTAGTTCATTTTGATAAAATACTGTTTGTTTAAATGTCAAGAAAATATTTCAAAACAAATCATTTCAGCACTAAACGCAATCAGTATTGTGGAGCAAAAAAAATATCATATAATCTGAGAAAATATATTTAATAATTGGTGCCAATTTTTAGATGGTGGTCTTTTGAATTTTCTAAATTTCCTAATTAGGGTGTAGCAAATTTAATGACAAAGAACTACACACAAGTACTTAATTACAGTGGAGCACCACTGATATTGAGGAGCTAAAGAAAGGGTAACTAACATACCATCCATTTTGTCTGTTGTTATTCCGCAAAACACATCAGAGTTCAAAACTATAAGATGAAACACATTCAGCCAGCCTATTTTCAAAAGCTCAACAGCCTGTGTTTTTTGAAATGCACTAATTTAAATTTAAAGACACATATTTAATGTTTCCCCTTTGTAGGTTTTCAGCAGCATACACACATGGAGCCACCATCTGTTTTCAGCCTGGTTCATTACCAATGCATCCTCCTGCTCTGTATTATCAGATCAAGAGGGTGGACATAAATTTGGCCACCTGGGCACTGGTGTCATTAACGTGCACCCCCGCCACACGCTCATAAAGTGGTTTTGCTTGGAGCTGTAACGTGGTGATTCTTCCTTTTTCCATTTGATCAATGTTGAGATTTGTTCAGTAAGCTCTTAATGTAATTTCAGAACAAACTAGAGAACACTGAGAACTTTCAGGAATATTCTTCCTACAAATCCAGGAGAAAATAATTTGTGTTTTCAGGGACAGACAACAGACTGGCAGAACCAAAGGGGCAGCATTAGAGTCTGAGAAGGGAAAAGAGTAAGGCAGAAGGAGATACAAAAAAACGCATGAACAGAGACATAAACACACATAGGATCCTTTGTTAGTTTACGGAATGCATGTAAGAAAGAGCTCAGAACGTTTCAATATAATTCTGAGTATGGCTCATGATTGAAAATGGGTAAAGGAAACCTGTAACTATTCATTTCAAGTCACTTAGTTCATCACAAAATTAAAGTATCATTTAAAACAGATGTTTTACTTCCCTAATTAAAATTTTAACTGTGTATCACTTTGCAAACTAGATAGAATTGAGAATTCATCTGACAAATTATGAAGTCAATTAAAACAAATAAATTGTCCTGATTCCTTTTTACTACCCCTTTTAAACATTGAACAAAATCACAGAAGCACAATTATCATAGGAAAATACCAGGAAGCAATATATAGCGTAACAATCACATCTTTTAGAGAAATTAAATATGTAATTGAAAAATCTTACAAATATAAAAATTCTCTCCCCTGACTCTCACAAAAACCTCCTTCTGGGGATTTGGGGCTGCTTCAGATTTTAGTAATCATAAAAATGAGGAAGGTCTATAGGCCTGCCACTCTGAATGTGCCCAGTCTCACCTGATCTTGGAAGCCACTCAGGGTCAGGCCTAGTTAATACTTGGATGGGAGACTGTCTGGGACTCCTGAGTACTGTCTGGTTAAAAAAGTAAAAATAAATTTAAAACAACTTTTAAATAAGGAAGAAAATTTTGGACCATTAACATTCTTTTAATTAACCACACATTGACTGAATAGCTATTATACATGCAATTTTGAGGAATAAAAAGATAGAATGTAGACCATTAAGTTCTCACTTCAAGGGATTTACAGTCCAGTTGGTGAAACAAGAAAAAATTGTTGAAAAAAAGTTAAAAGCATTTTATTTAAAAGTTGTATTACGTATCAAAGAAAGTTGTATTAAGTATCAAAGAAAGCATATCAAAGTTGTATTAAGTATCAGTAGAAATTCAGAGAAGGGTATCAATGATAAGTCAGGGCAGTAAGGCCACATGAAGGATGTGATGGCCCAAGGGAGCCTTGAGGAGGATGGTGCATGAGTTTGCTAGGGCTACTGCAACAGAAGACCACAGATGAGGTGGCTTAAACAACAGGAATTTATTTCTCACAGTTTTGAATGTGCAAGTTCAAGATCAAGGTGTCAGCAAGTTTAGTTTCTCCAGAGGCCTCTCTCTTTGATTTGTGGATGACCATCTTCTCACTGTGTCCTCACAAGGCCTTCTTTCTGTATACCCTCTCTTCTGATGTCTCTTTCTCTTCTAATAAGGACACCAGTCCTATTGGATTAAGGCCCCATCCTTATGGCATAATTTAACCTTAATTACTTCCTTAAAGGTCCTATCTCAAATAAAATCACATTGGGGATTAGGGCTTCAACAATGGTTTTTTTGTTTGTTTGTTTGTTTTTGAGGGCTGGAGGCACAAATCAGTCCATTACAAATGGGATTTGGATGGGGCTATGTTTTGTAGGGAAGGTAGTCATGACATGAGAGAACACAGTCAAGGATCAGCCTCATTAACAGAGAATAAACCATCACTAATACCATTTTATAGGTTGTCTACAATCGTTGCATAGAGTAGGCACATGGTACATAAGATAACTTATGGCAATCATGTCCTTTCTTGGCTATCTAATGATATATGACTCTGAAGAAGTTTGACAAAAGAAATTATTGTATCACCACTATCAGACTATTTGTTGACCTCTTTTATCAAGATGAGATACTTCATTGTTCAAATTCTAAACTTATGCATGCTGATTATTCTGGTCAAATATTTTTTTTTACTTTTCTGTTTTTTTATAACTACTGATCAGATTTCAACTGTTAAGTAATACAGTTTCTTGATCCCAAGCAAAATGAAACTAAAAATACTGCATTACAGAGAATGCCAGTCTATGCCAACGTAACTAATAACCCTAGAATCTCAATGGCTTAAAACAATAAACATTTATTTTTTGCTCAAAGTCTGATTTAGCTTGGGCACCCATTCAAGTCAACTTCTCTGCATACAGTGACTCAGAGATCCAGGCTGCTTTCATCTTGTGATTCTGTCTTTGTGGTCACAGCCAAAGAAGAAAAGAAATTGTGCAGAATGTACACCTGCTCTTAAGTGCCCCACATACTTCCCAACCAAATCCCATTGGTCAAAATTAGTCACAAGAGCCCCATTAACTGCAAAATGATTGAGAACTGGGATGCTCCTCAGTGGTCAGAGAGGAGAGAACTAGATGTGAGTAAGTACTAAAAGTCTCTGCTGCATTTAGTTTTTCTGGATAATATACATCAGAGAAAGTAAACTCAGGTGAAGCACATGTGATGGGGAAAAAGATTAGGAATGTATTTATTTAATTTAAAAATGGAATGCAAATACTTAAAGCTTTAGTTGTCCTATTTTACACAGCAATCACTGAAAAAGTATTATCTTGTTTTCCAGTTAAATACCATGATTGTGAATATGTATAATATCTAACTGTTCAAACGTGTATGCTCTCACATCAGAGAGCTGCTACCAAAGTACCTCAGTAATCACAACTTTAAAAAATCCTTGTTGAAAATTATTAATACAAACCCAAGGACCTATACTTCACAGAATGCTTATTTTGTTGTTCACTTGATATATTTTATAAATTTGAAAGAAATTAAAAAATATAGGGGCATTGAGATAATTATTTCATCATAAATGTAGATGAAATTGGTAGGTAATATGGTAACCTAAAATTAATTATTAACACATTGATACCAAGAGTTTTTTCTAAAGTTTTAAAGCATTGACTTATTTTATGTTCTTTCTACATTGAAACCATTTTCAAAATTATAAACTATGGGTAAGTTTCATTCTTGGAGTGTACAATGGGGAAATGAATTTGAGAAGACTCAAACATCAATCCTTACAATTTTCCTAATTGTCTTTCACTTCTGTTATTTTTATTCTAAATCAAAGGGGAAGAGAACTATGTAAGCCTTTAACCTGAGCTCTTGATCACTCTTGGTGACTACCAGCTCCTGGTTTTCCTCCCTGGACACTTTTCACAGTCACTTTACTGGTACCTCATCCCCTGGTTGATATCTAAGGTTTGAGTGTCCTTAAGTCTCTTCTCTCTCCGTTGAATGTTCTCTCCTTGGGTTGTCCCATAAGGTTCTCTGGTTCTAAGTGCCATCTGTCCACTGATATATCTCCAAACTATGTCTCTAACCCTGACCCTAAACTCCAGATTTATATCCACCTGCCTCCTTGCCATCTCTACATAGATTATCTAACAGGCATCTCAAACTCAGCATGTAAAACATGGATTTACTTCTTCTCCAGTATTCCCTGTGTCACCTATATACCTATTGCTTAGGACAAGAAACCTAGGAGATTTCTTTGGTTCCTTTTCTTCCTTTACACCACATCCAACTCATCAGCAAGTCTTGTGGGCTCTTCTGCCAAACTATGTCCTGAATCCAACCACTTCTCTCCTCCTTTACCATCATCTACCAGCCCATGTCATATTAATTTTCATCTGATTATTACAATAACCAACTTAGCTCTCTGCTTTCACTCTAAAAATCCACCTTCCTTACAACAGCCTAAGTGAATATGGCACAGGAATCAGAGCACATCACTCCCCTGCCCAGAATCCTCCAGTGATTTTCTAAGGATTTAGACTAAAATACAAGGTTTGACTACAGCTTTCATGGCCCTTCATGACCTTTCCTTTGCTTGCTCCTGACCTCATGTTGGTTCTATGCTCCTCCTGACTTCACTCTAACAACTCTTCCTTTTTGTCTGTACTTTGATCATGCTGACCCTGTTTGTGCCTCAGAGCCTTTGCACTGGTTATTTCCAGTATCTGGGCTATTCTTTCCCAGATTTTTATATGTCCATCATTCAGGCTTCGTGCAAAAGGACACCTCCCCAAAGATGCCTTCCTTGACAGTCTCACCATTATCCCATAAACTGTTCTTCTGTCTCCATAGTAGAACGGCTCAAGATGATACAAAAATTGACCTAAAAATAGTCTAGCAGTTGAAATGAACAAGCCAGAGAACACTTCTGTCATTGTTCACAAGGTTTTACTCCTAAAAGGCATTCAGTAAATATTCCATTTTCACAGGCTAAGACAGAAAATGGGAGCCAGACTCTAATAAGGAAAAGGTTATAAGATAATGGGGGACGTAACTGAGGAATTATGGATCTCAGTAGCACAGTAAAGAAGCCAGAAAGAGTATTCAAATAATTATTTTAAAAGTTTTCTTGGTTGTGTATAAAATAAGTCCATATCACTAATTCACGTAGATTGGGGCTATAAGAATAAGGGCAGAGTGGGCCGCCGACACTCATTACAAATAGGATGGGAAGGTCTTGATGTTAAAGCAATAGAATATAAAGTATATGATTCTCTTATTAGAATACAGGAGCTAGAGTATGCCAGAAGGTGGTGGTACTATATCAATTTTTAATTTTGCAGTTTAGGTTTGGGCCCCAAATAAATATAATATCCTATCGCCAATAAGTGTTAAAACTAGAATTCGAGTGAGATTCAAGAATGGCAATATAAAGTTGGGATTTAACCCCATAAATAGGGTGGTTAAAATGGCACATATATTCAACACACTTATTGGACTCCTATGAGAGCAGAGCGTGTATAGCTGAGACAGAGACAGCATCTCACAAAGTTTGCAAGGATAGTGTGTTAACCAATAAGCTATCTTCTATATCAGGGTTTGACAAATACAGACTGCCACCTATTTTTGTGTGGCCAGTGAGCTCACAATTTATATTTTTTAAATGGTTGGAAAAAAATTAGAAGAATATATTTTGGCACATGAAAACTGTGAAATTCACACTTAAGTGCCTGTAAATAAAGTTTTATTGCACCATAGTCATGCCCTGAATATAGCTGCTTTTGTGTTACAACAGCAAATGGGGGTCACAATTAAGGCATTGTGTAGTTGTAACTAAGAACATGCTGCCCACAAAGCCTAAAATATTTACTCTCTGGCCTCTCACAGATAAGTTTCCTCACCCCTCTTCTCAAAAACAGACATAGGGAAGAAGGCCTGTGGCTGAGTCATAACTACACCAGCAAGAAGAAAGGGAGCCAGTAGAAGAGAATCAAGTTAAAGTTGAATGTGTACCTAGAGAGCATGCCACAGAAGCTAAGGCTATGAAACCCAAGGAGGAGTTAGCTGGCACAGCCATAGCAAACACTACTGTTCAGCTCCTTAAACAGAGACATGCATTTTTCCAGGGACAAGTGACTATGTGCCAAGGAATGTGTGAAAATCAGGACCAAATAAACATAGAACATCTTCCTGAATGTGCTTTTACTCAAAGTTTTGTTTTGTCTTTTTTTTGGGGGGGGGGGTGGGATTTGGGAGGCTAGGGGGAATAATTTTGCATTTAAAAATAAACACCCATGTGGCTATCCAGTTTTCCCAGCACCATTTATTGAATAAGGATTCTTTTCCCCAGTGTATGCTTTTGTCTGCTTTGTCAAAGATTAGATGGCTGTATGAGGATGGTTTTATATCTGGGTTCTCAATTATGTTTCATTGGTTTATGTCTCTGTTCTTGTGCAAGTACCATGCTTTTAGTTACTATATAGCCTTGTAGTATAGCTTGAAGTCTGGTAAATTGATGCCTCCCAGTTTGTTCTTTTTGCTTAAGATTGCTTTTGCTATACGGGGGTCTTCTCTAGTTCCATACGAAGCATAGAATTATTTTTTCTAGATCTGTGAAAAATGGTGTTGGTATTTTAATAGGGATTGCATTGAATCTGTAGATCACTTTGGGTAGTATAGACAATTTTAACAATGTTGATTCTGCCTACCCATGGGCATGGTATGGTTTTCCACCTGTTTAACGTCCTCTGCTATTTCCTTCCTCAGTGTTTGGTAGTTCTCCCTGTAGAGGTCTTTTGCCTCCTTTAAATATATTCCTAGGTATTTTATTTTCTTAGTTAATATTTCAAAGGGTTGAGTCTTTGCTTTGCTTCTCAGTTTGACTGTTGTTGGCTTAGAGGAATGCTACTGATTTCTGTACATTGATTTTTTTTTTATTTTTTTATTTATTTATTTTTTTCAAGGCAACTTGCTTGCTTTGCTGTTTATTTATTATTTAATACATCTCAGAGAATTATGGGGTTGGAACAGAGTTTGAGAAGTCTAAAGAAGCACTCTGGCCTCAGGAAGACATTCAGATATAATGTTAAATATAGGAAGACAAATAATTGTTGGTGGGACTGTATGTGGGCTAAAATGGCAAGAACATGGCACTCTAGCCCAGTCTATCTCATAGATATCTGTTCTTTCCCCTTCTTAATATGTACATTGATTTTGTAACCTGAGATTTTGCTGAATTTATCAATTCCAGTAGTCTCATGGATGACATCTGCACTAGAATGTTTATAGCAGCACAATTCACAATTACAAAGATGTGGAAACAACCCAAGTGCCCATCAATACATGAGTGGATTAAGAAAATGTGGTATATTTACACCACGGAGTTCTGCTCAGCCACAAAAAACAATGGTGATCCAGCATCTCTTGTATTATCCTGGATAGAGCTGGAGTCCATTCTACTAAGTGAAGTATCATAAGAATGGAAAAACAAGCACCACATGTACTCACCATCAAATTGGTATTGACTGACTTAACTGACCAACACTTAAGTGCACATATAGTAGTAACATTCACTGGGTGTCAGCAGGTGGGAGTCAGGAGGAGGGGGTGGGTATATACACACCTAATGGGTATGGTGCGCACCATCTGGGGGATGGACACGTTTGAAGCTCTGACTTAGGTAGGGAAAAGGCAATATATGTAACCTAAACATTTGTACCCCTGTAATATGCTGAAATAAAAAGTAAAAATAAAAACAAGCCAGTTTACTGAGTAGAATGCAAAAAATTGCATGAATTTTTATAGTAAAATAAGGATTAAAATATTTCTGCTTCAGGTTATAATTCCACAGTTATAAATTCACTTTCCTATGCCTTTAACAGTACTTTAGTGGAAAACTTTGAAAAATATTGCGTGGAATACTCCAAAGAGTGTTTCTGGGTAAAGACAACTGTCACTCTCTAGGGCATTAACTTGAACCTGGGAAACAAAAAGTTCTAACTCCCTTGTCAACTTCAGAGACCAAGAGAGTGTGATTAACAATGTCTGCTAGAGCTGAAGGAGGTAGCACATGGCAATTTGCTTTAATGATTCATCATAGATTTATGTTGAAATCTGTCTAAACCTTGATTCCTCACATTTTGAGACTCTCCAACCTCTCAAATTTAGGATGTGCACCTTCTCCTTTGAAAGTCATATTTGCCGTTACATTTCTATCTTCATGATTCAAGGGGCATCAACTGCTACAGTGAGCATGTCCAACTTTACCATAAAGGAACCCTTGAAGATTTTACAACTATCATCTCAGCCCATTTAGTCTTTTGTTGATCCCCATAAGATACATGGGTGAAGAGGATATTTAGAGGGCACTGTATTCTGTGTGAATATTTTTAATATTTTATTCCATAAGAAAGTATTTAAACAAGAGAATAGCAGTAAATGTAATAGAAAAATGGTAGAAATATAAAGAAATAATTGGAGGGAGTGAAGCTGGGGGCAAGAATGATATTTAAGAAAAATGGAATAGTCCAAAAGAGACAAAGAAAGTGAAGAAATAGGGAGAGATTTCCAACGTAGACCCATTAGAATTGAGTGACTGATTAGATGTAGGGAACAATGGGAGTAAATGATAAATACAAGAGTCTTTACTAAATGGGAAAGTCAGGAAGGGGAGTAGAGATTGAGGCAGGTGTTGATTATTCTGATTACTTGTTTACTCTTAGATCTACTCTCTGCCCTTCCCTTGCTATTCCTCTGCATCACAGAGCTATGGTACCCAGCCTTCCTTGCCCAGTGGCAGGCACTGGTGGGAGACCATTTCTTCTCTCACTTTGCCTAAGGCAACACTTCCCACAGTGACCAGGTCCTTTCCAAGCTTTCTGTCCTCAGTTCCAGCTCCCTCTGTGGTTACAGCTGTAGCCTCAGCTATTGTTCTAACACTAGCTGGGTGTCCTTGACTTCTGGCTACCCCCACCTCTTCTTGTTAATCCATTTTGACTTCTTGTCTCCTTTATTGCCTGTGTAACCAATTCCCAGTGTTAAATTCCCTGTTTGAAATAACCTCGACTGTTTTATTTCCTTGACTGCACCCCTAATTGTGATATAGGAATGAAGTCAGTTTTATGTGTATCTATATATATGTTACTTATAACAAAAAGACTCATAAGCCAAGTAAATGAAAATCAATTCCCTTCCCATAAGAATAAAGGTTTTAGCAAATAATGTCCAAGCAGCAAGCAACAGATTGAAGGGTACTGATATTTTCATAAATATATTCTGTGAAGGAGAGATCAGTATGTTTGAAAGAATGTAAATATCCAATGAAAGAGGTAACAACAGGTGACAACTTATGTAGTACTTAGTATAAACCATGCTGTACTGCCTGTATACGTTTTTCCTAATTTTTAAAACACAACCCTACATATGTTTTGTATAGTCCTCAAAACACAGCCTTACAAGCAGATAATACTGTGATCTCCATTTCACAGATAAGAAAACTGAGACTTGGAGAGATTGACTAATTTGTCCCAGGCTACTCTAAGAAGTCTAGCTTGGAACTCAGGCAGTCTGGCTCTAAAATCCCCATTCTTAACCACTACACTGTTATAATTTAATTTATAGATTAACTAGTTAGTGTCCTAGATGTAGTTACGAACATAGGCTTTTAAAATATTTTTTAAGGACCATTATTTGGAGGTATAGTTGTATTGCATTTTTTCCCTAAATGTATCTCTAAAGTGAAAAGAAATCTCCACAAATAATTTTGAAGTTTTTAATGCACAAAAAGAACATCCCAGAAACAGAACAGGTACTGACTTATTAACGATAAAGCACTATGTAAAGGAGACCCCTCCCCACTTAGTAAATGGGAGTATAGTGTACATAGGCATGAAAGGAGGTGAACACTTCAGGATTAAATGCGAACCCTAAAGTTGTATGCAACATTCATATATGGCTTATCCCATAGCAATAGTATTTTCATAATGGTGTATATGACATTTATCCTTATTGGTAAGATGCTTTATTTTTGACTCAAAAGTTAAACAAAAACACCAAAGAGGTAGTTTTACCAAGGCAAGATAAGAAAACAGTTTACCTTGCTTTGGTGGTTTCCTCAGAGATCTGCAAGCATTTCTTTTTTGTTCTAATTTTCTCCTGGATCAGCCAGGAAGATAATGATGCTTTTAGAAAAAGCCAATTCACAACCCGCTAAAAACTGGTTCCCCCAAGTGGACAATGTTGGATATGAAACAGATTCTGGCTCAGTGAAGACCTGTTAAGATCTGACCAGCAGTCATAGGAATTCACCCTGTTGTCTTGTCATTCTATGCATAGACTTGTGATGGTAACTTCTTCAGTGTTATTAGGTGCCCTGTCATTAAAAGTCAGGAATTAAATTTAAAAAAATTGAAATCAGAACTAAGTTTGAAAAAATCTGTAGCTGGCCTGTGAAATTGCATGATAAGTACTACAAGTGACTGCATGGAATTTCTCATGTTTTGGGTTGTGTTGTTTCTTAAAGTCATCACATCTTAGACTCAAAGGGAGGTTGGCCAGATGCTGCTTTATCTGTGTGGGGGACACACAGAGTGGGGAAGGTCTGTTGATATTCAAACTCTTTGACGCTGGCCATTTGGCTCTATATACAAAAACTAGTTTATCCTATTCTTACAATGAGAAATAAGCCGACAAAAAAAAAAGTTTCAAGAAGCAACAAAAACATTTGTCAATTTTGTCAACTCGCTAAACTAGAACAGTCACTTACCAGACAATGGTTAGGACCCACTAGAAACAAAGTGACATCATGTTAATCAGCTCTGACTTTTTACGCACAAGAAAGCATAAATATACAGTAAATAAGAGCTTGATACATATAGCCCAAGCAGAATATGTACATATCAGGGCTGCCGTGAAACTGAGCAGGAATTTCCGGAGCATCTCCCCAGCTAAAAGCAGTTTCATCGCACAACAGTATGGAGGTAACAGATGCTGAGAACACCATGTGGTAACACTAAGCAGATATCCACAAACATGTATCCTTGAAAATGCACACTGTGAGAAATGAAGGTCACAAGTGAGTAGCACTTTGCCTGCCGAGAGCATCGTCTTTCACATAAATAGGCACATGTCCGTTCTCCAGTGGTGGTCTGCAGCCTCACACTTCTCGCGTGCCCACGGCGCCAGGGGTGGAGTCTCTCAGCACACACTGAGCTAAGTCGCAGACCGTGCACTTACTTCTGCCTTCACAATCTCCAGATTCAAATCAAAGCATAAATAACACAGACGCCACGCTTGGGGCGCTTCCTTTCACCATGTTACTGGGAACAGATACTGGTCAGAGCAGCACAAACGCTGCACACCAGTGTGCAGGAGTGGAGAGTAGCTTTGTGCACTTTTGCAAAAACAAAAACCCCCCCAAAATCTACCATGTGTGTCTTTTATTTTACTGGTTAGCTCTGTCTGTAGCTAGGAAAACACTGTGTTGCTCCTGGGCTCTTTCTATCAGCTTCCTCTTCTTTTTCTTATTCCTCTTCTCCTTGGCCTTGGGTGTTCTCTTCCCTACAATGGGGGAAGAGAGAAAGAAATGAAAAGATGTCAGAAAAGGCTCTTTCTCTAGGAAAGAAAACACAAAACATTGAGAGTTTTGCACAAAGCCCATCTGGAAAACATCACCTATGGAAAAAGCAGCCTCAAAGAGAAAATTGTTCACATTAATTTTGACGGAATAATAATAATTTACTAAATTGGATATGCTGTCTAAAACAGAGACTGATCTTCCTGTTACAGGGAACTGGCATATTTAAAAACCTCCCAGCAGCCTGATCAGTCTTTCAAATATCATCCTGCCACAAAAATGCTATTTATCCCCTCCTACTTTGAACAATGCTACCCTTTACTAGACATCTTTACATCTTTCTACTGCTCCACATGTCAGTGGGTCAAAAGAAAATAAGCATCTATCTACAGTAAATATACCAGAAGTTTCAAACTCCCTTCCCCCTAGCCCATGGGGAAAAAAAGAGCTTTGCTTTTAACGTTATTCCCTTCATGTTTTCCAAATGCCAATATATGAAATGACATATGCGCAGTCCTTTTTTATTTGCTATAAAAATTCATGAGGACATCATTCATTATGTGCGTTATGGCTTCTTATCCAAATCCCCTGGACAAGTTGTTCTTATTTTTAATGGAGAGCAAGAAGAATGCCCGTTTGTTCTGACAAACTGGTGGTATGTGTCTTACTACCAGAAAAATCACACCAAGTTATCCTGTTTCTCCTCTTTGCCTTAGCCACTGGGAAGCCCACACCACAAGCTAAATAGTTGAGGTTTTCCTCCATCAGGAATTTGTGGAAGCAGTCTTTTCTTTGCCTCTGCTATATTTTACTTCTTCCATCTTGTGGTTAAGGTTTATAGTCTAAAATCTCAACATTTATTCGCAAGTATATATAAGTGTGTATATGTATGTATGTGTATTATATAAAGATTTTGAGAGAAAAAATAAGGAACAAAGGTGTTTGTTTTAGGTCTATTGCTTTCTTTGGGTTCTAAACACATAGGAATCATGGGATTTTTTTAGGGGTCTTCTGCATTTTACAGAAAGAAGTTCACCTGTGTACACCTTCAGTACAGGAATGATTTTTCAGGAACAAGAAAGAATCCTATCAGCTAGTCTTCATCTCCTACCTTCCCTACTTCCAATTTTATCTCATAGTCCTACAAAACTTTTCTTTTCCTGTAAGGTACAGCTATCAGATACTGCAGTAATCAGTACTATAAATAGGACATTCAGTTTCATGCACTTTATCCTTCCCACGTCTGTGAAACTCAGTATTCCAGGCCCTTTTATTATAAGGATATAGCTGTCCAACTTTTCAATTCAGACAATGAAGGTGGCAGCTGATGTTAAAAAATGAAAAAAGAAACAGACCAAAGATTAAGGAGATACATGCCTTAGGAAGCCAGAGTCATATGTTAAGGGAGACCATGAGATTACGTAATAAGGGAGGTGTTTCTCATTTCTATTCTTTCTGATCAAAAAGGCTGTGTTTTGAGGATGGAAAACAGTCTCACTCTTCAAGACCCCAGCACAGTGATTGGCACTTACTTGAGAGGCAGTAAATGTTTGCTGAGCAAAAATTTAAATCACAAGAAAACAGAAAAAAAGGATAACTTATTTTTAATAGGATACTACATTAAAACAATGAGAACACAGTCATGTCCCCATATTAAATTATAAAGGTCCTTGAAGTTAACTTCTGGTTTTCATTAAATTCTGGCATTAATGTAATAATGGCATTTTGCCATCTTTAAACGTAGTTAATCCTACCCAATGAAACCCTAGTCTAAGCCATCATTAATCAAAGCAGCTGTAAAGTTACAACTATTTAGTAACATTATCTCTAATGATGAGACACACCTAATGAGGGCAGAAAGATGAAATACTTAACTTAAAATAGCATATTTTAAAAGCTTCATTTATAAAGTTCTACGAAGAAGTTTTTCTTCATTCTGTATTTTCTCTAAACAACAAAAATCCTTAGTTTAAAAACAACCATTGCTGATTACACTTTAAAAATTCATTTGGTTTATGCTTAAGTTATATAAAACCTAGATTTCTTTTAAAAGCAAATTGAAATTAAGTGAATGGAAAAATAAAGCTAACATTACTAGATGTTTAAATGTGTCATGCTAAAATAAAAATATACTGAAGTATGTTATCCAAAGAAAGCTTTTCACGTTCGCAATTTCAGTCCTTCATATAAATTACGTTGTTGAAAGTTCAATGTGTACTACTTTCACTAACAGCAAATCTACGCAAAGTGACTGGAAACTCATTTTAAGAGGGCCAATTTTGTGTCATTTACCCAATATGTTATTCTGATGTAATCGTCAATATCTAACGATTTTTGGGTTTGCTGGCTGATATGATATTGTGTAATAGAGAAGTTACTCGATACTTGCATAAAACAGTTGGTATCTTGGCCAAAAATTCAGAAATGTTTCTGAAAACTTATATATATAAATTTTTCAAATTGTATGATTATTCCTTTGGCACTAAGTATGTGGTAACCATTTCCAACTAGCAATGTTTTGGGGGCCCTAATTACTTTTACTCAGAAGTCCCTCTTGAATGACACCTCTTTACTATTATTTGGTTGGTCGGTTCTGTTTTGGGCCAGTCCATTTTCTCACATAGGATATATTGCAGATACCAAGGAATTAAGATGGTTAGCCAAGACAGGCCTAAATTAACTGAAAATATTTTGTGGTCCATAGTAGGTTGTTCTGACTTTAAGCCCAGCTCAAAGTAATGAAAGAATATTAAAACACAACATAAGGTATACAAAGGGTCTTGCATAGATTCTTTTCTTTTCCATGTTCTAAGATTATCTTTTTTAATTCAGAGTATTACAGGGGTGCAAACATTTTGGTTACATGAATTGTTTTTGTGCCATTTGAGTCAAAGTTATAAGTGTGCCCATCATCAAGTTAGCGTGCATTGTACCCGTTAGGTGTGAATTTACCCATCCTCTCCTCCCCGCTGCTTGGTTTCTGCTGAGTTTTACAACCACATGGACTTTACGTATGTTAAAATGTTCTAAGATGGATAAACATGAGAAGAAAAATCAGTAAGGTTAAAACAAAAAATATATCCCTGTTCATGTCTATATATTGATAAATAAGTTATATTGGATATTATAAGCACACTAATTTTTGGTTCCATGTAATTTCTGTGGATATAAGATTAGACTTGGAGAATGACTTGTAGACTTCATATTGTTTCACTTTCTCAAGCACATTTACACTGTACATGAAGCATTTAAAGGCGAGTATGACACCAGTCACCCAAAAAGCAATTCAACTCATGAATTTACCTTTCTTACTCTTTAGCTCACAAGACTTAGAATATATACGTCTGAAGATTGGAAGAAAAGGTTCAAGTTTTGTGAGGAGATTGTTAGCCTCAGCATGTCCAACTCTAATGACAAATTTTGTACATCTGTATATCCTGAGTGTTTTGAGAATGCAGTGGCCTTGGCAGATCATAACTGAGTGAATCTCTTTAAGTAAGTGGGTCTACAGGAGAGATCTTTTCAACATTGTTATGTGGATGCAAGATGGTTTAGAGCAAAGCTACCTCTGGGAAGAAGAAAATCTGGTAAGCTAGGCATCGTTTTGTAACTGAGATGTCTGGTAAGGCAGATTTGTGACTCTTAGTTTCTATAGTTATAGACGAAAACGCTATATTCATCTTTCACTAGAAAGTTATGAGACGCCATGTGAAAAAGTTATATTCCTAGGATTAATGGAAGATGTATAAAATATCACAGGAAAGACAAGATTATCCTCAAAATGAATGAAGTTAGAAAGATGCTATCAAAGCCACACTGTAACCAACGTAATTACACTGACTTGCACACATGTGGAAATGGTCCAAGAGGATAACCTATCAACTCCTCTACAGAGAAGGATGAACAGTTCCTTATGGGAATACTGCTACCATGCAGCTGTGGATTACTGCTATTAGAATCAGATTATTTTGAACCAAGATATCAGACAGACAAATTACATGAAGCTGTGAAAATACTGGCTCTACTGCCAGTCAGACACTGATTTCATTCTTTCATAAGCTCCCAAATGCAAGGAAGGTCTTCAAATTGTTTTTTCTCACTAGTTTTAGGTAAGAGTCTCTGCATCACCGGAACGACGGTTCTTGTACACCCATCAGTAAGGCACAGAGACATTCCACAATGATTACTATGTATGTGTTTTAAGAAAGACTTTCTAAGGGCAAATACAATGAAAGAAAACTGAAGAAAAAAATTCAATAGCTCTATTAAACAGATAAAAACTCTTTCTATTTAGATGTATACATACATACAAACTGGGGAAAGCAAGCCACAATTATAACAAATGTAATTAACTGTAATGACTGTTGTTGTAGCCATAACTATGACAAAAGCCAAACTGACTTTTACTCAATTTTGATAAGTTCGTGATGCTCTGACTTGAAGCCTGGGCTTCACTGCATTATGCAATTCACCATGGAGACTTGGGAATCACCTCAAAGCCACTAAAACTTGGGGACAGGAAGCCTATGTAACCATCAACCCAGCAAGAACGTCAGAGAACGTTCTTGGGGCAGAACATAAAATGTTGCTTTCACATCAAAAGTCACAAGGACTGAGTTGTAGACAATGAATAGCATTTGGGCCATTTCTTTTTCTCATATGGGTAACTTGAGTTTGCCCAAGAATGAGTAGTAACAGAGATTTATTTATTTAAGAGTAATGAATGATTCTCTGGAAAAATGCCAAGTGGTTCTTAAAATATTTTAAGAGCTCATATAAAAATAAGCAAAAGACCTAAATACAATTCATAAAGGAAATAAAAATGGCTAATATATTTAAACAAATTTCACAATTAAAACTTCCAAATAAAATAATATGACACCACAAAGATCCTTAAAGTAAAAAAAATACTTAATGCATCCTAATGTCTGTCTCAGCACATTACCTGGTAAGCTTTAAGAGAAAATAAAATTGATACAGCCTTTCTGAAAAGCCAATGCATACAAAAGTATTAAAAATATTCATAACCTTTGACTCAGATCTAAGAATCTATTTTAGGAACATAATCTAAACTTGGACAAAGATTTATGCATACAGATCTTTACTGTAATACTAAAAAAAATTGTAAAGTACCTAAAAATATCCTACTACATTTTCATGACCTCTTCTTTTTGATTACTGAAGCCATCAAGTCTGTTTTCAACTATCAATTGATAAGATTTATGTCACTAAAACTTATCATAAATGGGTATAACAGAAAGGCTGTAATATAAAAGTATTCCTACCATGGTGGTCAGCAGATTCTTTTGTGGAGTGAACACTTGTAATTGGATCTAAGATATAAAAGCTTAGGAACTACTGACCTAAACACTTCAGACGTCAAGAATGGATGTTAGTTCATGAATTTTTTTTTTAGTCTAGAAAGACATCCAAATAGGCAAATATTATGAGCAGGACTGGGATCTACCATAGTATATTCTATGTAGCCTAAGATAAAAATCTTCCCACTACGCATAATAGTTCAGAATAACACATTTATTTTAATTGACATAAACTGTATATAGTCATAGCATACAATTTGATGTTATGTGTATAACGTGAAATCATTAATCAACCTAATTAATGCATCCATCACCTCATATGCTTATTTTTTGTGCATAATGAGAACATTTGAAATCTTCTCCTTGAAATTTAAGTATATACGTTATTTATTTACATCAGCTGAGGAGTCAGGAGTGAGGGTAATGTGGAAAGAGTAAAGGAAATGAATTGTGGCCCCTTACTGATAGCACAAAGTTCCTTAAGGGGCATTTTTTTAGTAACATCCATCTGATTTTCTAGAAATACACCTCTTCTTTTCACTGAAAACATTTTACAGATAGCTGTCTTTTGAAGAGGCTGGCAAGCAATATCTAATCCTTCAATGGTAGTGTGCTTTGAAAAAACAATAACCTAGAGCCAAACGCTGTTAAAGTGTTGAAACATAACAAGCCACCTACTAAGAGCCTACTAGACATCTTGAATTTCAAGTAATAACTTGTAAAAATTTCCAAAGAGTCACTTAGTCATTTCATCTTCATAAAAGAGCATGCGCTTTAAAAATCTACATACAATCTGGAAATAACTTAGAGGTAGGTGTTGTTCTTCTCACAAGGCTAGTGGTAGAGAATGACAACTGTCCAAAATAAGAAATAACTTACCAAATCAACTTCTCTAAATACACAGATATTACAATCACTCAGAAATACCATAATTCAGAATATTTACTACCTACACATATTTATACTAATTTGTAAAACCTAATTCAATAAGCCAAGTTGACTGAACGGGAAGCCTCTGACTGCACGTTACTGTTCTCCTACCTGTAAAAATGTGCCATATTTTTATTCTCAAAAGAATAATGTTAAATGACTCCTTTTGTGACTTCTCACTTCTTCTTATAGAAGACAGTTTATTAAAGCATGAGATCTGTTACCCATTTTATTGACAGGAAGTCCCATTTGGTTTTAAAATCTTGTTTTCATGTTCAAAATGATGAAAATGGAAGAAAAGCTAATACCTGAACCTTAATGAATTAATTATCTTGCCACTAAGGTTTCCTGTACATGGTATTTCAAAAGTTCCTCTTTTTATAGCTCTGAAGAAGCCATTGTTCTTCAGATGTATGACATGACTTTTAAAGGGGCAATATGATATTCCCAAACCCCTACAAATTTACTTGAAGCAATAAAAACAAGAAATATCAAAGTAATTTGAATGAGATTTGGGTTTATTCTATATATTGTTGCTGACTCTAGTTGATTTAAGTTCTTAAATGTCTGGTACCTCAAACAGAAAAACAGAACAAAATAATAGTTCAAAGAAAGGATTCTATGGCATTTAAGATAGCTCAGCATAAACAAGAAGCAGGGTAGTGGAAACTGTAAAATAACACTATACTTGATTTGAGTGAAAAATACATAATTATGCCACAAGGGGGCAATAATTCACTTTTACTGTAAGAGTATTGGTTAAGAGTTCTGTTTTGTTTTTTTTTTTAAGTGTACAGGGGAGCTTTGGGGCTCTAACCTCTTAAATAATTTCTTGTAACTCCAATTGCAGGCCTTTTTTCTTTCTAGCTCTAGGTAAAATCCCTTTAGTGGACTAAATAGTACCAAGACCCAAGTGCTGCACAAGGAAAAATACAATTGCATTGCTGCTGTTAAAAATGTTTGAGGGTAAAGGGGGGCTAATGATAGTAGAAAAGAAAATTAAGACGATGAATCTGCTATTCAAACAATGGTTCAGGGGAAAAGTATTATTCACAAATTCAGGTTGCCATTTTCTTATGGGAACTTTAACGTAAATTATCTGCAAAGAACAGGTCTTTACCTTGGGTCTCTTATCTATAAGAATAGAGATATAAAATATAAAAATGATCTTCAGTATCTTGTGGTCCAGAAAGTACACGTATAATTGAAATCAAGAATGAAAGGTAGGCTGGGTGCGGTGGCTCACGCCTGTAATCCTAGCACTCTGGGAGGCTGAGGTGGGTGGATTGCTCGAGGTCAGGAGTTCGAGACCAGCCTGAGCAAGAGTGAGACCCCATCTCTACTAAAAAATAGGAAACAATTATCTGGCCAACTAAAAAAATATATATAGAAAAAATTAGCTGGGCATGGTGGCACATGCCTGTAGTCCCAGCTACTTGGGAGGCTGAGGCAGGAGGATTGCTTAAGCCCAGGAGTTTGAGGTTGCTGTGAGCTAGGCTGACACCACAGTACTCACTCTAGCCTGGGCAACAGAGCGAGACTCTGTCAAAAAAAAAAAAAAAAAGGAATGAAAGGTGATTGTTTGGTTCCTGACAACAATCAGTTGTCTGCATTGAGGAGAGTGGAGAGACAGGGTATATTCCAGACATCTACTATGCCCTGCTCTAGTCCACTCTGCAAAATAGTTCAGATATGAAGCAAGTGGAATACAGAAAGTCTAGAGTAACCTACTCAAGCTACAGCTATTTAGTAGCAGAGCTGGGCTTAGAGCACAGGTTTCAATCCTCCCCTCCTTTTTTTTGAGACAGAGTTTTACTCTATCACCGAGGTTAGAGTGCAGTGGCATCATCATAGCTTCCTGCAGCCTCCAACTCTTGGGCTCAAGTGAGCCTCCTGCCTCAGTCTCCTGAGTAGCTAGGACTACAGGTGCAGGCCATGATGTCCAGCTAATTTTTCCTATTTTTAGTAGACACAGGGTCTTGTTGCTCTTGCTCAGGTTGATCTCAAACTCCTGGCCTCAAGCAATCCTCCCGTTTTGGCCTCCCAGAGTGCTATGATTACAGGCATAATCCACACCTGGCCCAATTTCTCTTATATACTTTTCCATCTTTAAAGGCAACTAGATAAGGATACAGTTATAGAGTCATTTTTCAAGAAAAGCAGAGAAGCACTGGAAGACAACTAATGTTACCCTGACCAGGTTCTATGAGAAAAGTCATTCACTTCATCATAACCATAGAAACTCTTTATGAGTTGTTAAGTACTGCATAAATAACTTATCTGTAACTTAGACTTTCTGTAAATTTACACTGCGTTGATTCATTGCTTAGTCTTTTTTCTTGGCTTTTAGCAAGATGCGATCTATAAAGTTTCCTAGGTAGCAAGATGAACATTCATGCACCGTGAGTGCTTTATACGCATTCTCATTTAACTGAATATTGTGAAAAAATGTAAGTACTCAAACTGTGATGCTAGAATGTTGTACAGCTACCTGCCCTAAATTTACTCAAATAAAATTTGCAGAAAACTGTCAGGCTCATTCGGCACTCCTAAATTAAGTCAGAAAAAGCATCAGGTTTTGCAGAGAAAATGATACAACTGTTTTCATTACATTAGGATCTATGGGATAACCAGAAAAGAATTTCAAGTTCCTCTATAGCTTACTTAATAGTATAAGGAATGGTAACTTTTAAGATAATTCCATCAGAACAAGAGGATATGAAACCACCTTCTTGGTCTTAAATCAACCATTGACTAAATGAAAAAAAAGTCATCCAAGAAATGACATGTAGGACTATAATCATATGGCAAACATTTAATTTTGATTCAACACAATTTGTGTGGACCTTGGAGACACACAAGTGAAAAGTACAGGTTTCTATGTGGCAGCGACAGAAGAGCATGGGTTATCCAGTCCAAGCCTACAGCTCACCTAAGCGGCAGGTCTTGCATGAAGTCAGTCAACACAGAACAACATGAGGGGATGTGTGTTCCATGAAGGATTATAACTGCATTCCTTCCTCTGTGCCCTACAAGCACTTTGAACCTTCCTTATTGTAAAATTTCCCACCTTCTACTGCAATTTTCTTTGGCTGCATATCATGGCTACTAGATTGTAAACAATGAAACATAGCTTCAATTTAATGGCAATTTAGTGTGCCAGAGAGTCCTGGCTAGAGGCTTTCCAAAACTCAAGTTAAAGATATTCAAACTTACCCTCAACTAAGAAAGCAAAGATGCATGGGCTAGATCTCAACACTGAATGTGGTCAGGAACCAGAGCCATAGGGGCGCTTTGTCCTCTGTCATAAAATGAACTCTCCTGGGCTCCCACTTCTGCCCTCAGCTTCCAACTTTATACGTGGTCTATGTAGGCTGCCCTGGCCCTAAATAAACCCTGTGGCTTTGTGTCTTACCTTCCTCTTAATAACAGCCTCACTTCTCTTTTGTGTCAATTACATATTCCCAAGAGAGGAATTCAACATGCCTTGGCCAACCTACTAAGTTAAATCACACAGTAGTGGATGCCTGGCCAGCTCTTGGGGGGATCACTCCCAGGTCTAGCCTGGAGGAGTAGGGAGGCGTAACATGATAGTACATGGAGCAGGCATCTAGAAGACAAGGGTAAGAACTCGGGTTTACAGGTCAGACAGTCCTAGATTCAGAACAGTTATGCCACTGAGAAGCTAGTAATCTTAGACTAGTTAGTTTTTCTAAACCTTAGTCTTCTCATTTCTAAACTGGTAGTAGCAATAGTGCCTGCTTCAGCATTGCTATGAAAAGTAAAAGAATATGTATAAAATTCCAAATATTATCCCTGGCATACAAATGCTAAATAAACTATAACACTATAGAAGGTGCCTTATGTATATTATTTCTAATCCTTACAACAACCTGCAAGGTAAGCATTATTTTCCATTTTGCCAATGAGGAAATAGGTTTAGAGAAGTTAAGTAAATAGCTCAAAATTACATAGCTCAGCAGTGATTCAAACCAACATCTGGCAGATTCTAAAACCTATACTCTTTCCACCATATTCTGCATCCCTTGTGCCCAGCAAAATGCCTTTGATCTCATAATCATTTAAATGGCTGCTGAACAAACAAATTAATAAGTAAATACTAGGCTGGAGAAAGGCATCAAAACCTCCCTGCTCAATCTCACACAATATCACACAATATCAGGGTTCCCTTGGGCCCCATTAGCTCCCCAATGGTCCTGGCCTACAACCCATATTTCTCACATCACTTATCTTATTCCCTGGGCATTCAAAGCCCAGGCATTCAAAGCCTCAGTTTCCCAGGGTCAACAGCACATCTTGGCAACACCAACTCAGGATCAAGTGTGCCCATGGCAAAACCCAAGGTAAAAATAAAACACAGGATGCTTATTTTTCAGCTGGCAATAGGAAAAGGTTTAGACCTGTAGTTCCAAAAGCCAGTTTACAGGCCATTGGTAGTAGAATCCTCCAGGGACCTTTTTTTTCTTTCCTTAAATATAGGTTTGCTAGCCATGCACCAACTCCTGAAAATCCACAGTTTTTTTTTTTTTTTTTTTTTTAAGCTTCAGGGGTAACTCAGTGCAAAATTAAAATTAGATACAATTATAGAGCATAAAGTGTTGCTGAAAGGCTGTGGACAGGAGAGCAAAGGGAGTTTAAAAGGGATAAGAAAGGAGGAAGGGCTAAGGGGACTCCAAAATAAATGGGAACCTCTTCCAAATTGGGTTGAGAATCTACTTTCCAAAATGTGAAAGGTAGCAAACTGCTTTCTGTCTGGACTCCCTTCCCTGAGTTCTGTTTGTGGGTGATGCCCCAAGAAGAAAGCTAGTAGAGAGCAAGTTTCCCATCCCGGGAGGCACGTGCACACCCAGGGAAAGAGCCCTTATCTCTGTGCTCCATTCAAGCTGTCATAGGTCATTCACGCTACAGCAGATTCACTTCTTCTGTGTTCGTATTCCAGAAACTTGAGTTAACCTGCAGAATATCTCAATTTATTCAACAAACAGGTTTTGTTTTGAAAAGCAACCTAGTTGGCTTGCCAAAAAAGAGACAAACAAGAAAAACAAATTGCTATTGAAAAAATTAAAACAATACTCATGTTTGGGGCTTCTGCCTAACTAGGATACAGAATTGGCACTTCAAAAATTGGAAAGATAAAATTAGTCCAGGTGACACAAATACCAGTGGTATCAAGATGTTATTAGTTGGATTACAGACGGAGGAAGCCCATTACCAGACCTTCTTACAGAAAGGTGCTATTTCTGAGCTTCCTCCAAATTATTAAATCATCATTGCCATCAACACACAGATGTAAGCTGTGTGCCAGGCACTAAATGCTTTACATATGTTAATTCATTTCATATTAAAAATATGCCTGTGAAATAAATACCATATTATGCCCATTTTTTTCCTTAAAACATTTTTACTGATACACAATAGCTGTACATATTTTCACAGTACATGTGATAATTTGATATGTTCATATAATCCAATCAGGGTAATTGGGGTATCACCTTAAATGTTTATCGCCATTTTTCAGAAGAGGAAACTGAGGAACAGAGAGGCTAAGAAACCTGAGGTGCCACAGGCAGTAAGTGGTAGAGCTGGGATTTTAACTCAAGCAGTCTGGCCCCAGAGCTTACCCTGTATGCTTCCTGTCATTACCTTTGTGATATAGTCAGTATAACCTCCGAGGGGGAGGGGAGGAAATCGGTGTTACTATCTTCCTTTCAGTCATAAACTCCTTAAGCCCCATAAACGGGTCATTCAGTTAAATGACTGAACCATTAAATTAATAAAATGAAGGCTGGGGCCATTATTGGTTTGATGCAAGACCAGGATGATCAAGGGTATATTTTCTTTGTTATTCTTACAGGACAAGGAGTGTAAACAAACATTTGCCAACATAGTCTCTCTCTATCCACAAGGATACACTAGACAAATGTTTTGGTCACTGTAAAATCTTTGTTAACTACCCAAGTAGCAGCAATGGATTCCAATCAGGGGGAAAATATTTGACAAGGAACTCTAAATAACATGTTCAGCATTTCTCATGCTTATTAGAGACATCACATTTCTAAGGTTTCAAAATATCTACAACATTGCTGGGTTATCTTGAATCCTAACTGGTTGTCTGTGACTACCAGATAGTAAAACAATAGAACATGGCTAATTATCTTTTACAAACAACTTAATATTTAATAAAATGGATTTCTCCTCAACTGAAAATGGTATTTCATTTTCCAGAAAAAGTAGACTATTAAACATATAAACTAAAATCAAAGGAAGTTACTACACATGTGCACATACATATGTATACAGTATCTATAACAAGTTTCCTAAGTGTTGCTTATTGTCATGCTTGTATCAGTTTATTCGTATCAGTTTCATTTAACTTCGGTGTTAAAGGAAAGCATGAGAAACCAAAAGTTTACAAATGTGAAAAAATTTAAAATGCATTAATAAATAATTTAAAATGAATCACCACTGAATCAAAGGAATCCAAGAGGAGATTCACATTCCAAACTACCATAATTTTAGTAAAAGATATTACCTGGAGTTTGACAAGAAAAGCTATATAAAGAAGATCAGGGAACTATTATGTAACACAAAACAAACTTTTCATGATCTTAGCAGGGCAGGCTCAAGGACCTGTACCGAATCTCGAGCTAAACGGCTCAGTGCAGTCGAGTTCAAAGTCTATGCCTGTAACACTGAACAGCCGAGGACACTGAAGCGAAAATAAAATGGGCACTGCACATTTACTATGCTTGAGTACTGCACCCTATTTGGCTTTTGATGATTTAAGCCAGAAAATCCAAATAAGGGTACCAAAAATCAAAAAAGAGGGACTTTGAGAAAAGACTACAGAGAATGCTTTGCCAAGAAACATAAAAAGATGCCAATGCTCACGAAATATGTAAAAAATTACCTCTTCAAAATAAAAGTGTTTTCTACCTTTTACTGTCCCTAATCAAAAACAGAATTACAGCTACGCAGCTATAATATAGTCATAATAAGAGCCTTTATCTATTAGGGAAGTTAGAGACTGAGTTACTGAGAACAGATGTGAAAAAGGCTTTCTCCTTTACCATTTTCAAAAATTAGGTAACTAATTTTCTGATAGCAGCTTAGAAATCAGAAAACAAGGAATGAATTAAGAAACTTCTGGAAGTTGCTTCCAGTTTTATTCTAATATAACACAGACAAAATTTGTGAGTGATAAATGTTAAAAGAAGATCAATACTTAAAATACATTTTAACTGCCTTTATGTGTGTTTTCCAAATCTTCCTATGGGAAAACTTAAAATGCCATCAATATAATGCCTAGGGTTCATCACCTAAATATTTTATTAAAAGTTAAGTCGGTTCTAAATAAAGCAAATCTTTCTTTGAAAGACAACTACAGCTGTGTTTTAATGACTCTTCATTTTATCTTAAATTCTGGGTCACTGACAGTTTCAGCAGCAATGAAGTAGGCCACCTTAAAACTTACAGAGACTATGCCCAATTTCTCTGAGATGTATATGTGTATTCATGTGTGTATGTGTATCTAAAATATATTCCTCCATAGAATACATCTGGGCATACTGATGACAGGGCAGTTTACTTTCACCTAAATGTATGTGTGTTTATCTTATAACATAGAATTATGTTTTTTAGTATTACAACCAATAAATTACAAGTCTCTTTAAAAATAAGACTAAAAATTCTGGAGAATTAAAAATCATAAACTTGAAAAGAGTTGCGAAATTGCTATGGTCCAATCCTATAGCTTGGACTGATAACTAATCAAAATGCTACTTTTCTGGTTCTGACAAAGAACATTTTGCACTGAACAGCAAGCTTCAAGGGTCCAGTTTTTTATGCCATAAAATAAGGTGAAATAATTCCTGTTAACTAAGGGCAGAGCATCACTTAACATCTCTCTCCCAGATCCTGTATTTATAAACAAAACATGGAAACAACCAAAATCTGGATAAGGCAGGTTGTGTGTTGGGAGAAAGGGAGAGAAGGAGGGAGGAAAAAAGGAAGGGAGATGCCTGCCAGATGTAAACAGTTGGTTCTCCTTCTTAAGGATGGGACTTCAAAAAGGTGTAAAACTTAGAAATGATAATTATGGCTACTACTCAAACACACATTGGCCTAGGGAACCATTTTTCTTACTATTTTGTAAAACACTTTAAAATACCTAAGAGCATATCAAACTGCTTTGAGTAAAAAAGATGATAAAGGTAACAGATGTCAGTGAAAGACAAGAAGTTGAATAAAGAAAATCTAAGGCATAACAAATCTATTTTTGGAAACACCAGTGTCCCCGCAGGAGGGGCACAGCCTTCCTGGAAGTACGGCAACACCAGGTCGATGTGTGGCGTGGTTGGAGCAAGCCTCTATTCCATCTCCTATCTCCAAACTCTGCTTAATATCGTGTCCTCAGATAGAGGACATATCAGATATTGAGCTGATAAGAACAGATACTACACTTGATCTTAGCCAAAAGGCCAAGAAGAGATAGGGGACCATTTTATAAATACCTTCTCGTTCAGAAATCATTCACCGTTGGTTACCAAAATGGTAGGTAAACATTTTATTCATGATAGGATGTGATTTTTGAAAGTACTCGTTAGAGCTTATAAACCGGTATAAGAATTGCTTTGTCATAGATCTTATCCAAAGGGTTTCCATAAAAGAAACCCTAAAAAGACTAAATCATAAGGAGGTCCTATGGAACTGGAATGCTCCTAACACAAAGAAATAATAAATGCTTGAGGTGATGAATACCCCAATTACCCCGATTTGATCATTACACATCATATGTTCCCCATAAATATACACAACTATTATGTAGCCATAATTAAAAATAAAAATTGAAAAAAAACCTTTAACACAACTCTGCAAGCGTAGCTTTTAATTTGCAGTCAATATAAGAAATAGGAGACAGAGACCCTTTGTCTACTATAAAATTTTCACTGTTTCAATGTCTCTAAAAACAGAACCGTGTAATAATTCATATTATAAGGAAACCAAAAAAATATTTCCTACCATAAAAAATAAACAGTTGAAATAATAAAAATAAATAAAAACATGATCCTCTAGGGAAGTCTGCAATGGAGATGTTAAAAAAAACAAAATACCAATATTTGAATCATATGCCATTTTGTTCTAAGCGTTAATGTTAAGGTAAAAAGATGAGTAGTAATTGAGCATAAATCCTCTTCCACATTTATTCCATATAAATCCATAAATGGTGCATTTCACAGTTTGAGTACGTTCACTGATTGAAATACTGTGGTTTATTCCATTGAAATAATGAGTGTTTCTCAGTGCCGGCAAGATTTTATTTTAGAGGTAGAAATTAGATCAGCCTCCAGTAAGGGTTCTATGAATGCATAATGTCATGCAGGTAAAGACTTCTTGCCCCAAATGCTGCTCTGTGGTAATTTTATATACCATCAACTACAATTAATATATGTAATATGCATACATTCAAAATAAGTGCAATAAATTAATATAAAGTAGATTAAAACAATGAATTATTCATATATACATCTGGTTTAAGTGTAAAGTGCTACAACCCTTCTGAAATGTAATAGACAGCTGTATCAAGCTTTTCCAAAATGTGTGTACCCCCTGACTTCACCACAATGCAATATATATCAATGTAGCAAAACTGCTCCTGTACCCTATGAATATGTAGGGAAAAAAGTGTGTATCCTTGGATTCATTTACTGAAATTAGAGGACTCAAACCTGAGAAAAATATGCAAAATGAAGAAAAGGATTTTAGCACAGGTAGTCACTGCAAATTTATTTATGTTAAGTAAACATGGACTCAACCTGGAAGTTTAACAGTGGAGGAACTGTTTGGTGAATACCTTATGCCCTAAAATAGATTATGTAGCCATTCAAGTTATGTCTGTAGTGACTTTTTCATGACCTGAAAACAATTCTGATCCAAAATAAGTTTCTTTTAAAAGTTTCTAAGACTATAAAGACTGATTTCAACTAGCAAATTATATATATACACACCTTTAGGAAAAAAATAATAGAATAAAAACATTTTATTTATTATTTGGTGGCGAGATAATAGGTAGTGGTGATTTTTTTCCCTTGTATTCTGTACTGTCTAGGTTTTAACTGAAAGTAACTATCAACTGATTTTTACACCTAGCAAAGCTATCCTTTAAGAGGGAGAGTAACGTCAACTGGGCGCAGTGGCTCACATCTGTAATCCTAGCACTTTGAGAGGCCACGGTGGGAGAATTGCTTGAGCTCAGGAGTTCAAGATCAGTCTAAGCAACAATGAGACCCCATCTCTACCAAAAATAGAAAAAATTACCCAGGTGTCGTGGTCCATGGCTATAGTCCCAGCTACACAGGAAGCTGAGGCAGGAGGATCACTTGAGCCCAGGAGTTTGAGGTTGCAGTGAGCTATGATGGTGCCACTGCACTCTAGCTGAGGCAACAGAGTGAGGCTTTGTCTCAAAAAAAACAAAGCAAAAACAAACAAGAGGGACAGTAACATGAAGATATTTTAAGACATACAAAAACTGAGTTTACTACAAACAAATCCTCACTAAACGGAATATCTGAAGGATGTGCTTCAGAAGAAGGAAATCAACCGCAGGAGTAAATGTGGGGTATGAAAAGGAATGCTGAAAGAAGAAAGGGGGAGAGGGATTTGAATATCGATAAATCTGAACAAACGTTATGTCTGGTAATGGGTTAAACAACAAAGCAGGACCAAGTCCTGCACAACATTAACATTCTTTGAAAGGAGGGAGAGTGACCAATATTAAACTCTTTCAAAGTCACTGTATTGTTTGGGAGGATGGATACAATTCTAGTAAAAATTCCTAAAGGATTTTGTGTAACTCCACTGATTTTAAAGATTAAACAGCTAAAATAGTCAGGACACCTTTGAATAGAAACAAGGGAAGGAACCTTGCTCCACCAGATTTTAAAATTTTATTATTACAAATGTAAAGTAAATAAGGTAGTGTGGTATTAATGAAGGGATTGAAAAACAGACCAATTTAATAGAACAAAGACCATATACATTCATATATAGAACTCTGATATGCCAAAGCAATGGAAAAAGAATAGGCTATTAAAGAAATCATGCTAGGATGATTGATTATCCAAAAAGGGAAGAAAATTATATTCCCAACTTGTACCTAACACACAAAAAATCATTTCTCAGGTGGATTCAAAGTTTAAATGTGAGTGTAAAAAAAATTGAAAACTTAGCACAAAATATTGGAGAATATAGAAGTAGTAGTATTCTTTAGAGCTCCATAAAAGGTCCATATATACAACACAATGAAATTAATATCCAATTTTAAAAGATAACTAAAAAAGGGTAAAAAGACAAACTATGAGAAGGTATTTGAAACATACAAAACAAAGAATTTGTATACAAAATGTTTTATTCAAAGCCCCGTATCACTCTGTTTCTATGTAAGTGAAAATATATATAAAACTAAACATATTGTTTATGCATGTATAAATGTCTAAATAACTATAAATAAATGAAAGGAAATTACTGACAGAAAGATTAGGACAGTGCTTATAAAGTGTCTTCACCATACTATGAGGAAACCTAAGCTAATCACAGGAGGGACTATGGGGATTGAGAAGGGCCCAGCCAACACCAACTCGGGAGCCAAACAAGAGACCAAGAAGCCTTCATTCAGGTGGATTTATCTTCAGCAGTCAGCTAACACAACAGGATGAGTGCCCGTAAGTGAGAGCCTCCCACCTGCAGCTCATCAATTCTCAGATCCATGCAAAATGATAATAAAACTGCTGATTTTAAGCTACTAATAAGTTTCAGGATATTTATCATGCAGCAACAGATAACCAGAATAGACATTATCTATTGGGAAGATTGCTAAGGTAAGACTGAAATGCACTGCACATCCTCTTTCTTGGACTCACACTCTATTTAAATGTCAGTGCTAGCAAGCACATGTGTACCCATTATGGAAGGATTTGATTCATAAATTCAGACTAAAATTTTTTTGCAAGTTGTTAGAGCAAGTATTTCGATAGCAACAATTCAGGCAGACTGGAACACCAGTAAAGATAACTTAGCTGAGTACAAGATTACAGAGTTACATCTTCATCTTTCAAATCTTAGATGCTTCTCCACTACCTATTTTAGATACTAAAACTAGAAATCTGAGGATAGCTTGATTTTGATTTTTCTTCTTTGGAGGTAAAGTGCTTTCCTTATGGATGCTTGTAGCACTTTCTGTTTTTCCTTTGCTTTCAAATGATTTTTTGCTAGACTGTCTCTATGTTGATCCCTCTTTCACAGATTAAGTTCTTTGGCTCCATAAACCCACGGCATTTTCCAACTGAAGGTTTTATTGTTGTTAATATCTATCCTTTTTTTTTAATCATTATTTTCATGACTATGTCTTAATCTTCTAAAATTCTATTGCAGTTGCCCAAGTTTTTCCTCCATATCATTATTGTTCTATTTTTCAAATAATCAATTCTGTACTTGACACTCTCTAAATTTTAATTTGACTACACTATGTTTAAGTTCCCTTCAATTCTTTACCTCACCTGACTTCTCTTTTAATTTGATCATGTTGTCTCCTTTATTTCAGCCTATTCATTATTACTTCCTAACCTGTTTTATGAATAATGTCTTCTCTGCATTCTACTGGGGACAAACTTTTCCCTATTTTTTTTTTATTCGGTTCTTATATATATGAGGCACGTGACAATATCAGAAATCTGAGCTTTGCTGAATTCTAGAATGAGTTCCTCTTTATTCTACCATAACTATAAGTTCATTTTTTCTCCTCTTCAACAAAAAAAAAAGGTCTGCTGATATCCAACAGATGAATTGTGGGGACCTCCCCCTTTCTCTCTGCTCATCTGGGTGTTGATTAAATTCCATTTTTATCCCAAGCACTTGATTTGTTCATCATCCAACCTAATCCCATGTTTAGGTAGCTTTTCTCTTAGCTAGTATCTGGATTTCTAATACATTGAAGGGAAATAAATTATAATCCTTAACATGCACACCACTTCCATCAGGGTTCTTTCCATCATCTCCCTGACTTACAATTACTCAAGGGAACTACAATTTCCAGGACACAATGTGCCACCGCCACCTACGTAAGTGTTTGCTTTCTGGGAGTTGGTAAATGTTTGTACGAAGAGCAATACCAATCAGCTTGAGGGAGAAAGAAGTAACACAGAGGAAACTAGCTTCACAGACAGTTTATCCTTGTCATTAGGAGCACTGGCCCTGAAGACAAACTCTGTGGGGATTCAAATCCTGGCTCCATTTCCTTCATTCGTTCAAACCACACAGCTAATATTAATCATTCTTACACCCCTATTTGCTCATGTGAAAATCAGAAATAATAATAGTACCCACCCTATACAATTATTATTGCAGTAATTTAATGAGTCAATATACTTAATGCAATGTCTGGATTATAAATATTTGCTATTAGTTATAATTATCATTCTGTTGTTATAAAGCAGAGGCCATATGACAAAAGGATACCTCTCCGGTTTCCTAATTGTTTCAGAGTTTTCATTTTTAACCCAGGGGCCAGCTGGATGAGAATGAGGGAAGCCATTTTCTAGCTTTCATGTAGACACAGTCATCAGCAGTATAGCATAGATAACCCTCCACTTAGCTTTTCAATTCAGTCTTCTCAGTATTTAGTTGTTGGACCTCCCCCTTCTGGATTCTGACAACAGACTGACTGTTGGTTTTAGTTTGTAATGTTACCCATTCCATCCTCATAAGTAGTTCAGGGAACAGTCAGGAAGGGTGGTGGCAAGGGAAAATCCATCCAGATACCATTCTAAATCAGAAGCCAATGGTCATTAATCCTATGTTCAAATACCGTGTATTACAAATGTGCAGCTAAAGTTTAAATGGTGGAGAACAACTCACAAGTCCAATTCTGTTTTGTTTACACCAATGGCAAATGGCAAATTCTAAAAATCTTGATTAATCAGAGATGTTAAATATGGACCCCCCCCAAAAAAAAAATCAGTGTAGTTCAGGACCTTGAAGGTTCATCTACTCTATATATCTGCCTTAAAATGTGTCTACATCCATTCATCCTGGAAAAAGCATTTTAGAGACCTAGGGGAATACTTAAGTATTCTTAATAACCTTAAGTACCAAGGAGCTCCTGACTATTTGAACTCCAAACCCACTTCTGTGGTTACTTAAGTACAGTTTCTCAGAGAAAGAAAAATAGTAGGCCGCCAGGTTACTTGTAATCTTTATGTTCTTTAAACCTTTTGAGATCATCCTTTACCCTTTTTAAAAGTATAGAGTTAACAGATGTACTGCTTAGCTGACAAAGTTTGCATAAATAATTAGCTTTATATAAATACATACTGCCTATTCTTCTTTTGAAATGTCATATTTATTTTAAACAAGATACCAAAAATCTAGCCTTGCCAAAGTATTTCAAATTACACTGTAAAGATTTCTCCAGCACTGTGCTTCTAGCCTAAACTTTTGATCCCTTTCACTAAAGGTACTTAGATTATATAAAAGTAATGGAACTGCAGAAATGCCATTCCAAATTTTTATGTATGGAACATTTAAAAGTGATGAGTTCCTAAAGTGAATGCTGTCCAACAATCAGCTTAGTTCGGGACAGCAATACAGCATAGAGGTTAAGAACATGCTCTTTGGAGTCTAAGCCTTGGTTTCAGCCTTAGCTCTGCCACTATGACTTATCCAAAGCCTCACAGATGGTATCCTCGCTAAGCCTCAGTTTCTTACCGACAAAATGTGAGAAATAGGAGTTCCTACCAGATGAAGTTGATGTTATGATTAAACAAGAAAATAAAGTTGAGCCCAGTTCATGGCACACAGTGTGACTATTCAACACATTAGTGGTGGTGGTGATGGTGGCAGGGATAATAACAATGACAGCAACAAAGAATGTCGATGAAATCGAGAGAGAGCAAGAATAGATCTTCTTAGCCTTCCTGAAACCAACCACATGAAACAATCTAACTCAGAGCCAAACCACAAAAAGGTTGGACCACATGCCTTGACACTGTTGCAAGTCCAGCACACCCTGGCTCTGCTGCCCAGCTCAGTCACGGCATGGACTATTAGCTGTCCGACTGGTATTAGACGTCGCTCTTCCTACCTCTGATGGATGGCAACTGCTGGTTTGGCTGGGTTCATTTTACATCCTCTGACTTAAACAGCTTTGCAGAAGTAATTTTTCATTGTTTTGAGAGGATAAGTAACACTACAGAAGTACTCATGTCCAACAAAGTGAGGATCATGCAACAAAAGGAAAACACCCAAAGGAAAACAAATGGGTAGAAGAGATAAATTCCCTTCAGGATGGATGTTTACCAAAAAGAAATTACATCCACAGTTCTCTCAGTTGGGGACCAATGGCAAGTTACATGCCCCCTGTTTAGCAGCTGAAAGCCAGCCAGATCCCGTGGCTTGGCTCCCTCGCAAGCTTTAAATACACGAACTCACAGAACAGCACCCAAGTAAGCAAATAATGTGCACATTGCTCTCAGCTAAGAATTGAGAGAAAGAGGACAGAGAACTTTTTCAATAACTACAAGCTTGAAGAGCTTATCCAGATAAATAGGTTCAGTTTTTGCTGAGGTAGAAAACATGCAATTAAGTCTTCAAAGGATACTTTAAAACAGTGCCAGTGTCTGTTTCTGTCTCTGTTTCTCTCTCACCTTAAAACTATCTAAGATAGGTTGTAGGAAACTTAAAACAGATAACTTTCATCTTCTCAATACCTGCTTTTCTTCCTTTTTTTATACCTACCAAAGTAAGTTTTCCACCATGAAGAGAAACGCAAGGCAATTCTGTACTATTAACTCTGATTTTTAAAGAAGTTACCATATAAGGCAAAACATCTGCTGGAGAGGAAAACTGTTGCCAGATGGGATTACCTGACCCAAATTCAGCTCTAGTATTCATAGAAAGGATCTATGTAGCTATTTGCCTATTTTAAGCCTTCCAGGTGACTCTGATGTTGTCTTCGGTTTGGGAACCACTTCTCTACATCAGGACCATTAAGATCATTTTGTCAATATTCTTGAAGTGGACTGACAGTATCAACATCATTGCCAGTTAGCATTAATATATGCCCAGGCACTATACCATGTATTTCACATATTTATTACGCAACTTCTTGGGTAGGTATCATTTTAGAAATGGGAAACTAAGGTTTGGTAAAGTCATGTGACTGCAAAGGTCACAAAGCTACTCATAAAGGAGACAGGATATGAACTGCAGAGCTTTCACTCTTTAACAATATGTCACATTGCCCAGTTATGTAAGAGCTTGAAGGGTTAGAAATAAAGTAGGGGTGGCGTAAGCTAGGTTTGCAAGAAGGATAAAGAAGAAATAAACTTTATAGGCTTTATTAGCCAGGTCTCTGTCACTCTAATGGCAGTCCTCTTCCACTGACCCCCAGTTCTGAAGCAACGAGGCTCCCTCACCTGCTGGATAACGACTGATGAACGTTGTAGTCCACTCATTCATCTGACCTTCATTGCACCATATTCCCACTGGGATTTTTCATGACATGCAGATGCATTCTGAACCACAAAGTTGAATAACGAACACCAGCACACTAAAATTATATAGTCTTGGTTTTGTAATGATTTCAGAGTATGTTGTCTCATCCCTAAATAAGTCATCTAACTCAAGATTGGTACTCAATAAAGCCTTATTAAATATAAAACTATTATCTCATACTTGGAGAAACTGAATTATTGTCAAAAGGGTACACAACACCACCCCCCAGATCAACGGCAGAGCCAGGCATTGAGGTCGGCCCTATTACCAGACATTTGGCTTGACGTCCATGTGTCGTTTTTCATCCCATGGCTATATGATATGGTTCAAATCCTTACTTAACTGACATGCTAAACTATCAAAGTAGGGTTTTGTAATCCAATTTCTTTCTCATCATTTAGGCTGCTATTTTAAGCAAACCGTGCTAATTTGTTTCAGGGCATATGTAAAATCCAGCATTTCTCTACCCAGGCTGAAAAAAATACTATACATTGCTATTGCTAGTGAATCAAAATTTAGATTACTCCCATAAAAACCTGTGATATGAAATTAAGCTCATTATATAAAACACAAAATTTGAGGTTTAAACTAGTAACAATTCTTATTAGTCTTACTCTAAAAATTGATACCAACAATGAATAAGAGTTACTTTGTATAAACTAGCTCTCCTCCAATCAATGCTATTTCCTTTATACTAAAAAGACACATTAACATACAGTGTGTCTTTGTTCTCCATGTATCCTCCAAATCATAGCTTTGCAGTATTTCTGGCTCCAAGATAGCCAAAGTCCAGCAGAGCCCTTGGTAATTTGAGATCTGCAGTATACATTTCACAACCACCTTTAATTTTCCTTTTAAATGTCATCAAAATACATGAACGTTATCATGCTGTATTACTTTATCTTTAGATTCTTGGTGCTCACAAGGTTAACTGAATCCTATGTTTTTTATCAACTCACAGAAGCAAATATTGTACTAAAAATAGAAAAATAAAATCAAGTAAAATAGCAGGTTGGAAGATGGTAGATGAGAAAAAACGCCAGCCAGAGTGTCTCTGCAAGGGAGATACATTTTACATGAAAGTGAAAAAAACAAACAGGCAGACGAACGTATGAGGGTGGGAAGGAAGGGTGCCTGAAACTACAGGAGACTCCACAGGAAGAAGTTGCGGAGCAGAACTGGAAGGAGAAAGGCATCGGCAGGGTCTAAACCCCGAGAGGCTTGGAGACTGGTGACAAGAGTAGGTGGCGTGGTTAAATTTCTCCTTCCTTGCATCTTGGACTGCTGGTGGGCTCCTGAGCTGGAGAGACCTGCCAACACCAGACCAGAGATGGCTGCTGCCAGTGAGCAGTGAGCCTCTTCTGCACAGAGTACCAGGCTCCCAGCTCCCTTAGGGCACCTCCCGCCCCACAGACCCAAGCCGATCAACAGGCACTATATTGCTTAATTCTCCCCTTCCCCTCCTCTACTTGTAGCTGCTGAGAGGGACAATTTAGCCACCAACCACAGGCATCTGCAGGGAATGGGACCCTTTCCTTTTTGGGCCCTGCAGCAGACTGAGGGGGTACTCGGACTGTGAGTACCTGCCCTACCTGCCAACCCTCTCGGGTGCTGCTTGCCTGGTGACTCCAGAAGAGTGGGGCAAATCCCGGGATGGAGAGACATTGATCCAGTTTGGGCACCCCATGGGTGACTTGAGACCAGCACTCCTCTCCCTGGCAGGGTCAGGGATTGATCTCCAGGGCCAGGGGACAGGCCTGCAGGCCAGATCCTGTACACCCAGGTCTCGATTGCATTGCCCGGGGGCACAGAAGGGATATTTGTGAACTAGTCTACTGAGGTGTGTGCACCTTCAGGCGCAGATCAGCGGGTCCCAGCTGCAGTGTGCTCGAGGGGCAACCCTTCTCCCATGGGTTGAGTTGAACTTTGTTGCTTTGTTTTCTCTCTTGAGCCACTGTTGTATCTGGCCTTTGACATTTAGCTTTTGGATGATTTTACACTGCTGAGTGTTTATTGTGTTGATCTGTGTGTAACACTGTTCTGAGTATTTCCTGGAGGGCAGGTCTTGTCTTGATGAAGTCCTTCAGTCTTTGCTTGTCTGGGAAGATCTTTATTTCTCCTTTGTATAAGAAACTTAGTTTTGCAGAGTACAATATTCTAGGATGGACATTATTCTGCTTGAGAAGGGTGAGAATGGGCCCCCAATCTCTTCTGGCTTGTAGGGTCTCAGTTGAGAAGTCTTCAGTTATTCTGGTGGGTTTTTCTTTGTAGGATACCTGCTTCTTTTGCACCTTACAGCTCATAGGAGGGCCTCTTTTGTGTTTACTTTGGCCAGTCTGATGACTACGTGTCATGGTGTCTTCCTGTTTGCAATGAATCTCCCAGGAGTCCTTTGAACTTCTTGTACTTGTGTATCTAGATTTTTAGCAAGGCTAGGGAAATTTTTCTCCATTGTATCTTCAGATAGTTTATCCAACCCTTGTGCATTTTCTTCTTCACCCTCAGGATGCCTATAAATTTTGGTCACATTAAATATACGTATGTATTTGGTTTTTTTTCAAGGTAATATCCAGATGAAATAAAAGATTATAATCTTACATAATAAATATGTACTCTTTGAGAATTGGTCTCACAAAAAAGACACTCAAGTAGTCAAGGTGGGCAAAGAGAAGAAAGAGTAGAACTGGGTAAAGAGATGGAGCAGGCAGCAGATTGTTAAAGAGATAGAATCAAGCAGAATCGGTAGTCAAATGGGTATGAAAAATAAGGTAATAGAGGGGTTTAGGATGACTTCTAGGTTGTGGCTAAAGTAAGTAGGGAGGTGATGTCACCTTCTAAAATAGTAGGTCAAAGAGCCCTTTTGAAAGAAGAATTAGAAGTCATTTTAGATATTCTGAATTTGAAGTACAAGTGGTATAAGCAGGTGGAAATGAGAAGGTCAGGCGCTGGGGAAATGAAGGCACTGAGAAAGAGCCAGTACAGAAAGGAAGAAAGAGAAGGTCACAACAGATAAAAAAAAAAAAAAAAAAGGGCCAAGACCTAAAAATACCCAGAGTAGCCTTGAAAGAAAAAGAAAGTGTGTCTCTTCCACAAGAGGATACAAGTAGATGCAATATTTGGAGATATGCAGGTAGGAAAAAAGGTGAGGAAGTTTACTTCAACTGTCTGCCACAAAGAGAAGACAGCATCATCTTCTGAAAAGAAACAGTGAAGGTTAGGAGTAACTCCCATCCTGAATGAGAAGGAGTGCTCAGTGAGCTACCTAGGTGACAGGAGGGTGAAGTTGGCCCAAGGGATCAGCTAAGATTGTGAGGACATCTGTCCTCATTCTGGGATTTCTTCAACCTTAGGCTGAATCTGGGTTGGAAAACTTTGAAGTACTAGAAAGGATGAGCTGGAAAACTTGCAAGAGTAATTAGTGAACACTCTTCTTATCTATTTCATGTAGGTGGCTCAAGGGATAGATCCTAGGAGCCATCTCTCTCTCTCTTTCTGTCTCTCTCTCTCTCCAGAACACCAAAGCTCTAGACTGCCTATGTTGTTCAATCTTGAAAAGGATATCAGCCATAAATGAAAGCTTCTCATGAGCACCACCCAATGGAGTCTTCAATTACACACACACAAACACACCTCTCTGATCTGGTGCTGAGTTTAAATTAACCATGCCACCATCAGTACAAAAAAATCAGATAGCATCATTTTTCCAGTATTACAACCTAGTCCCATGTATATGTTAATCCTGTTATAAACATAAATAAAAGATCACATAAAATAATCAACTTTTAAAAAGAAATTGGCCAAAGAGATTGCGTATATACTCAAAAGAAATATACACATTTATGTATTTAAATTATGCATTCTTTTATTTACTTCTATGCTCATAAAAATGCTGGTCTTAAATTTAATATATATATTTATCAAAAAAATGTTTTAAGTATCACCATATTAACAACTCTAAAAAAAAAATGACAAAACTCATGAACAGATTTCTGAGGCAGGATATATGCCAAGTTTTAACCTCTAAGGAATATTGTACAATTCATTTTCATAAAGCAATTTTTCAAGAAGAAGTTGACATACTTTAATTCTATTTGCCTTAGCTGGCGCCACTCAAGACTTAGAAAGCTTAGAAGACAAGAAAAGCAGCTAAAACTATCACCATACAACACAACAGGTTATAAATTCAGCATTTTTGGTACAACTTTGGACTCATTTCAATCCATCTAAAAATTAAAGACCTTGTACTTGGACTTGATAATCTAGTCTTAAGTATCCAACTGTGAAAGTTCAAAGCTCTTTGCCTCTGTGGAAGTCTTGGACCCCGATTTAAAAATTTAAATTAAAACATTTTTTATATTCCTTTTTTTGTAAGCTTTCTAAGGAACGCATATACTCTTTGCCCATGATGGGCAAAGGTTACAAGGACAATTCACAATGAAGGAAGTGCAACTGGTAAACAAAGAAATGGAAGACAGATGCTCCTTGTTGATAAAGAAATAAATATAACTGAAAACAGATGAAGTATTGTTTTAAAAACATAATAAAGTTATGTTTTAAAATGCAAAACAGTCTAGGAAAGTGTGGTAAGGCTGGCACTTGCACTTTGCTAGTAGCACAATGACAAATACAAGTCCTTTGGAAAGCCACTAGGCAATATTATATAGGCAAAATATATTTATACGGTATTTCTACTCAATCTATTGTAAGAAAATAATCAAAATTATAGAATGTACTAAAATCTTTAAAATTTAGGTATGGTTAAAAAAATCATAGGCTTATTACTTGCAAAGCATCTTATTTCTGTAAAGTGATTATACATATATTTAATGTATGTTTTATAAAACACGCAGACTCAAATATGTATATAAAATGTCTGTAAAGACACACACAATTATGTACTAGTGTAAATCTTTAAGCTAATAATTTTAAAACTTCTTTCAGAAAATATACATTAATAACCCAAAAGTTATTCATTATGAGATAAGGCTCAAAATGGATGTAATCTAAATATTTACACCTCAGAATTTTGTAGTCTCACAGCTCCCTACTGGGTAAGAAATCCTCCTCCTACTGGGAGGATTGTGAAGATCTGGGGAAACCACAATCAGGTCTCCAGATACAGAAATTAGAGACAACTGCCCAAAGCCAGTGGGGACAACTGCCCATGCAGGTGGAAGGAATCAGCTTGGGATTGATGCACCAGGGCCACAAAATAACTCTCTACTGAATAAAACGGTGCTCTTTGTACTTCATGAACAAAGGACCTAGGTTTACCTCTCTCTAACAAAGGAGCTAGGAATCTGGAACAATGCCACTACTTCACGGAACCTGAAGAGCTCTAGTGTCTTAGCAAGCCATCCAGGGACAGCTGAAGGGGTTGCCACACTCACACGAATTAAATAGCCATAGGCACCCAAATGTTAGCCACATGCAGATGCTATATGCATCTTCTTTTTCATGATACAGAATATTTTACTTATTTATGGGGTACATGTATAGAATGTATAACAATCAAGTCAGGGTATTTGGGGTATCTATCACCTTGAGTATTTGTCCTTTCTATGTGTTGTTATCATTTCAAGTCCTCTCTTCTAGCCACTTTGAAATATACAATACATTGTTGCTAACTATAGTCACCCTACTCTATTAAATATTGGACCTTATTTCCTCTAACTGTATGTTTGTACCCACCAATCAGCCTCTTTATATAAGCCCCTCCATCCCCACTCCCATGCACACACACTTCCCACCCTCCGGTATCTATCATTCCACTCTCTGTCTCTGTAAGATCAACTCTTTTAGCTCCCAGGATTGAGAACATGTGGCATCCGTCTTTCTGTGCCTACCTTATTGCATTTAACATAATGACCTCCAGTTCCATCTGTGTTGCTACAAATGGCAGGATTTTATTCTTTTTATGGCTGAATGGTATTCTGTTATATATAAATACCATATTTTATTTATCTATTCGCCCACTGATGGACAGTTAGGTTGACTGCCTATCTTTGCCATTGTGACTAGTGCTGCAATAAACAGGAGGGTGCAGGTATCCGTTTGATATACCGATTTCTTTTCCTTTTGATAAATATCCAGTAGTGGGATTTGCTGGATCATATGGTAGTTCTATTTTTAGTTTTTAAAGAAATCTCCATACTGTTCTCCATAATGGTTATACTATTAAATACATTCCCACCAACAGTGTACAAGTGTTCCCTTTTCTCCGCATCTTCAGATGTTTTTTATCTTTTTAATAATGGCCATTCTAAGCAGGGTGATTTGGTATTTCATTGTGGTTTTGATTTGCATTTTTGATAATTAATGATGTTGAATATTTTTTCCATATATCCATTGGCCATTTGTATGCCTTCTTTTGAGAAATGTCTATTCATGTCCTCTGTATACTTTTTAATAGGATTATTTATTTTATTGTTGAGTTGTCTGAGTTCCTTATCTATTCTGGGTATTAGTTCCTTTTTGGATGAATAGCTTACAAATATTTTTTCCCATTCAATAGGTTGTCTATTCACTCTGTTGATTGTTTCATTTGCTGTGCAGAAGCTTTTTAGTTTAATGTGATCCTATTTATCTATTTTGGTTACAGTTGTCTGCACTTTTGAGATCTTAGCCATGAATATTTTACTTAGACCAATGTCTTGAAGTGGTTTTTTTCTAGTAGTTTTATAAGGTTCTGGTCTTACATTTAAGTCTGTAATCCAAGCTGAGTTGATTTTTGTTTATGGGGAAAGGTAGAGGTCCAGTTTTCATTCTTCTGCATATAGATGTCCAATTTTTCTAGCACCATTTACTGAAGAGAGTGTACTTTCCCCAGTGTATGTTCTTGGCACCTTTATGGAAAATTGGTTAGTTGTAAATACATGAATTATTTCTGGACTATTTCTGTTCTGTTTGTCTATGTGGCTTGTTTTGATACCAATACCATGCTGTTTTGGTTACTATAGACTTGTAATATATTTTCAAGTCAGGTAGTATTAAATTTCACAGTTCTGCAGCATATATTCCATAATATGCTGCTACTGTATCAGAAATGTGTCCAATGCAACATAGTGAATAAGCAGCAGCCCTGGGGAGACAATCTCAGAACTTTTGCTCTCTGTACTGCTTTGCCCTTGGTTCTTTTTATTCCTTTGCTACTCTACCCTCCATCATTTGAGGGTAGACAAGATAGAAACAGAAGGAGCAGGTGGCCAGCAGCAGCTGTAATGATGTCGAGGATGGAACAAGTTGGCATCAACTAGAGATGCCAGGTCACCGAGGAAATGGTAGGTAATTCACAGAAGAGACATCAAAATACCTCTAGATGTCTAAATTTGCAATTCTATATTATGACTTTTCTGTAAAGTTACTCTCACCAAGACTTTAAGTAACAGGGTGGTTCACCAAATAGATTTGATTCATATTACAAGTAGAGTTCCCCCTCAATATTTTCAGCAGACCAGTTGTGAAAATATACATTTTTCTCATGCATGCACACACAAAGGGAATATGAATAAATGGGGTTTATAAAGATATTTATGTTGCTTAAAAATCCTGAAACTTTCCACAATAGATCCTTAAAATAAAATTGCAGTATAATAGTGCTGTGTCAAACAGTCTTATGACATAAAAATTTAGTGTCCTCAGTTTAAATTTCAAGGTAGAATAGAAAAAACATTTAATAAAATTATAAGCTTTATTGCCACACTAAAAAACCAAACATTAAGAAACTAAAAATTTTAATTTTGCTACATTTTTTGGCATGTTTATCAATTATTTTGCCTCTGTTTACTGTACAGTCTTTGTGAATTCAGATTTTGAAAACATTAACAAACTAAAATTAATCCAGAAATGCTCAAGTAATTTCAGCCTTGTGATAGTTTCTAACTACCCAACCTTTTCTCCTAGGCAAATGTTCCAGTCTCCCTCCTTAAAATACATTATCTTAAACCTTTCATTTATGAATTCCTGCAGAATTACTTAACATATTGAAATAAAAGGCTTTCTTTTCAAAATACACATTCTCTCTGCCCACAACACTATCAGCACAAAAGGTCATTTATTAAAGCTATAATATCCCACCCACTTAGTGAAAATAAATACAATAAAACAGACCGTAATTCCCTAGCCCATCAACCGACTCGATTCAAAATTGGGTGGCTCACCTGACAGTGGCTATGGAAACGTGTGGGTAAAGTATTTGGAAGCTAAACACAAAGCATAGGTTCAGTAAAAAAGAGCCCCTCCCAAGAGGCATATAACCTCTAAGGAGACAGGTGACAGATGTGCCCATGGACCAAAATAAAATAAAGATCTGGCCAGCCACGCTGGGAAGGAATTTAAACACAACAAAAGCTTATGTTAGCACATGTTGGTGCCAAATGTATTCTGCAATCATTAAAAGTGCAGCATTTTGATGAACTGAAGCAGGAAGTCCTGGAATTGAAATGAAAACCTAAACATCTACCCTAGACTGCCTGCTGCAAATTCTACCCACATTTTGCCACAGCACAGGCTAACATTGTATTATGGCAACAGAATTAAGATTTTTCTGTAATTTCATTTTTAATGAATGGTAGGAATGAACACAAAGCCTTGCATCAGCACAAAATACCTTTTGAACATCTCCCCAAGAGTCAAACCAGGTGTCAGGAGAGCCTAAAGTAAAAGATGAGGAAAGGGATCATGAAGAAAGAAAACATGTTAGTAAGCAAAAGTAAAATAAAGATAATTCTTGTTATTAACTCTGGCCAAGTCTAAACAAACATTTTTTTTTTCTCTTCCAGTTATTATTGAGTCATATGGCCACCGGCAGGAACTGTTATCACTTCATTTTCTGCAGAATGTTTCAGAAACTTGAAACCTCCCACACTTTCCCCATGTGAATACTCTGGATTTTTAAACAATCATGAAGTGTTTGCTTCTAAAACTGAATACATTTGACGGCCTGGTGGTACAGCTGATCCATCACATACTGTTTAGTGGGCAGAATGGAGGAAAAATACCAAAATGTTACTAAACCAGAGAGCTCAGTGATGAAAAAGTTATTATGGGACAGTTGCATAGAACAATAATTTTAAATAATTAAAATTATTATTTACATTAAGGCCGTCTATAGTGTACTTGTCTGTTTTGCTATTCAGTAACTCAAAATGAGGAATATTTGCAAGAGCACAGCCAGAATTGCTAGCAGTAATGACATTTCAAAAATGTGTTGCAATCTTCTTTGTATTATTGGCTCACATTAAGCACCTTCTCAACCTGTACAGAACCGTGAGGCAGAAGAGGCCAAGTTAACTGTCAAGCATTTCACCCACATTCTATCAACAAGAAAAAAATATCTAGAATCTGAAAGTCTAGTGTGTGCTGCTAGCTTGGTAATAAAATGAATCCTTGATTTTTCTAGGTCTGTTTTCCAAATAAAATGCCTATTTTAGATGTGTGGTTTGTTTTAAACAGAATCTCTCCTAAAAAATCATAATTGCTAAATATCATCTTTGAAACAGAGATAGCTTTAAGGAAATCTCTAATCCTGATAGATCCATACCAATGTCTCACAAGTCAACATAGCAAGGCACAACTTCCTCAAAGTTACACGTTGTAGCCACCCTAGAACATTTTGATTTTGCTGTTATAACTGTTATCTTCAATTTCACCTACCAACAACTTGAAGGGAGTTCTGCCTTTTGCCACTCACCTGGCTAAAGAAAGAGCTTTGTCCTGACTGGATTTCCTCTCAAACCAGTCTACTACTTTCTGTGCTAAGGGCTGGTTCTTAAATGTTCTCAGAGGTGGTCATTTCTGCTTAGCAGATAAAGTGTTGGATTTTGCCTAAAAGGAACTCAGAATGTAAAACACCAGGTTTCATAACTCCAGCCAAGTTAAGTATGTGTGTTTTATAACAGACACTCGCCAGAAATGCAAATTATTTCTACAAAGTTCTAATCCTGTTATCAATCCCTTGAGACATACCCCCTTTACCCTTGATCCCTCCCCTGGCTACGGTTCTACATTTTTATTGCATGTTTTAAAAAAGAAAAACACTAGTAAAGCTACCCTAGATTCTGGTTTAGGAGTCCCAAGAGATGACACTGAGGTGTGGACTTGAGCGGTTTTCTAATTAAAAAGTCAGATGGTCTGTTTCTCTTAGAAAAGCTTCAACTCTCAGTGAATGCTTTGCTCATAGCTTCTTGGCCAAAGGCCATTTAGCATCTGCCTCAACAAAGCCCTTGCTGAAGTAGGGTCTAGCAAGCCATGGAGATTCAAGATAGCAAAGAAGAATGAAGCTGGAAATCTGAAGAACCTCTCCAAGCATAATTCTGAAAGAAAATTTTACATAAAAAAGCCTAATTGAAAAATTTTAACCAATAAACGAATAAGGAAAAACCAAATACATTGAACTGTTTTGGCCATTGATGAAAATACCAACCACAGTTCCTTTCTGATAAAGTTTTTTTTTTTTTTTTTTTAACAGAGGCTTAATATTAACATATCTCCTTTGTGAACTCCTCAAACAATTGGCATCAGCAGTGTTCTATGGTGTCTGTGTTTTCTGCTGTCAGCCGTTGGTTCTTGCTTTAATTTCACTCGTAGCAATTTATATACCTTTTTAAATCTTGAATCATTTCATCATTGTAGCTTATGGGTTTTTAAAATATTTATTGTAATGAAAAACCATGCATCTTACCAGAAAAATGCATATTTTTTTTTACCAATTTTTTCCAGCCTATGGATCAGGGGACCCTTATAGTAATTATATATCCAGACTCTAGAATAACTATTTGAGATTCATTTGGGGCTGTGGCATACATCACAGTCAGAATCCAAAAGGGAGGCTCAGAATAGAGCTACTAGAAGTCACTTTCCTACATTCTTCATCTAGAAAATTATCTTTTGTGGTGACCTTACTCTAATTAAACTCTCTGAAAGTCTAGGAACTTAGATGTTACAATGGCCTCATCAGATGCTTGTCTAGATTATAACAAACAACAGTCTAATAAGTGAGTAAAAAAAATAGATTATAACAAGGAGTAGAGTCTTAAGTCATTTATGTAAAGGTAAGTAACTTCTACACACTGTACATAATAAATGTAGACCACTTTTTGTGTTTTGGGGCTTCATCTGTAAAATCTATTAAGATAGACCTTGCCAGATATTTCCTTAAATATGAATAAAAACTATCATGGAGTACATAAAATATAAAATGAAATTTGTATCGCCGTAAGATGCCACTCTGATAAATGCTTATTTCCATTGGATATGGGCATGATTCAGACTATAAGAAAATCTAACCAGTTGAGGAGTCAGCATTTTGCTGATTTCACTCTTTTCATACACAGAAAGCTGCTTGATTTCACAGTTAGCAGAACTCAGTAACAGCTTAATTCTGAAGTGATCCTTAATTGAAAACTTTATAAACAATGTAGTAAAATTAAGAAGTAAATTCTTTACCGTTAGTGATTAATAAATCAGCTATGCCCACTGAAAACTGGCCAAGGCAAAACCATGAAAAGGGAAAGACATTTGAATTAGGCCAAACAAAGTTACACGATTTTGAAGAAATATAACACATATAACCTCCAAGGGCCCCAGAACTTCTTTTAATTATCTGCCTTCAATTAAACTGCCACCATCTGTAAGAGTTTTAGAGTGGGGATGTTCTGTGCCAACCTTTGAGGTCAAAGTTCTATAGTAACTTTAGAGAATTCACACAAACCAGAAGACTAAGATAAGCAGAGAATAATCTAAGTGTCCAGAGAACAGCCTGGTCTCCCCAAGAACCTTCAAGGGTGTCTGAATTGTCCCTGGTTACTCTAAAAGCAGGATCTCTCTTCCATTTCCAGACCCAGGACAAATTTGACTTAGAAGCCCTGGGGACAGTGGAAAGTTGATGCCCTCTAAGTTAGGAAGGGAAAAATGTACTGGCTGAACAGCTAAAATGTCTTGCTTCAACCTACATGAACATTCTGAAACTATTAATATTTGCAGTACTATGATCTAACACCCAAAACTCTTGAAATTTCAACATCTTATGATCTCCTAAGAGATATAACAGTGTCATCACATAATTTAATTACATAAAATTTCAATAAGCTTAATTTCTTCTACATCATAAGTACCATAAATTAAGATCTAAATTTAGGATACTAGGCTCCCTGATAAGTACTGGCTTATGTAGCCTGAAATAGCACCAGGAAATAAAAATTTTAAACTAATTTTTTTCTTTGTTGATAAAATGAAACATACTTAAAATACTAAAATCTTTTTTGCCTCTCTTAGGAAAATTCACATAACAGGACACCAAAGTTTATTTTCCTGGTCAACAGGAACTATATATTTGCTTTTTCTAGTTCATGGGTAAGGTTAGTTTTGGCTAATAACTAATTCTGACTTTGTTGTCATTAAAAGGAACAGATGCTAAAACATTAAAAAAAAAGTTTGAATGCATGGACAAGCTAGTTTTGAAACAAAGATATAAAATGAACTTAAATTGTGAGTTTTTTTTTTTTTTTTAATTTGAGCTATCTTTGTTTCTTACCGGGCTTCCATCTCCAGTAGCGGACAAATGCACTAATTTTCTCAATATGGAAAATGCTAGCATTAAAGCCAAATAAAGTTGGGTTTAAGATAATTACACTAGATTTTCATCAAAGCAACTTGGTACTCATCAAAATTCAATCCCAGTTAGCTGATGAGATTTCATCAGGCTGCTTAAGAAGCAGGAAAATAAACAAAAGTGGAGAGACAATGAAAACAATGTGACAACTGTCAAACAAAATGCCGAGCACAACATTGAACATTTCCCTAAAGGCAGCGCTGAAAATACCAATCCCCTCTCCCTCCTTCCTCCCTCCCCCACGCATGCGCACAAATGCACCATAAATTGTCACATATTTTGAATTTTTAGCCATCTTTAATTATGCATTCATCACATAATACTGATTGTGGAAAGTTTTGTTGCTAAGTACTGAAGGTTACATAAAATATCAGCCATTCGAGGACTGTATGGTTAAAGAGAAAACTTTTGAAACATGGGTGCTTAAGAGGTCACCACCCTTGTTTGAACTCCTTTAAGCAAGTTCTTAATAAATGTAAGCTATTATAAAAGGAATGGTTCACATTAGGCTACTACCGATGTTACAGTTTTGCAACTAGATATGCTCACATGTCGTCCGCCTGGTGGAAAGATTTCACGTAGTTCTTAGTATGTACAGGTCTTATGTTTCTGATAAAGCAGAAGCAAACTAGTAACGGCAATACAGAGTGCACTGCTTCAAACAGTGCTACAGAAGCTAGCCAAATAACTCTTAATTCAAAGCATATTTGATGACTGTATTAAGTCAATCTGTGTGCTTAGAGTTGACAATTATACCAAATAGAGGAAGATCTGAAATGCAACAGACACTTGACATTGGAGGCAGAAATTACTTTAAATTACTCAAGTTAGCAATACCAGTCTCGACATGTAAAATACAAGAATACAACAAGAAATCTTTGCACAGATGCAAGGCAGAGGCATGTGGCTTTCTTCCACAGGTTTTAACGTAAGATGAAAAGAAGAAAGGGAGAGGGCCGGGGGAGCCTACACAATGTACGTCTTACCTGTATCAGTACTCAAGTGCTTTTACTAGTTCATCAGAGGTTCATTTCCTTTAGAATTTTTAAGAAAAAGGTATAAGCACTCAGTATTTTAGAAAACAGACTCTTCAAATCAGCCAAAGTCTGTTGTACATTTTCTATTTGTAAATCCAATAATCAAAGATTTATTACTAATATAAGCCTTGACCTTTACCATTAACATTGTCTTGGACTGGACATTCTAATAACTAAGTTAAGATATATCAATGACTAAAAGTGATCATAGGATTACATCACCAAAAAAGACATAAAACCTATAAGGATTTTATCCTAGGGACAAGGGAGGTTAAAAACAGCTGAATAAAATGTTGAAGAGCCAGTGCATGATAAAATAAAGTTTTGTTTGGGGACTATCATGTGCTTGCCTACCTTATACCATATGTAACTAAATATCATTTGTATACCCAAATGAAAGACTGTAAACTAGCTAAAGGAAGGTTTTTATTATTATTATTAGTCCATCGCAGAATCTTGCAGAGTCCACCACAAATAGGAGATATGTTATTGAATCCATGTGAAATTTCTGACCGCTATTTTGAGAGGAAACACTGCAAAAATAAAAGCCCGATCACCATAGAGGTTACACACAATGACATAAAAAAAATCCTAATTGCATTACCTCTGAGGAATTCCTAGTGATTACTATGGGTTGAAAGACAAAGAGGCTGTTTGGGAGAAAAAGCTCTAGGTTTGATGTCTAAGCAGGAACTAAGCTTTGTCTTTACCACCTACCATCATCACAGGGAATTCACTCAGCCTCTTGGCACCCTAGCTTCCGACATAGAAAGGAAGGAATGAAATGAGTACATCTTAAAGTTCTATTTTATAGGAAGACAGGCTCTTTTTACAAAGGAAACTCATGCATACCAGAATCTCCAACACGTCAAAGAGAAAAAAAAATAAAGCTGCCTTGTTCAACTCAGGCGGAGGGGCCAGATCCCTATGTGCCAGGCCTCTCCCCAAGCTCTGAGAAAAACCCATACACCATGATATCCCCCGCATAGAATCGAGTCTTATCATCCCTGAATCTAGATCTTGAATTTCCTTCCCTTCTGTGAGTCTCACCCTCTCCTTAAGATTTAATTGCTGATATACAATGGGTTTAAGGAATTGCATTTCCAAAGCAAAAACGTCTTTGAGTATAGACAGAAAGGTAACACAGATCACCGAATTTGTTATACCTCTGTACCCACATTTCTAACGTTAGGCTCATGACATTCCTATGACTTGGGTAGCTATTTTACCTGCTATACACTATATATCATGTCCTACTCATGCTTTAACTTCTTATTGAATATTCACATACTCAGGCTTGAGGTTTGTAAATGAATCACCACAAACAGGCAGAGACTTCCTCTTCCCTGTGATAATTCTTCATCAACTCAAATTCTTCTGGCAATGGCCAATCTCAGAGACTCAACTTGGTAGCCAACTCTTACAGATTTTAAACGACCTCCCGAGTTCATTCCTTCTCCTTATTTCTACTCCTTTTGCCCAAATGTTTTGCCCTTTTGCTCCCTGACATATTATTTTAGCAGACTATCCATATTTACATAAATATTAGACTATACACATCCCATATTACACATCCCATTTCATACTTTTGCTCAATCCATCTTCACTCTTTGCTTCTTACCCCTTTTCACTTATTCAGTCCTCCCATGATTCCAGGTCTGTATTCTGAAGTCTCACCTCCCTCCACAAGCCACTGTTAGCCTTTCATAGATCTTAGAACCTTCATCCCTCTCAACCTTTGAGGCTTGCTCTATACTGGGCCCCTGTGCTAATCAGGACACTCAATGGCTGTTCCCACCAATTTTAGAACTTAGTGTTGTTTCAATTTTGCCACTTAGATGACACTACAAATGAGATGAAACAAATTTGGCTTCGTACATGATGACACATGTGTTAGCTGGAATGCAAATTAACTTTTACTCCCCTCTGTCCAACAGAAGTTACAGCAATATTCTGGGTAAAAAGAATAAAAAGGCTTCAAATAGAGTAGGGACAATAGAAAATAAGGTGAATAGACAGCTGAGGCACAGGACTGTGTGAGTAGTTATTTAAAAAAAAAAAAAATACACTTTCTGATGCCTCACTCTGTGCAAGGCAAGGTATAAATGATGTTATTTAATCCTTGTAACAACCCTACGAAGCAGGCATCTGTCACTATCCGTAACATAGATGCATACACTAAAGCTTAGATTAAGTGAACCTCTCTAGTTTGCACACTTTCAGGTGGCCAAGCAAAGATTTGAGTCCTGATCTGAATGTGGGGAAGAGATTCAAAAACAGGGCTGAGGGCCTGGGTAATGGAAAGCTAGTGACAACTTTGTAAGCATGGCCACCCCAGGAAAATGAGGTTTCAGAAAGAGTTTAGCTATGCTTAGTTGTGCATGCTGGCAGGACATCTAGGGAGAGATGCCCACCAGTGGACCAATCTGTGGCACTGAGCCTAAGAAGGAAGATTCTCATCTGAATGATAGTTGAAGATGTGAGGTAGGCTGAAATCAATGCAGAGTGAAGAGGCCAGAGTAAGCCAGCTATGGGAAGGATGGAAAATACTGCATAAGTAATAAAAGAATTACAACAAAATATAGCAGAATAATAAGAACTCATCCATTTGCACACATGTTCCTTTACTAATCACAACAATCCTATTCCACATCATCCCCCTTTCACACATAGCTAAGCTTTGGGAAATTAGGTCACGATGTCATTCAGCCAGTAAGTGGCTAGGACCAGCATATACCAAATTTAAAACTCTATTTAAATTTCAATTCTGTTTTTTCCAACATACAAACATTCACCTTCTTGGAAGGTGTGAGATAGAAGCTAGATGACCACTTGTCAGAGATGTCCAAGGTAGCAGGAAGAGTCATGAGCAGAACGGGTTAAAGGATTAGAATGAGGAATAAATACATGGCACATTGCTTCCCATCCTATGCCACAAATGCTGCATATTGATTAACTACACGGTTTTCTCCTGAACCCAACACTTAACTCAGAATCCTTCTCAACCCAAGGTTCCAGGCAACTGCTAGTACCTGACATGCTAGAATAAAACCTATCTTAGATTTTACAATTGAAATTGGGCCTTGCAGAAACATTTTCATCCCCGTCCTGAATAATATTTGATTTGTGTACTTTAAATTTTCAAAGTACTGCAAGCTGGTAAGGGAAGCCCATTAGGAGGTTAACATGGCAAGCTAGAAAATAGGGACTAATACATCCAAGAATCTTGGTAAATGGCAAATGAAAGTAGTAGTTAGAAACAAATATAGTTCACTTAGGGTGAAAGCAGAATGTGCCTAGATTTTTTCTTAAAAAAAAAAAAAAAAAAAAGAAAAAACTGCACAAATACAAACTAGGGAATGCCTGGCTTAGAAAATTGGCAGAAAGAGATAAAAGGGTCACAGTGGCTTGTAAGCCAAGGCAAAATCCTGCACTCTTTAGAAAAGCAAGCATAACAGAAAAATGCGTAAACATCAGAACCCATGAGTGTTTTCTGGTAATTCTCCCATTAAACTCAGGCTGCTCAACACTCTGCCCCAAATCTGGGAGGCAGAGTTGAGCCTCTTACTTCCACCTGATTCAGTCACTTACATCTTCGATCAGCTTTCTACTAACATACCTCCACACTCAGAAGTCACCTGTACTCTCCAAGTGTACAAGGAGAAATTAAAAACTTTTGCTCTCCATGGACACGCTTCACAGTCAGGCTGCACTTTATATCATTTGCTATGGGCTTTTGCAACTGCCATTCAAAACACCAAGCTTTAACAGGCTCATTAGCTCACCCCCCTCAGATGCATCAAGCACATTCTGGTGTCTACACCACTCCTCAAAATGTCCTTTCTAAAATGATCTCCCCCTTTTGAAACATGCTTTCTACCCACCCCTCCTAATGTAAGTTTTGGTTTTAAGGAAACATTCCCTGGCCACTACTGTTAAAAATGATACTTTTCCCCCATATCAGAGCTTATAACAATATTTAATGTTTAAAAACTGAACTTTGCTTCTCTTGTTAGTTTGTGATGTGCATTTTCTTCTTCCCTAACTTGACTATAAACATCTTATTTGTACCACTTCCCCCTCCCAATTTTTACATTTCTTTAGCATAGTAAGTAATGTATAGTTCAACAATTAATTTGATGAACCTACAAACATTGCAATAGAAACATCACAGATTGCTTGAAATCCCAGCTCCAACACTGGATTATCTTGGGGAAGTAGGTTCAAAAGAGAAATGAGAAGGCACCTTGTAACATATTTAAATAAAGTCAATTCAACTCAGTAAGCATTTACTCAAAATCCACTTGGTTCTCGCATAACAAATAGTTTTGACACAGATTAAGGTGGTCAAAGGCCAGTCTTGGAGAAGAAACAGAATCAGAAAGGGTTATCTAAAATATTAGTGCAGGCATTGAAATAATTATCAGAAATAACTCTGCATCTACATACATAACTCCTGATCTAAGGATACATCTCGCTATCTAGAAACCATGTTTATTGACAAGTTTGAAGGGTAACTATCCCCCACCAAGACAATAAATCTGCATGCTTTATTAGATTCTCTAGATGCTATGAAGTTCCAAATGTATTCATTATTCACTAAAAGAACCTACTGGAGGATTCCAGTCAAAAATAACTGGTAAGTTAAAAAGTCCTGGTTTTGTATTCCTCATACTTCTATTGAGCCACATTCAATTCATAATTATACCTTCCACTTTCATTCAGGCATAAACACCAAGCTGTCTTCTGCCTTCTGGAAACCCAGATGGGACACAGGTATTATTGGAGACATTTTCACCATCCCACCCATTCCCCTGGATGTGATTCCTCATTTGAGAAATCTGTTTAATTCTGTAGAAATCTGTTTAGTGTTTGTCTCCCTGTGGAGCTAGAATATTTTCTGTGAAAATTATCATTCATTTCCTCAATTCTATGATTGATGTAAGTCCCACCTCTTCTACCACCACACAAGTGCATAATTTAATGTGTCTAAAAATGGAATGAATATTCGTGTGTGTACATGTAGTATGTGTATATGCATATACATATTGTGTATGTATACATACATGTGATTTTTCCCTCCAAAAGCTATTATCAATATATTTTGTCATCATTTATTTTAAATTAACATTGAAAGAACTACATCTACTTTTCCCCTTTACCTGACAGCAAACCTAAAGTCAAATTTTTGGCTCAATTATTTCAACCAACATGGATTCATATGACCTATTTTCTTTATCAGTCCTGAGCTTTCATTCTAATTTAAGTTTTTCCTAGTTTTGATCTTTTCACGTTTTGGTTTTATTTTACCGTGTTAGCATGTATCCTTTTATGCTGTCACCAATTCCTTTGAGTAATGGTCAGGATTTAAGGGCATAGCGTCAATTATTAAATGTCTCTTGACAAGTTCAAATATTGTATGCCTTGTTTCTAAGGTCCTCACATACAAGAAAATATTAACACAGAGAAATATTAGGTCTAAGTGAAACATAAACAGGACAGTTGCGAAGCCAAAACAACTGCCTTTACCTTTTTAGGTTAAATTAATTATAAAAATGTTTGCCACCTCTCTGTTACACAAAGTAATTTTTATCATCTTAACCACTTCTGTGTGATGACAGCATGAATCATGCTGGGATTCTTGTAAAACTCTGTCATTCTTTCCAATGTTCTTTCCGCCTTCCGATCCTGGAGGATATCCACGAGCACAGCTCTAGGTCAATCCAGTAGCTGCAGAAGTATTACAGGAAATCTAAATGAGCAAACCGCCTGCTCTCTTTTTATCAACACCATTGAAAGATCCCCGAGAGGTGTCTGATGAGGAGACTAAGTTGTTCGAAGGAATATCAGGGGATTTACTTAGGACTTTCTTATAAGGGAAAAAAAGTCTCCTGTAAGTTGGGGGGGGCACCAGAATCTACCACTGACACCATGTGTGTCCTATTAAAGTTGTTTTTATTTTGGAGTGTTGTAAAAATTGTTTTATATATTTTATATTAAGATCAGAGTAGCTTAACTGCTGTGTAAAATTCATAAAAGAAAGACCCTTTTGGAATTTTCCTGTTTTTGCCTTGTTACACATAGCACTTCAGCCCTTCGGTGGCATGTGCAGCTGAGAAACCGTTTTTACAAGTACCCATAAAAGAGACTAGTACTTGCTGCCCCCGACAATAATGAGGTGGGGCCGGTAGAGATTCCAGACGGGAAGCTGTAGAGAAAGGCACAAAGGTGTGGCTTGTGTCACTAGCTCCCTCCCTCCCTGTGCCCTCTAGGAAGCAAGGCTGGCACCAGGACAGGCTAAAAATGGAAAAAGAAGTTGTCTTACGTCCACTCCTTCAGAGGCCGTTAGGCTCTGCGTCATGAGTGCTCTGCGCCCCCTTAGATGTTCATGTCTGTATGTCTGTGTCTGCGCTCAAGACTGCCCTCGGTTTGGAGCCCACTCTTCTGCTCCCCCACCTCCTCAGGCCCTGACCCCTCTATATGTGAAAATTCCTAAATCTGAAAGCAATCATTGCTTGAGGGAAAACAAACAAAACAAAACTACCACTACCACTAACAGGTGCCAATGGTTATCCTCTGCCCACTTTCCAGGAAAGTAAAAAAAAAAAAAATTAAAAAGTCGGGGGGTGCAGAGCTGGGGGGTCTGGGGAGGGAGCGGATACTTCTCAAGATACTGTGAAGACCCCTGAAGTAGGAATGTCAGACCTTTTCTCTATGGAGAGAAATGTTCGTAAGCAGATGGATCTTTGTTAAACAACTTTATGTAATAATTATACATTAACATTTAAAAAGTAACAACTTATTGGTAACCCTCCCAGTATATAATCACTAAAAAGCTAAACAGTACAATTAGCTTCCATGAATCCAGAGTACCTGGAAAATAGCATTATTTGCTTAGTTTAAAATGACTAACTCAAATTATTAAATTTTCAAAAAAATATAATAAAGCTTTCAGTATCACAAACCGAAGAGCAACAAGAATTTCCCTTTAGGTGCTCTCATCTTCATATAAAAATTTTAATATTGACATTTCTGACAAACTTAAAAAAAAAAAAAAAAGATTCTCTTATTCTCTCTTCCAAACTACACTTGAGGTCGGCATGTATAAAAGCAGACCACATAAATTGCAACTCAAATGTAAACAAAATGTAGAAAAACAAAGAACATATGTCCAAAGCATATTTTCTTGACCCTATCCCTACTGCAAATGTGCCTATTTCCTGCTCTCAGTTTAATCCATCACAATCTACAACCATCCTTAGTTATATTATCTAATACCTAGTCCACATGTTGCTGTCAGTTTATGTACAGAAAACATAGATTAGAGAGGTGTTATTACTATTACCTTTAAAAAGTAATGTTTGCAGAGATTAAGGTTCTAAGTTACTAATTAATATTTTCTATTATTTCCTACCAAGTTAAAAGCCACTTTGGGGGGGGGGGGAAGATAATGATCAGGTAACAACTCATAAGAAGAATATGCTCAAATTCAAATAGCATACAGTAGCAGATTTCATATTTAAATTTTAGCACTGTACTAAGAAAATTTGACTGAAGAGCTTCAAGAACTGCTATATGGTTACTAACAACCACACTATGGCAAGATGAGGCAGCCATGAGCAAGAGGCAAAAAGCTATTCCAGCCTATGTCAAAGCATCGCCTAAATTACTCTTAAGAGTCTGACTGCTGAAATGTGCCAGAAAGAAAACCATGCTGGGCACAGAGCCATCAGATGTGGGGCGGGGGTCAGATGACTCAGGGCTTCCGTGTAGGCTGAGAAGCAATCAGCCAGAGATTGAAGAATCCAGGTGTGGCTCAGCACAAGGCAGCCCCCTCTAGAGTGCCACCTTTGAAAGACTACAGATGGAAAGAACAATCCTGAAGCCACATTTTCCCCCTAGAAACTAAGGACCGATGACTCTAAAGGAGAAGAGGGCCTTAACACCCGCAGGTGAATCAAAGCCAAGCTCATGGCTCAATCCTCTGCACCACACAAGGACCTTTGGAGTACATTTCACTCGATATTCCAAATTGGAAGATGTCAGGGGGTGGTGGTGATGGAAGGGTATTATATTTTTTTTTAAGTATTTGTAGAGCAAAAGTAAAATAGTATTTCTACATGGAAGGAGAAATAGTTAAAAATTGAGTATTTTGATGTTGGACAACCATGGCTTTATCTTTGATCTTTATCATAAGGAACAAGGAAAAGGCACACAAAATCTTAGGTTTCCCGGGCAGCAAGAAGATGGTTCCACTCATGGCTCTCCCACTAATAACTTGTTATGTATCACCGTGGACCAGTCAGAGCTGCCCTGAAGCTCAGTTCGTTCCTCTTCCCTAAAATATGGGGGACAATCAAGGATATTCACACACACATAAAAAAATTCCCTTAGATCTTCAAAATATCTCCATCTTTCAGATCTCTGATCAAATGTTACTTCCTGACCACCCTACATAATAGTACACCCCCAAACCATTCACTAGCTCCCTAACCTTTATTTTTTTCACAGCCCTTGTATCCACATGAAATTGTTTGCATTCATTTACTTATTTTTGCAGTTATCCCTGCTAGAAAAACTCTATAAGGACTCCTTGAACAATCCCATGCCTAGAGCAATCCTAGAGCAATGATTGGTATGTACAGTGCTCAACAAATATCTGATGGAATAAATTAAAATTAGCTGTCATGGAAATTGTCAAAACAAGGCATCCCATACACATAGGACAGAATATTTCAGGTTGAGGTTGTGATGTTGGTCGGCCCTGTGAAAGAGTGAAAGATTACAGCCACCTATAGATAACATTTTTCCCCCATACATGAGCATCCTCCAATGTCATACCTTGGCAACCACGATTTTGTTCTTCCACTTATGTCATTTAAACATGATAATAGCATGTTTATGTTTTTCTATTAAGATATTGCCGAACATACAACATGGCCCAGACTTGAAATTCTTTCCATTTAAAGTTTCAGGTTATAATAGAATAAATTAGTCCCAACAGGATTAATTTTACTAATTAGTATACTCAGGGAGGGGGCAAGGGGAATGGAGACAGTTATATATTTGCAATGAGTACAAGCCTTCATTTTTAAGTAATTCACTCTTATTTTCACTTGTTTCCTACACTCACTGTCCAATATTTTTTTCTGTCATTCATTATCCATCTTTTTTTTCCTCCATGGTCTTTTATGCTCCCTTTTTTTTTCTCTTTTCTCATTCTCTATACCTTTTGCCATATTGGCAGCTAAACTATAGGTCATATGCAGATACAAAAAGGATCTTGTTTAGCCTTTGAAGTTTGGCTACCCAAGCAGAGTCCTTTCTGAAGTAGAAGTTTGGAAGCTGCCGACGTATAAGGCTTAGCAAACCCACCGTGCAGCTACAGGGAAAGTGTTCAGATCTTTGGTTGTGAAGCTATGCTCTTGGGCTTCCAAATCTCTTCCCTCATCCTTCGCATGACAACCATAGAACTTGCCCACATCTTTTGGCAATTAATCCTAGAATTATAGGATTTTAGAACTAGACTGGACCCCAGAGATCACCTGCCTCAATACCCTCAATTTTACAAATGAGGAAATGGAGCCAAGAGAGGTTAAGTGACTTGACAGGGTCACCGAATTAATGAGTTGACAGGATACAGAGACCCAGACATCAGATCACCAGATCAGCCCCTGAAAAATAAGTGTTGGAAAAGTCCAAGAAACCTGACAGGTTACGTCATCGATACTGAAAGAAAAGATAACTGATCTATAAAAGAAAATTTTGGGAATGGATACCCAGTACTTCAAATGTAAATCAATTCACAACTTAGGGTATTTCCAGATAGTCTTTGATTTTTTTTTAAAGCAAATAAGCATATGGAAATTAAGGAAAAAATAGGCTAGAGCATTACTATTACTATTTTGGGTTTTTTTTTTTTTAACCCTTACAGTCATTTATTTTTTAATATGTAATAGTTTTCAGTGTAATATCTTATACACTAGTGACTATTCCATTACACTGACCTCTAACTTATGCCTCTCAGTAATCGAAAGCAGCTGATTTTAATGTGCTGCTGCCTTAGTGTGAGGGCGGTTAAGGCTGCGTTTGTGCGCAATCAGGTTAAGATTGGCTCCAACAGGAGAAAAATCCATACATATGTTGAAAAGATCTAAAAAATGCCTGTATTCCCAACCTGATTATGACTTACATTTTTGCATGGTTTGTCAAACCAGATCACTGAAATCAAATCAAGATGTAAGAAGGGATATAAAGTGGTTTTCTTCTCCATTCTTCCATTAATCACCGTGACCTACTGAAGAAAGGAACTTTTCCCTCTCTCACCTGAGGCAAGGTGGAATACTCTACTGGAAGTTATGCCAATTTTTATCAATTGGTGCTCAAGTTACAAAACTAATTTTCTAGTTTTCATTTCTTTGTAAACAGAAGTCATTTTGTTGCAGAATAATTTAGCATTTCTATCAACATTATATTTTAATTCCTTTTGAACAAACAAAACGTATTTCAATATAACTTTGAAAACCTGCTGAATTTAGAGGCTATATAAAAACTGATTTTATTAAACTGAACAAGTAGATACAAGGATTAGAGCAATAGCTATTCTTTCCTAATAAATAAACCTTGGTAAAACCTAAATACAAATTAAATCAGAGTCTATTACTGGTTTACTTGTCAAAAAGAAAATATTAGCAGATTATACATAAGCATTTGTTTTGGCATAATTTAAATTGCTGACAGTCTGGGGTTATATTCCATTAAGACAGTGTACTCTTGTTGGTAGCATAAAAAATACAAATGCAATAAACATTAAGGTTAACAATCTAGCTGTTATCTGGAAAATTCTTAAGCAAGACTGGGGCTAGGTCAAAATAAAGAGAATTGGAGGGGAGGGAAATGTGTTGGCTCTTGTTACACACGAGCATGTTTGTTATATGGGCATTTTTGGTTTAATTTTTGCTATTAACGTAAACCACAATTGGGAGACCACGTTGCTGGAAGAGGAATGGGGGGAGGGGCTAGTTACATAAACAATATACAACAAAGAAAGTCTTTATTTCCAATACCTGAATACATCAGGTTTGTTTTTAGGCAGAAGGTTGCAGGTTAAATGCTCTCAGCTATCCAAGAAGTGGCTTATTAGTTTTGTAAGAAAATATTTTCTTATATTTTGACTGAAAAATACCCAGTTTAAGTGAACAAAACCATCCTTGTTAGTGAAAAGCAGACCCAAAAAAACTTTGTTTCAAAGACCCAGTAAGGAAAAGCAAAACTAATTCAAGAGGAAAAGCTGCTTTCCTAATAGTAGCTTCTGAATCTGGATCTAATAGTTCTCAAAGGCCAACTGGAGTCTTCAAGTCTTAAAGTTTTGTCTTTTCTCCATGGATCGTAGACATTCTCTATGAGGCAGCGTAATACCGACATAAACCCATTTTAAGCAGATATATATATTCTCTTTCTAGGCTATAGTCATTAAGCTGAAAAGCTATGCCCCGACAGAAAGAATGAAGGCAAAAAAAAGTTCTGATTATTTTATAGGGCAGTTTTCCAAACATAACTTTGTTTTTTGCATTTTCTGTTTTGTGCACTAGAAAATCCCAACTTCATCACTGGCAATGTAGAATCTGCTAGTGATATGATAAATGGTAACGAGTGATCACTGCTTTCAGTGGCACGGTGACAGTGCTAAGAATTGCATTCAAAGTACTAATTCAGCTTCAGCCAGCACCTTAGCTATGTACCCTTCTTCTAATCCTGTTATTACAGAATAATTACTGCAAATCAGCACAATTACTACGAAGATTTGAATAAACACACACATACCAGTAGCTGTTTTCTGCAAATTATTATCAAAACAAAGAGAAACGGCTAATTGTGGTAACATTAAGACAACGTTTATTCCTCCCAATGTTTGGGCAAGTTTGTTTTAAGTTGTCATCTTCAATTAGTAAGGATGCAGATGATTTCATAGATTCTATAAACCTTTCTAATCTAAACTCTTCTCAACCGAAAGTTGGCTGCTCCCCTGACAGCAACATCTGCAAAGGCCTGATTTCATAAGAACCCACTTTTATGATACATTTGCAAAAAAAAAAAAAACACACCAAAACAAAACAACCCCACACTTCTAAAAATCTCATTTTATAAAGCTCATTTCTCATGTATTCTTCTAAATTATTTTTAAGGTATCATGAAAGTAAATGCAATATTCACTTTATATTCTGCACAACTTGAGCATTTGTTTCTAAGTAAGTACAACAGAATTTTATCCCCTCAACAATGTTATTATCTATCAGGTTTTCTTCGCAAACAAATACTTTCTATTGGGAGGGAAGGTGCTGAGGGAGGGGAAGCATTCAGAAAGCGCATAGCACACGGTAGCGATTATATTCAAACCTACCTCCTGGACAGTGCCGCATGGTCATCTTACATCTCCTGGATTCGGCAATGGTTGGACATGGTATTGTGTCTTTTGCTGGCTTTTTAACAATTTGCCGTGTTCTGGTTTCCAGACCCCATTTAAATCCACATGTGCGATTATTTCTGCTGCATGTTCCCCATTCGCTCCAATGACCAACTTCACATCCTTCTAATAAAGATTAAAAAAAAACACACACACAAACACAGATAACAATTTGGTATCCATTTGCTCCACTGTCAGATTCATATAGCAGTGTTTATCCACTCCCCATACTTTTAAATATGAGAAAGTGGTACAGCCCACTAACACCTATACTTGTCTTTTGGGAACTTTAATTCTTTGAACCATAAGATACTCTCATCTACAACAGACAAATGTCCCATAAGAAATGAAAAAGCTGTTACTTTCCATTTGTCTTAGTTCATTTTTTTTTGAAGGATGCTACTGGTCAATTCTAATGACACTGAAATGTATAATCTTTAAAAGATTTAAAAAGTAAAAACCTAAATTAGAAGACACTTTTATACTACGACAGAAGACAAAAATTTTAATTAATTCTGAATGTCTCCCAATTAAAATAAACAAAAATGTTTTATTTTGGAAATGCTTGATGAAAAAGGTAGGGAACTTGTTTTGCATTTTCTTATACCACGTTGGTTAACTGCTCTATGCTTTCAACAGGTGTCTGGAAACCACAGTATGTATTTCTTATTCTCTATATACTGGTGTTGTACATTACTACAGTTTGAAAAGTAAACAAACATGATCAGATATTTCAAAACGTGTGTTTTTCCTAGATATGTAAAAGCTTTTAGCAACTCCTTTGGTAAGTACATAATAGTGGAAAAGTAAGCTACCCCCCAACCGCTAGGGAAGTGAAGGAGGGAAGAAAAGGATAAAGATATGCCAAGTTAAATTTCCTCTTCAACCTCACCATCAAAAAAAGCCCTTTCACAATAGTGGATGAAGACTCAAAGCCCGAGTCCACATGCAATTAATATTTCAGCTTTCTACACTTCAGCAGGCACCATAGCTCTTCTTAGATTTTTTTTCAAAGCCATTTCAGATTTTTATTTGGGGGAATGTATAGGACTCTATTTGTAATATGTTTATAGTGAAGGATTTCACCAGCATTTCCATTGAACATTTGTAATGAGTGTGAGACTCGTCTCTCAAAAGAAAATTCTGCATTCTGAATATGCTCTTCTAGTGACTATTTTTAATAGAGTGTCACCTATATGGATGTACTAACTCACACATAAATGGGAACATAAGTGTACTATTTCAGCAATATTTCAGTAGAAAAAAGGCCAACTTTTAAGCCTCTGTTTCAAGGGATGAAAAGTCTAATTTATAACAGAGCTCTGTTGTATATCATATCAAATATATAATGTCACATAAAACTCAGGGCAGGGGAAGAGGGAGACGTCATTACACCTATGAATTAGATTTAGACATTCATCAAAATGTGCCCACTGACAGATCTTTATCTTTTAATCCGGGGTATAAAAATGCCAGAGTATTTTACAAACTCTCAGAAGAACATTTATAAAATGTGTATTTCTAATTATTTTTTTCACAAATAGCATATATGTGTATATTATGCATTCTAGGTATCTAAATATAATAAAATTGTTTTAACGTACTTTGCAACATGCAGTGAATCATCAACAAAAGATAGTTGGTACAAAAAATTTCTTTTCAATTGATTTTATTTTTTGTTTTACATGAATGGCCAAGAAAGCAGCTCCAAATTCACATAAATAGCAAAAGCAATAAAGTAGGTAACCAACATGGTACTGCTTGAAAAATTTTTCTCTCTAAACAGTGTTTTTCTCTAAGAGTTACTAATTTATTAGATAAGAAATGGATGAACTACACAGATGATAAAAACCTTTATCAGCAAGTAAATAGGTTAACCCAACAATTGGCACAACTAATAGATTTTGTAGCAAGATATAATATATGAGACTATTCATTGTCATGATGCCTAAACAATTCAGAAAATCAGCAAAGAACTTAATTTTCAGTTCTAACTAACAAGAGAAGCAATTTGTTTTTAGGTTAAATATATTCAAATACACAGTTTCGAGAAACAGGTGTTAAAAGTTGCAGTTTGAGAGTTCCATTAAGAAGTACTCACCCACACATTCCATGGTTTCATCTAATGGTGCAAAACCATCTGGACATTCGTCAAAGCAACGGCCTCTATGCAAATAAAAGCCTACTTTGCACTTGGTACAAAAGTCTTTGCTAAAGCAAGAATCACAGTTTTCTATTCTGCATCCTGAAAATTTTAAAGAGAAAAAGAGAACGTTTCAGCCAAAGATATTTACCTGTTTTGCGAATAAGTATCACAAACTCACTGGTTAGCCCAGTTGAAATTCTCATGGTCAGAGAAATATTGTTCAACTCATTTGCTTCCTAATGCCATTTCATTCTAAATCATCCCTACCTCTTCCAACAGCTCACCACATCAATAAACTAAGAAAGAATGCCAGCACGGGGCCCCGTGCAGCGTATGACCCTTTAGAAATGTTTGCAAATCCACATGGATTAAAACAAAAAAAATTAAAAAGAAAAACAAAACACCCCCACTACAAATGACATTGCTGCCAGGAATGAAACCTGTTCTGTGCTTCAGAAAACCTACAATGGGAAACACAAAGGCAACACTGTAATCAGTGTTTGGGGATAGTAAATGAGTTAGAAATTTTAATTTTGAAAACATTTTTAAATACATGGTCTATTATCTAGGTGGTCCCCAACCCTTTTGGCACCAGGGACTGGTTTCATGGAAGACAGTTTTTCCACAGAGGGCGTACGGGTGGAAGGACCATGGGGAGACCAAGATCAGGCAGTGATGCACAGCTGGACTCCTAACAAGCCACATACCAGTACCAGGCCACTGCCTGGGGTTGGGGACCCTGCAGATCTAGGGCACTGGTCAATGCTGGCATCTGCTTTCATCAGAAGGTGATTTGACTTGGGTGGGAGGGGGGAAGTTTAGGTCATTTTGACCTTTAATGTGCCAAAGTCTTTACATACATTTCCACTGATTCTTCACAACAGTCCTACAAGGTAGGTAGTAGAATCTCTATTTTGCAATTAACTAAGCTGAGACTAAGAGAAAGTCACATAGCCAGCAGTGGTTGAATTGGTTCTGAAAGCCCCTAAAACCATCTGCCTTTTTTTTTTTTAAATTTTAAGTTTTTTTTATTTCAGAACATTATAGGGGTACAAATGTTTTGGTTACATGGATTGCTTTTGTACTGCTTGAGACAAAGTTGTAAGTGTGCCCATCACCCAGATAGTGTACATTGTACCCGTTGGGTATGATTTCACCCATTCCCTTCCATCTGCCTTTTAGAGCCATTCTCTATAACTCATTAACTGATGTCTGCTAGGAACAGTTTGTGAAACACATGTGCTTTCAGGTCTACTCGATATGGGTTTGAACACCAGCTCTGTCCTTATCAGCTCTGTGACTTTGGACAACTGCATGCCTCTCTGAGCTTCTATTCCTTCCTGTGTAAAACAGGGATATCACTGACCTTACAAGGCTATGGGAGGGATTTGTAATATATATAACTTGACTGGCTCATAATAGGTAGTCTGCAGATAAAAGCAACAGTGATTTAGAAACACATATCTTTCCACTAAACCACATATATTACAACATGGGATAAAAAGAAGCCGTAATATAGGCTTGTATTCTAGGCCAGATTCCCTGGTGGGGCAGTAACATTCCTGCCAGAGATCACTGACATGTACAGGTGAAAATAAATACACTCTAAACCACTCTTCAAGGAGAGGAAAGGAAAGAAGGTTGGAGGATTGGTAAATTGAAAGGTCAGGTTTTCAACAGATTATAGTACATTATTACTTGTAATAGTTTTAACTGATGGCAATTAACAGCATGTAAAGTGCTATGAAAACTTCACATCCTATTTATTCATTTAACAAGACTCGAAAACTATATTTGGTGCTTTCAGGATTCAGAAGAACTTTAAAATATAGAGTTCCTGTAAGCAAAAAGATAATAATGGAGTGAAAATGCAACCAAATTTTGAGTCTAACGAGGTTTCTATGTATTAAATTACCACCATGAAGTAGATAACTCAACTTCTAAACTATTACCAAATTTACAATTGAAATGACGACCATGGGTGGGTTAAAGTCCACAGACAAATTACAACATTACTCCTTTAGGAGGGAAGAAAAATGGTAGGCATGGAAGAACAGTTTGTCACTCCATAGAAGGTTCATTTGTAGTCTTCAATACTGTAACCTGTATTTTAATAAAACAGTGGTCTATAGCTGGTCAGTAGCCTCTTAATCACGGTCAAAATACATGACCATTATGTCCGCAAATTGTTAGTTTTCTTGCTACATTAAAAAAAAAAAAAAAAAACAACAAGCAGCCCTTTCTGCTATAGAGTTATTTTCCAAGAAATGATAAGCATTGCAAAGGATAAAACAGAACTAAAGGGTGAAGAGAAAAAGCATTTATATTTTTTTTAAAAAGAGCACTCTACACTTTGTAAATCAGCTTTAAAATATGGCCTGCACCAATAAGCTTTTTGGCCAAAAAGTTATAGCAATAAGCATTTGGAATTAATTTTACAAGGTCCTTTGCTGATCTTTATTGTTACTTGTAGCTCCTTTTCCTCCTTTCATTGCATGCTCCTAACACCAGTTTACAGAACGTGATTTTCTGAAATACCTATCATTCTCTGTAAAGTCCCTCAGGACTTCTTCAGGCAAAAATTTGCTAGAAGAAAGCTTAATTATTTGTTCTCAAATTTAAGTAGAATACAAATATGATACCTTCAAATTGTAGAATTCTAAAGCCACTTAAAAGCACAAGGTGAATTATAAGTAATGAACCAGAAAAAGCTCTAAAGCCTATTGTTAAGTTTTAAAAAAAAATGCCAGTTGCAAGACATATATGACACAATAAAGCCATATATGCAAGCATGCAGTCAAGGGTATGAAGTAGTTTAGAGAAGTTAATTTGGGGAGGTGATGGTAGAATTTTGAAATGTTAAAGATAATATTTCTGAATCATATAAATCTTTCATAATTGTAAAATGTTTATGTAATAAAAGTGTAACAGAAAAGGTTATTACAATATATGTCTGTGACCTACTTAAGTTGACCTGAAAAAGCCACTGTATTAACATTATGAAATAAGCCCTTTTGATTTTAACAGGCAAGAATAAATAAAAGACATATTATCCCACCCCAAAGTTTTTCAGATCTGGGTTCATGAAAATATACCTTTACTTAATAATGATGAACCTGCTGTAACTTTCAAAATATACATTCATTTAACCATCTCTTGCCAGTAGCCTTTGTTTTTATATGTTCAATGGTGCTTTTCTTTCACGCAAATCCTAAGGGAAAAAACCTAAAAATATTGTCTGTGCAATAAAGCATTTTTTTAAAAAGCTTTGCTTGGTGCCAAGCCCTAACACCTGAAGAAGCTCTGCTGGCCGTTCCTGGTCTCAGTCTCTTCTTTGCCACAACATAAAACCTATGCAGGTGGCCCCTGCACTGACAGAACTCATCTAATCCCAGCACCTACCAACCCAAGGCTTTTCAGAGCCAGCAACTGCGCAAGCCACCTACCCTGGAAAGTCTCCTTGACGTGCTTCGGCACCTAAAAACCTTTTCTCACCAGCTCCAAATCCAGCTGCAGCCCCCTAAATCTACTCAGCCATTTCTCCAGGAAGTAACTATTTCTGCTTCAGAAAAAACACTCCTTTCGGGATCTCATGGTCCTGTACTTTCTCCCCTAGCCTGTAACCACTTCCCAAAAACTAATTAAGCTTGTTATCCTAATTTAATTGAGATTCATATCAACTCTTAATTCAGTTTTATTTTTTTTTTTACATAAAACATTCTCATTACAAATAAAAATTCAAAGCAATACAGAAGATTTAAAGAAAAACATAGAAATCTTTCTCACCTGAATGGCATTATCAGGCCTACTCCCCAGAAATACCCACAGTATTAATAGTTTCATGCATATATTAACACTTTACAAAATCGCTATGTACATTTTACAAATAAATGAGTGAAACACCATTAAAACACCAGTGTGATCATACAATAGATTGTTAAACCTTAGAAAACTTTATGCTGCGTAAGAAAATAGGCATATCAAAATTTATTAAACATAGCCCTTTTCCATAAAAATATGAGCTTTAAGTCCTTGTTCAGAATAAAAGACTCTGGTTTAGCCAACTTACATGCTTCTAAATTACAGTGCCTCCTCAAAAATGTAATCCACCAAGAGAGGACTGCCAATATTGGTTTAAGTAAAATTACTGTCCAAGTGAAATAGTGCCCAAATGCAGTCTGACAGGACTGTAATTGGGCAAAAAGGACTTACCCTGGGCCAAGGAATGGAAAAATAGGTTGAGTACCCTTCTCTCCTATCCTCCCCCAGCACCCCCATACAGGCTCTGATATAGAATTTCTCAAATGCTACTATAGTCCAGCTCAACAGCTCATTCCAAACATTCCCCACTAACCTAGTATGTGCCAGGGATTGTGCCAGACCCTCAGAACCTAAACCTGTAATATTCATTCCCTACCCTAGAGGTGCTAAGCCAAAAAGGGAGGCCACAAGGAACCAATGGAACATCACCACATAACAGAGCAGACATTAGAGGCATGTGCTGGGTACGTTAGAGACAGAAAAAAGGGACCCATTTCTGTTCTGCCATTAAAGTTTTCTTCATTCTTTTTAATCTGTGAATTCCCTACTCCTAACAATGCTGGACACATAGTGGAATTTTAATGTTTGCCAAGTTGAACAAACATGAATGCCATTTAAAAACTTAATTTCTTTAATATTTGAATGCTTAGTGTGAAATCGACTGCACATGCATTTGTAAGTATTTCTAATATTAAAAAAGCCATATTTGCCGTAGAGAACTGCAAATCATACTGGAAGAAGCAACAGTTAAACACCCGAAAACAATTATACTAGAGAATGTAAATATCAAAGGCAAGTAGGTGGTATCTGCAATGGAAGTTGGAACCTCAGACAAGCAAATTCGAGAGAGGCAGGAGAGGCGCCGGAGAAAACTCACATGATGTACAACAGGCCCAGTGAAGAGTGGCTTAGAGGTGGAGCTGGTGGCGATGGTTACCGGGCTTAGAAATTATGGGTGGAGTTTATAAATTATTTGTGCTTTGTGTGATTTAAGTATTTAAGTAACAATGAAAATGAATAAAAAGGAAGCTAGGTTCAAGATTATAGGCTTATTCTGACTAGCAGTGAGTGGTCCCCATAGATTGCTGCGCATGAAAGTAACGTGACCAAAACGGTCCCTTGTTTCCTCACTTAGACTGGCAAAAGTTCCTAGGGGCCAGGTATCCCGGTAGATAGATGCTGAGAAGCACAGATGAAAAAAGCAAGGTTCCCACACCTCTCAGGATCTTCATCTACTGTAGGGAAAAATCCACAGGCAGGCAATTGGGTAATAATTACCTGCTCTAAACCAGAAAGTATGAGTGAGCTATGCAGTGTGTATTTTCAGAAAGCTAACCTTAGAAGCGAGACTCTGTCTTTACTAAAAATAGAAAGAAATTATCTGGCCAACTATAATATATATATAGAAAAAATTAGCCGGGCATGGTGGCGCATGCCTGTAGTCCCCGCTACTGGGGAGGCTGAGGCAGTAGGATCGCTTAAGCCCAGGAGTCTGAGGTTGCTGTGAGCTAGGCTGACGCCACAGCACTCACTTTAGCCGGGGCAACAGAGCGAGACTCTGTCTCAAAAAAAAAAAAAAAAAAAAAAAAAAAAAAGAAAGAAAAAAAGAAAAGAAAAGAAAAAAAAAAAAGAAGAAAGCTAACCTTCCTGAAAGCAAGAAGAGAGAAGTTGGGAAAGTCATCGAGAGTCACAACATTCTCAGTGGAAACAGTAATGGGGAAAGAAGTTACAATGAATCAATAGCATCAACAGACTGAGTGGAGGGGGATAAGACAAAAAACTGAGAGAAGCCAAAGGTCACACAATTATCCCCTCTTCCTTTGGTCCCACAGTGCTCTCAGGGCACTTGACATTCTGAGAAAGTTTGTTTTGTTTATCTTCCCAACTAAACCTAGATGACAAGAACCATCTCTCTATTGATTATCTCAGCATGGCCAATCATATAAACAAGAAAAATTAAGAGATGGAAAAAAAAAATCAACCTTTGTTAAATCCAACTGTGAAAATGGAATTCTATATATCACAAACAATTAAAGAAAGGGAAGAAGTCAGTGAAACAGTGAGGTTTTAGGATTCAATGTTTCATATTTACAATTAAACTATTTAAGTGATAATGCAGCATTACTACGACCTCAGACACACATTGAGGAATCTATTTTCTAATATTTCTTGAGGTTATCATGGCTGTGGGCTTTTACTGCCTTAGTATACCATGAAAATCTGACTGCATACTGATCTTCAGCTGCTTTTTCAAACCAGCATCTCTGTTCAGAAGGTGGCAGTCACAGACACCTAGGTGTCAGGTTGCAGTTGCAAGGATCAAAGAGCATCAAGCCAACCCCTGAACACCCTCCTAGAGGTTTCTCTGCTACTTACATGCTAAAATTTGAACAGAAATTAAAGGGACAGGTTGTTTAAAAAACATTCAAAATTTGACTTTTTGCAATTTTTCACATGGAAACTACTAGACTGTGAAACTGAACATGAGATTTTAAAAAATTGTTTAAGTATTTTTAGGCTTCTCTAACAACTTCAAATACTACTATTTAATATTCCTTCTCAAAACTTGCAATGGTTTATAAATATCCACAAATAAGTTTTTAAGCTTTATGTTACCAAAATCATGCATTCTAGCATGTACTATGGCAGCAATCCTATGAGAGCCAGGATTGGCGAAAACTAGGACCTAAGAGCTAAAATTACACTTTTTTGTAATATTGTCCAGCAACACACAGCTCATTAGAACCTTCATTATATTTTAACCTAAAGAAAATAAAAAATAGATCCAGAGGTTTCAGGACTCAATGTTTCATATTTACAATTAAACTATTTGAGTGATGATGCAGAAAAACCAGCATTAGTAAGTTAAGAGAAGATCCAAGATTGAAGTCTGTGTAAAACCCAGTGGAATGGGTTTAAGACAAGCTTGGCTATATTAGTTAGGATAGTTGGCATAGGATGACGTTCAACTGTGTCAAATAAAGAAGAGAATACAGAATAAGAGCCAGAGGCAGGAAATAAGAACTATGTTGAGAATACAGTGGCCACTCAGACAGTACAGTGGTTAGCAGATCTGAGGTTAGAATCTCGGCTTGATTACTATTGTGTGACCATGGCCAAGTCAGTAAAGCTCTCCTTGCCTTAATGCCCTCATGCATTTTAAAAAGAAAAAGTAACGTCAGTCTCACAGGATGGTTGAGAGGATTCAGAGGCTTAACTAATGCAAAGACCTCAGTGCAGCATCTGCTGAGTAATTAGTTATCAAAGAATGTGAGCTATTATGAGTATAAAAATTTACTACCATATGATCCACTGCTGGGTTATACATCCAAAAGAAAGCAAATCAGTATTTTGAAGAGATAACTGCACTCCCATATTTATTGCAGCACTATTCACAATAGCCAAGGTATGGAATCGACCCAAGCGTCCATCCACAGATGAATGGATAAAGATAACGTGGTATATATACATAAAGGAATAATATTCAGCCATAGAAGAATGAAATGCTGTCATTTACAGCAACATGGATGGAACCAGAGGTCATTATGTTAAATGAAATAAGCCAGGCATGGAAAGACAAATACTGTATATTCTCACTCACATGTAGGAGCATAAAAAGTATATCTCACGGAGGTGAAGAGTAGACTTGTGGATACCAGAGGCTGGGAAGGGAAGGGGGAGGAGGGAAAAGCAGCTGGTTAAGGGGTACAAAAATACAGTTAGATAGAAGGACTAAGTTCTAGTATTCAATAGTATAGTAGGGAAATTATGGTAACAATTTATTGTGTATTTCAAAATAGCTAGAAAAAAATAATAATGTTCTCAATACAAAGTTAAATGTTTGGAGTGATAGATTCCAATTATCCTGATTTTGATCATTTCACATTGTATATAAGTATCAAAACATCACATGTACCCTCAAAAATATGTACAACTTTTATCAATAACATTTTTAAAATTTAGCAACTAAAACAAAGATGGAGTCCAACATAGTGGATGGAAGGAAGCTCAAATAGGATACTCCACATGGAAAAAATATCTATAATTTCAATAAATTTCATATAATTTCAATAAATTTCATATATATGCACTACTCAAATGAAGAGCATTATCCAAAGCCCACTATCTATAGTAGACAGTAGTTTTATCCTGTTTAGGTCATGCAGCTTAACAAACTGGTTATAATCATTTGTTGAGCACCTACATGGAAAGTAATTTGCTCTGAACATTAGGAATCGGGAGGTAGAAAGGTGAGATTTAAAGGCAATTTTGACCCTGGGGAGAGGGGGACGGAAATCACATTCTCTCTGTGCCCTATTCCCTTTACTACCGCACTGGAGTGGGAAATGCCTGACCTATTTTAGACAGTAAAGTCCTGGCCTCTGCAGTGATTTTAACCCTCCAGTTGCAATTAGGTAGGATGAATGGACTCTATCCAGAAATTTACACATTGTTTTTCAAATAACTATAGAGTTCTACCTTACATTCCATAGGACCATTTAATTTCAATTTCTAAGGATATATATGCTGTCAAAATTTTTTTTCCCAACTCATTTTAACTTAAAATGTTGCAACAGTTCATTTTTTAAAAAAACATAGACACTCAAACTTGTGAAATATGTTACTGGTAGCTTCAGCATAATATTTCAATGTTTGAATGTTATATCTTGCCCACCCACACAAAAAAGTATGAAGAAACACTGAGGCTTGTATAAAACCATGTGGTCAAATAATGAATAATGAAGTCAACATATTAATTAAAATGTTGGCTTTATTTCTCATATATTCAAGTGATGCATATTTGAAATCATTCTCAAAACAAATAAAATCAGAACTTGGAAGACATTTGCTGGGAATACAGTGCTAGGTGTTTAAAGGGCTTTTCTTTTCCATTTAGGGAGGGGAGAGGTGGGGAGGACAACTACCTCAAAATAAAATAGGAAAGGAACATAATAGCAATGAAAAGTTTTAGAAGTTGTAAACCAAATTAATATCTCATATCAGATTTTAAATTTCTGCCAGTAGCAAATCTCTCATCCTGGTTACTCCTTGTGCTTTCCCTTTTTTGGTAACTTGTCACCCTTTTATATTAAGGTGGGACCAAAGCCGTTTAACTAACTTCAAACTTGAGTCTTAGTTGAACTTTTCCAAATGGCAGAAAATGCAGAACTCTCCACCCAACTAAATGGAAAATCATATGTAAGCTAATATATGTCTTGCCCTCCACTCAACCCCCATCCAAGGAAAATGAGAAGAATCTCTTAATCCCTTTACACTCCACATAGGCTAGAAGAGCAGGGTCGGCAAACTTTTCCTGTAAAGAGCCAGATAGTAAATATTTTAGGCTTTGCAGACCATACGGTCTCTGTCTAAACTCTGTTACTCATCTCTGTCGTAACACAAAAGCAGCCATGGACAATACGTAAATAATTAAGCGTGGATGTTTTCCAACGAAACTTTATCTATCAACACTGAAATTTAAAGCTAATATTTTCAAGCATCACAGAATAGTTCTTCTTTTGATTTTTCCCCCCAACCACTTAAAAATCTAAAAGCTATTCTTAGAATACATAATAGGGCCCTACAGGATAGATAACAGGCAAGATTTTGCTCTCAGGCCATAGTGTGCTGACCCCTAGGCTAGAGAATTACTAAAATCCATGGGGCACCTTGAAGGAAAAAGGAAAAAAGTTTCCTTCTGAAAACACCAACTGGTAATATCTAAGCTTGGGGAGGCACAGTGATGTCTTACATACACAATCTGGCTGTGTGCATAAGACAAACATCAGATGAGGATGAAGATGCTGGAATTTAGTTATCTTGACATGAGAACACTTTTACTTCAATACTTTTTACACTTGGTAAGTCAAGAAAGATGACTCCCAATCAGTTGCCAATAGGTCAAAATTCCATCCTATTTTAATAAGCTTCTAATTTCTTGCTTGTGTGGCACTGACTTGTGAGTGAAAGAGCTGGTTGGAAAAAAAGGAAGAGAGAATAATTTTACAAAACAATGTGGTTTGGCTGAAACTGGCATGACATTTATACCTAGTCCTATGGTTTGATATCTTCGTTTTGAGGCGAGGAGAGGTTCAAAGAACACAAATTTATTCTCTGGAGGTCAGAAGTCCCAGGGCGTTACGTTTGGCTAAAATCAAGTTGTCGGCAGGGCAGGCCACACTTCTCCTGATGGCTCTCACGGGAGCTCTGTTTCCTTGCCTTTTCTAGCTCCTAGAGGCCACCTGCATCCCTTGGCTTGTGGCCCGCCCTCCAGCCCTCCAACCTCTGCTCTGTCATCACATCTGTCACCCTCTCATCTCCCTTTTATGACGACCTTTGGCCCACCCAGTTAGTCTAGACTAATCTCTTCGTCTCAAAATCCTTAAGTGAATCACATTTGCAAATGGGCCCTAGTGTGCTGACCCTGTCGATGCTACCAGCCCCTGCACTCCGGCCCGGTTAAATCTCCCCTGCCTGCTCTTCCCCTGGTCATACCCACAAGAGCTGAACATGGCTAGGACAATGAAATCCCACAACCTTGCTGACTGGTCTTTTTTTATTTTTATTTTTATTTTTAGTGAGCAACAGTTGTGTTAGGGATGTTATCAAAGTTACCCACTAGCTTCTGGCCTTATTTTAAAATGCCAGTGGGCCCTGTGGGCTGCTGCCACCCCATCGTGCTGTCTGGCCCCTTCTCCTTCCTGCTCTCCTCCTCTCTCGCTCTCAGGCTCACTTCCCATTGCTCTGAGGACAATGGAGGCGATTAGAAGAGAACTTCCACCATCTCCCCTCACCACCTCTGCCTCCATCCCTGCACCTGGGATCCGCCCCTGGCCTGTGTCCCAGGATGAACATCCTTGCATGGAGGACCCTTCTACTTGCACTACTGAAAGATGTCACTCCATATGGTTTGATAGCTTCAATCATCTCTGTTTAAGGTAATTTTGTCAGACCTGCCAACCTAGTTTGAGGATGAAAGTAGACAGTCTTGGTTGTGTCATATAGTGGCAGCCAATCCTCAGGCCAGTCAGTAAACATCTCAGAACATCTGTTACCTGCTCTGTAAATGGGGATACTACTAACTCTCACGTAGGATTTCCAGGTGCAAATAAAAATATGTAGGTCAAAGCACTTCAAAAACGGAAGGGCTACGTATGCCTTACTTTCTCTTACTCACTTACTCTCACTTTCTCTCTGACTCCCTGATTTGTGAGCCTTCTAACTATCATCAGATACCCTTTAAATAAACTTCGCAGAGAAGAGAACAAGTGTATACAATCACTGTGGCTGCTTCCCTATGACTCTTTGTACCTTCCAAAACCACAGCCATCAGGATAGTGCCCCAACAAAAATAGTGAAGTGACTTTCATTAAGGTCAACAGCTTTTTTGTTTAAACAGTGCAACTTTGACATTGACCACTTGCTCCTTCTTGAGTCTTCCTATTTCTACATCTGAGACACCCTCCTCTGGATTTTCTATTTTCCTAGTGACTTGGCCACAGTCTTTTCTTCCAGCTTTTCTTTGTTTGCTGTTAAATGTCAACATTTTTTAGTGTTTAATCCTCAGAACTCTTCCCCTCCCCCCCCAGTCTACACTCTACTCTTTGTTTCAATGATTCAGTTCAGGCCTCCCTTGGGGGCTCCAGTCCCTTGTGTGAAACTCCCCACTGGGTATCTTCACTAGGATGTCTCAGATCGCCTTAAGCTCAACATGCCCCAAATCAAACATTCCACCATCATGACCATTCTCTCCAATAAATATATTTTTCCTCCTGTATTTCCTTGATAAATTCTACTCTCTATTCTTATGATCTTGGCTTGTCAGCTCATCTTAATTTTACCCTTTACCTTCATCCAACATCCTCCAATTGATTATCAAGTCTCACCAATTCATCCTTAATCTCTCTTCATTCCCCCATGTCTATCTTCACTGTAACTACCTTGATTCATTTATTCATCCAACAGATATTTATGGAACACCCACAGTGTATCAGACACTATTATACATATCAAGAGCTTGAACAAAACAGACCAAAATCTGTTGGAGCTTACATTTTAGTGGGATAGTTAAACAATAGAATAGTTAAGTAAAATGTTTCCAAACATAACCTAATGTCCCCATCTGGGGCAAACCCACCCCAGTTGAGCATCATTGCACTAGATCATAAGCAACTCAAGAGCAGAAACTAATTATTACTCATTATTGTATCTCCAGGTACCTAGTACTAAAGCCAGCACTTAGTAGGTGTTCAATAAATCATGTCAGTAAGAACCAAAATTCTGCCTTCTAGCACCATAGATTAGTTTTGCCTATTTGTGAAACATATGTAAATGTGTATGTTATTTTTATGGCTTTTTTCATTTAACATTATGCTATGAGATTCATCCATGTCATTGCACATTGCTGCAGGTAATTTGTTTCTACTTCTGTATACAGGTCTTTTTATTAATATACTATATCTTCTTAGATATCCTATTATTTGGACATTGGGCTGTTTCCAATTTGTAGCTAGTATGAATAGCGTTGCCATGAATAATGTTTCATATGTGTTTTGGTTACAAGTCAGGAGAGCAGTTAGTCAAAGGAAGACAGAGTAGTGAGTGGGTAGTTCTAACATTCTTTCTCGACTTCAGTGGGCATTACAGGTGTATATCCATTTTGTGATAGTTCATTAAACTCTCCATTTATTATGTATGTACTTAGAATTCTGCATACTTCATTTAAAGCTTTTTAATTACTAAAAGCATGACAGGTATGCAAATAAAAAAAGAAGAGGGCAAGGATTCTGATAAACATCTAACAATGCAAAATATTCATGTGAAAAATAGATGGCCAAATTCATTTGTATCAAAGAAAAGCATATTAAAACAAATGCATTTTTAATCATTCATAGCCAGTGAGATGCAAGAGAAAATATCTGCTGATAGCAAAGATGTGAACTGACACAACTTTTCTAGAAGGCCATTTGACAATATATACCAAAAGCCCTTAAAAACGTATATTATGTTTAAAAGTTTATCTTACAAAAAAGATCAGGCAAATGTGTAAAAATATGTATGTGTGAGAGAGAACAAGAGTTTATATTAATATATAAGGACATTTTTCATAGAACTGCTAATAGTAGAAAACTAAAAGCAAATGTTCAATAGGCAATTAGTTAAATACATTATGGTATGTCCGTTCAATAGAATACATGCAGCCATATTTAGTGACATGAAAAAAAATGTTTGTAATTCATAAAAAAACAAGCTACAAAACAAAATTACACATTTGTAAGGGAGGAAGACATAAATATGTCTAGAAACAAAATGTGAAGGACAAAAGCTAAAACCTTAACTTTTGTTATCTTTGAGAAGTGTATTTTGTTTTTGTTTTTTATTAAGGCCTATGTACCTTCTAAGCTTTCTGTAAGGAATATGTATAACACTATATAGTTTTATGTAAATAAGTTTATCAGTGATTGAAAAAGAGAAAATAGAGAAGTATCACCTAACAGTATCTGGGACAATGGCAGTGTCTGTTACTATATATACTTGTGGCATTCCTCAAAGGGTTATTGAATTGGTTTTTTACAAGCATGGTTGAATCTTACATGCTTCATACTGTGTGTACCAAGAAGCCAACCTCACGTAACATTTCAGAGAGCAAGACTTCCTTCAGAAGGATATTGCTTTATACTTGGAATCTTATTCTAGTGATTAGGAAATGGATGAGCTAGTTTCACTTACAGGATTTTTAATCTACTATTGCTTAGAGTATAATTTTCTTCTCTACCATCCAGCAAAAATCTCTGAACAAAAAGTGGATATAATTTCAAATTTTAAATCTGGGATGGCTTTTCCAATTTAAATCTTTCTCTTCCTCTAAATGGAATACAAATATCTATCAATGCAATATATGCAAAGTAGCCACAGAAAAAAGCTAATTGTTGGTATGGAAGAACCATGATCATCGAAAGTCATCTATTAAGAATTAAGAAAATTTTTCATTTTTGCTTTGCTTCACAGAAGTCTTGTTAATAAGCACTTCAGGCTTGTACCAGATAAGTAATTATTTTCTCTAAGTCAGTAAACTCCAACATTGATCGCATTCACTTATAGTAAGTATAACCACAGCAAACCCATTCTCAAACATAGATTCTCTTTCCAAGGCTGATTTATAGTCACTGTTCTTTCCATTTCTGAGAAAAAGAATCAACTTAGCCAAAATGTGCTTGTTAACTCATGCCTAGGAGTATGTCTCCAAGGAAGACTCCATCTATACACTATGAAGTATTGCTGAGGTGACCATCATACTAGTTTGCACAGGACAATCCTGGTTTACATCTAATGTCTCTGCACAGTTATTAATGGCAGCCCCTTTCACCTTCCATGTGCCAGGTTGAGTAACATATCATATGGCCAGTCTGTTGTTCATACATAGTACATATAATGCTAGCTCTAGAACTTGGAATGAATCCCTTGTTCCACCTATGCTCTTGCCTTATCTTCCTTGTGCACTGATAGGCTACAGAATAGTCATGGACCCAAGTCACCCCCCACAGGCAGTCTTAAACCAATCTGAACAGGAATACATTTCAAGGTAGACCCTATCCCTCCCTCTATAGAAGTTCATAAATTATGAGGAACAAATTACTAGGCAGCCCAAATCATATACGTTAAGGACAAAATATATATTTGCAAAAATTAGCCATCTATTCTTGTTGGGAGTTGTATCCCTCTAGTTATTAATCCAAACAATTCCATGAAATGAAGGTAGATCCAAATTTCCTCTCAGCCTATATATAAGCCTATATATTTGTATCTCTGCTAATAGCAAAACTATTCACCCAGTCACCTTAGCTAGAAACCTTAGGATCAATTTTGATTCTCCTTCATCTCCCATGCAATTAATTACCAAACTTCATTGGTTCTATTTGGAAAGCCTCTGCAACTCACTGCCCACAAATCTTTCAACAGAACAAGATTTCCAATCTGCAATGCTATAGCAGCCTTCCTCTAAGTTTTTCTTCCTGTCCAATTCGTCTCTCTCATTTCTGATAGAATTATTTTAAGGTAATCTCTTTAGTCCACAGCCTGCTCAGTACCCTCAGATAATATGCAGTCTTCTCAGCCTGGCATTCCACACCTTTATCAGTTGCACTCAAGCCTCCCATTCTATCCTCAATTCCAACCACACCTCCCATGAGGCACATGATGTCCAATGGCTCTCATCCAGCAGTGGTATTGCTCTCCTAGGTCTTTACAAATGTTTGGGGACATGTCTGCTTGTCACAGTGCTTTGAGGACATAAAGGATATATAATTGACAGAGACCAAAAACACTAAGTGTCCAGCAATGTAGGACAAGTCCCATGAAACAGAGACTTGTCTTGCCAAAATGCCAAATAGCACCCCAGGTGAGACTTCCTGTTTCCCAAACACATTTTTTTACATACGTGGTTCGTTCTTTCCAGAATTTATTTAACCACCCTCCACTAGTTCTGCCACCTTCCAAAATAATATCATCCTTGGATGACACAACTCAAAATTCCCTTCTTATCTAAAGGCCATCTCAGCAAAATAGTCACATTCACAGTGTATTAATGGGAGATCATTAAATCACTCTGATTATATGAGTGATTTAATGTGTACTGATATAGCACTTAATGCATTAAGTTATGATTAAACTGCTTACCCATCTGTCATTTTACACCACGGTCCCCTTTTTCTTATCCCCTTCTACCTCCTAAAATTTGAGCTCCTTAAAGAAAGGAATCTTCCTTTGGTGTCTCATTTTTTTAAACCTCAATTTCTACAGTTGACCTAGAAGATGAGACTCACTCTGTAAGTGATTTTTGGATTAAAAGATGAAAAGTTGTACCCTCATTCCTATGTACAAAATGCCATTCCTTAACCTTTTTTACAGTTGTTTAACTTAAAACTCAGAAAGCTACATCTTTATCAGTGATGCTTAAAGAAACCTAAAATGAATATATTTAATTGCAGATTAGACTAAAGCAGGTATTACAAACTCAGGTAAAAGTAGAAACTGTGGTAAACCAGATTGTTCCCAGTATAAAGTATTTAAATTTCTTTGTGATTTACTTTTTGTTTTTGTAAGCATTGAATAAGTACTCCTTACAAATAATCTGCCTAACAAGCATGTCTGAGATCCTTGTAATGAAAAAATACTCACGGAATCTTAAAAAATAAAACGTGTGCAACACTGTGTGATATACTTCCATACAAAATATCAAGTAAAAGTGCTCCTGTTCAACCCCATTCATTTTTGCAAGTATGAGCTTAGAATATTTCTACAGCCTATTACAACTATACCTTTTTCTTTTCAGTCAAAATTTCCAACTTAGTTCATCCCCCAAGTTGCCTATTCAGCAGAACAGGATAGACAAAGTCAAATGCTCACTTGCACATCTGTTCATGTCTGGGGCTCGGTGTCCGTAGTACCCTGACGGGCAGGAATGCAGGCACTCTCCGTACTGGCGCATCCCTTCTCTTCGAAGAAAGAAGAACAACTTCTGTTGGCATCGGCTACAGCCATTGTCCTTTGAACAAGACAAACAACCCTTGCAAATGGGATTTGATACGTAACTAGCTGTAAAAGAAAAAGAAAAAGTATTTAAATATGAATATGATCAAACTTCTGGTCAATATACCATGCTGAAAGGACAAATGTTTCTTGTCTTTCTGCTCTACTCACACAGAAATACTAGACAAAATATCCCTCTCCCTCCTCCCCCCACCCCAACTCCCACCAAAAAAGGGTTAATACACAAACTTAGAAGCAAAGAGGAAACTCAGAGGCAGAACCGAGGCTCGAAGGTGAAACTGAATGGCCCATGGAGATGCCAGATCAGACAGAGGGAGAATTTATGACAAGGTCCTGAATCCAGGCCAAGAAACAAGCATGTGAAGAACTGACACTTAGCTCCCTTTATGTCGACAGGAGTTGAGAGGGCTATTGGCACATAAGTACTACGACCCCCTGCCCCAAGTGGCCAGAGCAGACAATTCCAACCCTGGATTGGGGGCACCAAGGGGGCAAGTACAGGACAGAGAAAACACATCATAAGACATAAGAACCCCAGGCCTTCAGAATATCCAAGTGTGGGAACCAAATTCAAATTATTGTCATAGTATAGTATGGTATCCCTAAGAAGTTAACATAAACTTGTCCAGATCCAGGAAAACCCAGAAAGAAAAAAAAAAAAAAAATATATATATATATATATATATATGTGTGTGTGTGTGTGGTATAAAACTACCCTCTAGAAATTTTCTACAATCCTGAGATTTTCATGAAAAATGAGAATTGTATAAGCAGAAGGTTCTCTGTCCCACAGTCATCACAAACTAAAGTTGAATCTCTACTTACTTTCAATTCAAAAGTTAAACCAAGAGCTCTTTATCACCGTAAACCACACCCCCTAGTAAGAAGTATGGAGGAAAGAGAATTATAGAACCAAGACAAGCAACATAAATTAAAGGCCTTTTCTTTTGTTTTCATGTATCAGAGGCCAACTTTCATCCTGACCGCAAAGATTTCAGAGTCAACAAATTGTGCCCTGTTTTTTTTAAAAAAGTTATTCTTAAAAGCTTTAAAAGCACTGCTTTATTTACTTGAACCTCAACAGACTTAAACAACGAGAATGAATTAAGGAATACTTACCCAACTCCATATCTTAGGTATCTTTATAACCCTATACCTGAGGAATTCTCTTAAAGCAAAGTGATGGGAGCCACACCCAACCTAAGTGCTCTCTCTCCCCACTTCCTCCAGTCTTCCTCAGCCATAATACTTCTCAATGCTGAAGAAAAAGAGCCCATGTGTTTTTTGTTTTATTTATTTTTTTTAATAATCTGAAGCTTCTTGCCCAAACCTAGAATAGACTTTTCAGTTTTAATTAACCGTTGTCTAGAGTCAACTATCCTAGTGGCCTGCTCTGTGTTGCAAATCAACAGCATAAGTAATTCACAAGGCCTTCTCCATCCATTATATGGTAACTACGTCAACCTCTGTGTCCAAATACAGGCACAAATAGACATTTAAACATGACTAAAGTAATTTACTTTGTGAGGGTCTTAATAAGTGGCTCTGCCCATTGCTATGAGATTTAATTCAAATGTGCAGGTGAATAAACAGATCTTAATTCTCGGCTTTGATGACCATGTTTATTTGCTCTCTCTGTAAGCTTCAACTTTTCCAACCCTGAAGCCCGCTGAGATCCAGAGCCTGGTCATTCCAACCAAAACACTTTTCTGCATCTAGCCCCACCAAATTCTAAAGATGAAATATATCACCCAAAACATTAAAAATCCTGAAAAGAGTGACAGTGATTCTAGCACAAACTCACAAATATGTCCTTGACAGGAAAAAGAACATTACGTAGATTTAGAAAACAAGAAAAACCATGACTCAGAAACAAGGTTAACAATACCTCTAGCACTAGCAATCATAACAAGAGAAACCACAGCTTTAAGAACTCTTTATTCTAGTTAGTTGATTTGTGTTCCTTTTAAATTGCAAAGTTTGGCCTTTTTATGAATCCTGATATTTTAAGTTTGATCGTTTGTTAAATCAAATCCAGTTATTCCCATTTTATCTCACAGCGTTTTGTGTAGGTGTTGAATGCCCATATGTTTCCAATATACTCCTGACATTTTTAAAAAGTGTTCCCCTGTTTTCGGAGTTAGCCCTTGCCAAGCAAGAAGAAATCTAAATTCCTTCTAGGTGAAGGCATCCATTCCTGACAAAGGTACAGATTTCTAATTCTGAAAATAATGGGACTAAACAATGGGCTGTTGGCATCTTAGCCTCATTCCATTTTTGTTGGTTAAACAATGTTGCAATTTCAACAGATTTTAAAATGAACAATTAATACTAAATTCAATCAAGCTTATCATAAAATTGCTAATATGTATCTCTGCCTAACCCCAAGTTCAAGATGAGTATTTAAAAAAGAAAACCTACTTCTGGCACCAATAACAGGGAATTTGCATGTGGGATCCTACACAAACCAAGTTGGACACGGATGCTCCCCACTGGAGCTTGGCAACCCTGGAATGAAAATACTGTAACCATCTATACTACCAACCTCAAACTCAGTTAAGCAATCAAGGTCATGAATTACTGTGCCATTTGACCAAAATGAGAAATGCCTGTCTTAGGATACTTTGCTAAGTTTCATATAAAATTGTAAATATTTACATGAAATATTATCATAGAACATGCAATCTCATTGTTAATATAAAGACAACAAATTTTAATGCTAGACATTCACCATTATAATCATTGTGCCCTAGACAGAAAATAAATATTAAAGTTAAAAATGTTAATAAAGCTTAGAGATAAATTTCCTTTAAAATTCTAGAATGAATTTAATCTAGAACAAAAGTTGAGTATAATGACCAAGAGCAAAACTTATGCCAAAAATTCCAAACCTTTAGAACTTCTAGAATTTCTTTGTCTTTTGTCACAAGTTCTCTAATAGAAAATAATATTTTGAGGTACAAGATTTACAAAGCTTTAACTTCCCAAGAAGTGCTAGCTTTGAGAAAGTCATATTAACTGGTTACCTGGAAATATTATTTGAAAATTAATAACATTTATCCATCTAAATTATGTCAATTAGAAATAAAAGATTAGATACTTATACCTAGAAGTATTCCTTAAGAAAAATAATATCTCTAAAAACTTATAAGCCCCCCAAAATACGGAAATCATCTCTAGAAATAAATATTTTTAGTAAACATCAAGGTTAAAGGTCTTTAATCCAATCATTTTGTTTCTCCTACCAAAATATGTGTTTGCCATACAAAAACTCAAAACTAGGAGAAACTAGATTTTAAAATATGGAGGGAGAGAGAATCACAGGTCTGTTTTAATACATGAAGTGCTAGTATCTTCCAAAAAAAATGAAGAGAATTACCACAAACTATAAGCCCCTAATTACTCTACTGTGCCAGGACCATTTGAGCTGTAATCCTCAAAGACTGGCACCTCAGAAGTACATTTACAACCATGATTAACTACAGCCATAGTGTGGTTCACTGAACAGGATATATTTTGCACAGCACAGGGAAGCAGAAAGTCTCTATGAGGCATGTGTCATGAATGCTTCAAGTCTAATTTAAACAAAGATGTCACAGAGAAGCTCAGAATACTTAGTAACTGCAGGTCAAGGAGAGACAATGAACCAAGATATGGCTGCAAAATAAATGCGGGTAGAGTCTTACATGGTTCTGTTTGAGGGCACAACAGGTCTGTCCAGAACATGATTCTCCTTTTAACTTAGCTTGCAGACATTACTAAAATTCCAAACAATCTGCCAAACTGAAGAAGATTGAAAAGATACACCAAAAAACAAACCCAGAGGAAAAATAACTTTGGTTCAACACATTTTACCTTGAAAAAAAATGTAAAACATGTCCCATCAACATGTTTCACCCAAAACATAAGCAGCTGAAGCAATTGTGGGGTGCACCTCTGGTAGGAGACACAGATATTCCAAAGGAGCTTCTGAATGCACATTAATGCATTATGCAATGCAAGGTATTTGTTTTTAAATCAGCACCCACCAGGTCCTCATCCTCAGGGCTCAGCTCCACAGAGACAGGCCCAAAGGAAGCTAAAATAAGCACAGAGTCAGTCATCTTCTGGCCTATGCCAGAGAGAGAAGCTCAAGTAGAACAGAAAAAATTCAAAAAAAAAAAAAAATGAGATTTGGAAATTCTCCAGAAACATTTCCAAAACCAGTCATTAATACCCAAAGTCAAGTAAAAAGACAAGACATAAGAAAGTCACTATCTACAGACTGCAATAAAAAAATTAAAATCATGGGCTTTCAATTTAGCACATACAATTCCCCAAACAATGAAGCAAGCACTTTCCACAATTAACACTCACTTTGGGAAGCCAAGCCCTATAAGAATTATTCCTCTTTGCCCCCACAAACTCTTTGACAAAGTTTTGAGGCATATCCTTACACTAGATGTGAATTGGCAGGCATGAAAGAAATGTACAATTAAGGATCAGAACACACAACTAAACTAGTAAAAAGCAGGCAAAACATGCCACCAGAATCACGGAGCTCTTCAGCTTGTACAACTGCTAACACTAATGACATTCATTGGATAATAAAGTCAAAAATATAGATAGGATGGTTGAGTACTGCTCTTTTTTCCATAAAGAGATGATGTTTTTGAAACAAGGGAAGAACCATATGGTAGGTTGTATAAAATAAGCCACCTGTTTGAATCCATGAGAGAAAAGAATTTACTCCATAAAACTCTTCTAATGACAAAAGAAAAGCAAGCTTGCAGTTAGAATGTGTGTGATCCAATAAGCCTTGGCTAGAAACTGCTGTGCAGTCCCGATTACTCATGCCAAGTGTTGGCTTGAGCTTTCACAACACACTTAAAAGATCCTGTGGAAATGTTGACAGACTATTGGTGCTAATGGTAACCCCAACAAGAGCAGATCTAAATATATACATTTATGAAGATTGTGAAACCACCACCCTCACGTGGTTCCATGTTTACACAGGGAGATAATCCAATTATTCAAATAGGGAAACACAAAACTGATCACAGAGCCAGATTTTTGTTCCCTAAAGTACTTAAATACTTCTTATATTAACACTATTTAAAAACAGTTTTGCATACTTTCAAAGTACTGCAACTTAAGTGCCATAGTGTCTGACCTATCCAACTGCCTGTAGGGAAAATCTTCCCCTCCTGCCTATCCAAATATTAAATTGTTTTTTAAAAAGAGAAAGAAGAGTAGGGTGGAGTCTATTGCATGTATATTCCCATGTTTAAGATATGCAACGATGCCTCATATGCCACCTGCTTCCCAGAATAGAAACTGGTTGCTAACTCCTGCTTACATCACTGTCTTCACTTTAAAACAATAAATGCAAAGCAAACTAGATGGTTTATTTGGTGTCATAAACACAGTCCTCAAGAAGAGTCAGTGTCATAATTTACCAGATTGAAGACTCCATGTGTTTTAGATGTGGAAACTTCCATGGTTCTTACCACTGTGTTTTAAAATTGAGAATGACCACTCTTGTTGGCTACACTGTTCTAGAGAAAGATTTCTTTACACAAAGATAACTTTTTTTTTTTTTACAGTTGCCTTAATGAAAAACAGACTAATAAACCCTTAAGCTTGACAAACATTATTACACAATTATTCAGGAACACACTATGATGCAAAAAAAAAAAAAGTGAAAGTTTTATTATCTGCAATATCACCTGTTCACAAAAATGAGAATGATTCACCAGTACATCTCCAGACTTACACAGGATTTGGTTCTCAATTTTTGAAACTCATGGTCTGCATTTAGCATTTATGAACAGTTTTGTTTTCATATCCTTTGTTGATTTGCTAACTTCACAGCAATCCATACCTTAAATCCTGTCTGAAGTCTAACTACTTGAATTATTCTTACTCTAAGCAGGTTTTGTTTATCATGAACCAGAAGAAATGAAAAACAGAAAAGTCAGAATGAGGGGGGGGAAAAGAAGATGAACATTGGAGAACATGCTGTGGAACAGATTGCAGGTTCCATGCTTTTATACTTTTTAAAAGCAATGCTTATTACACGTAATTTCCATTTATCAAAGTGAATAAACAGATCAGAGAGTTTAAGAAACCTTTCTAAGATCATACAGTGTGTTAGTGACAAATTTGAATCCAGTTCTGACCTTTGACTTCAAAAGCTTTTCTTTTTATTTTCCCATTAAGCAATATATGTATAGCACCTGGGAAGGGGAAGCATTATACCATGACTAAAATTGTGAGAACTGTCTTTCAAATTAGGCCATATCTTCATATTATAATTTGCTAGCTTAGCTGTCCATTCCTCTGTTTTTAGCTACAGCAAAATAATCAGAGTTCCTTTTGACGATTAGTCACTGGGAGTCCTGCGCTAATTTTTTTCCTAACACAAGCAGAACTTGCATAGTCCCATAGACCAACAAAATTAAGACATCACCCACAAAAACACTTCAGGATAAAACAGCTGATACATCAAAAAAGATAATGGGGGTGGGGGTGGGGGTGGGGGTGGGGGTGGGGGTGGGGTGGGGTGGGGTGGGAAATTGAGTTACAAGCTTCCTCTGGCAGACTTAAAGAGAAATCTTCAGATTTATAAATGGGAAGTCTTTTACTGTTTGGGCATACACCAAAAGGCCAGCACTTTTTAAAGAGGGATCTCCACTTGACAAGTTCAAAGAAAACAAAAATCACCCCCCAAACCATGCAATTTCCTGCAAATGGGCCACTCTCCTCACCATCTTTGAAGACAGATCCTGTCCTGGCTAAAGGGCCTTTGAAGTAACACAGCAAGTATACCTATGTAATTAGAAAGCCTCAGTGCGCCATTCAAATGATCAAAACGAGACTTTACAAATGCGCTAAAGCAGGAGGAATGGACCGAACAGTTTTGGAGAGGAATTTGCCACTGCTTACTGACCATGATCCTCCTCTACTCCCTCCCAATCCTTGGAAGCCAAAAGCAATCTGCATATACCTTAGTGGTTAAAACTGTAAATAGTACTTGATAGCTCTCAAAAAGTGGCAAAGCTGTATGTGTATGTGTATGCAGATACATATACATATATTATATATGCATATACAAATGTATACATATATTTCTCTGAATCATGTGAGAATAATTTGCATTCTGCCCTGTTATCTCTAAGTTTTTCAGTGTTCAGTATGTATTTCCAAAAACAAAGACAATGTCTTACATAGACCATATTTGATACGATATTATTTTCTAATCCATAGTCCATATTTAATTATTCCAGCAATGTACTTTATTAAGTTATTTGTATCTATTTTTTTTCCCTACATTGTAATCCTATCCAAGATTATATGTTGCATTCGGCTTTCCTGTTGAAGTCTCTAATCTGAAACAGTTAGTTCCTCTTTCATGATCTTAATAGTTTTAAGAGAACAGGTCAGTTATTTACAACATGTCTGTTTGGGTCTGTCTGATGCGCCCTCATGATTGTTCATGTATTTTTGAGATAACATGTGAAATGATGTTACATCCTTTCTGTGCATCATGTCAAGTGGCACACGATAAAGCTGGTTGCATTATTGGTGATGCTAACTTAGATCACTTGCTTAAGGTGGTATCTGCTAGGTTTCTACACTATAAAGTCGCTAGTTTTTCTTCTGTAATTAATATGTATTTTGAAAGGAGATATTGTAGAACTGTATAAGTATCTTGCTTTTCAGACTTTCACACACTAGTTTTAGCATACATTGATGATTCCTGCCTAAATGAATTATTATTGTGATGGCTGTCAAGGTCATTTTTTAACTTCGTCATTGCTTTTCTGTGCATTAGTGAGCATTCTAGTGTTAGAAAGAACTTTCCCTTCTCCTCCATTTGTCTGTCTGCTTTTTTGTTCATAGAAGTAGGGACTCACGGACTTTACTCAATGGACTATATGTTACTGTCTTTATTTAACATTCAAATTCTAGATTTGTTTTTAAGTTATATTTTATGTGCATACTACCAAGAGCTTTGGGGTAGAGAAGGAGGAGATTCAATTTTTCCCGAAGAGCTAAGAAACAAGTGGTAATATGAGTTGGGTCTTGAAGAGAAAAGCAGGAGGTCGCCAGTTGGAGGACTCCTAAATTGAGGGAATAGCATGAACATAAATGTACAGATGTGTGCACGGGATTGAAGGATGCAAAGATTAAAAGTTCGGTATGTCTGATAAATCTTGGCCAATATTATTGGCCATTTATCTTTCAGATAAACAGCCAAAACAAAAGGAGTCACTCAATGACTTAGATATAAGAAAGAATTGTTGATAATATGGAAATTAAATGTTACCTTGGGCCTTTTTCAGAGTTGAATATAGAAACTGTGACCCTAGAAGTATAACCCCAGACTTTAAGAATATATAATCTTAAAAAGTTCAGAAGAAAACAGTTTTGGGTTTGCAGCCAAAGTTTCTAAATTAGAACAGGAATTAGAAGGATATTTTCAAGATAGGAATCTATAAATGAGTGATGCTTTCTAGGGAATTCAATATGGTTGCATACAAAGTTCTCCAATGAATTCAAACATTTTAAAAAACATGTACGAAAGAATACATTTAGAGAAAAAAATGAAATAATCTCAAAAGAAACGTGAAAGGTAAAGTTTCCTTAGTCTTATGAGAAATTAATTTAGAGCAAATTTAACAAAAAGAAAAAGCTAAGCCCATCTGTTAATATGCAATGTAATATCAAATAAAAGAGAAAACATTGTTATTTTTGCTTTCATTTTTATATCTATTAAAAAATATTTTCTTTCCTACAGATCATATTGGGGGGGAAAAAGACGACTTTCAAAGTGAAAAGGGAAAAAAATCAAGCATAACTTTAAAAAAGATTAAAGCATAAGACAGGCAAGAAGGCCCTAATGATCTACATTTCTATAGATATTTTTTTTCAAATACTGAGAAGTTGATTCCTGAAAAAAAAGGAAAGAGGAATTCAAATAAAAGAGATGGGTAAATATTTGTTATTTGATATGTTAGGAAAAGTGAAATTCAAACTCCAAGTTCTAGAAGAGACTGTAGGATACCAGGGTTGTAAACATTTATAATTTTAAAATAATTATTATGAACACCTCACGTGGTGGAAGTCACTAGTAAGTCATGTCAAAACCAACCTCATTATTTAAAAAATAACTCTCCCTGCATTCTCTCTCTATGTCAATATCTATATATGTCTATCTATATACACACATATCTAGAGATAAAAATAAAGATTTATGAAATACATACACAATTTTGGTAAAATATTTGAAAGTAAATTGCGGACATTCAATACTTCACCCCTAGATTCTTCAGCATGTACCTTCTGAAAATAAGGACACTGTTTTACTTAACCACTGTCAGACCTCAGAAATTTAACACAAATAAAAATAATACTAATATTCTGGCCATATCCTTATTTCCTCATTTGACCCAAAAATGTTGTGTTTTTCCACCTATCCAGGTACCAATCAAGGACTGTTCATTGCATTTGGGCTTTTTTAGCCTTATTTAATTTAGAACAGTACTCCCACTATTTTTGTGTGTGTGTGTGTTGACATTGAGATTTTTAGAATCCAGGTCAGTTATTTCATAGAATATACTACAATCTGCATTTGAAAGATTGTGGCCACATAATCAGATTCACTATTTTGCCATCATTAACATAATAACTTAATTCGGAAAGGTAATATCACCATCCTAACACCACTGGGTGAAAAAAGATATCACTCAAGAGATTATTCATTCCACAGGAGAAAAGTAGCCTTTATAATGGAGAGACCTGGCCAAACTCACATTAACCAAGTTATGAAACGTACCACCAAAAATGGGTCAAACTATGTGACATGATGTGGTGTAATAGGGAGCACACACTTGCATAAAAGCCTTGTCAAGAGACATCCTTGCAATTACTTCATAATCACTAAATCTCCAATTTTAATTTTCAGGGATCCAGAAGTTGATTATTATAGAAACCTATTTCTTCTTCTTTATTTTTTTCATTTTTATTCCCAGTACCCTAAAAATAATGTATCTCAAAAAGAAGGGTAGCAAAAGGGGAAAACAAAGAGCTAGTGAATAAAGATCACGAGGAGCTTGGCTTCTGCTCAGTGGAAGAGCTAAGCTTTAGGCTCATACATACAGGCACTCATGTATGCACATACATCTACATGCACACACTTAGACCCAGGGCAGAAATTATCAATAGCTACTCTCAGGACAAATCAGTTCATCATTATGTTGTAGAACTTTTTCTAGGCTCACCACATATGGTTATGCACTACACAGCTCAATTTTGTTTTACCTGCACCATATTTTTCCCTCCAGAAAATTTTTTAATGTGAAAGTTCAGATTTCTTGCTTTTTCTCAGATAACCAGATGCCATGGCCCATTTTTCTGCTTGATAACCAAGGACCAGAAGAACCAAGTGGCAGTTGCTTCCATTAATTAGAGTCCATCTATTTAATGTAGAGTTCATCACTGTCTGTTGTATACCGGTGGCCTTCCTCACTCACAGAAGCAACTGACTGCCTGGCCTCTGAGGATCCCCTAAAAGACATGACAGCGGAGGTTCACGCTGTCACAGACAACCTTTTGTTAACATCCAACTCACTCATAGGGAGGTTTGAGTCATCTTACAAACCATTGCAAACTTTCTCACTGTGATTTATTAATCATGAAATGATGGCTTTTTAACTGTAGCCTAAGAGAGTTGGCATAAAAAGAAATAGATGTTATAAGTAGTATTAATTGAAAAATTTTATTTACATATTAAACTATTATAAACATTTAAAATATACCCGAATTTCACAGCTATATCCTACAAATATACTTTACACATGGTTTGCCCATTTGAAAGTCTATGTTCATAGAGTAATTAAAAAGAGGCTCCTGAAAGCCCATGTGACAAAGTCACAAGCTACAAAAACAAAAGAAAAAGTTTGAATAAAACAACAAACTTTCATCGGGTGTTGGGCAGGTGGAAGGGGAGTGGAGGGGATGGGTATATACACATTTAATGGGTGTGGTGTACACCGTCTGGGGGATGCACACCCTTGAACTTCTGACTTGGGTGGGGCAAAGGCAATATACGTAACCTAAACATTTGTACCCCTGTAATATGCTGAAATAAAAAAAAATTAAAAAAACTTCTTTGTGGCAAAGTATGTAACAAACAGAAACAAACTGGAAAAGGTTATTGCAACATACGAGGGTACATTTTTTGTATAAAGAATACTTGCAAATCTATATAAAGAAAGGTCCTTCTGGAAAGGGAAAGTAAAAATACATAAGGAAGCTATTGAAAAATAAGAAATTAATCAAAGACATGAAAAGTTGTATAAGAAAATATATCCAACCTCACTATCGACCAAATGCAAATCAAAATAAGGAGTCACTCCCCACCTTACAGTTTAAGAGATTAATGCTTTTAAACACTGGTAAGCATTTAGGAAATGGTCATCTCATATGCTGCTGGTGGTAATGTAAATTGGTACAAATCTTCTAGAATATAATTTGGTAACGGTGAACTTTTCCTTTGACCTAGTAATATCACTTCTAGGAGTCTAGCTGAACAAATTAATTGGATAAGTGTACAAATACATAAAATTTACATCACAGCATTTGTTTTAATGGTGGAACGATAGTAAACAGCCTAAATGCCCATCAACAAAATACTGAATAACTTATGTTAGGTATAAAATATTGACTACAAAGAGCCATTGATTATACCCAGCAGTGTTAGGTATAAAAGGCTCTTACTATATAGAATGGGAGGATAGATTATAAAAACAATGTAATATCCTGTTTTTGTCTTTAACAAATTATACACATTATGTGTGGTGGAATAATATTTGAGTGTTAACTCAAATTTTTTTTAAAATTCATTTTTAGCCCTTAGCTTTCCCTTTATTCAAATATAGAAGTGAAAGTCACTGGCCCAGGGAAGGGTTTCTCAAAAAAAAAAAAAAAAAAGAAAGAAAGAAAGAAAGAAGTGCAAATGCTCAGATTTGGAGTTTCCAAACAGAATTTTAAAATTCTGGGAAGAGACAAAAAACCTTCCCAATCCTTTAATTTTATTCCATAAGACGACATTGAGTTATGAATATCAAAAACCAGAGATACAAAAAACTCAGAGCAAAAGAGTGTCTGTCCTAAATAAGCATGGAAGGCTTATAATGTGATCTATCAGAGCCAATCACCTACTTAGACAAGACAAAGACTCCATGAATTAGGAGTAGGAGGCAAAAGAGAACATTGAGGTTGAGTGGGTCCCTACAGAGGGGCAGGTACTCAGGGGAATGGTGGAATAAAGATAATCTGTATCCTGCCTTGATAAGTTTGGGAACCTGAGACCAGAAGGTATCTGCAAAGCTCAAGTTAGCAGTAGCATCCAGGTGTGCTCTTCCATGCCAGACACTCACACCAGCAGGAGGGGAGACATAGCAGTGAGATACTCAGGACAGAGAGGGACTGAAATGTCCTCTCAAACCCGAAGTAATTTGGAGTCTATGCAACATATCTTACACACTGAGAAGAGTTCAGAAGAGACTGAGACCAAAGAGAGATGTCGTCACAGTCAGGACATAGATGCAGAGACCCTAGACAGATGAACAGAGCCCTCGTGGATGCATGACATGGCAGGGGACGACCTGGGGCTAGATGTGCAAGAGTGAAGATCAGCAGTCACAGCACACAGTGGTGGAAGACAGCATCAGGATGACACAGGATCCCCATCACTTTCCCTCCCCTGACAAACCTGATGCAATCCTTGGTCAGAAGGCAGGGAAGGAGGGAAGAAGAGAAGAACAGAGCTCGCCCAGGGATGAGAATGGAAAAACACTTACTTGACAGAATACATAAATTTACCCGAATTAATTTTCCACTACTAAGACAAACAAGACCAAGATACAAACTAAATTCAAGTTTAGAAAATAAAGTGACTTTGTTGCACCCTTGGGTATGTGACTTGGGAAATTTCTTACCTTTTCCTACACATGGAACAGTATCTTGGAAAAATAAACACAAAAATGTTAGCAGTGGTTACTGCAAGGAGGTAGAATGAATCAGTTTTTTTCTTCATAGTATTTCACGCTCCATAAACATCTTGCAATGAACTCATTAGTTTAGTAGAAAACAAAGCTATTTTGCAACTAAGGGGTAAATTGTAATTATTCTCCCTTAAAATCTTTTAAAGAGATTAAAATAATCTCTTTAAAACCAAAAAGTAATTTGGTTTTTAAAATAATTTTGGTACCAAAGTACATGGGGCATTTTTTCCATTTCTTAGTTTTTGCTTTAAATTTTCCAGAGTTTCATATATGACAACTCAGAAAGGAAAAAGTAATTCTTAACTTAAACCTGTGCTTTACCTGAGAGAACACAGTAGGATGTTGCCATTTGAACAACGTGCACCGAATGCACTTGCCCATCCATACAGAGGAAATAATTGGGCAGGGAAGAGTTACTGTCTCTTTAAAAAACACATAAAATCCTAATTTGCTTAAAATACACACAGGAACCAAAAGGCCTTAATAACCTTAATTACAATTTCCTCCAAGTAGAACATTCATAAGCCTTAAATCCCTTTACTGAGTTTTATTGCCAGTAATTAGGCAAAGTACACAGAGCTGAAAGAGTATGTGTTTAAATTTAATAGAATCAAGAAACATTTGTGTCTTTTAGACCTTTGTTTTTCAATACAGAATGGAAATACTTAAGAAAAAGGAAGAGATGGGAAAAATTCAGAATAGGTGGAAAGAAAATCTCTGGGTTAGATCAACATCCAAATATAGCATTTAGATTCTATTTATATAAATAAGTTGTTTTCATTTTTCCTTTACCTTTCCAAAAACCAAGATTTTTTTTTAACTACAGTGCTAAATTAGCAAGCGATACTTTAAAGACTTCCTGTGCAAAATGTGGTCCTCAGACCTGCAGCATCAGCATCACCCAGAAGCTGAATCTCAGACATCATCCCACACCAGTTGAATGCAAATCTGCACTTAAACAAGATGCTTTTAGGCATTCAGATCAAAAGTTTTAAATTTAGCTACTCTCTTCCCAAAAAGTAATAAGGAAAACAAATCTCTGTACCCAAAAAAACTAAAAATTACCTTTTTGCTTTCCTTACTTACAGATGAAAATCGATTCAAAGGGCAATTACAAGTATCTATGAGAACCAAGAATCATAACTGAAGTAGACACTTCTATTTTATAATCTCAAACTATAAATTGAAAATGGGGTGATGTGTGAGAGAAATTCCAAGGGTAGAGGTTCTATTTCCCAAGGTAACTATTTGACCCTATTCAACCTACTGTATGGGAAACTACGAGGTCAAAAAGTGCCATTGTAGTCACATACAGGCTGCATGATAAAGCATTCAGCTTTAAGAGTACACTACGTAAAGGAGAATTAACAAAGATTGGGAAATACAAAATTTCAAGTTTTAATTCACTGAAATTTACAACCCTCACATTGGAATTTACCCTAAATTTATAACCCACACAAACCTGGCACAATTCAGAGTCTAATGGGTCTTGCCACATTGGATCCGACTCACAATCCTTCCTGTCCAAGATTCTGCTGGTGGCACCAAGGGACATGCTGTGGGAAGAATTGCTGTTCTTTGATGTCAACCTCAAAAGTTAGGAGTGTACCCAAAACATCCTAGTTCCCTGTAATAACCAATTATGAATCTATCATCCATAAGTTTAGTTAAATCATTTTTGAGGTCATTTATATTTTCCACCCCTATTTCCTCCTAAAGTAATCAGTTCTATAAGTTTATGACTTGTCAGGTAATGTAATGTTTTCTAGTGCCCTGCTCATCACACCTTAGAATAAGGCAGTGTTCTTACTACTAATACTGCTCATATCACCCATGATGTCAAAAAAAAAAAAAAAAAAGTGGCCACGTCTCCCAAAGCACTTGTATTTCTATACAGATCCCTGCTGTTTTTCTTTTCTCCCCATGGGCAGGTACCTTCTCTCCTGACCCTTTTAGATGCCTTCTTGTATCTTCTCCAATTCCATTATATGTCTTTTGGGGGGAATTAACTGTCTATTACAAAGAGTGGATTTACTATTAATTTGTTCAAAGATAAGAGAATGTTCTCTGCTTGATTTCAAAATTCATTTCCTAATGATTCAAGACTTATCCTCAGTGATCCTGTAACTCTTCATCAATACTAGTAACTTAAACACAAACTAGAAACTTCTCATATTTACAATTTGCTTTTTCTGTTTCTATTTTTGGTTGGTTTTTGCTTTCACCCTTATATTTGTCTACCATCATCAACATAAACTCATCTGCCTGCTTCTACACACTCAAGCCTGCTCCAAGGCTTGCCCTAAAATTTCTCCCCATTAGAATGGGCTTCTACCACTTGGTAGAGATTAGTAGGCAAAGGCAGAAACTGTGTATACTTTCAAAATAGTAAATTGACTTAAGACTACATTGATCATCAATCTTTAAGATGCCCAGCTTGTTACATATTTCCTTTGTAGAAAGATATGCCACTTTACACCTGTGATTCCTAAATTAGTTTGTTAACCATAATAGAAGCAGCGTAAGTATACTTTCCAATTCCATGGTGAAAAAGTTTTTAGGCCCACAGTTATATCACTGTCTTGTAACATACGTATATATTTAGATTACATTCTTTAATGTGGCTAACAGCTGGGCATAACAAGCCTTAGCAAAAACAGCCCCATCATTATTCTCTTCTGCAGGTTATTTAAATGTCTATAGTACTACTCCTTTATGTCACATTCTAATGCTGTGTCACACATGCACAAATATAAATGGCACTACTTTGAGAAGTGTTACAAGGACTATCTTAAGAATTTTTACCCTCTAACACCTGACCCCATGTGGCGCAGTCACAAGAACTAGAGCCAGGAGAAAGATTCTCTGCTTGACCAGACTCTTCTAACACAGGCCTCAACATTCGTCCCTATCTTTGTTGGGCCTACATAGCAAGAATCCTACTAAGTCAAGTTAGAGAGAATCCCTCACCCCTGCATATCTGATCACCCTTGATATCTAATCAAATTCCTCATTCCCCACCCTTGCCCTGATCACCCTGCCCTGCCTTCAGCAAGATCGCCTTATGTTGGTTCATCAAGAATCCCCCTGCCCTTGATGACTCCTCTTAGCAATTTTCCATCCACCAACACACCACCCCCCCTTGTCTATAAATCCCCACTTTTCATTGTTGTATACATAACTGATCCCACTTCTGTACTGACATCTCTGTTCTCCTATGTGCAACAGTTCCTGAATAAAATCTGTTTTTAACACTTTATTATCTGGCTCTGGTGCTCTTTGACAACCACAAAGAAAAATAAGATGATGAACAATGGAGACTTGGGGTTGAGAGGTGAATGAATAGAGGTTGCTTGGTGGGTATAACGTGTGTTGCTTCAAAGATACATACACTGAAGGCCCTGAATTCACCACAAATGCAATATATCAATGTAGCAAAATTGCACTTGTACCCCATGAATATATACATTTCCCCAATGCATGGCGGAAAAAAAGAAAAATAAGATACCAACTACAGTCACGCACTGCATAACAATGTTTCAGTCAACAAGGGATAGCATATACAGTGGTGAGTGGTCCCATAAGATTATAATGGAGCTGAAAAATTCCTATCACCTAGTGATGTCATAGCCATCATAATGTTGTAGCACAATTATTTTTGTAAGTTTAGTGCATTTTAAGTGTACAATTTATAAAGTCTACAGTAGTATAATGTCCCAGGCCTTCATATTCACTCGCCACTTACTCATTGACTCAGCCAGAGCAACCTCCAGTCCCGCAAGCTCCATTCATGGTAAGTGCCCTATACAGGTGTACCATTTTTTAATGTTTTACACAGTATTTTTACTACACATTTTCTATGTTTAGACATATAAATCCTTATCATTGTTATAATTGCCTACAGTTTTCAGCACAGTAATATGCTATACAAGTTTGTAGCCTAACAGTAGTAGACTATACCATATAGCCTAGGTGTGCAGTAGGCTATTCCATCTCGGTTTAAGTACACTCTAATGATATTCATACAATGAAGAAATTGCCAAGAATGCATTTCTCAGAACGTACACTGTCGTTAAGTGACGGATGACTGTATCAGCACCTACAGTAACCTGTGAAGGTGAGGGCAAAAGAACTAAGAGAAAGGAAAGATACTATTTCCAGAAGAGCTCAGTCTCCTAACTTCTGCCACCCACTTGGGTGCTGGAGAAGAACTAGAGAGGAAATTAGGAGTTAGATGTAGTGAGTGCTACAAGGAGGGCTCGTCCCGAGGTTGAATACTGGGAGTGAGGAGATGGCTGCGAAAATCTCCAGTAAGAATCCAGGACCATCCAAAATAGTCAACCATGAAGAAGAATAAAGAATTTTCTGACATTTAGGCTCTCAAAAATATCTATCTATCCCAAGAACACTTTCTCAGTAAGCTACTGAAGGATGTGCTCCACAAAAATCAGGGGAGTAAACCAAAAAAAAAAAAAAAAGTGAAAGATGGAATCCAGGCAACAGGGCATCCAACACAAGTTAGGGGCAGAAGGAATACCCAAGATGATGCTGAAGGGAAAGCCCAAAATGATACCTGTGAAGCAGGCTGTAAAAGAATCAGTCTAGACTGCTGCACAGCAGAGACTCTGCTAGGTGTCTGTTCAAAAGGATAAAATAATAAGATAGTTAATATATATTCTAACACACTGGGAAGAGCTTTAGGTAAACTGAAGACAGTTTATAGTTGAATTAGAAATGCATATATAGAAGAAAGTATCTCCAGAAAAAACAATAATCATACAGGATAGGAAATGTAGCAAATATATATACACACACTATGTGTGTGTGTATATATCTTGGATAATGTTTGCATGGTTATAAGGAGAGAAATACCAGCTATTCATCCCTCCAAAATTACAATATAACTCTACTTGGAGGACAGGGAAGAGAAATGTGCTTCTGTGTGGTGGGGAAGCAAAATAGTGAAATAAGCTAAGTCCTTATCTTCCATAGCAGAAATTCTGTAGATAATTTCCCAAATTAAAATGTAGAGGAGTAATAAAGGCATATTATCAAGAGTTATGAACATAAATACTCAAAGGTTCTGAAAGAGTTGAAACTAGTCAGGAGAAGGGGTGACAGGAAGGTACTGGGACAAGGCAGTTGTTTTTTTTATAGGAAGCCTGATAGAACTATCTGACTCTCAACTACATGTGTTTATAAACTCTGATAAAAAACAAAATTTTAAGACAATGGATGTGCTGATTTCTTTGTAATACTGGTAATGAATGATTTATCTATACTTAGGAAATTTTCAATTTTATGATATTAAAGAAATTTCAAACTAAAGATTCAATTACATGAAACCTGAAAAGTCAAAGGGAGAGAAATAAACAGCCCAATGTTAATGTTCTGTGGACTGTCAGCAGTTAACATCATGATCTTTAAATTCCTAGATTTTTCTTCTAATTACTACCAACAAAAAGCCTTCCTAAAATCTGAAGTCTCGTTTTACAGTGTCATGCATCATTCAGTAATTAAATGAAACCTAATTTGTCTGATGTAGAGGGAAAAAAACACTATTTGAGATAATATTTTTATTTACTTAATTGTAGATAAATTTATACACTTAATTCATATTTGTATTTCCTTGCTAAAAGGGGACTTCACTTAAATCTGGCAGAGAACGAGAATCAGAGTTCCCATGATAGTCAAGCAACTCACCTCATTCTAAGGTGAGCCCTTCTGGGGGATCTCGTATTTTACCCAGGAAAAACAAGGGAATTAATCCAAGCTATCATGATACATTCTTATATAAAGCATTGGGGTCACAAGGGAAGAATGCCTACAAGTAATGATACATGGCATTTGTAATAAATCCTTCTTACACTATGGTATATTAACCAATATTTCCCAAACCTCCCTTAGGTCAACACAAGAGACCTCAAGTGGCCAGCCAGCTTAACTGAGACCACATCAAGTAAAACCTGGCCACACACAAGGACTTTCATACATAAGAGACAAAAAATACATGTATGATTTCAATAGTTTCTTAAGCTGTTCCAGTGTTGGCTAAAATGTACATCTTTCCAGATTTAGCAAAAATACAGACATTATCCAGGCCTGAGGAGTTTCATATTCAGTAAGAATTAAATCTTTGGTTTTCTTTGCCAAATGTCTTAAATAGGAATGGAAACGGGGTTGAGACATGATAGAAAATCCAGATAAAGTATTAAAAATAAATGCATGTATTACCAAACGCTAAGATTCTTTTTTGTAAAACACCAGCATCTAAAAGTACCAGTACTCTGAATGTCATATATCTTTTCATAAATTTGGCTTTTATATTGAATGATTCATATTTTAAAAAAATAAACTTCATACCAGCCTAAGAATTACATATATGTTATCACATATATGCTTTATATAGTTTTAAAACCAGATTTGTAGCAGTATATTTATGTATAGCCAATATAAATTATTCTAGATATAAATACCAAGGAGATGTATATAGAAACAAACTTGATAGAATATTTATTATTTTATTTCTTGCTTGGGAGAAAGCAATATATCCAAGTCTCCAATATATCCAAGTTTAGCAAAATGAACTCAATTCAAAACTCAGCAAATTACTTGACACTGATTTTGGTCATTATGAAAAATTACAGCCCATACAACACTTTCCCATCTATATCGTTATCGTCTGCAAAGCCGACACATACTCCAGGGTAGGTTTTCTGCTTTGTGGCCTTTCCTCAGCCTTCTAATCTGACCCAATTATCAGTCACATGTTTACATGCTGCTTGTAAACTTTCCTTTGATGGTTTCTGCTTTTCTACTTTTCGCTCAAGGTGAGAAAGACCACAATTGCCTTTCTTTTGTTTTTTTGTTAATCTATGTGACAAGAACAGTGTTCAGTCTTAGAAAGTGCCAAAGTACATGCTGATTGAGTGCATATTAAAGACAGCAGAAGTTTTCTTGCAAATATAGTAGCCTCTAATTGGTATATGATGTCTTTCTCCAAATGTTCTTAGAAAGAATAAGCTTTGTGTTCTTTGTTTAGTACTAGTGGTAGTAAGACTAACAAACAGGCAACTTACTGTGTCAGACATTCCTAGTTGCCCACCCTCCTTTCAGAACCCCAGTTCGCTTTAGGGCTGCAACATGCTTGACTAAAATACTGTCTTCCCAGACCCTGTGCAGTCAGGAGGCATTTGTGGCACAGCACTCTAGGCAGGGCGATGGTACAGGCCAGTTGGGTCTCTGTTTTTGTTTTTTGTTTTTTTTTAAATAACCACCACCCAAAGCTTTCCCAGAAATCCTCTCCAGGAGGCTTCTGCTTACATTTCAGTGACCGAAAACCTTACGTCCACCCTAGATTCTCACCAGCTCTTACCAATCAGCTTTGTCCAAATCATCCTTCACTGTATTCACTCTTTGCATTTCCATCGTCTGCCACACCAGCCTACACACTTTCACGCTCCCAACTCTCACATCCGTTTAATCCATTCCCTACTAAACTGTCAGAGAATTTATTTAAAAATTAAATAAAATCTTATCACTTCTGCTGTTTAAAAATCTGCTATGGTCTCTACTACCCAAAGTCCCATCTCATCTCTGAGCTATGTCTGATCCCTGCACAAAACACCAGCCCCAACCTCTTCAGTTTCTGCTCCTGCTCCCCCACCAAGTATCCCAGAATACCTTTACCCCCAGTGCCCTTGTTTTTTTTCCAGTTATTTTCCAATCATAACTCAAGACTATTATCAGTGTCTATCTCATACATTCATTTAACATTTATGATTACTATGTCCTACACACTAGGGACACGATAATAAGTAAAAATAATATATAATTTCTTGACTTAAAAAGGAACATGCAATCTCCTCCAGGAAGCCTTCTCTGATGCTCTAACCACTTGTAAGGGCTACGGACCACTACAGTGTCCCTCTGAGGCACGCTGGACTGTCTTCTAATACTACACTTGTCACATTATGATGAAATGCCCCAGCTGCCTGGAAGTCCTCCCCAGTAGAAAGTAAGCTCCCCAAAGGCAGGTTTCACCTCCTGTACATTTTGATGGGTCTAGAGTCCACCTCAGTGCTTGGCATCTAAGTATAGGCATTTGCTACAGTGCAAGAATATACTGCTATAATGAAGTACCCTTCAATGAACAAATTTTAGAGCATACTTTTAACTTGGCACCTCAGAAAATAAAGCTCCTGGTCTCCAGGAACATGAAATTTAACAGGCTATGTATGCATGATATGTCAAATTTAGTGCAACATTAATTTTTCCTAAGTCTTGGTCTCAATCATTTTGGACAATCTCATGTTGTATAGATTATTGATTTGCAAGGCAAATCAGTTGTACTTCTCTGCCAAACAAACCATTAACTAGTTTACTGAGACAGGCCAGACACAGTGACTCATGCCTGTAATCCAAGCAGTCTGGGAGGCCGAGACAAGAGAATTGCTTCAGCTCAGGAGTTCAAGACCAGCCTGAGCAAGAGCAAGACCCTGTCTCCTCTAAAAATAGAAAAATTAGCTGGGCATGGTGGCACATGCCTATAGTCCCACCACCTACTCAGGAGGCTGAGGCAGGAGGATCACTTGAGCTCAGGCGTTGGAGGTTGCAGTGAGCTATAATGATGCCACTGCACTCTACCCAGGGTGACAGAGTGAGACTCTGTCTCAAAAAATATTATAAGAATAATTTACTGAGATATGTAGATAAATGGATTTTTTCCCAAAACCTTCCTCCCTCTTTTGAACTTTCCACTTTCCACGTGAGTATTCAGCTCCCTAGGCAGAGGTGAGCAGATTTCATAAATGAAAGTAGAAATTTACTATAATAGTTCTTCTTGCATATTTAAGTCCTGTTCCTTTTCAGTTTAAAACATCAATGTAATTGAACGTAAAGCTTCACGTCTCCTCCAGGCAACACAGGTAGGAAATATTTAATTCCCATCAGCTTAAAGTACAGAGGGTTTTAAGGATGTGCTAACTCTTCCAGTGCACTACACGGGGAAAATGGGGTATGTCTTCCCCTTAAATGGCATGGTTTTAGCCCTCTTTTTTGTTGATCTTACTGGCTTCATTGCTAATGGGCTCACAAAGTAAAAGTGATGGCTTTCTTACCTTCATCCTCAAAAGGAGCCCTTTCAGAGGGGAACCATCACCCATGACAATTTCTCTAGGCTTTGACAGTCCATTAACAAAAATCTCACATCTTCCAGCTAACACTCAGCTGGCAACATTCATATTCTATCTCTCTGATTCATGGTTTAGCTGACCACCTCCCCCCCCATGTTACCAAAGTCCTGTCAAGACCACAATCCCCAACCTCATCCACCATGTAGCCAGACACACAGACTCCCTCCTTAGTGCTTTCTAGAGGCAGGTCACATCTCAAAATATTCTTTCTCTTCTTCAAATAGCAGAGAGACAGAGAAAGCAGTCGTTATACTGTCTAAGCAGACCTCCAATAATGGAAGGAAAGGCTATTCTCCTCTTTCTAACAGTAGCACCAAAATTTAGGAGTGATTTTCTTGAAGTCCCCACCCTTGGCTTTGGAGGGGAAAACACTTCCCATTTATCCCAAGTCCCCGAACATGTATGAGAGTTTGTGTGTGTATGCGTATGGGGAGGTGTTTTATGTATAAACACAAAAAAATGCCAGTAATTTATATGTTAGGTGCTGTTAACATATGTACACATAACTATAGAAAGTGATATGTAAATTTGCTTGAGTAATCATTTGATATGTATATTAAAACATACTGTATACCTTAAATATATATGATAATAAACTTAAAAAAATAACAAGAGCTGCATCTGGAGAAAGGCCATAGAAGAGGGCATGGGAGACATGCTTTTTATTTTTTTCTTCCTCTACACATGAGGATATGTTTGTGTATTACAAATTTAACTAAAATGATAAGAGAGGGAGAAACAAGGGAGGTTGACTGATTCCTTACAATAAAATGACTCAACTTTTCAAATTTAACTTTCTCAGTATTCATACTGTTATTAACTAATTTACTCTTCAGAAATAGTGAACAATTTCTCTTCGTGGCTAATGAAAGGGAATAAAATTATATCACTTTAATCAAATACAGGAAATTCAGGACTGAGAAAAATGTCATACTGTTTAAGCGTCCCTGCGGAGCGTGCCACAGTGCCCCCAGAGCCCATTCAGAAACGAAGCTTAGAAAGCACCAGCTTCTGGTTAAAGTCAATCCGTCCAGAAACAACAGAGTCTTTGTCGAGGAAACCCGAGTTCAAGTGCATGAGGATCAGATAAAACACAACACATGGCATCAGAACTAAAATGATATGCTTTGATTTTAGATTAAAAGTTAAGAAACCAGCAGAATGTGAACATAAGAGAAAGGATGTACAAATACAATTAAGATTGGCTTCCTATTAGGTGGTGACAGTTGAATAGAAAAGTAGTAGTACTGAGGGGGTTACAGAGCAGCCCTGTAAGTATCTTTATTTGTAAATGCACAATATATATGGTTCTATTTAATAGGACATTCTTTTATGGTCACAGGTGACAGGTATTAGACAAACAAGTATCTAGAAAATACGTTGTCTCTAAGACTACTTATAATAAAAGAATGACTATTAATTTGGAAAGTACATGGCAATGCTTGTGGTCTTGAAGGCCTGTATCCTGTACAGGGAGGAGGAAGTGGTAGATGGAAGGAGTTATGCAGAGTTGTGTCTCAATTACGGCTATAAAACCAGTTACCCAAATTCTTTTAGAACCTCTTGTTAGAAGCTACTCAGATTACCAAAGATAATAAAAAGCCAGGAAGCATAAGGGCTCTTTTGACCACACATTAAACATGAATTAGATTACTAAAATTTCATGGTGTATAGTCCCAATATGGTATGTTTCTGTATTTAAAAGTAGGAGAATTTAATAGTTTTATACACTGAGGATACTTTCAAAGAAATAAAAAACAAGTGAGCACATACATAACTCCAAAATTCTATCAAAGACAACTTGGAAAAAAGTTAGATTGAGTTGCTTCAATGAAATAAAAATTGTATTAATCTCAAAATACATGTGGTACAAGGTTATTGTTTTCAGTGAAATTCTTTGCAGTCTATGAATAGTGCTGCAATAAACATAGGAGTGCAGATATCTTTTCAATATACTGAATTCCCCTCCTTTGCTTGCAAACTACTGGAAGCAATCTAAATGCCCACACACAGGAGAGTAACTGGATAAATTATGGTACATCTATAATTTGTATGTATTCTGTAGTTGCAACAAAGTACAATGCAGCCAAAGCCAATAATTAAAAAAAAGTTTGAGAAAGATCTATAAATTGATGTGACATTATTTTCCAGATATACTGGTAAGCAAAGAAAGCAAAGTACAAATGAGTATCTAATGCATGTTATCTTTGGTATCAGAACAAAAGGGAAATATGAAAATATAAAAGTCTATTAACTTATGCAAAAAGATACATAAGATGAATAAATCAGAAACTAATAAGGTTGGTTACCTAAGTAGGGACAGGTGGAAATAGCATGGAAGAGATAAGGAAATGTGAACAGGGTAGAAGGGATGAGTGACAGGAAATATTTACCCCTCTTTTTGTATTATTTTGACCTTCAGAGTCATGTTTTTATTGAGTATGTCAAATATTAACAAGGATAGGGAAGAGAACTCAAAATGGAATAGAAACAGAAATAAATCTATGTGTATGTATGTATAAATGCACATATATACACACACGTGCACACTTCCTAGACTTGTTTGCTGAGAAGTCATAGAAGTAATGATAGCCCAACAGCAATGGGCATATCTAGCATCCAGATTTTGTTTTCTAAATACCATTCCCAGTGAAAAGGGGCTCCTTGGAGAAATGCTGATTCAAAGATGGGTCTTTGAAAGTACAAATCCACTTAAGACATTTTGTGCCAAAAAGCAGATAAGTGTTCAAAGAATGATGAGAGTATGTAAAAAAGATATAAGTTTAAAAGAGCACCCAGTGTCCCATGTCCAATCTGGGATGATTTGAGAAACAGAATAAATAATGACAGTATGAGATTAGAATACACTGAAGAAAATAAACCAGGAATCTATACTGGTATAAATAAAGAGAGAGAAGGGAAAGATCTTCCTTGCAGAAATCTAATGAATACAGAATAAATGAGGTATTAGAAGATTGCCACTTGGAAATCATCATAGTAATATTATTCAGGCACTATCTAAAGCCATTGAGTAAATATACAATGAGAAACAATTTTACATAGTATCAAAATATCTCCCACAAGATACTTATTTGAAAGGGAAATCTAGTAACTTTGCAGATAAGAAACCTTAACATACTGATCAAAATTAATTATCATCAAAAATGGCACAAGCCAGTGCCATGTGCCTTCTGCCATCATGCACTGAAAAGGACAGGACATCACTCTGTCTATGTGTCTTCCTCATTAGCATAGTGGTGAGTATCCCCGCCTGCTGTACCTTCTGTCTATCCCTGGCAAAAAATGCAGAACTTCAATCTAATCATGAGGAAACATCAGACAAACCCAAATTGAGGAATCCTATAAAGAGTAACTGGTTACGAAAAGAAAAAAAAAAGCCAGACTAGAAGCAGCCCACTGCTCCCAAGGAGAGAAGTAAAAGGTGCAGGGAGCTGCCTCCATACGGATGGCTCTTCTCTGCAGCAGCACTGTGGAATCATGGAGAAGCAATGTGGGACCCTCAACATGGACAAAAGGTGACGAGGTGATACATATGACAAGATCAGAGAACATGATGGGAACAATAGGAGAATAGAGCGCAGGAGCACTGCGCTTGCCCTGCTGGCCCAGTGTGAACTGAAGTGCAAGACGGCTCGCACCCCCCACAGACCTTTTACCCTGTCTGACCAGGGAACTGCCTGGAGTCTGTGCAAAGCCATTGCACCAGACGACAGGCGCAGTGGGGATCGGAACAGCTATGTCCATTCTGAGCTCTAGGATGCACCGTGCCAGGTCTACACAGGCTGGGGAGGGAGCGGCCGGACTGGTGGCTTCCCTAAACTGTACCCTGGAACTTGAAGCACGATGGGATCTGAGCACAGGAATTGACCAGAGCACAGCAGGCTCTGACCTGAGAGGCTTTGGGTGAACGCTTCAGTGGGTCCTGGGTGGGATATAGAGAGCTCTGCAGTCCCTGGGTGGCTGGAGCCGACCACTGCCCACCTGACCTGGCATCCTTGGGGCCCCTGTGCCGGCAAAGCAGCCTATCACTTGCTGGCCCCAATTCTGCCCCACCTCCTCCAGGCCGCATCTGCCTCCTGCCTGCTTGGCCCTGCCCCTGCCCTACAGATCAGATCAGCCCCATCATCCACATGGCCCTGCTTCTGGCTCAGAGCCCCTGCTCAGAAGCTCTGCTTTTGGCTCCTCCCAACCCCAGGTCTGAGGCTCCACCTCTGTGCCTCCAGAACTCCTGCTGGGCCAAGACACCATTTCAGCTCTGCACCTGGACCCCAAGACCCCACCCCAGAACCTCTGCCACCTACCATCCGAGCAAGGCTGGAAGAACTGCTCCAAAGTCCAATGCCCTGGCAGGGATCCCTCCAGCACACTGCGACCCACTTTGAGCAAACATCCACAATCCAGGAACCCGTGACAACTTGATCCAGCTTCTGTGGTTACCTCTCTATGGTGAGACCCTGGATGGAGCAATCCCCACAACACCAGCCTCAGTGAAGAGGGTCTCACCCAGCTCCTAACTCCAACATCCTACAATTCTCTGGAGAGTTCCCAGCAAGTAACAGGAGTCCTGCAAACCTATCAGCCCTGAATTGAGAAAAGAGGTCACAGATGAGAAGAAACCAGCAAAAGAACCCTGGCAACATGAAAAATCAAAATACCCACGAGGGATCACGATGGAGCTACAGCAGTAAACTCTAACTACAAGGAAATTGCCGAAATGACAGAAACAGAATTCAGAATATGGATGGCAAATAAGATGGATGGGATTGAAGAGAAAGTTGAAAACCAACAAAAAGAAGCCCAAAAAATATTTCAGGAAATTAATGAAAAAGTCACTAAACAACTTAACAAGATTAGGAAGGATATGATAGCGCTTAAAGAAATGAAAGTCATTCAGGGATTTTCAAAACTCAGCAGAAAGTTTCAGCAACAGATTAAACCAAGGAGAAGAAAGATCTCAGAGCTTGAAGACAGGGCTCTCCAGCTAACTCAATCATTTAAAGAGGCAAAGAAGAGAACAACACAGGCAGAACAATCACTTAGAGAGATATGGGATTATGTGAAGCAAGCATACATACAAATTATAGGTATCCCTGAGGGAGAAGAAGAAAGTGCTCAAAGCATGGAAAATCTACTTGAGGGAATTACTGTGGAAAACTTCCCCAGCATAGACAAAGATCCAGACATCCAGATACAAGATGGTTGTCAAACTCCAAATAGGACATCTCCAAGACACACAGTATTCAACCTGGCCAACGTCAAAGTCAAAGAATAACTAGTCAGTATTCTTCAAATGTCAAGATCATGAAAGAAAAAGAATGGCTGAAGAATTGGTCCAGAATAAAAGAGAATAAAGCATGACAACTAAATGTAATGTACAATCCTAGATTAGATCTAAAACAATTTTTTCTTTTATTACAAAAAACAGTGGTACAACTGGCAAAGTTTGAATAGGTTCTACAGACTAGATAAGAGTATTATATCAGTGTGTCCTAATTTTAATAAATGCATTGTGGTTATAAATGAGAGGTTTTTGTTTTCAGGAAATAAACGCTGACATTTTAGAGGTAAACAGAATCATGTCTCTAATGTATTTGTAAAATTTCAGGAAAAATAGAGAAATAAATAACATGACATAACAAGTGTGAAGTGTGGTAAAATATTAACATTTGAGGAATCCTGGTAAAGGGTATACAGAAATTATTTGTACAATTTTTTGTAACTACTAAGTCTGAAATTATTTCAAAGTAAAAACAATATAATCAATCCAGGTTTAAGAGAAGCAATAACCAAGGTATTTCAAAATAATTAACATAATAATTTTTATAAGAATCTATCAATTAATATGAAGTGCAACAGTTGTGTAAAACCATTCCTGGTGTTTCCACATAACATAATCATTTCTATATATCTTAGAACTTCTGAGTAAATCATGAAATCAACCTCTTATATTTCTTAGATAATAAGGCTCACTATTTAAAAGACACACAGGATCAAACAAATCATGTTTTCCCTCTCAGGGCTCTCAATACATAAATTTATCCTACTAATTAACTCATTAATTAATAGTCATTGACTGAAAGACACTGACAATGCTTAAACAGATAGCATCTTCATCTGGGTCACCCTGTTTATTAGTTCAATGCCAACAACAAGCCGCCACACAAATCTCTACCCAGTGGACTTTGCCAAATGAATTATCAATCTGATCAAGCTGGTTGAATTACCACATGTAGGTAGAACATTCGATATGGACATGATACTGAAAACAATTCTTAATAACTTTAAGGAACTTACTGTAAATGCATCCCTCATTACAAAGACATTTTTATTTGGGAAAACACAAGATTAGAGTGCTTGCACTAAAAAAGAAAAAAAAAAAAAAAAGCCATAAGTTCAATTAGAACAATTCATTCCAAGTCAATATTATCCATTAGAATGGACATATCAGGATAGTTTTGAGGATTGCATTCTGAATAACTCTTTTCAGAGGCTGATAGGAATTATAAAAAGGGATCAGTCATATTTATTTCTTTTAGGTTTTCATCCTCCTCAAAAACAGAATTCTTGATGTTTTATTTCTCCCCCTAGTATGCTGTCATCTGGTTTTATATTCAACAGTCAGCAAGCTCCTTTCTACACATTTACATACTCTACAATTCAATGTCACCTTCACACCCCCCAAAAATCTTCAGTGGTTCCCATTGTCTGTCGATAGCCTTTGGCCTTTCATTTCCAGTCTGACAGCTCACCTCAGGAAATAACTACACCAAAAAGTCCAGTGTGTGATGACTTTGCCCTGCCATGCACGTAGCCATTCAATATATCCTACCACCCAATAAATGGAATTCCAAGTTCCTAGCCTGATGCTCCACAGATTAACCATCCATCCAGGTTGCCCGAGATTAACGGGTTTCCCAGGATACGAGATTTTCAGTGCTGAAACCCAGGGCGTCTCAGGAAGATGGAGATATGTGGTCACCCTGGCTCTGGGACCCAGCAACAGCCTCCTCGACTTCCCCGCTGCCCCCAAACTGCTCCTTGCTTCCGACATTCACTTTCTCTGGCTTATCCTGGCCTCTCATCTCACATATCCAAGGGAAAATTGTTCAGAAACATGTCCCAATGCCACCTTCTCTGTCAAATGTTCCCTTTTCACCAATCCTAGAAGTAATGTTTCTTCACTGCAAATCCCAAAGCAACGTCACAGTTCTCCCCGCCTCATGCCACTCGCCCTGTGTTGGGCAGGAAAAGGGAGGACCACCTTTCCTCCTCACTCCAGATCTTCCCTGCCTCATGGGGGACACATCTGCTCAATTATTCTTCATATTCTCCTCCCTCTCACTAATTCTCCCCCAAGAAAGGGGAGGACAGTTCTCTGTAAGGGAAATATGGGACAAGGACCTGCGTGTCACTGCAGACCAGCACCCTCCTCTACACTTTCTTCTCTGGAACTTGCCGGCCATCCCTCAAGTGTGACAGAAGCTGCCTCCACGTCGAGTCCTGTGGTCATCTACACTGTCCACACCTGGCTGGACCAGCCTTTCTCAATCCAACAAATGACATTAGGAAGCTCATTTTTGTAGCATGTTCTCTATTATCAGCTTTACCAGTAACAAAAAATTTGAATTTATCATCTGAAAATCCTGATGCTTTGTCATCCTTCATAACTTTGGCAGGTGGGAGGAAGGCTCTTCACAGACTACCTCACCCTCTAAACCGTAGGAAGCTATGACTGGGCCTGCAGCACTTTTGTAGCACATTGTACAGTGCCTTGCAGGTAGCACACTCTCATACTGAGAAAATACAAATATCTTACTATGGACTGTTTTTTTTTGTTGTTGTTGTTGTTTGTTTTGAATCGTGACATAGTGGAGTCAGTTCAAATCCTAGTGCTGGTACTTACTAGGGTAAGGTAATCTTGGGTAAGTCTCTTAACATGAACCCCAGTTTTCTCACCTAAAAAGGAGAGCCTCTGCAACTAGGGCCAGCAAACTACAGCTGGCTAGCCAAATCTGGCCCGCTACATGTTGTTTTAAATAAAATGTTATCGGAAGACAGCCATGTTCATCCCTTTACATGGTATCACTGTGGCTGCTTTTGCACTGTAATGGCAGAACTGAGGAGTTGCTACAGAGATCCTATTACCTGCAAAGTCTAAAATATTTACTCTCTCTGGCCCTATATGGATAAAATTACCCAACCTTTCTCCTAAGGATTATTGCGAAGATTACAGATAAGATGCTATTTATTGTTAGCACCTAGCATGTAATAAGTGGCTTTTATCAATTTAAATACCATGGAAATATTCAAAGTAATATTTTTAAAAGAAAATATCTGTTGTGGGCATATAAAAGTAATAGCTAAGACACCCCATACTCATATATTCCATACCTAAAATAGTGGAACAAAAGAGCCCACAACAATCATTTTTCATTTGCCACACATTTGGAGGCTTAGGAAGCATTACCTACCACAAACTTACAGTGCACAGCATCTGCGAGACAACATGTGTCACAGTGTTCCCAAGAAGAACAATGATGACTCAAGGGAAATAAAACTTACACTAAAAACATTTTTTCCACTAAAAGGAATCCTGAAATAGAACTTGAGCACCAAGAATAAGTCTATTTACATATTTAATATTCTTTAATGGATGAGAAGCAGAGGGTACTGATGGGAGTTATTCCAGCTTGAAATGAGTGGTGGAACTATTAAGTCTAACCTAATTCCTGCCATAATTCTTCCTCCAATTAGCTGTGACTCTTTTAACATTGTGCTAAGTGCCAGGGATCAAAGATAAAGATAATCCCTGTTCTTGTAGAATTCAGAATCTGGTGAGGAACACAAGCATGAATTTAACAACATTATCTGAATTCTGCTAGCTGGAGTGTAAACATTTTTTAGCAGAAATGACCCCTCTTCCCCTTTTCTCAGCTCCACATCAGTTTTGTCTGGTAACCAGGGACGAAGGGAGAAGTTTTGCAATATAGAGTTCTGGAATAGGTTAAAAAAAAAAAAAAAAAAAAAAACCCAAAAACCACAACTAGGTATATTCCATTGGCCACCCCTCTGGACTGGATTTCAGTTCCTGAAAGGGGAGGAATTATAGCTGGGTGAGCTGGTTGAAGACACACTGTTGGAGAAACCCAAGCAGTATTCATTCACGTGACCGAACCACAGCATAGAGTTTAAGAGGGTGTCAGTATCTCTACTTCTACATGGAAGCTAGCATGGCCCTCATATAAAAAGCTTCAGAATCTAGAGTCCTTGGGTCCTGCCTTCCTGGGACCTGTACTGTCACAAGCAATGGCCATGGTGAGGCTCCCCCAAATGACTTCATGAGCCACAGACATTGACTAGTGAGTGCCCAAGCAAGGGAGGAAAGCATGATGGATGCTGTATGGTAACTACATGTGATGCCCAGAAATTACTGGGGAAACTGACTGGGTGTGGAACTCATAGTCCTTTAATCATTCATCTGCTGATTTAAATCTGTCCTATTTGTTTAGGATTCGTTTGAAAATAAAACCAGTACAATATGGTAAATGCTATGACAAAGGCATATGTAAGCTCCTCTGTAAATTCAGAGGACTGGCTCCTAAATCCAGCCAGTTGAAGCACGTTGGAAAGAATTCTGAGGAAGCCAATTATCACTCATAACAAGAAAAGCCATTCCTTGTTGTTGAACGGTTCTCTTTCTTACATTTCTGTCACCTATTCAGTTTGCTTCCTTCTGAAGTTACAGTATTACAATAACATACCTTTTATCAAGTGTATCTAACATTCATTAAAATCACTGCATTGTACCCAAGGTCCCTGAAAAACTGGCAAGTATTTTTCTACTGATGATAATAGTCCTATGTTAATATTCTTTAAGGCTCAAGATGACATTTTATACAAGGTGAGAGAGAAATAGTGTCTCTCCCATTGATTGATTTCTTTCAAGCTCAACCAATTCCACTGTTAAATTATTCTTGTATTTCACAGGATATGCATTTAAGTTACATTTCCAAACTGGAACAAGCATAACTTGAACCAGTCATGGTGTTATAGGCTTGAACCTACCACCAGATTAATCTTCCTTCAAATAATGGCTATAAAGAGAGTACTTAAAAGATCCCAAAGATCCTGCATCACTAATGGATCACCATTACACGGTGCAGAAAACTTGACTCAGGAAGTTGTAAGAATAAACAGATGGAGTCCATTATGAGTTTTCCTTTCTTGTGGTGTAACTAAATGGCCTTATTATGCTACCAACTTTAAAAAAAATAAATTGTAATGTTTATTGCTGATCATTAAAACACTATGCATCCCTGCACTTTGAGAAATTCACAAAGTAGATTGTCAATCCATTTCTTAAAAAAAGACCAAATCTTTATGTCTGCAAAGGCTCTTTCAGGATAAAAGCAACATAGGTATTAAGTGTCACCTGGGTGAGAAGAATAATAAATGACATAAGAATCAAGGAACAATGAAAGACCATAACTTCATATATTGAAATCTTAAGATCAACCATTAATGAAAATGTAAAATCAATATTTACTGCCATTGGGAATGTTAAAGATTGACGTTTTAGTTAGTGGACTTTGTTTCTGATTTTTGTTTGTTTCTCTCTGTAAGTGGAGGAGGAAAAAAAGTGACCTTGAATCAGGAGATACATCAATCTGCTGAGATTATTTGCACTTTTTTAAGACTAGCTTCTTCCATTTCTGGCACAAGTTGAAAAGAAGAAGAAAAGAAAGGTGATGGAATAGAATTGGTGCCCCACACCTTGCTTGTAACACAACTGGCCCAGCAGCTGCAATGGTGGCTTAGATTGGCAGAGAACAGTGATGGAAAGGGGGAGAGGGGAAGGTTTTCACCCCATACACCAACAAACAGCTTATACAGGTTGTAGCCTCAGCCCAGGAACTATGCCTGGACCACAAGCATATAGATCAAATACAATTAGGATTTTAAGAAAAGAAAAAAGGAAAACAAGGATAGGAAAGGAAAGCAAAGGAGAGGAAGTTACAGAGCATACCAAATTTAGTCCTTACTGTATGTAATCACAAACATTCAATAACATACATAGTTCCCATTTGGTTTATCCTCTGAGAACTCACTCATTCATCTTTGTTCTCACGAAATGCTGAAGAACTCCTTGAGGGTAGACACTCTAAATTTTTACCACTATCACACCTTAAAACAGTTTCCGGTAAACGAGGGTTAATGTATTTCATATAAATGAATAAATGGATTTCTCTTCCAAATCAATAATTCCTATTCTATCTTGTGTCCTAACCATATACCCTAAATATTTATTGAATATTTCCCCTTGGTTGACTATGATTTCAAAATTAAAATATTGAAATAAAAATCAGCTTCTCCCTACCCATCTTCTTACCCTCTTTTCAGCAGCATAATATGTGTCTTTTATTGTGTCCTGCAGCACAAATTCTTGATCACCGCCCCCGTCTTTCATCTCTCAGATCCAGTATGTCATCAAGTCAAGAGGATATTTCTCAACCTTTCTAGCGTCTCTTCTTGGTGCCCAATGGGACAACCCTAGTCTAGCTACTAATTGATTTGTGCCTGGATCACTGCAAGAACATCTAGGTGAGCTCCCTGATTTCACCTTCCCCCCTCCCCTCCAAACCACCAATCTTTCCTATGCTCTGCTCTCATTCCCTCTTCAAAGATAGGCATACCTCAAAGGCAGGTGCCATGTCTTTATTCAACTCAGAGTGCCCTTTTACATATCTGTAGTAACAATATTCAATTAGCCCAGAGACTAGGTGCTGCATGGGCATCAATTTATGGTCAAAAGTAGACTTCTTTGAAGTCACTGGATTATTTTAAGAGAAAGTACGGCCTTACAGATCTGATCACAAGGAAACTGATAGCTTACTTCTTATTAAGAAGCTCTTGCTATAGAGTTTTACAATTTACCTATATACTGTCCTTCCCAGACTCCTGTCACTGTCTAAAAAAGATAAGATGCAGAAAAGGGAGCTGGTTGTGCTTGGTCTGGTGGTGACATGGGGAAAGAGAGGCATGGGGAGCAGAAAAATGCAAGTCCAACTTGTACATTCTTTATGCAATTCCATCATATCTGGAAAGCTAAAAACTACAACCCACTGGCAACACCCTTCGCTGAGTCACTGTATTCTTTGTGTGCATTTTTCTAAGAGCAATCAAAACAGTAATTGCAGGACTAACTTTAGAACATGAAATCATTGCATCTGCATTGACACGGAATGCAATGTGAAAAGTAATCTCTCATTAAACCAAAAACTGTGGTTTACATTGTTTAAAAAGTGCATCGGATCGCTCATTCTCAGGAGATAGATCATAGTGCTCCTTAAGGACAAAAAATTGAGAGAAAGTATTAGTTCCTGCCACAAAATACTTAAGAAATCCCATGAGGTTTGGGTTTTTTCTCTTCACTTGTTCTAATCACATCAGGAATAAAGTGTTCTTTGAATATATCTTTAAAATGTCCTTTTCCCCAACTATGATTCCAATTCAAATGAACAAACTATTTTTTTTTAAAAAAAAAAAAAAAAAAAAAAAAAGCAAGCATGTCTGAAACAATCTGCGAGATTGGTTTTGGTGGGTATTCAGTAATGCTGAGGAATTACTGTTAATTTTGATAAGTGTGGTAATGCCTCTATGGTTTAAAAGAGCATTTTATAGATAAACAAGGAAAATGGTTAAGGTACATAACACAACAAAGATCTGCTTAAAAATGCTTTACCAGAGACCAAAGAGAAAAGACAGATGAAGCATATATAGAGTAACCTTTAAAAATGTTGAATCCAAGGGACGGGTGTAGGAGGTATCCTCTATTTGTGGTTTGACTGAAACTTTTCGTAATAAAATTCCTCATGTCTTTTTTTCGCCTTTTATTTAGGACTCAGAACAATTGCAGAGGTCCAGTTAAAGAGGTCTGAGGCCACACTAGCATCAAAGTAAAGGACGGTTTTGCTGTACCCAGGTTGTGGTCCAAGCTATGCGACAAAGAAATCCTGAAATGGCCAGTCTGTGAAGTGTGCTCAACCTCAAGTCAAGAAAAGATGGACGTGTGTGCACAGAACATTCACTCTTGTGATAATCTCACATGACTAACTGGACTCCTACACAGAAGCTGAATGTTTTCTTCATATTTTGACTGAAGTTACCAACTTTTTTCCCTAAGTGTTGTTCTGCTTTCTACTCTATAATAACACATAAATGTTTTACATTAAAAGATTGAAATCTATTGAAGGCTCTCTTTAGGGAAACACCTCTTCCAACTTTTTATCTTTGCTTATTACTAGGAAGATTAAAAATAACTGAGGAGAGATTGGATCCTTTTCTAAGAAAATATAATGGAGACAAAAGACCACATGATTACCTGAGGATCTAAGCAATAGCAATAGAACTTTAGAAATCTAAACATCTTTCTGCATTATACCATTATCTTCAAATTACTGCCTCCTATAGCTCCTTCTTAGTGTAAGCAAGTCACCAGATAGGTACAACTCAAAGACTTGGTGAGATTTCCTACTGAGTGTCAACTGTTTTCTTATTGTGTTTAATCTCACCTTTGAATATGAATTAGTATCACAGACACAATTAGTTTCTGCGTCAACAGCTCAAGTTCATATTGAATGTTGATTTCTCCTCAGTTCTTAACTTCTGTGATTCCTAGACAGGAATCTGAATGTGACCTCAGAGAGCCTATTTCAGTTTATGCGGATGGTGGATGGTGCTCCTGTGTCACCAAATGCACCATTATCAGGTTTAGGAACCAGGAAACCCACCTATGTGCTGGCTAATAGAAATATTTGTCATGATTTTGTTAAACATATTACAAAGATAGAGACAGAGGCATCTTGTGAATCTGTGTATACTATCTTCTCAAGAGGTTTTTTTTTTTTTTTTTGTATTTTAGATTTCAATACAAAACACACACACCGCAGCCACACACCACCTTGGTAGAATTAACAACAAGCATGTCCTTCAGGCCAAGTAAACCATCACTGGTGCTTTGCTATCCTCACAGATCTTAGTAAAACAAACAAAAACCAAACGCTCCCTTCTCCCCCAGCCCCCCAAAAAAACTCACCTCAGGCTGACTCCCTCGTTAGGGGGCTAATGCAGCTAATAACTTTAAGTGGAAACCAATGCTCATTTACCATTCTGAAAATCCTAGGGCCCTTAAGAATTATGTTAAATCTACTCTTCCTGTGCTTCATAAATGGAACAAAGCCTGTATGACAGCACATCTGTTTATAGCATGGTTTACTGAATATTTACATTATTACAGTGTGCCAACATCTATAGCAAAAGATACTCTCCACCTCCTCTGTAAAACTCTGACCATCTTTTAAGATTCAGCACGTATGATACTTCTTTGTCAAGGCCTCAACCATTGTTCAGGCAAAAAAGCCTGTGGCAGGTCGTCAGACATAGCACTTTTCAACACTGGGCTGTGGTTATACATTTACCAGCCCATGCACAAGTTTGAGCTTTCCCAAAGACCACGTGATACAGGTATACTTCACTTTACTGCACTTCACAGATAATGTGAATTTTGTTACAAATTGAAGGTTGTGGCAACCAACCTTCAAGCAAATCTTTCGGCACTGTATTTCCAACAGCATGTGCTCACTTCGTGTCTGTGTCACATTTTGGTAACGCTTGGTAACACCTGCAGTATTTTAAACCTTTTCATTATTATTGTATCTGTCATGGTGATCTGTGATCAGTAATCTTTGATGTTACTATTGTAATTGTCATTTTGGGGCAGCACGAATCACACCTACATAAGACAGCCAATTTAATTGATAAATGCTGTGTGTGTTCTGACTCCTCCTCCAAATGAATATGCCTCCATCTCTCTCCTTTTCATGGGACCTCTCTACTCCCTGAGACACAACACTATTAACATTAGCCCAATTAATACCCCTACAATTGCTCATGCTAAGGAAAAGTTCTTGAAGGAAATTAAAAGTGCTACTCCAGTGGACATATGAATAATATGAAATCATAAAGCAAAGCAGCCTTGTTGCTGATATGGAGAAAGTTTTAGTGGTCTGGATTGTAGATTAGACCAGGCAGAACATTCCCATAAGCCAAAGCCTAATGCAGAGCAAGGCTTTAACTGTCTCCAATTCTGTGAAGTCTGAGAGAGGTGAGAAAGCTTCAGAAGAAAAGTTGGAAGCAAGTAGAGGTTGGTTCATGAGGTTTAAGGAAGGAAAGAGGCTGCCTCTGTAACATAAAAGTACAAGGTGAGGCGGCAATTGCTGATGGAGAAGCTGCAGCAAGTTACCCAGATGTAGCTAAGATCACTGATTAAGGTGGCTACCACTCAACAACAGATTTTCAATATAGGTAAAACAGCCTTATATTACAAAAAGATGCCATCTAAGACTTTCATAGCTAGAGAGGAGAAATCAATGCCTAACTTCAAAGCTTCAAAAGACAGGATGACGCTCTTGTTAGGGGCTAATGCAACTTTTGACTTTAACTTGAAGCCAATGCTTAGTTACCATTCTAAAAATACTAGAGCCCTTGAGAATTATGCTACATCTACTCTGCCTATGTTCTATAAATGGAACAACAAAGCCTGGATGACAGCATATCTGTTTACAGCATAGTTTACTGAATATTTTAAGCCTAATATTGACCCCTACTACTAAGAAAGGTTTCTTTCAAAACATTATTGCTCATTGACAATGCACTTCATTACCCAAGAGCTCTGATGGAGATGTCAAGGAGATTAATGTTGTTTTCATACCTACTGACACAACATCCATTCTGCAGCCCGTGGATCAAGGGATAATTTCAACTTTCAAGTTTTATTATTTAAGAAATATATTTCATAAGGCTGTAGCTGCCAAAGATAATGGTTCCTCTAATGGATCTGGGCACAGTAAATTTAAAATCTTCTAGAAAGCATTCACCATTCTAGATGCCATTAAGAACATTTGTGATTCACGGGAGGAGGTCAAAATATCAACAAGTTTGGAAGAAGTTGATTCCAATCATCATGGATGATTTGGAAGGGTTCAAGACTTTGGTGGAAGTAAAAATCATGTGACTCACTTTATTGCAGTGGTCTGGAACCAAACCCACAATATCTCTTATGCCCATATTCATCTTCATATTACCATCACCTAGGAATTTTTTGCTCAGTGTCTACTAGGTATCACATAAACCATTGTCCATATTCTTGAATGGCTTAAGTAATTAGATCCGTTGATCAGTCCCCTGGTGTATGTAGCAAAAAAAAAAAAAAAAAAAAAAATACAAGGCTAGATTCCATAATTTCCCTGACATTTCCGTTCTTTTTTACTATGATCCATATTTTCAGAGTTCCTAGAGCTCAGTGATTCTTAGCCCCATGTATTAAAACTATAACACTTTAGTAACCTGACAAGAAAATTAGAAACTCCCAGTTCTAATACCTCCCCCTTTTACGTGTAGCAATTTCTTACTGCTTAATAACAATAATATTAGTTGCCAGTACTTGAGAATGCACTGTATATGCCATCCTGTTTAATATTCACAAAAATCATATGAGGAAGTTGAAGGGATGCTGAATAGAGAGGAAAATCAGTCAAGAGACTTTCAGAATAATGACTAAAATATTGATCTGGGCTAGAATGTTGGTAAGGGGAAATTTGGCAAAGTATGGATTTGATTCATCATAAACTCAAAACTGACAATTGTCTGTAATACAATAAATGTGGGGATCTGAAAGGGAGAGACTATTTGAAGATGTAGGAAAAAATTCCAATCTGGAGAAGAAAATTGAGGTATCGCTAAAATCAACAGCAAAGTCAATGTTGAGCAAGACTGTAGTTGGGAGTTGTGTGTTTTTATACTTGTTTGGTTTGGGCTGGGGATGAGTATACAGAGAAGAAAACATTTCAGGACAAGTAGGCCAAGTAAGTAGAGCTTTCCAGCATGCAAAGGGATATGTGAGGCTTATCTACAGAGAGACTTGAAAGTTAGCAAACAATTTAAGAGAAGAGCCCCCGAACATGAACTAAAATCAAGTTTCTTCTCCTTACAATATTTTAGAAGCGTTAAAGAATAAATGAGTGCATGAAGAGTCCTATGGAGATTGCAAACAATTTTTTTTCCCTTCAGAAGTGGGACAAAAAAGGAATGGCAAAAGTAAAACCAGCAAATTTTAAAAGTTGCAGAGTCAAAGGATAATTTTACTTTATATGCAATACTGAGGATACTTACAAAGTTTTGAAAGTAAAAGCAGATGGTGATGGGAAATGAGAGATGGGAGAAACAAATGAAAAAGATCATGTCCAAGCAAGGTCCAGAACAAGAGATGGGACCAACACTACCAGTGGAAGCAACAGGCCCCTCCCTCATCTGAAGTAGGAAAAAATTTAAAAATGGGCTGCCTGACAAAGATGACAAAAGGAATAAATAAAGAATGGGTGAATAAATAAAGAAGCTTTTAAGAAGAGAGTAGGAATATGGTAACAGGAAAGTACAAGTGTGCTGGGAATGAGAGAAAGGTCAGTGAGCTCTCAGTGGATAGCTTTGATCCTCCCAGTAAATTAAACGGCAAGGTTGTTATCTGAGCAATAAGACATTATAGACTAAAGATCAAGATGGCAGAACAACATTTGGAAGAGTAACTGTGTGAGAAATGCAGTGAGAAAGAGTTCAAAGCCAGTGATGAAAATGGTCTCTAAGGAGTAGTAAATCCCAGTGGAGGCCAAAAAGCACATCAAACATCTCTTGGCAGCATGGAGTTGGCACCACAAAAGGACAAACGGGAAAGGATTATGGTAATAAAGATGGCAGCCTGGAAGATGACCACAGGTCCAGTCAGAATCCTGGCTCTGCCAAAATGCTGCTAGTATTAAAAAAAATAATAAATAAATAACCAGAATGAGATTTAGGGACCTGTGGTTACAAGGTCAAAAAACAAGTTCCATTAAGTGATAGTAAGGAACAGTTGAACAGTATAAATTGTACTCAAGAGGAGATACAAATTTGAGAACTGGGAATTAGAAGTGTCTTGGAATGCAGTAGCCTTGTCAGGTAATTGAGAAGAAAGTGAGATCCAGGGCAAGCTCTCCTGCATCACCTGCATATTACCTACAGGTGTAGAGTTTAGAGAAACCCTATGAGCCACGTGTGAGGACCAGGAAGGAAGATCCTGAAAGTCTGTGGATTGGTGATGTAGGGAGAGTAGCAAAGCAGTAGACTATAAAGGAGACTATTAAATAATGGTGGTGGGGAAAATGGCTAGGGAGGAACACAGGGTAATGAGAAGCATTCCTTTTCCAAGGAAATCTAGAGATATGAATGGAGAGGTCTCCACAAGAAGATTCCAGAAAAGGAGTCATTCTTGCCTATAATCCGGATCTCATTATAGGTCAGTACTGGTGCTCATTAAATGCTGAGTTAATGATTGACAAGAAGATGGACGAAGTCATTGTAAAAGAGTTGACACACCTTTGTTATTAACATAGCTTTCTCCTCACTCCTAGGGAACTTAAGTGACAAAGTAGGGAGCTTGGATAAGGAAGGAGCTGAGTTCTCAAGGATGATCACTAGCAGGTAGGTGCAGGACAGCTTTACGTCTGGGGCAACAATGATGGTAACAGATGAAGGAAGCATGAAGCTGGCAGGCAAGCAGGCAGCACAAAACCAGGGAATGAGAAATTTGGGATTTTGAGACGAGAAGGTCCTTCCATTTTTCCTCCTTTGTGAGGAAAGTAAACTCTTTCCTTCCTCCTCAAACCACTTGTCCTTGTTCTTCTTCAGCCTTGTGGACAAGTGCCGAGTTTTCAGTAACAGATTTTGGCACCCTTGGGTGGGCCCATTGGCTTCCTGGGAGAATGGCACCCTGCGAAAGAGGCAGGAGCAGCTCTGGGAAAAGCCATGAATTAAGGGCGTCACCTCTGTGGGTAAGAAAGAAATGGATTTCCAGCAGCTGCCGGGCTCGACTTTACTCCAGGAAATCCCATCTCTTGCTTTCCAGATGGATGAAGCTCTGACCAACCTGATGATGTGGAGGGGAAGAAAACAGATTTGGGAAGCGTTGCAACAGCCATGGGAACTTGTAAGTAAAGCCCTCCGGGATGCCGAGACTCCGTTTCCACCCATTTGTAGGGGTGGGTTTCAGACCTCCCTGTTGGTTTAGAAGCACCGTTTGTGAGTGGAAATGTAGTGGTTTAGTGGGGCTGGGGACTTGGTTTGAATTTGGAGTTCTTTTGCAGTTCCCAGACAATGGTGGGACTAGGCCGCCATTTGGGGAAGGTTCTCCAGGGAACGGGGGTTGGGAGGTTTAGACCACTCACTTGGAGAGGGTTTTTGAACCTTCCAGTTGGGGTGGTTCTCATCCCTCTTTGGGATTCTCATTTGTGAACCTTCAGCCCCATGGCAGGGCATTTGGGGCACTGCTGAGGTGCAATTTGGGGTGGCAGTTGTCCCCTTTGGTGTTTTCCTATTTGTCTGAGAGGCCTGCATTTTGTGTTGAGAATTTTCTGTATTGTCTGTGTCTGTCTGTAAAGTTTTGTTGCAATATAGGAAAGTTCCATCTAAAAGTCCCTTGGGAAAAATTTTGCCAGATAGTAAACTTATAGCTGCGAACCTATATCTAAGGAAAATGGTTTTATCGTGATCCAATGTATGTGCTGGAGGGTGAGGAAAAGTGGATTGTACTGTCTTGTAACTGAAATTATTTTGTCAAAGGTCAGCTAAATAGAACAAGATCCTATATATGTTGGGGGGGGGAACCCACAAAAAAACCAAGGCACAGGGTGATCAACGGCTTTGTTTGGAGGCCCAGCTTTATATCCTGGTCCCCTCATGTGACAGATATAAGAGCTTCTGGCCTCACCTCTTTGCTCCCTTAAGCCCCTCACCTATGAGCTTCAAAATCCATCCCAACTACGTATGGCTGTTGCAAGGAGTAAATGAAATAATAAATAACTGTAAAGCACATGGCTGAAATACACTAAGTACAAAAAAACAACAACAAAAATAAGTGGTAGCTATTATGACCAGAGAGAAAGAAGCATTAAATAGTCTCAGAGGCTGTGAACCGAGAAAACAGCCTCAAGCAGCCTATGTGTGAGGAAGAGAGGAAGATAAGAGCGATTATGTAATAGCAAGTGCCTTGATAAATGGGGCTTTTAAACCTTAAGGGTAAGTGTACTCAATTTGTAATGAGAAGTTTGTTTTGATTAAAATGCTTGCTCTATTTACATGTAATGTTAATGTTTTGTCACTTTCAAACCCTGCCTTTTTTTTTTTTTTTTTGTATAAACCTCAGAGATAAAAACAGCAGCAGCAGAGTAGAAAGTACTGGTCTGGTCTACCCATACAGAGACCTCCACTGTGGTCTCTTTGGCTCCGGCAAGGTAAGGATTACATTTCCTATGCTGTGTTTCTCTAACCGAGCCAAAGAAAAAGTCCTACTGGGTTCATACTAAAGAACAAAAGATAAATGATTTCTAAAGTTGTGTCTAAAATTCTTTTCGTAAAATTGCTAGAGAATGGTTAATTTGGTTCTACTTTTTATGCTTATACTTTTGGGGGTGGGGGGAAGTATCTTGGAAAAAAACCAAAAGACAGTCTTAGCACCTCTCTTCCTGAAGCATGCCAACATTTTCTCATTCCACTTTTAATTTGAGAGAAAATTAAAGAGCTACGCATGACAACTTGGCTGAACTTCACAACTGTGATAGCCAGGCAAGAAGCGAAGGAATGTGAAAGTTCTGCAGCCTGGTTATGTTGGAGCAGAGATGAGGAAAGGAAGATGCCAGAGAGGCAAGAACACCCCAGAGAAAAGGGAAACGAAAGAGCCACTTGTGCAAAGCATTGTTTTAATGACCAGGAATTTTAAGGAACACTCATGGTTTGAGAGCTGCATTTGAATCATCATCAAAATCAACTTCAGAAAAAAAAAAAAAAAAAAAAAAAAGTCAGTTTCCACTAAAAAAATACAAAAGCACTGTTTTTACTGGCTCATAAGTAATCACTTCTAACACAATGTCTAACACCAAGTAGAAGCTCACCAGATCTTTGCTCTATGAATCCACATCCATGAAAAGCTGATATGTCCCGATGACTCAATCCTAAAGTAGGTTTATGAACAGTTATAAAATACCACTGATTCTAGAGTCTGGAAAGAAAGCTATGCATATTTATTTAGGAAGTGATCAAGAAGAAAAAAATTCTCTAATTTTAGAGGTCAAGAAATAAACACTAATATTTTGATTACAAAGCCCATGCATTAGACACCTCGGTTCAAAATCCAGACATTCTGAGAACATTAATTCCTTTCTCCCTTTATAACAGGATACATTCTAGATTATAAAGACATATGTTTCATTCACTGTCCAAAAATACCAAAACTCACAAGTATTACCGTTTTGGGGAGTGGGAACAGAAATGTCTGAGCCACATGTAGCTGCAATACAAGGTTACCCGAATTATGTTCATGTTTTCTAGACATTAAAAGATAGCCATCTTGTCTGTATATGTTACACTGATATGTACATCTTAAACAGTAAAAGATGTTCCTACATCTAGGTAAGTGTGTTGCAGAGGGAAACATGTGAACAATTTGCTAACTGCTTACCGCATTCAGACTGCCATAGAGTCGGCACTCCAGGATATATAGATATATATATCCAACCATGTAGATATGGTTGGAATTAAACTGTGTAATATAAAACACATATTTTAAATCCCTCCTTCCTACCTTACCATCTTTATTCACTTTATTCAAGTAGAGCATTTCTGCATCTCAGGCTCACGTAAGTAAATATTCAATGAAACATGAAACACCTCTTAGCTTGAAGAGGCAAAAAAGCCAAGACAGGTATGGATAAATGCTTAATGACCCACTCCTATTCCAGACAATGCAAATGATGGTGGCGGCTGCTTGAATAAGGCTCACCCACACACATTTCACAGAGTATGGAAACCATTTGTTAATGAGCAGCTATAATTTAGGCCTAGGGCCCTATGAAAAGAAAACATTTATACATTTGCAGAACAGTGTAATAAGATTTCACAAATGCAAAGATAAAATGTGCTATCATTTATCTTGGCTTATAATATCTGGGGTTTGATTGCCTTGTGAAATGTCCAAATCAAGAACAATTATAGATTTTTGCTCACACCACATACACCATGAAACATTTAACTAATTTAGACTATTCAAAAGATTAGAAAGGAAGAAAATTGTCTATTCAGTGGTAGACAAAACCATTAAGACGTGAATATGATATGATGTAAAGGGGAAAAATAAAAAGAACTAAGACGAGCAATGAAAATGGTCACTGATCTTTTTTTTTTAAAACCATTTGGGGAAGGAACAATCTTATAGCATAACCAGCTATGTGAACTTTTCTCTTGGGTTGAAATGGGCATCTTGAGACAAAAGCATCATTTGAAAAAATGAAAAACAAAACACCTGCTCTATTAACTGCACAGGCACACCAGTGGTTTGAAACAGTGCCTGCTTCAAGTCCGTAATTCAAGTCTCACCCAGAGTATTAATGCAATTCTGCCAAATTACACATAAAACAGACAAGAATTTAAATATTCATCCTATGAATTCCCTCTCGCGACAACTATTAAGGGCAATCCACATCACAGGCTTTCTGTAAATAAACCGTTCAGTTGTACAGACGAAACACTCAACCGTTACCTAGTCAGCAGATAATATTGAAAAAACTCCTAATCATTGCCAAGGACAACAGTTGGTTGCAAGTATTTGGAGAGGAAAAGAACAAGAAAGGTCAAAAAAGAAAGAAAAAGAAGAAAACAGCGAAGATGAGATTAGAAGCTGCCAATGAGAAGCAGCAAGTTGCACCTAGAGACAAGAGTGTTCAGCGGGCCCAGCGGCCAGCAAGCCACTTCCTGACCAGCGATCACCACGCAAGACTAGCAGCCGGTAATATTTTTATCACCTTATTGCTTTTCAATATTACTGAACATAATTTATGGGCATTATCCAGGATATGAAGTATTATTAATGAATGAAATTTAATCCTGTAAGAGAAAGCATTATTCAAGCCTTTCAATCTTGCTATAAATATTTAAATTGCGATTTTTAAATCCTACCTATGTCAGAGGCCGTGCCAAGTCTATCAAGAGGAACTCTGGGAAATTTGTGACCTCATGTCTTGTCAGAAGTGCTATCTTCAGCTAATGACGAAGAATTGGCAGGCTTTACCATACTGCTCTTCAAAACACCTCCAGAAAATATTTAATAAAAAATAAATTAAAATTGCATATAGATATGCTTAGGAGAATTCTTGAAAGGTTGGTAGGCGGTGCTTCCACTCCATGAAAACTTGATAGAGTAAGAAGGTGGCTGCCTTTTAAAAAGCCTGTGTCTATTGTGTTTTTAACATTCATTCAAGATAATGGGCCAAGTTCAAGGATTAACACAATAAATAGTTTTCTTTATTTTTTAAAGAACAAATATGTGTGAGGGACCTGCATCTGTGTTTTTGTTAAATAATTCTGCAGAAAATGATGTTAAAACTTTTTGGTTCTTATTATGTGCTAAGTGCTCTGTTGGGCACTTTTTCGGTATTGCTGTCTAGTCCTTACAATTACCCTAAGGAGGTAGGTACTGTTAACCACCAGCTAACAGGCAGGAAAACTAAGGCAAAGAGAGCTGGAACAACGTGCCGAAGATACACAGCTTAGACCAAGAATGCTATCCACCGAGCATCTTGCTTTTCATTAGATGCTTCATGTCAATTTGTAAGAAAGAAAATCATGAGAGGCTTTAAGAAAACAAACTCCAGGAACATGGGGAAACGGGCAGAGGAGCTAACCTGCCAACATCAATCTGCCTTTACATCTCTCAGTAGGTTGCACAACAGCATGATGGCTGCCACTAGAGATAACAAAATCACAAAGTAACAGTGAAATTATAGGAAATCTATTTGAGTCAGTGAAATAAATGTTTAAAAACTTGTATTTGTTCCTTGAAGTTTCAACACTTAAAATATTCATCTTCATCTATCTGGAATCTTGGCTTTCCAAAACGAAACATTCTCTAGAGAGTTACAAATGGCTTAGAACGTACTGTACCTTTAAACTCTAACATTTAGAAAGACACAACGTCTTTCCCTTCCATCCCCCACCCCCACTGAAACTTGGAATTACAGTAAATTTTTTCACGTACATACTTTCATAATCTCAGGGGAAAAAAATACTAGACCTCTCACTTTTCCCCTTTTTCCACTATTTAGTCAATATTGGGAAGTCTTCCTGATCCTTGAAACTTTTTGTGTTTCCAGGACATATTTTATATCTATTGCATTTTCCTTTTATTTATTTAAATTTTAAAATTTTTTTTTTTCTTTTTTAGAGACAGGATCTCACTCTGTTGCCCAGGCTAGAGCACAGTGCCCAATCGTTAGTTCACTGCTGCCTCAAACTCCTGGGCTCAAGCAGTCCTCCCACCTCAGCCTCTGGAATAGGTGGGACTACAGGCACACACAGCCACACTCAGATAACTTCTTTATTTTTTGTAGAGACAAGGTTCCGCTCTTGCCCAGGCTATTCTCGAACTCCTGGACTCAGTCAGTCCTCCTGCCTCAGGCTCCCAAAATGCCGGATTATATACAGGCATAAACCACCACACTTGGCCTACTGCATTTTCAAATAGCATTTCCACAGCCTAGAGAAAGCCTTCCAATGAAAATAAGTTGCTTCTAACTCATAAGTATATAATTGCTGGAATATTAGTTTTCATAAGATTTTGAACTTGAGGTAGAGATGAGTTAATTACAATATTGCTTAATTTCAAAAAGTTTGTGCAAGAGTGAAATCCATCCTCTTGAATAAGTCACTGTTTCTTTCATAGGACCACACTAAATATATACAGTTTACCTGTTAAAAATAACAAGTGCTCGCTTGGGCAGCACGTAATACTAAAAATAAATAACAAAGGCATGTACAGAGAGATTGATGAAGAAAATATAACAAGATATTAATTTTTTATTCTGTATTGTGTGGATGTTTATTTTTCTATTCTATGTTTCTGGTTATTTCATTTAATCAAAATTAAAAGTGAAAATGATGTAAAATAACAACAACAGAAAAGGCAAGGTGGCATTAATAAAATCACATTTGGAATGAATACAGCAAAGATGTTCCAAGTGTAAATAAATGAAAGAGTCTTCAGGGAAAACTACTGCTACTACCTGGTAAATGTTGAACAAGACCCGAAATCTGGCTGGGCTTGACAATCTTCCGGTATCCCACCACCCTCTGCTCTGGGCGGTGGGTGGGGGGATGGAATGAGACCAGGGAGGAAAAGACATCTCCATCCCCAAGGACAAAAGAATCCTGGAGTGGGGGGATGGGGGGGAATGTTGCTCAGCTACTTGTTTCTGGGTTCCCTTTGCCTGACTTGAACCTTCAGATTTCTTCCTGGGAGATTACAGTGACGGCTACAGCAACATATCACAAACGAATCAAGACGTGAAGAGTCCTCTTGCACCATAAAAAATCAAAACCACATGTACAATGTGCGCTAAAGCTGAGTAACGCTGCAGGGCATTACGGAAGGAGCAAAGTCTTCCCCAGCCCCATTGTACCTGCAACTCCACCAAGCATGCATTTGGTGCAGGGAAAGAAAAACTAATTGAAATTAAGGGAAAGAATAAAAACTATTAGGTCATTAAATATGACATGTCTGATTTCAAATCAAAAGTGTAGTTTATTATATCTCAAGAAGCAGTGCAATTAATCAAAGTATGCACCTAAACTATCAACACAATTTTAACATCTTAATGGTAGCTTGCAATGAAGAAGCCTAAAGAGCAAGTGGCCATGAAATTGTGAAAGGAGTTTTCCACAGCTTGTTGAGAATTGAATACTGTTCCCTTGCAAGAAGCGGTCCAAAGCCTGGAAGAAGTGGTAGTCAGTTGGTGCAAGGTCTGGTGAATACGGTAGATGACAGTTTCCAAGTCCAGCTGCTGTAGTTTAAGCGGTGTTTTTTGCAAAATGTGGTCTTGCAAGAAGATTGGCCTGTCTCTATTGACCAATCTCTGCTGCTTCATCACAAGTATCCTCATCATTTTGTTCAATTGACTGCAGTAGACATACGCTGTAATCGACTGACCAGCTTTCATGAAGATGTAGGGGATAATACCAGTGCTGGGTCACCAAACAGACAACGTTAGCTTTTTTTTTTTTTATGAATATTCAGTTTTAGACTGTTTTGGCACTTCATCTTTATTCAACCATTGTGCTAAATGCTTGTGATTGTCAAAAAGAATCCATTTTTCATCTCATGTAACAACGTGGTGCAGAAATGATTCACGTTTTATGTCATGACAGCAAAGAAAGGCAAACTTCGATACAATTTCTCTTCTGATGCTCATTTAATTCATGCAGTACCCATCTATCCAGCTTCTTTACCTTGCCCATTTGTTTCAAATGGTCCAACATTGTTGGAATAGTAACGTGAAACCTTGCTAATTCCCACGTAGGTTGAGATAGATTCACTTCCATTACAGCTTTCAGCTCATCATTATCCACCTTGGTTTCAGGTCGCCCACTCATTTTCAAGATTAAAATCACCAAAACAGAACTTCTCAAACCATCAATGTGTTGTGCATTCATTAGCCACATCGTTCCCAAACACTTCATTGATATCTCCAGCTGTCTGCACTGCATTGATTCCGTGACAGAACTCATATTTGAAAATAACACAAGTTTTTGACTTACCCATGATCTCACAAAAATTGCTCTAAAAAAATTTTGAAAGATGATCACAAGCCAAAATGTGCGTTTGCAAGACTGAGGATGTACCTTCATAATAAAAACAAGTGTCCAAGTGAAATGTCAGGCCAGACGCAGTGGCTCACACCTGTAATCCTAGCACTCTGGGAGGCCGAGGCGGGAGGATGGCTCGAGGTCAGGAGTTCGAGACCAGCCTGAGCAAGAGTAAGACCCCGTCTCTACTAAAAATAGAAAGAAATTATATGAACAGCTAAAATATATATATATATATATATATATATATATATATAAATTAGCCGGGCATGGTGGCACATGCCTGTAGTCCCAGCTACTCGGGAGGCTGAGGCAGAAGGATCACTTGAGCCCAGGAGTCTGAGGTTGCTGTGAGCGAGGCTGACGCCACGGCACTCTAGCCCGGGCAACAAAGTGAGACTCTGTCTCAAAAAAAAAAAGTGAAGTGTCAGAGATATCAACTGTCAAACTCAGTACTTAAGGAAATCAGATATTTCATACTTAATAACCTAGTTTTTTAAAAAGCACATCTAAATGTTAAAATAGGATGCTTATTACTATGAAATAATCTAGACAGTGTGCCATTGGTAGTTAGCAAGCTGACTAGGAGCAAGGCAGAGGCAGATGGATGGTAGGGATAGGAGTTGAAATTAAGACTTCAAATTTGGCATAGTGAAGGTTTCAGGTTGTACAGCTCCATCAGCAGGGGAAAAAAAGGCTGCAAAGAATTTTAGCTTTTCTTTGAACTGGCTACTTCTTGAAGTGTACAGAAGATGTGGGTAATAAGAGATGTCAAGTGACTTAAAAGAAATGTTAAAAACACCACCTATTTCATAAAAGCCTCATCAATAAAAATAGCAATGTGTAGAGGAAGATGCATGAATACTTTGAGAGCAAGGCAGAAGACCTGATCTTATTGGACCTGTAATATAAGACATTTTGAAAGGACAAGTGGAACATCTGAAGCAAGTAGTTTGAAATACCATCCCAGAAAAATGGAAAGACAGTGAGCATTGCAAAACAGAAGGGAGAGTAACAATTACATACTCAGATTCGTTCTTTTAACAGAACGTCCAGAGAGAGTCAAAAGACTATTGTCACTATGAGAGCTGACATTCATATGGGACTCCTAGCAACGTCTCCTGCCACTAAAATCTGCATGTTCTACTAAACTCTCAAAGAATTCAAATCACATGTACACCCAGAGTTAAGTAAATTTGTTTTTCTTTGGGCATTTCCAACCTAGTTTTTTGGTGACTTACACCAAACTAATCAATATACATGCTATGTTGGTTTGTATGTGTATTTTTTTGAAAAGCAAAAATGCTACAATAATTAATATTAAAAGAAAAAATGTAGCTTTTTCAGCTGGTGGAGTACTTCTAATGTGATTCATTCTCACAGTGAAATAAACCTATTTATATAAAGCTGGATCATACAGGAACTGGGTCATATAGAAAACCAGGAAATTGAACAGATGCAGATGGGCATGGTAGGCAAATATGAGCAAGAAAACATCCACAGAGTAAGCACGTGAGAAATTTGCTTAGCAGCAGCTAATGGTCACTGCACACTTGCTCTGTGCCAGGCCCTGTTCCAAGGGCTTGGCATGTACCATCTATTAATTCTCATGACAAAATTATAAGCTAGGCAACTACTCTTACTTCCATCTCACAAACAGAAACACTGAGGCACAGAGATATGACATAATCTGTTCACCATTACGTGGTAATTAAGAGATGGAAAAATTCTAGTCATGTAAACATTTGGACCCATTGAAAAATAGAAATATGAATTTTGTTGTTAGGAGTCTCAGATCCATTTAGCCCAAAATTTTTAATAGGCAGGATGTCTGGTCAAAAAGGTGACTCTAAGTTCTCTTTTACATAGTTAGTTGGTGGCAGAGCTGGTGAAGAGTTGCTTGTCAAGACTAACTTAGGTAGGGCATTACTTTAGCAGTGACTTTAGGACACAAATAGGAATAAAGGTCTCAGATTTTATGCACTGTCATCTTAACCAGGGTACTGAGCCTGTATATCCTGATCTTCTAATAGGTGGTAAAGCCTAAGCCACCTGCTGCCACTTCACATCCTGTCCTCACGTGGCTTTGTAGGGGGCACTTCCTGGTGGAAATGCAACGACAGGTAGAAGGGGCATGCTGCCTACTCCACCACAGCCAATCTGGAAACTTCTGAAGTCATCACTCTCCTCGGACCCATCCTGCACACCCAGAACCTCGAGCCTTCCAAGTAATTAAAAAAGGTTCTCTTAAAAATTTGGAAATCCTTACTCTTCACGAAAAATCCTTCCCATCATTAGCCATTCAATGCCAAAAATGCTCTCTCCTTAGGGCCCACGGACATTTCCACAAGGAACGCCACCAGATCCTAACCCCAAAGCTAACATTCCTATCACTAGGCAAGCAAAATGAAGTACTGAACTTTGAACATCAGTGAATTACACTGTATAATTACCAAAAGCAGACATTACTTCTCTTGTATCAATTAAGAAATCCTTAAGAAGTTCAAACATATTGGAAATAATCAGTGAGAAATACTGGGAAGACATTTAATATTTTCTAGTCATAGGCATGTAACTACAAAAACAATTTGATATATTTTGAAATGAAATACGGAATGATTTTTAAAAATTTTTTTAAATGATTAGATATGGCCTAATATGTGACTTGCTGAAAATTCTGTACTTTTGGTGTGAAATCACTGTGCTGTACTTTTGGAATATATTTTCAAAACATTTGTGGCTAAGAAATGTAAGAACCACTTTATAAACAGTGAATCCCTTAGGCTTAGTAGTTAGCTCAAGTCCCTGTTTTTATGAAATCTCTTCCTAGAGAATTATTCCACAGCGCTCCTTTCCCCTCAGAACCCAGAAGATGCATCCTGTCTGTATCATTCTTTTCACATTCTCTCAAATTGTTTCCATATTGGTATTTATATGCTGCATTTATTTGTTAAAAATATTTCTTGGATACCTGCAACAGGCTAAACGCTGTCCTGGGCACTAGTGATATAACATGAACACCACTCTCACCCTTTTGGAGCTCATGTTCCAAAAGCTGCAGTGGGGCTAAGGCGATCTGTATTGGTTAGGGCAAGCAATGCTCACTTCTGAGACAAACAAGCCTCAGTCTCTCAGTGGCTTAACAAAAAAAAAAAAAAGTTTGTTTCTTGCTCAAGTAAGGTCCAGTACAGATACACAGCAGGGAGACTTTCACAGAGTCATTCAGAGACCCAAATTTTTTTTCACCAAGTGGCCTTGTCATCCTACAGGGCCTCAGAGAAAAAGCTAGGTCCTCTGCATCCTCGGCCTCCTCTGCACCAGGGTGGCAGACACAAAGACAGTGAGAAACTCTTCTCATAGGAGGTTCTTTGGGGCCAGGCCTGGAAGTAGCAAAGAAATCACTTCTACCCATATTCTACTAGTTACAACTCAGGCCCATGGCCACCCTTAACTCCAGGGAAGGGTGGGAAACATCAACTAGCTATATTGCTCAAGAGGCAAAAGAAAGGGATTTTGATGGACATTCAGTGTTTTCTGCCACAAGAACAAAGAGAAAAATAGAGAAAATTCTGGAGTGTTTAAGAAATAAGCAGATGTAACAGAGCAGAGCTGGGAGTAGGGTGGGACAGGTGAGGCTCTGGGAGGGCAGAGCCCAGGAGGCATCCTCACTCTCAGGCACGGATACACACGCCTTCCACTGGGGCCCTAGTATCCCCACCTTGCCTCACTCCAGTCCCAGGCCCTGACAGTTTACTATAGAGAATGGAAAGGAAGAAAAATGTGCTGCTTTAGATACAGTTATTGAGAAAGGATCTAGTTGTGAAAAGGATGGAGAGAGAGCTTTCTAGACAGAGTGAACAGCAAATGCAAAGGTCCAAGACAGAAAGAAGTCTAGAGTGTTTGAGAAGCAGAAAGAGGGCCAACAGGACTGAGATGACAAGGGAGAGCTGGAGAAGGCGGTAGCAGGCAGGCCCCAGAGTCTCACAGGCTGGGCCAGGAGCGTGGGTTTTATGTAGGGCGTAATGGACATCTGCAACATTCAAATGAGGGAACCAAATACTCTGGCTGCCCTATGGGGAAGGATCAGTTGGAAGGCTGCGGATGTGGTTCAGGAGGGAGATGGTGGCAGCCTGGCATGCAAAATGGCAATAGACTTGGAAGGAATTCGAGACATAATAAAGATGGGGATGTAATAAACATTGATGGGAAAACAAGGAATATTTAAATAACCAAGTAGATATTAATGTTATTTGACGCCAGGGGAAAAAAAAGAATGTCTTTGTTTCCCTATTTAAATAGTGAACTTCTTAGGGATAAGGGAGACATTTCCTTTTATCCTCAACAGGAACAGTCCAACAAGATGGTAAAGAAAGAAAAGAAAAATTAACAGCTTGAGGTGATATGGCCAACATCATCTTAGAATCGGTACACTGTTCTAGGGAACAGCTGGCAATGAGATCAAGAGCCTCACGTTTCCATCTCGATGGTTAAGAGCATGGCTGAGTCAGATGCCTGGGTAGGAATTCTAGCTCTACCACTTACTAGCTCTGTGCCCTTGGGCAAATTATTTATCCTCCGGTGCTGCAGATTCTTCATCTGTAAGATGGGAGGAAAATAGGTCTACGTCACAAGGTCGTCTGAAGATTAAGTAAGATAACATGTAGCAGTAAGAACTGGATTCAGAGTGCGGAGTGCTCACCATCACACAACGGAACCCCCGTAGCCGTAAGAACTGGGAGGCGTGTGGCCTGGGTGGCACTCAGACTGCCTGCTCAGGCCTCGGCCTCTGTGCGTAAATAATTTTTCATATAAAAAAATAAAAAGTTAAAAAATTAAGAAAAGAACTATGTTTGGCACATAGTAAGTGCTCAATAAATGTAAGGATTATAGTATATTGTTATACCTAGTTCTGCAAATGATTCTTAAGGAAAAAAAGATGTTTAAGAATGTTCATAGCAGCATTAATACAAAAACTTTTTAATACCAAGATGTTTAGCTATCCAACAATAAGGAAATTTTAAAGTTTTATGTTGAATAACGTATGATGCAGACATTCTAAATAATGTCATTAAAATAGATAATAGGTGCTTCTGATATATTAAGTTTCAAAATTTTATATTTATGTAGAAGAGGCAAAACATCTAGAAGGATAAAAACCAAAATTTTTTTTTTTTTTTTTTTTTTTGAGACTCTGTCTCACTCTGTTGCCCGGGCTAGAGTGAGTGCTGTGGCTTCAGCCTAGCTCACAGCAACCTCAAACTCCTGGGCTCAAGCGATCCTCCTGCCTCAGCCTCCCGAGTAGCTGGGACTACAGGCATGCACCACCATGCCCGGCTAATTTTTTGTATATATATATTTTAGTTGTCCATATAATTTCTTTCTATTTTTAGTAGAGACGGGGTCTCACTCTTGCTCAGGCTGGTCTCGAACTCCTGACCTCGAGCGATCCACCCGCCTCGGCCTCCCAGAGTGCTAGGATTACAGGCGTGAGCCACCACGCCCGGCCAAAACCAAAATGTTAATGGTGTTCATCACTGAGTGAAAAGATTATTAGTAGTTTTACTTTCTTCATGGTGATGTTTTCTTTTTCAGATTTCCAACAATGAATAGATTATGGGTTTATATTCTTTAAAAACCTGTAGTATATGGCTTTTTAAAAAAATCAACTACTTATACAAAGACAATACAGTTTTTACCATTTGCTTCCAAGACAAAACAGCTAAATATCTCAATGTAGGGGGTCTATTGCCAAAATAACTTTCAAAAACTAAATTGAAAAGGAGAAGGTATATAAAGGACATAAGCTATCGGCCCTGAGTAATGGCTATAGCTCATTTGCTCTCTTACTTTAAAACTTTATGCAGGGCAGGGCATGGTGGCTCACATCTGTAATTCTAGCACTTTGGGAGGCCAAGGCAGGAGGATCACTGAGTCCAGGAATTTGAGACCTGGCAAGTTTGCACCTGGGCAACATAGCAAGACCCCATTTCTAAAATTATATATATACACACACATATATATGCCAGGCATGGTGGAATGTGCCTGTGGTCCCAGCTTTTCCAGAAGCTAAGGCAGGAGGATCGCTTGAGCCCAGGAGTTTGAGGTTACAGTGCACCATGACAACTTCACTGTACTCTACTGGGCAACAGAGTGAGACCTGTCTCAAAAACAAAAACCAATCAAACAAAAAACACTATGCAGGCTGAAGAGAAAAATTTCATTCTGTTCTATTTCCTGGCTTGCCATATAAGCAATTTCTTCTATCTGCAATACTTTTTACTCTCTTGAAAATATTATGATGGCACTTCACTAGTAAGAAAAGCACACACCTACAGTGTTCTATTACTCCAGCAACAGGTTTATGAGCCACATGTTACATGTTATATATTCTTAATGCTTATGTTCAAAACTTATAACAAGCTCTTTAATTTAGTCCTTTCAATAGGCATTTATGTGAGTTAAATTTGACTTCACTAGATAGTAAAATTAAGTGTACATATTATAGGTATCATTCAATGGATCATATAAAAACTATGCCAATGGTAACTTGAAGAGTAACAATGAGCTAAGGTTTTAAATGAAGGAAAGATTTCTGTAATTAGACACAGCAACAGCAAATAACCAGGAGGAATGGTAATTTAAAAAAAAAAAAATACTTTACTGTCATGTAACCACAGAAGACATGTAATCTGTAGGCCCTTTCTTTACATGTCTGTACGTTAAAGACTGCACAGCAAAAGACAGGCCATTGATGGGCTAGGAGAGCCTGTTCTAAGTGGCTAGCTGCCATGCAGGTCAAGCTTTGTGAAAACTTTAATCCTTCTCAGGTGACGTTACTTGTATTCTACAACATCCCGTTGATCTCCTCAAATATTTTCCTTCCTCTCCTCTTTAAGCCTTCCAGAGGGTGTTTAAGTAGCACAAAGTACTGTTTTTCTACCCAATGAGCCTCAGATTATACCCTGCTGAAGCTGCTGTATGTTCACTTAGTAGCTTCTCTGAAAGCTGTTAACAGAAAACATTATCAGAAGATGTCTAATAGAATTCAGGTTTGCCAGAAGGTTTGCATTTCATTCCCTTTAGCAAAAGCCAAAAAGTTTTTTTTTTTTTTAATGTCATCCTACCACTACTCTTTCAGTAAGTGGAAACTGTTGGAAGACTTCACCTCTTCCATCTGACAGACAATGGCTCAACACAAATCAAACCATTTTATTCACGTGTAGTGAAGTCAACCCACTGCCCCAGCAAACATGTATCAACTCCTTTTTCTGAAAATCAGCAATTAAAGGGGAAGAATTAAGTTTATTGCCTGCTTTTCCTATAAGAACTGTGTTTCATAGTAACAACATATCTACTGTTGAAGAAAAAAAAATTTTAATAGAAGGATTTCAGCTAATAAATGTGGAAGGAATAAAAAAAAAAATCACTATTTTGCAACCCCTAATGAAACTGATGATTCAGACAGACATCATCAGTGGAAGAAACCGTTAGATGAAAGGCTAATGGGAACCTTACAATGGAGGGATCAGGCCGGTACTACATGAACCCCACGGTTAATCTTAGCATCAGCAGGAATGGCATAACAAGACGTTGTGTGCTTCCTGATGTGATGTAATAGGAAGCACTCAGCATCACCTGTGAGGTGTTCTAGCCAGAAGAGTTGAACCTGAATCTAATTAAACCTTCAAGGAGAACTTCCAGTTAACAGAAAACATAGAAGAAAAAGCAGCAAGTTAAATGATCCCAATAGGGAGGAAATAGAAAAATGTTAGACATTCTACAGAAAATTGACTAGTTTTTTTCAATAAGTCAATGTTATGGAAAAATGGGTGGGAAGGAAGTATTGCTCTAGAATCAAAGGAACTTGAAAGACATACCGACCAAGTGCAATGAGTGGGTGTTATCTGAATGCTGATTCATACAGACCAGCAGTAAGACATTTGGGGCAATTTGGGAAATCCATTACATACTGATTATCAAGAGGTGTTACCAAGGAATAACTAGCTTTGTTAGGTATGTTAATGACATTGTGGTTTGGTGAGAAGATCTATATTTATAAAAAACTGCCTTCAGAAATATGCAGGAGGCAGGTACAATGGCTTATGCCTGTAATCCCAGCATTTGGGGAGGCTGAGGTAGGAGGATCACTTGAGGCCAGGAGTTCAAGATCCTGCTTCTATCAAAAAAAAAAAAAAAAAAAAAACTTAGCTGGGCATGGTAGCACATGCCTATAGTCCTTAGCTACTCAGGAGGCTGAGGAAGAAGGATCGCCGGAGCCAAGGATTCCAAGGTTACAATGAGCTATGGCTGTACCAGCTCTTGTGACAAAATGAGACCTTGTCTCTTAAAAAAAAAAAAAAGAAAAAGAAAAGAAAAAAGAAAAAATAGGGTGAGATGTCATAATGTCTGAGATTTTCTTTACAACATTTCAGCCAATAAGAAGTAGAACAAAATAAAGAACAGTTAAAGTGACTGTGGCAAAAATCTCAGTAGCTGTTCAATCTGGGTAATTGGTACATAGGGATTCGTTATGTTAATCTACTTTTTTGTATGTTTGAAAAATTTCACAATACCTTTAAAAGAATGTTCTTACTAGCCCTTTATACCTAGTACACAAGTATGAACAGACCAAGCCTCTCAGTAATGCTAATATTTGAGATTACTCAAAATCAGAGGGGACTAGTTTAAGACACCTCTAACACCAGAAGCCATGCATAGTAGACAATATTGAGATTGCGGTAATGCTCCACAAAGGGTGCTAACAGCTCTTAGAGGGCAGTGAATAGAAATGGTTTTAGCCGATTCAATAGAAAACAGCTAAACTAAATGTTTGGCTTCAGCTGAAAGAGATGAATAGCAGGAAGCCAATATGCAGCATAGATTTATTTGAAGAAGTAATAAACATGTTCAGGTGACTCTTTGGATTCATGTAGTTTCATAGAACTTCAGAGGTGGAAGGGAACTTGAGGTTACCTACTCCTAATACTATACACTTATAAACCATGTCTAAAGCATCCTCACTCTCAGGGCCACCATGTGCAGAAGTCCAGGGAAGGACCATTAATACCATCCTTCCTTCATGTGCAGTACGCAATCTGTGTAACTATGTGCAGTGGTCCTACCTCTATCAATCATTCTACTTCTATTGCCACTGTTACTTGTTTTACTACTAATAATTATGATATTATAACAACAACAATATTATTTCTTCCACAGCATCATTGTGAAAATGAGGATTTAAAGGACTATGGGGTCTGAAGGAAATAGTATTTTTATGAGTTGCATTGTGTACTCCAAAAAGATGTGTTAAAGTCCTAATACCTAAGACCTGTGAACGTGACTATTTGGAAATAGGATCTTTGCAGACGTAACCAAGTTAACATTAGGTCGTTAAGGTGGGCCCTAATCTAATATAACTGGTATTCTTAGAACAGAAACAAAACCAGAGAGAAGACAGACACGTGAAGATGGAGGCAGAGGCTAGAGTTATGCTGCCACAAGTCAAGGAACACCTGAGGCTATAGAAGCTGGAAGAGACAAGAAGCCTCCTCCTCTAGAGTCTTAGAGGGAGCATGAACTTGCTGACATCTTGATTGTGGACTTCTAGCCCCCAGAACTGTAACAAATTTCTGTTGTTTTAAGCCATCCAGTTTGTGACCCTTTGTTACAGTGGCCCTAGGAAACTAATATAGTATCACATGTGCTGCCAATACACTTCTGAAAGTGATGACATCTAGAATGAATGGAACATAAGTAAGTGTGGACTGGGGGCCTCCAGCTGCCTTGTTCTTGAATCTAGGTAAGTATTTCTCTTCATGCAGCCAATGTTTTTTGCAACTACATCACATCACAACCTCAGAATGAGTCAAAGAAAAAAGAAATCAATGAAACTCCCTGTTTCCAAGATCCTATTCTTCCATAGTTGGTTCTTTGATCTTAAAGAATAAACTCTACATTTTTTTGGTTAAGATTTCATTTGTAAATTCATCCTGTCATTCCCAGGCATTGAGATATTTTTTAACCAGTTAGCCAGCATTTTAAATGTCCTGTTCAACTTCATATTGTGCAAAAGTACCATCTGTTTTCAGCCAAATCATTAACAAAATATTGTTCCAAACAAGGCTGAAGGCAGGGTCTTTTATGACACCTGAGGATTCTCTCAAAGTGAGCATCAATCCATTATTCACCACCCTCTGCCAAATGTAATTCAAGTAAGCAACATAAAATGATATACATCCACTTCTCTACCTTGTCCATAAAGATTTTTAAGCCTCTTATGCTTTCATACATGCAAGATATTATTAAGTTTCTGTCAAATACTTCTTTATCTTCCAGTCTAGTAACCCATTAAAGAAAGCAAACTATCTGTGTGGCATAATCCATTTGGTTAAAGTTGTATTAAAATCTCAGAGCTTCGTATAATGAAACATTACACAAATTGACCCCATGGTCATGTAAGAATTGAGATATATGCCCAAATTCAATAGTATTATTTATCGCTGAAGTTTAGAATGATGATGCAGAATCTAAAGTAGCAATTGTGTTTAGTGTCCTCTCTTTAGGAAGGACAAAGTCTTATAATTTGAGTTCAAATATCTGTCAACAAGAATGTATATTAAAGTACCTATTAGAAGCAACATGCATTACAGATGTTCACATAATGGCTCTTAGAGTGAATGGTCCTTGGAGTCCTCTACAGTCAATGCAGTCACCTGATTTACAACACTCAAGAGATGCTCTCTGCTACCAGAAAATGGCAGTTTTCAAAATAAAAGATTCCAAAGAAGGGTCTCTTCCATTAGTGAACAGTTTCCTAAATATAAATCTTAATCTTCTTTATGAAATATCTTCATTTTGCCTTAACTCCAAAAAGTGGAATAACTCACATCCTTTCTCCACATGACAGCCCTCAAATATCTGAAGAAGTGATCTTGTTCCTGCTCTTTCTTCTTTTCCCTAGGTCCAGCCTCTACCATTTCTTCAAACCTTTCTCTCTGAATTCAACTAAAGGATGACTGCTTGATGTGTAGAAGCTTGCCAAGGCCTTTAGAACAGTTATTATTCACTTGAATGGCTTTCAAATTAAAGTGATTCAAAAGCTGCAAAAAAAACTAATTATCTTTCCTTCTGCATTGGAAACAGTTACGTTACACTAAACTGATGATTTTGTACAATTATTCTTCACGAGTTAGTTTTGGAGCTCTAGATCAATTTTCAGGATAACACTTAAGAGAGGGGACACAGAAGAACTTTCATAATTGACAGGATTCAGTCAAGAATTGCATCAGCCACTGCATGACGTATCGACCGCCAGGAGTGGTGCAAATGGCTTCTCTAACTCCACAACAAACTAACCTCAACCCACTAATGGTGCTTCTGGGAACCACAGCTGTCCACTTATCAGACACTAGTGGTTTTCAAAATACTTATTCTCCCGACCCTAACAAACTTTCTGTACTAGAGAAAGGGGAAGGAGGTTGGCCACAAGATAACTTTCATGGGTGGAAGGAATGCTATGGGTGGACAACTTTGATTTATTTTAAATTAAATAGATATCAAGGATCCTTGGATAAATAAAATTTAAACCAATTTACTCATTCCATTTACCCAACTCACAGCTGTACTTATTGTTTCCTCCTATCTACTTAGAAAAGCCCAGAATACATAAGTCCCTCAAAATTCCCTATAAACCTGACCCTTAAACATATATACACCCTTAAAGAAAGTAAACTTCTAAAACATCAAGAAGCAAGTGTCAAAATGAGCATTAATTTTAATAAAGTATTCTTCCACCTATAAGAACTACCCAAAGGACATGACAAGTCAAGGACTAGGACTACCTTAATGTAATGACTATTCAGGTATGGTAACCTAGGAGCCCAGGAGCAATTCTTCCCAATCCACTAGGACATCAAAGGTCTCTCATTCAGGTTAGAGTTTTCAAAGACCTTCTATGACAGTGGAAGAGCTGAGAACAACAAATACTGCAGTTCGCCCAAAGGGTTATATTTTGGGGAGTGGGTAGAGAATATGTCATTTGGTCAGATTCAACTATGATTCACTACACTTCATGGAGAGAGCAGAGCAGGTTTGCCAGCTGAACCAGTGGGATAAAGCAAAGTCTTCAAAGTCTTGGGGGGGAAAATGTGATTAAATGTGCAGGTCAATGATGACATAGCACAAATCCCTCAAAGTTAAAAGCCTGCTTTTGACTACCAGAAAGAGGCATTAGAGCACAGCATGTGAGGTGAATCACAATGAGGTGCCAGAGAATTTTTAAACCCTAGGACTTTATTACACAAGGAAGAAAGAACTTTTTTTTTTTTTAAGTCAAACTTTGGATTTTCAAAATAAGATCAATTTCCACTATTTGCAAAAGGCTAAAATCCATCGAAAGAAATAGGACTCTCCATAAAGAATAAAGAATTTGTAAAACAATTGGGAAGGACTAGAGTCATTTGGGCAACTTTAAACTTTACCATTTGCTTAAATTTTTAGGCATGCATTTATGGAAAACATTTAAATTTTTAAAAACCTGATGTTTTCCAAAGGGGCTGTAGAAGCTGGAATCTACTTGCAGGTTAATGAATGCAACCTCTAGCTTTAATATCTGTCTCACCAATATTAAAACTGTGAGGTTGGTTAAGTTTGCCTTTTGGTGAGGTCTTGTCAAAAGGAGATAAGGGACCCAAACCAGAAATGCTCAGTAAGACTGAAACTTCTTTCTATTTGTTCCTTTTTTCTCTGTGATGACATCAAGATGATCACAGTATCAATGGAGAGAACAGAGCAGGCTTGCCACCTGAACCAACGCGACAAAGCAAAGCAAGCACAAATCCTACAGAACTAGAGAACAAAGCACAAGGAAAAGAATGCAAAGTGTGCCCTCTATCGGTCTGTGTGTTTTAATTGCTGAGGTGGTTGGTTGACAAGTTGTATCCAGCAACAGGTGAGAGACTAAAGCCATCATTGTGCAAAAATTCTAAAATGTGCCGACATAGAAGCAAGGATCTAGCAGAAGCCCACTTGGCCGGAATTGAAGAGTGCTAAGCCCCGGTTCTGACCATTCTGTGAACTGGCAGCATGATACATCAAGTCACATCACTGCCAGCCCTGGATGTCACCAGCTGAAAAATTACAACAGCTATTTCTAAAACTACAAATTAACTGTTTTGTTAATGAGATAAAAATTAGACCATATGAGAAGTTTTAACAAAACCCCTATACTGTGTATTTATTTTGTACTTTTATAAACTCTTCAGGGGGATGGAGAGGAGAATTTAACAATTACTGTCTCTGAGTAGAGGATTACTTGCCAAGCAATTATTTACTGAAATAAATCTTGAAATGGTGCTTCCAACGTGACCACATATCATTAAGCACACACATGACAAATGGCCGGAAAACCCACACAAAGAGAATAAACTTTTAGAAAACAAATATCTAATGTCAATGTGAGGCAGCCATTTGGCATCATGGTAATTAAAAATGTCTACCTCCTATTCTTTAACCAATGCTTCTTAACCTGTTGAAAGAGATGAACCTTGGACCACTTTGAGGCTGTAGTGAAAGCTCTAGATCTTGTCCCTACAAACCAAAAAGAAACAGAAAAATGTTTTCTCCTAATTTCAGGAGGCTTACAAAAACCCTAGCCCCACCTTTGGACCGCAAGTTAAAAAACCCTGCCCAAAAAACTGCTGAGCAGGGTAACCTCTATTTTATAAGTTCTCTTACTATACGTCAGCAGGAGATAAAAATTGAAGAGGTTTTAAGTAAAATATAAAGGTTTTTGCCAAACAACTAGATAAGGGGAAAAGCTTACCTATTATTAGTTTCTCCTTAGCGTAAAAATAAAGATATTTAATAGCTTTGCTCTAACCTTTGTTGGTTATTCTGATATTGTAAGATATGTGTAAACATAAAGTGCATATATAGCCATACCTACAAACACATATATAGATATGAACACAAGTACAAGTGCGCCACATGTTTGTTCTGGCTACTGCAGTATCAAAAATGAGATTTCCATAACTCAAATACAAGAATGACCAAAAAAATTTACCAAGTATGTCAATTTTGACTAAAACACACTTATGGTCTACTCCTCAATTACTACACTCCCTTGGCCTTCAGTTATTTAATATCAGTTACTTTATTAGCATAATTATGAGTTGTAGGAATTCCAAGTCTCAATAAAATCTCTGGTCTGAGACTTTTGAATGGGTTCAAAGGTGATTTCTTTTGTTTTTTGTTTTTTTAGATTAATGTTTATGTTAAAAGCTTTCTGTGTACAAGAAAAGCCAGTGAATTCAGGAGAGTTTGATTCTAGCTCCCTTCCACTTAACTGTTAGTTTTTACAACCACACATCATGTCAGTAAGCAGCTCACCTTCCTTGTAAGTCAAACAGGTCCCGCCTCCTTCAAAGGGCAGTGAAATGTCAGTGTTCTCCTGGAAAGCACTACGCAGAAAGAGCTACGTGGTCTCTTCATACCTACAGAACTTGTTCTAAAATACACGCAAACACACACACACAAACTTGAGTCTCTCATGGGTATGTTCACATAGCTACATTAAAGTCATAAGTATAAGAATAACTCAGATTTTTTTTCTTGTACTATCTATGTTATTGATATGAATATATTTTTAGAAACTAAATACCACCTTGTCCTCTAAAATTTTTCATATGGGCAATGTGTTTTGGGAATGAGAATTCCTTATTTTCCCTTTCTCTAGAAGCATTTTTAAAAATATAGGTTACCCCTCCCCCTACCCTACCCCAAATTCACCTAAAGATATTTCCTAACTCAGGCCCCTGAGATTCACCCTACTCCAAAATCACCTGCCACTTGGGATACTCAATCATTCAAATAACAAGTATATGGATACACACAAACAGGCACTGGTACACTCTGCGAAATTCTGAAATTATCACAAGAAACTTCAGAATGAGTACTGGGCTGGGATGCTTTTATTTAATCATTCATTCAGACTTCAACTAGGTGCAAAGAACTTCGATTTTTTTTTTTTAAATCTCATTAAGACACCAAAATAATTGTAAGGGCAAACAACAAACTCTCATATGCAATGACTTTTTGTTGAACTACAATTTGTAGAGGAAGCCGTTTGAGGAGTACAAAGATGAAGATGTCATAATTCTGTCCCACAGACAGCTTAGAATATGATGATGAGACAACTGAAAAAATAACCAGAATAAAGGGGGAAATAAATGCCCTTTAAGAGTAGCACCAAAGGCTTAGAAAGTATCAGGGAATGATTGCCTTTGGCTTTAGAAAGGCAGGCACAAAATTCCAGGAAGGCTTCACAGAAGCAGTGGCCTTTTAGAAGCTGGGCACCACCACATGCTCAACAGCACAAGAGCATGGAAACCCATGGGAGGCCAGGAAAAGAAGTAATCTGGGGTAGCTTAAGCATATACTGCTTTCAGGGTGGTGGAAGGTTGGAAGCAGGCTGTGGTCAGACGGCGGAGACCCTGTCTGCCACCTGAAAGAGGTTGGCATTTATTAGGCAGACAATACAGAGGCCCAGGTTTGTTAGCAGAGAAGTAACATGATCAGATCTGTGGTGGAGAAAAATTAGATGTGGCAACAGTGTAAAGGATGGAGCAAGGAAGAAGTAGATGCTGGAGGATGAGTCATCTATGAGGGCCTGAGTTAGGAAATACCTTTGGGAATGGAAAGGATGGGATGGATATAAACTCCCTAACCTGGTATAGCCTAAGCAATAACGACCTGATAAAAGAGGCAACAGAAAAGTCAAAGTGGGTAGTGAGGTTTCCAACCTCAGCACATAGAAAGTCCATGAATAGAAATAAGGAACACAAGTCAGAGGAACACATTTGGAAATGCGCAGAGAAGATGAATTGTCAAGTTGAGTGTACATGGAATATTTCACACAGCAGTAGCTGTGAAATCTGAGTGTAATATGATCTGAAGCTCAAGAAAAAAAGTTGAGGCTAGAGTTGATGGACTATGTGCAAATAATGGTTGAAGAAAGAGGGATGGGTAAAATCCCCCAAGGAAAAGAATAAAGGTGAAAAAATACTAGTCTACACCTACTCTGAATGAGAAAAATCAGAGAATGGGCAGAAAGTAGGAGGCAAAACTCAAGTGTAGTGCAGTAGCCAAAGGAAGAGACTTTCTTTGGACAGGGGTGACATGTGCAGAAGAATGAGTAACGGGGACTGCAATGACACTGGAGTTGGCAATGAGGCGAGTGTGGAATATGGATGACAATTAAGAAACCCCTTTCAGAAATCTCTGCACCTTCAGCTCGATTTTTGCTATGAATCTAAAAAACAAAGCCTAATTTAAAAAGCAAAAAACTTTTACAGAAGAGGAAATCCTTTTAGTAAAAGGGTGAAGGTAGAAGCCAGACTGTAACATATTGAAGAGTGAATGACACAGGATTTTCAAAAGCAAGAAAAGAGAAGAGAAGTGAATAAAAGGGGAAGAGACCAGAAAGCAATGTGAGGAGGGAAGAAATTAAGAATTTGAGGATTAGAAGAACAGCAGCATGCTTGGGAAAAAAAAAAAAAGAGGTAGCTGATAGAAAAAGGTCTTAGAAGAGAGAAGAACAGGTAAAAGGCAAGCCTTGGAAAGAGCAAAAACACTATCCTTATTCATTCTTATTTTCCTCCTCCCCCATCTTTTCATCCGAAAAAGATGAAAAGAAGGTAGAGACTGGAAAAAAAGGAGTGAAAATATTTTCATCCTGAATACCCAATCCTCCACAATTGCACTATCCTCTTGCCACACTCTCTACATGCGCACACATACATGTGTATATATATATATATCTCCCCTATTATATAATTATATACCTTATATATGTACTTTAGTGTTAGCACCTTATTTATTCCAGCTGAAAATATGGAAATTTACAAATACAGACATGCTACGCTGTCTTCATCTAGTGATCAACCCTTGATTGCTGCAGTTAATGGGGGAAAAAATAATAAACCTCATGTCATCTCGAAAAAATACAGAAAATTTAAAGCTATTGTCATCCCAAAGCTTACCACCTCCTTTTAGAAGTATGGTTATTAAGCATTATGTCAAAAGATCTGTCTGTCATCTATTTCCTGGACTTGGGATGGATAAGAGTACTTTTGTCCAGGGAAGAAAAAGTGGCTTAAAGGCAGTCAGTTGGAAGGAAAGGGGCAGAGGTACCCTGGATAATCTATGAACTGGCCAGTTAGTCTCTAAATAAATCAAGAAGTGGTTTTGCATTAAGGAATTAGAAGTGTCATTTCCAACCTGTGGTTTCTGCAAATACTGGATGCTATCCAAGCTGGATTTTAAAAGCAGATAAAGCCAGAGACTTAAGGGAATGTCACCTATTCTGAATCACTTCCAAATTTCAGTGGCAAAATACGATGTTGATTTGGGCACAGCAACTTTCTGACCTCCCTGCACTGGTAAGACACTGACCAGAAAAATTTGTACAATTATGCTAGGAAAAAAGCAGCCAATTAAAGAAGAAAAGAAAGAACATGTTTATGTTGCAAAGTTAAACATCACATCAGCTTTTCTGAAATACTTTGGAACTTAAAGGAAGCAAGCATACAAAATGTATTTTGTAACATTTTCATTTAAGTGTAGGTTAATATGTTCCATGTGCCATTTTGTATTTTGAAATATCGCAAATTACTTAAAAGTACTTGTAAAAAACAAACGTCTCCAAATCTCTTCATTAAATTTTTAAAAATACAAACACTAATTTAGCTCTGTAAGGTTTAAGAGAAAATGTTTATGTTTCTTCCAACCTCAATTACCAGAAACACACCACACTACTTGTGATCAACACTTCATGTTCGTGGAAGAAGCCAAATCTAATTTTGTGAAAATGAGAAATTATGGAGGAAGGAGAAGCCAGGGCTTCAGTACAGAAAAGGCTACAGCAGGAAACACTTGTCACAGCACGCCCCCTACCATCGGACCACCAGAAACACCAATTGTATGTTTGGAAGTCTTGCTGCTTTTAGAGAGTTTTATCAAGAAGTTTTTATAAATCCCTTGTTAAAATATAACTAGGCATATAAACAGAATGAAGGAGATACAAGATTAAGTTATTACATACCAAGCTCAAGAAATTCCAGGAGACCACAAAAAAGTTGTGATTTGTCTAGCCACTTTTCAGTAATTCAGCCTGAAACGGGGCTTACAACCATTCCAAAAAACAAAAGTAATCAATTCATTTGCCATATAAATAAATCATAAGAGGTCTCGAGAGAGACATAACAGTGGGGTTAACAGTAGCTAATAAGGACTATATTCTGAAGGGGGGGTGAGGGGGCCAAGAAATCTTAATACTGTTACCTACAGACAAAACATGAGTTGTCAATCAGCTTTTCAAAATGTTGGCAGGTGTCTCCCCTCTAAAAAGATATTCGTTCTCAGGGCTGTATTGTCTTTGTGCCTAATTGAAAAACTTATTGCAGCTGGTCCCCATTAGTGATTATCAAATCCATTATTTATGTTATGGTTTTGTTTTCAAACTAAGGGGAAGAAAAAGTGGTAGGTGAGTAGTGGTGTTGTCTATGATGGTCTCCCCCATACCAACAGTTTTGTCCAAAAGCAGAGAAGGTCAACATTCTATTTTCTCAATCCTCTGGCTATATTTCAAAATAAAATATAGAGTTAAATGATATAGCTGCTCTCTATTCCAGACTGGATGCAATTGATTTTAACTGACTAAATTATCTGATCTCTGCCAAGAATTTTATTTCATTAAGAAAATGATATTATGGAGCATCTGAGATCATAGAGCAGACTAAATATAATGCCAAAGGAGTTCTGAGAATGCTCCACAGTGAAGGTTTGATTATTTGCAGATGGAATATGAAGGAAAAAAAAAAAAGAAAAAGAAAAAAGAATCAGGTCCCAGGGGTAAGCCTAACCAGTCCTGGTACCACTGCTGCCTACATCGTAGCACAAAGCCAAGAAAATAACTAATCTTTTAAGCTACAACACCTTTTTTTAAAGTACTAATCACTTTTCTTCCTAGAAAATATTTAACTGCCACTATCCAAAACAAAGGGGAAAAGGGAAAAATGTTGGTACCACAATAGGCTCCAGCATGTCAACTGTCACTGCTGACATGATTTGGCTAGTAGTCAAGCATTCACCAAGGAACTAATTTAAATCAATCTTTTTGGGGAAAGCCAATTGTTTGGTATGCACAACAATTGGTGCAGGATCAATCAGTGAACATGAGATCAATTAAAACCAGCTTAAGTTTGTGAAGAGGGACAATTCACACAACTCGAGTTAGATCTCTATTCATTTCAGTGTTCTCACAATGTGATCCTTAAGCTTCCTTGCAAAGTAGAAAAGCTACTATCACCCTACACTGTCTAGCCAGGCCTTTAAGTAGTTCCACTTTTAATTAAAAACACAGTGCACCCATTGTTAGCACAGATAGTGTGGTCACTTTTAAGGACCACAGTTATTTTAGCCAGAAACTTGGGATTTGGGAAGGGACATCTGTTGAGAAAGAAGAAGAAGAAAAAAAATACTTAGATTTTTTTTTTTTTTATGCTCTTACCAATTTACATGTACTTGAAAGCATTTGAATTTTATTAAATCGAAAGGTTGGTTTGGCAAAAGTTTCTAGAGTTTAGAGTTGAGTTTCTAAATTTCACCGCTTGTGGATGTGGATGGTAATTATTTACAAGAGATTTTGCTAAAAGCAAGCTTTGAAATAAATAGGTTCTGCCTCAGATACCTAAGAAGGCACAGGCAGACCCTTACGGGATGGCACTGCGGAGAAACGCGTGCAGTATCCCTTCTGGCCGCAGGAGCGCTGTAATGTCATTCTCCAAACGGCATCTCCGCATTAAGTTCCACTAAAACAATACGCTTGATTCTTCTCCACTCAACCACAGTGGAACAGGCAGTGTGGATCAGAAAGCGATCACTGAATTAGTAAGTCATCCAACAAACAAGAATTTAGCAGAGGGTTTTAGATATTTCTGTATTTTGCAAACTTTGAGCACTTTAGTTGTTTCAACTGAACAGAGAGCAGTTCTGCTTTATAAAAGGAAAAGCCTCTCCACACACTTCTGACCACAGTGTAATCAAAAATTGCCGGCTCTCCCGAATAATACCTCGAAAGAAAATAATGGGGTGGGAAAAGGAGCCCGGGGGAACTGGGGGACGGAGAAAAGAGACTTTTTCAAGACAAGTATCAATATCAAGTTCTCTGGGAAGAAATTTCTCCCTAATGGTTTTGTGTGTGTGTGGAATAATTTCTGAAAATAAGCAGCATTTTCCAAATGTCAAAAATGAGAGAGGCAGAGAGAGGTGGGGGGATCCTTCTTACAAACCGCACTCGCGCACACACAGCTACAGCTGGAGAGCAGAGAATACGGAAGTCGCACACCATCAGTTATCTGGAGCTCTGCCCTCGGGTGGGCCAACCTCTGACTCTACCTGTAGGCAAGCACAGCATAAGGACGTCCTAAAAAGCCAAAAAAAAAAAAAAAAAAAAAAAAAGACTGGAAAAGCCCTCTTCAAAATCTGGATGCAGGACCGACCGGAGATTACATAAAATGAACTCTAAACAAATCACATCACAGGTCGAGTGAGACGTTTATTGGGGGTAGGGACGGAAATCAAGATGTATGAACCTTGCAACAAATTCTAACTGCGCAAAAGTTCTAACTGCTGGACGAAGACAGCTCTCGCCAGGTACCTGCAAGGGGCTGCTGCGCACCTTCCCTGCGCAGGTAATTCAATGTGCGCGTGGTTTATGTTTAAATCCCCCAGAATACGTAACTGTGCCCAGCAGCCCTTCCCCTAAAATGCAGTTGGATTAGCTGCAGCCTCAGCAGGACTCGGAGGCAGAAATGCGCACACACTAAATCTGTGGGAAACCAGTTCTCTGCAACCTTTCTAGAGGCTTCCACTCGCCTTCCCTGCTGCGCACAAAGTGATGGAGAGGGAGGGAGCGGTCAAAAAGCCGCAAGTGCATTTCATTGAGAACAGAAATCTTTCTCCAAAATAGCTGCTTTTGAGGGAAGCAAATGGAGGAAGCAAAGTGGGGCCTGTTTTAAAAACATCACTCGGCAGGCGAGCGTGCCCCAGAAAATCTGCGCATGAGTTGCCGCTCAATTCAGAAAGTTCCCGTCTCCTCTCAGGTTCCAGAAAAAGAGATCAATGTTGCTCTCTTTCCTAGAAGGGTAGGTCCTCCCCCTCAACTTAATACACCTTCGCAGCTCACACACACACACACAGACACACACACACGATACTAGGCCTGGATTTGGGGCGCACGTGGGTGGGGAAGGTAAAGACAGACACCCATAGGGAAGATGGTCAAGAGGACACAAGGAGAGAATAAGAAAAATGAATGCCAGATAAGAAATGCGGCCGAAAGAGAAGAGTTGAGGAGGAGCAGCCGGGAGGCGAACGCGGGTGGCGACCGCACGACTTAGCCAGGAGTGCCAGCTACACGCCCGACTCACTGGGCTCCCAGCGCGTCTCGCTCCCGCGTCCCGCGCCTACTAACGACTGAGCATTGTGCATAGCTCCGGGCCCTAAAAGTAAGGACTGGTGGCCCGCAAAAACTGGGGTAGAGAGCATGTCCTGCCCACCTGAGCACCCAGAGCCAGGGCGCGAGTGAGCGCCGCGACAGCCCACCCACTCCCGGACCCCACGCACCTTCGGCAGAGGGTGACCCACCTCGCTTACTGCGTCGCCATCGGTTGCCTTGGCAGTGGCTGTAATCCATACAGTTCAGAATGATGAGGGCAAAGGAGAAAAGGCGAAACTGCATCTGGACGGTCGGGCGGGAGAGAGACGCCTCTCAAAGTCGGGGAACTGGAGGGCTCATCCAAGGAGCCGGCGCCGGCCGCGCTGCTGGGGAGGACTCCGGAGGGAGAGTCGCCACTAGCCCCGGGCCGCACCGGTCAGTTCAGCACGATCAGCATCTCTCCGCCGCGAACCTGAGAGATGAGGAGCGAGAAACAGGGTGGGTGGAGAATGGAGAGAGCCCGAAGAGGCAGCTGCTCCTTCGCGCGTCCCAATTTAAAGAGGGGAGGGAAGGGGGGAGCGAGCCTACCGCCTGGCACGAGCCGCGGAACAGCTTAATCCAGAGCGCGCAGCTGCAGACGACTTGGAGAGGAAGGTGATTACAATCAGTGAATTAGCCACCGCTGCCGAGCTATGGGCTCCCACCCGGGGGGAAGGACGTTGTGTGGGCGCTCGGGGAAAGGAAAGAGCTCCAAAGGCACTGAGAGCGCGGGGTTAAAAGAGCGCTCTTGGCCCTTGGGTCCCCACGATGGGGTGCCCAAGCGCCGCGGCTGTCGCGGTGTGGGTCGCCTACCGTGCGCACGTAGGTCTCGGGCGGCGCGGCGTGCCTAGGCGCGGCTCTCCATCCCGGGCTCGGGAAGCGAGCCGCTTCGTTAGCACGTGGGCTGGGGAAAAGTTTGCGGAGACCCGCCGGGCGCTCCTGGCAGCTCTGGGATTCCAGTGGCCGCCGCGGAGTCGGCGTGCGCTGAGGGTCCTTCGGGCTGGCGGCGCCAGGCAGCGCCAGGCAGGAGCGCGGAGGAACTAGCGCGCCTGCAGCCACTGGGATGCTCTGTCCCCGCCAGCGAGTGCGATCCCGGGCGAGGGGTGCGCCCGCTCTCACTCTGCGCCCTGTGCAATTGTGCCGCTTCTTGGGCTTTCTACACGTTCCCTTCGCAGCTAAGGTTTCTCCCCTTTCCAAACTGTAGGAGACGGAACCCTACTGTGAGGCCAAAGTGATCCGAAGGGATGTGGCGAGCACACTTTCCGATGGAGATGCAGACCACCAGAGGCTCGGGATGCTTCTATAAGTAGGTGGTGCTGTGGTCCAAGGCTTCTAAGTCTAGGCTGCCTGGGAGTTCCTGGGTCCTAAAGCCAGAAACGCCTGGGTTTCCCTGAGGTCCTAAAGAACGTTGACAGCCTAACTCCAGACAAATCCCCTCCGGGCTTTCCAAGAGAGGGTGGCTAAACTGAAGAGTAGCTGGGATCAGGGGCGCCCCCTGACCTTACTGGGCCCCCGGAACCCCGCTGTTCACCCCGAAGGCATCCTCTCTGGCGCTCAGGAGTCTGTTCCAACCTTGACGCCAACCTTCCTGCAGGGGGATCTGACTGAAGGACTGATGCCTTTTCCTAAATCTTCCTTCCCAGCTGAAACTGCTGTTTCTGACAAGCAGAGTTTAAACTTGAGCAATATGCCACACCTCTGCCACTTTTTAGTTTACATCTTGGCTTTGTTTTACAGGAAGAGACGTTATTGCGGCTGAAATTAAAACGTATCATCAGTTTGAGGAGATGGATATTTCCAACGGCTTTTGCTTATCCTCCCTCTGAACTGTTATTGCTTGACTTTGTTTCTCCTCCAGGAAAACTTGCAAAAAACCTGTGCGATCCCTTGCTTGCTGTACTCAAGAAGTTGGGAGCGTGATTATTTAAAGAAAAATTTACTTCTCACTAAAGTAACTCCTCCCTCCTTTTCCCAGTTACAAAATCTTCTGAGTTAAAGTTTTAGGTGCTTTGGGTTTGGGAAAGTACTCCTTTTAACAAGTGTTACATTGAATACACATGGTGCTACCCGACTTCATTCTGGTGCAATCTTCTGTCCTGCATTCAGAACTGTGGGAAAGAATGTATTTACTCTTAGGCAAAAGATAAGAACTTATACTGCTAACCATGGCAGTTTGGATGACTATACATATGCTCACAGGTACCATGTTATTATGATAGCATGTCCTAGTATTGAAATTCCCTTTTCTATTTCTTCAGTTTCAGAAAAATGTTCAGAAATTTGGCAACTTAAGACAATCATTCAGAAACAATAAGAATATTAACATAACCATGTTTATTAACCATTCTATATTGCCAATCCATAATTATTTTACAGACATCACTATTACATAGCAATACTTATGTGCCAATAATTTCAGTGTTATTCCTTTTATGCATGCCTCAGAACACTCAAATAAATCTGAGTTGAGGTCGCTGTCCCCATTTCATAGATAAGAAAATTCAAACAGAGGTGACAAACTGCATTGCAGAAACAGTGGATCTGTTTCTCAGCTTTCTGAGTCCTTGATTTTTATCACAGAATTTGGAAGCAATTGGAAACATTTCAGCTTAGGGAGTGGCCCAGTATTTGGCATAATAACTTGATGTTCCTTGATCATCTTGATATGATGCCAAACATCTCTCCAGCATCATAAATACTAATTCCTCTCAAATATAGGCACATATGCACACAACAAATATATTGCACTTATGCTGGAGTTAAATCCATGGGAGAAAAAAAAGACTCCTCTAGATAAGCACCCTGCCTTCCTGTATAGCTTTGAGATCCATTCAAGATCAATGGTTATCAGTGTCCTTTAAAATATTTAAAGGCAAAAATAAACACAAGACCAAGCAGATCTAGCTTTACCATTAATCACCTGGGTCACTTTGAGCAATTTTCTGGATCTCAGTTTATTTGGCTGTATGTTCTGGAAATTAGACCAAGGTCTCTTTCACCTCTATCCTGTTCTGGTTTACAATCAATTTTCTATTTTATTGAGAAGTTTGTTATAGAATGTAACCAGTGTGAGGACAAACTCATCAGTAATGGGTTTTCCATGCAGAGAGAATAGTTAGCCACTATCATCCTTAGTTAAATTTACAGACCGTTTTCAACCTTATCCCTTCAACGATAGCTTTCCAGAATTTTACTCCTTTGGGTTGCACACTTGACATTTTTTTAACCAGACATACTTTCCAGTTTAGTGAACCCCTAGATTCAGTCCATGAAAAAGAATTTTAAAAGCACCACTTCTGTGGAAAATTGGTTAATGAGTTTAGTAAGACAAAAATAGGCTCAAGGAGAAAAGGAGATTCCTAATTCCTTCTTCCTGTGTTCCCTCCTGTCTGTCTCTGCCTTTTAGAGGACACCACTGAACCTCAAAACTCTGTCACACTTAGTTCTCATGCTTATTTGCTTTGGGGATAATTTGTTGATAATGCAGACTTTTCTTTTACATTCACTGAATATTTCTCCTGATTTCAAGGTCCCAGGAATGTTCTTGCTACTAAAAAACACAACGCTAGCGGATCCTAAACTATCATTAACTTTAATCCCGTATCTCTGCTTCCTTTCATTTCTAAACTCTGAATGTGTTGTGGAGGCTCACAGCTTACAGTTTCTCCATCTTGGAGACTCAATGGACTATTTCTGCAAACTGAGTTTATATAGTAGTTTCATTAAACTGGCTTTGTAAATAGACTTGTGCTTGATGTCTGTTTATAGAGGAGCATACTGAGGAAATTGACCCCATACCACTCATTGGTGATGGGGAAGGTCTGGGCAGGTGATGTTATGTAGCTGGGAGGCAACATTTTTAGTTTCCTTTTTTTAACTTTCAGTTCATTCATTTAGCTCTAAATTCAATCCTTGCAAAAGGGCATACAGGGAAAAGGCTCTCCCCTAGGCAGCCAGTTCCCCTACTTAGAGATAATCAGTTATTCTTGTATAACTTTCCAGGTCTTGAGTATACTTCTAAGATATTTTATGCTTATAAAGAAAGTAACTGGATCAGCTTTTTGCTTATCAAGCAAAGGGAGAGGGAAGAATATATTAGGTTATTAAGTATAAAATGTCTTATTTTCTTAAGTACTAGGTTTGGCAGTTGATATCTATGACATTTCACTTTGACACTTGTTTTATTTTTACTGTGAAGGTACATCCTCAGTCTTTCAAATGCACATTTTGGCTTGTGATTATCTTTCACCTTTTTTTAAGAGCAATTTGTGTGAAACCCTGGATAGGTCAAAAATTCGTGTTATTTTTGAATATGAGTTCCGTCATGGAACCAATGCAGCACAGACAGCTCAAAATATCAATGAAGTGTTTGGGAAGGATGTGGCTAATGAACACACAGTATGTTCTGGTGATTTTAATCTTGAAAATGAGCCATGTGGGCAACCTGAGACCAAGGTGGATAATGATAAGCTGAAAGCTATAGTGGAAGGGAATCCATCTCAACCTACGCATGAATTAGCAGCAAGTTTTGATTTACTATTCCAACAATATTGCACCATTTGCAACAAATAGGCAAGGTAAAGAAGCTGGATAGATGGGTACCACATGAATTAAATGAGTGTCAGAAGAGATATCATCTCAAAGCTTGCCTTTCTTTGCTGTCATGACATAAAGGCGAACCATTTCTACATCGTATTGTTATATGTGATGAACAATGGATTCTTTTTGACAATCACAAGCATTTGGCACAATGGCTGGATAAAGATGAAGTACCAAAACACAGTCCAAAACTGAATATTTATTAAAAAAAAAAAATTATAGGGTCTGTTTGGTGGTCCAGCGTTGGTATTATCCACAACAGCTTAATGAAAACTGGTCAATCGATTACAGAGGATGTTTGCTGCAACCAGTTGGATGAAATGATGAGGATGTTTGCAATTAAGCAGTCTAGATTTGTCAATAGAAAGAGTCCAATCCTCTTGCAAGATAACACTTGACCACATGTCGCACAAACAATGCTGCTCAAACTACAGCAGCTGGACTTGGAAACTCTCTGTCATCCACCATATTCACCAGACCTCGCACCAACTGACTACCACTTCTTCCAGGCTTTGGACCACTTCTTGCAAGGAAAAATATTCAATTCTCAACAAGCTGTGGAAAACACCTTTTGGGATTTCATCAACATTTGATCTCCAGGCTTCTTTGCTGCTGGCATAAACAAGCTACCCTTAAGATGGCAAAACTGTGTCAATAATTTAGGCACATACTTTGATTAATTGCACTGCTTCTTGTTTGACATATAATAAAGTAACTTTTGATTTGAAATCAGACATTTCATATTTAATGACTATATATGTACATGTGTATATGTAATATATTCTACCTTCTCTTTTTTATGCAACTAGTAGAATACAGTATTTACTAGTCTGTACCTTGATTTTGTTTGATGCATCTTAGAGTTCATTCAGCATCAGTTTCTGAAGAACTTTCCTGTTCTTTTTATATAATCACATTTCATTTCATTGTATGGTTATATTTGGCCAGCCCCCTAGTGATAGATGTTTAGATGGTTTTCATTCTTTTTCTATTATAAACAATTCTTCAATTAACTTCTTCATGAGTCATTTTACCTTTGAATTATAAATTCTTAAAAGTGGAAAAGTTGGATCAAACAGTTGGATGTGTGTGTGTGTGTGTGTGTTCTTCCACAGAGGTTTTATCATATTATAATGTATGAAAATGCCTATCTCCATATATACTAGCCAAGACTTTTTGATTTTTTGATACTCATAGGTAAAGTTTTAATTTGTATTTCTCAGTAAAATATTTCTCAGTTTAATTTGTATTTCTTTTCTTTTAAATGAAATTATGTGTGTCTTTAGTATGCTCAAACCATTTGTATTTCCTTTTCCATAAACTCTCTGAAAATATAGTTTGCCTCTTTTTCTATTGTGTTCTTGGTCATTTATTTTTATTTTGTAGACTATGCATGTATCTATATATTATCTTTTGTGATTTGAGTTGCAAATGTTTTTCTAAGTTTCCCACTTGTCTTTTAACATTTTTGATATATATTAATATAACAAAAATATTTAAATATTTTTCTGTAGTGCAATTTGCCAACTTTATCCACTATAGCTTCCCAGTGTTATACTTGAAAAACCTTTTCCCCATGCATTCTTTTTAAATTTTCATTTGGGAGTTTTCTAATACATTTTTTTTCAATGTTAACAACCATGTTATGACTTTACAATGGGAGCTATGGTAGAATAGATTTAAATTTTTCTGAATCTTTAAGTATTTATGTTCACATAAATTTGATTTGGTTGACTTTGGCACTGATTCTTGTTTTCATTAGCTAATTGATTTAGAGTTCTGTTATCTTTTATGCTATCTGATATTCAAATTCTCAGATTTAAAGCTTCTCACTTATCATAATGACAAAGTTATCAGCTAAAATAAAGAAAAAAAATTTTAACAAATAAAGTTTCCCACACCTTTTTATTCATTGTGGATATATGTTAATGCTTCCATGTTAATGCATGCTTCCAATCTAGAATTTATTTTTTAATTGCTTGGGAACAAATAATGGCATTTTTGCCATTGTGTCAATATTGATAATATATTTTTTCCTGTTAGATATAATCAGGATGTCTATTTTGCTAGCTGCATGTGATAGCCTATATTCATGTATTATATTTTGTATGAAGTAATTAAATTAATATGAAAGATCTTCAACAAGGTCACTGACCAGTACTTATCCAGGCCAATTTTTTTGTTTTTAAAAAGCCACATCATAATCACTTATTTAACATTTGAAAAATGTGTAAATATTTGACTCCTCCAAATGTTAAAAACTGTGTTCTGCCACTTGAGAACTCTTCTGTACACTGATGTGATAAGGCCTATTTGTCATTTTACTCTCCACCCCTATGGAAGAAATCCAGGAGGCAGTTTTGTTGACTTCAAAGGAAATCCAACTCAGACCAGCTCAAAAGAGAAAACTCAAGATTTGACCAGAAGTTTTAAAATTATTTCCTTTATTTAATTTGTGTGTCCTGAACTCTTCTGACCTAAAGTAATATGCGTCATTTTCATTCTTTTTTGTGTGAATGTGATTGCTGGAAGGAAGTGTTACTATACCTGGTTAACAAAAGATACACAAAGATTCTCACCTATCTTAAGAATTAGGCTCAGTTTTCATTAATATATATAGGATGTCTGTTTTCACTGTGTTTGTGGACAATTAACTATGCTCATTGGAATGAACAATAGAACAGGTAATCCCTAAGATCAAGAAATATCCTTCCATGAAGTTTTTTCAGTACTAGTATCCAAAATAGATACATCTCTCCTAAACATTTGGTTAGTCTTCAACTTATGGTTATAATGAATTATGTTACTGCTCAAGAGTAAATTTGTGGCTTATCCTCAGTAAGTCTACAAGAATTTACATCAGCTACAGGATTATCAGTAACTTGTTTATAAAAACTACAATTGTTAGAATTATAATTAAAATAAGAATTGATGCCCTGAGTAAGACCTGGGAATCCCACCTCTAAAAAGTTCACTTGGTTTTCATTACAAAGACCTTGCAGCATCTATTTCAACTATTTAGAGGCATTTCATACTTATTCCTCTTTTCTAGACGTAGACAGGTGGGATTGCCAAATAGCTAAATGAGATACTCTTTGCCTGAATATGTCTCTGTAACTACATGTGTACAGCATGCATACACATATAGCATGCATACAAAATCATGCCTTTTTTTGAAATCTTTAATAGCATAGTGGATAAAGAGTAGACAGGATCAGGTGCATTCAGGGTGATATGGTCATAGGCAGGATAAGGATTAGATGAAAAAACAAAACTTAAAATAGTAATTGTGAAACCTACCATGCATTATAAAAGAATCTGAGTATTGAGAAGATACTTTTCAAATAGCATTCATTTGAACAATTATCATGTCTCTAAAGAGATCACTGAATGGTTCAGATGTATGTTTAGTGAACATTGATTTGCTGAGACAAATATTCATCCTAGAGTATTTCTCAGACTATTTAAGGCTGATAATCCTATTGTTTCAATCAGGATGGGTTAGATATTGCAGTTATAAGCAACTCAAAATCTGTTTGTTTTTTCTTTTAAAAAACTCATTTAGCAATTTTTTAAATAAAATTACCCAGCTGTATAATTGTGGTTAGTCAAATACAACAATAAGGATAGCACCTATTTCTATGTAATTTGATTTCTTTTTGAGCAAAGTCATTCTTTAAAATTTAAGTATACTGTTTAAGATTGCCATTGATATCCAAGGTAACATAGAATAGTTACTACAGGACTTACTGTATATGGTACGTATGGGTTACAGATGACGAATTTGAGGATTGACTTTTTATTTATTACCTTAATGAGTAGCTTAAGCCTCCTCATTTGTAAAATGAGTATATTTGTATAAGAGCTCCAAGCTTATCAATTAATCTTCAGCAAAGATGCCAAGAATACACAATAGGGAAAGGAGAGCCTCTTCAATAAATGGTGTTGGGAAAACTAGATATTCACATGCAAAAAAATGACATTGGATCCTTATCTTACACCATATATAAAAATCCATTCAAAGTAGATTAAAGGTTTAAACCTAAGATCTGAAACTGTAAAACTCCCAGAAGAAAACATATGGGAAAAGCTCCATGACATTGGTCTTGGCAATGACTTTTTGGATCGGACACCAAAAGCACAGGCAACAAAAGCAAAAATAAACAAGTGAAAGTACATCAAGCTAAAAAGTTTCTGCACAGCAAAGGAAATAGTCAAGAAAATGAAAAGGCAGTACACAGAACGGGAGAAGATATTTGTAAACCATATATCTGATAAGAGATTAATCTCTAAATATATAAGAAACTCACAGAACTCAATAGCAAAAAAAATACAAATAAACCAATTAAAAAATGGACAAAGAATCTGAATAGATATTTTTCCAAAGACATATAGATGGCTAACAGGTATACGAAAAGGTGCTCAACATCACTAATCAACAGGGAAATGCAAATCAAAACCACAATGAGATAGCACCTCACATGTCAAGAAAAAAGAAAGAAATCCTGCCATTTACAACAACACAGATGAACCTAGAGGCGATTATGTTAAACGAAACAGGCCAGACCCAGAAAGAAAATTACTGCACGATTTCACTTATATGTGGAATCTAAAAAAACTCAAATGCATAGAAACAGAAAGTAGAAGTGTGGTTACCAAGGGTCACCGCGTGGGGAAAATGAGGAAATGTTGGTCAAAGGATACAAACTTGCAGTTGTAAGATGAATAAGTTCTGGAGACTTAACGCATAGCATGGTGACTATAGTGAGTAATAATGTATTGTACACTTGAAATTTGCTAAGAGAGTAGATCTTAAGTGTTGTTATCACCAAAAAAAAAAAAAGATGACTAGGTAAGACAATTGATATGTTAATTAGCTTAATCGTGGTGATCATTTCACAATGTATATGTATATCAAAACATCACATTGTACACCTTGAATATATACAATTTTTATTTGTCAATTAAATGTCAATAAAGTTGACAAAAAGGAGTTCCAAAGTTAAAAAAAAAAAAAAAAAGAATTTACATCACACATTTTATGTACTGGTTTCATTTCTTGCTCCATTTTATGTTTCTACCCTTATTTTTCCTCTATCATGTTTTTTTCACCTATTTTCAATGTATTTTACTTTGCAGTATTATATGCCTCTCTTCAAGCCATTTTAACCTTGGAACAGTATGGAAAAATTTTTAAAGATGATATAAAAATATATGCACAAGTCAGAGAGAATCAATGTGGAGATTCTTCCACTTGCTGAATATGTCTTCTCTAATTATTCAATCCAGAACTGAAGAAATAAGTATGGGTTGGGTTTGGGGATAAATTAGAGCCACTAGATTATAAACCCAAGCCAATATTTCAATTATCACCTAATTTTCATAAGCCCCTAGTCTGGTGGACCGCAATGACATTTTGGGTTTCAAGAAATTAATGTCAATTTAGAGCTAATTCCTAGCAGTTCCCAAAAGTGTGGTTATTTCCCCTTCCCAGAAACACAATAATCTGAGTAAATGGCCCTGGGTCCTGTTGGGGAAGGCCAAAAAAAAAAATATTTACAGTGAAATGCTAGGTCCAGAGATTTGACCTCCTCTTGGTTCAAGGAGCTCTGGGGCTAGGAACTGGCTCAAGTCTGGGATTGGTTAAAAAGCTATGACTCTCTATTGTGTGGTGACTCAATTTACACTTCTGTAAGCCAGACTGAAAGTTTTTCTGTTATACAAATCAAGTAAGACATTAGTAGGAGGCCCACCTAGTTCAATCCTAGGGGAAAAGTGAGTATAAATACCAGCTACAATCATATGACTAGTTGCAAAAACACAGTCTATAATAGTTACAAGTAATTTCTGCCTTGATTTGATATGAATATCAAATATCAATATTTTTATCTCCTATTCCTCTATCTAAAATAAGATGTGTTAACTGTAGTCAACCGTATATCTCAGTATATAAACTACAGAATATGAAAGAGTGAATGTGACTCAGCTAAAAGAATGAATATTACCCTGGGATGACTAACGGGGAAGTATGTGAGACTTTGTATATCCTCTTCTGGGGAAAAGGTCAATATGGTTTTTTTGTGGATAAGTGTGCCATGTTATGTGGAAAAACAAATTTGCTTTTTTCTTTATTTGGGAATTAAATGTGGTTAAAAGAGGTGTGTACTGGCTGCCAGATTGTCAAGAGATGGACTGTTGTGGTTTGTACTGTGTCATCTGGATTCAGTTGGGAACTGTATTTCCCAAAGCTCCTGCTGTGTAATGATTTTCAGTTAGAGCTGGCTAAAGGAGGAATCTGCCTGAGATGGGGGTGGGCAGGAATGAAACAGTGATCAAGACTTTTCACAGTAAGATGCAATGAGGGACAGCAGCAGAGGTCCATAGCAGGTAGCAGCTAAATTCACTCTCCTCTGCACTGGGTCCTGCTCTTCTTCCTGACCGGTGGTCCTACTGACACACAGAGACCCTAGGCCCACCACCGGATGCCTAGTTGTAGAGTCCATGGCTTTCCATAGACCTCTCGACAAATTTCCCTGTTGCCATGGCACTATGGTGGCTGGGCATGTTTTGCTTCTTAGAGATGTTACTGATTCCTCTGGTCCTCCCATTTCCTTTTCAGAACTTCACTTCCTCAGCTCCTCTCACAACTGTGTAAGATCTAATTCCTATAATAAATCCCTTGTCTATAACAACCAGTGACTCTGTTCCTGACTGAACCATGGATGATACAAGTATCATCTATTGATTTTCCACTATGAAAAATGAAAACTTATTTCCTTTTCCTCCTGCCTCTTCCCTACACACCATTCTCCCATCTTTCAAACATGGTTAGATCAATATTAAGTGCTTCTGTTATTATGACTAAATATGTTATTCAGAGCTGAGTCATGTAGTAAACTATGACTACAGTTACTTTCCTGTGCAACATTTTGGTTTTTTTCTCCGGAATTATCATCCACTTGTTTTCTTCTTTGCAGAGTTCTCTGTGACTTACCAGAAATTCAACCCAAACTCTCTTCTGGTCATTTTAATCACCTCCTATTGTGTTTGTTCATACCAAGTGAGCCATTGATTTCATCTTAAAGTCCCTCTTGAAGGCTCTGGCATGCTCCAGCTGGAATAGTTAACCTTTTTGTCTGATACACATTTGTCATTCTGGGATGTCCCCTCACCATCTTCCTGAGGAGTCCCTTTCCCTCTCACCCTCAGTGGATTTTCTATTTTCTATATCTCATGTTGTGTTGTAGGACATTCTCCAAGAGTTTCCTAAAAATTTTGTATCCCATAAATGTTTTGAAACTTTGTATGTCTAAAAATGTTCCTTTTGAAAAAAAAGACATTCTATAGAAAAGACATCTGCACTCGAGTGTTTATAGCAGCACAATTCCCAATTGCAAAGATGTGGAAACAACCCAAGTGCCCATCAATACATGAGTGGGTTAATAAAATGTGGGTATATATATATATCATGGAGTTCTACTCAGCCACAAAAACACACAAAAATGGTCATCTAGCACCTCTTGTATTATCCTGGATAGAGCTGGAGCCCATTCTTCTAAGTGAAGTATCACAAAAATGGAAAAACAAGCACCACATGTACTCACCATCAAATTGGTATTAACTGATCAACACTTAAGTGCACATATAGTAGTAACATTCATCGGGAGTTGGGCAGGTGGGAGCGGGGAGGTGGGGATGGGTGTACACACACCTAATGGGTGCAGTGCGCACCATCTGTGGGATGGACACGCTTGAAGCTCTGACTCGGGTGGGGCAAAGGCAATATATGTAAACTAAACATTTGTACCCCTGTAAACATGCTGAAATAAAAAAATTAAAAATAAAAATGTTCCTTTTCTGCCTTCACAACTGATTATTTGGCTGGGTATAAAATTTTAGATTGAAATCATTTTCCTTTAGTATTTTGAAGACACTACTCCATTGTCTTTTACTTTCCAATACTGGTTTTCATAGGATAAAAGCCATCCTAATTACTTATTCTTTTATATGTTCCTGCCTATGGCCCACTCCCAGAAGCTCAGAGGTCTGAAATTTCACTGAAAGTACTTTGGTGCGGATCTTTTTTCATTAATTTTGTTGGCAGTTTAATGGCCTTTTATTTTTTTTTTAATTTCAAAAAATTTACGGGGTATAAGTGTTTTTTGTTACATGGATGAATTATATCATGCTGAAGTCAGAGCTTTCAGTGTACTCATCACCAGAATAATGTACATTATACCCAATAGATAGAATTTGATCCCTCATCCCCCTCCCAGCCTCTCCCTTCTTAGTTTTCAGTGTCCCTTACACCAGTGGTCAGTGGTTCCCAACCTTTTGGCACCAGGGACTGGGTTGGTGGGGGATGGGGGAAATGGGGGGAGGGCATGGAGGTGCAGCAGTGCTCTGCAGCTGGGTCCCTAACAGGCCACAGACCAGAGCTGGTCTGTGAACTGGGGGTATTGGGGACGCAGTATTACAACACTTTATAGTCATATATATTTCTCATTTAGCTCCCACTTGTAAGTGAGAACATGTGGTATTTGTTTTTCCATTCCTGAGATACTTTATTTAGGATAATGGTCTCCAGTTCAAACTTGCAAATTCATGTCCTTCAGTTCTGGAAATATTCTTGACTTGTTTTATTAATGAGTTTTTTTCCTTCATTTTCTGTCCTCTTCTTTTGGAATACCTGTTATTCAAACATTGGACACTATATAGTTGTCCTCTAATTTTTCTACATTTTCTCTCCTATTTTTCATCTCTTTGTCTTTTTTTCTCTAAGTTTTGGAATATTCTCTCAACTTTATCCTCCAAGTCTTCTAATGAGTTTTCCATTTCTTCTTTTTAATTCCAAGAGCTCTCTTTCTCTTTTTAAAATTTTCTTTATGTAGTCTCTGTTTCTTCCAAGTTGCTTTTCTCTGTGTTTGTTTTGGTCTTTATCTTTCATCTTTGAGAATTTTCTTGGTATTTGGTAATTCTTGAATATTTGCTTATTTAAAAGTGAGAGATAAAAAGCTGATTAAAAACTCTTAGCACTTGGACAATGGTTTTCAACTTGAGCTTTTCCATATGGTAAAAATGAACCATAAGTAAACTGACTGAGACATTTATTGGCAGAATCAAAATATAATTTATTTAATTATTTTCACTAGGGTTGGTCAGATTTCCCAGAGAAAGGTTTGCCAACATTCTGCCAAAAGGGTAAATGCTGGAGGAACAGGGAGGGTTGGGGTGGACAGTTGTTTTCTTTTATTCTTCCTTTCCTTGTAGATTCTCCCCTTTTTGAAAAAATTATTTTACTTAAGAGTTAGTGGGATTTCAAGAGTGAGCAAATTAGAGGTATGGAAGTCTGTTCTATTGTTGTTTGTCTTCATACGTTTTTCCCTTATTCATTCAGCAAATATTTATTAAAGTCCTTTATAGTGACACTGTTACAAGGTGCTGAGGATACAGCAGTAAAAAAAGGAAGGCAAGATCTTTGCCCTTCTGGAATTTACATTCCAACTGAGAAGATCTAAAACCTAAAGAGGAAATAAATAAAACATTATCTTTGTTTCACAAAGTTTTTATTTTATTTTAGTACTTTTTATTTTGTTGCAGTTTTTAAGACTCCCAAATAGTCTTTCTAAGTATCACTAATTATTTAAATTTTACTTCATTTGCATTATCATTTACTTTGTCTGTACAGCTACATATATTTTTTTTACAAACCATTGATGAATTCATTTTAAACATGCTCTATTACTCCTAAATAAGTCAGTGTATACTTCCTGAGAGCAATAACATCCACCTATACAACCTCAATATTACCAAAGTTAGAAAATTTAATAGTGATGAAATATTATCTAATCCACAGTCTATATTCAAACATTCTGAGTTGTCCAATATGTCCAATAAATTGTAAACTGCTTGGAAAAAACATTATAAACTGCCTGCTCCCCAGACCAGGACTGAATCCTGAATTATACGCTGTGCCTAGTTGTCATGCCCGTTGTCCCCTTTATTCTGGAACTATTCCTCGGTCTCTTCGTCATTTATGGCCTTGATATTTTTGAAAAACAATCTGTTTTGTTCAGTGTCCCTTAGTTTGGCTTTGTCTTATATTTCCTCATAATTAGATTGAGGTTATGCTTTTTTTTTAGGAGGAAAACTCTAGAATTGATGGTGTGTCCTTCTTAGGGCATCATATTAAGGAGAGCATGATGCTGGTCTGTCCCATCATCTCAAGAGGAACAGGATGCTGGTCTGTTCCCTTACCCAGTACCTGGTTAAGAGGCTGTCTAGTCAGGATTTGATATGGTAATGTCACTATTTTTGCCCTTTGAAATTTACAATTAATTTATGGGAAATACTTTAGGACTGTGTAAGTACTCTCTTCCTTATGAAACTTTCATCTACTACTTTTGGCATCTATTAGTGATTCTTGTCTGAATCAATTATTACTCAATGGTTGCCAAATGGTGACTTTCTGATGACATTATTTCTTCTACATTTATTTATTAGTTGCCATTCTCCTGCAAGAGCTTTCTCTTCTGTGGGAGCAATCGGTTGATATCACTATGTACCCAAGGATTCTTATTTTGTTTAATGAGTTATGTTGTGTTACTATATTTATTTTGATCTTGAATTTGTCCCAGATTTGGCCTTTGAGACAATCTTCACCTGAGTTCCGTGTCCTTTTGACATGTTCCCAACATGCTCTGAATACATTTTTGCACAACCATAACTTCCAAACTCATCTTGTATTTTTCCTGTTCAAGCTTTAGAATGAGCTTTTCCACCAAAAAGCCTTGGTTTCTTTTTAGCGAAGAATTATGTTTGGCAATGGACATCTAGATTCTTGGCGTATACATTGCTGCTGGAGCGTCACAGCTTCTAGTCCTTCTCAGCATCAGAGTTGAAATCATGAGTTCTCTATGTAGCCCCCTCATTCCAATCCAACACTCAGTTTACTCTAGCCTTTCCCCTTTCCATATTTGTAACTCCCTCTGCAACAGCAGTAAATGTGAAATGGAAAGAAATATAAAGAGCAATTACTGCTTCTGTGTAAGTATTAATATCAAGAAAAGCTTCATAGACATGGTATATGAGCTTGGTCTTAAAGGCTAAGTAGGATTTTATTAGAGAAGCAAGAAAAAGCATTTAAGTCAAAGGTGATAAAGGGAAAACAGAGAGATATAAAGTCAAATAGTTGTCTAATAAACCAATGTGCTAATGGGTGTGGCACAAATTTAGATTGGTAAAGTAGATTGCAACCAGATTGTAAGTAAACTGAACTTCCATGGGAACAGATATAAACTTTATCTTCAATGCATTGAAAATTTTCAATTTAAAGTAAATGTAGGCTGGGTGCGGTGGCTCACGCCTGTAATCCTAGCACTCTGGAAGGCTGAGGTGGGAGGATCACTTGAGGTCAGGAGTTCGAGAACAGCCTGAGCAAGATAGAGACCCCCGTCTCTACTAAAAATAGAAAGAAATGATCTGGACAGCTAAAATTATATATATAGAAAAAAATTTGCCGGGCATGGTGGTACAAGCCTGTAGTCCCAGCTACTTGGGAGGCTGAGGCAGAAGGATTGCTTAAGCCCAGGAGTTTGAGGTTGCTGTGAGCTTGACGCCATGGCACTCTAGAGCCCGGGCAACAGAGCGAGACTCTGTCTCAAAAAAGTAAATAAATAAAATAAATAAATGTAACATACATTTCTACATTAAAATACAATTCTACATTAAAATATTACATGTATTTTAATTTAGAAATACAATTTTACATTGAAAATACTATTCTATGGCAAAACTGAGAATGCATTGGAGGGAAACCCGTTAAGAGTTTGGTTATTTAAAAAGTTATATATTCATGTATATGATCATATGATTAATTGCACATATGATATATGACTATATTATATGAGATATATATATATATATACAAACATACACATAGTTGATTCTCATTATTCATGGTAATTATGTTCTATAAAGCCACTGCTAACACTGAATTAGCAAATACTGAAACATTGCTTTTAGGGGAAATACAGAGTTAGGTTCCTGCAAGCCTTTGGTCACAATATTTTCATCAACTAATCACTACATAACCTTATTTTATGTATGTTTCTGTTTAAAGGTACTTTATTTAATATATATTATTAATTCATTAACATTAAACTCATGGCAACAGTACTGTATCTCACACTTGAAGGGAGCTTATTTAACACATTTATTTTTTCTATAAGACACATCACAGTCTTCTTGAACCTAGGAACACTAGACGGTACTTTAACACTACACTTGGGAACCATTTTAAACAGTGAAATCACCAAAAAACAACACACAAATGTGAAAAATCTGGCGCCAAATAGATCACGAAAAGGATACCTGTTTAGAGTGTGAGAGCTGAAACAAGAAGGCAGAACAGCACCTTGCCCAAGTTGCAAATGCGCATTGGATGACTCAAATTTTTCAGCATTGTGTGTATGTCCATGAATGACTGTGAAAGTACCACAAATATTGATTTAGGGGTTACAATAAATTTTAGTGAGAAGGAAAATTTACAAATATGGAATCTGTGAATAATAAGTACCAACTGTATATATACATATACATACATATATATGAAACTAAATCAGTGCAATGTTAGTGGAAATGAAAAGGAAGGAAGATGATCAATTAAATGTGGGAATGGGAGAGGTAGGAGGCAAGGGTGATGCTGAAGTTGCTATTTTGGAAGACTGGGTAAATGTTGGTGCTATTACCAAAAAAAATATATAATCCTGAAGAAGAGAGTCTTAGGAGAAAGAGAGAGAATACAATTTTGGAAATATGGAATTTTAGAACTGGTAAAGATAGCCAGTAATCAATTGGGAATAATATGGAACTGGAACACCAAACAGAGGCCATGACTGGAGATGTAAATTTTGATTATCAAGTTCACATAGAATACAATTGAAGCTGTAGGAATGGAAGAGGTTGTCTCCACAAGGAGGAAAAAACACAAAGAGAAAACCTTGGGGGAAAAAGCATTAAATTTAAGGCATCTAGAGGAAAAGAACCAGTGAAAAAACCAAGCAGAAAATTGGGAGGGAAAAACTCAAGGGTTTGTTTCCAGTAACAAATAAAGGCTGGTAAATGTTCCTTAGGCAGGATGGGAAGGAAAGGAAATATTTTGTATGCAAATGTATGTAATACAATTCTAAATTTGTAACATCATTTGTATATTTGTACCCTTTGCCTGTGTCATACAGTAATTTTTATCATGCTTCCAGATGGTAGAAATGGTTTACCATTGGAAACATAGGTATCCCAGAAATACACCAGAGTTCAAATGGACCAAGATGATAATATATTGTAGAAACCAGAAGGAACCCATACTACCAACCTCAAGACAGAGAAAGAAAGATAAGTATCAAAGATCATGAGAAGATGATCGATGAAGTCATATTAAGAAATACGGGTTTGAGTATCCTATTCCAGCAGGGCCTATCCAGACACAATGTATAATGAAAAAATAGGGGCAGAGAACTGGGAGAGCAGACAACAGAAAAGATCAGGTATCATGAAGCATAGACCAGAGCTTTCAGAGAGAAGACTTCTAGATCCCAGGAATGGCAGGCTGGATTAATTGAACCAACCCTCCTGCTGAAAACAACTAAAAATGATAAATATAATAAACATCTTTCCAACACCCACAAAGAGCTACTAAGGAAATAATGGCCTTAGGAATGGCCTTTATTATTTCCTACTAAGGAAATAATAAAGCTAAGTAAGGAAATAATGGCCAAACAAGAACCTAGGAAGGCAAATGAACACAAAAATCACTTTCATCCTGAGAGTATTTGCCCAACTAAGAAATTTTGAATCTTAATTTTCTCAAGAAAGGGAGAGTCCCTTGTTGGAAGAAAACTAGAAGTTCACATCCAGGATACACACTAGTTGAGGAGTAAACTAGGACACCCTCCTCACAATAAACTGGACAATAGCTGTACCCTCATTGTCTAGGAAGCTCAGTAGTAAACGAGCCCTCATCACATCACACATCTCATATTTACATTGTCTGAGTGGTTTAGGGATCCTGAAGCACTGAATTTGAACTAAGATGAGCCTAGACTGGTGGTGCCCAAATGCACTGTGGAAGTGAGTTCAAAACCTGTCTGGGAATAAAGTATCATCATCTTGGATTCCATTATTCCTGCAAATAATTTTTTTAATATGATGACTAGCATAAAATAAAAGATAACCAGACACATACCCACAAAAGAGACACTGTGGGTAAGAAAAAAGAGACCACCTAAACAGATCCACAAAAACTCCAAATGTTGATGGAATCAGACATACTATAAAACAACCATGCTTTAATGTATTTAAAGAAATATTAATAAAAAAGCATGACAATATCTTCAGGGAATAGAATTGGCAGTATGTGAGATAGGAAGAAAAGGCTAAGGACAATAAAGTTTTGGGGAGAGAAGAAAAGATATTCTTTGCATGCATATGTGCCTATACAATGAATAAAAACATCATGATTTTCATCAAAATGCATCATTAAGCCCTACTATGTAGCAGTTATCTGTCTATTTTTTATTCTCACCTTCCTATAAAACAGCAGCTTATTTTCCTTAAAGAGTTATCACCCCCTCAACCCTGTTCATTTTCAAGTAAGGTTTACCATTCTGTAGACTTGAAGAATGGTAACATAACCCCAGCCTGACCAATTGAGGCATTTCATGCTCCTGGTCACTATGATTGATTCAGGAGTGAGACTGTTTCATTCAAGACAAAACAATGAATGTAGAACTTTTGCTGGGAGGCTGGGCGTGGTGGCTCACACCTGTAATCCTAGCACTCAGGGAGGGGAGGTTGAGGGGAGGATAGCTTGAGGTCAGGAGTTCCAGACCAGCCTGAGCAAGAGTGAGACCCCATCTCTACTAAAAATAGAAAGAAATTAGCCAGACAACTAAAGTATAAGAAATTAGCCAGGTATGAGGGCCTACGCCTGTAGTCCCAGCTACTCAGGAGGCTGAGGCAGGAGGATCATTTGAGCCCAGGAGTTTGAGGTTGCTGTGAGCTAGGATGACACCACGGCACTCTAGCCCAGGCAACAGAGTGAGACTCTGTCTCAAAACAAACAAAAAAGAACTTTTCTGGAACTACTGAGAGAGCTGAACTCCTGAGGTTGCTAACCTGGTAGTCTGCAGGTCTGGTGGCTATCTTGAAGCCATGAGGAGAAAACTTCCCTTTTGAAAGCCAAAACCATGAAAATAAAAGCCAAAGAAGAAAAATAGATTCCTGAAGACATCCTTTAAATATCTAGATTCTATGCCTAAATGCCTGACAAGTTTCCATTTTATGATCTAGTACGGTTTCCTTTTCTTACCTAAGCTAGTTTGAATTGAGTTTCCGTAATTTGCAAACAAAATGGTCCTGATATGGAATTGTATTCAGAGCCCTGGGCTAGGCACAAGGATAAAATATCTGAAAAAAATAGAGAGGGCGGGGGGAGATGGAGAAAGAGTCTGTCAATGAAGGAGAAAGAAAATATTAAAAGAGGAAATGATTAGAAAATTTAGATGAGACTGATCTATTGCCAATCTATCCTAAAATAATCTTCTTCTAGTTAATTTCCATAGCACTTTATCAATTACCCTTTCTTGGCACTTAAAACAGTGTACTTTGTATTGTAGCTAACACTGTATATCTTTGTCTCTGCTACAGATCTGCAAGCCCTCGCAAGCTAATAATCATAGTTCAGAGTTATAAAGTACCCTGGACAGACTTAGTAGAACTTCCTTATTTCATAAATTGAGGTAAGGAACATGTCAATTTTATCTTGGTATCCTAGATCTGTCCAGGAAGTAATTTTGACTGAATAAAGGAATGAATTAATGAAATGAAAAGGTAAAAGGAAATGGCAAAAAAAGAGAAATTAAGAAAAAGTAAGAAATAGAATGAGGATAATCTATGTATTTTGGAGAAAGGAGAAGACAGGTTGAAATACACAGAAAGGAAAAAACGAGAATAAGAGAAAGTGGAAAAACTTAAGAACATTAAGCAAAACTTGAGGAATTGTGCATGTCTCTAGTTTCAGCCTACATTATAATGCTTTCTTTTAGAATATTGACCCTTCTAGTTTTTCTTTACTAATGCAAATAAAAAAGTTTGTTTTTTAAATATCTTGAGTATACACCAAACAATAGGAGGAAGGAATTCTGGATGTTCTTCATAGTGGGGGAGCCTCGATTTAAATCATGGAAGTAGGTCAGAGATTGGAAGCACCTGGACTGACTGGTGATGGGTTTGATGGGTTTATGGAAGTCCCTCTTTTTTTTTTTTGGAGACAAGAGCAAGAGTCTGAGTCTCACTCTGTTGCCCGGGCTAGAGTGCCGGGGCATCAGCCCAGCTCACAGCAACCTCAAACTCCTGGGCTCAAGCAATCCTTCTGCCACAGCCTCCCGAGTAGCTGGGACTATAGGCATGCATCACCATGCGCGGCTAATTTTTTCTATATATTTTTAGTTGTCCAGCTAATTTCTTTCTATTTTTAGTAGAGATAGGAGGGTCTCACTCTTGCTCAGGCTGGTCTCGAACTCCTGACCTTGAGCAATCCTCACGCCTCTGCCTCCCAGAGTGCTAGGATTACCAGCATGAGCCACCGTGCCCAGCCTGAAAGTTCCTCTTGATCATCCCTGTAGAGTGTATTGTGGTTCTTAATTATTTTCCCTCCTCTTTCTTGTAGAGTAATTATCCATCTGACCCATTGTCATGGAACCTGCAGTGATTTCTTGTGGGAGAAACATAGTTCCTTGCCCCATTGACAGCAGTCTTGGTCATGCAACTTGCTTTGGTCAACAGCATATGCAACCCATGCCACATTCAAGCAGAAGCTTTAAGAATCATAGTGTGTAGTAAGTCTTGTCCTTTTTCTTTAGGTGTGAAAATGACATCTTCCAAGTAAGAGTTGCTCTTCTATCCTGGATCCTGGAATAAAAATACATGTACAACAGAGCCACAGATGGTCCTCAGATATCTTTGTCATTGAGGTCGAGGGATTAAGGGAGCATTTGTTACCACAGCAAAGCTGACTTAAGCATCATTAAATTGCCTTTGAGGCGTGAACACCAATATTTTCTAAAGTAAACTCCTGACTTACTTTGTTTCCAGGACTGCATGCTCTAAGATAAAACAGATTTGGGAAAAAAAAGTAATATTTGAAATATAATTTTGTCTGTCTTTATAAACATTTTTAAATTTCTGAACACCTGTGTTGTACATTAAAGAGAACCACAAAAATCAATCCACAATCTGCATAACTCACAGATCCACAGTGTCTGAGAATGTAACAAAAAAGAATCACCAAAACTTCTCCCAGCAGAGACTTAGATTGCTTTGCTCTCATTGCAGGAAAAATAGACTTTACTTTTAAATGTTAAAAAGAAGAAAAATCCTAAGGCAGTCTGTGTGCATAGGGGAGACCACCCCTTTCTTCACCACTACCACCATAAAAATATTTACAGACTATAAATATCTTGGTTTTGGGACCCAACTGGTCATCTGATAGTTCAGTAATGGTCTCAGTGCAGAAAGAAAAATATGTTTCTTGGTTTTAGAGGAAGGAAAAGGAAAACAACTCCAATGGTTGCATTCTTTAATTCCAAACTGCAAAGGAAATGTTTTCTTTCATGAAAAACCAGTGAAGCAAGACTCCCCTGAATTTTTATATAAAGCTCAAGAAGAAAAAAGAATGGACTATAAGGTAATATCATTTCAGAAAAGGTGGGGTTTTCATTTTTAAAAGGTGATAATAACAAGTCAGAGTTAACACCAGGAATACAATACGTATATGAGTGCATATAGGTGTAGCCAATCTGCTTCACAGCTCTCCTCCTCAAAAAAAAATCAAAATTACTTTTCCCATAACACTAAGAAATAGTACATTTTATTTCTCCTCTTTCTTTTTAAATCACAGAAAAAAAGAAAGTGAGAACTAGAGAAAACATGGAGAGATGGCTTTTACAATTCATTTGAGTTTCAGTTCCAGGGACGTTCTTCTATTTTTTTTTTTTTTCCAAAAGGCTAAATACACATAAAAAAATAATAAGAAAAATATGCTGCTCACTGCACCCTGAATCCTCATCTTTCAAGCTGGACCTGTTTGCAAGTGTCAGTTAGAGCCTGCCAACTGTAGAAGCCATATCCCTGCTGGAAAGCACTAGTGTGAGAATATCATATTTCTTCTGCAAAGTACCCATTGCAATTTGCTAATATTCTTAAGGTGAGAGGGCAGACTCGGTTTGCTAGCTGTACCCACCAAGTTGGTTTTGGAAGATGATGACTGTTGGGTGCTCAGATAAGAGAGATTTTTTAGATTCCAAATGTTTTTTATTTGTTTGTTGTTGTTGTTTTTAAGAAATATCCATCAAATGAGTGGTTAGATTTTCATTCCTGTTTGGGAAAGGATCTGTTCTTTCCCTCTTTTTGGTGACAATTCATTATTTTTACAAGATTAATCACTGGCTATAAATCTCATGTGTCTAAGGTCCTTGGCCTGCTCTTTGCTGCATCATTGTAAAATATTAGTAAATCTAATATAACAGATTGTGTCATCCAATGTATGCGTTTTTGAAAGTGGCAGCCAAATGTAAGTAAATTGAATTGGCTGACTTCTAAGAACCAGAGAGCTGTATGAGGTAGTTTGGAGTGCGTACAATCTCCGTCCTCCCTCACTGTGCACTTCCACTTCAGTAACCAAGTTCTCTAATTGCAAGCCCCTGGCTTCGCTGAGACTGGTCTTTGTTTACCATGAAGGACATTATGCAGCCCAATGAAATGGAATTTGGATTCTTCCAGTGCTTTTCCCTCCATCTCTCAGTGCACAAACAGTTGCATCAGCTTTGCCTCCAAAGCCAGTCACGCTGCAGGTGTGTGCTCCTTCCAGCTCCAGCCACTCCAGGTCCAACATGACTTCTCACAGTATTTTTAGAAGAGAAGGTATCCCTTTTCCACCTCGTATGCCCGGGCCATCATGTGGTGCAGGGATCACAAACTCAACCACTATGGATCTGCTAGATAACATAAATGGGGAAAGCGAGCAGATGAGAACTGTGGTGAATTAAAGATTGCATGTCTCATTCAGAGAGGGCAGTCATTCCTTAGCTCTGAACCAATTTTTTCACATAAGCATTTGAACCACTGAAGCCATATCTTTCCATTTTTCAGGAGAAATGTTGTATCAGTCAAGATTCAATCAAGAAAACCATGCAAAGGCAAATGTTTATGATAGATTCCAATTTCCACATGTAGCTAACAAAAGTTTTATTTTTTATATTTTTTATTGATATAGTTGTACATATTTTGGCAATACATGTAATATTTTGATACATGTATATAATGTATAATGATCAGATAAAATACATATATACATACATGCATTGCTTACCAATTAAGCCAGTGGGCCTTCAGTTTATGATAGTGAGTAAAAATCTTTCTCTAAACATGTAAATGAATAGAAGTAGCCTCTCAAAATATTTTACTGCAGTTATAGTCTCAAACGTTTTCAGAATTGCAAGGCACACTCAGTAACCTCAGGCTATTTTACTTGATGATCATTCATTTATTTACTCATTCATCCCCCAAACATTTATAGAGTGCCTGTGCTAGGAGATGGGTGAGCAGAGAGAAATAAGACATGGTGCCTGCCTTTAAGGAGCTTACAAACTACCCAAGGAGTCTGACATATAAACTAAATTACTATGGATATGAATAGCTTATTACAGGAACTTACTGACTGCAAAGAGACAAACTGTCATTGGGTCATATTTCAAATCAGTTGTCAAAACTATAGTGCTGCTTAGCTGTCCCCCAATCTCCCATGCTCTGCTCTCTCCACCCCCGTCCACTCTTCATATCGCATGTACTAATTACTGCATAGACTGAAGGAGTTGGGTATGTTTGCTGCTACGTCACGCTCACTAAAGTCCATTACTCTACCAAATTGTGCATGTCAAGGAGCCAGTTACACAGACCACCTTCTCAGACACTCTGTATATATATGTAAGTAGACGTATAACCTAAGACAGATGAGAAATAAAGACTGTTTCTGGTTGCTTTCACTTTTCTTATTTTAATTTCTCCCTTATCCTCTACCCACCCCACCCCCCAATCCCCTAACCTTAACATTCATCTCTTATGTATAGGTAGAACATAGCAAAATGCCTGGCATGACTTTGATCCATTAAAAAATAATTGAATGTTAATTTGCAAGCATTTTTAATAATATAAAAAGAAAAAAAGAAAAGAATTGAATGAAATTGAATCTCTAAAAAAACAAAAGTTTGGCATTTGCTCTTGACAATTCCCATCTTAAACCCAAAAAGGTAAATAGGTATCCAAATACACTAGACAAAGCAAGAGAGTTAGAATAGTTTTCAGATGTTTTGGAATCATTCTTTCTTGGTAATTTGCAGCTGAATTTGGGGGTCTCTAGATAGCTGAAAATCAATGAGTCAATAGTTTTTTTTTTTTTTTCTCATAGGATAGAAACTGTTGACATCCTCTGGAATACATTATAAGCTGTATTTAAAGGATGGATGGTGTTTATTGAGCACCTTCTTAGTCTAACATTTTAGGCACTATGTTAGATTGTTTACACTGTCTAATTTAATTTTTATGATTACTAAGTAGTATTACCACATTTCCAGATAAGGAAACAGACCTGGGAAAATTGAGTAACCTGTACAAAATCACACAATAGTCAGTAACAAAGTCAAAGTATACAGTATACAGTAATAAAGTCAAAGTATAAATGCAGGTCTGTCTAACCTGGGCCTTCCTCCCCTCACTAAACCACACTGCTACCTTAAAGCAGACACTGAATCAATGATCCTTGCTCTCTTGGTCATTATTTTATATTTATAGATATCTTAGTTGCCACCTGATCTTTAAGCCAAAGAAGTAAAAGAAAGCCAGAGAACAGCTAACAATTTCAAATACAGTTGTATCTGTCCAGTTTTTTTTCTGAACAAGGCTACAGTGTGATTTCAAACATGGCCATAGCAAACACATTGAGTAAAATGCCTAAGAATTGCATTCCCTGGTAATAGGTAGGATCTGGTAATAAGTACAAACATAAGATAATATTGACTATTCTCTTGTAACTTATTGCAGGAGTAGACTGGCTTCACTGAGACTGAGGATGGATGAATTTGACATATATCCATTTTACGATGCAAAGAGACAAATTGTCATTGTTTGCTATTAACATCAACCATCAATGCACCAGTGCTGTTCTGTCTCCCTCAAATCCTTCTTGGTCCAGCTACCTATTTACCCCATCCATTATACATATTACATGCATTAATAAGTGCCTATGCTGAAGTAGCTATGTGTGTCTGTTGTATGTTTTACACCCAGTAAATTCTATTACTCTATCAAATTGATCATGCAAAGAAGCCACTTGTATGCCACCTTCTCAGGTTCTCAAATCTACATTGAAGAACACAGACTCCACAGTCTACTGGAAGGTTGAAGAGGCTCTGGAGTGAACCAGATTCCCTCCCATCCACCCATCTCCAATTCTATCAATCCATAGCCCAGAACTCTTATGAGACAGAGTCTGAACAACCCCACTGCAACCACAGAAAGAAGTAGAAGAGTAAATATAAAGCATTAATTTCTAGTGTGGATAGTCTAGGCAGGAAAAAAAAATTAGAACAAGAATAGAGCCTCACATCACTTTCCTATGACTCTGAGCCAGTTCTCAACTCAAGCTTTTTTTCCAGTTCCAAAAACCTTCCACTTGAGGTTTACTTCATTCACTACTCCCTCTTAATACGTGTTCACTGATTTTCATTATTTGGGATAAATCCAGGTACATGATGAGCCTCTGTCTGTTCTGCTTCCTGAAGTGGCCCACAGGGGTGGGAGAATGTGCTTCCTACCTCGTGAGACCACACTTGCCATTGGACATTCCGCTTCCAAACTCTGTGGATCTGTGCTGTGAAAGAGAGTCTCAATGAACTATTCCCCTAGCCTGTGCCAGGGTACCCTGTCTTTTGATTCCAGCCTTGGCCCCTCAAAATCAGGGAATGTTGATAGTATTTTTCCATGATATTTATCCATTTACTCTGTGAAACTATTCCACTTTCTTAAAAGGGATAATGGTAGATCCCTTAATATTTTTCTTTAATTTGGTCCCATCTTCAATGGATCTAGCAAAAATTCAGTAAAGTTTGTGACATGATTGGTCTTCCTCCAAATTTTATATATGGCTTCTCTATTTTTTTCCTAATTTAAACTATTTTTAATTTTCTCTTGCCATTTAAAAAAATTTTTTTTATTTCAAAGTATTATAGGGATACAAATGTTTTTGGTTACATGGACAGCTTTGTAATGCTTGAGTCAGAGTTAAAAGTGTGCCCATCACCCAGACAGTGTTCACTGTACCCGTTAGTTATGTTTTCACCCATTCCCTCCCTCCCCCTGCTTGATATCCATTGAGTTTTACTTCCCTCTGTGCACATGTGTGCTTATCAGTTAGTTCCAATTTAATAGTGAGTACAGATAGTGTTTGTTTTTCCATTCTTTTGATACTTAGGATAATGGTCTGCAGTTCCTTTGTTCATTTTAGTTCAGGGTAGGAAGATTCTATGATACCCATGTTTATGCTTCTACTTCTGCCCAGAGTCTTTTGCTGAGACTTCTTCTATGTCTCCTTGCTTACAAGGCTATACCCAACCTCCCCCTATTCTGGAATTTTGATTAAAATACTAGTTTTAATCAATGGGAATTTTCTGATGCTCAATAGGGGCTTTTGTGGCCAGAAAAGACTATTTAGAATTACATGGGATTTAAATATTCCACGTGATGAATTTCCCAATTAAAAACCCAAATTTTCTTTAAGGCTTTAAGTCCATCTTAAAAATTATCTTACTTTAATTGAAACAATACAGAGATTAGCATGGCCCCTGTGTAAGGATGACATGCAAATTCGTGAAGCATCCCATTAAAAAAATTTTTTTAATAAAATTATTTTATCTGTAAATGTAGTAAATTTTGTATAAAACAAGAACAATAATTTTTAGGAGAGTCTTTAATTAATGTTTGGTCAACTAAAGCAGACTAAATTCTACATAAATGGTCCAATTTTCTAGACAATTTCCTTAAGTGTTTTAGAATGCATTTTTTAGATTAATTTATTTTCTTTTGAAGATCTTCAAATGCTTGATTAGGCAAGCACACAGTACTACTAAGAGAAATCCTTCCTAGCACTTGTATAACTCTTTTTGTCTAATAAGTTGTGTGTGGGTTGAGGGGGAGGCAGAAAGAGAGAAAATTAATTTCAAGTTCTTTTAAATATTCCAATAGTCTTTTAAAATTCAGGCAAATTCTGTTACTTACAACTTAAAATCACAAACCTAGTATCAATTTCCTTTTTTAAAAATTATCCTTTTAGAGTTGGAATCACAGGGTTAAGCTTGCAAATACTCTAAAATTTCAATTCTCTTGAACATTACAAACTAGTTATATGACAAACATACAGATTATTCTTAGTTCAGCACAAAATGATTTAAACTATGGGCTTGATTTTCTCATCATCTGAATAATATAATTAATAAGATGAACGTAAGGTTACATATCAAACTCCAGCCCCCCAAAACTGAGAATGTACATTCTTTTCAAACAGCAATGGAGCACCGACAAAAACTGACTATATATTAGGCCACGAAAAAAACCTTAATGAGTTCTACAGAGCAGAATTAAACAGGCCATGTATATGGCCAAAGTATAATAAAATTCAAAATGAATAATAAAGAACAAACAAAAGATATCCATTGATTTAGAAATTTAAAAAACTTTCCTAAAATAATATTTTGCATAATTTTTAAAAAAAAATCAAATCTGTAATGAAATAATATTTTTAATAGCAATATTTGATAATAACACATAATCATTGGCAATATTTCTTACGGAATCACCTAGCTGTTTCTGTCTACCTTTTGCTTAGTCTTCATTCACAAGAACTTAAGTATATGGTTCACTATTTTCTTCTATATCACTTATTCTAATCATTCTTTGTGAATTTAACTTTATATAGTTAATTTATGCAACACCCTGGAAATTCAAGTTCTTGACTTTCTCAATTACAAGTATGGCTTCTTCCACAGCTAAAGAAATAATATTCTTTTTAATTTGCATTGGAAATATATTACCACAGTGTCTTCATAATATTACATTATTTATCACATAATAACTACTATACTAAGATATCACTTAAATAGGTCCTATAAGGTTGCCTGACTCTATCATCTATCTAATTATTCTATTTTAACACTGGCTGCTGAAAGTAAAGGTATTCCTTTAATGTCAAAATAAAATGAAATGAAACACTGAAATGTAACTGAAAAGATCTTAAGCATTTTAAAACAAATAGATTAAAAACCCATATGCAAGGATCTGATTTATCATGATGAAATTACTCTTAAACTCAAATTCTCTCAGTATCATGTCTACTATGCTGGACACATAGCTCCTATTATTATACAGTTATTGGCTGATTGGTGTAGTTTATTTCAACAGCATTTGTACTAGCACTTATTTATTGGACTCCTCAAAAAATATCTAAGAAGAACAGTGATGAAATATTAATAAAGACATACAAGATCACATCTATCTACAAGGCAACAATATCCAGTTGGAGAGAGAAAATTAACAAAGATGAAAGGAAAAGAGAATAAATGATTTATAGTATGATATTCATTCTAAATATGTGGGGGTATTATATAGAGATTGTATTAAGCTGCACATATCACCCACTAACCTATTTTGAATTACCTAATAGGGGTTTATTTTTCTTCTATAAGAAGAGAAGTCTGGTTATATTAATAGATGGGCAGAGCAGGGCTGGTACAGGAGCTCCATGATGTTATCAATATCCCAGGTTCCTTCCCTCTTTCCACTTTGCCATCTTTAGCATTTCATTCCTTGTTCATTTTATAAATACGAGATGACTGCTCCATCTGCAACTTCTAGATCAGGCTCTGAAAAGAACATGAAGGAAGCACCAAAGAGGAAAACTGGTTCCATGTCTATATTGGGAAAACGATTCCTAGAAATTTATGTTTCACTGGCCAGAATATTAATATCCTGTTCCAAAAAAGGCTGCCCAGAACACAATTGGGATTTTATAAGAAGAAAGAAAAGGAGAGGGGATGATAGGTAGATGATCATTTGTGTCTGCAGTATTGAGAGTTGAAAGAAGGGAGAGAATTCTTAGCAAGTTATTAGAAAAGGTTTCATGGAAGAAGTGGAACAACAGCTAGATCATGAAAGATGGCAGGAGGTAGATATCCAGAAGAAGACACAAAGAGTTTTCCAGTGGTGTAAACAGCATGAACAGAAGTTGAAGGTATGTTTGAATGATTTACCTGACATATTCAGAGAACAGATTAAAGAGGAGGCAATGAGAGAAGACTGAATTGGTGGAGTAAGTTCAAATCATGGAGCTCTTTGGCAGGAAGACTTTGGACTCAACATGGAGCACATTAGGGATCTGCTGGAAGTTTTGAAGGGGAAAAAAATTATTTAACTAATAGTTTAAGAAAGCTTGCTGGGATTGTGAAAATGTGATATAGATTAAAATGGAAAGAGATTGGATCTGTTTGCTTATGAAGTTGCTGAATAACATTCAAGTGCTTTCACTGCAACAAGCATGGTTGTTGCCCAACAGAAGGTCTCAGAGTTATCCTAACATAGTGTTTACTGACTAATGGTTCCCAAACTGGCAGTTGTCCATGATGTGTTTTCTGATCCTCCCAGAAAATGTGCTATCCATTCTTGAGGCTTTACTAACAGTCACTATCGGAACAATATTGTCACTATATTTTTCAACATATGAGACATAATCTACTTTGGATTGAGGCAACTGAGCTTTTGAAGGGGAAATGTAAGTGGTGATTTTTTTTAAAAAGCAGGCCATTTTTATTTTGGTCAGCGTGTTTAAAGTTAAGTGTTGATGGCATCCATGTGTGGAGAAGTGTGTGAAGACTAATTTTTATGCCAGAGTCCTTTGCAAACACTGTGCATCCAGCGTCTGGTTAAATGGCTTGTCTGAGTCACTCTCCCCTCCTTTCCCCATCCCTCCACTCCCCATCCCTGGGGCAACTTGAATTTCTGCTGCAGGCTGGAGTTTAGCCCCACCCCCAGCTTGGGGACCAATCTTTCTTCCTTCTATTAGAGGAGAAATTCCAAAATCATAATCAAGTAGCTCAGTGACTCAGTAACCCAGCATGAAGTCAGCCTTGCTTCTGGACAGGGTTAATTCTTGAATCCCTTTCTGGTAATTAGGCTCTCAGTGTGTTTTTCCTTGTTGAACACCCTATTGTGATGCCTGACTCAATGTCCTGTTCCTCCAGAGATGAAGTCCTAACTGGGTGCTGTGGGTCTTCCTGAAGGCCAATGTTCTATCCCTGAGTCCCAATCTCATCCAGCCTCTGCTAAGCCTTCCTGGTGCTTCCTGTCTTCTTGTTGACATTTCTAGCTATTGCTAGTTACCAGATTCCCAGGAGCTCAAATGCCAATATTTATTTCCTATTTTGTATTGCTTATGGTTGTCTGGTCTCCTGAGTCAAACCATTCAGACTTGCACTTTATTTTTTATAAATGTTCACTTCTCAGGACCAGTCTATTATGAAGGATTTTTTTCCAAAAAATATTAATACATTTTTATTTTTTATAGCTTTCCCTTCCCCTACCATATTAAGCAAGTTAGCAGGCCCTTCATATTTCCTTGACCCAGAGAATTTTGCTGAGAAAAAGACAGAAGCTGCTTGAAGAAGATGGCGTTTTTGTGGTTTTGGAAGACGCTACTGGAGAGTTTATATTACATATCCTAAGTGGATAGAAGAAAGAAATGTAGTCTATGGAAAGTAAGATGCGTAGGGACCCAGACCCACCTATGGGGAATACCCCTCGGGGTTGACAAGACCAGAGTGGGTAGCTGCGTGGGTTACCAAGAAACCTAGGCCCAGGAACCCCCAGTGCCTAGGCTTCCCCAACCCCCAGCCGAGAGTGGTAGAGATGGGGCACAGCCAGAGAACCTGGAAGGACCAGTCCAGCTGGGACAAAGCTATCTCAGCAGTGAGCCGTATAGACTGGGGATGGGAGGGGAGCAGCAGAAATGAGACTGATCAATCCTCCAGCCTGTGTGATAGGGGCTCAAAGAGGGACTCAACTTGATTTTTTTTTAATAATTCTAGAGAATATAAATATGAAATCTGCCTTTGAGGAATTTTAAGGTACACAGGGAAAATAAGACAAGGTCATTAATATATTATACATAAATATATAATACATAACACAGCATAACATAATATTTGTGCCATTAAAGATGTAAAAAAAATTATTTCTGAGTGGAAGGATCAGTAACATCTTCATGAAGAACCGAAAGGCTGATAAAACTTACATAGAAAAAGAAAAACACCTCAAACTGGGAAAGAAGAAAGATATTTAAGCAACATTCAGTGGGAAGTCCATTTGGCTGGAACTTACAATGCCTAAAGTGTCCCGGGAGGTGATGAAATTAGAGATGAAACAGGACCTGTTGATGCTCTGAACAGAGTAACCAAAGTGATCAGAAGAACCGTGTGAGCAATGCAGGAGACTCCTTCCTGACAGCAGAGCCATCCTGCACTCTGTCAAGAATTAGCTAGTCTATGCACACATAAATGTTGATCAGTTAATACCAATTTGATGGTGAGTACATGTGGTGATTGTTTTTCCATTCTTGTGATACTTCACTAAGCAGAATGGGCTCCAGCTCTACCCAGGATAATACGAGAGGTGCTAGATCACCATTGTTTTTTGTGGCTGAGCAGAACTCCAAACCTTTTCATGTAGGAGTTTGTGTTCAGCAAGTACTCTTATTCTTTTTAAATTTTTTTTTAATTTCAGCATATTACAGTGGTACAAATGTTTAGGTTACATCTATTGCCTTTGTGTTGGGCAGGTGGGAGGGGGGAGGAGGGGATGGGTATATTCATACCTAATGGGTGTGGTGGGCACTGGCTGCGGGATGGACACACTTGAAGCTCTGACTTGGGTGGTACAAAAGCAACATATGTAACCTAAACATTTGTACCCCCATAATATGTTGAAATAAAAAATAAATAAACAAAATAAAGTTAATTCAATCTAGAAAAAAAGAATTAGCTAGGGCATTAATACAAACTAACCATCTTTTATCTCCCTTATAACAAATGGTAGAACCAATCAACCTAAAATAAGATTGGCAACAGCTAAACTGTGAGATCTTCAATTTGACCTGGGAGAGTTAGACTTAGTAAAAATATGAGTCAAAAGGGGAGTCAAAAAGTACAAATGGAAATACCCAGACGGGGACAAAAAACTAACCGATGAATCAGATTTCATTACAAAGTTTTCACAGGAAAAATGATCTCAAAAAAATAAAATAAGAATGAAAATGGAAATATTAGAAATGGTTTCACTGTACTCTACAGAAAATTGATCAGGAATTAGGTTGATTTGGTATAATTCACTCCAGAAAAAATATTTTCTCAGCAAAAATGCATCACCGTGCAATAATTACGATTGAACTCTATGCACTAGCACCACATTGGGAGGATGGAAACGCTACCATGGGAGTAGGACTTTTGTTTTACTCGCCACTGAATCATCAGTGCTTAAGCCAGTACAGGTCTCAGACTTACTTTTACAGTTTATTTCATTCAGTCTATTCAATAGTTATTTACTGAGTACTCCTTGGGTAGCAAGTCTTCATTAGTTCTCACAGACGGAGCTATGAACAAGAACTACGAACAAGAACTGTGAACAGCCCTTAATCTCTGAGATGTCACAGTGTCTCAGGGGCTCACTGGGAAATTTACACTTTGCAGGGCGTTAGGAACACTGGCATGGGACGTGCCTTGCTGTCTGGAGACGTCCACTAGAATTCTGAATCCACTTTATGTTCCTCTAGGTCTCCACATATTAAAGCTGAAATCACCTTCTCCAACTCAACCATTATAATGAGCAATGTGGAATAAGGTTTCATAATTAATTAATTGGTCTTTTCTAAATTCTCTCTCTCTTTTTTTTAAACTGGTAGTATTCAGTACAACTGTGTATCAAATTGTTCTGATTTCCAACTTAATAAAAGCTTGAAAAGTGATTTCATTGATAACAATTAAATCAGAATTCAAGAGTTCAGCCCAGCCCCACTAAGAATGTACATAATTACCTCCACACATTCAGAAATCATAATCCTGCCACTTATTAATATAATTTTGTACTTTGTCATTTAAAAGCAATTGTATTATTTTCATAATTAAAATCAAGGCAATGTTTCCTCTTCTCATCTATGTATCAAAAATGTTCTTTCCTTCTTGTCTACTGAAATATAGTTTCTAGGCCTGAGATATGATAAAGTCTTTCTCCTCACACCCTTGGGGACGTTATGAAAAGCAACATCCTGCGGCCATTGCTGACAAGTGCTGAACCACGTGACTGGGTTACAAAAGAGAAAATGTCATTGGGTTTGGGTTCCTTTTGGATCACCAAAGTAAAAACAGATTTGAGTTTTACCAAAAATACTCCCCGACCATTTTAGCACAGAGAAAGGTTCTTCCCTGTGTGAACACACTGAGCATATTCTGATTTCTCAAGCCAGGATCACCAAGGATTCTGGGTATGGGGAGAGCAGAGTCGGTTATGACACCAGCTTTGTCTTCCCGTGTGCGGATCACCATTCTCTTCTTCACTCTCCCATTTCCACCATCACCCACCGTTTCCCCAAATCCCAGCTCATCCATTTAATGCACATTCCCTGGGCACCTACACCAATAAGGGTGTAGGTATAGGACAACTTTGAAGGGAAAATACACTTACTCCTCTTTTGTTCTCCTCATCAAGGGAACCTTGCCGTTGTGTGTGTGAGGGGGCTTAGGGGAGTGCAGGTGTGACCGAGTACAAGGGGGACCCGCGAGACAGCCTGGGACCTCTGAGCTTGCCCACCATCATGCATTAGGACAGTATATAGAGGTCCAGAAGGACAGCAAAGCAACTTAACAAACAATCCCTTCTCTATTCTCCTTAAATTGCCACATCACAGTGCTCTGAGGGGCCAGAACATGCCTTTTATTAATCTCATTACCAAGACTCAATCCCTTCGGAACAAGACCTAAATCCCACCCCAGTTCTGACACAATAGAATTCTCAGAAGCAAAAACTTCTCAGGGAAAGAGCAATAAATCAGGACACAGCAGCTCCTCCCTGAATCTTCTCTAGCAAATGTCATATTTTCCAGGCAAATTGGAGCAGGCAGCAAAAAATGAGTGAGTTCAGGTTTCCCTGTGATGTGATTACTACCTTGGGGGAGGGAGAGGAGGGTAGATGGAGAGAAAATTTGATCCTACTTTGGATTTTTTTTTTTTAAATGCTGGCATTTTGGCAGTCTATCTACAAGTGCTTTCTGAATGCCAAGTCCACGGTAGAACTCAGCCAGAAACAGAGACCTCCGGTGCCTTGTGATAAGCCACTGTTTCACTCGCTCCGCGTTTCAATAGTGTCAGGTGAACAGAGCCTTGTGCTGCAACCTTAGAACTGGGAGAACAGCGGCTGCGAGGCAACTAAACACCAGGCCATCACAGTGCCGCACTGCCGGGCGGGGGTGGGGGAGGAGGCCTAGCTTTCTTCTCTTTAAAGAAAGATCTTGCTACTTCGCCCCTTTGCTTAACCTTTCCTTTTCTGCTGTGGACTCTACTCAGACTTATCAGTCAGTGGGCCAAACTGGCCCAGCTCATGCCACACCTTTGCCTAGGCAATTGTTCCCTTGGGGATTTTCAGGGGTGGAGGGCTTGACTTCTATATCCTCCATCCTGCATTTATACTTTGCAGAACCTTAGGCACACTAGCTTGAGAGACCAACAAACCAGACTTGGACTTTAGCTATGTGTTCTTGGGTAATGCACTTAGCCTCTCCGAACCTCAGTTTCCTCATCTGCAAAATGAGGAACATTATACCTGCCCTTCAGTGCCTCGATTAATAATATAATACATAAACTACTTACAATAGGGTCTGATATGCACAAAGCACTTGAATAGCAGGTATTGAATGCAGGTATATCATAGCAGATATACAAAACCATGGATTTTATTTTATCTGGAAGGTACCTTAAATGCTGTTAGCTCTTTTGGTAATGCCCTCTGATTAATTTGGTCCTCTCACAGATCCATCAGGATTCAACCCAAACCTCTCTGCATCTAGAAAAATCTTGCCCAACTTCACAAAGTTCCATACTTCTTGCTCCATGTTTCCAAAGCAAATTGAGTGTCTACACTGCAGCAATTCTTGCACTGTTGAAAGTAGTCATTTCCTTGTCTGTCAGCCCTACCCTGCCATACCCTGAGCACTTAGAAGGCCAGGGTGAGATTGTTTAGTGTGAGGGTTACAGGCCCAGACTTCTAGAGCCAGACTGCCTGGGACCAAATACTATCTCCTTTTGCCAGTTAACTGTTTGCCTCAACATTATCCCTGAAACTGGGAGTGATAATAGCAGTACCTACCTTCCAAGCTTAGCTTAAAAGAGTGCCCAGCACATAGTAGTCATGATAGAAGGGTTAGCTTTTATTATTATTCTCCTTTGCATCCTTAGAGCCTGAGAAATAGCAGATGCTTGACATGTGGGGATTGGAGGAACCAAAGAACCACTGCAAATTACAAGGAGAGTGAGCCATGCCTTTCATTCAGGGGCAACACATCATCTAATGGTTCAAGACTAACAAAACTGGTGTTTAAAACAGGATCTCAAAGAGATAGTTCATTGCAGCATTATTCACAATAGCCAAGATGTGGAAGCAACCTGAATGTCTATCCACAGATAAATGTGCTCTACACATATAATGGAACATTACTCAGCTTAAAAAAAGAAAGAGTAAATTTTGTCATTTGCTACAACATGATGAACCTTGAAGACACTATGCTAAGTAAGTAAGCCAATCACACACACACAAAAAAAAAACAAATACTGGGTGATGCCACTTACATGAGATACCTATCAAACTCACAGAATCAGTGAGTAGAATGGTGCTTGCCAGGAGCTGGGGAGAGGGAGGAAGAGGGAGTTGTTGTTCAATGGGTATAGAGTTCCGGTCATAAAAGTTCTAGAGATCTGCTCTATAGCAATGTGCACATAGTTAATGATACTGTAATGTACACATAAAAATTGTTACGATGATAAATCTGTTATGTATTTTTTAATCACAATTTTCAAAAATGCAGATTTAAAGTCACCCCCCAAAAAAACCAAAAACTAAATCAGGTGCATCCAGCTCAACACCAGGAACTCATTTCTGCCCACTCCCACCTCTGAAGCCCTGCTGGTCTGCACGGGTCAATCAGTACTCAGTCCAAACTGACACTGAGTCACGGTTTCTTCTGTATAACATTCACCCATGTCTCTAGGTCTGCACCAAGGTGTTTATTTTTACTGAGCACCCACTGACATCATTTGAGAATCCTGAAGCATTCAATCTGGAGAAGGCTGTGCAGAACGAATGACACCTGAAGTTAGAATGCTCTACAGCTTCACGTTCTCCTTACCCAAGAAGTAGTTTGCTTCCCAAACAAGTCCTCTACCAGATAGAAGACTTCTTTATTTCTCTTCATAGCACTTATCTCCACTGGCGTTATATAACATATTCATTGGATCATTGGTCTACTGCCTGCTAGCAGAATTTAATTCCATGAGAGCATAGATTTTATTGTGTTCACTACTATATCCCCAGCACCTAGAAGAGTTCTCAGCACATAGTATAGGTGGTCAATTAACATTTGTTGAATGAATGAATAAGTCCCCAGTAGAGAAGAGACAGGAAAAAATAGATTGTCCTTAGCCACAAAGGTAAAGGTGCTTAAGTTGAATAGAAAATCGCCTCTGGAGGAATAGAATTCTTTAATCTGTTCATATTGCATTATTTTATGTCTTTAAAGTCAGGCAATGCAGGCCTTAGTGTGGCTCTTCAAGACAGCAAATATCAATTTATGATATCTAGTTATACTTCTTTAACTAGATATGTCCAGAACGCACTGAACTTTATAGGTTTTTTTAACTACCAGATAATGTCAGAAATTGAACTTAATGACAAGAACCATTAGATGTAGGGAGAGATAGCAAGCAAATCACTCAGCTAGGACCAAGAAGACAGGTACGATTATATCCTGAGCCACATCACTTGAAAGAGAGGTGTTTGAATCACACAGACTTATAGTGTTACCCAGACGTGCATTTAATCAGCCTTCAAAATTGAGTCCTCACGCTTAGTTAAGACTCTTCTTCTTTCTTCTTAAAGCTAACAACATTTTCTATCAAAGGTGCCTGCCAGCTTTGTAAGGTTTAGGATCCTGGGACTGCAGAGTCACTGTTCATGTATCCTAATGCCATCTTTACATGCTTATTAAGAGAATAAACCACATTTTCCTCTTTCTGACCTGTGGCGATCTGGGTCTACAACCCTTAGGAAGGTACTATTCAAACTGAAGCTTCAGTTTGAGTGAGGATTATGGGCTTTACCATCTAATGGTATCCCTCTGCTAGCCCTCAGAAGATTATTTCATATGCTTCATTTGGGTTTCCTTATGGAATGCTGAGTCCATAGCTCTTTCTACAATGATAATTGGGGAAGCTCTCAAAAGCTTCAGAGGGAGAAGATACCAATGACATTTTCTCTTTATTTTTCTTCACAATGATCCCAGGGAAGAGGTTTGGGGGACACTTGATTGGGTTTATGATTCTCTTGCATCAACAAACAGCAACCAAATCTGTCAGTAGCTGACTTTGCACAGCAGTTTCAAAACCAAAAGAAACTTCCAATAGGAGTCTACTGACTCACTGCAAGACTGTTTTCCTGTTACATAACCCAGCCTCCCTTTCACCTTCCCTCCCAGAGATCATTCCGTGGGGAGGGATCATTTCCCTTTTCCTGCCCTGAGCAAGTGCCCCATGCATGCATCTGTAGTTTATAAGATTCCCCAGTCAGATTGGATGTGGCAGGAAAAGACTGTAGAGGGATCGGAGCGGGAGACAAGGATCTGAGGCTGCAAATTCTCTGCCAGCCTCGCTCCTAATCAGGGAGGGTGGCTCAAGGAGAGCTGAGACCAGGGAATATCACAGAGAGTGAGCACCTGTGTATAAATAAAATCCAGATTAAAAGCAAAATTATTTGCAACATTCAAGGGGAAATGGAGTGAAGAAAGGCCAGCAGGATGCTGCCAGCAGATAAGAGTGAAAGGAAAAGGGCTTCAGTCTCAGTGGTGGCAGTGGGCAGACCCATTGAACTGTGGCGTGTGACTTTAATGTTCACGATAACAAGGATAGAATAACAAAAGCTACCATTGACTCAGCACCTGCCTTGCCCCACCATGGCAAGTTCTTTCCATACCTTAACTCACTCAGGCACAATACCATGTGTGCAATCCTTTTAACCCCATCTCTCAGATGAGGCCCCAAGAAGTAGGGAGGTTAATGGCTGGAGCACAATCGTTTAGCTGCTAAGAGGAGCTGGGTTTCAACTCAGGTCTGTCTGACTCTGATTTAGCTGTCCTTGCCCTTGTGCAGGGCTGCTGTACTGGGAGCTTTGGAATGGCCTCTGGGTGGAGTATCCAAGTCCCAACCTGTGCCCTCCTTCCCTGCCATCTGCCCCTCAGGCTAATGCCTAGGGGAAAGGGAGGGGAAAGTGAGGAGGTGATTCCTGCTTTATTCCTCTCCTACGAGTGGCTTTGCTCTATTCCCAGAGATGGGGCAGATGGACCCCTGCTATGGGATGACAGGAGTAAAGAGAAGTCCAGAGGAGGCCGTTTTGCTATGACCTCTGCACAATATAGCTGCCCCAAGTCCGCTGGGCCTGCAGGATGCTCACCTGGACTTGGTCTTGATTGCTTTATTTTCCTGTGGGAAAGCTCAATTTGTCGGTATTTCTTCTGTTTCTAATAACACCCTAGTACAGCTCAGTGTTTGTGAGTCTCATACGCCTTCCCATGCACACCGCTTCCTTTGGCTGCCAGCGAGGAGAGTAGCTGAGAGGAAGCCAGCAAGCCCCAGGGCCATGGCTGCCTTGGCAGCAGCTCCGAAGAACACAGACATTCCCATTTGTCTTTTTAGTAGAATTGGTGGATAAATGCATTAACAAGAACAGGAATATGATAAAGGGAGGCAGAGAAAAAAGGGGTGAAGGAGAAACTCCTGACCAAATAAGAACCCCACATGAGCCAGGCATGGTGGCTCACACCTGTAGTCCCAGCTACTCAATAGGCTGAGGACAGAGGATTGCTTTAAAAATAAAAAAAAAAAAAAAAAAAAGAGAACTCCACATGGTACTCACCCTCTGTACTGCTAGGATGGTTTATACTGTGTGTCTTAGACTCACCCAGACAAGAATCTTCTCTCCTGTGTTCTCGGCACTTGGTACCACTTTGACAGAGCTTCACACACCATTTTGGTTTTCTGTGGTGGTAACAAAATACACTTCTCTTCCCACAGCTAACTATAAAAACGATGATGATGGCAGTTATCACGTATAGGAGACCCTGTGCTAAACACTTTATATGATGATGATAATGATTGGTGATAATCACTTTTATGGTTATCGTGGAATGTTTCATGTATCATGTAATAGTTTATCAGCAATGTCCTAAGTGATAAACAGATTAGTTCGCATATCAATATGTGAGTTAACATATTAATCCTTACTGTAAAACTAGGAAGCACTGTTACCCCATTTGATAGATGAGGAAACTGAAGAACAAAGAGTTTAAGTGACTTGCTCAAGGTCATGACCCTAAAAGGTGAGTATGTACCCTCCAGGAAACTAAGTTTCAGAGGGGCTAAGGAGCCTGCCCAGGTCAGATAGTGAAAAAGTGGTCAAACTTAGTCTCTAATCAAATCTGCAGTACTCTAGCTACTATATTAGATTAGCGCGCACGCTCGCGCTCTCTCTCTCTCTCTCTCTCTCTCTGCACACACACACACACACACACACACATCTGTCTTAGAAACTAGAAGTTTCTATCCAAGAATTTGGGATTCTTGATTCTAAGACAGCATTTCTTGTGCCTCCAAAAATTTCATATCTTGATACACACAAAAAAGCATTACATTTGAAGATGACTTGGGCCACATGGAAAAGGCGGTTTGAGTCCCCTTTTGACCCTGCCCTGCCACCTGTGAGCTGAAAGGATCAGTATTTGGCCTATCTGAAATCAACCCTGTTTGGGAAGTTCTGCCTTAAGGAAACGTTCTAGGCACATAGGCAAGGAGTGAACCTACCCCATCCTCTCCCCTTTTCACTTTCCCATTTCTCTGCTCCTTCACTTGCTCTGAATTTCGATTGTCCCCAGGAATAAGAAGAAATGTATTGAATAAAGTCAGGTTCACTACTAAAAAGAAAACAAATATGGCCCACCACCTGAAAGATTCCTGTTTCAACTTTCCTTTTTCTTTCCTCTTCCTTGAGGAAAGCAGAATGATAATAATTAAAAACAGAAGCATGAAGAGGCCCTGGGCATATTGCGAAGACCATTTGCCTAAAAGACTGCCACGCTGCAGAATCTACCTTTCCCGCCATGACTGAGCAGCAGCCACTGTCTTGCAATGCCGTGATCAAGGCCTCCCTGCTGGATGTGCAGCGCAGCTGGGTGACAGTGCTGGGCTTTCTTCTGAGCCAAAGTAGCGTGAGGGTCCCCATTTGGGGAATTTTTTTTTTTTTTTTTTGCCAGAACAAACATTGGCGCACATACCATCAGGTGCAGGCATGCCCTAGCAGAAGGGCACATTGTGTGACTGGCAACCAGTCTTCTTTGGCTTTTAGTTTTGTCTTTCTCAAATTCTGATTGACTTGCAACCACAGGGAGAGGAGTTCTGCTTCATTTCTGTATTATGTAAGGCTGGACGGCCCAAGGGCACAGGGTTTGTGGAGCTCCCTGGAGCCCAGGCTTGGAGTCAGTGGGTCCATTCCCAAAGCTGCCTTTATGCATGAGGAAGAAAGAAAAGAGGACAACAACTGTCAGCCTTCTCTTCTCTGCCTTTTCCCTTTGGAGGTTGTGCAGTGATAGATGCTCCGTAGACTCGGTTGCTCGTAATGCCAGATGCAATGCACATGTGTTGTCAAACTAGGATTAGTTTGTTATTTCTCCTTTAAGTAGGTTAAGCTTTTTAAAGCAGGGGTAATTAAGATTATGACTAGACAATGAATGAAAGAAATCATGGGGCTTAATGAGGGTACCATAGTTACCCTAGAATGGAAAGGATAACAAGTTTGCTGTTATTGGTATGAGAAAAGAAAAAGACACACAAAGATGGAAATGAAAGATACACAGATGAAACAGTTCCATCCACCAAACCCTGGTAGAATTGGGAGCACACCTGACCACTGATATAAATCACCCTCCCTCTGGGAACTGTCTTTAAAAAAGGGTTTTCTTCCCATTCTCCCCACTGCTTTATAAATTTTCTATGGTTACTAATATCAGAATACCATAAACATATCCTTACCTTCAAAGACAAAGGTGGTGATGATGTTAGCACACATACTTTCTGATCACAGGTTCTAGGTATCTCCCCAAAAGCACTTAGTAGCGAACAGAATGGCATGGGAGAAGAAACAAGAGCAATCAGAAAGGTTGTGCAAACCCTCTCTCAGCCAATTCTATCTCTAAACTGTTCTTCCAATCTGTCTTCCTCTCCCAGTACCCACTGCTGGTACTTTCAGTAGCCCTCTGTGCCTCTCTCCTGAAGCAATCAAGAGAATCTAGACCAGTCTTTACTGCTAATTGCTCCTCCCTCTGCTCTGTTCTTCACACAGATGCCAGATCAATAGCACTAAAAGGCCAACTTGTCCATGCCACGTCTCTGCTTAAATTCCTTCCTAGAGACACAGAAATTCCACCTTTAGGCGTATTTCCTGTAAGTAATATCTGCATGTTTTCAAAGAGAAAAATATTCAAATCAGCATTGTTTATTGACTGCAACATTAGTAAACTGATTAAATAAACCATGGTTCAACCACATAATTTGAAAACATGCAGCCATGGAAAACAATGAGATAGATTGCTCTATATCAGCACAATTGGCAGATTTAGTCTAAATGTGCCAGTTGTGCTGATATAGAGCAATCTCAAGATACAAAGCAAGAGTTATGTACTATGTGCCTTTGTGTGCAAAAAAAGATGAATAAAGGAGATGCTTATGCATAGACTATTTCTACAAAGAGACATAAGAGTTAATGATCATGGTTGCTTCCTGGGAGAGAAGCTATGGAATTGAAGATTGGGCATGGCTTTTTTATTGTATGCTCTTTGTAGATTTTAAAATCATATGTGGATACTTTTGTAATCAGAAACACTAATTTAAAAGATAAAAACAAAACCCTCCATGCAACGAAAGCGCTGATCACCATCTGGTAAAGGTACTTCATCCCTTGGCTCCAACCCACCTTCGATGCCTCCTTTATTGACTCAGGTCACACCTCACCACTGGGCAGGGCTGACCTGCTCCTGCTGCCCCATAGCATTCCACACATACGCACACAGCTGGGCCTCTTCATGTACATGTTGACGATTCTAACAGCACCCGTTTCATAGAGATTTTTGAGAATTAAATGAGATAAAACATAACAGGTGCTTATAACAATGCCTAGCAAATAAGTTCTCAATAAATGTTAGTTGCTATTATTATTTTATCCTAAGGGGGTCCTTCTCTATAGAAAGGCCTTTGTTCTTCTACAATATTTTCTTCAAAAAAAAAAAAGGCCTTTGCTCCATTCTCTGCCTGGTAAGGCTACTTACACTCCAAGGCTTAGCTCAAATAGCACCCTCTCTGTGTTCTTCACAACCTCCAGTCTCTGAACACTTTGTTCAGACCTTTGTCTAGCACTTTTCATATTGTATCATAATAAGCAACATACTGGTCTACTATCCAGCCACTATGGGCTACATAGAGCAAGGACTGTGATATATATCTTTTTCTAGAGTCTAATATAGTTCTTTGATAATTATTTAGAGAATTTAGTGCAATGAAGGCAGTACAAAAATCCCCAGGAGATGTAGCATATACGTATGGCAGCAATCAAAATCCTCTCGCAGTGTGTCTGCTAATGGTTTCCCCACTGTGTGACACTAGAGGAAACTTCTGGGAAACAGGGATTAGCATTAGTGCCAAGACTCCCCCCAAGGTGATCTAAGCACTTCACACCATTTTGGTTGTCAGGCCTCATTGTTCACAGCTCATCTTTCTTGCCAGAATGCTGGGCCAGCTTTTAGTACTTAGCAATATAGATTGTGAGCTAACGCTTGGCTGGTGTCTAATTTAAAAGATTGACTATACATTAAAAGCCTTAGAAGACAAAAAGAAAAAGAAGACTTGAATAAACCATTACGAGAGAAATCTCTTGGCTGACTATTGTTTTGGATTTGATTCACTAATATTAACACAATAGCATATTCTATTGTCCTCCTTGCTCCTGTGGGGAATGATATATTATTCAGAGGTACAAAACATGATTCCAGAGTTAAAATATCTGAGGGGGAAAAGGTTATTTAGGCTGATATCTCTCCATGGATAATGTGCCATCAGCATCATCTGGACGTACTTGTTAAAGACTCAGGTTCTCAGACTCTACCCAAGGTCTCCTTATTAGAATCTCTGGCATGAGGACCCTAGAATCTGCTTGTTCCTACAGGATGCCTCACTGATTCTTAAGCACATTAAACCTTGGGGGCCACTGAGTTATAATGACATTCAAGAAATTCAGCTTGAATAAGAAAGAAAAACAAATATAAAGATCTCAGGAAAGGATGAGCTTCACCTTCTGTGAGCCGCTCCCCATCCCGTGGGCCTTTCAAGCAGGGATTCCGTAAGTTTGGTTTTGTTTGCATGGCCCATGCTTGCAAAGAAGTCAAGGATATGTGTGATTCCGACACCTGCAAAGAATTGAAGTGTGGTTTGCTAGTGAATGATTCTCTTTCCCTTTAGGCTCCACATTGAGCTTCTCAATTCTAATTCGAGCTACCCTTTCCTAGGTGTCAGGCCGGAGTGGGGGCAATGGTCACAGGAAGAAAAAGGGAAAGCAACAGAGTTTGTCTTTAGTCTCAAGTAAGAAAGCAAATAACAAGGACAGAATCAAAATCATTCTGTCCCCGTTGTGCCAACTTGCCTTGCGCTTTTAAATTCCTTCTTTTTGAGTAGATCCAGCTGCCCTTTCAGTCCCTCTGTACACTAAGTGCATGGCATGAAGGTGATAATCAAAAGCAATTCACTTCACTAAGCACATTCCTCTTCCCCGCGGTAAACAAGTCAGTTCAGCTGGTTTGGGAGTCATCGTGCTTCGTAAATACATCTACATATTAACAGAGATTTACTGCAAAGCTATAGTCTCTAATACAAAGAGTATTTGTTTTTAAGTCAGTATCTTGGTTTAAGACCTATTTCACCTTTTCTTAGGTGTACAACTTACATTAAGCAAGTTACTTCTCTCTCAATTATAATTTTCTTATCTACAAAATGAGAATAAGAATTCACACTTCAGATTTTTGTTATAAAGAAAGAAATAATATCAAAAAAGAACTTATAAGATTGTCTTGTACATAGTAGCTATTTAATAACAAGTCATTAATTGAATTGTCAATAACAAAGCATCTATTGATTTCTACTATGTGGCATCTAATGAGCATCTAATGTGTTGCTATGAGAAATACCAAGAGTAGTACAGGTCATGCTTGAGCCACTGTGGTGCTTGTTAACAAGATAAAAAATGAAAAATGTTTAGCAATATTGTATAAAAATTATAGCAATATTGTATAAAAGTTATTTAAGTCATACAAAATACATCCATGAGGCAGTATGTGATCAATTGCTAGAATAAAGATAGAACTAAAAAATGCAACAAACAAAAGAAAGTAAGAAATAATTCAGAGACCAGAAGAGCAATTTGCTAAGAACACCTTGAATATTATTGGCGCTTTGTGGAAGTATATCTTAATTCATTTGACAGATGTATCCTGAGTGCCTACCACAACTAGGCACTGTTCTAGCCTCTGAAATGCAGAGATAAACAAGACTGAAAAGGTCCCTGTTTCCTCAGTGGCAGGTTAAAAAAAGGGAATAAACTCATTTTCACAATTCATATAATTTCAAGTAGTCTGTGATAAGTTCTATAAAGGAGAGTAAAGCAGGAAAAGAGATTAGAGTGAGACTAGCTGGCGGTTATTCTTAGAAATAGAAAGCCAAGGAAGTCCTCTCTCCAGAGGAATGGTTGATCAGAGACCTGAATGAAGTAAGAGTCGGCCAGGAAAATATCAGAAGGAAAGCAAGGCAGCGGCAGGTGCAAACGCAGGACTAAGCATGGCATGCAAGATCCTGCAGGAGGGAGGCGAACCTGAGGGCAGTGGCCAGAGACAAGGGCAGAGAGGATGGTGGGGGCCAGATTACACAGGACCCTCTTGCCCATCAAAAGGAAATTTTATTCGCAGTTGTGTTGTAAGCCTGTTGCAGGATTTTGAGCAAGAGAATGGCATAATTTAATTATTTCCTTTACAATGACCACATGTGGAGAACAAACAGCATAAATACGAGGCCAGTTAGGGGGTTAATACACTGGCCAAGGAAAGATGACGAATGGCGTAAGCTCTTGGAGGCCAGCAAGGGAACTACAAATATAGTCATTAAAAGGAGAAATTACAAAGATTCTCAAAAGGAGAAATGATGAAGAAATATGACAAGATGGCAGATGACATAAGATGATAAAGATGAAAAATAAGAAATGAATTAGAGCTGGGGTGAGAAACAGAAAATTCAGAAAAAGATTATTTGGGTAATAAAGTATAAATACCTGGAGTCCGGAGCCTGCACACTTGAATTTGAATCTCAAGTCTACCATTTACTATCCATATGCCTTTGAAAGTGTTACTTAACCTTAACCTTTCTAAGCCAGTTTCCTCACTCATAAAATAAGAATAATGAGATCTATATGACAAAGTTGTAAGAATCAAATGAGAAAACATATCAATTTTCAAAAAATATTTATTTTTTTGTACCCTCAGTTGAATTTATACTTTACTCGTCCACTTTTAAGAACAAGAAACCCCTAAATTCCATCATTTAGAAGCACGTGTAACTTCCTCATAAAGCTTTTGTTTCAGTGGTTCAATAATAGCAGTTTATTTTTGCTAATTATTGTATTCTCCAACAATAAAAGAAGAGTTCTGAAAACTGGACTAGCATTATGGCAAGAAGGGAGGAGATATCCAGGCAAACGGTGTCATGTGGTCAGATCACCTTAAGGAGAATCCCCGCACCAAACCCTACTTGGCAGATGGCTCAGTCTTGGGTCCACCGCAATTGTGGACTGTTAGGAGGCATATTGTGGGGCGATTTTGATTGTCTGGGACATGTATAGGGGGAGTCGGGCTTTAACGTAATCAAAGCATAAACTGTATAGGGCTTTATGGATTAAGGTCACAGCCCCTCAATGAATACATAATGCCGTAAAGATGATTCCCATTTGCTCATCCAAAAGGGGAAATGGAACAACAGAAGGGAGATGGCTTTTATTTCCATTGTGCTGTACTAAGTGACTCTAGGACTCACTGCAATTTCCAGTTAGGGGCTCCCTTGTAGCACAGCTTCCTATTCATCGTGCAGCATGTAAGAAAATGAACAGTTTTCTAAAAATTAGAATAAACTCTATGAAGCAGTTGAAGATAAAATGTTGAGTTAGAGTCTCCAGGTATGAGATACATCTCAAGGCTTGGTCTTTAATACTGTCGGAAGCATTTTATGGACACACTGGGTGCTGATGTATGCCATTTCGTCCTAGGGGACAATGCCTCAGAGCAAAAGGAAGGGGCTCTAGCTTCCTGCAAGGAGGATGGCAGATTCCCCATTCACTCGTGTCAGGAAAATTGTGTCAAGGTGCTAGATGGTGCTCAGCACCATCCTGAGTGCCAGGACTACAAAGCAGTATTTTATTGATACTATATTCCTCAGTGGTTTAGAATCTAACGTGAGCTTGAATGCTGGAGGGTTTTACCATTGGTTTGCATCCTGGAAACTGACTGTATATGTGGCAAGGAGGTAAGTGTCCTTCCTCGTCCTGTCTGGCTCTTACCTGTCTGGCATTCCTCTTACCCCTTGTATGCCTGTATCTCACGGTCCAAACAGCCCCATTTACCTTCTGTCCTTCCTTCCTCTCCCAATGCATAATTCAATTTATTTATTCATCACTACCTTTCATGTGCTTTGCAGATAAATTTCAAAATTTATCTGAACCCTGTTATCTATTTAATGCATTTTTCTCCCTATAGGTAATGAATTGTCTCAACTCCCTTAAAATGTACATGGTATATGCAGTTAGTGTCTGGTCATCTGTATCCCTGAGACTAACCTTTCTGTTCTACAGAATCTGAGTTTATAGTGTTATTCAGTATAGTTCCTTTCTTCAGGCACTTCTGAAAGTATCAAAAGTAGAATAAAATTTAGGTTTTTCAGTTAAGAAATAAATTGATAAACATTTTCTCTTCCTCTGTATGAATATTTCAAGTACCTTTATATTGTTTTGCCATCCCTACAAAGGCATCTATAGAGTACTCAAACTTTACTTATCAAATAAATATTTATGAGCTTCTATTACATGATTAGGTGATAGAAATACAAAGACAAAAGGATATCATGCAAGTCCTCAAGGACCCTAACACCTAGTAGGCAGAAACTAAATTGGTTTTAGGCAGAGAAACTGCCCAATAAAGATCCATAAAGGCAGGAAACAGAGTTACCTTGCAGCAGATTATTATTTTCAATCTCTGAAGAATCATTTGAGGATGATGACTTAGTTATAAAAATGTAGGTCTGGGAAGAAGCCATTGCCCAGAGGTAAGGCGCATAATGGGAAGTACTGCGGTCTCCCAGGGAGAGGTTCTTTACACTGTCAGTTGCGATGCAGAGCTCCTTGCTGACTAGAGGACACCGATGCTCATAAGAAGCCCAGAGCCTTCTGGAGGGAAGGGACCCACATGACAATATCAGCACCAAAGATACAAAGATAGGAAAACAGGAAATGCTGGGCCAGGTGGCTCTGACTAAGGGTCCCCAATGGAGAACCGCTGGCGGTCAGTGAGAAACATGGTTTTAGCACAAGGACCTAAGGGTTCATGGAGAGAAGTACACCAGGAAAACTGTCTTACTGAAGTGCCCTAGAGTGTATCAGTGACAAAGGAGCTAGACGGTTGGAGGAAAGTGCAAAATTCATATAGCAACCCAAAAACTAGGGTCCCAAAGCAACACTATTTTTAGTGCCACATGGATACAGCAGAGAGTATTTGCCTTCCTTAGTCATTGTCACTGTTCTCTTCCCTGACCTCTTATATTGGCAACCATGATTTGAGGCTCACAGATAATCTATAGTTATATCGCTCCAAGAAGTACAAGTGAAGTGTAGAACTTAAGTGAGTAATAATCATGAATGATAACAGTCTTGCTTCGACTTTGTGGGTTAACTGTTGTGCTTTGTGTTAAGATAACGCCAATTTAATTTTTAATGTTGTGAATGTGATTGTGTTTTCTAAGAGGTCAGAGAATGGAAATGAGAATGATTACAATATCATCTCCAGCATAATCTAGACATCACAGAAAAAATAAGGCTAAATATGTTATTTAAATGGCAGCTGCAAGCATACACACAACTGGTTTGGAGAGGCACATAACCCAAACAGAGCATATTGTTGGTACAATATTGGTACAGTATGCAGAAAAGAATCTGGGGTTGGGCATTGTAGAGAAAGGGAGATGAAAGCTCACATGGAGAGTAAATCTCAGGTCCAGAATGAAATAGGTAAGTACTTCTAAATCAATCAAAAGGTTTTTTATCTCCCAAAAAGACACCAATAAGGGAGAATTTTGATAACAGATGTGTTGGCCCCTTAATAGAGCAGATTCTTTCCGATCTTACTAATGATCATGCTTTCTATAATAAAGGGATACATTGGATCATGATAAGAAAAGAAACGTTCCCCCCTTGATCTTAGGTATTTGGATTTGAAAAATGAATTTTCAATTCATGTTCTTGATTTCTATGAGGATTTTAATGAAACTACAGAAAATACAAAAGATAATTGATATCTTGTTCAAGTAAAACCAGACTTTGCTCATCTACCTGCATATTCGGTACTATTCAAGTATAAATTTTGGAAAATTCCACTCTATAAACTTATTATCAAAGCAAATGAAAATACCTTACCTGCTAAATGCCCTATACACCTTGTACACATTATTTTGCACTTGTCAAATCGGTGAAATGATTGTCCAAGGTTCAGTGACAATTTAGAGGCAAAATGGGGCCATAATCAATGGGTTTAGATGGCTAAGCCCAAGTATATTGTGTTGAGTTTTTACAATTTGGGGGTCCACTATCACTTTGCCCCAGTTTTTTCAAAGGCTCTTTCTTTCCTGTTAAGAAGCTGCCACCACCTTGTACTTGTTAGTAAACAGCCTCGCCTCCCAGTCTTCCATTAGTTTAGGAAGACTTTCTCTAGGTATACCAATTCCTCTGAAAACTGGCCTATTACCTCTCTGACTGACTTGGATAAGATTTCTTTTGAAGGTTCTTCTTTCCTCTTCTTAAGAAAGTAGCTATCACCTCCCACTTTTGCTTTGTGTTCTAACAGAACTGAGTTAGCATCCTAGCTTCAATATATGTTCTTGATCAAGATATTTAACCTCACAGAGCCTCGGTTTTCTTATCTAAAAACAACTTTTCAAGGTTGTTGAGGAGTTATGTGAAGTACCTAGCATTTATATACAACAACAGCAATAAAATAAGTATCACAATCAAGCAATATTTATTTGTTATAGTATTCTAGAATTCCTCTTACTTAGCCATGGACACTTACCCTTATTCCCAGAATAATTTAAGAGAGAGAGAAAGAGAGAGATTGATTGATTGAATTTTATGGAACCCAAATAACACAAAAGATACTTCCAAATATCCAGCTTTTAGCTGGCTAGCCATTAAAAGATAATAAAGAGCTCAGAATGAATCTTTTTCTTGCTCACTAAATTCTAGAAGTATTCAAATAAAATATTGGACTTTTTGATTCTAGTTCCCACCTGCTCAGCTTGCATCTTATTTCCCTTACAACAGGCTTAAAAGAAAGAGAGCAATGAGCAATGGAATGTCTGGGGCAGATTTCGGACACAGGAGATAAACTCCTGTGTCTAAACTTGCGCATATGTCAGCCTATATCTCATTCTGATCTTCATAGTAAAAGTACATTCCTTTGGTTTATCCTCACTTGATCTCTTCCATTTCCCCACTGAGGACTGACCAGGCTCTACTTCAGCCATACCCTCGATAGCGAAATGAATTCCATCTTCCTTTTCAGTGGGGTGTCATTTGTCAACTGGAATAAGGGCCTCGATTGTGAGGGGGAAGCCCTTCATATCGGTAGACAACTCCTGGCTATCAACACCTCACTCTTGCCTTGTGCCTGATACCCAGTCCAGCTAGCTAGGTGTCAGAGGTAACATTCCTCCTGGGGGATCCAATACCCTTTGTGGTGACCCTTTGACTCTACTTCATGATTTCCATTATTTATCTCTGGGTATTGAGGAAGGTGAGATTTTTAAGCTTACGAGGAGTGGGAGGGAAGAAACCAATTGGATGTCACTCAGCACTCACAAAGAAATGGATTATGTATTGTTGTATTTGTTTTAATTTCTGCTACTCCACATCATACTGTGCTGTCTGGTGGGGCTTGATGACTTCCTGGGCCCCGTTCAACTTTTTAAAATAACAGTTGTAAAGCAAATATGGAAGTATGCGCACACACACACACACACACACACACATTCTACAATGATAGAGCACTGTTAGTAGCTCAGCTATGTGCCCTGCCCTGCCCTTCTCCAGATGTAAACCACTGTCCTAACCTTTGTGATAATAATTATTAATAGTTTTATCATTTACATATGTTATCCCTTAATGATGTTCAGTTTTGCCTGCCTTAGAATTTATATAAATGGAATAATACTAGCTTTTCTTTGTGACTTGCATATGAAAAAATGCTCATTGGCCATTAGTCTATCTTCTTTTGAAAAGGTCTGGTCATGTCTTTTGCCCATTTTTTTAATGGGGTTGTTTGCCTTTGCCTTGCTGATTTGCTTGAATTCTTTGTAGATTCTGGTTATTACCCCTTTATCAGATATATAGAATGCAGATATTTTCTCCCACTCTGCAGGTTGTCTATTCGCTCTATTGATTGTTTCTACTCAATAAATGGTACTGAGAAAATTAGATAGCCACATGTAGAAGACTGAAACAGGATCCGCACCTCTCACCACTCACAAAAATTAATTCACAATGGATAACAGACTTAAACCTAAGGCATGAAAGTATAAGAATTCTAGAAAAAGAGGTTGAAAAAACTCTTATAGATACTGGCCTCAACAAAGAGTTTATGAAGAAGACCCCAAAGGCAATCACAGCAACAACAAAATTAAATAAATGGGACCTGATTAAATTAAAAAGCTTCTGCACAGCCAACATGATATTACTGTAAATGTTACCTTTTTAAAAAAAATTTCAATTTCCAATCGCTCATTGCTAGTATACAGAAATAAAATCGATTGTTGTGTATTGATCTTCTGCCCTGCAACCTTGATGAACTCATTTAAATAAAGACAGTTATGTTTCTTCCTTTCCAATCTGTACACATTTTATTTCTTTTTTTGCTTTATTGCATTGACAAAGACTTCCAGAAAAATACTGAATAAGATTGACGATAGCAGACATCATTACTTGTTCCCAGTCTTACGGGAAAAGCATTCAGTCTTTTGCCATTATGATATTAGCTGTAGTTTTTGTATATGCTCTTTGTCCAGTTAAGGAAGATTCCTTTTATTCCTGGTTTGCTGTGAATTTTTATCCTCAATGGTTGCTGAAGTTTTTCAAGTGCTCACTGTGCATCCACTAAAAAGATGATGTCTTTTTTCTTCTTTATTCTGTCAATATTGTGAATTATATTGATCGATTATGGCATATTGAAGTAGCTTTACATTACTGGAATAAACCCCACTTCTTCATGATGTATTATCCTTTTATATGTTGCTAGATTTAATTTGATAATATACTGTTGAGAATTTTTGTGATCATGTTCATGAGGAATATTGGTTTCTTCTGTCCTTTTCTTGTAATATCTTTGCCTGGTTTTGGTATCAAGAATAATGCTGATCTCATAAAGTGAGTTTGGGAGTGTATTTTTCTCTTTTATTTTCTGAAATAGTTTATATAAAATTCATGTTACCTCTTACTTAAATGTTTTGTATAATTTGTCAGTGGAATTATAGTTTTCTTTGTTGGAAAGCTTTTAACATATGTATTCAGTTTCTTAATAGATATGGGACAATTCATGTTATCTATTTCTTTTTGAATGAATTTTAGTAATTTATATCTTTCAAGGAATTTGTCAATTTAATCTGAGTCACAGAATTTATAAACATAGAGATGTTCATGGTATTAATATTCCTTTTTTCTTTTCTTTTCTTTTCTTTTCTTTTTTTGAGACAGAGTCTCACTGTATTGTTGAGGCTAGAGTGCAGAGGCATCATCATTGATCACTGCAACCTCAAACTCCTGGGCTCATATGATCCTCCCACCTTAGCCTGGCTAATTCTACTTTTTGTAAAGACAAGGTCACACTATTTTGCTTCAGCTGATCTCCAAGCCACTATCCCCACACCCAGCAGGAATCATGTTTCGAACTGTATTTTAAACAAGAACCCCCAAAGATTCTGATGTTGATGGTTCTTGATGGGTCTCTAGGAAATCCCAAACTATAATATACAAGGTATTCATCATCAGTAGGAGGCAGCAATTCCAACATAAGGTTTAGGTTCGAATAGGGCTCTTATGATTTGCCTAACTCAAGTATGTCTCATCATACATGAAATCATTTGAATATGTTAACTTAAAAATAATTTAATTATTAGAACAAACTTTGGCTGTTCAGGAAACTCAACAGCCACTTTAAATGAGTAAATGGTGGGTTTTCATTTTCTCCAAACGCACTTTTCTAAATCTCTGTTTATATTTCAAATAATTATGAACATTTCTCAGAATAATGTATTAAATACTTGATTATTCTTAATCAAAAGAAGTTACTGTAGTTCATGTGATCCTGAATTCAAAATAAAATTATGGAAATTTCAGGAGATGATACCACATGTTTTCTAGATGTCCTTTAAAATTGATGATTGATTCATATACTCTTGCTGACTTGAGCAAAAGCAAAATAGGGCTCAAGAAATGATTTAAGCATCTAAGCTTTTAAAATTCAGTTGTCTATTGACTCTAGTTTGCTAAATGCCAAGAGAAATGAGTTGGAAAATGCCCAGTGCCTATTGTTTTTCTGAAGGTTCCAAAATTTATGACTAAATTATTTCTATAAGTCTAAGACCATTTTTTTCTGTTTCCATAATGTTTAAAGTAATGCCACCATTATACTGGATTCGAAAGGATTCATCTGTATTTTAAGGTATGGCTATAATTATCCAGATATGACTTAATAAAATAAAGATGGTTGAATAAAAGAGGTGCTAAGAAATATTTGTTGAAGGTCCACTTTTTATCTTAATGAAGAGTTTTTCCACAAATCTAAATTTACCTTGAAGTCCTCTGAAGTCAGATTAATTTTCCTAATCTCTTATTGCCTATTAAATATCCTCAAAGCACCCGTATGCTGCTCTGTAAAAAATCCCTTCTCTAATATACCACCTAAAGTTAGGGCTGAGATGATAAATTATGATGCCACTCTTATCTAAAATGAGTGAATCAAAGCAATCAATATAAAATCAAACATTCATTAGAACAAGTACTAACTAAGCAATACTAAATGCATAGCAGTTGAGAGATAAAAAGAAGTAATGCCTTCTGTTTTTAAGGAAATTGTACTATCAAAGGTTGTGTATATATAAGCACTAACCATCAGGTAAGAAGATGGAATTTTTTAAAGTACCATTACTTATATACTTAAAAGAGAATAACTGAAAGAAGAAGGTTCCTTATAAGCTGAACTCTGACAGGTATAAGAATCACAAATATGTCTGTTTTGGCCCTTCCTTTATTCTTGGTTCCTAGCACAGTGCCTACAACACAATGGGTACTCAGTAATATTTGTCTTCTGACTATAAGCCCAGTGGTTAAGAACATGGGCTTGGAAGTCAGACTCATGTAGGTCAAAATCCTGCCTCATCCACATAGATATACACTAAGACTTTCATTAAAGGAAATATTACCCAGTTTATTCTTCTTTCTAAGTTGTAAGACATGAATTCAAAAGACTTCTATTTCTAAAAATCAAATCTACTCTCATAAATCAAGATTGCTACCAATGAAAATAGCTAAAAGGTTATGTTTTAGACTTTGAAGGCAACTCATAAAGAAGAGTTTCAGTATTTGGAGGATGTAACATAAACTCCTGTATGTGCAGAATGAACACTTGAATGAGGATAATGCTTTGGGATATATAAACTCTAGTATATTTTTTTAAATTCAGTCTCAGTCACTGATGCGAGAAGGCTAAATTTACTAAAAAGTGGAATTATTTGGCAAAAGCCTTATTATAAATGTTTATATAGTTTGATTTATTAATTCCACTTCTGAGAATCTATCCTAAATCAAAACCCAGAGTAATTCATTGAATTTCTTGAAACAATCACAACAAAAGGAAACAACCTAATGCCCAATAGAAAAATTATAATAAAATTATAGTACACAAACATCATTTGCTATAATTATAAGAAGAGTTTTGACAAAGAAAATTGTTTTGTCACATTGCAAATCAGAAGCACATAATAAAAATTATGTATGTGGTAATCATTAAACTGTAGAAAAATATATGTAGAAATAGCACTGAAACTACCACAATTTGAAAATAGAGACTGTCAGATTGAGTAAAAATAAAAGACAAATTCTTCAGACAACAGGAGCAACTAAACAATAACAGACTAGTTTAAAGTTAACAGTTTAAAATGTATTAGGCAAAGACAAAACAAGTTTCAAGGCATTAATTTAATAATAAAAAGGAGAATTCAAGGAAGAAAGCACTAAGTCAGAAAAAGATACACACGTGTGTATATGTGTGTATGGCATAATATCTTATGCCAGAGTAGGGTAAACAGTTTAGTATTGCCAAGTGTAAATAATTTCAGGAGACTCTAAGCTACAATGGTGGTCCCTAGTTGTCTGGTACCCAGCCCTGGGATAATCAAGGCGGAGGAGTACTGCTCCCTGAGGAGTACAGGCCAGGTAGAGGAAGTATGGTTGTGGCTCTGGATTAGTTTGCATATCAACAGCATGCTCCTGGCTGAGCTCTTTGTATATCTAAGAACTGGCTAGCACCAGGAAGGTTAGTCTATACCCAGCCAGAGAGGTTTTTTAAGATGTCAAAACATCTTAAATGACATACAGAAAATTACACACACACACACACACTATATATATATATAACATATATATATATATATATAATAGCCACCTTGGCAAAGGATCCTCTAGTACTTCTTGAGCTTCAGATAACTGCCATCCCAGCCTCCATAGGATTGTAATCTCATGAGTGACCTCCAAAATTATCTAACCAGCTGAGTTCATCCTGAATGTGATCTATGAAACCAATAAGAGATAATAAATGAAGATTGCTGTTTTAAGCCACAACAAAATTTTAGGCTTATTTATTATGCAGCATTAGGTTACTAATGTACTCTTTCAATAGGAATGTGGCAGAGATGTAGGAACATTTAGGAAAAAAATCACATTAGGTATAGAGAAAAACAGATATTGGTTGAGAATTTCTCCAAAACTGATGAAAGTCATCTTCTATTGAATCCAACAGCTTAATAAATTCTTAGTAACGATAAAAGAAAAAAAAATCGTAATGAAACTGCAGAACAACAAAGATAAAGAGAAGATCTTCAGGGAAGCCTAAGAGACAAACATAAACGATATTCAAAGAATCTAAAGTATGACTGACAGAGGAATTTTCTATAGCAACAGTACTATAGAACTCAGAAATCTATGAAATGAGTTCACTTTTGCTGAGAGAAAGTAACTGTCAGTTAGAATTCTATACTAAAAAAGTCTATAACTAAAGTGTTATTAAAAATGAAGGTGAAATAAAAATGTCTTCACTGAAGCAAAAACTTAGTAAATTTGCTATAAACAAAATATCACTAAAGGAAATTCCAAAAATATGCACTTCAGGCACATGGAATGTGATCTCTAATGGAAAATTTAAAGTACAGAAGGAAACGGTAATATAGATGAGCTCAAGCAACCATTGATGGTATAAAACAACAATATTAATGTCTTTGTGGATTCAAATAAAAACAAGAATAAGTTAGAATTTAAAGACATTTATAGGATATAAACAGGGAGCAGGTGGCTGGAATCAATTGTGCTAAGGTTCATGTATTGTTTGGAAAAAAGAGTAAAGATTTTAATTAAATCTAGATCTCAGTTATTTAATATGCACATTAAAATTTCTAGAAAAATCTCTGGAATAATACCTATTTTATTATTTGATAGATCTAGCAGCTATAAATAAGATTGATCCAAAATAGTAGGGAAAAAAATCACTTGAAAAGAAAACAAGAAGGGAAAGAAAAGGAAACAAAAAATGGAATGAAGAAGCAGCACAAAGTAAGTGTTCGAAAAAATATCAAAATATGTGTGCATAGAAATTAAAATTGTACACTTATATAAATAGACATTAATCTTTAAAAGATATATATTGAACATTTATAGACATATATAGTAATTATATCTATACATTGTATAGTAATTAAAATAAATCTTAATGAACTAAATGCTCCCATTAAAAGGCAAAGATCTTAAGAATACATTTAAGAAAAAAAATCTACATCTAAAATATATGTTGGAAAAAATACCAGGAAATACTGACTAAAAGAAAAGTGGGGTCATTATAGTAGTATTGGACATAATAGATTTTATGACAAAAAGTATCATTAAATAAAATATTTACTACATACTCATGAATAGGAAATTAACAGTTATAGACTTGTATACTTCTAATAACAGGGTCACAACACATGTAAAGTAATAAGTAATAGACCTCAAGGAGAGAGAGACAAATCTGACATAGTAGTGGAATAGTTTAACAGAACTCTCTCAGTAATTGACACATTTAGCAGGAAAAAAATAATGAGAACATAGACAATTTGAATAAACAATAAGATTTATCCAATGTTAGTCTAGAGAACACACCCAACAACTGCAGAAAGCACTTTTTATCAGGCATATGCGAAGCATTTACCAAAACTGACCACATATATAAGCAATTCTCAACCAACTTAAAAAGATTGGAAGCACAGACTTTATTCTCTGACTACAATGTGATTAAGTAAAAAATCAATACTAGGATGATAATGAAATAAAACCTTAGAAACAGATACCTTTCTGTAGTCATTCACTATGTGATAGAGATAGTGTCACAAAGCACCCATACCTCACCCCACATGCAAAACTCAATTCCAGGTAGATTTAACCACCACATATGAAAGGCAAACTACAACACTTTTGGAAAACAATATAGGAGAATATTTTTATGACCTCATGTAGAAAAGGATTTCTTAAACAAAATACAGAAAGCACAAATCAAAGACACAGATTAGTAAATACGACTGCTAAAATTAAGAATTTTTGTCTATCAAAAGACTCCATAAAGAAACTAAAAAATAGATATCAGCAAAAAATATAACCAATGAAAAATCATGTATTAATAATATATAAATAATATTATGATTCAATTTTTAAAGGACAACCTAATAAGAAACTGGGAAAAAATGAATTTCACAGGGGTAAACTGGGCACTGTGGCTCATACCTGTAATCCCAGCTACTTGTAAGGCTAAGGCCAGAGTTTGAGGCTGCCGTGAGCTATGATTGCACCACTGCACTCCAGCCTAGGTGATAGAGCAAGACCCCATCTTAAAAAAAAAAAAAAAGAATTTCATAGGAGCAGAAACAAAAATACACATATAACAGAAGATGTCCGGTCTAATTGATAAATCAGGACATTGCAAATTAAAATCACAGTAAGATAACATTTATATCCATCAGACTGATACAAATTTAAATGTATGTCAATACCAAGTGCTAATTAGAATGCAAAAGAAAAGGAACTTTCATCCACTGCTAGAATTAAAAATTAAAACAATCATGTAGCAAAAAATCTGGTATTACCTAGTAAATGTAAACATACACGATTATAACCCACCAGTTGCCCTACTAGGTATAACCCAAGGATGTCTTCTACATATGTACACCAGGATACATATATGAAAATATTTACAGTTGCATTGTACATAATAGTAAAAACCTAGAAATAATTTAAATGTCCATCATTGGTGAAATGGATATATGTAAGTTGTGGAATATTTACAAAGCTACCACCAAAGAGATGAAATAAATAAGCTAAAGCTATGTGCATCCATGTGGACAAATCTCAAAAAATCTAGCATCGAGCAGAAAGGGAAAGAGTCATTAAAAAAATGTAGTGCATATTGTTGGTGGTAAAAACTTTAAAGAAAATCAAGGGAATAGTTAACACACATGTCAGAAGAGGTCAGTTACAAATGGCAGGAACATGGAAATTGGGCTAAGGTGTTGGCCTCTTTCTCTGCCTGGGTGATGAGTACACAGATATCTGTCTTATGATTTTAAAACTACACACATACATTTTCATATCCTTTTTCTTATCTAGATATGTGCTGCATTTTACAAAAAACACCAAGAAATATTTCTTTTTTTTAAAGAAGCAAACCTCTGAATACACTAATGTACCTAGTAGGGCTCTTAGTTGAAAACAAAAGAATTGACTCTAATGAACTTGAGCAAAAAAATTAGTTCTGTAAAGTTTATTATGTGGTTACTGACTTTCTATTAGACCAGCTATCCCAACTTAAAGGCTATGCAGACAGAAATAATGCCCAAATTATTCTGCTAGATAGTCCCTGTGGAAATGCTACTTTAGCCACCACAGAGTAAATACTACAGCTGGGCCCACTGGAAAGTGGATATTGTCACTCGAGTCTCTGGAAGTTCCACAGTCTTGCTCCCACCAGCATTGAAGTGCATTTCCAGAGCACCTGCTTCTTTGTGGCAGCAGTTTCAAAATAATGGAAAATAATGTGCCTAAGTCATACACTGGACAAGTTGAGCACAGCAAAACTCTACCTATTATAATTTACGTGAATGTCATTTTCTGAAGTTGTACAGAACACACATAGAGGTTTGCAGAAGCCCTGGCACATGCCAAAAAGTAGCTTTCTGGATTCTACCTTCTAAAAGTGTGGACTCCTGAAGTGGGAAACTGCCTAAATACAGGAAGGGTGTTGGAAATTGTTGGGTGGCCGTTGTGGGCTGAATTATGTCTGCCCAAAGTTCATATGTTGAAGCCCTAACCTGCTCAGTACCTCAGAACGTGACTATATTTGAAGACAGGGCCTTTAAAGAGCTGAGTAAGTGCGCATGATGCCGTTAGGGTGGGCTGTAATCTACTCTTCTCAGTGTTCTTATAGGAAGAAGAAATTTGGACACATGAAGAGTCACCAGGGATGTGTGAGCAGAGAAAAGACCATATGAGGACACAGCAAGAAGGCAGCCATGTGCAAGCTGAGGAGAAAGGTCTCAGAAGGAACCAAACCTGACAACACCTTAACCTTGTCAAACTGTGAGAAAACAAATTTCTGTTGTTTAAGCCACCCAGTCTGTGGTATTTTATGGTAGCCCTAGCAAACTATTAGAGTGGCCAAAAAGCATTGACTGAAACTACTCACAAGAGAAAAGGAAGAGAATAAAAATTATTCCCAAATCAGCATAGTGATTACCATTGGAGGAGTTTGCCAAATAATCCTAACAGAAATTATGTAGGGCTCATGTAATAAAATTATAGCCCTTACCTTTTATAAAATCAGATCTGAATGCAGAAACATACCATGCTCCTGAATGGACAGGCTGATTTTGCAAAGGTATCATTTCTTCCCAAATTAACTAAATAAAATTAGGAAAAAAAAATATAGGTGTGTGCTGGCTTTGTAACATGTCAGCTTTTCTTTATGTTTCTCATTAGAGTGAACAAGAGAGATTCTGATGGGTGATTTGGAGGGTGGAAGTGAAGCCACAGCCATTTTGTAGCTAGTACACATTGTCACTGATCTGCTGGCTCATCTTGTGGGATGAGGTGGTGGCCAGGCCTACAACGCTTTGCTTTGCTATGGATCTTCCTTCAGTTGGTCTGACCCATGGGCCAAGAGTGTGTATTTGGTCCCATGGCTAAAGACAGACACCCACACCACACCCCTAAGGGCAGAGGAACAAGAACCAGCATGGGCTCCATTCAGTCCCTGTGGGGCTCCAGCCCTTCCTGTGACTCCACATTGTCCTGGCTCTTCCCACTTTACCTCCACCTCCCCTTGCCAACTGCCTGCCCTCTGGACTTCAAGCTCCAGCATCACATGAAGACAGCAGCCTTGCAGAGATTGCTTACCCAGCCCTGACAATGACATAAGTGAGTGTGTGTGTGCACATGCGTGTGTGCATGTTTGTATAGTTTTCATGTCTCCTGCTGGTTCTGCTTCTCTGAACTGTGTCTGATACAAGGTGTCTAATGGAGAAATGATTGGTGTGAAGAATTTTTTTTCTTTTTTTTTTTGAGACAGTCTCACTCTGTCACCCTGGGCTAGAGTGCAGTGGCATCATGATAGTTCACTGCAACCTCAAACTCCTGGGCTCAGGTAATCCTCCTGCCTCAGCTTCCCAAGTAGGTGAGACTACAGGCAAGTGCCACCATGCCCAGTTAATGTTTTCTATTTTTAGTTGCTTGGCTAATTTTTTTTTTTTTCTATTTTTTAGTAGCTCAGGCTAGTCTTGAACCCCTGACCTCAAGCAATTCTCCCACTTCAGCCTCCCAGAGTGCTAGGATTACAGGTGCGAGCCACCTCTCTCGGCCAGTGTGAAGGATGTTTAAAAGGAATACCAACAATGGAAGAAATCACAAACACTGAGAAGTATGACTACATACAAATGAAAATTTCTAAATGTTAAAAATACATTAATACATTTACAGACAAAAGAGAAAAACAAAAATTTTTAACATGTATGATAGACAAAATGTTTAATATTTTTGATATTAATATATAAAGAACTCTTGCATTCCTATAAATAAATTCTTTAAAACTAACAATACAGCTGAAAAATTGGGGAAACTGTGAATTGGTATGTTAAAATTGTAATTAGCCATTGGACATATGAAATCAATATGGAATCCCAGTTTTATTTAAAGAAATACAAATTAAAATTTAAAATTGCCTACATGATCTCCAAACTATAATTTACTAAACTGTTAAAAAGCAAGGTCTAATCCCATACACTGATAGTGAGAAAATAAATTGATATGTGGTTCTCAGAGGTCAATTTGGCCAGACATATCAAGAGCCTTCAGGGGCATTATGAATTCCATTTCTAGAAATCTAACCTAGGAATACAATTAGCATTTGGATAATTAATAATATGCAAAGATGTTCATTGCAGTGTAACCTATGCTAACAAACCATTGCATATACAATTATTTGTGAATATGGAATTGGTTAAATATATCATGACACATTCATAAAATGGAGTCATCTCCATAAAAAATTACATATTTGGAATATTAAAATAATAAAGTAATGTCCCTAATACAATGCTATGTAAACCAGGCAGAGTGGTCCATACCTGTAATTCCAGCCCTTTGGGAGGCCAAAGTTGGAGGATTACTTGACAGCAGGAGTTTGAGACCAACCTGAGCAAAATAGTCAAGACATGGTTTCTACACACACACATACACACACACACACACACACACACACACAAAATTAGCTGGGTGTGGTGGCATGCACCTATAGTCCCAACTACTTAGGAGGCTGAGGCAGGAGGATCACTTGAGTCCAGGATCTTGAGGCTGCAGTGATCTATGATGACGCCACTGCACCGTAGCTGGGGCAACAGAGCAAGATCTTGTCTCAAAAAAAAAATTTACATAAAAAGAATGGCCTATAAAAATTTGCAAGGTATAAGTTTCATTAAAAATTATAAATTAAATATCAAGACAGTAAAATAAAAAACTGTAATACAAAACACATTACAGTGTATGATGATAATGTAGAAGATTATGGATTTCTTAATTAGGGGCAGGTTTCTGGTTTTATGAAATCCGATTTTTGTTGGTGGCACGTGCCTGTAGACCCAGCTACTCAGAAGGATTGCTTGAGCCCAGGACTTTAAAGTTACAGTGAGCTATGATTGCACCACTGCTCTCCAGCCTGGGTGATAAAACAAGCTCCTCTCTCTTTAAAAAAATTAATAAATAAAAACATTTTAAAATACATTTTATTTTTTACATATTACATTTATAATCTTATGTTTTATAAAAATCATACTGTCACATTATAGCCTTACCTTAAGTGAACACACTTGAAAGTCTCCAAAGTTCTTGCAAAAAATGAGCTACATTTCCTTTCCCTGAAAGTGTGAGATCTCTGAGCTGGAAGATGAGCAGAAATTGTTTAAACCCTGATTAGTAAAGGTCATATCATTATTTTTCAGAATGTGATTTTCCATGGTGCAAAATCTCCAATTGTTAGAAAGTTCTCATCTAATTGCTTCTAATAAATGCTTCTAATTCTGTCCTCTTGGGCCACACAGAATCTATCTAATCCTTCTTCCACATCTAAGCCCTTCAAATATTAGAAAAGTTTTTATTTCCCCAGGATCTTCTCCAGGCTAAATATCTCCAGATTCTTCAACTATTTCTCACAGGCCATGATTTTGAGTCTCCTCAACTCAGACGCTCAAATGGCATCCTTCAGACACATTCCCTTTTTTCAGACAATCAATGAATGAGAAAACTTTATTGATTATCCAAAAGGAAAAAAAAAAAAAAGAAAAGAAAAGGAAGAAAAGCCAATGCTAAGATTTCTTTCCAGTTTCAATACTACTTATTAGGAAGGAGTTGGGTTTTTTTTCCCCCTTTTGAAAGGTGAATTTCTAAGAACTATTCCTCAAGTATACAGAAAATTCTAGTTTAGAGATGCAGTTTACTAAATTATTTAGGTTATTCCGGGAAGTGGGGGTGGGGGAGCAGTATAGATTAGTGTTCATTATATTTGTATATTTTCTACTATTTACTAGATTTATGACCTAGAGCATGATACTCTGCTTCCTTCTCTATAAACTGGATAGTAGTAATACTAAACATCCCAGGTTATTGACAATTAAATAAGATACAGAAAACACTAAGTCACAGTGCCTGCACATGGTAAAGTCTTGATAATCTTTTTAAGTAAAATCATTTATATACATTCTCAAAGTCATTTAAAAATTTACTTCAAAATAATAAAAAAATCTACTATTTATCAAGACAGCAACTAGATAGGATCTGAAAGCAAAAGGATAATAGTAATTGACATGCAATATTTCATTTGCCAATTCTAAATGTATGATTTGATATAAAAACTATATTTTTACTAATTCAATTCAATGGATACAGAACTTTACTGTGAAGGACACAGATAGAGAGTTTGGACTAATGAGCTAAATTGAGTATTCTAGGGGAGAAATGACAAGGGCTTGCTCAGTGGAGAGGAAGAGACAGTTTTATCAGAACAATGAGAACTACCATATTATTGGGTGTTTGCCCTGTGCCAAGCACTCAGCCAAGAGGAGAAGGATGAGGAGGGGGGAGTATGAAGGAGAGAGAGGAAAGTGAGTAGGGCTAACTTGAATTGAGGGCAGGCACTGTGTTAATTGCTTTACATCAATTGTTTCCTTTAATCCCATAACTCTATGGGGTAGGTACTGCAAACAATCTTTAGGGAGGTTAAGTAACTTCCCCCAAGCCACAGAAGTTATTATATAAGTGGCAAAGAAGGATTCGAGCCTAGTTCTTGATCACTAAGTTATTGTTGGGGGAAAAAAAAAACCCAAACTGTGCTTATGACTGTTTAGATAGCAGGACCAAAGGGACCGGGAAGGAAAGACCAAGGTCTGGCGTCTTTGTAAAGGACAGAATGGACAGTGATAAGAAATAGGGATTGGAGTGGGGGTGGGAAGGAGAGTAAAAAGAGTATAAGAATAATTCTTTGGTTCTTGTACTTCTTAAAACAATATCCATGACACTCTAAGTAAAGAAAATTGGGATACTTAGACTACACTAAATCAATTCCTCATTACAAAAGAATTGAATTCTAAAGGTTGATAACAACCCTTAAAAGACTAGGTAACATTCTCAATCCTTCCTGTTACTTAATTCTGATTTCTGGGAAAGTTAAAAGAAACATGGAAAATAAAATCACTTTTCTTTTTTTCCACCAAGGAAATTTTTAAAATTTGGTAACTTTAAAAAGGCCCATGTTTGCCTCAGTTTGATAAAATAAAATTTAGAAATGAGAATTGACTTTAACCATTATTTCCTTAAATTCCTCCACTAAAAGAAACCCTTTGGGACCCAGTGCACCAGAGGGATTCAGAGTCTGGCTGGTGATACTGCTATGCAATGCTTCCTTCTTGTTGATACACACCTGATTAAAGGCTACAGGATCAAAGAGCAAACCACTTATGGCAAAGTGCTGCAGACCCAAAGGCTCAGCTGTGAATGGAATCACTTAAAACTATTTTAAAGGGTCGTCACAAACAGGGTGCTTATTTTTAGAAATGAGTTTTCTTTTGATACAAAGAAAAATGTTGGCCATTTCCCTTATGTTTATAACAACATTCCAATTTAATCTTCAGTTTAAAAATTCTTTAATTATTGCAAAACAGTGCTTTGTTGATTGCACAACACTCACATCTCTGTTTCATACTAAAATCTAGACTTTCCTACGAGAGAGAGAGAGAGAGAGAGAGAGCACGAGCACATACCCATTCTTATCCTTTATAGTAGTGATATATGTTAAAGCTATGGTTTATAATTTTAATTCTGCTTTCAGGAGAAAGCTATAAACATGAGTGATAGAAAAAAGTCTGTTATAAAAACATTATATTTTTAACCAATTTATTATTACTTACCCAATCTCTTTCTAGTAACAGCAATAGTGCTGGAAAGGAGTATGGTATTATGCAGGTATTATTTGATTATGTTCCAAAAGTTTATTTTTCTGAATTTCACATTCCTATTCTGCACCATTAAAAGTCATCAACATGTATATACATAAAGGCTTCAACCAAAAGTAATCCGTAGGTGTTGGAATTTTTCTTAGGGTAGTGATTAGAATATGGTACAGAAAAAGACCTTCCAATCTAAATTTCTCTTGTTGGTTATCATGACTATCGCTGAAAAATCTAGAAGAACATATGCCAAAACATACAACCGCATGTTTTTTTGTCCAGTCCTACATAAGATTCCAGCATAATTACTCCTGAATTAAAATCAAAAGTAAGTTTATGAGAAGAAATCTATGCTCTTTTAAATATTGAGACCTCATCTGTTATTCAGCTAATAACATTGTATTTACTTTACTCTTACAGTAAAATATAAAGTTGAAGGATTTTAAAAAGTCCTACTGATTTAAATTACGTAGGAAAAACCCTGCATACCACTTTGTGCCTTTATATGCCTTTGGCATTTCTATTTTAAGCAAATACATATAATTTTTAAAAAGTTAAAGTTGAAATATAACTTTTTCATTGTCTCTTGTCTTACATTGCTTTATAAAACTTAAGAGTGAACTTTTTAAAACAAACAAGCAAACAAACAAAAAACAAAAGGAGTTTGTTCACTCCTAGAAGACAGAATCAGGAAAACATTGGGTAAATTAAAAAAAACACATACACACATTAGTTTTGCTTCTCTACAATTTAGTCATTATAGTGGAATATAAGTTTCAAACACACAAAACCTCGAGTCTCCTGGTGCATCTTGTGTTACCATCTCTTGTTCCACTGGCATTCCTATGTTGGAGCAGAGTGTTCTTAAGATAATTTAGCTAAAACAAAAAAAAAAAAAAAAAAAAAAAGAGCTACAGTTCTTCCTTTTTGTCTATTCAAATATCCAGAGATGCCAAAGGGAATTCTTTTACTTTCTTTCCTTAGATGCTCTAGAAGAGAACAAACTTTTAGTTATTTTAAAAAATTTTGATGAATGATGTCTTACCTAAACTTTCACTGTTTTTATATAAACAATGTAGCATCTTATAAATGACATAATTTTGTTAGCATGGCATTATACTTTTTTTTTTACTTTATAATCAATTATTCTTAGATTTCCTTAATCACTAATGGTCAGACAAGAAAAGGTTGCCAAATGACCAACTAGGTAAACCTTAAGACTAATATCCAATATACATTGTAAGATTGTTTTGAAACTCACTTGAAATAATGTAAATCATTATAGGTGAATGTTAAGTAAAAGTGAAATTATAAAGCAAATAAGCATTTTTGATAGTGAAATCTCATTTGAGTCCTACAAATCCTCAAAGAACTAGGCACAAATCCTAGGGCAAGGGAGCTAGACAACTAAGAACATTGTCTAATTATGTCATCTATTAAAATGAGGCATACTGGTTATGTAGAGCTCTTGATGATTTCTGAATCAATGAGATCATCTATATTCCAACTACTATTTTCTGGGACTGGTTATATTAACTCAACAGCAGAAATTTAATTTTTTAGGTAAATTACAATGAAATGATAATAAAATGATGACAAAAGTTCTAATATCCAAGTTTGTCACAGCTTCTTAAGTTTTGTTCCTGTCATATAGCAGCATATGTGGTACAAATGTATTGACCTTTGAATGCACAAAGATAACATTTCTGATCTGCCATTAAGAGATCCATGCTTTATGCTCTATTGTTTTTAAAAAGTTGTGATAGGCTGGGCACAGTGGCTCAGGCCTGTAATCCTAGCACTCTGGGAGGCCGAGCTGGGAGGATCACTTGAGGTCAGGAGTTCGAGACCATCCTGAACAAGAGTGAGAGTCTGTCTCTACTAAAAATAAAAAAATTAGCCAGGCATGGTGGTGCATGCCTGTGGGTCCAGCTACTCGGGAGGCTGAGGCAGATGGATCGCTTGAGCCCAGGAGTTTGAGGTCGTCGTGACCTACGCTGACACCACTGCATTCTACCCCAGAAAGTCTTGCTCTGGCAACAGAATGAGACTGTCTCCAAAAAAAAAAAAAAAAAAGTTGTAATGATTTTAAGCTGATCTATCTGTACTCTTTTTAGGCCTCCCTCACATCCAAAGACACGCACTTAGGAAACAGCTGGCAAAGGTTCAAGGTGAAAATCTGTGGCTAGGAGTGGAGAAACACTCACTGGCTTGTGCAGAGATGGACCAAAAGCTCTGGTCTGATTAGCTAAATGAACAAAGACACAGCTAATAATGAGCTTCCTTTCTGTGCAGACCATTTGTCTTTAAAATGAAATGAAAAGCCGCATACTCCCTCAGTAAAGAAAATCAGAGGGCATCATTTGCCACATTCTGTCAGACTACTGCTTTAATATTTCCCAAACATTACCTGTCTACCTGAATGAGTAGACAGTGAGCAAGAAAATATCACTAGGTATCTATTATTTTGCCTACTGTGGAGGGAGTACCAGGTGAACAAATCATAGTTACTATGCCTAATGGGTAACGAAGAGGCAAGATAAAAAAATATCCACAAATAAATGCAATCCGATAGTATTTTATTCTCTAGGAGAGCTGCCAGATTTCAAATCCTGTTTAAATAAGACTGTCTTTCTGGGATCCAATTATTTTTTTCCATGTCATTCTGCATATAAGCCATGCCTCTGGTCCTCAAACAGCTGACTTTTGTCACCAATCAAAGTGCAATCTTACAGGTGTACCTTTAAGCAATTAGAGTTAGACACACAAACGTATACTTGGCTTATTTACCTGAAATTGTGCCTAAGTACCCAAGTGATTTCCCAAACGTCAAAATGTCAACTTCAAACAACATCTCTTCACCCCTCAATTGTCTTCACAACACTTAAAAACAAAATGAATCAATCTGGCATAATTCTCCCAATCTCACCAGACTAAATGGAAGTAAGCACAAGAGTCACAGTTTTAGAACCAAAATAGGAGATGCCTTAGATTAATGTTATTTCTTACAGATTCTAACAGTCAAACAGTTTATTAAATACATGAGATGAAAAATTAACAAAACATAACAGTGTTTGTGCTACCTCTCCAAGAAGTTAACGCTTTTCTGGAGCATAGCTTGATCACTGAGAGAATTCAAAATACACGGGAGTAAATTATGCATGGGAAACACACAAAACAGTTTGACAGCGGGCTGGTTGTTTTTTGTGGGTTTTTTTTTTTTTTTTGTCTAATTAAAACCTCATTGGAAGCTTTAAACATTTCACTCTAGCAGATAGTTTGGCTCTGAGCTTGACTACTTTTCTTACTGCTGGGCAAACCCGCCCGATTTAGGCTTCCAATTGCTCCTGTGTTAGCAGTGGCACGAGAACCAAAAGGGTTTACTTCCCAAGTGACCTCTTCGAGGTACTCCAAGGGCATTTGAGGATACCTGTGCCACTTTCCTTTGTTCACACATCCACCAGCTGGAAAGCAAAACAGTGGTCATATTTGGGGATCAACCGTAGGCCGGCAAACAAACGAGTTCAGAGTATGGTGAATTTGGAAGTTCAATAGCTTTGTATGCTGTCCAGCTGTTGTCCTGACAACTGGGTAGGTGAGAGGAGGGAAAACATGTAAGATCTTAGTGTATCTGCCTCTGTCCATTTTTTATTTCCATCATTACCAGAGTCAAGACCAAGAGAAAGATAACTTTTATGAAACTTTTCATAAATTGCCATATCTTGACAATTTTAACAAGTCCTCAACTAATTCAACCATAAAAAGAATGAATCTTACAGCAGCTCTTCCTAAGTCTGTTTCCACATATAATGGTGCTTACCATGTTGTCTTATGTTTGTGTGCCTCTCCCAGGCTTACACTGTGAACTCAGGGAGAGAAGGGCTGTGATGGGGTTTTCTGTTGTTTACTTATTTATTTATCGGTGCTTATCCCAAATAGCCAGGCATCAAAGTAGTAAACATTGTCGTTAGATTAGGAAATCAGATAATAAGAAATACATAATTTTGGTCAAGATCACCTGATAATAACAGAAAGAAAATTAAAGTTTTTGGCAAGTACACTTGTTTTTCAACCTTTTACCTTCAAGTCTGTAGTCTTTCCATTATACCACTCTGAACATTCATTCATTTATTCATTCAATAATTTATTTAGGGCCTAATATGAGCCAGACATTAGGGATTCAGTGGTGAATAAGATGGGTATCATCCATAAACAAATGAAAATGACAGTCTAGAACAGGCATTAACCAACTACAATTGACTTTTGAACAATACAATTAGAAAAAACCACAGACAAAACACATAGCCTAGAAATATTGAAAAAAGTAAGAAAAAGGTATGTCATGAATGCATTAAAATATATGTAGATACTAGTCTATTTTATCTTTTACTACCATAAAATGTACACAAATCTATTATAAAAAGTTAAAATTCATCAAAACTTACAAAAACACAGACTGTACATGGTGCCATTCACAATTGAGAGAAATGTAAACAAATGTAAAGATGCAATATTAAATAACTGCATGAAATTCACTGTAGTATATACTGTACTACTCTAATAATTTCATAGCCACCTCCTATTACTATTTCGGTGGGCTCACGTGTGTTGTATGTGCTTAAAATGCCATATGACACTAATCATCTCCTTGTGAGCAGTTCATCTCTCCAGTAAGTTGCATACTGCAGTAAAAAGTGATCTCCCATGGTCCTTGTGTATTTTTCGTCATGTTTAGTGCAATACTGTACACCTCAAATAACACCATGCAAACTATACTACATGCCACTAGTGAGGCTTGAAGTGCTCCCAAGCAGAGAAAACTCATGACATTACAAGAAAAAGTGGAATTGCTTCATATATACCATAGATTGAGGTCTGCAGCTGTGGCTGCCCACCATTTCAAGATAAATGAATCCAGCATAAGGACCATTGTCAAAAAAGAAAAGCAAATTCATGAAGCCATCATTTCAGCTATACTAGCAGGCACAAAATCCTTGCACTTTTTTGCAAAATACCTTTTTATCTCACATTGAAAAGGCAGCTTTTATGTAGGCGCAGGATTGCTATAAGAAAGTCATATCTATAGATGCTAATGTGATTTGAGAAAAAGCGAAGTCATTACATGACAAGTTAAAAGGAAGATGAAGGATCTAAAGTTGGAGAATTTAATGCCAGCCAAGGATAGTTTGATAATTTCAGAAAGAGGTTTGGCTTCAAAAAATGTCAAAAGAAAAGAAGCAGCTTCTGGTGACCAAGATACAACAGATGAGTTCCCAGATGCCATTAAGAAAATCATTGAGGAGAAAGGATGTCTGCCTGAACAGATTTTTCATGCAGATCAAAGTGCCCTATTCTGGAAAAAAAAAATTCCACAAAGAACATTTATCAGTAAGGAAGAGAAGCAAGCACCAGGATTTAAGGCAGGAAGGGATAGGCTAACTCTACCGTTTTCTGTATATAATCTGGTTTATGATCAGGACTGTTTTTATCTATAAAGCCACTAACCCCTGTGTCTTGAAGGTTAAAGGTAAACACCAGCTGCCAGTCCTTTGGTTGTACAAGAAGGCCTGGACAACTTGTACCCTTTTCCTGGATTGAGGCTTTGTCCTTGAAGTCAGGAAGTACCTTGCTGGTGAGAGACTGCCTTTAAAGTTCTTTTGGCATTAGACTGTGCCACCGGCCACCCAGAACCCCTTGTGTTCAATACCGAAGGCATCAAAGTGGTCTACTTACCCTCCAACACTATGTCTCTAATTCAGCCTGTAGATCAGGGCGTCATAATGACCTTTAAGGCTATTACACACAGTACTCTATGCAAAATATTGCCAACGCTATGGAAGAGAAGCTTGATAGAGAAAATACCACAAAAGTCCGGAAGAATTCTACCATTGAAAATGCCATTATTGTTACAGAAAAAGCCATGAAAGCCATCAAGCCTGAAACAATAAGTTCCTGCTAGAGAAAACTGTGTCCAGATGTGCATGACTTCACAGGATTTACAACAGAGCCAATAATGCAAATCATGTAAGAGAGTGTGGATACGGCAAAAAAAGGTGGGGGGTGAAGGGTTTCAAGTTATGGATTGTGGAGAAATTCAAGAGCTAATAGACCACAATAGAGGAATTAAAAGAAGATAACTTGACGAAGATGAGTGCTTCTGACCAGGTGCCAGATGATGAGGAAGATACAGGTTGACATTCTGGTAGAAGGGTTCTGAATATTTGAGACTGCTTTTGACTTCTTTTATGACATAGGCCCTTATATGATATGGGCACTGAACCTAAAGCAAATGGTGGAAGAGGGATTGGTACCATATAAAAATATTTTTATAGAAATGAAAAAGCAAAAGCCAGAAATTACTATGTATTTCTGTAAAGTTACACCAAGCGTGCTTGCCTCTCCTTCCAACTCCTCTACCTCTGACACCACTGCCACCCTGAGACAGCAAGACCAACCCCTCCTCTTCCTCCTTGTCCTCAGCCTACTCAACATGAAGATGATGACAAGGATGAAGACCCTCAGGATGATCCACTTCCATTTAATGAATAAGTAAATATCTTTTCTCTTATTTATGATTTTCTTAATATTAGGTCCTTAAGTATGAAATGTGATTTTGAACCAATAGTTTATTATAGCTCAAACAAGAAGTAGTACAAGCAATCAAATCATGTACCTAAACTACTGACACAGTTTTGCCATTTTAACAGTAGCTTGTGTATGCCAGCAGCAAAGAAGCCTGGAGAGCACGTGGTGATGAAAGGCGTTTGTCACAGTTTGTTGAGAATTGAATATTTTTCCTTGCAAGAAGTGGTCCAAAACCTGGAAGAAGTAGTGTCAGTTGGTGCAAGGTCTGGTGACTATGGTGGATGACAGTTTCCAAGTCCAGCTGCTGTAGTTTGAGCAGCATTGTTTGTGCAACACGTGGTAGAGCATTGTCTTGCAAGGGAATTGGCCTGTCTCTATTGACCAATCTTGGCTGCTTCATCACAAGCATCCTCAAGATTTTATTCAATTGGTTGCAGTAGACTTCTGTTGTCACTGATTGACCAGGTTTCATGAAGCTGTAGTGGAAACACCAGCGCTGGACCACAAACAGACACAGCTTTTTTTGGATGAATATTCAGTTTTGGACTGTGTTTCAGCACTTTGTCTTTATCCAAACACTGTGCTGAATGCTTGCAACTGTCCAAAAGAATCCATTTTTCATCACCTGTAACAATACGATGTAGAAATGGTTTGCCTTTAGTCATGACAGCAACGAAAGTAGAGCTTCAAGATGGTTTCTCTTCTGATGCTCATTTAATTCATGTAGAACTCATCTATTCAGCTTCTTTACCTTGTGCATTTGTTTCAAATGGTCCAATATTGTTGGAATAGTAATGTCAAACCTTGCTGCTAACTTATGCATGGGTTGAGATGGATTCGCTTCCATTACAGCTTTCAGCTCATCATTACCCACCTTGGTCTCAGGTCATCCACATGACTCATTTTCAAGATTAAAATCACCAAAATAGAACTTCTCAAGCCATCGATGTACTGTGCATTCATTAGCCGCATCTTTTCCAAACACTTCATTGATATTTTGAGCTGTCTGCGCAGCATTGATTCTGTGACAAACTCATTCACAAATAACACTAATTTCTGACTTCCCATGGTTTCACAAAAAAATGCTCCAAAAAAGAATTTAAAAGATAATCATAAGCCAAACTGTGCATTTCAAAGAATGAGGATGTACCTTCACAATAAAAATAAAACAAGTGTCAAAAGTGCAATGTCAGAGATATCAACTGTCAAACTTAGTACTTAAATTGGACATCTCATACTTAATAACCTAATATGTTTCTTTCCTCTAGCTTACTTTATTGTAAGAATACAGTATATAATATCTATAACATACAAAATGTGTTAATCAACTGTTTATGTTATCAGTAAGGCTTCCAGTCAAGAGTAGGCTATTAGTAGTTAAGTTTTTGGGAAGTCAAAATTATCCCTAAGCCCTGTATTGCTCAAGGGTCAACTGTGCGTGTGTATACACACATATATACGTGTGTATAGCATAAAAAGCATAAACACATGTTTGTGAATGCATAGAAAAAAATTTAAAGTACACCAAAACTTTTTTTGAGACAGGATCTTGCTCTGTCATCCATGCTGGAGTGTAGTGGCGCAATTACAACTCACTGCAGCTTCAAATTTGGGCTTGAGTGATCCTCCTGCCTCAGCCTCCACATAGCTGGGACCACAGGTGTTGCCACGTCTGGCTAATTTTTAAACTATTTTTAGAGATAGGGTTTCACTATGTTGCCCAGGCTGGTCTTGAACTCCTGGGCTCAAGTGATCCTCCTGCATAGGCCTCACAAACGGTTGGGATTATAGGCATGAGCCACCATGTCCAGTCACAGCAATGTTTTTTAATGTAAGCTTCATGAATGCTTGTTCTTCAGTGTGTTTGTAAAAGCTACTGACACATAGAGTCTATTTATTGAAGGGCAAAAAAGAAACACACACACAGGCAAATTAGTAAGTACTTATTTTGTGCTCAACACCTTACTGAAACATTTTACCTGCTATCAAGCCTGTTATCAAAACTTAAGGTTAAATCTAGAACCAAGTAATTTTTATGCAAACTTCAAAAGTGTATTTTAACAATGAACAAAAATGGGCATTAGCTATATGTACATATTTTTTCCTGATTGATACTAGTAATCTATAGTGGCATCATCTTTCAAGTTCAAAGGGCGGTGGCACGTAAAAAATAAATGGTAGAAAAAGTGAACATTAATTATCCATATCATAGATGACCTTAAGAAGCAGAGTATAAATAGAAAAAAAATCAGAGATGTTCTTCAGAGTTTTGTATGTTCTAATCGGTATTTTTGTGGGGCCTCTAGTATCCAATGATTATATCAGTAGGAAAAAAATGGGAGTATCTTTTGCTCTTATTGGAAGATAATGATGCTGACATGAGTTTGGTGGATCAACACCTTCATTCACAACTTACTAAACATGGATTCCTTAACCCTTTGCAAATTTAATCTGAAAGGATTACAAACAAAGCAACACTGATGTGAGGGGCAGTGTGACACAACTGAAGTCTTGTTTTCTAGTCCTTGTTTTAAGGTTTACCAGGTATGACCCTGGGCAACCATCTGAGTATGCTTTCTCAAGAACTCAGAAATAGTACCACCCAACTTTCAGTACTTCCAGGCTTCAGTAAGGCATTCAAATGTTACGGTTCCTTTCTTTTTCCTTATGGTTGTTTAGAGAAATAGAGGACACGAAAATGCCTGACACATTATAAATGTTTATTATTAGCTTCCTATCTTTCCTACCTGGGTTTTTATATACTAGTCCACTAGGGCACAATTAATAACCATTTTTAACTGCTGGGCTATGTAATCATCTAGAAATCTTTGTTATTAATGTGGTTTGGTTGTGTTACTACTCTTAAAGAGTGAATATTAATGTCTCCATCTGAGAACTTGTGGCCACTTGGGTTACTGAAGAGGGAAACATGGGGATCTTAATATGCTTTTCATTTCTACATTGCCTGAGTAATGTATGCAATTTTGTATAGTTTTGTATAATTACAGCTCTATTTGTAATAGATTGGGACTTTTGATTCATGGAATTAGCTCCTACACATAAGGGTCTATCTTGTTATTGATGTCACTCTTTGGTACTTTCTCCATAAATTCTGACCATTTTGTACTACCAATAATCCTCTTTATATTTCTCTATATTTTTTTCTGCCCTATACTTGGCATTTCTACAACACTGGTTACAGAAGAATAAATAATTAGCACTTGGCTTACCTGACTAGTCAGCTTCCCTCTAGTTTTCAGTACTTTTTGACTGCAGCTTAGAAGTACCAACACCCCAAGTCAGGGGATGGAAACCACAGCAAGTGAGACAGTCTGGCCCTTGGCCTGTTTTTGTAAATAGTTTTATTGGAACACAGCCACCAGCATTCATTTACATACAAAGGCTGCTTTTGTGCTATTTAACAGAGTTGAATAGTTGCAACAAAGAACATATGGCCTGCAAAGCCTAATATAGTTAATATCTGGCCTTCTACAGAAAAAGTTTGTGGACCCCCTGCTCTAAGTTTAGTATTGGGAGGTCTCTATGCTCTTTCAATGACAGATGCAATTTAACTACTATAGTGTCTAAACTTAACTGAACGTTGAGGGTGGCCTAATCAGATGTCAAATGAAAGAACAATATGCATGTATCTTTTATCCTTCTTTGTACCACTCCTTGAGAGCAGAAACAGAAATTTCTATTATCTGACTGGGTTTTAATTCAGCAACCAAAGTGAAAAATCAAACCACTTCTGCGTAAAAGAGACTCTATGAGGACTTTATACTAAATACCATGGGTATCCAGTAAACCGTGTGTGTGTGTGTGTGTGTGTGTGTGTGTAACATTTAGAGAGGCATTTATTAAATTCAACTTATACTCCTATTTAATCTCTGTAACCGTACAGTAAGTCACTAAGGAGCCACCTTAGGAAATTAAGGAACTATAGCTTTATTTGTAATAACCCCAAACTGGAAACAACCAAAACATCCCTCAATAGGAATATGGTTAAACAATTTGGTAAATCCATACCATGGAATACTATTCAGCAATAAAAAGGAAGAAACTACTGGACAACTCAGATATATCACAAGGGGCATTATGATGAATGAAAAGAGCTAATCTCAAATTGTTGCATACTGTATGATTCCATTTATATAACATTCTCATCATGACAAAATTATGGAGATTAAGAATGAATTAGTGATTGCCAGGGGTTAGAACTGGTAGGGCTAGATGTGGCTACAAAGAGTAGCATGAGGGAGATCTTTGTGATGATGATAGTTCTGTATCTTGATTGAAGTGTTGGTGATAAAAAACTACACATGTGAGAAAATGGCACAGAACTACTTACACACATTGTACCAATGTCAATATCCTGATTTTCATATTGTATACAGTAACTCAAAATGAAAAAATTGGGGGAAACTGGGTTCAACCTACAAGGACCTCTCTGTGTTATTTTTGCAACTTCCTTATTTCAAAATAAGAGGTTAAAAAAACAGATACTTACACATACAAAAAAATTCATAGCAAAATAAAATGCACCATAGCCAATTTTATTCAAATTGTCCAAAATTTATATTCAGTATTTAATTATTTCTAAAAAGTATGTTACCCTTTATTATAATGGTTTTAATATTTCTTCTTTTATAGTTTTTCATCTTTTCTTTACAATTCTTCAGTAGAAGCCAGAATCTTGAGTTGCCCAGTTAGGAGCCTAAAATATACAGAGAAAAATTGACAGGGTGAAAAGAAAATACTTTCTAAAAAAGCTAACATAGAAAAAAGTGACACGGCATTTACTTTAGCACCACTCCTGTCAAACCAGTCTAAGACCTTAAATTCTGCAATTACTAAATGTCAGATGTTCCACTTAGAACAAAGCAAACACATCAAAATGTTACCTGAGATACTACCTTTAGGCCAATTACACAATATAACAATTATAGTATCACCAACATTGGAACAATAATCAATACAAATTGATCCTAAAGCATACAGAAAAAAAATCATATAAGTTATTTTCCAGGCTCAGCTATCCTAGACTTGGTTGGAATATGCATCCAATTCTAATGAGTCTTCCTCTTTTGAAACTAAAGGACTGTTCTAAGGACACCAATCTGTCCCTAAAATTTCAATCAAATGGGGTCTTTGAAAGTCCCAAAACTGCTTCCTAATGACTTTCTACCTGGTTATATATAATCTATCCAGTTATACATAATCATAATGTCTAAACAGCATTAAAGATAGTTTCGGATTCCAAAATTATAAGGCCATTCAAGTTCCTTCAATATATAATACACAGGATCTCTACAAAAAGGGTGATGTGATTATTTTGATATGAACATCAGAAATGAAATTTGTGTAAGATCAGCACTAATAGATATAATAAGATCAACGTTTTTACAGAACCATTTCTTTAGATTTAGAAAGAACACACACTTCAAGCACTTGAAAGAGAGCTACACATGTAAGTTATCATCTGCCAGTATCAAAATGATGTGTTGAAAACCCTGAGGAAATGATTTAATGAAGTCACACAGGAAGAGTAAAAGGAGAAAAAAAAATAGTTATAACAAATGAGCAACATAATTTTTTTCAGTTTTCTTGACTAATGCATATAATACATCTAAGAAAAAATTCATTTTAGTTTAGTAATTTCTTAAACTAAATGTTCATAACTTTAAATAGCAATAAAAATCAGGTACAACTGATACTGATACTGTCTCAAAAAAAGGTCATGTAACAATTATGTTACATTGTTCCTAAATCCCAGACAGAGTAGAAAATGTGTGGTTCTTACCTCTGATCTACTATTCTGATTAAGTTTCTTCTCAATATTCATGGCCAGTATCTGGCTTCTGAAAGAAAGGCTTTTGGTCTTTTCAATCACTTGCTGATAGGGTGAGACTGCATTGTTACCCATCACCACATGGCCCTAAAATGAAACAGAAGAAAATTGATCCTATAATGATAATGACTGAATTTCCCAGGTAATTAATGAGCATGCTATAACAATACTACATGACTATTGCAAATATTTTTAGAAACTGTATAGAGATGACAACATTTAGCAAGAAAAAGGACGTTGCTGTTGCCTTCAAAGAACTATTATACATTAAAACAAAATAAATTCTTAACAAAAAGTAAAATGTCCTAACTTCTTCAAAATTTCTAAAAATACAAAATCATCAGCAATTGGTATTTAGCATATAGCATAACTAACATAATACTCACTAATTTAGAATCAATCTTGGCATCGAGTCTTGCATTTCTTATCAAATTCACAATCCACCTTTCAGCTTCTTCTGGAGTCATGTTCAGTTTATCTGCCAACATGCTAATGAAAAAAGTAAAAACAGTAATGTTAATTAGCTGGGCCTAAAAATTTAGTTTTATGTATCTGTTTGGTCCATGCTCTACATAGAGAATTTTAGGTATTTCTGGGTCACCCTCTCTTATATACCAAGACCCATACTATCTACATTGCTCTTATGTTTGTGCCTCTTGTCTCGTATTATACATGACCTATATCCTATTTTATCAACCAAACTGTAAGATCTTGGAGGGTACCATATTCTGCATTTATGAAAATCCTTTCAGCTTCTAGAACATACTGTACAGCACATGATCAACAAATAATGATGTAAGGGAGAAAAAGGTTTTATAATGTACACTCAGCCCTCTGCATCCATGGATTCAACCTACCACAGATAGAAAATACTGGGGTAAAAAATAACACAGTAAAACAAACAAACAAACAATTTAAAAAAATGAATAAAAAAACCAATAAAGCATAACAACTATTTACATACTATTTTTCTGTCGAGGGCTGACTATATAATGATTATACAAAGTAAGCCTACTACAAGGAGCATCAGTAATAAGTATAATCTAATGAAAACTATAATTAAAACTCAGGGTTACTGTGTATATTTGTGCTGTTAACTCTAGGGACACTCCCTGGAGTTGTATACTTTATAACCTATATGACCACTGAATTTTAGAGAAGGGGGAGGGAGGCCAGACTGTGAAGACCCCAATCTAAAATACTTTTTGACATCAACCAATCTGCATTTTGTATTTTTCCAAATTATGATCAGGCTGAAGAGGGTTGTTGCTGCGTTTAATTTGTCAGGACTAAAAAGCAAGCACCTCTCTGGGTAAGTAGGGTTAGCCAGTCAGCTGATGAAAGAATATCTATGTATATAATATTTAAGAGCATACATTTAAAAGTGTATAGTACATATGCATGCATATATAGTTATTTATACATGAACATCAACTGTCCTTTATCTTCATTAAAGATATCACGTATTGCCCAGCCTTTTAATGTAATCACTGATTTGATGAAAACTAGAATATCATCAACAAAATCATTCTTTGGAATGTTATGAACTAAAATTTCTGACAGCATTCCCAACTTTAAAACATAAATATTCAAGCCATTAGTGACTGTATAATTAATTATTTAATTCCAGAGCTCCTAATCCAAATGTAAGCAATCTAGTTAATAAAAATACCTTTATGGAAATAATATAATCTCTGTGCTATCCCTATTTTATATGTCTATTGACAATGAGTTCACAGAATTTTGTTGAAAATGTAAAAATTAAGTTAGGCTACCAATAAAATAGTCCAAAACTAAATCTATGAAGACAATTATTTTAAATTTTTCTTTAAGAGAAGCTTGAAGTTAAAAACAAGATAAATATGGAATAGAGCCAACTAAACCATAAAATTCCCAGGATTTGTGTCAAAATCATGTTTTTTCTGTTTTTTTCTTTTTCTTCACCAAGGCACCCTGTGTCAATGTTCTTTGTGTTTTTATAACCAATTTTGTTGTAAGCACACATTCATAGCAAACTTAAGGAACAATTAATCCATGACTATTAATTCACATGGACAAATTTTATTCTTTATCACTGCTGTCTAAATAAATCCCATTTTTTAAAAGCCATAGGGAAATGTGCCATTTTACTGAAACAAGAAGTCCTTTTTTTTTAAATTCCTACAACTGGTGTTTCCTATGGCCTCCCAATAAACTCCTTGTGTTCCCTGCTGATATTTGACTTTAGAAACAGGTAAATTTCATTTCTATTGGCACTAGCAAAGGAAGTATATGTTTGATACTTTTACCTGAAGTTGCTAATCTAAAGACTTTCTAACACATACTCATGATTTTACTCTGGTTAGCGCAAATGAAACAATCTGTACAAAACATATTAAAATTCCAACCTTCAAGGTCTCTACATTCTGCTTTTCAAAAGTAGAAACATTATTTCTAGATAGCAATTAGTTAATTAATATATAGTTGGTATCATAAAAAATGATAATGAAACATCCAGTCTTGAAACCTACGTTATCTGATTCTTCTACAATTGAGAAGTCCTATCAATTTCTTTCTTTCTTTCTTTTTTTGGAGACAGGGTCTCGCTCTGCCACCTAGGCTGGAGTGCAGTGACACACAATCATAGCTCATTGTAGCCTCAAACTCCTGCGTTCAAGGGCTCCTCCCACCTCAGCCTCCTGAGTAGCTGGGACTACGGGCCTGTACCACTGCACCTGGCTAATTTTTTTTCTTTTTGGTAAAGATGGGGTGTTGCTATGTTGCTTAGGTTGGTCTTAAGCAATCCCCCCATCTCAGTCTCCACGCATTAGAGGTGGTAGCCACTACGCATGGCCAATTATTTCTTTAATCACTGCTTTTCACCTAAAGTTTCTTTGCAATCTACTCTGGTCTTGAGAGACTCTCCTCTCCACCAGCCATATTAACCCCCTCTGTTCATCAAACATGCCATGTTCTTAACCACTTCAGGACCTTTGACCTGTTTACAAGGATCCCCGGCCCTTTTTTTTCATAGCATTAGTAACAGCTGTAGTTGTTTACTGAATATCTGCTTCCATGATGGACTATTTGTGCAATCAAAGAGCACGCACCCTATCTTCCTTGTTCACTGCTATATATCCAGTGATTAACAGCACAATGCCCAGCACACAGGAAGCAATTAACATTCACTGTCTGACTGATTCCTGTTCTAGTCACTATTCTTTCTAGTTCAGGCTCCATTACTATTTCCTAGTTTTCTAACTAGTTTACATCTTAAGTCTTTCCTTAATCTATTTCATATAGTTCCCAGGTCAGTTATAAAACCCAACTACAGTATTCCACCCCCGCACCAATATCTGCAGTTCCACTTACTGTGGTTTCAGTTACTCCCATGGTCAACCACGGTCTGAAAATATTACATGGAAAATTCCAGAAATAATTCATAAGTTTAAATTGTGCACCATTCTGAATAGCATGATGAAATCTTGCACCATCCCACTCTACCCGACTCAGGAATTGTCCAGTGTATCCACGCTGTATATGCACCCCTGCTGTCAGTTTAGTAGCCATCTCAATTATTAGACTGTCCCACTATCACAGTGCTTGTGTTCAAGTAACTATTATTTTACTTAATAATGGTCCCCAAAGTGAACAGTAGTGATGCTGGTGTATTGTTAAAATTTTTCTATTTTATTATTGGTTGTTAATCTCTTACTTTGCCTAATTTATAAATTAAACTTTATCACAGGTATGTATGTATAGAAAAAAACAATAGTATGTACAGGGTTTGGTACTATCCTTGGTTTGAGGCACGGGGGTCATGGAATGTATATCCTAGGATAAGGGGGGGAATACCGTAACCAGTTTATTCCCGAATTCCTTTCAAAACTTTCATGGAACACTTATACTAAAACAATAAAATTCAAACTTCTAAGTTATTCATTCATAGCTCTACAATTTCACTTCAATCTACCTCTCCTAGCTCTCATTATTCTCATGAATACCACATGCCAACCAAACCAAAGCAATTCTTTTCCTTTGTCATTCACTCAACAAAATATAAACTGTGTTAGATGCAGCTGACAAAGTATCATTTATTTGTCATCCTTTATAGAGTTTAAGTCAGAGGTGGGGGCTGGGGACAATCACCTAATGCCCCCAATACATAAACTACTGTACATATAATGAAGAAAAAGTAGAAAGAACTATGTGAGATGCAAAAAGGTTTACCAGCTCAAGTCTGGGAGTTTGGGAAGAGCTTACTTAAGGAAATAATATTTAATCTCAGATTTTTAAGACAAAAGAAAAAAATTCCATCCTATTTAATAAATAATTAGAATTCTCTATCCCTCCTCTTTTTTTTTTTTTTTGAGACAGAGTCTCACTCTGTTGCCCAGGCTAGAGTGAGTGCCGGGGCGTCAGCCTAGCTCACAGCAACCTCAAACTCCTGAGCTCAAGCGATCCTCCTGTCTCAGCCTCCCGAGTAGCTGGGACTACAGGCATGCACCACCATGCCCGGCTAATTTTTTCTATATATATTTTTAGCTGTCCATATAATTTCTTTCTATTTTTAGTAGAGATGGGGTCTCACTCTTGCTCAGGCTGGTCTCGAACTCCTGAGCTCAAACGATCCGCCCACCTCGGCCTCCCAGAGTGCTAGGATTACAGGCGTGAGCCACTGCGCCCGGCCTCCTCCTCTTTTTTTATATCTATATTCTAAGTCTCATATTCCAACATGGCTAGAGCAATTTGGCAACATGCATCCCGATTCATAAATGCCTGCATGCTTGGAGCCATAATCCTATTTCAGTAATTTATTGTCTACACTGTGCTTGTTGATCTTTTACTTAGTAAATCAAGTCAAAGAAAAACTTGAATTAAGGTCCAAGAAGTATTAGGAAATTATTGACGGCATTGTAGGTTATCTAAGCTACCAATCACTCTGAGAGTGAATTAAAGAATATGAAAATAGTCTAGTTTCCTTTAAGTAACATGAAAATGCACACAGTAAAAAGAAACTAAATAATTAACAGAAAGAAATCCTCAAAGCCTACAGTTCTTTTCCATTTGGCCAATTTTATGCAAAAATAGTATAAATTTAGAAATAAAAATGTAATAGCCTATTAAAGCTTAAAAGAGAAAAAGTTGGTTTAAGCTATTCTAGAAAATGCTTACCTAATGTTACTGAAAATAATTCAGTTTATCAATAAACTAAAAGACAAAGTACATAAAAATACAGAATTTCTGAGAAAAATTTCTAATTCAATCCAGATTTTAAACATAAAAAATAACTTCTATGTTATTTAGATTATACTAAAACTCTTTTTTTTTTTTTTGAGACAGAGTCTCACTCTGTCACGCTGAGTAGAGTTTTAGTATTGTTTCTTCTTTTCTGTTTCTTTTTTTGGTAACAAGAGTCTTGCTCTGTTGCCCAGGCTAGAGTGCCATGGCACCAGCCTAGCTCATAGCAACCTCAAACTCCTGGGCTCAAACGATCCTCTGCCTCAGCCCTCCAAGTAGCTGGGACTACAGGCATGCGCCACAAGGCTCAGCTAATTTTTCTGTTTTTGGCAGAGACGGGGTCTCACTCTTGCTCAGGATGGTCTCAAACTACTGAATTCAACTGATTCTCCTACCTTGGCCTCCCAGAGTACTAGGATTACAGGAGTGAGCCAACGCACCCATTCATACTAAAAGTCTTGTAGTCAGCTTAAACATTTAAATTTTTTCTGTAAATCCCTTACACATATCTCTAAACTGACTAGTTCTGTTCAACTGACACAAAAACATGGTATTGAATATGTTAAATAAGATATGCATAGAATCAAGTGCTATTTCAAAAGACATAGCAAAATTATTTCATCCTCAGTTCAAACTCTTTAAACATGTTCATGTTTCCAGCACAGAATCATTACTTTTTTTTAAGTTTCTGAGCAGTAAATAGTACCAGTGGCACCAATCAAGGACATAAGATATCTAAGTATAGGAAACCAATTAGGACTTCATCGGCTTTAGGCTGATTTTCTTCTTTTTTTAAACTTTTTATTTTTTTGTAAGACGAGGATTCACCATGTTGCCCAGGCTGGTCTCAAACTCTTGGCCTCAAGTGATCCTCCCACCTTGGTCTCCCAAAGTGATGGGATTATAGGTGTGAGCCACTCTGCCCAGCCAAGTTGATTTTCTATCAGGTTTCCAATGCCTAATCTCTAAGACAGTGTCCCTTCTCTGAACCCTCCCATAGCCACCAACCTCTCCCCACCTCACGCCCCCATCTTAATTAATAAAGATTTGGGAAAATAAGGATTTTGGGGTACTACATTTCACATGGCTTATTAATTACCTCTTTAAATAACTTGGCTTTCCAAATTTTATTTGACAAGCACAATTTATTTCAAATTCTGTTGATTTAAACATTAAGATATGGGAACCTCTGGTCATCATTGAAGACCACAGGCCAACTATTCAGCATACCCAAAGAAAAGTACTCCAAGTCTTTCTAAGAATATGCTAAGACAAGAAACTAAAGAGTAAATGTTAAGTGCAAACTGTGTTTAACTATAAGACTGGGAGGAAATAGGAAAAACAAAACAGAATAAAACAGAAACACTAAATGCTATATGTGACAACTGAAAATTCTTGCTGAATGTTCCAACATTTCTTTATAACCTTATAGTTAATGCAGAAATGCAATGACAATGGCCTTAGAAACTATCGCCATCTGGAAACATCTATTTCTCTCTACTATCAGTAAGTATAATTCTAAATATAAATTGTTATGTGGTAATAAGAATGTTAAGAAAACTATTAAGATCTCTGTTACTTAATAAAATAAGCAAAGTAGAATAACTTCCTAACTTAAAGTAATGCAAGAGTAGTTGGCAAATACCTTCTTCTATGAAAAGCCAAAACTAACCCCCTATAAGGAAATTGTATTAATGTATGCTTCAACATGTTTATCATATACACTCAAAATATTACTTCCATACTTTGTTTTTATCTGCAATTGAAAACTGGTCCAAGAATTATTTCAGAACAGCTTTTAAATTTCAGACACATATTATATCTGATAAACTATTCAGCTATATTAAATTAAACCCCACCATAGTAATCTTTTCTGACAGATGTTGCACACTTTATGGTAAACAGATTTGTAACTTATCCTACAAATATACAGAGTTGTTTATAAGCTGTTAAAAAACATTCTTAATATGTATTTTTATAAAGATATGGCTATCACATGTGCTTACAGCCATTTAGTCAGGAAATCTATTAACAGAGAATGTTCCAAATCACAAATGAAAAGAGTTGTTTAATAAATAACCATGGGTTGTATACTATTCCATTCAGCATTTGAAATGTATCCTTTGGGGAAAGAAAAGGAGGCCAGAGATACATCCTTCCTCTTTCCCCACAAAAAGGGAGACTATCAAATAACTTTAGACAATTCAGAGGCAAAGACAGCCCAGCATAAACTAGTGAATAGAATAATTTCTCGTAATTATTAATAGTATTAGTGGAAAAAAGTCTAGTTTGGGGATTAAAGATACTCCATTTAGAGAGTTATCAGGGTTCAATCTATCGTCTATCTAAATTACTTCTCTGGTTTTCAATATACAAAATATGTCTATGTCATTCTCTCTAATCACTGCACTATATTTGAAAGCATCTATCATAATTTAATATCTGTTTTCTATCTCTGGATTTTAAGCTCTTTGAGAGTGTGCTCAATATTTTCTATCTAGTGTTTGGCCAGAAGAGGCACTCAGTAACATTTATAATGTTTTCTTTGGACAGCAGTACTACTAGTTATGTTGCTATTAATTAATTATATCTTAATCATGATACATACCATTATTTGCCCTCTTTAGAAAGCTGATCACTGCTTTTTAGAATATGTTTTGGACATTCCCAAAATGACAAAATACAGAATTGGAGAAGGGATTGTATGACTGGTTGCCAGGGATCAAGGAGGGATTGGCAGGGAAGTGGGTACTGCTATAAAAGAGCAACCTGAGGGATTTTTGTGGTGATGGAAATGTTCTGTACCTTGAATGTATCAACGTCAATGTCCTGGTTGCTATATTTTACTATAGTTTTGCAAAATGTTACTAATGGGAGAAACCTAATAAAGAACACAGGGGATCTCTATTATTTCTTACGACTGACCTATAATCATCTTAAAGTTTAATTTCTTAAAAAAAATAAGCAAGGTCTTGCATGAGAATCACTGGGGACCTTTTAAAAATACAATTGCTGGTGTCTCCCTCCAGAGAATGTTTTTGTTTTTTAGGGGTTAGACTCAGTAATCCATTATTTTTATTTAGTACTTTTTAACACATTGACTGCCACACTCGAAAAAACATTTTTTCCCTGGGGCCACAGTGTTTTATTAAAACAAAATGGTCCTTTCTAATTTGTTATTTTTTATTGTTTTCTGTGTGTAAGTTATATGCAACTCAATCCACATTTTTAGAATTAAATTGTCAATATTAATTGTAACAATGAACATCAACAAGTAAGGTTTTCATGAACCAATTGCAGGGTTTTGCTTCATGAGGCCCCAGGCTCAAAACTAGCTTGAGTTAAATACAACTCGCATGGCAGTCAATGTGTTAAAGCTTCCCATTTGATTGTAATGAGCTGCCAGGACTACAAATCACTAATTTATAACAGTGATTCCCCAAGGCTGACTGCAAACAAATCACCTGGGAAGCTTTAAACCCAGATCCTCAAGCCTTGATCCCAGAGATTTTCATTCAGAAGGTCTGGGGTGAAACTAGGAAATCTATTCTTTTTAAGTTTAAGTTGTTGTTGTTTAACTTTTCCAGACGGTTCTGATGTACGGCTAGGTTTAAAAGCTCTGGATTGTAGAAGAATTATTATTTTTCTATGTATTGTTTAAAGGTAATTAATTGTTAGCTCTGTTGGTCATTATATCATGGATTCCAAGTCCTTGGAGTCTGAATCAAGATCTCTGCTGTATTTATAAAATCCCAACATAAACACTTAACATTATTTTCAGTCACTATATTTCTAATCCATTAAAGAAGCTTTAAAAACATGAAGAAGCTTACCTTCTTAATTCATTATATACTACAGGTATTAAATCATTGATTTTTCACTCCATCACAGCAGGCTGTAATTACATGCCTAAAAAACTGGCAACCTAACACAGTGTTTTTTGATTCTAGCTGTGCTTTGGTATAATCACTCTGAAGATCCAAACAGTACAGTGGCCCTGCTACACATCACAGCGTAGCATACTCAGTAAATCTGATTCAGAAATTTAAAGTGGTTACAGGGAATCTGTATTTGAGGAGGGGGGGCGGAAACAACGATGACAGACTCTACAAAGATTGTGAGACACATAGTTAAAAAATGACTTAGTGCTTTCTGTTCACTTTTGCTGTAAAATAAATAAAAAAAAAAGAATAAAAAAAATGACTTAGGGTTTTCATCTTTATTCTCTGGCACAACTGATACACTAACTAACAGTTAAATTAGTCTAAACCTGATATTTCTGAAAATATAAATTATTCACCAGGAAATGGAATTTATAGTGAGGCACAGTACAATGAATGCTGGACACCTATTAGGCAAGGTTCTGTCATTAAATAAGACTTAAGTAGCTTAATGCTCCTGAGACTTAAGTTTCCCAGGTACAAAATAATGAAGCTGTTCTGAGTCAATGTTGTGCAAAACTGTGTTTCCAGAAGTCATAGCATTCTAAAGAGGTGTCTCAGTAGACAGGAGAAAAGCTGAACAGAGATACAGGATAAGTAGGGCGAAGGGGCTCTACTTTGATCTGCTTATATACATAAATACGTACATTCATACATATAATATTGCATTTGAAAATAAGTCCTATTGTTTAGACACATGCACATACACACAGATTTGAAAGCCATGGCTCTAGATCTTGAAATGTGAACCATCTTTCAAGTATACCACACTTGAAATACATTTCCATCACTGTAGGAAGTTTCACTGGAAAGTCTAGATGATTCAAAAACTGTGTGTGTTGCTGGATTAGAAGGTCCCTAAGATTTCTTTCAGCTTGAAAATTCTACCCTAATAATTCAAGAAAATACATTACTAATCTATGTCTTAATCATCTAAGTTAGTAAAAAAGGTAGCCAGAAAAAGTCTGAACAACCTAAGTGAAAGAAAATACATCACTGGAAGAAAAAGATTTCTGGACTTTGGAAAGTTACTAGATCTTTAGTATGAAAATACTTTAGAGACTTTAGGAGAAAACTACAGGGGTCAAAGAAAAAAATAAAAATCTAAACCAAGATAGGTAATGATAATATCACATCAAAGTTTACAGAAGTATTCTTACTCTATAACTTCTTTGAGCTGCACATCTCTCGAGTAGGCAGGAACAAATACTTAATCTATTTTACTGTTAAAGATAAATTGAAGCCCAGGAAACAAAATAATGAGTTAATAAAAGGAAAGAGCTGGAATTACAACAAACCTTCTTATATATGGTAACCCAGAAGCAAACACCAAAGTAAAAAAGTTATCATGGACAAAAATGCACGTGTACTAATGCTAAGAACAAAAGAAATTTATTTATATAACAAATATTTATACTATACTCATACTATACCGTACAACCCATGTTAGTAGCAAAGTTAGTATACTAGGTGCTAAAGATACAAAAAAGAGAGTCAGCTTTCAAAAGGCCCAACAGGGGTAGTTAAATAAGTTCTGGACCAAGAATGCCTAAGTGACCACATTCTAATGAGAAATGGGGAAAATTCCTCATGGGAAACCAAAATACTAACATCCCTCTTTCACAAGCCCTAATTACAAATCTTAAAAACAAAGAACAATGCAAGAATTCAGTTATCTATTGTCCACCAGAGCCCCAAATATGACATACCTACCTCTTTATTTCACAACCAACTACATATTAGGAATTTGCATATATTCTTTAAGAGAATCAGATTTTTAAAATTATGTCTGCAAGCTAAAGTACTAATAAAACTGAAGCCAAGGATTTAATTCTCATAGGAAAAGCATATGATTACACTATATTTCTAACTCTGGACAACCACTTCAATGACAACCCAGTAAAATTAGGCAAGCAAGTATGGATTAGCAAAAACAAATGGCATTAAAGAAAAAGAATTTGTATTACACACAATTCCTCAGAGGCAAACATTAAAGTAGAAAGTTTTTAAACATTTATGTTTGACTTCATCTGTGACCACAGGATGCTAGTTATTTTTCAAACTCTAATATGTACAATTAGTTTCTAATAGGTTATGTACATTTCACAATTTTTTTCCTAATAATTTTTTTACAGAACAGAGAAAATTTCAACTAAAATTCATAATTGTTCCATGTTTCAACATTTTAGGATGTCATAGGAATTTACTATATGAGAATTCAAATATGTAATTAAATAAAACAAACTCTGGAAATGATTACCAAATGTAGTGGTCTTTCAACAGTATTTCTGATTTACTGGCTATCTCCTTATTTGAACTCCTCTTGAAAACCATTTTAAAACTGGATACTTCACTTTTCTCCCTATGTAAAGTTACAATAATATTTATTTACTCTTTTAAAAAGTAACTGATAATCGTATACTGCCCTCAGCTTAGTATGTTGAAAAGTCCTGCTGTGTCACACATGGAAGCCAAAAATGCTTGAGTGTGTAGCATCCTAGAATTAAAAAAAAGTTAGCTTTTTTTCATAGATCACTCTCAAATTGTTTCCTTTTTCTTCTAAGCAAAGGGAAATAAAATAAATCCAATTAACTGGTATCTTATTAAGTGTAACTTTACAATAGATTGAAATTTCTAGGAATGTAGAAGTATAATAGAAAATATAAATCAGATCATAGTGTTCTTACTTAATGCTAATACACTGGTGGATGCGACAAAAAGTCTCAAATATGAAGAGACGGGCATTTTCAATGAAATCCTCAAGACACGCCACCAAGAAGAAGTCATTCACAAGCACCTATATGTATAAGATATAAAAAAGAAAAAAATTATGACGTTGACAAGCAATTTTCAGAAACCTGACTCAAATATTTTGTCTGCTTTAATGTTCCATTCAGTGTAGTTCCGTCATCTAATGAGTTCTACACCACAGTACTTTCTTGAACACTGTGTTCAAACCTTTAATAATTTACAAAAGCAGTAAGAGTGCTACCAAAAAATCACCTAAAAAACTGTGATATTTCCTTGTTCCATCTTGTCCGTTATCTTACGTATAAGTGCTCTGTAGACAACGTATCTTTTCTAACTATTTAAAATAAAGAGTTATAAATGGACTAAAGACATGAGTTATTTCTCTGACATTATTTCTAAGTAGACTTAGAAATTACAAAGGAAATGAATGCAAGAGGTGGCTGCTACTCCACAGATGTTATAACTAAAAGAGAATATTTAAACTTTAAGAACAGCAACCAAGTGCCCTCTGGATTTACAGCAAGGCCTAGATACTGAATGTAACGAATATACACCAATATTTACTTTAATGTCACACGTGACTACCAGAACACTTATTACCATACTGGATTCTAATTTTCTATTTTCCCTAATGTTTAAAAATCAACTCCGAATGTGTATTTGATCATTTTTTTCTTAGAAAGATAAGTCTGTCAACAGACTGTCTCAGTCTATCAACAACTTTGCCTATTTTGTGCCAGATTTTTAGTTCAAAAGATGAAATTGATGACTAGAAATTTGTGGATCTGGTAAATGCAGCTACAATCAGCAGATAAATTCTTAGTTTAATTACTTAAAACTTGCAAACTAACTATTCAAAACAACTATAACCTAACTCTTTCACAGTTGCTCTGAAGGTACTTTAGTTTCTACTAAACAACAGCAGACACTAGTTATAAAATTCATCACTACAGTGAATTGCCTGGTTTATCACAAATGTTAAATACAATCATGTGAAAAATTCTGAAGATAAACCCACCTATGAAACAAAATTGAGAATCATAGTTGTGACATACAATTCAGTGATCTTGCCTGTATGTTTATCTTACATATTTACTCATTTACAATAAGACATGGAATTACCAATAGATCTCTGAATTTAAATTAGCCCAAATGTTTTAAACAGCTCTCCTAACAAAAGGGATACACACATGGCAACATTAAAAATGTCTTCAGCCTAGCACACTCCCAAACAACTTGCCATTTTAAGATTAATAAACATTTCTGATATAATTACATCATTACTTTAAGACTCTGCAAGATTAACTCTACAATATCCAAAATTTTAAGAATGTTATAAGTGTATAAGTAAAAATTCATACTTACTGATTCACATTCCCTCAGTTTTTTCTGAGCCCCATCAAAGTCAAAATTAACATACAAGCATTCAACGAATTCTGTAATTGGGTCTTTATATGTGTAAGACTCCTGTAACATTAAGTCAAAGGTCAAGTTATATCTGGTTCAATACTGTTTAGCAGATTGCCCCTAGAATATCCCAACCTTCCTGTCTTCTTTCTTTACCATTAATTTCTAGCCAAATTACCTAGGATTATTGTCTCAAAGCAATTGCTTCTCTCCTGATTCCAGAACACATCTTAAGCTTATGTTTTTCAAACCTAACTCTCTAAATTCTCATCTTAGCTAGAGTGATTTCAAAAACTTTCAAATTCCCCTACTACCAAAAGTCTCCCTTAATCAAGAACAGTGATGCATTTCCCCAAGGATAAGGGTATTCATTCCCTACTGAATGAGAATTACTACTTTGTATTTAATTAATTCTTAGATCAAATAAATATTTAAGCTCTTTTTCTAATCCATGGTTTCTGCTGAGAAGTTCACTAAGTATCAACCAGCAGGCCTGCAACTTTTCCCCAACTTGGGGACTAATTAATCCTGTATTTATGTAAAGGTCACCCCTCTGGAATTAAACAGGTAATGATCTCCACCAAATAAGCAGCTTCAGTTTCCAGATCTTCTTTATTCTTTGCAATAAGAGCAACACAAATATACAATGTATATTAAATATTGACCTACCACACATCAATAATCATTCATACCACATCTAACATAAGTAGTATACCTTGGACTTTAAGACCATTTAATTTAAGGCTTTTCTTACTTCTAAAATTCATGTATACTTCCTTCCTATTTTTTAACCTATTTTAACCTTAAGAACTAAGAGTCCTACTTTAGAAAAAGAGATCACACCTAAAGTTTAGGTACTTTAAAAAAAATCAAAACAGATTTTAGTTTTTACCTGTTGAATAACTTTGACTAAATCTTTTAGCACCTGCCGGCGTTTTCGAACATCCTTGTTTGTTATGACCGCTGTAGTCAAATAGCGAAGAATATGTGGGCACATTGTCTGAATTGCATTAAGATACCTAAGGTAAAAATATAAACTCTGTGAGTTAAACACTTGAGCAGCCCATTAGATTGCACTGTTTCACTAGCCTAAGACTGCAAATACTTAAGAATGAATATTGTAAGGGTGTCTCCTCCTTCCAGGAAATAAAGAAACAGAATCTAACTTCAGGAATCTAAATGATGAGAATGCCAGCCAGTATCCCACAATTTTTAGTGAGATGGAAGACTCATTTAAGAATCCTATTATGATTTTTGAGTAACAGGATTTTAGAAGACTCTTCCGCATGCTGTCAGTGTGTTCCAAAAGACTGTTAAGCTATGACTTGAAATCACCCATTAGAACAAATGTGTGAAAACCTTCTACATGCAAAGTATTCATCATAATCAGAAAATTGGGCACAGAACACACTAACTGCCATGTGCGTTGTATTTAACTCATGCTAGTTTTGAGCCCAGGGCTTCATGAAGCATGTATAGCTCACACATCTCTTTACCTTGGGAGCTGTGTGGTGCACAAGCAACTCATGCTGCCGTGCTATGGCATTCATGTTACATGATGGTTGGGGCCCTGGGCAAAACCCTGCAGTTGGTTCATGAAAATCTTACTTGTTGATGTTCTTATTGTTAAATTAAGATTGACAATTTAATTCTAAAAATGTGGATTAAATGAACAGAAGTCAATACATTTCATTTTTCTATTTATGTTTACTTTTAAATTATACTTAAGCTTGACAAGAAAAATACTTTTTACCCTTATGAACTATTTTTCAAGTTTTCACATTATTAATATTCAAGTTTTATATCACCTTTTTATTGAAGAAAACACAGAAAACAATAAAAAATACAAATTTTTCATTAAATTAGAAAGGATCATTTGTTTTCAAAGTTTTTATTCTATTTTCATAATAAAACACTGGGGCCCCAAGGAAAAATAATTTTTTTTCTAGTGTTGCAGTTGATGTGTTAAAGAATTCAGGGGTTGAAAGACTCGAAACAATAGGAAGAAGGAAACTATTACAACATTACAAGGCGTTGGTTAAACTGGTAGCAGTAATTAGAAAGGAAAAGATATCAGGTAAATGTCAACAGACACTTATCTAAATACTTAGCAAATCTTGCTATTCTGATGATAAACGACAACCCTCTGTCATTAGGTGTTTATCTTGTATTTCTTCTGCTCAATTTTCTTAAATATTAAATAGTTCCCTATTTTTTATCCAATAAATACTAATTGAGCACCTCTGAGTGCCAGACACTATGCCAAGCTCAGAATTATCAATATTTGTCAATAAAGTCCATTTCTCTTAGGTGGACATTCAAGCCCCAAACTACCCAGCTCCATCTCTCATCGTATCATCACTGACAACTTCCTGTTTTTCTTCTTAAAGCTCATTCCACGTGGATTGCTCTCCCAAACACATACCCCTGAAAGCCTAAATCTTAGTCATCCTTCAGGGTCCAGCTTAGACACTTTGTTTTCCAAGTTCTTCCAGACTATGATTAATAAATCTATATTTCATTGTAGATTCCCACAAAATGTTGCTTGAACTCTTGAGAGGACCCCAGAATCTGTTAAATAACGCCTAATACTACCTAGTCCCACTTATCCTACCTTGAATGCCCTCTAAACAAGGTAAAGTATAAAAAGAATCAATATCCACTCAGGAATAAAACAATTTCTAAGAAAAGATATCTAAAACATACCAACTAAAAGCTGTACCATCTGAAAAATTAAGCCTGAGTTTTAAACGGAAATTTTTTAATTGCAATACTAGTTCAGAACAATTACTTATTTCAATAGTTATCTTGCCAGAGACCTTGTGTACAAGCACAGGAGAGCATGGTTGTTTTTCATAATATCAGTTTTGAAGTAAATAATTTTAGTAGGCACTTATGGGACTCATTCACAAATTTATCTAAACTCATTATATATGACTAGAAAATTCTATGTTTATTGTATAGAATTTTAAACACATTTCTTTTTACTTATCCTAACTTTATACCACTGTACCATATACATGTTCATTGTTTTTACTGGAGGATGACTTCCTTGGGAAACCCACTGTTTCTCTGAGTACACGCCAGAGGCTGACAAAATTTTTGTAAAGAACCAAATAGTAAATATTTTTGGCTATGTAGCCAAGAGTTAAAATTCAGAATATTTATAAAGGCACTTATATAAAAAGAGAAGAAACAAATTGCTAAAATATTTTATTGACAAAATTCAAAATATAATATTTTGGTGTAATTTTAAAGATACAGGTCCACTAATGAAACCAATGGAATTCCTTCATTGAGGATAACTTTGCTAAATTGGATTAAAATTTAGACAACCCTATCATTGAAATTTATTGCAAATGTTTATTTGTTAATGTTGATCTGCAATGAGACTTTACATATTCAGTCTTTGAAAATGTTTTTCACGCAGACACTACTAACACTGCCATAAACTGACAAGAATATTATTTTAATTGAACACATTTCTTGCTTGGAAGGCAATTATTTTATTAAAGTCTCTTGATACTGTCTTTTAGCATGATATTACATTGCAGATTAATCACTTCCAATTCAACTGCAGTTAAGTAAATTATGAAATACAGAAATTTCCTTTGTACTTGCAATGAGGTCTAAAACTTTCTGCAACTATAATTTGAGCTTGAAAATATATATCTGCTGCAAATCTGTATGGGAATGAGGGTCTCACTTCTTTTGACAGAACAAAAATATGTAAAGCAGCAGGATATTACTTGTGATTCATACCGTGCTGTCACTGAAATAACTTTATTGTGGTGTAAATCTTACATATAAGCACTGTTTTGCTTTGTAATTTTAGGATGAACGTACTAAGAAACATTATGAAGTCTATAGCAAAAGTTAATCTCCAGGGCCCTTCAGTGTTTGATGATAGGGCTTAAGGGCAGTTTTGATCACAGGAAAATTTCAATCTCGCCCCAACATGCTCCCAATATCTTCAACTCTGAGCAACTGTCCTCAATGAAAATCTAATAGTTTTATCTTCTCTGGACATACTTCTTTGGCTGCTACAATCAAACGTTATTTAACTGAACCTCCACTGATAAATGGCATTCCTTACTTGGCTAATGAAAGAACCACTCAGAAACTTATTTTGGTCAAAGCCTCACCTTCATTAATTTTTATGAGAGAATTCTGCTATGTGATACTTCATTTTAAATTTTCTAATTTTTCTGACAGTTGCTTTCCTGTCAATTGAGAATATTGTGATGAGTGCTTATAGTCCAGTAATATGGACATATATTGTATTCTTTTAGCACACCTATAGTGCCAGTTCAGTGCTTTGCTTTCTAATTCAGTATCTGCATAAAAAAAGAGTTTTCTTATCAGGAAATAATTATAAAATATAAGGAAAATAAAGGAAAAGTCCATTGGGACAAATTCTGGACACCTAACTGAACTGTTAATAGTAAAACTTGAAATTTCTTAGAAAATTCATGTTATTTTTATTTAGCAAACAAATTAAACACTCTTTTACAAACTAAACTTTGCATCTTTTTATTAAGTGGGAGTAATATTATCTTGTATTACAGATGCATTTTTTTCCTAATAGCATGTACATTTAGTGGCAAAGCCTCATTTCTAATAGCCTATGAACACTCTCTACCTTACACCTGATATATATTATGTTACATTTAAAAGTTCAACATTTTTCAAATGTGTTATTCATCTCCACTTTAGATTCAGAGTAAATTATGACAGAGACAGTAATAAACGTGACATAAGAGACTCTAACCTGAACAAGCATCTAAACTTCCATTTCAGGAAAAATGTATAAATTATCTCCAAGTGCTTTTATATTTAAAAAAAAAAAAAAGTCCTACAATTCACAATCTATGTAAAGTATCAATTTAACTTGTACTCAACCAATCACATTAAACTGTAATACTGTGCTATCAGAAGTAAAACAGGAAGAACATGATACTTTCTTCATACATCTCTACTACCTATCAGACAACTGAAAAACACATACTGATTGTAGACATACAAATGCATATCACACACTGAAAATGGACAGTAAGTAGCTCTTCCAAGTAAAGAACACACAGCCCAAGAAATGGCTGAAACAATGTTCCGTCAAGTCATCTGGTGTTTTCATATGAAAAAAGTTAGTATAAAAAAAAAAATCAAAATCAGCCATGAAGACATTACTGACAAGAAAGAAAATATGATGGTAGCCTAACTCTACAGCAAGTGAAAACAATTAAGCACAGTATTTTTGTGAACTAAACGTCATAATAATGGCTAGTAGTTTTCTTTTCCACATTTTGCTAACAGGCTAACTCTGTTTAAAAAAAGTTCCACAGGCATGAGGATCCTTATTGGAGACATAAAATGTCCTAAAATTGATTGTAATGGTTACATTGCTCAGTTAAGTTACTAAAAATTATTGTACTGTATAAACAAGCAAACTCTTCTGGAACCTTAGCACAAATCAAACTATATTAATAGTGATGTATTTTTCACCACCACACTTTTATAGTAAAAAAAAAAAAAAAAAAAAGCAAGTACCAACTACATCCTCAATTAGGTAATACAAATTACTAATTTCTAAAAAATTTAACTCAAGTACTAATCTTTTTAATCTTCTGTATGACTAAATGGGAAGTACGTACATGTTAAAGTGCTTCTGCTATATACTATTTCAGTGTCATGGTTATCTTAAGGAAAAACACTTGTGTGATTGAGTCACAAAATGAACTAGTTGTTTTTCTCACAGAACAATATTTTTACTTTCAAGAATGACAGAAAAACCAAAGCTATTCATACTTGGGTATTGGCAGACATTTTCTAGAAAATGAAGTGAGCCTGTTCTTCAAGAAAAACAAACGATTAAATTAGAGCTTTCAAGAAAAGCTAGAATTTTGGAAAATTTTATCTGCCACTGGGAGCTTGACAGCTTTCCAACACTTCAGGTGTTTTCTAATGGGTTTGATAGTAATGTTAATGAATGTGGTTTTTCTGGTTTTGTACAATGTCAACATACCGGAATACCTGCATAACCCTGTATTTCCCAAACAACCAATGCATGATGATATAAAAATCATGCATGGGGAAAAGATCCATTCCAAGTACAAGATAGACCAATATAGTCTAGAATATCAGTACAGTTTAGAATCTATAAAGTTCAATGATATGGTTTCAGATTCCACATTACAAATAACCTTACTATTATTTGCCTAGTTTTATTGCATTTTTATTATAAAGAGAGTATCCACAACTATCTGAAAAGGCTACTAAAACTTTCTTTTCCAACTACATATATGTGTAAGGCTAGGTTTTCTTCACATACTTCAAATAAAACACATAATAGATGGCATGCAAATCCAGCTGTCAATTAACCCAGCAATTAAAGGTCTGCAAAAATGTAAAACAATGTCAATCTTCTAAATTCTTGTTTTAAAAGTTATTTTTCAAAAAAAATCCATTATTTATGTCAAATCTAATCTATTTACTATTTGTTAATGAGTAAACATATACTTTTAATTTCCTTTACTTCTAATACAGGAAAACTTAACACTGTTGATAAGTTCTTGGAAACCTTGACTTCAAATGAAATGACTTACAGAAGGTCCTCAACACTGTTTCACTAAGAACCACTGGCTTGTAAAAATATTCCCAAAGATAGTTCTGATGTCACTCCTTTTTTCTTCCAAACATCCAATGCTCTATGGCTCTTCAGTATGTATATCTAATTTGGATCTCTGAGGAGGCAGGCTTTACTTGATTTCCAAAAGGGTCCTATCTGTCCTACCAAGTTAGACTGAATATATTCCCATACTCACATACTTTGTTAAACTCCAAAAGTACCAATAAATTTATCAGGACCCAGAGTCCTTTTAATGTAATCACTTAAAAACAAAACATAACAAAACCCCTCACAATTCCTCCATCAGTTAACTCATCTGATAATACCACATATGGCAGGTTTTGGAGCACATCATCCATGTATATACAGTATTTCCTTACGATTTTAAATTTTTTATTATTTTCTTAGTCATATATACCCATATTCATTTCTACTTTTCATTTTCATCTTTTTTCATTTTTCAAATCAAATGATCAGTTTTAAGATTAGTAATTTCAATATTTTCTAACATATATATCTTATTTCCATTGCCTTTGTATGTTTTCCTGTACTTTTTTTTTTTTTTTTTTTGAGACAAGATTTCACTGCATTGCCTAGGTTGGAGTGCAGTGACAATTCACAGGTACCATCAAAGCACACTGCAGCCTCCAACTGCTGGGCTCAACAATTCTCCCACCTCAGCTTCCCAAGTAGCTAGGACTATACACTCCACTTTTTTCTGTACTTATAATGAAGGTTTTAAAAGTTGACTAAGTACTCAAAGCTATGAGTTGAAATCTGAGGGCTGCTTTGATAGATATTTCTTTATTAAATATTTAATCTCTTCTTACATTTAGTTATTTATAATATTTTTAATTAAGTTTTCCAAAATTTACTTTTTTACATTACATTCTTAATTTCTAGTTTTACTATATTCTGCCCAGAAACTACAACCATTAACATTTAAAAAAAAATTTATTGCAGGCTTTTTGGTGGCCTAAGGTATGTAAGAATCTGATAAAAGATATTATTAATAACATATTTAAATAAATACTGGGCAGGAGACGGGAATGAGAACAGAGTAAGAGGTATTAATCTGAAATAGAATCATGAAAAAATAAAAAGCATTCTGGAAATGCTCATCCAAATGTTTAGGGTAATAGAATACATGCCAAAAACTGTGCCTGGTCCTGGCCCTGATGGCAGGAATATTCCTATTGTGAACATGGTTATGTTAGGCTAGCTTTACCTGACGATACAATTAAACGTTTCAGTCATAAACTAACTCTCTATTCTGATTCCAAGTACTCATAAAGCAACCTTCAGCTTATGATATGGCTTCCAATGCATTACATCTACAGGATTGGAACAATCTGTTCAAATGTTCCATGTACTTAAGTCCTCTTAGCACTTGTACTTCATTATAAATTACGGATGGCATTCTGGGTTTACACATCTGTTTTTTTGAGCCTGGTTTTTAATAAATCTATCTGTAGGATATTGCCAAATAAAGCTGCTGAACTTACTCTGCCAAAGGCCAGAACAAAGTAATGTCAGTCTTGTAGGATCTTATTTTAGTGGGCCATTGGCCTTTTTTAGAAAAACTTTTCCACTACCCTTTTACTTACTTCAACATATGATTTACATAACTTTTCAGATTATAAACAACCTACCATAGGATCCAGCAAACAGTAAAGTACACACACAGAGAACATTTTAAAAATTGTACATACATAATATTAATACTGAATTTCTAACAAATAGGATTTAAGATGGAACAATTGCTCAGATAGAATGAGGTTATTATATCTAGTGAATAATATGAATCAAGAAGGCATATTTGAATGCTACAAAAATATCTCCAATAATAAAACAAGTAACTATGACGTTATATAAATTACAAAATTTCATTTCTCACCAATGATTTACATTTAAAATTATTAATATAACCTTGGAACACAGGCAAAGATCATGCATCGTTTCCTGGCTCAATGACATATGGTTTTGTTTTTTCTTTACTCAAAGACAAAAATAATTTTCTCTGTTACAAAATTCCTCTGCCCATGTTTAGTTTTAACATACTGGACCAACATTTCATGCAAATAGCAACTAAATATATCAACACTGAACTTAAAGTTGCAATGTTAATGTGAAAAGTAAAAAAGGATGCTAAAAGTGCTTCTATTAACCAGACTGAGGGGAACATTTAGCATTTAATGCAGAGAACACAACATATGCCTTTTAAGAACTGCTCCCTGTGAAAAAATTACTGGTACTTCATGTCTAAATATTTTTCTATCTGTATCAATAACTTAAATTTCTTTTAAATTCAAAGTCCTGATTATGTGAACAATTTAACTGACAAGGTCAAATGTTTTTAGAGTCTTAAAAATTTTCCCACAACAGATCAAGTGCGATAGCTCATGCTTGTAATCCTAGCACTCTGGGAGGCTGAGAGGGGCAGATCACTGAGGTCAGGTGTTTGAAACCAGCCTGACCAAGAGTGAGACCCCTGCCTCTACTAAAAATAGAAAAAATTAGCCGGGCGTGGTGGCACACCTATAGTCCCAGCTACCTGGGAGGCTGAGACAGGAGGATTGCTTAAGCCCAGGAGTTTGAGTTTGCTGTGAGCTAGGCTGATGCCAAGGCACTCTAGCCTGGGCAACAGAGCAAGACTCCATCTCACAAAGGAAAAAAAAAAATTTCCTAAACACTTAAAGAGCATTGTTTGTTAATGTGACTCAGTTTAGATTATTATATCTTATCAACCTATCCAAAAATATCACTATAGTGTTACCTTATTTTCAAGACTTTGAAAATTACAGAAATGATTTAAAAACAAGTTGTTTTCATTGGTGTTTTATATCAGAAGAGTATTACATCCTCTCTTTCTTTCTTTTTTTTAAAGGGACAGGGCCTCAGCCTGGTGCCCAGGCTGGAGGGCAGTGGTGTAATCATAGCTCACAGCAGCCTCAAACTCCTATGCTGAAGAGATCCTCCTGCCTTAGCCTCTCGAGTACCTAGGACTATAGGTGCCGGGCTAAATTAATTTTTTTTTTTTTTTAGAGATGGGGTCTTGCTATATTGCCCATACTGGTATCAAACTCCTGGCCTCAAACAATTTTCCCACCCCAGCCTCCCAGAGTGCTGGGATTATAGGCATGAGCCACCCCCCAGCCAGCACTGTCTATTTCTAAAGTATACTTTTGTAAATTAAAATATGCATTTTAGAAAAATGATAATTTGATGCACAACAATGAGCAGAAACTAACATAAAATAAAATGGAACTATAAAATCTTTATTTAGGTTAACAAACAATAAAAATATGGCTCATGCCTGTAATCCCAGCACTTTGGGAGGCCTAGGTGGGAGGACTACCTGAGGCCAGGAGTTCAAGACCCGCCTGGGCAGTACAGTGAGACGCCGTCTCCACAAAAAATTAAAAACAAAACAAAAAAAATCAGCTGAGCATTCATTAGTGGTCCATGATTATAGTGCCAGCTACTGGGGAACCTAAGGTGGAAGGACTGTTTGAGCCCAGGAGTTCAAGTTTACACTCAGGCCCACTGTATTTCGGCCTGAATGACAGAGCAAGAACCTGTCTCTACAATCAATCAATCAATCAATAAAGAAAATATAAGCTATACCATGAAATAATTGCTAATATATGTTATTGCAATGCTGGGCCGTATTAATATAAGCATATGTACAGATAATAGAAGCTTATCTTGTCACTGTAATCTATAAAAATCCTAGAATAAGGTTTCAATTTTGAAGATCCAAATTTTAAGAAAGATATAGATAAATGGAAATTATTTAAGGAAGGCGACCAAAATACTACAGGGTCTGAAAAACTCTTGTTACTTAATAAAACTAGAGATAGCCTGAAGGAAGCAGAGAAAAGTAAAAATTGCTTCAAATAATCTGAAGTATTTCCATAAAGCAGTCTTGTTTCCTATTATTTCAGCCAAACAAGAAATAATAGGCAGAAGTTTCACAGGCACTTGAGCTCAAGTGAAAGAAAAAATTTTAAAAAATGATTTCTAGCTGATATTAATAGAATGGTCTAGTTCATAAATTCTTATCATCAAAAGATTAAACAAGAGCTGTATGACAGAGCAAAGATGATATAAAAAGGATTCTTCCACAAGATGTACATATTCCTTTCAAATAATATGGCCTAGTGCCTTATTTCTACTACTTTAATGTATAAAGTTACCTGGGATCTTATTAAAATGCAGATTCTGATTCAGTTCTTTTAGGGTGAATCCTGCGATTCTACATGATGCCTATGCTGCTGGCCCAGGGAACATGCTTTAAATAGCACTTTAAAGTGCCTAGAGTACACCTTATCCAATAATTTACTTAAGCGTTACATTTAAGCTTTTCAATTAACAAGCAAATCTACCACACAAAGAAGGGGAAAAAATGAATGACAACAAATTCAAATGTTTGAAGTACATTTTAAGTTTAAAAAATTCAGTATCATTTCATACAGTTAAAGTCAAAATTATACAATGAAATAACTTACTGTGGTTGGTAAAGGAAGAGATCGATAATATTATCGCGACCTTTGGGGTGGTTGAAGAAAACAAACAGTGACCAGTGAATGAGCCATGTTCGTTGCTGAAGAGACTGGAGTGGAGAACTCACAGACTAAAGGATTAAAAAATGGATACACAGGAAATATTAACATATGAGAAAGAGGAAAGAGAATAAACATCACTGATTTTGAAATTGTAATTAAAAACTAGACCTTTGTAAGGCATGTACACTAGGATCATTATGATCAAAGTCTGACCCCCTATACCTTCTTTCTGCATGATCCTCAACATTCCAAATTATTGCCATATTCTTAGAGACAGATTCAATAATGTCTACTAAATCACTCTTACAGCAGTTATAAATTATAATCATTTCTGAAATGATTTAGCCATTTAAAGGCAAGAGTTGAACTAAACATTCCATAATAAGTGGTTTTATTAGACATTAACTGTGGATAAAAACTGTCTTATGCATAGGACTTTCATTAACAAGTGGCACTAATAGCATAGTGTCATTTTCCTTTTTTTTTTTTTTTTTTTTTGAGACAGAGTCTCACTCTGTTGCCCAGGCTAGAGTGAGTGCCATGGCGACAGCCTAGCTCACAGCAACCTCAAACTCCTGAGTTTAAGCGATCCTCCTGTCTCAGCCTCCCGAGTAGCTGGGACTACAGGCATGCACCACCATGCCCGGCTAATTTTTTCTATATATATTTTTAGCTGTCCATATAATTTCTTTCTATTCTTAGTAGAGATGGGGTCTCGCTCTTGCTCAGGCTGGTCTCGAACTCCTGAGCTCAAACGATCCGCCCACCTCGGCCTCCCAGAGTGCTAGGATTACAGGCATGAGCCACCACGCCCGGCTGCATAGTGTCATTTTCACTGGCATTAAAAAAAGGGCACAGTAACTGTAACAGAAATGAAGACTTGAGTTCTTTTCTCTAGGAGTCAAGAGAAATTTCACAGTTTCCTTCAATCTCCAAGGAGATTCAGAGAAACTAATCACTCCACTAATGCACCGTGATTTTTGTCAACAAAACGGTCAATAAAAGCTAATCTGAAAATTTTAGTCCCCTGAAAGTACACAGTATTATTACTCATAAGAAAGTGTGAAGGATATATAGAAATTTCAAAGAATCACTCGGAATAAGTGTAACTCACATTATTATCTATGGTCTCCTTTAACCTTGTGAGGTCTTCCATGGCTGCATCCCAATTCTGCATTAAGATTTCAGATGCCAGTTTTCCCCAGAGTGAACTTAAAGCATTTCTATCTGTTGCTGGAACCTGTTTAAGCAATTATAATTAATTATATTGTGAGTACTCTGGAGGAAAAACAATGTGTATTTTATACCTCACATATCCATCTGGCCTGCTAAAAAAGACCTATAGCTTTCTACCCAAACTCTACTCCTTACTGGATCACACTAGTTTAACTGTTTCAAATAACTTAATTTACAAAAAATACTCAGGTCTTTATTATTCAGACTAGATCAGAAAATAAAGGGTAACCTTTAAAACTAGGAAACAGCAGCACCATTTTAGTGTAACACATTTCAGATAATTTACGTACAACTTATCAGATTTAAGGGACCTAAAACTTTAGAAACCAAGTTAGATTCATAGAAAATTTGTCACTAAAATCACTGGCATGAAGATAGGGAACATCAAGATTTGTGGATCTCATTTACAATGTCATGAGAAATTACAACAAAAACCAATTCTAAATTATGACACAAATGGAAGGGGTTATGGAGATGGAGAGTGGGAAAAATCCAGGCCCACTGGTTGATAACAATTAATAGTTATCAAAAGATTACGTAATAGGCAAAAGTTAATTTTCTCATATAAACCTACCAAAAATCCTATAAGGTAGATGGTATTTTTTTACCCTCTTTTCAATAGAAGTAATGCACAGAGAGTGTAATTTGCCCAAAATTACACTTCTTATCCTGAAAGAAACAAATTTTATACCACAGCCTTAGCCTACAAAAAAGGAGGACTGAAGGCCATCCCTACTTTTTCTCTCCACTGGTGAAAGAGGGTCACAAACTCAAAATACTTATAAGGACTGGGCTAATAACAAACATGAGTAAAGCAGGACTCCCTAAGACAAGGCAATAGAAGTAGGTAAAATGACTCTGAACTGATCATATGTGCTAAAGCAGTAGAAGCGAGTAAGGGTAGTGGAGGGAAAATGCATTTCTGCACCTGAAGATGAAATTTCGGGTGTAATTTTTCACCAAAGCACATAATAGTATAAATGTCAAGCATATATCATAATTCCACGTTAAATGAAACTGTATGTGCAGGACTAGAAATCCAACCACCAAGTACTCTGGCTCTACCAATTACTATTAATAGCTAAACAGTCTGTGCTTTAGCTTCCTCATCTGTAATATGGGAAGAGTAACAGAACCCACTTCAGTTGTGTAGTTTAAATGACATAATACACGTAGCGATTACAACATCACCTGATATAAGAACTCAGTAAATCTGAGTTATTAAAATGAGAATGAAAATGATATCAGAGATAGACAGATACATACATATACAGATAGATCGATCTATATATTTATCTAAAGGTGGGTAGATAATCTAAACTTTGGGAACCATAAATAATACAGACTCAGCCTATACTGGATTCTTCCTTTGACGGCAGTGATTAACTTAAATGTACTAAGTAACATTGAGCAAACTCTAAGAACAGGCAAATAACAGAGATTTATTTTGTAAATTAAATTTCAAAATGTATCCATGAAACCACTGGTTCTAATTATTATCCCAAAGTACATCCACAATATAACTTGTATGTGCATATTCATGACAACTTTATTTGTAATAGACAACAACTAAAAGTAACCCAAATGTTTGTCAGTAGATGAACAAACAGATTATGGTATAGTTATAGAATAAATTACTGCTGAGCAACAGAAAAAAAAAAAACAAACTTCTGATATACACAATAACATGAATGAATCTCAAAACCTTGCTAGTGAAAATAAGCCAGACACAAACATACACACTATGTTGTTCCACCTGTATGAAATTCTAGAATAGGTAAAACTAATGTATAGGACAGAAAGTAGATCAGTGGATACCCAGGACCAGGAGTGGAATATGACTACAAAGTAGGCAAAAGGGGTCTTTCTGGGGTGATAGGAATATTCCTCATCTTGATTCAGTGGTAGCTACACAGGTATATGCATTTGTCAAAATTCACTGACATTAAAAAATTCATTTATAAAAATCCATAAAATCATTTTAATTATAAAGGATAAAATGTGTAATCCTTATAAAAGAAAGGACATCTGAGCATTAAAATGTATCATGTCTAAGATGCTTTCAGTTTTAAGATACATTATTATTTTATTTCTAAAACAAAACACAACCTAGTCAAGATACATTCATATGTTAAAATATGAAAAACCATGTCTGAAAGTCAACATTAAATAGACATCTTTTACACCAACATTACATCAGGGTACATCAGAGCCAAAACTTCAGTAAAGACCCTAAAGCTTCCAAAAGTCGTCATTACTCAAGGAAAAAGTGTTTTTAAATAAGAATAGTATATACAAACAGTAGATATATTTTAAATTCAGAGTGGAAAAAATAGCTACAAAAATATGATCACAAATAGTTCTAGCATCTAAAATCATTTTTATTTCAAATAGCAGCTGGGGCTGGGTGTGGTGGCTCAGGCCTATAATAGTAGCACTCTGGGAGGCCAAGGCAGGTGGATCATTTGACCTCAGGAGATGGAGACCAGCCTGACTGAGCAAGAGCGAGACCCTACCTCTACTATTTAAAAAACAAAAACAAAAAACCAAATAGCTGCTGTATTGGGGGATGGGTTATATTTTGGAGCTAGATCAAAGGCCATAGTGACGGCAGATTTAAAGAAGAACAATTAACAGTGTGGACTTTTTAAAATTTTGAGACAGAGTTTTGTTGTGTCACTCAGGCTAGAATGCAGTGGCATCATCATAGCTCACTGCTACCTCAAACTCCTAGGCTCCAGCGATCTTCCTGCCTCAGCCGCCTTAGTAGCTAGGACAACAGGCATGAGCCACCATGCCTGGCTAATTATTAATATTTCCTTTTTTCTAGAGACAGAGTCTCACTATGTTGCCTAGGTTGGTCTCAAAGTCCTGGCCTCAAGCAATCTTCCTGCCTTGGCCTCCCAAAGTGCTGGGATTACAGGTGTGAGCCACCACTGCCTAGCCATTGTTAATAACTTTTAAAACATAAGTGCTCAACAATTCCTACCAAACCTGTTCCACCATTTCATTTCAATTAACACATTTCCTGGAGTATAAGTCAAAGAGGTTTCACAAGCAAACAGAGTGTACCTAAACATTCCTCAATGTATTCTAAAATCCACCAAGTCTTTTTAAAATAAAGGCAGATTCTAGGGTCACACAGCTTTAATTTATACAACACTGACCTACAATAGGTCATTTGGAGAGTCAAATTCTAATCTCAGATCATAGTTACAATGGCTCTTTCATAGCTTATGTTTCCCTAACTATAGATTTAAAAGAATAACCAACCACCAGAATTCAGAAATTAAAAAAGGCCATTGCAAAGAAATAAAATTACATAAAGTAAAAACATTGACTTTTTTATCCCAAATCCAAAACAAGATTTTTAGATTTTCTATTAAAATTTCAAGCAAATACATAGATTTTATGGTAGAGTCTAAATCAAAAGATAAATAATATAATCTACTCTTTAAACTTAGCTTTGTTAGCCTGCCAATATGCCAATTAGAAGCAACCAACTCCCACCTAACTCGAATGTTTTCTGGCACAAGATGTGACAAAAATTAAAGAATGAATTGTACATAACTTCTAAGAACCCCCAATAACTATATGTTGACTGCTTTTAATATAAAGCATATTAATTTTATGTTCATATCATAGTATTTAATCACTCAATCAACATGTCATTTGAGTTCCACCACAAGCTTTGTTAGGGCAATGAAAAATGTTAAAACACACAATTTTTTTTTAAGATAGGGAACTAACTTGTATGTTCATATTTTAAAAAAGTGAACATAAAAATTCCCCAAACCTTTAAGTATATACCTATCACTTGTAGAAATTTTCAGATTATAAAACCATATTACATAAAATAATGATACTATTAAAACTAGAATATGTTACATGTGTTAGGATAAAAGCTTTTTGTTGCAGTGCAGCAAGTTTCTTAATCCTCAAAAGGCTCATGTATACTACTCTGGCTAAACTCCATGTCATTACAGTTGGCTCTTCATACCAACTTGCTTTCAAGGGTGGATATGCTAGAAGCATTTCAATATCTGGATTTCCAGCAGTTACCTTCAGTTTCCATGTCTTAGCAAAATGGCACAGTCACTCACTGACCAACAACAATAAATTTACTGTGCTGGAACTCTAACATGACACTAAATCTTCATTCTCAAAATTCACTCCCAGCATTAACAAATGATATGAATAACCAACTCTTTTCAAGTACCTGTAATCATACCAGGCTTCTGATTTTACAATCCTGGTTTAAGCTGTTTACATTTCCAAAGTAATCAACTTTTCCTCTCCTAAATCTCTCGTAATATTCAAAGTAAAACTGATGGAATTTTCCGATAAGTCACTACAAGTTTAGCATCACTGATTACCTTCAATGCACCTGCAAGCTAACCACAGCTAATCTGTAAGTTAAGAATTCATCTATAAAAGGTAGCAAGAGAAAAATAATTTTTTCAAATCAAAGTTGGAAATAAACAGAAAATCTTTATTTCTTTGAGAGATGGTGGATATTTTAAAAAATGAAGTTGGGTGTTTATGCAATTTCAGTGTCGGAATTACCTGAATCTAACACAAATCTTTCCCTCCCACCAAAAGGAAAATCAATTTCCTAGAAAATGACCAAAGACAGCAAGACGTAAGTCTGTTTTTTGTGTGTGGCATGTGGAGCTAAAAGTGAAGAAAAAAAGCACCAGAAAATAAAGACAAAAGAAACAAACTCCTCCAAGGTTAGAAGACAAAAAGTCTTTTTTTGAACCTCTAGGGTTAACTAGAGAAATCAGAGACTTACACACTTGCTTACTAATCCAAGTTAAATAACAAATTATAATTTCTCAAATGAGAGGCTAGTTAAAACAAGAATATTTTGACAACTCTAGAAGACACTTATTATAATTACCTAAATGGAAGACAAAATGCTAAAAAAGTCAGTTTGGAGGCCTGACTTTTAATCTGGCTTCACACAACTCTCCTTCCCTAACAAAAGCACCAAATCTATGAACTTGTCAAATAGACAAATGACAGTAACAGGGTACTTTCTGGTCAATAGGCATTTGAACTCATCTACACACCACACAATCAAAAAGCCATTGATCTTTTTATTATAATAGTTGAGGGCAAAGATAAATTAAAAAAAGTTACTATTAAGTCATAAAATATTTTAAATACCATTAGGATTCCACAGTTGTTTAGAACAAGTTCAAGGAATATATACAACATAAAAGACTAAATTAAAGCAAGGAATAACAGACTTATTCAGTAATATTGATTAAGCACATACGATGTGCACCTACACTGTGCTTAACATTATAACAAAACCATTACATGTCAGAATTCTGCTAATGCTAAAAATCATACAATTATACATAAAGCAAGGACAAGTTAAATCTTCCTCTTTGAGGTCTTGACATAAGGTTTCCTGTTTCTGTTTTTTCTTTTCTCCTTTGCCAACAACTGTTGAAAACTTAATGGACAAACCCAAATTTATAGACATGTTACAAGAAAACAAGGGAATCCTACAACAAGGAAAACAAAGGAAAAAAAAAATAATAAACTACTTACCAACACTCTAAAAAAATAAAGATATTCTGCTGCTCCGGAGTAATTCCCACATTCATATTGGAATTTTGCATATCTGTAGAGTGTATCTAAATATTCCTGCCTAAACTAAAAAGAAAAGAAAAAAGTTTTATTTGTTATTGAGTCTTAAAATTCCAATCTACTTCTTTAAATGACCCTGGAAGTCAATTCTTTCAAAGACTCCCAAAAGTTGCCACCAAAAATAAATATCATGATCAGAGATTCCTTTGACCCATAAAATATACATTAGGAATTAGTCAATTTAACACTCACAATTTTGACCTCAAAGAATTATGAATTGTAGAGATATCTACTTTGTTGTGATACAAATTTAAACTGCAGCTGATGGTCTGGCGTGTGAGTCCCTTAACTGGTGACAGCTTAGCCAACTGACATATGCATGCAAACATATGCATCCTTGTAAGTTTTTGTGGTTCTATACAAATAACGTGTACCATAAATGTCTATTCTGTGGCCCCCCAAATAACACCAACTTTTAGAGTTAATGATGTAAGCACAGTGAAAAATAAAAGAAACCTAAGAAAAGGGCTCCAAAGTAGAACATTAACAAACCCACCAAACATTCTATGAAAACCAGAAAGAATAATTTGCACAGTGGTCTCTTATCACAGTAATTGTCAAATGAGAGAGAAAACTTGAATGCAAGTTAAAGAACTAATTATACACAAAGCCTCATACTCTTATACTTTGAGTTAACACAAAGGAAATGAGATTGAGAGATGGCTGGGAAAGCTTATAACATTTCTTTGTTTGTGAATCTAGGGATTTATGAAGACCTTGATAATTACAAGGACTGCTGTATTCCACAAGGCAGCCAAAGTATTACTTAATTCTATTGCTCAAAGCATTTCTAACTCAAATTTAGTTCTGTCTTTACTTACTTGTTAATCCATAAGAAAAGGTATCCCTGTGCCCTATAACAACTAGTTTGCTGTTGGGACTAATGTAAAATGCAAACTATCATAATTTTGGAATAAATATAATAATATAAAATATAATAAAATCTTTGAGAATTTCTATTACCTAAAGGTGAGTATAAGCATAGATTTTCTTATCAGCACCAATTTTTAAAAACTGAAGTTCTGAAAAACATACCAGATATTACATTTAATAAATTAATCTGGGAATTATATTTCTAGGCCAAGCCACGAACCTATCTGTACAGACTAGTCTTTAATCAGCCTTATTAAAACATGACAACTTTAAAACATTTTTAAAAATAAGGCTTACACCATGCTTGTCCGCCAGGTAGTCAAACAGCATCCGACCATCCCTAATAATAAAAAACAAAAATTATTATATTTTATAGGGCCTAGAAAACAAAATGAGCATATCCAACTTCTAAGTTATTACCTGCACAAAATTGCTTTAAATATTTTAATATTTAAACACTAGAAAATAAGACTTCCAGAAGAAAATAAACAGAATAATACATGTTTTGAACATAAGTAATAAGTAAACAAGGGGAATTACAAACTTTAAGGTTCACTTTGATTTCTTTAGTCCTAATTGAAAATTATGTGTTCTGTTTCACCACATCTAACCTAAGGCCTTTAGAAGTTTTTCAGGTAATAAAACCAAAGCATATGACTATTTTTATAGTAAGGTCAGTAGTCTACTTAGGTGGTAATCTATGAGGATGGGATTTGCTCTGTGAGATTACATTCCTAATAGATAATATAAATGTCCCCTTTCCTCAATCTGTTAATATTTTTCACAAGGACAATGATTTAGCAAATTTGCAAGATCATGCCTGATTTACGTGGTATCTACGCTACATATCCTATGTAATTATTATTTATAATAAACTGCCAAATAATGCAATTTAACTTTTCTTAAATTAGCTTTGCACTAACTTGAGACACTGGTAGACCAGTAAAAGACAAACTTTTGACAAAGACACTAAGGGACAAGGGACAGACAGGCACAGCTGCCCACTTTATTAGCATTTTCAAAAATTAAAATATTTTCTTACCCTTTTCGCAATAAGGAACACGTGTAGCATGTCTTTGGGAGCATAATTTTACTTGAAGATGTAACAGGGAGGGGATATGTACCCATTAAAATTAATATAGGTACATTATAATACTGAATATGAAATGTGCATTAAATTAACATAAAAGGATTTTTTAACAACTTAACACTTGCTGTGGGTCATAATGAATAATTTTATGCTATACTCCTTATGCCAGTTACATAATCATTATATCTGTCGGCTGACTGAATATTTCTGATAAAGTATGAGAAGCATAATATTGTATGTTCAATGATATTAAAAAAGGGGAAATAATCAGGGAGAGGTTATTACTTTGAAAATAGGTAGTTTACAAGTGTAATAAGATTACAAGTTTATAACACACGATCCTTTCATTTATCTCCAATTTAGAGCTTATCAAGAAACGAGGAATCCTTTTTCTAATATTTGTTGAACACATCTACCTTTATCTTATCCATACCCTAATCCTATTACTTCCCAGTCTTTAAGTGACTAAACCAAAACATCCTTAATTTTCTGTTGTACTCTAACATCTGGATTATTTCAGCTGTCCGTTTGTGAGCACTTATATGTGACTTGAAGGTCTATATTAATAATTATTCACCATATTCTAAGAGCATAGAAGTAGCTTAGTATAATACACACACAGCTATATAGCTATATATAGCTATTTTTATTATTTATAAATAGCTATATAACTCTATGTGAATATGTATATATGCATGTGTGTGTGTGTGTACATATATGTATCTGTGTATACAGTCATCCCTTAGTATCCATGAGGGATTGGTTCCAGGACCCTGCATGGATAATAAAATCCACAGATGCTAAAGTCCCTTATATAAAATGGTGTAGTATTTGCATATAACCTACACACATCCTCCTATGTATTAATACTTTAAATCATCTCTAGATAACTTATATCTAACACAATGTAAATGCTATGTAAATAGTTGTTATATGATATTTTTAATTTGTATTATTTTTTATTGGTGTGTTGTTGTTCTTTATTGTTATTTTCCCCCCAATATTTTTGATCTGTGGTTGGTTGAATCCAGACAAGGAACCTGTGGATACAGAGAGTCAAGATATATATGGAGTATAATACAGCATAGTATGGTATGTTATAGTACAGCATTGTAATTATGTAATATTGTTACTTTTCTAAAAATATCTGGTAATACTTTCTCACATCACAAAGGAAAACTTATAGCCAATCTCTAAAAATTTGGTTTGAACACGTATTATAGAAGACATATTATATTAAATAACACATACTAAAGGTGGAACATGTTACAATCTTCAGCAATTCTTCAAGTGAATATATTAGCAGCTAAGATTTATCACAATGGTAATACTCATTTTTAGCAGGTGATTTACTTTAAACATTTCTAATAACTCAAACGGCTTCAGTTAGTGACATGTATTAAGTCAGACTAAGGTAACATGCTTTCTTTGGAAACCAGGCAATAAGTCTATTTCTAGCTAAAGGGAAGTTAGAAATAAAATAATCTTACCAGCTCCACACTACCCTCCTTGGGCTGGGCATCGAGGTTGGAAGGATATAATTTATATCCTTATTAGCAAGTGATAAAGCGAGCTCAGGTTTCTCTTACAGTAAGCAACCCATGGGATCTAGGTACTGCTCAGGCACAGGGTTTCTTGACTGACTTTTTGGGTTGAATAATTCTCTGTTGAGGAATGGGGGGAGGGATGCTGTCCTATGCATTGTAGGATGTTTAATAGCATTCCTGGCCTCTACTTGCTAGGTGCCAATGGCACCCCTCCACTTGTGACAATCAAAAATGTCCCCAGACATTGCCAAATGTCCCCTGGCAAGGAGAGAGGGAGTAAAACTGCTACAGCATAATGCGGTAAGGCTAACTGGTTTTTTAAAAAAATTAGCATTCACATTTATCATTAAGAAATACTGGCCCCTACAAAATAAGGACAAATAAAACTAAACAAATGGATAAAGCAATCATTTAAACTATGAACTTTTACTATGAGATATAAAGTTTGAATAACATTTCTATTAATCCAGAAAAGAAAATTTTTAGAATTCAAAATTAAGAAGTTACCTGGTTGACTGCATTTGTCTTGTAGTTTCTGGATCTTCAAACATCTTCACAATTGGTTCTGTTTCTGCCTGAAGCTGTTTCAGTTGTGCAACAACTGTGGTTCTTTTTTCTCTCAAAGCTAATTCAAAATGTAGAAGAGTATATAACGTTAAGGAATGTTAAACTGTACTGCTCACCGTGAGAATGTCTAGAAAATTTTCAATTTATTTAAACTGTACATATATTTATTTACCCCCAATATATTCACATGCCAAGAATCACCAATTCAGTAACACAGATCCACAATTTCTTCTAAACCACAAAGGCACATAAAGGAAGAGGAAATACTCTTTCTACTCTTAAGGGACACTGGAGAATATACAGCCTGGGGTGAGGGTGGGGATACAAAAAAGAGAGAGTAGGAAACCATCTGAAGAAGGGAAAACTCCAACTTGTATATTTATATCCATTTCAATACCTGTTCAATATTTTATCATGTGGCGTTTCATAAAAATAAAAGCACTGGACAACCCCTCCCCAAAGAAACAACTATACAACTATCATTTAAGTCTCCATTTCAGAGACTTCATTCCAAGGGTTTTTATATTTGTTCCCATTTAAATCTCTTAGGTGAATATTATCCCAGAGTTTCTGAACAAAGGCTCAGAGGGGTTTACATGTTATTACTACAGGTTATCAACTAGGTTGAATGGAATTTAAATCCAGTCAATAATCTCTTGTAACTATCAATCCAGTTCTATAACATATCAATGCTTTCCTGAGAAACTAAGAAAGTTTACTTTTTCATCACAAATTTGAATTTAAAGAAGAGTCGCTGTTATAGGAAACTATAAATCCAAAAGATGAACATGTTTAATGTAATCATTTCCATGCTATATATATATAGAAAGTACATTCTAGGATAGCATTTCTCAAACACAGAAGGGGGGATCTATGATCAAACTCTGAGAAATGTCAATTTGAACAGAGTAAACTGTATTTCTTTACTGCCAGAGCTCTTGGAACCTTTGAAAATGCTATGTGCATAGAAGAAATGATATAGTAGTATTTCCCAAACTTATGGGACCACTTTTTTTAACATCTATTACCACAGAAAACAAGAGTTTAGAAAACACTGTATCACAGTAGTTCTCCAACTTGAATCATAAGCATGACTTTGATAATACATAGTATGAACTGAAGGTATTTGACGACCATACTTTAAAGTATAAATAGTTTCACTTCTTTCACAGAGAGAAAATAATATACTTTAGAAGACGTGTAACCTTTATATTACCTTTCACCCAAAGAACTTTAAAATCACTCAAATTAAGCCTTTTGGCCAAAGCTCTTTAATAAATCATAAAACTTTAATACACACATCCTCAGTTCATAAGACAAACCTCAGTTCTAATGACAAAACTTACCATGAGGAATATCATCAGAATAAAGGTTTTTGTATACATCCATAGCAAAGTCTACCATGTTGGTATCACTAAGAAGATCCAACTTCCCTTGTAATAATTCTTTTTCATTATATATCTGCAAGAGAAAATTACTTTCTAATGAATATATTTAAGTTCCCCAAATAAACTGAGTAAAACTAAGATTAGTTTACCTGGAAACATATTTCATGTGATACTCAAACTATTACTTTTTCTAAAATATTATAAACTATTAATTCCCCCTCTTGTAACAAAAATGGCAAGCAATATATAAAGCAACCAACCTACAGTTATAAAAATATTTTACTTACCTAAACATTTAAAAATGAAGGCAATTATACACTATAAAGCTATTCCCACCTACTTCTGGTTTACATTGTCTTATTTTTTATGTGTCCCTATAAACCACTGCTTACCCTTTCTAAACAAGACTATATATAAATAAACAAAAAAAACCCCACACCATCTCTACCACAAAGCACATATAGCTGTCTCTTCTCCACATCCAGGTAATTAGGATTAGACTCAAATTTTTTATCTTTTTAGTATTTCTCACATCCACATGCCACCCATCTCTCCTTGATGTGGCCTCTCCTTTACTCCCACACAGTTTTCTCTCATTAAATAGTTAAAATCCTTTATAATGCTTCCTTGTCCACATCTTTCAAACAAAACCAGTACCCATTTTTAAGTCAACCATGTCATAACAGGTTTTTGCTTTGCAAAGAGTTAAAGAAACATAATTTAACTCACAGTTCAGGGACCAAATAGATACAAACATAAATTCACATAAACATGAAGTGTATTGAGCAACACATAAGAATTCTACACAGCAATATTCAGGGAGAGAGATGCTTCAGCAAAAGACAAGATTTTTATACTGAATTTAATTTTGCAAGGAAAGAAAAACCCAGAAAGGTGTCACAATATTTCACTGTTCATAAGAAAAGATGAAGGTGGTCAAATTGTATAGTCACGAGAGCAAAACTGAACCTTCCAAACTACATACAGAACTCGCGTTGAAATGTCTAAAAGATTAATAGGCACTTCACAAGAGGATAATCAAATGGCTGATAAATACATGAAAAGGTTCCCAACTTCATTAATCATACAGAAAATGCTTCTTAAAGCCACAATAAAAACTAAAAAGACTGATTGACAATACCAGTGTTGGTGTGGATGTAGAGTAAACTGGAAGACTCGTACTCTGCTGGGAGGAGTACAATCACTTTGGAAAACAGTTTTTATCTCCTAAAGCCAAACACTTTTTGACTCATCAATTCTGCTCCTAGGTACTGAAAAGAAATGAGTGCATATATTCAACATACCTTTCCAAAAATGTTTACAGCAGTACTATTTGTGATAGCCAAGTCTATCAATGTTAGAATGAATAAAGAAATCGCAGTATACTCATATAATGGATTGACATACAGTACTGAAAAACTACTGCTATCCTACAAACTTGGATGACTCTCATTATGTGGAGTGAAAGAAGTCATCCAAAGCAGTACATGGTGGTGAATGCTTAATTTCATTTACGTGAAAATAAAAAATAGGCAAAATGAATTAGACTAGAGAGCTTACTTTTGGGAGGTGTGAGCAATGACTGAGAGGGATCAGAAGGAAGGTTTATTAGAATGTTGTAATATTTTAATAACTGAACCAGATTTTACCTCACTCCCTAAAACCCCCACTGCCTTTTGTGGTAGTCACAAAAATATGTTCACTGTTCACTTTAAAAAAAAGGTCACTGACCAGTATATTTATATTGGTGTAATTTTATGAATGAATGTTATACCTGATAAAAATCTTATACTTGAAAAATCTTAACTTCCTGTCAGTTTGTCCTATAGAAACCCAATCTTAAATGAACACATCATTTTCCTAGCATGCCACCTCTCCTCAGCACCCCGCTAATAGCTTTTAATTTGCCATGTCTCTCCCCACAGTAGACTCAAGAGTGTAGCTCCTCTGCCATCAGACCTTACTGGCCTGTTCTTAATTCTATACCTGCCTCTCAATTCAACCTCTCAACAGGCAAAAAGAGCAGAAGGCAAAAACTTTAGACTTTGTGAAGCAAAAATTTAGGATACTATGTAAGTACTTATATGACAAGAGAAAAACAAATTTCCACAATTTTTTAAAAACTTTTGAAATAAAAAAGATAATATTATGGAGTAAAATTTTTTGTAATACAGGGGTCTACTAATGACAATAGAACTCTTTTTGGGAAGGAAATATTTCACTCAATTGTGGTATAAAGCTAATGCTCTATAATTACAAATGTTCATCTGTTAAAAACTATTCTTAGCTCACAAACCATACAAAAACAGGCTGTTTTGGTTCCCAGGCTTTGGTTTGCTGATCCCAGGTCTATCAACCTCTTAAAAACAGTTTGTACTTTTTAACAGATTAAGAATCTTCTTTTGCCATCTCTTCCTCTGCTGTCATCCTTCACAAATATACTATATTGATGATTCTTTAAAAGCTCATGCTTTAAAATTCCTTTATCCCACAAATTATAACAACTTTCATCCAGTCTCTTATCTCTAAGAATTCCAACTTAAATTTATCATCCCTTCCACTATTATTATTAAAATGCTTTGTTATTCTCATCAGACCTTCTACCCTTTCCAATTTTTAAACAGTCTATTTGGTGTCACTTTCTACCGTAGTTTGGATATCATTATAAGCTATTTCAAAGATGTTCTCTTTACTTCTGTCATTGATTTCTTTGGTCTATTTTCTCCAACCACATACGATTCAATGTTACTCTCTAGCTCTGGAAAAAAGTTATCTATTTTCTAGGTTCTGGCTAAGAACAACTAGAAAATGCTGCAAAACTAGGCAATGTTATTCAATTACATTTCTGCTTTTCTCTGATCAGCAATCTTTTTCATTAATCTCTAAATGACACTTATCTACAAGCCCACGCCCAAACATTTCTACGCTACTCCAATAACTTTTCACTGCTCCCCTCATTCTGAGAATGACTATCATTAGCTCTATAATGTATGATTTCCAATCTCATTTGGGTTCTCCACCCTTACCAAGCCTTGTACTTGTCTTTGATCAGTTTTCACCATTTCCAGTTCTTAGCTCAGTCTCCGAAACCCCCACTGCTTCTTGTCCCCATACAGGATAATGGCCTAGTCTCCCTACAGAAAACATTTACCAGTATTCACTCTGTCCCAGAAGAGGTTAAATGCTTTATATACATTATTTCATGTAATTTTTCTAACAACCCCATGAGATCAGTGGTAGTGTCAACATTTTATTCCTAAGAAGAGATTTAGTGAAGAGGTTAAAGGAATCTGATCTCAAGTGCACAGAGGTATTAAATGACAGAACCAGGAGCCCAATCCAGGTTCAAATTCAGAGCCCAGGGTCCTGAATGCTATACTATCTGGCCTTCCACTTCACATAAGAATAAAGTACAGTGAGACACAAATATGTATTCAATCATTCATTGAATCATACAAAGCCTTTGTGCCAGACTCTATTTTATGTGCTGAGAACACAGCACAGAACAAAACAAAGTTCCTACTCTCATGGAGCTTATATTTTGATATACTACAAATATATTAAATTGTTATTCTTTTATTGCAATACAGTAATTCCCTCTTATCCACAGGCAAAACATTCCAAGATCCCAGGGGATGCCTAAAACCCCAGATAGTACCAAACGCTATATATACTGTTTTTTTCCTATACATACATACCTATATAAATTTTAATTTATAAATTAGGCACAGTAAGAGATTAACAACAATAATAATAGAAAAATTAAGTAAAAGAAAGGTTACTTGAACACAAGCACTTGGATACCAAGACAGTAGATCTGATAACCCAGACAACTAAGGGACTAACAGGCAGATAGTGTACACAGTGGGAAGCATACACAGAGTGGAAGCTTTGGACAAAGGGATGATTCACAACTAATGGAGCGGGAAGACAAGAGATTTCATCCTACTACTCAGAACGCTGCAATATTTAAAACTTACGAATTGCTTATTTTTGGAATTTTCCATTTAGTATTTTCAGACCTCGATTGACCACAGGTCACTGAAACTCTGGAAATCAAAATCATGGATAAGGGGGGACTGCTATACCCTCATGTATCATAAGCACTGACTCTATTCTAACCATCCAGCCTTCAAGACTCAAAGCCTTTCCTACTCAAATTCCGTTTTGCTCACTGAAGATAACAGAATCTCAATTTTGATAATACTCAATACCTCTCTGAAATTTATTTCTTTTTGTCCTCTATCAAAGACATTCAACTCTAAAGGACAGGTAAGATTTTTAGTGTTGAGATGTGTGGGTTTTACCTTGGATTCCTCACAATTCCATGGCCCTACAGAGATGACCCTCAAGCAACACGAGTTTGAACTGCTTGGCTCCACTTATACAGAGATTTTCAGTAAACGTTATACTGAGTGTGTGCCTCTCCTTCTATCTCCTCCACATGTTTGTTACCCTTCAGACAGCAGACCAACCCCTCCTCGATCCATTCAACGTGAAGATGACCAGGATGAAGACCTTTATTATAATCCACTTTCACTTAATGAACAGTAAATATATTTTTTCTTCCTTACAATTCTCTTAATAACTCTTTTCCCTTAGTTTATTGTAAGAATACAGTATATAATACATATAAAATGTGTGTGTTAGTCAACAGTAGGCTATTAGTAAAGTTTTGGGGGAATCAAAAGTTATATGCAGATTTTTGAGTGCATGGGGATTGGTGCCCATAACCCCCCCCAGTTGCTCAAGGGTCAAACTGGACTTAGTAATTGCTAAATAAATACTCCAGCATCTGTCTTCCTCTTGGTGCATTACAGCTATCTTACCAATATTCTCTCCAAGGAGGCAGATATTAGGTGATTATTTTCCACTGATTCTCAACTGCAATTCACAGTTTTGGTCTTGCCCTATGAAAAACTAATTTACACTTTAACATATTCTTCCCTTCTGTCTGCCTTGAAAAATCAAAGTGTAGAGAATACAAAAATATTAACTTCAGAAGCATTTCTACAAGGAGTTGGTAAAGGATTTCAAAATATGGTACTTTTCTTTTTCCTTGATCTTTAGTGAATTATCCTCATTTATACAGAAAAAGAAACGAGGCAGACTGGGACATTTTATTTAAGGTCTAACATATAGGTGTTAAAAAAAAAAATCAAGGCAAAAAATATATCTTTTGAGAACAGAAGTTTCATATTGCAAGACATTCCTGGACATTTATTGAAAATGAACTTTGCTGTTCCCTAAAATCAACAAGTTTAGAGTTGTCTACATGTGTTTAGAAAAGGTTTATGAGGATTATACTTGTGAGGTATAAACCTTATGAGGAATAAACCAAAACTGCCTTGAAGCTTTGAAAGTTATCAGAACAAATTAAACTATATTTGTAGGATTTTCCTGTTTTACTGCTGTTGACACATGCAAAATCCATTCCCCAAAACTAGAGTTCTCTAGGTGGACTTGTGTCATCTGCTTCCAGAAACAGAAGAACTCATTTATTTTTCCGGCCAAAATTCTAATTCCTTCATCATAGCAATATTAGTTTGCTGTAATTATTAAAACACATCAATTTCCCAATAAACTCAAGGTATAACTAAGCTCAGTATTTCTTTAAGCCCAATCTTTCTTTTAAGCCCAACAGAACTTCTAGAACTGAGAGACATGCTTTAAAATGAAGTTCCAGAACTTCATATTTATTCACGGTATCTTGAGTAAACAACTGAACGTTAATGACCAATTCGAATCACAAGTCTGTACATCTACATACTGGAAAACAAATATTAAGTTAAAGATTGTGGGATTTTTTTTGGAGGGTCCCTGCCCCCATCTGATGAAATAATGCTACTGTTCTAGGAAGTGGCTACTTATCAAAGGCAAAAAAAACTCAATGCAAAGAATTCACAATTTCAGGGATTTTAAAGCGGTAGACATTTCTTGTAATCGTAAGAAAATCAGTCCAAACGACCCGGCATGCAAAAACCCATAACCAAGCCCTCTCTTCCCGCAGTTCCCAAAAGAAAAATCAAAAGCTCTGACACCACTCAAAGCTGCTTTTTAAAAGCCGGCCTGAAGTGAAGCTCTAGCGTTACTCCAGCGAAGCCAGGGAATCAACTTCCGAGAGGAACTGACGTGAGCGGCGCTCGGGTTCTGGCATCTCAGTGAGTGAAGCAGAGACGTCTTTCTCCCCTGATTTCATACCATCACTTCACTCTTCCTCACCGCCAAATTCTGCGGTATTACCAGCTGGAACCACGCTAAACTACCAGTAGGTCCTTACTGTCTGGTCAGGAACCATACTCGCGACCGTCTCGCACATGTGCCAGGCCTACCGCCATAGCCGCCGCCGCGTTTCGGGCTTGCCCAACACCTCCCCCGCGCCCACGCCTTCCTCGCGCTCAAAGACCCCCTCACCTCCTTTACAGACAGAAACTCAAGGAGCGGAAAGACCAGATGCCGATCCAAAAAGTGCGCGATGCGAGTAGTCAAGTCGTACTCCGCCATCTTGCCAAAGAAAAGGAAAGTCTGTGCTCACTAAAACTTTATTGATACCGCCACCAAACAGACAGGCACCGTACCGCGCATGTGCAGTGATTAAACTGGCCTAGGGAAAGGGGCGGGGTTCAGCCCGGGGCGCGCTGGGAACACTGGCGCATGCGCGCGGGTCCTCCCTCCCTCTGGGCGACTGGGTTGGGGCGTGAGCTGCGGGCGCAATTTCTTCGGTTTGTAAGTTTGTCGGTATCGTGTTTGTACTGTTGGCCTACGATCTATCAATCAGTGGCCTGTAATCCATTCTATTAATAAGTATTGAAAGCTCAGAATTGATTGCTGACCAATGTCGACTGTATTGCGATGCACCGAAAAATAAGATAATGAGGCCCTGCTTAGGTGGCATATCTGAGCTTTCGTTTGGCATACAGTAATCGTTTTGTAAGCATTTGTTAAATTAAAGTGAGGATGGGTTTCTAGACAGAAAACAAGTGAAAAGATTTCAGATGCTCCTAACAGCCATAATTTGGTGGGGTTAGTTGTGTTGGACCTATTTAATTAGGCAAGAGAAAACAGATGGGAATTAGGATGATTAGAGAAAGTTCAGATGGAAATTAAGATGGTTAGAGAAAACTATGATAGGGTAATAATTTAGCTGAGAATTGTAGTAAGAGAAAAAGGTGACTAAAATTGGAGCCAGTGTAGAAACATGTCTGTTGGAAGGCACAGCAAAGCCAAGGGCCATGAAACAGGAAAAGACGTGGTGTGTTTCAAAAACTGAATGTTCTGTGTGACGGGAAAGTGAAGTTAAAGAGGTTGAAAAGGACCAGGTCATGACTGTAGTAAAAAATGTGGATTTTTCTTCTTAAGTGCTCTGAAGGCTCCTTTGCTAGTTCTCTTGTTTGGGGCTTTTCATTTTGGAGTTCCCCAGGGATCTTAGACCTCTTCTCCATCTAGACCAATACACTAAAGATAACATCCAGTCTAATGTGTAATTAGGCAATGTACGCATTGACAACTCCCAAATTATAGCCGCAGTACTGACTGTTAGTCCCAGACTCATGTGTACCCCCACATTTCAACATAAGCTTGTCCCAAACCAAACCCACACATAGCTTGCCAAGACCTGCTCCATCTGCATTCTTCACCTCGGTGAATGGCAACTCCATCTGTATGGCTGCTCAGACCCAAAACCTCAGAATCATCCTTTACTTTTCTCTTTATCTTACACTCTACATCAAATCCATCAACAAACCCTTTGGTTCTAACTTTTAAGGCTCATTCAGATCCAGTCTGTTCACACCACCTCCAAAGTTACATCCCTAGTCTAAACCACCATCATCTCTCGTTTTGATTTTTGGAGTAGGCTTATCACTCATCACCTTGCTTCCCATCTTTTCCTCCTGTGCTTTTTTCCTTCATGCAGCAGTCAGAGTGACTTTTTTTTTTTTTCCAAGACAGGATCTCACTCTGTCACCCAAGCTAGAGTGCAGTGGCAAAATCATAGGTCACTGCAACCTTAGACTCCTGTGCTCAAGTGATCCTCCTGCCTCTGCCTCCCTAGTAGCATGTGCCACCACACCTGGTTAATTTTCCTGTTTTTTGTAGAGAAGGGACCTCACTATTTTGCTCAGGCTGGTCTTGAACTCCTGGCCTCCTAGGCCTCCCAAAGTGTTAGGATTATAGGCTTGATCCACCACGCCCTGCTCTGAGTGACTTTTTTAAAAGTCAAATTATGCTTAAAACCCTCCAAGCCTTGCTATCATTCAGAGTCAAAGACACAGGTATTATAATGGCCTAAAAAGCCCTGGATTATCTGTATCCATTACCTCTCTGATCTCATCTCCTAAATCTCCCCCTCTTGCTCACTTGACCCTAGCCACACAGATTTCCTTTCTGTTCCTCAGATACTCCCAGCATGTTCCCATCTTGGCCTCTTGTATTTGCTTTTCCCTCTGCCAAGAATGTTCTTGACCCAGTTATCTCCATGGCTCTTTCCCTCTTTCCTTCACGTTTTGCTCAAATGTCATCTGCTCAATGAGATCTTCCCTAATCAATCTATTTAAAAATGTAACTCACCTGCCTATAAGATTTCTCATCTCCCTTTCCTGCTTTACTTTTTCACCATGTTTTACTTATTTGTTTATTGTCGGTCTCCCTTGACTATCCTATTGTTCTGCAAGACCAGGGGGGTTTTGTCTACTTTTTTATAACTGCTTCTCTAGAGTGTAAACAATGCCTAGCATAGAGTTGCTACTCAATAAGTATGTTGGAATAAGTATATGAATGAAAGAAGGAAGGTAGGGTTTTACTTTGCAGAATGATGTAAAGATTTTCAAATAATTTAAACTTATTCTGGCTACTGTGTGGTAATAGATTGTGAAGCAGTAGGAGTGAAAGCAGCTGCATGAGTTTGATGTTCTTGAGCACTGGGTGAGGGCTAATGGTAGTTTGGGCAAGCATATTAATACAAGTAGAGAAGACTCAGGATGTACTCTGGTGGTAGAACTGACAAGACTTGCTCTTGGACTGGATATAATGGATAAAGAAATGTAAAAATCAGGGTAGGGTGGAAAAGGGAAAAAAGAGTAAACATCAAAATAATTTCTAGAAATACTACTCAGCAGTAAAAAAGGAACTGTTTATACACACAACAACCTGGATGAATTTCTAGGGAATTATGCTGAGTGAAAAAAGTTAGTTCCCAAGGTTACATACTAAATGATTTATATATATGTATATGTATATATACACACACACACACATACATACATACATAAAATATTCTTAAAATGACAAAATTATAAAAATAGAGAATGGATCAGTGGTTGCCAGGGGCTAAGGAGGCATGGGGGTGGGAGGGAAGTGAGTGTAACCATAAAAGGCCACAGCAAGGGTTTTTGTGGTAATGGAATGTTCAGGATCTTGACTATGTCATTATCCTGGTTGTGCTATTATACTACAGTTTATGTTTTGTTTTCAATAGCTTTATTCACATACCATACAATCCATCCATTTAAAGTGCATAGTTCAGTGGGGTTTTTTTAAAGTATATTCACAGATATGTGCAACCATCAGCACAGACAATTGTAGAACATTTTCCTCACTTCAGAAAGAAGCTTGTACCCTTTAGTTATCATTCCCCTATCCTGCCCCACTCCAGCACTAAGCAACCACTTTCTGTCTGTATAGATTTCCCTATTCAGGATGCTTATATGAATGGAATCATATAATATGTGGTCTTTTGTGTCTTTTTTTCCCCTTTACATAATGATTTCAAGGTTCATCCAAATTGTAGCAATACTTCATTACCTACTATGACTGAATACTATTCCATTGTATCAATATACCACATATTTACACATTCATCTGTTAATGGACATTTCTGTAGATTCTACCTTTTGGCTATTATGAACAATGCTGCTGTGAGCATTGTGTACAAGTTTTTGTATGGACATATGTTCAGTTTTCTTGGCTATCTATGTAGGAATGGAATTGTAGGGTTAAATGGCAACTCTGTTTAATCACTTGGGGAACTTCCAGATGGTACTGTAGTTTTGCAGGATGTTACCAGTGGGAGAAACTGGGTAGAGAGCATATGGGATCTCCCTGTATTATTTCTTAAAACTGCATGTGAATCTACTATCTCAAAATTTAAAAGTTTAGTTTGAAAATAATGAATCCTAGACTTTGGACTTAAGAAATGGGGTACCTTCTGGTGACTAGTAAATAGGGGAAGAATGGCAAAGGAATATGTTTACATGCTTAAACCTGTATGAGTTTAGGCCTCTAAGAGTTGAGAAATGACAGTTGTAATTTAAAGTTTCCTGGAAGCCCGGGGACTAAAGTTGTGATCAAATATAGACAGGAAAAGAGGAAGTTTTTAAAGAGATAAATAGTGAGAACACAGGCTCCCAACAGAAGTAGGCTAGAGCATACGAAGGAAGGAAGTAGGTAGCAGTATGGAAACTTGCCAAAAAGGAACAGAGAGCATTCCTGAGAAGTAGAGAAAAATCAGATGCAATTGTATTTGACAAACATTTTGAACTTTTACCATATGCAAGGTACTAAGCTAGGTGTTACTTGGAATATATAATCAATAACACTTAGTCTCTGGCCATAGGAACTTCAGTCTAATAAGAGACAATTATTCATTCATTCAATGTAAATTAAATGTTTACAACATGCTAAGCACTGTTCTAGGTCCTGGGAATACAGCAGTAAAGAAAACAAACAGCATTCTCTAAAGAAGCTTATAATTTACTTGGTAAGTGGGCTGCAGTAAAAAAAAGAAAAAAAAAAAAGAAGCTTATATTACAGGGGCAGAAGACAGCTAAAAACATGTTAACAAATATATACTTTGCTAGGTGGTGGTAGGTCCTGTGAAGAAAAGTAACTCAAGGGAAATGTTAGTGAATGATGGGGAAAGGTTGCTTATTTATATAAAGTAGTTAGAGATGTTATATTACAGGTAGAATTTGAAAAGAAGCCTGAAGGATGTGAGAGCCTGTGACTACCTTGAGGAGAAACATTCCAGGTGAAGGACCATTAAGTATAAAGATACTGAAGCAGAAGTGTGCTAGGGATGCTAGAGCTGACTAAATCAGAGTAAGTGTGGTGGAAAATGAGTGCAGAGGGACAATGGTGGGCCAGATGACATCATGCTTTGTAGGCCCTGGTAAGGACTTTGGTTGTATTCTCAATGAGATGGGAAGCTTTTGCAAGGTTTTGAGCAGAGAAGTTACATAATTAGAGTTATCCTCTTAGAAGACCACTTTGAGGGTTTGGGATGCTTGGGCAAGCATATACATAGATCAGTTAAGACACTATTGAAATAAATCAGGCAAAAGGTGGTGGCTTAGACCAAAGTGGTAGCAGTGAAAATGTGTGGACGTAGTAAAATTCTGACTATATTGTGAATGCAGAGCTAGCAAAATTTGGTAATGGATTGGATGAGAAAGAGAGGGGTCAAAGATGATTCTAAGATCTAAAATTGCTGAGATGCCATTTACTAAGATGAGGAAGGGTATGATAGATGAAAGTGTCAGGGAGGAGGGAAATCAAGAGTTTAGTTTTGGACATTATGTTTGGGATGCCTATTTGACATCCAAGTAGAGAATCTAGAATCAGGGGAAAGGTCAGAGCTGGAGATAGAAAATTAGATCTTGTTAAAGTCTTGATGAAATTAAAAACCGTGGAGCTGGATGAAATCTGAGTGTGTTTGGAAAAGAGATGAGGAGGACTAAATCTTAGGTACTTCAACTTGTAGAGGTTGGGACAATTCAGATCAAATGAGGAAGCTGGAGAAGGACTGGTCAGTAGGTAGAGGAGAGAATGGGAGGAGGAAGAGAAAGTTGTGTCTTAGGAGCCAGAGGAGGAGAGTGGTCCAAGCAGCAAGGAGCAATTAGGTATGTCAAATGGTACTGTCAGTTCAAGGTGATGACTGAATATTGCCTATTCACTTTTGAAAATATGCAAGTTGGGCCTTAGGTACCTCAGGGGAAAAAAAAATGTTTGACAAAAGCACTTTCAGTAAGCAATGGATGAAAGTCTATTTGTAGTGAGCTCAAAAGATGGGAGAAGAAGAATTGAGACAACATATGTAAACAGATCTTTTGAGGAATTTTACTAGAAAAGAAAGCAGAGAAATGGAGCCATAGATGTGGGATATAGAGAGCACATTTTAAAAGAATGGGTATACTGATAGACACAATGCAATACTTATATAAATAACTGTGATGGAAGAATAGAGTATTATGAGAAACTGTATGGAATATGGGAAGAACATGAGGTACCAATCAGACTGGTCCCAGAGATTGATTATCAACAGAGATAGAGAAGACAGAGAAAGCTTAGTGGATTGGGTGTCTTTTGTATTGAGACTGCTAACTTTTGCAAATATGGAAGAGATATGGACAGATGTGGAAGAGAACATTGCAGGTGGTTCAGGAACAGCTTGAACACCGTAGAGAAACATAAACAGGAAAATTAAGGAATACTTGTGAAGGACAACTTGGGAAGTTAGCTGAAGGTTGGAGTCTCTAGGGGAGGGTATGCTGGAAAAGAAAGACCAGGGCCAAGTACAGTAAGACTTACTGTTGTGGATAGATTCTTGGAAACTGCAACTTTAAACAAAATGAATTACAGCAGGTCCTCAAATAACATCATTTCATTCAAGGTCGTTTCCTTATAACAATGAGGAAAAAAATGGTGTCATTCGTTTTGCTTAAAGTCACAGTTTCCAAGAACCTATTAACAATGTTAAGTGAGGATTTACTGTAGTAGAAAACTAATGTGAGGAATTTGAAATTCATCTTAGGTCATAAGGAATCCTAAAGTATTTTGGAGTATAAGAGTGAATGATCCTGTGTTTCAGGAAGATAATTCTGACAGTGGTGTGGACAGTGGATTCGATGGGCAAAATGAAGCCAGGCTATGGAAGGTCTTCAAAACCAGACTGGGAAAATTGAATCTGATCAGAAATGCACAGGGAGCTACTCATTAAGTTCTTAAATTAAATAATAAAAAAAGACATGAAGATAGTGGTGTTTTGTCCTTTAAAATTAAACTGGAAGTGATTTACAGGATGGATTAAAGTGGTGACAGATTGGAAACTCTGCTGATTTGCCTGGCTTTTCCCCTGGAATTTTCCTTGCTGGTTTGTAAAATATCTTGTTTCTTTTTATAAGAGAGATTTAGCCCCAAATATGGAAAATCTGACTTTCTCGCTTTAGTCTCTTCCTAGTGTTTTAGTTAAAAAGAGATATTACAGAGAAAGTACCAGCAAGGCCTCACCAGATAGTGTCTAGGTGGTATCATGTGTAGACTTTTATTCTCATGCATTTATCAGACACTTATTGCATGCTTTCCATTTGCTGATCACCATGTCAAGCTCTGGGGAAACAAAGGAAACCAATCCCAGCCCACAAAGAGTTTAGGATTTAGTTGGGGTGGCAAGTGTGTAAAATGTAAACTAACTGTGGCACCATGTGAGAATGTCTATGCAGCGTGCTCCCAGGATCCAGGGGAGGAAGTAACTCGCTGCCAGAGAAAGTTAAGGCTTCAAGAGGAAGGTAACATTTGACTACCTTTACCTGAATAGATAGATGTTCAGCTGGCTAAGGAAAGTGGAAGGAATGTTTCAGGCAGAGAGAAGAGCAGGCACACAAGTGTGGCCTTGAGAAAAAGCCTAGTGTCATTGGAGACTGAGAGGTCTTTGTGCCTCTAGAGTAGTATGTGATATGTTGAGTGGAACGACGTGTCTGCATTGAGGAGCGAGTGTGGCTATGCTGAGTAGTTTGAATTTTATCTTGCAGGCCAGTGATTCTTTTTTTGAGATAGTATCTCATTCTGTCACCAAGGCTGGAGTAAAGTGACACGATCATAGCTCACTGCAACCCCAAACTCCTGGCCTCAAGCAATCCTCCTGCCTCAGCCTCCCAAAGTGCTGGGATTATAGGTGTGAGCCACCACCAAGCATGTCCAGGCCATTGATTCTTAACATTGTTTTCCTAGTGACTCTTTTAACATTTCCCTTTGCCACATTTCCCTTTTGTCTCTCTTGTTCAAGCTCTGATCATCTCTCACATGGACTAAGTACTGCAATAGTCTTCCAAAGGGTCTCCCTACGCCTGGTCTTGCACCTGACCACACTGCTGTCTGGGTGATCTAAATCAGGTCTAACCCTGTTATGGGCTGAATTATGTTCCCTCCAAGTTAATATGTTGAAGTCCTAACTTCCAGTACCTCAGAATATGACTGTATTTGAAAAGAGAGTCTTTAAAGAGGTAATTATATTAAAATGTGATTATTAGGGGGAGCCCTAATCCAATATAACTGATGTCCTAACAAGAGATTCGACACAGATATGTACAAAGGAAAGACCATGTGAAGACACAGGGAAAAGACAGACATCTATAAGCAAAGGACAGAGGCCTCAGAAGAAACAAGCCTATCAACTATTTGATCTTGGACTTCCAGCCTCCAAAATTGTGAAAAAATAAATTTCTGTCGTTCAAACCATCTAGTCTTTGTTACTTTGTTATGGCCTAGCAAAATAATATACTCTGTCACTTCCTATCATGTCTAAAGTCAAAATTTCTTAACCTGTTATATAAAGTTCTTTGGGATTTTATCTCTCCAGAGCCCTCCACCCCTTCCACAGTAAGCTCTGCTCAAATAAGCCACCTGGTTTATTGCTTCTTCAACAAGGCTCCTTAAGTCTAAAATGTCCTTTGCCCCTTCTCAACCTGTTGACCACCTCTTCATATTTTAAAATTCCATTGATGCATAATCTTTCCCATTCTGTATGTCCCATTAGCAAAACATATCTGAAGTAATCACTCTTTTTCTGCCCCTCTCTGCTGGCAGCAAACTTTTATCTCAGAGCCTATAACATTTTAGTCCACCGTTTTTTGTTGTCATATCCTCCCTCCTAGACTGTAAACATCTTGATAACAAGAACTATGAATATCTGTTGTTATAGTTCCAATTTCTGTCTTAGTACCTAGCACATAACAAGTGCTATAGAAATAAAGGAATGCCCATAGAACTTAGGTATCTATAATTACATGATCTTAAAAGAAATTGACCCATATTTTGGAATAGTCTAATGAATAACTATCACTACTATGGCGGACACATTTTTAGTAGTCAAAATGCTCATGTCCGCTGATTCAGTAGCTCTCTTAGATATTTCTAAATAACAAGCTAACGTTTTAATCCAGCTACCCTTTTTATATACCCATAGGCAGATGCCTATTACATTTCAGTATATCTGCCTTCTTTCGTTACATTTCTAGCTCATTTAGTCAACACACATTTTTTCATTCCAATTCTGTGCCAGACACAGTACTAGATTATGAGGGTAAAATAATGGCTAAAATACTATTCCTATGTAAAGGCACTCACAGCTAGGCAGAAGGGACAGATACATAAACCAACAATCATACTGCAGTGTGGTAAGTACAATGATAGAGATGTGCATGAGGTACTAGCAGTGGTTTAATTAGATTGTAAACATAGACACATCTCACATCTAGGTGTTTTCTAAGTCTTTCCCTCCACCCCCAAATAATTATTGGTTTTTAGAGTGTGTATCTTCAGAAGATGACTTTTTCCTGACCTTATTCCCTTGCTCTGGAGGCACCTTATTGGAACTCCCTATGTGCTGATTACGCCTAATGCCTGTGTGAGAATTTCCAGAAGCCTCAGTCCTGCTGTCATCCTCATTAAAGAATCACACACAGAGAAGGCGCCTTCGGAGAACTTTAATCCCCTTCTTTCTTCACTTACCACCTCATATAAAGCTAAGATAGACAGCTAATTCTACACTAGTTCCGAGGCCCTGTGATATGTGAAGTGAGGGATATTGGGGAAAGGGAATCATCACTGTTCTTTCTCATCTGTCCCCAGCACTAGGACCTGGAATGTGGCTGTGCCATTCTTTGGGGGAAAGTAGCAATTCCCAGTAATTGAGAGTATCTCAGAGGAGTCTGAAAGAATTGGGATGAATCTAGAAGAGCTGACAAGCTAATATAAACCACCAGCCAGTTCAGAACATAATTAACATAGCTATGTATCTGTTTAAATACTTCTAATTCTGTGTGTCTCTTATAGAATATTCTGTGTCTGTGTTATCTGTCTTTAAAAATTCCTGCAGTGCGAGTAAGCACTCTGCCTGATTACCAAACCAATGTGGTTGGTTAGCGTATTTACCGGTAGAAATACAGTGATACTGAAATGCAGTACAGCTTTCTAATAATGACACTTACCAAGTGGGCACCTTCTCTTGGGTGATAACCAGCTTCAATTATCTAGCCAAAAATCTTATTTAGCATTTATTTGACAAATATGGTGTTTAAAATATGGGCCCTTTAAGAACGTAATTTTAAAATAAATTTTCCAGGTTACTCTAAGTTATGTATCTCAAGCCAATGCTGGGATCAACTGGCTAAGAGGGAATTAAGCTAGTACTGCATGCAAGTCAAGTTACTTCTGATCTAGCCAAAAAAATAAAAAGTAAATATTGAGATGATGTAGGGAGCCAGGCGGAATATTCAGCCTGGAACTGGAACAGGAAAACAGAGTTTTCCAGGGATTCCAGAGGCCCAAGGCAGAAGAATTAACTTTATATACACTGTTCATAATTGTGGTGTGCCCTTTGCCATGTTGTATTTACTTATCTATTTACCCATCTGCTCCATCCACTAAACTATGAGTTCTGCAAGGTCAAGAATGAGGTATATTTCTATCTACCCCCCATGTACCTTTTGGAAGAAATAAAGAAAAGGGAAAGGAGGCCTGTACATAGCTCCAAAGAGGAATAACAACTGGGATTCATGGCCAGGTGCTTGAATGTTTTAATATTATATCAAACTAACCTGGTGATGTGAGGCTGTGTATATGGTGAGAGAAATCTCTTAGAGTGGCTTCCCCCGGTTTGTCATCACCTTGCTTATTTCCTTACCAGTGCTTATCGCGGTCTGTAATGGCCTTGTTTACTGGGTCACTGGATTGCATCCTCCTTCAGAAGGCAGGAACCTAATCTGTGGTCTTGTTCATTATTGCCCAATAAGTATTTGCTGAATGACTCTTTGAATGAGTTAATATGTATTTAGATCAAATGAATATAAGTTTTGTGTCCTGAAAATTTCTTTAAAAAGCATACTTATATACCAGGATACAGTGGGCAGAGAGGAAGTAGAAGTATTCAAAAGGAAAGAACAAGGAAATGTCTTGACTCCTGGTGTTTGGAGATCCCCCCTTCTCAAGTGACAATAGAAATTAACCCCCCATGCCAGTGGAAGAAGGGAATCGGGTTAGTGGTATTATCTTTTAAGGCTTCTCTGAGTCCTAGAGGTAGGGGATGAAGGAGTGGTCACAAGGAGCTAAACACCATGCATTTAGCAAAAGTATTCTGTACCTGCAGTGTGACAAGGACTAATTGAGGCCACTAAGATATCTAAGAGGGAGGTCTTAACGCAGCAGCAGTACAAAGCAGAGCTCTCAGTCTATAGCTGCTGGAAAAGCTGTGTCTACAGTTCTAGCTTCACTAACCGTCTTTATCTTTTCATTTCTTTTTGATTTTTAAAGTATTTTTAAAATTTAAAAAATTTTTTCTTTTTCATTTCCCTTTTAAGGTATTATCTGTTGTGTTTGTTCTGAAATTCCTTTTAGTTTCATCTTTGTTTCTGAAATAATTTTTTTCCTTGTATTTCTTTTTTTAGTCTCCCCTTTGTTTCTGAAACAGATTTCCTTTTGTTTCTAATTCTTTCTAGTTCTGTGACTTTAATGCTGAGCTTTTGTAATTGTGACTTAACGCTGTTCTTCCACATCTTGAAACATTTTCTTAATGTTTTTAGGCTTGTTTTAAAATGGCAGTTTATACTTCTGAGCTGTTTTGTGGGCATATCTTCTCAGCCTGCTTTCATTATCTATAGAGATGTTAGTTTGCTCCTTATTCTCTTTTCTTATAATAATTTTATGTATGGGATTTTCCTCCATACTCTCCTGGTGCTCATTTCTATGGGAAATTAGTTATTACAATGAGGCAGAGTGGAGGAAATTTTTTCTGACTTTAACAAGCTCCCCCTTCTGTTGTTTTTGTGTAGTGGTCAAAACCTCTGTGGCTTGCTTTCTGGGATTCTCTGACCCTGTCCCCTTCCCACTGGACCTTTGCTTTCTTTTGTCCCATTTGTCTGGTGCTGCTGAGATGCTTGCAACAGATTTTTCTCAGTGTGGGGTCAGGTCCCAGATGGGAGCAGAGGTGAGTCACAGGTTTTGGGGTGTCAGGGGGGCTGGACTGCTCTGGTCCCTGTAGTCTTGCTCTGGTCCCAGCAGGAGTGCTTCCCCGGCCAGAGCAGACAAAGCACTCCCTCCCACAAGGGTTGCTCTGCCAGGTGCTGAGCCCGGAGCAGTGGTCTGCCAGCCCATGGCAGCACAGCACACCTGTCCGCAGCTGCTCTCACCTGCTGGCAGCAATCTCGGGGCCAGCTCTTCCTCTCACACAGACCCTGACAACTTGTGACAGTGGAGGGGTTTGCCCCCATAGGCTGGTATTTTGGGTTCCCCTGGCTTTACTGTAAATGTCACCCAGGCACTTTGGCTTCGTCATCTATTAATAGTTGCTCTAGCGGTATATGTGTGTGTATAGAAATTCAGAGATTGGCAACCTGGACTGCTGCCATCTCCCTCAGATCCCCATCAACTGTTTTTAAAGCTGGAACAAACCTGGGACTGAGCATTTATGTCCTTCCCAGACAGGCTCTTGGAATTAAAGAGTAGTCCTAAATACCTGTCAAGTGTATTGTCCCTGTATTCCTACCACCACCCCCATTCAGCCACTTATGTCTTTCCTAACCAGTTCTGCTGTCTTCAGCTTTACCCTCACCCTCCATGCATGGTTTAAGTAATCTTTCCAACATGCAAATATGACCACATCACTCATATTCCTACCAAATAAATCCTAACCTCTGTGGCAAGGCATGTAAGACCCTTCATGACTGGGGCCTTTCTCTGTCTTTGCTCTGACCTCCTGTCACTTAGCCTTCAAACTCTGTGTACTAATTGTACTGGACTGCTTGTGATCGTGCACATACATGACATCCTTTCAAGCCTCAGTGCCTTTGTGCATCTTATTGCATCTGCCTGGAATGCCTTTCCCGCCTTTCTTCTTCCGGCTAATTCTTATTAGACTTTCCAGACTTAACTCCCCTTCTCTGGGTTCCCACAACATCTTGTACTTATCTTTATCTTGTCATTTACTAGGTAAGATACCTATGGTCTGCTTATGATATGCTAAAGTATCCATCTCCACTTGACAGTAAACTAGAAACCATGTCTTATTTGCCTTTGTGTCGCCAGCATCAAACACAATGCCTTGCACATACTCAATATTAACATCTTCATTATTTCTTGTTTCTACTTGTCCTTGCTGAGTCACTTTACCTCTCTTGGTACTTCAGCTATGCCCTATTTCATTTACTGCCATGATATATTAAAAGAAAAAATATCAGTGCTGATGACTCCCAAATTCCTCCCTCTGACTTGGGCACCTCTGCCAAACTCCTTTATTCAACTTCATTTATAGTAATGATATGATAAATGATCTCAACTTAGATCATTTATTCAACTCTAGTAATGATAGTAATAAATGATCTCAGTTAACTTCTTGGGTAACATCTGTACTTGCATGTTTCCCAGGAATCCAAAATCAAGATCTAGCCCCCCCACTCATGTTCCCTTTCTTGATCAATGGCACCCCGTTGATCATGTCAGAAAATAGAAGTCATGCTAACTCATTCTATTTTTTATTTTATTTTTTTAGAGATGGGGTCTTACTCTGTTTCCCAGGCTGCAATACAGTGGCTTGATCATAGCTCACTGAAGCCTCAAACTCCTGGCCTCCAACAATCCTCCCACCTCAGCCTCCCAAAGTGCTGGGATTATAGTCCTGAGCCATCCCACCCAGCCTCATTCTGTTTTTTAAATTCCCAAACATCAGGTATTGTTGATTCCACCTTCCACACTTATCTCAGATCCATCCTTTACTTTCCTTTTCCACTGTCACGGCACCAGTTGAAGATGTATCACCACCTCTCACTTGAAGCCATTGAAAATAGATTCCTAACTATATTCCTGTATCCACTCTTGACTTTCTCTAATCTGTTTTACAGATGACAGACAAAATTACCCTTTGAAAACGAAAACTTGATTATATTATCCTGTGCTTAAAACCAATCAATGGCTTTTTGTTGTTCTTAGCGTGAAGCCTGAAAATCCTTAAATTGGCCTGTAAGTTCTTGTTCTTCCTCCTGTTCACTGGCTTCTTTTCAGTTCCTCAAATTCAACCAGCTCTTTCCCATCACCTAGTTATGCTGTTTCGTCTGCCTAGATGCTCCTCCCCATTCTCCTGCCCCCTTGCTGGGCCAAACTCATACTCTAGCTTTAAAATGGTAATGATTTCTCTGCTTTTCTTTATAGTTATATTAATATTATTAATTTAATTTTGCTTATTTTTGAACTTTACATAAGTGAAATCACACTGTATGCATCCTTTTGTGACTTAAAATTTATGTTCAACATTATGTTTAAAGGAGTCATCCATGTTGCTGAGTGTATAGTTTGTTCATTTTACAATATTACACATTTCTGTAAAAGCTATCCTAGAGTTGAAGAACTTTAGGATTTCCAGTTTGGAGTTATAATGAACTACAAATGATGCTCCTATGAATCTTGTAAATAAATGCTGGTTTACCTGTGCACCCATCTCTTCAGTTATATACCTATGAACTTTGATAGTTAATGCCAAACTGTTTTCTAAAGTGGGCATTCAAGATTACACTCCTACCAGGAGTATGTGAGAGTTATTGTTGCTACACATCCTGCTACACATGACATCCATGCTACACATGACACTTTGTAATTCATGCCAGTTTGATGGAAGCATATTTTGCCTATACTTTTTATTATAAATTGATGTTTTAGCTGATGACTAAATGGGGAAGAAGAAAAAAATAAATAAATTGATGTTTTATAAAACAATAATATGGCAATATGTGGTCAGTTATTTCCAATATGGTCACATCAATTCCTCCTACCCTGATGCCCTTCTGCAATGTGTCTTTATAGCTTCTCCATTAAGAAGTGGAGTCCGTTTCCCTTATCCCTAAATAGGGACTGGCCCCAAGACTTGCTTTTAATTCTAGCTCTAAGTCTTAAGATGCCTGGCAGCTTTTACTTTTACTCTCCTGGGATTCAGTCACCATATGAATAAGTTCAGGCTAGACTACTGAGTGATGAGAGACTATGTAGAAAGAGAGAGGCCAAGTCAGCCCCAGCTGTTCCAGCCATCCCAGCTGAGGTGCCAGATACATGAGTGAAGCCATCCTAGACATTCCAGCCTCAGTCGAGCTTTCAGCTGAATGCAGCTGCATGAGTGACACCAGTCAATACTACACAGAGAAGTAACACATGCCTGTTATTTTCCCTGAAATGTTTATGATAAGTTACAATACATTCATAAGCTAGAACACTATACAGACAAAACTACATTGAACGGATTTTTAATGACATTGAAAAATGCTGAAGAACAATATCAGGTGGTAATGGACATATATACAAATACATACATATATTCATTTTATTCCTGACTTGTTAAAAAATGTACATAGAAAAAGACTGGAAAAAATAAACATATTAACAATGGTTTGGTGGTTTTGATTTGCTTTTTCCCATTCTTTGAAAGTTTTCTATACAGAGCATTTATTACTTATATAAACAGAGAAAAGAAGTGAATGTTTTTTGGAGCATAGTCACGTACTAGTGGTCCCATAAGATTATAATATCTTATTGTATCTTTTCTATGTTTAGATATATTTGGATACACAAACACCATTGTGTTATAGTTGCCCACATTATTCAGTACAGTAACATGCTTTATAGGTTTGTAGCCTAGGAGCAGTAGGCTATACCATAGCCGAGCTGTGTAGTAGGCTATACCAAGGCTATACTATCTAGGACTGTGTAAGTACACTGTAATGTTCGCACTGTGATGAAATCACCTACAGATGCATTTCTCAGAGCCTATTCTCATTATCGCCTTCATTAAGTGATGCACGATTGCAGTAGAAAATCTGCAGTCAAATTTGACATGCTCTGACAGAAAATGCCCCTGCTGTTGAAGTCATACAGGCTGTGGCACTTGACTTCCCCTGGTGGCAGTCAGTTCAAATTTCAGGAGCAGACCTGAGGGCTTGGTATCCCAGATTTTTGAAATTTCAACAACATAGAATTTCTAACTCTTAATTTTTCAAAATTAATAAGAGAAAAACACTATTTTACTGTTGGAATTATTTGATAAAAGAAAGGGCATCTCAAAGTCCTGAAAGTAGGAAGAAGATAATATCAAAATAAAGGACAATCTTTTAAATACATTTAACATTATGAATAACTCACTATGGTCTTCTTAATTTTCATTTTGCCATGGACTGGTGGAAACTTCATTTGAGAGGCTAGTTTAGTTCAAAGAAAGAAAAAACAATACTGGCCGGGAGTGGTGGCTCACGCCTATAATCCTAGCACTCTGGAAGGCCGAGGTGGGAGGATAGCTTGAGCTCAGGAGTTCGAGACCAGCCTAAGCAAGAGTGAGACCCCGTCTGTACTAAAAATAGAAAAAATTAGCGGGGCATTGTGGCTCACGCCTGTAGTTCCTTCCAGCTACTGGAGAGGCTGAGGCAGGAGAATCCCTTGAGCCCAGGAGTTTGAGGTTGTTGTGAGCTAGGGTGATGCCACAATACTCGCCCGGGCAACAGAGAAGAAAAAAGAAAAGAAAATACTAAAACTTAAAATTATACAGGGACAGCCAGTGTCATACATGAGGGCTGTCTGGAAAGTATCCAGCCATGTAACCATTCTTGTTATATTAACAATGACTAGATACTTTCCGGACATCCCTTGTATATTATCACTTAGTAAGAAAGTGCCAAGGTTTCCTATGAAATTTATCTGTAAAGTGGAGAGTAATAGAACTTCTAGAGCCATGAGTTAAGTTAGGCTTCTTTCTACAGCAGAGTTTCTCCAAGTGGAAGTGCTTATTAAATAATCAGTCTCAGGGACCATACCCCCAACCTACTGACATTGAATCTCTGGGAGTGTGGCCTAGGAATCTGTATTTTTAGATGTTAGACAACATCCTCAGGGGAGTCTTACATACCTAAACTTGAAGGAAACATTGTCATAGAGGGGTTCTCTATCTTAATCTTGCTGATGGTTGCATGGCTGTAACCTATGTAAAGATCCATCAAGATGAACATGTAACTTGTGTACTTTATGTAAGTTACACCTCATTGAAAAGTAAGAAGAAACAAAAAATATTAGGAATTATATAATGCTTTAGCAAAATAAGTAAATTTATTTAGTAAATTTTAATTAACACTAGTAGCCATAATTTATATATTTCTGTTATACTGCAGCAAATTGGTTTGCATTTTTGTTAGGAGACTTGAGCACTGGTCGTTTTAGAAATAATCATTTACATACTTTTCATTAAAATAGTCTTTTTTTAGTGAAAAAAGAATTCCAGTTTATAGCTCAATTTGGCCACTGTTTTGTCTTTGATATAGATAAAATTCATTATTTTAGATTTTTAAACTTGCATATTTCCTTAGAAGGTTGATGTTTCAAGTAAATGGTAGTTTTATCACGCTGTAGTCTTTGTTTTGTGAATATGAAGAAATGAAAACTGAAGAAGGAAGGAAGGGAGGGAGGGAGAAAAGAAGGAAGAAAGACAGAAAGAAAAGAAAAAAAAAGAAGGAAAGAATATGGAAGAAACCATTGCCCTAAGGACCAACTATTTCTTTCTATCCTCTCGAAATAAATTTCGTCACAGCTTAAGACATTTCACATTGTGACCCTTAGTTACATCTCTAGCTATTTATTTTTTGATTCCCATCCAGAACAACCTTCTTAACTGCATCATAGCTATTCAAATGTAAACTTAATGTTTGAACATTTTTTTATTGTTTCTACTGGTGTGTCTTTATAAGCTTTATTATTATTATTTTTAAAATATATGACTGGTTCTGTATTTTAAAAAATGGACCAGGGACTCGCTGTAAAAGGCAGAGCACCTTTAAGAATTTGTGGCCTCTCATTTTGATCCCTGATTTATCACACACCTTCACAATTTTACTAGTGTCAGAAGGAGGCCTGTTTTCTCTTGGAATGCTACATTCTTTGGGGATGAAGTGTTCAGAGTCTTTAACACTGTACTGGAGTGTCTCCTGAGTATTTAGCATCTGGATACAGTCGTCATCACGGTAATGAGAGATAGAGCAGGCCAGAGCTGACCCCGTCCAGGGGGAAACCAGGATCAACACCAAATCTACCATGACTCTTTCCAGTGTTGCAAAAATAATGGGTCAGTAAGGCATCTGTATGAAGTACTTCTGCAGCCCTGCATCTAATTTGTGTTATTGTCACCCAGTCTATTACACATGTACAGTTAGGAAATGACTCTAATAATTAATGACATATTATAAAAATTTCATGAGATTGTAAGCAATAATTTTTATAACAATGGTTACAGGTTGTTATCATAAACTCTGTTTTTCTCATACACATAATATCATTCTCTTTTTTCAATAATAGTGATAACAATATTAACATTAAGTATGTGAAGTTTATTATGCCAATTATAGATCAGTAAAGCTGTTTGAAATATAATAAATGGTCCTTGTTTGCTCAAATATGATTTCCTTAGTATCAATGAGAGAGACAAACTTCTAAGCTAGATGGAACATCTGACTTACTTTATGTGCATAAAAAACTTTTATTGCTTTTATTATAAAAATCATTATGTAATAAAAAGATAAGCTGAGAAGAAAATAATTAAAATCTTCTGGTAGGACAGCCACTTAGTCATAATCTCTGTTAATGTGTAGAGTGGTTCTCAACTTACAGTGGGCTACATCCTCATAAACCCATCATAAGTCAAAAATATCACAAATCAAAAATGCATTTAATGCCCCCCAAAACCATTTTAAAGACAAAAAGTCATTAGTTGAATCATTGTAAGTCAGGGACAATCTGTATGTGAAGAGATACATCAAGTGACACTGATAGGTCATTGCATTTCTATAGCACAAGCAATGACTAGACCTTGCTTTATGAATATTATCTACATGGTACTATTACAAACCTTATTTTATAGAGGAGAAAGCTCTGGAACAGAGTTAAATAACGTGACCAAGATCACACTGATAACAGACGACAGAGCAGGGATTTGAGGCCAGGCAGTCTGACTTTGGAATTCGTATTCTTAATCACTTGCTAAAGTTATAAATACCAATGTATTTTTCAAACAGCTTTACTGATCTATAATTGACATAATAAACTTCACATATTTAAAACATACAGTTTGATAAGTTTTTAAAACCAGTTTTAAGCGTACAGTTCAGTAGTGTTCAGTATATTTATATTGTTGTGTAACTGATCTCCAGAACTTTTCATCTTGTGAAAGTGAAACTCTATACCCATTAGAGCAGCAGTCCCCAAATGTTTTGGCACCAGAGACTGGTTTCATGGAAGACAATTTTTCCATGGACCAGGAGTTGGGATAGGGATGGTTTTGGGATGATTCAAAAATAAAGTACACATTTATTGTGCATTTTATTTCTATTATTATTGTTACATTATAATATATAATGAAATAATTATATAACTCACCATAATGCAGAATTTAATGCCACCACTGATCTGACAGGAGGCAGAGCTCAGGCTGCGATGAAGCAATGGGGAGCAGCTATACATACAGATGAAGCTTCGCTTGCTGGCCTGCAACTCACATCCTGCTGTGCAGCCAGTTCCTAACAGGCCATGGCCTGGTACTGTCCACAGCCCGGGGGTTGGGGATGGCGGGTGCGGTTTGGGGACCACAGCATTAGACAATGCTCCATTTCTCCATGCTCTCAGCCTCTGGCAACCACATTCTTCTTTATGTTGCTATGAATTTGACAGCTTTATACAGTATTTGTCTTTTTGTGACTGGCTTATTTCACTTAGCACAATCTTCGAGGTTCATTCCTGTTGTAGATGTGTCAGAATCTTCTTCCTTTTTATGGCTAATATTCCATTATGCGTATATATCACAGTTTGCTTATCCATTCATCTGTTAATGGACAATGTGGTTTCTTCCACCTGTTGAATAATGCTGCAATGAACATGAGTGTGCAAATATCTCTTTGGGATCCACCTTTCAATTATTTTGGATATATACCCAGAAATGGGATTGCTAGATTATATGGTAATTCTATTTTTAATTTTTTGAGGAACTGCCATACTGTTTCCATGGTGGCTGCACTATTTTCCATTACCACAAACAGTACACAAAGGTTCCAATTTCTCCACATACTTGCCAACACTTGTTATTTTCTGGTTTTTGATAGTAGACATCCAAATGAGTGTGAAGTGATATCTTATTGTAGTTTCGAGTTGCATTTCTCTAATGATTAGTGATGTTAAGCATCTTTTCATATGCTTGTTGGACATTTGTATATCATCTTTGGTATATATGCTGCCAAAGCAAGCACTGTATATCATCTTTGGAGAAATGTCTATTGAAGCCCTTTGCACATGTTTTAATCAGGTTATTTGTTGTTGAGTTGTAGAAGTTCTTTATGTATCCTCGATATTAACCCCTCCAATGTATTTTTTTGTTTTAACAAATATGAAATTATACTTAATACTTTACAGGCTGTTTTACAAACTACTTTTTCATTTTGTATATTTTGAATATATTATTTAATATTACTTTGCTACAAGTTATATTCTCTCATATGGTTATAGTATACTTTTTAATGATCCCTCTATTATAGACATCTTGTTTCATTTTTTATTATCATAAATAAAACTATACTGATTATATTTATTAAATTTTATGATAATATCTGTATTAGTTTCCTGAAGCTGCTGTAACAAAGTACCACAAACTTGATGGGTATAAATAACAAAAATTTACTTTCTCATAGTTCTGCAGGCTAAAAATCTGAAATCTGGGAGGATCACACTGATGTGGAGACTCAAAGGAAGATAACATTCCTTGCATTTTCAAGTTGATGACCATTGGCATTCCTTGACTTGCGGCCATATCACTCCACATCTACATCTCTATTCATATTGTCTCCTCCTCATTATCTGGGTAGTCTCCCATTGCCTCAATCTTACAAGGTCAGTTGCATTATTTTGGACCCACAGCATCCTTTGGTGTGACACACACACACACACACACACACACACACACACCTGTTAATCCACTGAAATTTTAGAGTTGGCTTGTTACCGTAGCTTGGCATAAACTATCCTGACATACTGTATCATCAGATGAATTAAATAAATTTGTGAGTCTAAGTTTGTTGTTGTTGTTTAATCTTTATGGCGTTGCCATCAACTTATCATATTTGTTTGGAGGACTGAATGAGAATTATAAGTGAAAAGCTTCAGCATTCCATTTGCTGCCTGGTAGGCTACAGCAAATGAGAATATTTAATAGCATGTCTATTATGAATATTATTTTAATTCTTATAATGATCTTATGAAATTGGTGTTATCATTTCCATTTTATAAGTAAGAGAAATGAGGCTTGGAGTGATCTTTCTCAGACAAGTAAATGTGCAATTACAGGTTAGTACAATAAGTTATGTGGTAGAGGGAAGCACAGGATTCTGAAGGGAACACATGTTGGGAATGGGGGTGGGGTTCAATGAGGCTTCAAGGAGGTGATGAAACTGGAGCTGAGTCCTGGAAGATGAATGTGAGTTGGTTGGTCTCACTGAGATTGCAAGAACAGGCTGGGTATTCTAGGCAGAGGGAACTTGCATTAAGCATGCACAAGCCAATTTGGTATGTTTTCGAATTATAGTTAGTTTACGCCTGGATTACAGTTGTGGAGAGAGTTCAGTTCACAGCAGAGGCTGCCTGTTGGGAGTGAGACTACCATGATAGGGTCTGTCCAGAGGGACAAAGGACTTGTAACTCCCACCAGAGATACTGAGATACTGAGATACCACCCAAAGCAGAGAAAGGTATAGAAATACCTCTACTCAATTCCTTCTCGTGCTCTCTGATCTCCCACCACTGCCTCCCAGTGGCAAACCTAACTGGAAGCCAATTGGCAAGGGTGCCAAGAAAATATAGTCTCAAGAACCAGCTTTCTGCTACACAGGACAGAATGGGGGAAAGGTAAGGAATGGATCTGAGCACCAGTGGTCACCCAAGTGCGTCATGGGGGCTCCACAGGTGTTTTAACCAGCCCTACCTCCTCTTGATAATCAGGATCCAATTTCTCTGCAAAAATGGTGACTCCCTATCTTTCTGATAGGTTCCTGGACACAAAGAGCCCAATCAACAGCTGTAGTTTATAGTTTAGTTGAAGTCTTGTTGCATCCCTGGTAGAAAATTCTTTCTTTGGGAAACTGAACTTCCAGTCCCACAAAGCCCAGAGTTCTATGCTGCAATGATAAAGAAACCTTAAATGTCAGCGAGGATCAATCTGGGCACTTAAAAATTTAAAGGTCAGAAAGAGCAGGAGAAGTTAGAAAAGGATATCAAAAAGGAAGTGGTCAGTTATGAGGAGGGAAAACAGAAGTGTATAATGTCTCTGATGCCAAAAGAAAAACGTATTTTGAGAAATAGGATTTGATCAGTTATTATCAAATGCTGCTCAGGGAAAGGTATGTTGAGGACTGAGGATAGACCACTGGATTCAGCAAGAATTAGTGACCTAGAAGAATGTATTTTCAGTGAAGTGGAGGAGATGAAAGCCTGAAATGTGAGGAAAGAAAACGAAAATAGTGAGTATGGATACTTTTAAGATGCTTTTCTATAAATGGAAAAGAGAGGAAGAGAAAGTAGCTTGAGGGAAAAGACACAAAGGATTTTTTTCAGGGGGGAGATATTATAGCATGTTGATGGAAATGACCCAGTAGAGAGGCAATAACTAAGGAAATAAAATTATTTTTTGTCATAGATGCCTAACAAGAAGTTCTCAGTAAATGCTACTCTAATTATTTTATACTTTTTAAAAAACAGACCTTGGTAATTATAACATCACCTGCCCATTTACTTTATTGAATTTGTTATTTCTAGCAAGTTTCCAGGTAATGTTATAAAAATACCCCAAATTTCAGATGTCCATGAATGTTGCTATGAAAAATAAGAAACAAGAAAGTTTATTGTTTCTTATGACCATGTAAAAATAAAATTACCTACATTGTTTTAGAGGAAAGGGGTTATGTAAGCCAGTCCATAAACCTGAATATAAACTTGTTATTCCCCCAGAATAATTTAGAAGTATGATAAGGTTTATTACTTGAGCAGACTTTTGTCAATAGTCAATACCAGAATTCCCTGTGGATGTGTAGGGCCACAAAAACCAAAGAATAAAAATACGAACAATGAGAACACACAGAACAAAGAATATGGTCAGTGGAACTGTTGCAGAACATTAAGAACAATTTGAGTGTTCAGATAAAAACTCTTCCTGTTTAAAAGTAACTGTGGTGCGTGGTTAACTAATCAGGGTGCCTGGGATTAGACTTATTACTATAGTGAGTCTAGGACAGAAACAAACAAAGGGTTTGGTGTGTAGTTTTTGTTACTTTGAGCAAAAAAGAAAAAAGTGAATCTCTTGTGAAAATGTACAATTTGTGTGTGAGGCCATGGCTATAACCAGTCAGAGTCTTCTTCGTTCAAGCAAAAGATTACGGAGAATTATTGTCAGATGCTGGATTTTTCCTTCCAGAGAAATGACAACCCTATACCTTGAAAATTTCAAAAGCAGTCTTCCAAAACCTCTATAAAATATTAAACTAACATACTTGCAATTTTAGTACAAATCAGGAAATGCAGAAATTACAGTACTCATATTAACTGAGTTCACAGGGCGCACATGTATGACTTTTATTCCAAAGCAGCCCAGTTTGAGGAGTTAATATTTCTTTAGGGACTGAATACTTGTATTTTCCATCTTCTCTGAATTAAGATTAGAAAATGAAAATGAGGGTTTGCATACTGCATTTAAAATATAGTTTCTTAGCATTGCCAAGATGTTTGGCTGACCTCTGATTTTCTATCAATATTTAAGGGAAAGTATTAAATAGGAAATCATCTTGAGGAAATTCAAAGACCATGTCATGTACTAGAGCTTTTATATATTTTATGTTTATAATGTAATAATTTTTATTTTGTGACTAGTTTCCATAACATGTTCCTACAAATTAAAAGGTGAAAAATATTTAATTTCTAAGGGTAAATCTCCTACTTTTTCACTTTTTCATGCTAAAACATTGAACAGAAGAGAATTATGCAGGCTATTTAATGTTTAATTACCTTGTTTTTTCTCTGTAAAATTTTTCTCATGCCATCTTTATTTTTTAAATTGTGCAAATATTTTAGATTGGCTTAAATATTTTGGAAAACATGCATATTGATTTGGGAGCTGATAAAATACTTCTAAGTCACAATGGCATGTCTACCTGCCAATGTGAAAACGGATAAAAATATCCCTAAGTCCTAGACTTTTCAACAGAGAAAAAAATACATTTGTCTTAAGAAATACAGCATATTGGCCACCTGCAGTGGTTCACACCTGTAATCCTAGCACTTTGGGAGGCTGAGGCAGGATAATCACTTAGTCAGGAGTTCAAGACCAGCCTAAGCAACACAGTGAGACCTCATCTCTATAAAAAATAGAAAAATTAGCTGGGCATGGTGGTGCATACCTGTAGTCCCAGCTACTCAGGAGGCTGAGGCAGGAGGATCACTTGAGCCCGGGAGTTTGAGGTTGCTGTGAGCTGTGCTCACACCACTGCCCCACTGCCCTCATGCGTGGGCAACAAGGTGAGATCTTGTCTCCAAAAAAAAAGAAACATTGCATATCAACCTATATGATCTTATCACATGGGGACAGTTTGAAGAGCTGTGTGGAACATACTTCAGAATTGTCCACTCAAAGGATGGATATGGGGGGACTCTTGTGCCCCATTATGTTAACTTCCTCACACTCCCTGGTTTGGGTGTGAATCATCAAAATAGCTGAGCAGGTTCGCACAGGCACTACACCAAAAATTTCCTGATATAGAAAGCAAAAAATTTTCACTATAATGGAGACAAGGTGCTGTCACATTACACTTTTGCACAACTGGTTGTCATGGTAACAACTGGGCTAGAAATGCATTAACACGACATGAGGTAGGACATTACTGTAAGTAAGAATGCCTAAGTCTAATGAATCATATTGTGTTTGTATAGCTAAAGAATATATCCATGTTTTCAAGTGTTCACAGGGTCAATTAAGAGGAAAGCAAAAAGTACTATCCAAGCTTTGTGTACCTTCAGTGTAGCTACAAAGTATTGTCACCTGATGAATTGATCAAATATCTAGTCTGTTTAGCAGCATAGTCTTTAATGAAGAGGGGTGTCAGGCAGTCATAGTTCAAAGACATAAACTAGGAGTGTGATCTTACTAACTTTACCTATTCTGCTTCCATGATCACCAGACAGCTTTCTGATTCTACTGAGGTATACAGGAACTAAATGCACTCATTTTCAAATGGGTAATTTGTGTTCTCTTCATAGCCGTATTTATCACTGTAAATTTTAAAATTGAATCATGCTTTATACATGGGTCCCTTGTTAATTTGAGTAGTGTGAGATGAAGAACACTGAGCACAGTTGGGGATATTGTTTAAAAATACAGCAAGCATGGATGTAACAAGGAAACCAAGATGGTATGACAAAAAGGGGATTACATTAAATTCTAGTAGGAAAAGCATTTGAGTAAAAGCTTCTGTTTGAAAATAAATAGGTTGGAAGGAGCAGAAGGTACAAAGAGTGTGCTGACTCTTCTTCCTGGCTCTGTGGGCAAAGAGAAGGAGGTTTGGGAGATAGTATAGTTTTCAACTAATGGAAGATAGACTGGAAAACTTTCAAAACTATGCTTGGTTATTTTGACAGTGGAAGGGGCTCTACAAGAGATTGTAGACCAAATTATTCTAAACTATCAATTGTAATGTAGAGTAATGATGCCTTCTACTTCAGAAAAATCACTTGTCCAGGTTGGTGGCTTAGTTTGATCCATTATCAAAAGTCTTTGGAGATGGGAAATAAAGGTAATTGTAAAGCATTTGGTAAACATAAATTAATATAAAACTCAACATTAGCAACTTTCCAGCAAATGTCTCTGAAGTAAGTGGTGTGTTTTGTGTAAAATTTCATAGAGTGGTTTCTTGATACATTAAAATGTTTTTCTCTTATTACTGATGCTTTCATAGTTGGCTTGATTCACTTGATATCGATGATCTACACTGTAATAAAATTTAAGCAGAGAAACTTAATACAGTCTGAATTAGGAACCACAGCTTCACTGGGACTTAATGTATCATGTTGCAGCATAACATTCTAATATACATAATTTCCTAAATCATGCATTGACTTTGGGGAGTACTTAAATATTCAGCTCAATTCTCTTTTAAGTGTCCAGAATACAGTTAACAGTATAATGTCCCACATGCAGAAGGTAGAAAAGCTTCCCTCTACACCCATATTCTCCAGCAAAGCCAGAAAATGAAGCGACAGCTATGTGAAAAAGCTCCCTTGCAGAATTATTTATTATTTTTTTTTTCTGAGAGGTGTATATTTTATTGGAAACCTTACATACTCTTCAGACAGAACAAAATGTCTTCAGTCAAGGCTCTTGTGTGGCCTACACAGAAAACTGAAGGTTTTTGGACTGGGGACAAGGAGAGGGACAACAGAGGATGAGTGCTTAGTTTACCAAAAGAACCCCTCACGATGAATGCTCTTTAGCCAGCTTATCAGCTTTTGCCACAGCTTCTTCAATGGGTCCCACCATATAGAAGGCCTGTTCTGGGAGATGATCATATTCACCTGCCAAAATCTGCTGGAATCCTTTGATAGTCTCCTTCAGGGGTACCAGCTTCCCCATATGACCTGTAAAGACCTCAACAACCTGGAATGGCTGAGACAAGAAATGCTGTATTTTTCGTGCACAGGACACAGTCAACTTGTCTTCCTCAGAAAGTTCATCCATACCTAGAATGGCAATGATGTCCTGAAGGGATTTGTAGTCTTGCGGGATCTTTTGTACCCCACGGGCAATGTAATAATGCTCATTGCCAACAATGTTGGGATCCATGATGCAAGAGGTGGAGTCTAGAGGATCCACAGCTGGACAGATGCCCAGTTCAGCAATAGCACGGGATAGCACAGTGGTAGCATCCAAATGGGCAAAGGTAGTGGCAGGGGCAGGATCAGTCAAGTCATCAGCAGGCACATAAATAGCCTGCACAGAGGTGATAGATCCCTTTTTGGTGGTGGTGATTCTTTCCTGCATAGTACCCATGTCTGTGGCCAGGGTAGGCTGATAGCCCACAGCAGAAGGGATTCTGCCCAGTAAGGCAGACACCTCTGAGTCAGCCTGGGTGAAACGGAAGATATTATCAATAAACAGCAGTACATCTTGACCTTCTTGGTCTCTCAAGTATTCAGCCACAGTCAGTCCCGTCAGAGCTACCCGGGCACGAGCACCAGGTGGTTCATTCATTTGACCATACACCAGTGCCACCTTGGAGGTAGCATCTTTTAAGTTGATAACGCCAGACTCAATCATTTCATGGTATAAGTCATTGCCCTCAGGGGTCCTCTCGCCAACACCAGCAAATAGAGAGTAACCACCATGGGCTTTGGCAACATTATTGATTAACTCCATGATCAGTACAGTCTTGCCAACTCCAGCACCACCAAAGAGCCCAGTTTTGCCACCCTTGGCATAGGGAGCTAGCAGATCCACAACCTTGATACAAGTCACCAGAATTTCCTGTTCAACACTCATTTCCATAAATTCAGGAGTCTCAGCATGAATAGTAGCAAATTGTTTGGTTTTGACGGGACCTCTCTCATCAATAGGTTCCCCAATGACGTTCATGATTCTGCCCAAAGTCTCAGACCAACAGGAATTTTGATTGGTGCACCAGAATCCAGGACTTTCTGGCCTCTAACCAAGTCTTCTGTACCAACCATAGCAATGGTCCTTACTGTGCTCTCCCCCAAATGCTGGGCCACCTCCAAAACCGCCTCGTCTCCTTGCCTTGCACTTCCAGAGCATTTAGGATGGGTGGTAGCCCCTCATCAAACTGGACGTCCACCACTGCACCAATGACTGCCACGATGTGCTCAGTGGCGGCGCCTGCCTTCGGCGGAGATGTTTGCGCCGCATAGTCTCCGGCAGGTTGGACCACTGCCAGGGCTGCCCACAGTAAGAGCTGAGCTTGGGGTAGCGACGCTGAAGGGCTGAGTCCCTGCAAGGCCCTGGAGGCCGAGGAGGCAGCCACACGACCCACAAGGCTCAACATGGCGGAGTCCAGGTGGAGACTGAGTTCTGCAGTGATCCCTCCCCTTGCAGAATTATTTCCAGCACATTTTGAAAAGACACAAAAGGAAGAAGAGTCAACATTTTTTTGAATGCCTGCTATGTGCTAGCCCTTTTACTAGTATTTTATTACACTTTAAGCATCCAAATATATCTGCAAGTTTAGATAATTTATTATTCTCATTTCACTTTTAAGGAAACTAAGCTCAGAGATGTTGCTGAAGTTAACACAGCTGTGATGGAACTTGACTCATGTCCAAATCTGTGAATGCAGGAGAGGCCTGCCTACGAATCCCATACTGGGTGGTTTAGCATCATTCCTTCATCAGACAATTCTTTCAGTGCTGTCAAAGTAGACAGGTGTTTAAGAAAGGACAAAATCTCTACCTCCTGCTTAAAGGCATGAAGGGGGTTGTCAGACGAGTTCTTTGCTTTCTTACTGACAATAGTTATGGTTTCAGGAACCGACCAGACTCTAACAAGTTCACTGCCTGTAAACTCTTGAGTGGCAGAGGCCATGACCTTGACTTCCAGTATCTAATTTATATCTGACTTACAAAAATCTTGCCCAGAGTCAGGCCATGATATGTCATAGGTTATGTTTTAGTTGGTGAATTTTTGCCTCCTCTAAACACTGAAGACTCAAGCCTCATATTATTTCAATTATTTATGAAATAAACCAATGCTTATATTAAAACAGTTCTTTATTTGATAAGAGTAAATGAAGAAAACATTTGGCAATTGCTCACTTCTACAGTGAATTGGGTTTGGCTTGCTGACTGAGTGGCAAGGGAACTGAATATTTTCAGGTGGCAGTAAGGAGGAGAAAGAATTCATTTTCCTCTTGACACTGTGAGTATAAGGAATGCTTTGTGCTGTTATCCTGACATCCTTACAAATCAAAATAAGAAAGAAATGGTAACCTACAGCTTTCAGTGGAAGATAATAATTGAGGGGAAAGACAAGTATATTTTCATTCTCAAAAGGGTAAACTCTGTCCATGGGAGGAAGGGGAACTCTCATTTTGAGGCTAAAGTATGAAATGTTAACTTCATATAGCTTCACAGGCAGACAAATTAGAATTCACTCTAACTTCATGAAGGAGTTAATAAATTGATGTGAAAATAAAGGCAACTACTTCAAATAAATAACTGAGTCACTCTATAAAAGGATGTTCTATATGCAGCCTCTACAACAGTACCCAATGGTCCCTGATTCTTGCTATCCTCATCTTCGTGTAATCCCCTCTCATTGAATGTGGGCTAGACTTAGTGACTTTCTTTTAATGAATAGAATAAGGTGGAACTGATGGTGTATGTTATAAAAGGCAGCTTGCTCTCTCTCTCTCTTTCCCTCTCTCTCTCCCCATGCTCTCAGATCAGTCACTCTGGGGGAAGCCAGCTGCCCTGTTGTAAGCAACACTGTGAAGTAAGAAACTGAGGCCTCTTGCCCAACAGCCATGTGAGTGAACTTGGAAGTGGATCCTCCAGCCCCATTCAAGCCTTCGGATGACTGTAGCCCCAGATGACAGAGAGTTCGACTGCAGCCTCATGAGAGATCCTGAACCAGAACCACCCAACTAAGCTGCTCCCAGGTTTCTGATCCTGAGAAACTCATTTTAAGCCACTAAATTTTGCATAATTAGTTGTACAGCAATAGATAACTAATATAAGGAGGCAGGAGGCACAACATGGTAGTCTAGCCTGGAAAAGATAGCCAGAAATTCATTTCAACAAGAGGACTAGACAGAAACATACTACGTTTAAGTAGGTCAATTAAAGTAAGTCTTGATAGTATGTCAAGCCTGGAGGATCAGAGAGCCAGCAAAATTGGCACACTTTAGAAAAGTTGGTACCTAAGTATTTAATCCCAAAGGCTGGTAGAAGAGACAGGTGAATTTGACCTTAGTGGACACAGCAAAGAGAAACTAGAATTACCTTATAAATTGAGGGACTCTTAAGATATTTGATGTGAAAATTATCATAGTTATCAGAGTTCAATCAATTAAATAGGCATCATTGCTACCCTCTAGGAAATAATAATACTTTTAAATGGATAAATTGATATAAGCCAGCATATAAAAGGATGTAATTCCAGATTCCAGAAGCACATTCCTCTTTCTCTTCATCATTCTCTCTGCCACCATCGGACTCTCAGCACCTCGTGTCTATCACTTAATTGCTACCAGGTTGTTTCTTGTTCTTTGGTCTTGTCTCCTTAGCTAGATTGTAGGCTGCTGAAGGAAAAGATCATGTCTCCTTCAATAATCCCCTTCCAACCACAAGTTCTTCTTATTTGAAATGTGAGTATATGTGGACTTATTTCTGTATACCTTCTCTGGAACCACAAGAATTTTGGATCACTATACATGAATCATTTCAAGCTGCTGCCATCTTGTCTGTAGTGAGATTCAGGGTCCTCTGGGTTATTTGCTTCTGCCTCTCTGTGCTATTGGTTATGTTTTCTCTAATTCTTACAAAGACGTATTATTTTCTTCATATTGTGGGTATTGTCAGGTGGTGCAAGGAATGATGCTAGGTGTTGGGAGGACATACTGCCATGGAACAGATAGACATGGGCCCTGCTTTCCTATCATTTGCCACCCAGGTAAGTCTGTGTGATATTAGGAAAAAGGTAATTAAACAATAATACACTTAAGCTGTGGCAGATCCCGGGAATGTTCGAAGGCAGTATCAGTCATGTGTCATGATGTTGCCCAGTGAAGGATCCATTTTTTGATCTGAAACTATGCAGTACATAATACTTCTTACCAAAGAAGGCTTCATAGGACCTTCTTCTTCTTCTTCTTTTTTTTTTTTTTTTTTTTTTTTGAGACAGAGTCTCACTCTGTTGCCTGGGCTAGAGTGCCGTGGCATCAGCCTAGCTCACAGCAACCTCAAACTCCTGGGCTCAAGCGATCCTCCTGCCTCAGCCTCCTGAGTAGCTGAGACTACAGGCATGCGCCACCATGCCTGGCTACCTTTTTCTATATATTTTTAGTTGTCCAGTTAATGTCTTTCTATTTTTTAGTGGAGATGGGATCTCACTCTTGCTCAGGCTGGTCTTGAACTCCTGACTTTGAGCGATCCTCCTGCCTTGGTCTCCCAGAGTGGTAGGATTACAGGCGTGAGGCACCGCACTCGGCCCAAAGGACCTTATACAGAATGCTTTTCAAGATAGAAAAATACACTCACATAAAAGGACACAAAGCACAAGAATGTTAGAGGGACAGAAAAAAGTAGTGTTTTAAAAGCAGGCAGCTAGCAACTGTCATAGTATATTGAAGGCAGAGAAGACCTTAAAAATAACTCCTAAAACCTAGATCTCTAAAAACTTTCGTTGCAACAAGCGGATATATAAAGCATATTTCTAAAAGACCTTAACATATGTCTTAAGTGATTCACTATAATTTTATAAAATGACTTTTTCTAATTCATTAGGTGTCCATTTAAAGTTGTTTATTCCAGGAATCCCTCCCATGTAGTCAAATAGTTCCTTGTTTTATTCTCAACATAATTTAAAGTAATTTAATATTTAATTCTTCATTTCTACCAATAAATTCTGGGCTTTTACTGAGAGCAGTGACCTTTCCTTGATTAATTTTGTACTGACAGTCCCTAGCAGAGTGCCTCATACATGAAAAGTAGACTAAGAAAATTTGTGGAATAAATAAAGGAATAAATAAATGGAGGTAAAATGGATTATAAAAAAACCCCCTAGTCTTTGTATACATGCTTTCTTTAAAAAGATAAACAAAAGACCTAAAAGAAATGAAATCAACATGTAGGGCTATTCAAGCATTTCTGATGATAAATAATCTTGCTAGGAGCAAAAGCATTCATTAATTATTTTTCATTCACTTCTTCATTTATTACCTTCCTCCCTCATACTCATCAAAACCAGATTTTTCCTCTCTTGTTTGGCCCTTGAAACCTTCCTGGGGGACTCTTCCTAGGTTTGGTCCTGGCCGAGAGACTTAGTATTCCCAGAACTCACTCTCTTACCTTTTGCTCTGAAGGGTCTGATATTAAACAGCCCAGCTTGTTCATTCATAACAGGCTGAAATGTTTGAACTTTATTCTATCAGTAATAGCCACAAAAGATGTATGAGGAAAGAAGCAACTTTGCAAAGCAGGGTTCAGGAAGATTCTTCTGTTGATAGCAATTAGAACTGCTTTTTCTCTGGAAGGTCTGATGTTGAACAGCCATAGCTTTTGAGAGAAAGCCATGCAATGAATGTTAAAGGATGGGGAGCAATACAATGTCTCTAGTTGGTTCCAAGTGGGTTTCACTGGTATGAATTCAGTGAAGGGGAGATGATATGGGATGGCAGGTCAGGAGGCTTTAGTGATAAAAGGAAACATAATTAACTTTGAAGGATAGATAGGATTTAGATAAGTAATAGTGCATATGACTTATGTACTGGAAAACAGAGAAGAGATTGATTGTAGCAGTGGTTCTTAACCTCAATTTCTGATTTACTTGAGCTCTGTAAAATGAAAATTTGTGATCTGTCAAATGCCTTCCAGCCAAAGACCACTAGGAACATACCTATAGCTGAAGGTTGAGTTTATTGATTCATTGCAAAGAAGGAAACCATACACCATGGAGAACCACAGAGTATCTCAGTAGGAGGGTGTTAGAAAGGATTTGGGCTTGTGCTAGGTGGTGTTGGGGAGGGTCCAAAGAAGCAAGGCTTTGCTCTGGATTCGATACTGTCAGGAACCAGGGATAATTCTATGATTGCGTACCTTAATAAATTTTACCTAGAAGGTGGGAAGAACCAAGCAATGCTAAAATTATAATTGGTAAAGAAGAAACAATCAATCATACTAGCCAGGATGGGAAATATTTAGCAGTTCTTGTGGTTTGGACAATGTTCCTGTTTTTGTCTGTGCTCATACTTGATTACAGATTGGTCATCAGGATCACTGAGTGGACTTATCTAATATTGGCATTCTGTGAAATTGCTTGTAATCAACAGAAGAACACCATGACCTAGCTGTGAGTGCCAGGCCAGCTCTTGATGTCAGGGACTGCTTTCCAATTTCCCAGATATAGCATAAGATATTGATTAACTGGCAGACAAGAATCTATATCTCTAATAAGATACCTATATGATTCTAATTGAGGAAATCTGAAGACCATGCTTTGAGAAACATTCCTATAGTAAGAAATAAGGCTGAAAAATGAGGAGTGGAAGGTAGGGATCCTTAAAAAACAGGCTAATAGGTTTGAACATAATTCTACCAGCAATAACAACTATTAAAGTCTTATGAGCAAAGAAGAATATTGCAAAGGAGGGTTCAGGAAGAGTCTTCTGTTGGCAGTGAATAGAAAAGTTAGATAGAGCATAAGGAATAGGAGGCAGGGAGAACAGAAGCAGATAGACCACCAGTTGGGAAACTGCTGCAAGGCTCCAGGCCTGACAAGGCTAGGAATTGGATTACAGTATTGCCAGTGGGCATAGAAAGAAAGTACTGAATGTGAAAGGGGCTCAATCAGAATCTGAAATCCATTCAAGGGCAGGGACTTATCTTGATAAATTCTTAGCTCCCAGCCCTGTGCTTGGGGCACAGTGAGCATCCACTAACTATTTAAGGACTGAATCAATTAACCAACTAAGAGGGTTCTGTAACTGGATGTGGGGGGAGAGGAAGAAGGAAAAATCAAAGGTGATTTAGGGACAATTTGGAAGGGAAAATTATTTCAGAAAGGGGGGCATCCAGTTTAGTCATGTTTAATCTCTGTGATGGTGAAATATCCAAGAGGAGACATCTAGCCAGAAGTTAGCAATGTGGGTTTGGAACTTGAATTCAAGAGAGAGGTTAAGGTAGGAGTTGCAGGATGAATAAATGGGAGGATTGAAGTCATTGGAGCACATGGAATTTCCAAGGGTGTTGTAGATGAAAAAAGAATGGAAGTCAGAGTCAGCCTCCTGCTGATTTGCCATGGCAATTCTTATTTTCTCACTCTAGAAGATGAGTTGGCATTAGGGAAAAAAAATATTTATGTCTCCTTCAGGAATACAGTGTAGGTCTTATGAGCATGGTTTTTGGAATCATCAGACAAGGATTCCAGGACATCTATGTCCCGCTCAAGCTGTGACTTTTCATGTATTTAAGCTAAGCTGAAATTTCCTTATTTACAAAAAGTTGATAATAAACATAAAGCCAAGCTCTGAAAAATGGGCTCAGAAATAAAATTAAAATACAAACCTCATATAGATATGTATGAGTGAGATAAGTAAAGCTTCAGTTTGTTGATTGGGACATTTTCGTTTTCCCAAAACATGATCTCTTAAGTAGGAGTGGCCATCTTCAGTGACTATGACCTTTCATATCATAGAACAAAGACTAAGAATTTAAACTTACCCAGTTGCTGCCAAAAATAGTAGCATTCTCAGAGCACTTTCCAGAAACTGAGTAAGTAGAAAATAAGAGGGAAAACCCTTTCAACTTGACCAGATAATACAGTATCCAACCACTAATAGAGTTGTTAAATGAAAGTAAATATATTTGAGATACTTCTTCCCAACCCAATCTGAGTTTTGTAAAAACGTGTTTTCAGACAGCTCAGTTATAGTGCATGCCATTCTCATTAAAACCGAACCAAAATGTGGTGGTATTCTATTCTAATGCTCACCAGTCCCTTAACTACTACCTGTATATTTTGTAAAATAAATGTCACAGCAGTATACATTAAGAATTAAATTATCATTATAAAAACCACAAAACAAGTTACCAGGCTTCATTGAGAAAATTCGAGATTTACAAGAAGACATCTTTAAAATGTGATCATTATCCATATTTTATTTTTATACATTATCCTACATTTTTACCCTAGGAGCTGCATTTTCCAATGCTGTTTAAGGATTTTAGATTCTCTAGTATTGTGTTTTGCCAGCCCAAGTCTTTGACAGTCTCAGTCGAAATTCAATTGATGTCGTGGTTTGATTTTTTTCCCCTAACTTTTTGTTGAAACAGTCTATTTCTCTGGAATATTTTAAGGCTGTTCTTACCATTTCCTGCTGGGTGGGACTTTTTTGGCAATGCTGTTTGCTTAAACTATGAAGCCATTTCAAGTAGACGTGTTTTATCATCCTTTTTTCCCCTTTAGAGGAACCTCCCTACAATTTAAGGTTGTTAATAACCTCACCAAAGTGACATTTCTAATATTTATTTTTCTCATTGGAAACACAGAATGAAGGACAGTGGTTTTTCCACAGTAGTTTTAATTCTAACCCACTGACAAACTACAATGAATTGTGTTTTTTTTAACTTTTAAATTTTTATTTTGTTCTTTGGTATACAGTGGGTCCTGATTCATAAACTGCTGGTACTACTAGTACTGACACTACTGGTACCTGATTTGTTGACTGCCTACTCTCTCAATGAAATTGTATAATTCAAGGAAGTTATTTTAAACATAAATATAAACAAAGCTAATAATTTTGAACACATGAGAGAAATAGCTAATAATAAATAAAGCTAATGACACCTTAAAATATAGTTTATCTATTTTGGGGACTGCAAAATCAAAACATGTTTCTTGAAATCGCTTTGGAGAGCAAAAAGCATTGGGATTAAATCACTTAAACAAGTATCTGGGGCATGTGTCATTATCTTCTTCATCATCATTCTTATCAAGGCACTTTATTCACAAAAAGAATGTGGTAAGTGTGCTCATTTACACTTCATCATATAGTTGAATCTAGTGGCATGCTCTTTGGGAACTTAATGAAACAGAACAAAAACAAGAACTACATTAAGACAATAAATACATTGGATTATTGAAGGTGGAGGAAAGAATGGACATCCTTTCCCTTTCACAGATGTCAACTTGAATGCTGTTTTATAAAAATTATTCTAACATTCTCTGCTCCATTGAGAGAGTTTTCTATTCTGAAGTTCCCCAGCAAGGGTATCTCAACGTGCTAACACATTAGCGCTACCTGCATTCCGGTGTGATACTCATGAAAGCAGATTAAACTTCCTTCCACCGTGCTCTTGCTCCAGCCATGGTCCTAATGTGATCTATTGTTCTAGAGACCCATGGGGTCAAAGAGTGTGGGAGGATTGGGCACCCTGGAAAAACAACGCACAGTGTATTACTGATGTGAGTGACCACTGTCCTCATGCCATGCAACATATTCCTTATTTCCCAAAATTGTAGAGAAAGTACTGGAAAGCACTGGACTCATCAGTAAACAGGGCTCTCTCTACTTCCAACTCCTTTTCTAACTTACTGGGGAACTCTTGGTTACCCTTGGTCTCAGTTTCCCAATGAGTAAAATGAAGAACTTTTAGGCTATATAGACTCTAAGATGCTTTTAGATCTAAGGCTTTAACAAGGCCCACAATATCTGTATTTAATGCCAGAATCCAATTGGAATAACTACAAATTTACCAAGTAAAACACTGAGCACTAGCAAGACATCTGCACTCATCTGCTAAGTGATGTTTTGAAGCTCTCTAAACCGTGTGACCCTTTCCAAGCATCAGAACATCATACAATTTCCTTTATCCTATTAGCATGGATGCTACGAGAATGAGTAACATTCCCAGTTAGAAAGTTGCTTAGAATTCTTTAGAAATCATCTTTAGTAAATGTGCTATGAGTAATAGCTAACTATTAGAATGGCTAAATATATATTCTAGCAGAACATGCTAAGAGAGTTATTAGTCTGAAAGAAAAAAAATCAAGTGAAAACAATTTTATTTTCTTTGAGAGAAGCCTCAAATGTTTCTCTCATCTATTTTTTAATTTAGTTTTTTGAATACTTTATTTTTCACTTTTTAAGCCTTTGTTTTTTAGAGCAGTTTTAGGTTCAAAGCAAAGGAAGAGAAAGATACAGAGATTTCTCATACACATGTGCCCATTTCCATGATTCTACACATGCTCAGCCTCCCACATTATCAACATCCCCCACCCAAGTGGTATGTTTGTCACACTTGAGGAACCCCCATTGGCATATCATAATCACCCAAAACCCATGGTTTACATTAGGGTTCACCATTGGTGTTCCACATTCCAGGAGTTTTGGCAAACATATAATAACATGTATTTATCATACATGTATTATACAGAGTACCTTCAGTGCTGTAAAAATTCTCTGTGCTCCACCTATTCATCCCTTCCTCTACCCGCAACCCCTGGCAACCACTGATCTTTTTACTGTCTTCATAGTTTTGCCTTTTCCAAAATGTCATATAAGTGGAATCATACAGTATGTAACCTTTTCAGATTGGCTTCTTTCCCTTAATAATATGCATCGAAGATGCCTTCATGTCTTTTCACAGTTTGATAGCTTCTTTTTTTTTTTTTTTTTATGAGGCAGAATCTCACTCTGTTGCCCCAGGTAAAGTGCAGTGCCGTCATTGTAGCTCACTGTAACTTCAAACTCCTGGAATCAAGAGATTCTCCTGCCTCAGCCTCCCAAGTAGCTGGGACTACAGGCATGTGCCACCATGCCTGACTAATTTTTCTAGTTTTTTGTAGAGACCGGGGGGCACGGGGGGGGGGGGGGGCGGATCTCACTCTTGCTCAGGCTGATCTCAAACTCCTGACCTCAAGCAATCCTCCTGCCTCAGCCTCCCAGAGTGCTAGGATTAGAGGCATGAGCCACTGTGCCCGGCCCACTCTTTTTTTAGTGCTGAATACTATTCCATTGTATGGATGTACCATAGCTTATTTAACCAGTCACCAACTGAATGTCACCTTGGTTGCTTCCAAGTTTTGGCAGTTATGAATAAAGCTGCTATAAGCATCTGTGCACAGATTTTTGTGTGGACAGAACTTTTCAAGTCCTTTGTATAAATACTAATGATTATAATTGCTAGATCGTATGGTAAAAATTTGTTTGGTTTTGTAGAAACCACCAAACTGTCTTCCAGAGTGGCTGCACCATTTTGCACTCTCACCAGCAATGAATGAGAAATACTGTTGCTCCACATCCTTAGTGTTGTTGGTGTTCTGGATTTTGGCCATTCTGATAGGTGTGTAGTATTATATCATTGCTATCTTAATTTGAATTTTTCTAATGACATATGATGTAGAGCATCTTTTTATATGCTTATTTACCATCTGCATATCTTCTTTGGTTAGGTGTCTGTTAAGGTCTTTGGTCAATTTTTGGTACATCTTTGAATCAAGTTGTTTTCTTATTGTTGAGTTTTTTTTTGTTTTTTTTTTTTTTTAAGAGTCAGCGTCTTGCTCTACTGCCCAGGCTGGAGTGCGGTGGCATTATCATAGCTCATTGTAGCCTTGAACTCCTGAGCTCAGGTGATTCTCCTGCCTCAACCTCCTGAGTAGCTAGGACTACAGGTGTGTACCACCATGTCCAGCTAAATTTTTAAAAATTTTTTGTAAGATGAGGTCTTGCTATGTTGCCCAGGATAGTCTCAAAGTCCTGGCCTCGAGTGATCCTACTGTCTTGGCCTTCCAAAGTGCCCAGACCTGAGCCACCACACCCAGCCCTATTGTTGAGTTTTAAGAGTTCTTTGCATATTTTGGATAACAGTCCTTTATCAGATATGTCTTTTTACAAATATTTTCTCCCTGTTTTGGCTTGTCTTCTCATTTTCCTGATGTCTTTCACAGAGCAGAAGTTTTTAATTTTAATGAAATCTAATTTATCAATTATTTCTTTCATGGATTGTGCCTTATGTGTTATATCTACAAAATCATCACCATACCCAGGGTCAAATGACCTTGGGGGATGACAACTTCTTGATACTTACTTCTGGGCCAACTGAAGAGGAATAGAAGACTAAATCAGAGATTCCCCAGTGTTATTTCTGTTAATTAAAACTAACTTTGATGTTATTGTAAAATGATGGTAACTAACTAGAAATTTATGTCTCCTCTAAAAAAAGGATGAGAAAAATTCAGGACAATAAAAAAAAATTTTTAAAGTATTTTGTTCTCCATGGGAAAAATAAGCCATTTAAAATTTTCATGAAAGTGATTTATTCACAAGACTTTAAAATAATATATAACAACTGTCAATATCAATCTCTTTTTATATACCTTTATTAATTCAAAATAGAATATTTCTGCTATTTAGGAATTAATTATTCATTTTTAGGTGTTACAGATGACAGCATAACTGTTATATTTTTTTAAATGTCCTTATCAATTGGAGGCATTGTAGACATTTATGAGTGAAATTATATAATTTACTGACTATAATCTGGTATAAATTTGTATGGGGTATATAGATAAAGCAAGTATCAAAATATTTATAATTGATGAATCTGGGAGGTGGGTACATAAAGGTTCATTTTATTATTCTCTCAAATTTTGTGTGTGTTTAAAATTTTCCATAACAAAAGGTTAAAATATCTCTCTTTTAACTGAGTCAATTATGCATAAAACATTTCACTGTGTTCAGAAGAAGTAGCTCACATGAATACAGAATCTCAGTTTCAGGGCGTCCCAAAAGAATCTTAGGGTATTTTTGTTATAGAAGTTTCTTTGCTTCCTGCCTTATTGTAGTGACTTCTACAATTTTATTTTTCACCGTCGTCTAAGTTTTATTTTCAGAGCAGCTCAACTGTGTTTTTATAAATTTCCACTTCAGAAACCTTAAGAGATGGGTGAGAACCAGGTACTTAGTGTACAGTTTTCCATTGTGTTTCATTTAACCTAAGTCCCAAATTCTAAAAGCAGAAGGGGAAGTATCTTTATGCCTTGCGTAAAGATGTCTCAATTATTCCATGAGAAACCTGGAGAAGGAGTTGCACTTGGAAGCCTTGCTTTGGCTATCACCTGAGACTGGCATCCTAGAAGTGCAGTACTCAGTCAGTCTCCTGGAGAAGAATGCGCTCTTCTTACTCACACATTGCTTTATTTGCAAGTTAAAGTCTCAGTGGAGACCGCCTGTCTACCCAGCTGCAGAATGTGTATGCAATGATTGCATCTGTTGCCATGGAGACTAAAATATAACCGATAAACTACACACCCCAAACAGATTAAAATTGACTTAGGAAAACTATGTAGAGTTATTACACAATTTATGATAAAACATCTTTTTACTGTACCTCCCTCTATTTAAAATGATAGCCTATGAAGTAGAATTTTCATATAAATCATTCTCCCTAACTGTGTTGGTGGTGTTCAACATTACTTCTGAATAAAGCCTTAAAATGGTATAAAATAGCTGTAAATTACAGCAGATGGATGAATGGTATAAAAACATATATGCTAAGCATGTATGTATAAGGATAATGACATACTTAGGAAAAATTATGAGTCCCCCAAAATAGAGGTCTAAATATGTTTGAACATGATTAAAAATAAAATTGATTTATTTTAACATGATTTACTATTTCAGAGCTGTGTATCAACTATCTTGTTTAATTACATCAACCTAAACTTAATAATAGCTACTACTTATTCAGCACTTACTTATTCAGCAGCTGTGGGAAACTATGTTAAGCTTATCTTATTTAATTCTTGCTATAATCCAATCACTGAAGCCCTTTATTTTTACCCCCACTATAGATTAGAACTGATCTCAGAGAAGCAAAATATCCTGGCCCATAGTGTGGGATGTGAACCTCTGTCTGAATAGCTTAGCTTACTGCAGCCTCAAATTCCTGGGCTCCAGTGATCCTCCTACCTCAGCCTCCCAAAATGCTAGGATTATAGGTGTGAGCCACTGCACCCGGCCTGAGTAGCTTTAAACTTTAGCTGTATGAACCCCATTATACTCTACTGACTCTCATTTAGACTAGGATAATAAAAGTTTATTATAACATAATTATAAAGAGTTTCTGCTATACCCAGTTTAAATTTAGCTTGCAAGTTTCTCTTCCTAACACATCATATTGTAAGCTCTCAGAGGATAAGAACTGAAACTTCTCCAGTACTTCACAGAGAGAAATGTATAAGTGGTGCTTGAGGAATATGCATAACAATAAAAATTATAGCTATAGAGAAAGAATAATCAACACTCTTGTAGAACATTATTTGGTTAGAATGGAGATATACTTTTCTTTTTCTTCCTGAAATGTGAATATTATATCTAGGGAACTAAAACTTGTCATTTGGGGAAACTGAAAAATTATGGAATGATAATTCTTTAGGTAGTATACACTTAGCAAAACCTCATTTTTTGTGTTTTGGCAAAGAGTCAGCATTAAGGTCATTTGATAGCAACAATAAACTTTTAAAGAATTTCCCAGCAAAAATAATCAATGGTAATGTACACTAAGGAAGAAGAACAAACTAGGATTGTACTTGAACACTTTTGGATTTTCATTGTTTATTGAATTTGTTCTGCCTTAGGGATTTAAAAAAACAACCTTCTATATTACATAGAAAAAAGTGGACAACTGATAAAGGACATATTCCACAGAACTTTTGAACAGTTTATTTTGCCATCTTTCAAGTCAAAGGACTGGAGGATCCATCTTCCCATTCGTTGCTCTGAAGATTTATAGGAAGGGGAAGGTTGTTTTGGAGACAGCTGCAACAAAGTTCCAATGTTCTAAATTCTGTCTTTAGAAATGAATTGTAGCTTCTAACATAGGTACTTCTAATGGTCCGTGAATAGATATATGGAATTTGAAATGGCCTACGCATTTGTAAAAGCTGGATCTTGGTTTAGTCTCTGTTCTGTCATTACCTGGCTGTGGATCTCAGACATTTCTGGGCCACCATTTTCTCATCTGTCAGATCTCAGTACGAGTGCCAAATAATCTTTAATATTCTGTTCAACTCTAATTAGAATCAAACCTTGTGGTACAGTGTTTCTGGCTGACACAACCTCTATCCAGAATTTCTTTCTCCCTAGACATCTTCCAGTATTGTTCTAGGGGTAACCATGTGTTCTTAGGAGAGATACAAAGCTGAATACTAGGGTCACTTCACTCAGGGAGCTAGTGATTAATAGAAGGTGTCTAACTCAATGATGATAAACCCTGATCTCATTTCAGAATCATCAGAGAAGCTTTAAAAAACACCAATATATGTGCCCTCCTATCCAAGCCCGTTTTAATTTAATTTGTCTGCAGTGGGATGCAGGCACTGATGGGTTTAAAAACATCTCAAGTATTGCTAATGTAAAGCCAAAGTTAAACACCACAGAGCTAATCTACATTCAACACATGCCCACCACAGGTGCCTGACATTGCAAGTTACTCAGAAAAGCTACTTTTGCCCTTGCGGAATTAGATGACTAAAGCACAGATTATTTTGTCCTTGAGCTATAATAAAAAAGTTTACTAAAAGAATACTGGATTTTCTCAAGAAAACCATAAGCAATGGTGTCTCTATAGGGACTCTACCCAGTATCAGGAAAGCTGACAGGAACCAGGCAGTAGCACACACGAACGCTTTCTCTTTCTTTCTCTCTCTCTGTCTCTCATATACCTCTGCTTCTCTGAATATTTTTGGTTTATTCTTTGTCCCCCCACACCCTTGGTTTATATTGCTCATTCTGCAGTCCAGTTTTCTCTGCCTCTCCAGCTGTGGAGGGAAATGCTATGGCTACCCAAGGTCACTACATACATTTGTGCCCTGGATCCAAAGCTGCACCCACCTAGAGGGCTGCCTTTTTCTAATGTGAACAGAGGTCCCACTGGAGGGACACACTCTCACAGGCACATCACTGCTGGTAATTATGGATGATAGTTCTCAGGTCCTCCATTTAGGAAACAGAGCTGGGTTAAGAGGCTTTTTTGTTGCGAGTACATAGTCTCTGGAGAGGGAATCTAGTCAGCCCATCATGGTTAAATGCCCATTCCTGATCTATTATTCACTTACATTCCAAGAAGCAGGCTAAAACGGTAGAAGCACAGTTGCAAAGGACTCACCCACGTATGGGGAAGAGGACACTTATTCAAAAAAGAGGATCATTTGTGAGGTGGGCAGTTAGCTGAAGAGGTCTACTTGATCCCTCAGAGAGCTAACGTTTGAATATGGGAGATAAATGTAAAACTCAAAATGTCTCTCATAAGCTTTCAGTAGAATAAGCATTTAGGGAGAAAAAGAGGTCATTTCTGACTGATGTGTTCTAGGACAGCATCGTAGAAGAGATAGAATTTTTATAGAGTCTCAAGATTAGATTCTTGAGAACCATGAGAATTTTAGGCAGCATGCCAGAGGTAAGGAGAGAGATATTTGGATTAGGAAGCTTATTCCCAGTGCTCTGGCTATGTTCAAGTATGGTAAAGACAATCCTCTCTAACAAATTATTTTTTATTTATTTCATTCGATTCATTACATCATTCACTCACTCGACCAACATTTATTGGGTGCCTGATTTGATCAGGCTTTATAGAAGGTGGTTCAGATAAGATGAATAAGATCAGTCTCTTCTAATGAGGAGATAGACATGAAAACAATGAATGAGAAGACACCATGAAAATGCCACATTACCTCATAGGGCTGCTGAGAAGATTAAATGAGATCACGTCTGTAAAATGCTTAGTTAGGCACAGTGCCTAGTACCCAGTAAGCGCTCAATAAATAGTAGTGATTATTCCATGTAAAAATCCCATGAGAGCAAAAAGAAGAAGTGATGAACTGTTTTAGGACGTTGAGGACAGCTTCAAAGAGGAAGTGAGATAATGAACCAGGCAGAGACGAAGACGGGCATTCTAGATGGAAGGACCCGAACGAGAGAAAGTGGGATGTGTTCTGAGAAGACAAAGTATGACCTGTATAGAGTATCGAATGTGGCAGGTATAAGACTAGCAAGGTTGGCTGGGCCTAGATTTTAGAGGCCCTGGAATGCCCAGTAAACTTTAGATATTTTGTATTTTAGGCAATCAGAAGCAATGATTAGCTTTCAAGCAAAGAAGGAGTGAGCAGATTGCTTATTAGAAAGATCACTCTGGGGATAGTCTGGAGGATGGATTAGGGGTAGGAGGTGAGAAATAGATCAGAGGCAAAGAAATCACTAAGCTGCTTAAATTGTTCAGACAAGTCATGTGAGGTAAGGGCATGAAGCAAGATAGTTGCCGTGGGTTTTGATTCAAGCACCAGAGGAAAAATAAAATGGTTGCAGTGGGAATGCAGTGGCAGAAAAAAAAAAATAATATGTATGTATTTTTTAACTTTGACAACTTTGTTTTGAAAAAGAACTTTACAAAACATTTCCAACAATCTGTATACTTCTAAAGCTCTAAAAGTTTATGAGATTATGTTTGAAAACTTTTTATCCAATTCAAAGTGTATTGCATTTTTACCAGCTCACTATTATATTAATCTCTTCTAAAACATCGAAAATACCACACTTTAGAGCAAAACCATAACAAAATAAAACAAACCACAAATATAACATTCATTATAATATCCTAGGTTGGATTACTTGCCTATACAGTATGCAAAAGCTAAGCAAACATTTTAACGCTGTGTTTCAATTTTGTGTATTCTTGACAATCTTATTTTTACATTTCAAGACTATGAAGTAGATACAGGTGAAATCTAAGTATTCTGGTGTGCTGGTGAAGAACGTCCTTTTCTTACTGCATTACATGATAACTGCTCAGATGACCTAGACATAGGTTACACATGGAGACACCAGGCAGCTTTCCAGGTTTGCAAGCAACTATGGCTCAGCTTCCTGGCCCCTGTAAAAGGTTACTAGGGAATTGCCAGGACTATCCGAGGTCTTGTTAATGCAATCCTTGTATGCAGTCAATGCCCGTTCATTGAAAATCCAATTAACTCAAAATTTCAAATAATAAGACCTTTTTAATAATCTTTATGTATGATAATTCATTATCATAATGAAAATCCCCCAAACTGTAAAATCCTATATTTTATTTTAGGACAAACCAGAAACATATTTCTTTTTTATTGTTTTTGTTATCATTTTAAAATTAAACTTTTTATTTTGAGATGATTGTAGATTCATATTCAATTGTAAGAAATAACACAGAGAAATGCCTTGTACCCTTTGCCCAGTTTCCCCCAGTGATTTGCAATTTGCAAAACAATAATATAACAACCAGATTATGGCTATGGATATAGTATAGGTCTATTTCTAGGTTCTCTATTCTATTCCATTGGTTTGTATATATTTTCCTCAATCAATAGCACACTATGCTGATTACTATAACTACATAATAGATCTTAACATTGAGGTAGAGTGATTCCTCTCATTTTACCCTTCTTTTTAAAGATTATTATAGGTATTCTGGAGTCTCATTTTAGTGTCTTTTATAATACTGTATTTATTTGAAAAATTAGAAATCCAGGTATGCAATATATGGCAACTCCTATGAGCCAGAATATATTAATAATTATTAATATCTCATTTCTCAAAATTCTGAAAAAAAATAGGACTTTACTTTTAGCCCTTACTTTTAGGGTAGAATTACCATAAAATAGGTTACAAAAGCAAGTTATGGAATCTTCTCTCCAAGTATTTGAAAAACATTTATTCCCATTTAGATATGTCATGAATATCTTAGGTCTAATAATTCTAAGATATTCATCCTTTAAAGTAATTTTAAATGCTAAAAGTTTTAATATGTAAACCAATAGGTGTTCTGTAAAATGTTCTATTTTATCAACCTTTAACCATATTTACCTACCTATAACCTTTATAAAGCAATAAATGACTGCAAGCACAGAACAAGAACAAATCCCAAGAGCAGCTTGTTGAAATGCAACTTTGTCTTAAAAGAATCTGCTGTGGCATTTACCTTTGGAGAAAAAAGGCCAAAAAAGCACAAACAAAGCTTCAGAAATTGAAGCTCTGATATTAAATGTACTTAAGTGTGGCAGATATATCATTATTCATGAGAATGCATATTTTCACCAGGGGTGCTCTTTCATAATCGCCTGTTTTAACAAATTGTGTCAGGATACCTGAGATAATCTGCAAACTACTGAATACACTTGCCAATTATTGAATTTTAAAACAATTGGCATTGTAAAATTTTATGCAGCCTTTAAAACATGGTACTCCTCAGTCCTTTTTGAAGTTGAAGGAATTTTTATTTTCTCCCAGGCAATTGGTTAAAATATTTGTAGTGTCCTTAAATAATAAAACAGGCCTTTAAGAAAGTAATCTTTTATTGCTGAAAAATGAGAAGTCTAACTCTATCAGAAATCACTGCAGCGTATAATCAAAAGAAACAAACATGGAACAAAAAATCACTACCATATGCAATGTTTCTTCTACTTAGTTAAAGAAGATGAATTCTTTTTTCTTTTTTTTTTGCCCTAAAATTTTTATTATTTCATTGTATCCTTTTTTTTTTGTTTTATTTATTTATTTTTTGTTTTGTTTTTCAGCTCATTATGGGGGCACAAAAGTTCAGGCTATATATATTGCCCATGCCTCCCCATCCCCCCGAGTCTGAGCTTCAATTGTGTCCATTCCCTAGACAGTGCACATCGCACTCATCATGTAGGTGTGCACCCATCTCCTTCCCCCACTCCATCCCCCCCAGTCAGAACTTCAAGCATGTCCATTCCCAGGCAGTGCGCATCGCACTCATCAAGTAGGTATACACCCATCCCTTCCACCCAGCCCCAACCTCTGTCCGATACCCAATTGGTGTTATTTCCAAATGTGCACTCAGGGAAACCAGTTTGCTGGTGAGTACATGTGGTGCTTATTTTTCCATTCTTGGGATACTTCACTTAATAGAATGGGTTCCAGCTCTCTCCAGGAGAACCAAAGAGCTGCCATATCGCCATTATTTCTAATAGCTGAGTAATATTCCATTTTATACATATACCACATTTTGCTAATCCATTCATGAATTGATGGGCATTTGGGTTGTTTCCACATCTTTGCGATTATGAATTGTGCTGCTATAAACATTCAGGTGCAGGTGTCTTTTTTATAGAATGACTTTTGTTCTTCTGGGTAGATGCCCAATAATGGGATTGCTGGATCGAATGGTAGGTCTACTTGAATCTGTTTAAGGTATCTCCACATTGCTTTCCACAGGCGTTGCACTAGTTTACAGTCCCACCAGCAGTGTATGAGTGTTCCTGTCTCTCCACATTCACGCCAACATGTATAGTTTTGGGACTTTTTGATAAAGGCCATTCTCACTGGAGTTAAGTGATATCTCATTGTGGTTTTGATTTACATTTCTCTGATGATTAAAGATGTTGAACACTTTTTCATATGTTTGTTAGCCATCTTTATTTCTTCTTTTGAAAAATTTCTATTCATGTCCTTTGCCCACTTATTGATAGGGTTGTTTGATTTTTTTCTTACTGATTTTCCTGAGTTCTAAATAGATTCTTATTATCAGTCCTTTATCTGACGTGTAGTATGTGAAAATTTTTTCCCATTCTGTAGGTTGTCTGTTTACTCTCGTGACTTTCTTTGGCTGTGCAGAAGCTTTTTAATTTGATCAGGTCCCATTTGTTTATTTTTGTTGTTGCTGTGATTGCCTTAGGGGTCTTCATAAATTCTTTGCCTAGGCCAATGTCTGTAAGAGTCTTTCCTACGTTTTCTTCTAGAATTCTAATAGTTTCCGACCTAAAGTTTAAATCTGTTAATCACCGTGATTTGATTTTTGTGAGAGGTGAGAGCTGTGTGTCCTGTTTTAGTCTTCTACATGTGGATATCCAGTTTTCCCAGCACCATTAAGAAGATGAATTCTTAAAGCAAGAAGAGTTTTTTCCTAATTTTATCTGTTGTTATTACTATTATTTTTCAGACAGGGTCTCACCCTGTTGCCCAGGCTAAAGAGCAGAGGCATCATAATAGCTCACCGCACCCTCAAACTCCTGGATTAAAAGTGATCCTCCTGCCTCAGCATCTCAAGTATCTGGGTCTATAGGTTTGCATCACAATGCCTGGCTAATTTTAAAATTTTTTTGTAGAGATGGGGTCTTGTGATTGGCCAGGCTGGTTTTGAACTCCTCTGGCCTCAAGCTATCCTCCTGCCTTGGCTTACCAAAGTGTTAGCACCACAGGGTGAGCCACCACACCTGGCCTCTAATTTTAATTTTTAATAGCTTTATTTGGCTATAATTGACATAAACTGTACACATTTAAGTGTATAAGAAGTTCATAATAGTCAACAATAATATATCTTACACTTAAAAATTTGTTAAGAGGGTAAATCTCATGTGTTTGTACCAAAATAAAGTAAAAAAAAAAAAAGAGTTAAGTTTTGACATATATATCCCCCTATAAAACCATCACCACACGCTAGATATTAAACATATCCATTACCTCCAAAAGTTTCCTCATGCCTCTTTTTAATCCTTCTTACTTCCCCTTCCCCAGCTTAGGCAACCACTGCTCTGCTTTCTGTCACTATATATTAGTTTGCATTTTCTAAAGTTTTATATAAATGAAATCATGTATTATTTACACTTTTATTGTTTGACTCCTTTTACTCAGCATAATTATTCTGAGATTCATCTATGTTGCTGCATGTATTAGTAGCTCATTACTTTTTATTCCTGAAGTAAGGATATACCAAATTTGTTGGTCCACTCACCTATTGATGGGGCATTTGAGTTTTTTCCAGTTTGGGGCTATTACAAATAAAATTGCTATCAATATTTGTGTACAGATCTTTGTATGGTTTTATTCAAACAAATGTTTTATTTCTCTTGGGTAAATGCCTAGGAATGAGATGCCTGGATCATATAGAAGATGTGTGTTTAACTTTTCAAGAAGCTATCCAACTTTTTTCCAGAGTGAATGAACCACTTCAATTTCCACAAGCAGTGAATGAAAATTACAGTTGTTCCACATTCTTGCCTATACTTGGTATGGTGATTTATTTTAATTGTTGCTTTTTGGTTGGGTGTTTAGTTGTATCTCATTGTGGTTTTAATTTGCATTTACTTAATGATGAATGATGTTAAGCATCTTTTCCTCTGCTCATTTTCTATCCATATATTTATTTGCTGAAGTGTCTGTTCAAACACTTTGCTCTTTTTTTTAAAATGGGGTTGTTTTCTTATTATTGAGTTTTGAGAGTTCTTTATATATTCTGGATATAGGTCTTATATCAGATATATTATTTACAAACTTTAAGTTCCATCTTATTATTTTCTCTTATGGATTGTGCCTTTGATGTTGTATTTAAGAAATACTTGTTTAACCCAAAGAATAAGGTCTGAAAGATTTTTTCCTATGTTATTTTTTAGAAGTTCTATAATTTTAGGTTTTTATATTAAATCTGTGATCCATTTTGAGTTAATTTTTATATATACTGAGGGGTATGGATCAAAGTAGTTTTTTTCTTTTTGTATATAGATATTCAAAAGTTCTAGAGCCATTTGTTGAAAATGTCATCCTTTCTTCATTGAATTGCCTCTGAGCCTCTGTCAAAAATCAGTTGCTTGTACACGTGTGAGTCTATTTCTAGGCTATCTGTAATTTTCCGTTGATTTGTCTATCTTTATGCCAATACTCTGCTGTCTTGATTATCATAGTTTTATAATGCCTTAAAATCAGATAATATTTATTCTCCAACATTGTTTTTCTTCTTTTGTTTGATACCCAGGTATTATGGCAGAGAATAGCTATTTTTTAAAATTTCTCTCAGTTATTCTAGTCTGTCCTGAGAACATGGAGTCAAAAGTCCAATTCAAGATTGTTTTGTGAGGGATGTCCTCACAGTTAATATATGTGAAGCTTTATCACTCATCATCTTGGACTTTGTTGAACATATACCATGTTCCAATTATTGTGGCTGGAACCCATATTAGTCCAGTTCTTGGCAAGCACTAACTATCGTAGTATACATAAGTGACAAGTAAGTGCTGAGGATAACTTCCAGAAGATTATCTTTGTCTTTTGAGTCCTTAATGCATCTAGAAAGAAGCTTGAGTGAGTTTTCATGTAACACTCTTTTAAAAATTCAGCAGGACTGAGAGCTATTGTGTAACATGAAATGACACATTCGTAGATGAGAAACTAATCTTACTATCCAATTCCCTGCAACAATTTTCAGTAATTTTATAGATGAGAAGACTGAGGTTAACATTGAGTATATTGAATAAAGTCATCCAACAAATGAAGCTTAAAGGATTCAAAGTCAGGTTTGTCTGACTTCAAAATCCCTACTTTTGACTACTTTGCTATATTTCTTTAATGAAGTTTCTTAGAGAATCATAAATTCAGTTTTTAAAATGTACATCTATAGCAGAAATTGTATTATAAATATCTGACTCAGAGTTGTGATTAAAGAAATAAGGGAAGGCTGGGTGTGGTGGCTCACTCACTCCTGTAATCCCAGCACTTTGGGAGGTGGAGGTGAAAGTATCCCTTAAGGTTAGGAGTTTGAGACCAGCCTGAGCAAGAGCAAGACCCCATCTCTACTAAAAATAGAAAAAAAAAAATTAGCCGGTCATGGTGGTATGCACCTATAGTCTCAGCTGCTTGGGAGGCTGAGGCAGGAGGATTGCTTGAGGCTAGGAGTTCAAGGTTACTGTGAGGTAGGCTGACACCATGGCATTTTACCCAAGGCGACAGAGTAAGACTCTCTCAAATAAAAGAAAAAAGAAATAAGGGAATTGGAAACATTTTGATACTGTTTGTGAAGGAGTCTACCATAACCCATTAATATAATCTTACAAAATCACCAAATCAATAAGGATTCTTGATCAGGGTTTCACCATCATATATCTTGGAGTTAACTTTCTTAGATAATACACTGTAGCCTGCTATGTGCTTTATTTTTTCTAGTCTTTGCAGTAGCCAAAATCCAAGCCACTAGTCAGAGCTTTTACTCAATGTTTTCCTGAGAATAATTCCCAGATGTGCTGCATGCACAATGGCCAAGATAACCTGATGACTAGTTTCTGGAATAATACTCTGTTTGCAATAAAATGCATTCCTATGGGCATGTAATTTACTCCCTGCACACCTAATTTAAGACATAGATAAACCAACATCACAGCTCTAGTGGGAACACTACAACTGGTTTTGGTATCTAAGTGGCAGATGGCTCTGGACATCACCATTGGCTATTGCTCTTCCAGGCTTGTAAACAAGTTACAAGAACTGAGCAAAAAAAAAAAAAAAAAAGAAAAGAAAAAACTGACACTTCTGCATACATGATGACATAATTATGGGTGTACACTTAATCTTAGAGAAGCATCCCCAAAGAGTTAGTATCAGTGCAAACTGTAAAGACACTGCCATAGGGGTACTTTTAGGTTTCCTTTACTCTCACAGTAAATGCAAAAAACTCAGTATCATTTGACAGTAATTCAATTATTTTGAGAACTTTCTGCTTGACTTAGGCAACTATTCGTTAGTCCTACCTGGCACTTTGAGGCTGAGAACTCTCCAGCCTTCATCCACTGAAAAACAGTGGTTTGTATTCAGTGTAGCATACTGATGCAAATCAAGAAGTTAATAATACCTTGACATTCTGAAAAGTGTTTTCCCACCAGATAGCTCCAAACCACCAGATGTTATTTTCCAATAGGCAATAAAGTACTCAGTAAGGTTGATTTTTTAAATTTAAGATTTTCTTGTTTTCAAAATGGAATAGCTTTATTTTCTTCTTACATTTCTAAAAATGTTTCTTACTACCTGTAAAATATCTGAGCCATACAGAAAGGTATAATGAGGAAAGAAGTCACTTGAAGTCTCCCTGTACAGTGACAACCTCGAGGTATGTAGGTTTTCCTTGCTCCATGCTATCCTCACTCCCTTCCTATTATCTGTTTATCTACCTATCAATCTAAAAACAAGGCAATAAATACACATGTATGGAAAAAAAAGCTATTACTAGAGAATGACATAAAACAAAAGCAAAATTCTGTACTTCATTCTTTTCCATCCCTAAACCAGTTTCCGAGAGGTTAAATGTTTATGTTTTACTCATGTAATTCATTACACAGGTAATTCCAAATAAAATAGTTTTACTGCTATTTTTAAAATTTTATCAACTTTGGATATTATTTGTTGACTCCAAGATGTAAAGAATAAGGATTTAGCTGGGTGCAGGTGACATGAGCCTGAAATCCCTGCTGCTCAGGAGACTTAGGTGGGAGGATTGAACTCAAGAGTTCAAGGACAGCCTGGGCAACATAGCAAGAACCCATCTCTAAAAATATATTTTTTAATTAAAAAAAAGAGTAAGGATTTAGTTCACTCATTTACTTCCTACTTCTTTTTCCTTCCTACTGGGTTTAATGATCATATTATTACTTTGATTTCTATTTATAACTTTCTAATTTTAAATATTATACTGAAATGACTATTGCCTATTTCATCAACTGCCAAGTTTATCTCTTTACTTTTTATGTAAGTAAGATGATAGTAACATCATTACTCAAACTTCCACCTTTCCTGCCCATTTGTCGAGTCTCACTTTTTGTACTTCTACAGTGTCAAGATTTATATTTATTTTTATTCTGCATTTGTTCCAAATCAAGAGACTTTCATTAAACCCATATCTCCATTACATCCAACCTGTATAATACAATACAGCTTGGGCTAGACCTTAGTAGTGAGTTTATGACTTACCTGTTCATTTTCTTAAAAGTATCTTTAGATAAGCAGAAGTTTCTAATTTTGATAAAGTCCAATTTATCAGTTTTTTCTTTCATGGTTAGTGCTTTTTACGTACCAAGAGATCTTTGCCTACTCTATGACTGCAAAGATATTCTTTATGCTTTCTTCTAGGAACTTTATAATTTTGGCTTTTGTTTTTAGGTTTATAGTCCACCTCTGGTTAATTTTTTAATATGTTATGATGTATAGGTCAGAATATACAGATACCCAGTTGTTCTAGCATCATTTGCCGCAAAGATTTTCTTTTCCCCATTGAATTGCTGGTATCTCTCAATTCGCTGAATATATAGGAAGGTCTATTTCTAGATTCTGTATTCTGTTCAAGCCATCTATTTGTCTTTTCTTAAGCCAATAACATATTGTCTTAATTAATGTAGCTTTATAATTTAAGTTTTAAAATCAGGTAGTCTAAGTCCTCCAACTTTTTTCCTTTTTTAAGATTATTTTGGTTATCTAGGTCCTTTGCATTTTCATATAACATTTCATGTTAGATTTTTAATTTCCACCAAAAATACCCCATTCTGAGTTAGAAGTACATTGATCTTACAATTCACTTCGGGTGGAAGGTCAGCTTTACAATACTGAGTCAGGCAACAATGTTCATGGCATATTTCTCCATTTATTTAGGTCTTTCTTAATTTCTTTCTTTAGTTTTGTAGTTTTCAAAGTAGAGATTTTTTTTACCTTTTCTTACATTTATTCTTTGTAATTTTTATGTTTGTTGACACTAATATAAAGGGTATTTATTTCTAAGTGTTATTTTCCAGTTCATTGAAACAATATAGATATACTTTGTATCCTATAGCCTTGTTGAATTGACTTACTGGAGCTAATAGACTTGAAGAATCACCTAGAGTCATGTTGATCATGTTGTCTATGAACAAAGGCTATTTCATTTCTGCTTTTCCAATCTTTATTCTTCATTTGCACATTTCTTTATATGTTATATCCATCTTTTCCTGTAGACATTTTAACATATTTGTCATAGTCATTTTAAAGTCTTTTTCTGCCAATTCTGACACCTAGGTTCTTTGTTGGTCCCTTTATATTAGCTATAAGTCACATTTTCCCATTTCTTCACATGTCTAGTAATTTTTTTATTGTTATGCTGTGGGTAATACAGTGTAGAAACTCTGGACCTTTCTCTGAAGAGTGTTGAGTTTTGTTTTAGCAGGCAGTTAAATTATAAAAGCCTCCTTCAACTTGGGGAGCCTTGGTTTTTCTTTTGTCAGGACAGGTCTATATTTTGGTTTTGGTGCTCCTTTGATGTATATGTAGTCTTTATTCCTAACTAAATGGGAAGCCTGAGGTATTAACCAAGCCCTTCTAACTTGGTTGGGTTTAAACTCAAAGTCTCTCTTACCTGTGGTGAGCAGTTACAATCTCTTCTTAGCTCTTTAAATCTTCCCCAGCTGTCATCTTCTGCTAGGCTTCTTAGATTCTTACTGACACAATCACAGTTGAGTCACTCAGTAAAGAATTTTGTTTTTACAGTAGCATAAAAAAAACCCCTAAAAAACTATGGAGTGAATTTTACCAAGTAAAATATATGTGTACTATAAAATATTGAAAGAAATTGAAGATTACACAAATAAATTAAAAGATATTCCATGTTCATGGATTGCAAGAATTAAGATGCCCATATTATGTAAAGTGATATACAGATTCAGTGCAATCCCTGTCAAAATTCCAATGTCATTTTTTACAGAAATAGAAAAAAAAATCCTAAAATTCATATGGAACTACAAAAGACCCCAAATACCCAAAGCAATCTTGAGCAAAAAGAACAAAGCTGGAGGCATCACACTACCTGATTTCAAAATATATTACAAATCTATAATAATCAAAACAGCATTGTACTGGATAAAAACAGACACATTAACCAATAAAACAGGATAGAAAGTCCAGAAATAAACCTGCACATTTATGGTCAATTGATTTTTGACAAAGATGCCAAGAACACACAATAGGAAAAGGACAGCCTATTCTATAAATGGTATTGAGAAAACTGGATCTTCACATGCAGGAAAATGAAATTGGACCCTTATCTCACACCATATACAAAAATCAACTAAAAATGGATTAAAAGCTTGAATGTAAGACTTGAAGCTGTAAAACTACTGAAAGAAACATATGAGAAAAGATCCATGATATTGGTCTGGGCAATGATTTCTTGGTTATGACCCCAAAAGCATAGGCAACAAAAGCAAAAATGGACAAATGAAATTACATCAAACTAAAAAGCTTCTGCACAGTAAAGGAAACAATTAACAGAATGACAAGACAACCCACAGATTGGAACAAAATATTTCCTTTTTACTAGCAAGTATTTAATCATTAAAAATTTTAAAAATATGCCATAAAAACTAAGTACCGTCCTTAAAATTTTAATAGGAGGCTCTACTATAAATATTTATTATATAAGCCTCTTTTTACCAATTGCTTGACTTTAAAGGAAAATTATTTTTAAAAAATCACAAAATAAATTTGTGAATCTACAGTGCTTTTTCTTTTTTTTTTTTTTTTGAGATAGGGTCTTGCTCTGTCACCCAGGCTGGAGTGCAGTGGCCTGGTTGCAGTGGCTCACTGCAAGCTCGAACTGCTGGGCTCGAGTAATTCTCCTGCCTCAGCCTCCCAAGTAGCTGGGACTACAGGCACATGCCACCACACACAGCTAATTTTTCTATTTTTTGTAGAGAATGGGCCTCACTATTTTGCTCAGGCTGGTCTCTAACTCCTGGCCTCAAACAATCCTCCCCTCTTGGCCTCCCAAAGTGCTAGGATTACAGGCATGAGCCACCATACCCGGCCAAACCTACAGTGTTTTGCTTCTAAATACTAACTGTCCATTCTACATGTGACCAATTGAAATATAGGGACTCACATCTTTTGTTTGATATTTCACTGAATTCAATTCAATTCAGTCTAAACGTCAAATAAATATATGCGATTATGAATTTAGAAATTGAACAATGCTTCTAGGAATTCTGCAGATTATTAAATTTTATCTCACTTCGTGCCACCCATTTTTATTGATTACATCAGAAGCTATTGATAGGAATAATACACTTGTTGTTAGATAGTGCATGCCTCTAGGCCATTACCCTTTCGCTCTACACACAGATGCAATTTCAATTCTTCTGTATTTTCATTCGTTACCTGCTTCCTGGAGTACCATTCACATCATGTGTTAAAAATGATCACCGCTTTTCCTCTCGCTGTTCATCAGAGAAGATGATAACATCAAAAATGTTACTATGAGGAATCAAGCTGGTTAGATAGCTCTTTCTTTTTCCATTCTTAATTTTTTTATATTTTAAATTTTTATCCAAGGCATGCATAGACATAGTTTAAAGAGTTCAATAGGTCTTAAAGCAACACTTTCCCTCTCCCTACCACTCCTCTATTTCGTAATTCACAGAAGCAACCATTCTTTTTGCTATTAAAATTTACCTATTTTTAAATAACATGATTTTATTGTTGCATCTTGACATTTGAATTTTAGACATTATCGCATGTCTTCTCCCTCCAGATGATGAGTATTTGGCATTTGCTTTTGTTTTAAACCATTCACCCTGTTGCTTCCATCTCTATCCTTCAACCTACATATTTTTTCCCAGTTTTTAGTGTGATATTAGAGGATACCCAATATCTCTGCCATCTGCAACAACGGAGACCTGTTTTATGCTCTTTAGAGAAAGGCCTTCAGTCCTCTACTGGAGATGAAGACTGTAGTTGACCCATAGTTTACAGTGCAAAAGGAGATATGGGATCTAACTGCTTCTTCAACAGACTTTCAAATAATTCTCTGTATTTAGCCCCACTTTCATTGTACTTTTTCATTTGCCATGGCCAAAGACTTATAATGATTTACTGTGGCTGTAACTATGAAATTTTGGCTGTCAAAACAGAGTATTTGGATAAAAATATTAGTAGCTTCTCTTTATTATCTGATTTGTACCAGGTTCATTATAAATATTATTTATAATTTTCAAAACCACCCTGAAACTACAAGTTATTATCATCCCCCATTGTATGGAATTGATGAATAATTTATCTAGAGTCACATAGCAAATAAGTAAATGGGATTAGGATTCAAAACCAAATCTGGATTGTTGGCACTAAAACTGATGCTCTTTCAGACATGCCCCACTGTTTTTGTTGGTTTTAGAAGAGGAATCAACCTTGTAAGTTATTGGCGCAACTGAAATGTGTTAAATAATACTTCTGTTCTGCACTTCATCTCATGATCATAAGGTGTATTAAAACTTATAATTCTCACAGCGGCCTTGTATTTAGGGTGTAGCTGGAGCAGGCATTGGGAGTGGAGAGTAAGAGACCAAGCATTATTGGAGCGAAGACTTGAAAAAGTTGATGATCCAGCAAATAGTAGGAAATGGAAATGAACTGTGAAGGGGAAAAGCTTGCAATTATATTTATATTCTCTATATAATGAGAATGATGTTATGATGAAAAACCAAATGATGAAAGAAAAGATAGCTTTTTTCTGTTGTTATTAGTCTTTCTTGGTTGAGTTTTTTTTTTTTTCTTAATCTAGGCAATTAAATGAGTCTTCCCTGGAAACAGGAACCTAGATTAGATGATTTAAGAAGTAAAGTTCAGCTTCCTGACAACTCAAAAATGTTTATCAATTAAGCCTGTTTTCCCACTCACAAACCTAGACTTCCTCTTCTACAATAACCAAATACTTTGATATTGTTGTCATTTGTATCTCACACTTCTGCTCTGTCCCCTGGACCAATGCACACCCTATAATTATGAACTAATATTTACATATCACCTAATGTGTGTCAGAAACTGTTAGACATTAGTACCACAAGTTAGACCAAGGACTGCCCCACAAAACTTAGAGTTTAACAGAGAGGCCACATCTTTAATAAGCAATTGAAACAAACTAGTAAACAAACAATTGAAAGGACAGAGCCCACCATCCTTTCCAAACTTTTCCATATTTTATATATTAAAGAATTCATTTTATTAAAGAATATATTTTATCTATTTTATATTCAATGTCTACCTAAATTATCTCCTCAGTCTCCCAGATTTTACTGTCCTTAGTGTATCCTAGCATTGCTTCTCTTTGGTACGTTTGATTTTCTCCTTTTCTAACTACAGCCTCTTTCCTTGGTACCTGCTTCCTTCCCCACTCCCCCTACCTCCACACTCTTGATTCTTAGTACAGTTGACCCTTGAACAACTTGGGGGTTAGGGGTGCTGACCCCCAATTCATTAAAAAAATCTGTGTACAATTTTTGACTACCCAAAAACTTAACTACCAATAGATTACTGTTGACAGGAAGCCTTAAGGATAACACAATTAACACACATTTTGTGTATTATATACTGTATTCTTATAATAAAGTAAGCTAAAGAAAATGTTAAGAAAATCATAAGGAAGAGAAAATATATTTACTATTCATTAATTGGAGGTGGATCACCCTAAAGTTCTTCACCAAAAAAAAAAAAAAAAACAAAGAAAGAAAAAGAAAAATTGAGAACAATAGTAAGAGAAGTCAACAAGAAAAGAAAAAGAAAAATCTTCATCCTCACCATCGTCTTAATGTGGAATAGGCGGAGGATGAGGAGGAATAGGAGGCATTGGTCTTGCTGTCTCAGGGGTAGCAGAGGCAGAAGAAAATTTGCACGTAAGTGGACCTGCGCAGTTCAAGCTTGTGTTGCTCAAGGGTCAACTGTAGTTCTGCTCTTCCAAATTCATCCAATTAGCACTCTTTTGACATCACTTGTCTTTTTCAGTCATCTCAGAGAAAGTGCTATCTTTCTTCCTTCAGATTAATGGCTCCATTTCTACCCTAAAAATGTTCCTGCCTCCTCATGTATTATTCCCACTCTGCAGCATCATTCCTGGACTACCTCCATTGGCATATTCTCATTGTCTTCACATACACACTGGTTTCTTCCACCATTGATAATTTTTTAGTTGACACAGACAATACATGGAACAACTTTTATCTTTTGCATCAGATTTTCCTTTCCAGACAGCCAATTAATGTTTATTATGCATAGTTTTGATTTCCCTCTCAACATCTTTTTCTTTAGCCTCTGTCTTACATTTTCCTTCAAACCATTCCATCAAAACTCATTCAAGGGTGACTATTGATTTCTTACTAAATCCAATGACCTTTTCCAGCCCTTTTTTCTTCTTGGCTTTGGCCTTCTTGACAATTATGCAGCATGTGGCCATCTTGTCCTTGTAAAACACACTTACTAGTTAGCTTATGTGATCTCTTTGGTCTCTGAACTTCCATAATCAATCCATTGTGGGGAACTTGTGGCCTTCTGGGTCCTTGAGTGTGGCCTTTTGATTGAACCCAAATTTGATAGAACAAATCCTTTTAATTAAGGGATTTGTTCTGTGAAGTTTGGATTCAGTCAAAAGGCCACAGTTGGGGATCTGGAGGGACACATGTGGCCTTGAGGCTGTAGGTTCCCCACCCCTGAGTGACCTTCATTCTCAATCTTCTTTTCCATTATTGATGGACTCTGTGCTCTAGCTTTAGCCATTAACTCTGTTGCGATGAATCTCATCCTGCATTTTCTAAGTGTATCATGATACAAGTGTGTCAAGGGTTGATTATAGCTTGGAATTTGCCTATGCAAATTTATGTAGGCTTTTTTACAGGATTGTTCTGAATGTTCAGTACTCTAACATACATTGTAAATATCTAGGAAAGAGCAGACATTTTCCAAATTTGTTTGATCTCAGAGTCCTTTTTATGGAGCATCTTGTGTAAATAGTGTTTGAAGAACACATTTTGGAAAACACTGTTCAATATTTCAAGTGCTAATGTCCCCCGGTAATTCAGTTCTGTGCCAGCAACTGGGCATGAAATATTTCTACTTGAATATTCTACTAACTCAATATGTCTAGAACCACATCATCATCTTTCAAACCAATGTCTCCTCTCAACTTTCTTCTTTCTTTCAGCGTCACCACAATTTTCTCACTTATCCTAAATTGAACCTCAGCATCATCTTTGGATTTTCTTTCTACATTTCCTTTACCCAGTCTGTCATCTCTTAATTATTCATTAGCTATTTTTTAAAATTTCTATGTACTGTCTCCTCCCTAGTCCAAGATCTCATAATCTAATACCTGGAAATCATTCTAAATGGCCCTGCTGTGTCAAGTTTTTCTCATACCAATTCATACCAAACCACCACTTTTGTTAAAATACTGATTTAATCATGTCACTGTAGAGGTTACTTCCAGCTCTGAACCAGATATTGACCATCTGCCTTGCATTACTTCAGACAGTATTTTTAAAATTTCATGGATCATGAAATCAATTTTTCATGTGTATTTAAATGAAATTCCTTATTTTCATTAATTTGCTTAAAGATTACATCTGTATTAGAATTCTTTATTTTCTTCTCATAGGGAAGTAATTATCTTTGGATGATATTCTTAGATTTTTAATTTAGTTATTTATTGCTATGTAACACATTACCTCAAACTTAATTGCTTAAAACAAAAAATAGTTTATTCATTCATGATTCTGTGGGTCAGGAAGTCAGGCAGGGATTGGCTAGTTTTTCTTCTCCATGAGGTGTCAGCTAGGGTGATGGGATGGCTGGAGGTCTAAAATGGTCTCATATGGTGGCTGTTTTTGCTGGTTCCTGACTGGGGACTGAGCTGGAGATGTCATCAGGGACCTTGGTTTTTCTTCACATAGGTATCTTCATGTGGCTGTTTGGGCTTTTTCCCAGCATAATGGCTAAATTCAGAGTAGGTGAATTATAAGCAGCAAAAATAGAAGATGTATAACTTTTAATGCTGAGTTTCAGAAGTCACAAAGCATTATATCTACCATTGGTCAAAATAGATACTATGGCTAGCCCACTTCAATAGTAGAGGAAATAGACTTCACCCTCCTGATGGGAGAGTGGCAAAGCCACTATCTTAGTCCTTTTTATGTTGCAATGACAGAATACCATAGACTAGGTAATTTATACAGAAAAGAAATTTATTTCTTCCAGTTCTGCAGGCCGCTGGGAAGTCCAAGAGCATGGTGCTGACATCTGATGAGGGTCTTTTTGCTGCGTTATAACATGGTGGAGGGACAAGTGAGCATGCAAGATAGAGAGAAAAAGGGAGTGGGACTTCACCTTTTATCAGGAACCCATTCCTGCAATAACTAGCCCACTCTCATGATAACAGCATTCATCCATTCATGAGGGCAGAGCCCTCATGACCTAATCACCTCTTAAAGGTCCCACCTCCCAATTAAATGGCAATTAAACTTCAACATGAGTTTTGGCAGGGACATCCAAACCATAGCAGCCACATTGCAAAAGGGCATGTTAAATGGGTGGTTCTCTTTGGAAACAATCTGCCTGCACTGTCTAATGTTCTTTCTAGTTTAATAAATTTTTTTATTATGAAAAATCCCAAACATATATAATAATGGAGAACAAACAGTATAATGTACCCCACGTATGTGTTCTGTATTTTCATAGAGTCTACATTTGTCCTATTTGGCAAACATTCATCACAGAACCAATTATATTAATTATAATTTCTTTTCTGTATTCTTGATGCTCTGGCATTTGGGGGTCTTACAGTCCCAGTGAAAACTGCCCCTCCCAAGACCAGCTAATTTCTAAAGACAGTAAACAACTTACTTAGGAGTATGACCCCCTATGTGAAAGCCAACCACCTTCTTATCTTTCACACACCAAACCAATATTTCCCCTGCAATGAATCATCCCAGGGCCAGGTACCGGGCAAATAGAGACAATCTCTATAGCCCAAAGCCCACCAGAATTATTCAAACTGGCCAACCTTAAGCTGTTTACTCTGTCCTGCCTTGCCTTTTCCATGGATACCCCAATAAAAGCTTTTAGCTTGCTCTTGTCTTCTTATGCTTTCCTTTTTGCCTGTGTGGCATGGCATGGCCTTCCTTTCAGAAAGTTAAGTAATCAAAATCTTCTTTCAGTGGCATCAGCCTCTTTGTGTCAGCACTTAGACACCTCCATAAATTAATATCCTTTGGGTACAAATGAGATAGTGTGTATCATGTTTCATCTAAATACCCATACTCTTCTCTACCCCTCCCCTAAAATATTTAGAAGTAAATTCACTTGGAATAGTTTTTCCACATATGGTTAGATAGATATAAGTTAGATTCATTTGTTTTTAAATTTCATTTTTTATTTTTAGGAATTGATTTTTCCTCCCAATTTTATTTTTGTCTTATAATTACATAAAATATTTACATAGTTCCAAACTCCACTCCTTTGAATAAAGAATATTCAAAGAAATTCAGTTTCTATTTTTGTACCTATCATCCTATTCTCTTTCTATGTTGTTGATAACCATTTGTGTGGTTTATGTTTTCTTCCTTTTTTCCTGTTTTCTTAAATAGTCTTTATTTTTAAAAGAGACTTTATTTTTTAGAGTTTTAGGTTTACAGCAAAATATGAGCAGAAGGCAGAGAGATTTCCCATATTCTCCTTGTCCCACATTTGCACTGCCTCCCCCACTGTCAAAATTCTGCACAAGAGTAGTACATGTGTTTAAAGTGATAAAACTACTTTGACCCATTGTCACCCAAAGTCCATCGTTTACATTAGGGCTCACTCTTGGTACATTCTATGGGGTTCAACATAGAATGACATCTACCATTTTAGTCGTACAAAGTAGTTTCACTGTGGTAAAAATCCTGTATTTGGCCTATTTATCCCTCCTCTCTCCCCCAACTTCTGGCAACCACTGATCCTTTTATTATCTCCACAGTTTTGTTTTTTCCAGAATGTCATATAGTTGGAATCACACAGTAAGTAGCCTTTTCACATTGGCTTCTTTCACTTAGTAATGTGCACTCCATGTCTTTTCATGGCATGATAGCTCATCCCTTTTTAGTACTGAATAAATTCCATTGTCTAGATGTCCATAGTTTATTTATTCATTTACCTACTGAAGGATATCTTGGTTGTTCCAAGTTTTTGGCAATTATGAATAAAGTTGCTATAAACATCTGTTTGCAGGGTTCTTTTTTTTTTGTGGACAACTTTTCAACTCATTTGGGTAAATTTTAAGGAGTGTGACTGCTGGAGAGTATAGTAAGAGTTTGTTTAGTTTTGTAAGAAACTGCTAAACTGTCCTCCAAAGTGGCTGTACCATTTTGCATTCCCATCAGCGATGAATGAGGCTTCTTATTGATCTACATCCTTGCTAGTATTTGTTGTTTCTTTTATTTTTGTAATGTAAAAATTATTTCCTACTTTCATAAATAAATGATAGCATACCTTAAACACTAAACACTCCTTTTTAAACTTGAGTATATCCTAGAGATCATGTAATAATATCTAGAGATATTACTCTTTTCTTTTTATAGTGGCAAAGTATTTCATTGTGTTGATGTGGGATGGTTTTATTTAACTCATCCTCTATGGATAAACATTTGGGTTGTTTTCAGTCTGCTATTACAAATAGTACTGCAGCAAATTCCTTGTGAACTTATCTTTTGAATTTTTGCCAGTGTATCTTTGGAGTAGATTCCTAAGTGGGATTGCTAATTATGTGTAATTTTGCTACATACTGGCAAATTCCCCTCTATAGGGGGTTTCAACATCTTGTATTTACATAAACAATGTATTAGGGTGGTTATTTCCTCACAGCTTTGTCAACAGAGTATTTTATCAAACTTTTGGATTTCTTCCAATCTGATAAGAAAGAAATAATAACTCAGTTTTAAGTTTTATATTGTACTTCTATTATTATGCCTGGGGTTAAAGCCTTTTCTTATGTTTAAGATCCATATGAATTTCTTTTTCCTATGACCTCTGTTCATATTTTTAGTTCAATTTTCTATAGGGTCACTTTTTTTCTTCATTTAAGAAGCTTTTATATAGAGATATTAACCCTTTATCTGTGATATAGGTTGCAAAAAAATTTTCCCAGTAAGTCATTTGTCTTTATTTTTAGCTACTTTTCTTATCACATGTAAAAATTTTTATCTAATCAAATCTATTATTTTAATTGCTTCTGGAGTCAGTTTTTCCCACTTTCAGGTTATAGGAAAATTCCATTATGTTTCTTTCTAGTACTTACATAACCATAAGAGTGCTTAGTTTAGAGGGTTGTAACCAGCAGTTTTTAAAATAAAATAAAATAAAATAGAAAATAATAGCATGCATTGTACATAATAAATTATTAAAAGAGCTTGAAAGTTGTTACTCCTGTACTCATGACAAGAAAAAAAATACCTGAACAAACTGAAAATCAGCAATTCTTGGATTCCTCAGAGAACTGAGGTGAAAGGCAAAGTACTGCCCCCAAGACTAGAGACAGACAGGTGGATATGGAGAGTCACAGTTTACCAGGAGCAGAAGGCCAACAGCAGAAGCTGGCAGCTGGAGCCGGTATGAGCAGCAACACTTTATACTGTAATTGATGACTTGCTGGCTGCTCGGTTGAGACTAGCTTGAGTTAAAAATTCCAAGGGGGCGATGTTAAGGGCACTCTCACATTTTTGTGAATTCTACATCCAAGAGTCCTACCATGTTTTCACTGTGAAGATGGGGGGAAAAAAAAACCTCTCATGTAGGAAGAGGGGAAAACAACCATTTTGAAATACACCCAGAGTTCTCCGTTCCTCTTAACAAGGCCTACCTTCAAGGGAAACTATTTTACCAGAACCTGACTGGGCTTTGCTAAAACATAACTTACCTGGGGGAAGGGAAATCCCAATCCAGGCTCAGTCTTTTAGCCTGAGTCAATCATAACACTATCAGATGCTCTTTCTTCTCCCACATCTACCACCACGTCAGTAGTATTAGAGTAAGTAGTCAGTTAGACATGAGCAAGGGAGGAGGGGATGGAGGAGTCAGTCGTTTGATTCCGGTGAACAGCCAGACCTCTGGTTATCTCAAGGCTGAAAAGGAACTGCTGTGAACACCAGGGATTGCCCAACACCTGCGCATGTGCAGGCAGGACCGAGTTCCCTCAAGTAACCATTTCCTCATTATACAGTAATTATAATAAATTAGCATTGCGGATTTGACCCACTTTGAGGAGAAAATGGGCGAATTATGGATAAAAACTAAGATGGCTGACGGGAAATTGACCAAATAAGGGAAAGGCCCAACCGAGAGTCACTGCCCACCCCACTTTCTCTGACCCCCTCCCACCTCAAAAAAAGATAGCTGACACCTAGACTTTGGGACAGCTGCTCTTTTCCAGCCTGCCCACTCTCCTTTCCCCTCGGAGAGCGAGAGCGTACTATTGCTCTTTCATACAGCCCCTTCTTGAGCTAGCCCGCTTTCCTTCTTCAGAGTGTGCTTTCGCTTTAATAAACTTGCCACTATCGCTCCCTTGACTTCATGTGTGTATCCTTGAATTCTTTCCTGCAACATTAGCAAGAACCTTCTAAACTGGTGACAGTAGGGTCCTTGTAGAATAACAGGGGATTAAAGCTAACAGAGCAACAAGCCTCAGACCCTACTGAAGGAGTCTTTATGAAAACTCCAAGACAACAAGGGAGAAAAAAGCAAACACACTAAAGGAAATGCTAGCTAGCCTCGACTCCACAACTACAGTAAACAGTAAACATGCCTAACTCCTACTCAGATAAACATAAAGTGAGTATTGTGATATAACAATTTTATACGTTTAACATATATCCATGTAGCTGTAGTTCTGAATGTTGTATTGGATTGGGACTTAAGATATATTTCTTACCATGGATCGCAGTCAAGTAAGTTGAAAGCAATTAGCTTAGAGAATCTCTTGGCTGTGCTCTCTCTAGAACCAAATAACGCTAGTACCTCCATACTCCTTACTATTTCGAGTAAAATAGTTTCTTCTATTCCACACAGCAACAGCTCAAGAAGACATGGACAATATATGCTCATTGTTGAAAATTTTATTATTCTCAATACAATGAGGATCTCACAGTCTGGTACTTCTCAACCAGAACTTACCCAGACTCTTCAAATCAAGGCAAGTCTTTAAAGTCCCAGCAATGCTTCTATTTTAGCTGACTGGGATATCCACCGAGCCAGCAAAAGATGCCAAAGAAGCTGGAGGTCCCATGACCCTAACAGACATGCTTACCCTCATCCTTGTTGTGCTAGCCATTGTCTCCATTTGCAACATTATTGTTTCTGATGCATGCAGAAGTTTTCAAGTATAAATATGTCACATAACTTTTACTTCCTTTAGCACTAAGCCTCTCAGTAATTTAGTCTCCTTAAAATACTAATGTATTTACTCTCTTGTACTGCATAGCTATATCTATAACTTTGTTTTAGCTCTTAGATCTCACTTAAATCTCTTCCACCTGTAAAATCAAACTCCTCTTAAGTCAAACTCCCCTATGAGATTTTAAAGATTCCCACCTAACCCTCCTTTTATTTATCTCAGTCTCCAAATGTCCAAAGAATTTATTTTCTGAACCATTCTAACACAAAAATCATTTACCACCATGATTTATTACTTAATTATTTCACAAGTGCGAATCCTGATACATCTGCTAAATTATAAGCTCCTGGAGTAGATGGTCATTTCTTTCATACTTTCTCTCAGTAGTCAATAGATTGGCATGTAGTAGGCATTCAATAAATATTTATTCAATAAATGGATTCATGAATGACTCAATACATTAATTTTTTTAAGAAGGACATTTGTGGGCATATTAATATCTTCTCATTTCCATTGTTTTTGTGGATATGATGAATTATTTACAAGTTCACAAAACTAGCAATCTATTAGATGGAACCATGACTTTCTAGAATTTTAAAATAACATTGATGATGTTAGTTCTCACAATTGCCAAAAATTTAGAAAGATGAATAATGGTATTAGTCAGCTCTGTAGTAAGATGATAGACCTTCCTAAGTAAGGCTATTTAGACACTCCCTCTGCATGCAGAGCTTATAATTAGCTCCTGAACTCGTAATTCTCTGGGGTTTTGCCATAACATTTATCAATTCAGTTCTTTCAGTGATGCATGGATGTCATTAAAAATATATTTCTAAGTAAATCTCCTTTGTCTTTTTTTCCACCTAAAAAGTAATTTTTACTATAGGATGAGAAAAATTCAAATAACAAACGATATGTAATTGAGTTTCATGCCAAGTACGAGTTTTTATTACTCATGTTGGCATATGTATACAACATTAAACAGTCAATGTGTCAAGTATTCAACTTTTTTCAATCTGCAAGGCTCTTCCTTAAGTATCCACATCTTTGGAATCATTAATCTATCTTCTAACATATACTGGTATTTCTTTTAGATTTTTGGGTCCATAGATACTTCTTGGTTGGTTGGGTTTTTCTATTTTTTGTTTTTTGTTCTTTGGAAAGGAAAGATGTCTGAGTAGCCCATCAAGATTTCTTCTATTACACTATGTCTGAGGTCACTCCTTTTGACTTAGGGTTGAAACTACTGCCCAAGTAGCCAAATAACCAAGGAACTCAACTAGTATCTCTATAAATTTCACCTACAAATAATTCTGATTAAGAATGCATTTAGTTATGTACATTCAGACCCTTACTTGGTTTTTGTATATAAAGTATTTTTATAGACACCATAATTCTTCCTTCTTTATTTTCAACAATAAATTCATTCAGAACTTATTTTAGCCAGCTTTTTCTGTAGAAATAAACAATCCCAATATTTCTGTGGCTTATAACAACAAACATGTATTACTTGCTCAAGTTCACGAGGGTGGTGGCCCTGCTGGGTTTAGCTGAGCTTGGTTGAGTTAGACCTTGGCTCCGTGACAAGTATCTTTTCACTGCATAGCCCAGGCTGAAGGAGTAAGCCACTGTCTTGGACATGCTGTTCTCATTTTGGAGGGTAAAAACAAGAGAGTGAGTACTAAGCTGAGTGAAATATGCAACCACATTTAAAGCTTCTACTCAGATGTTCTATTGGTCAAGTAAAGTAATATGACCTAGGCCAAAGTCAGTGGTATAGAAAAGTAGACTCTACTCACAGAGAAGCATGGCAAAGGTATGAAGGGAAGGAGTATTTGTGACATAGTGAAATCCACCACAGCCTTCCCCCTTCTTCACAAATGTCCACTTCCTTCCTATATACAAAAATATAATCACTGCATCCTAAAGATCCAAACTCACATCCAATCACAGCATCTAACTTGAAATTCAGGATCTTGATTATACCTCATGCCCAAATATAGCTTTTCTGAAGTCAAGGTCATATGAACAAAAAGACTAGTTATTTGTACTCCACACACTCAACACAAAATGAGGGAACCCACATTAAACTTCCACTTAGAAACCGGAAGAATGGGAGAACCCAGCAATCACTGGTCCACAGCAATTCTGGAATCCCATTGAGCAACTGTTTTAAGGTTTATTAAGCTGAGGGTAAGAAACTTCATCAGTCCTCAGTTTTGTGTCTTGGAGCTAGTTCCTCAGTCCATTGTTCTTCATGGCTCTTGGCATCACCTTCCGGAGGTCCTTCCTTTTCCAATATCATCTTCAGGAGAAAACGCCGTTCTTAGCAGATGAACAGCTGTTCAGCCTGCTGGCAGAAAGTTAAGGGCTTGAGGGTAATTTTACTGCTCAAACCATCGTAAGCTCTTTAATTCCAACTGATGGCACTTTTGGCAGTACAAATCTTTTAAAAACATTGTTGGTTTCTTTGATATCATTGTTTCCAGTTAGTTCTTCAATAGCCAGATTCATAATTAGTAGACATTCCTCTAAGCTTAAAAACAGGTAATTTGCACTCTTTTGGCTTCCATTGGCCAAATCTGTGTTCTCTTTACCCTGAGCCATATTGTACAAGTGAAATGATTTACTTGTGAGTGACCACTTTAAAGAAATCAGAGGTCTTAACAAATAGTGTGGTGACCATAGTCTTTATTTGTTCTTTGTCTCCAAGACAAAGTCTTTATTGTTATTGATATTATTATTAATTGGGTACACTTTTACTTGATAAGATAAAAATATTAACTCTTCATATATTGAGGGGTGCTAAAAACATTTTTATAAGTACTTTACAATATGAATTTTTCACAATAGCTCTTGTTTTCTGATCTTTAAAATGGGCTTCTAAAAGATAACAGATAAAATTTCTCCTTCTCCCATTTATCTGCTTTGAAATTTCTTTGAAATTATCCCTAAAACTGCCCACATGTTACTGTGATACTTTCATGTTGAGAAATTGCTCAAGTTGCTAAATTTATGATGTGCTTTGAATTCAGTAAAATTATTTATTTATTTATTTATTGAGACAGAGTTTCATTCTGTTGTCCGGGCCAGAGTTCCATGGCATCAGCCTAGCTCACAGCAACCTCAAACTCCTGGGCTCAAGCAATCCTCCTGCCTCAGCCTCCCGAGTAACTGGGATTATAGGCACATATCACCATGCCTGGCTAATTTTTTCTATTTTTTTTTTTTCAGTAGATATGGGTTCTCTACTAAAAGAGATGGGGTCTCTTGCTCAGGCTGGTATCGAACTCCTGAGCTCAAGCAATCCTCCCACCTCGGCCTCCCAGAGTGCCAGGATTACAGGCATGAGCCACTGTGCCTGGCCTGAATTCAGTAAAATTAATTATAATTATTCTATGTAAGGAAATGTACACACAACTAAATAACAACTAGCCATGCCCTGTCTTGGTCTTTGCACTGAAGTTTTGCTTTAATTTGAAAATATTAATAGTTCTATGACTGGAGATGAGAAATAGTTGCATCTTTCAATCCTGTCTGTATTTCTGGATTTTCCTTGCCCTTTCCTTTCTCATTTGCAAACATGCCAACTTTTTTCTGAACTTATCTCTTTCTTGTAGTGCCTAAAAAAAGCAATTTCTGGCTGCTAACATTCTGTCTTGAAAATTCTTTGCCTAAGTCACAAGTTTATTAGGTGTATTTTCAAGTTATCTCAGGTGACAGTTTAACCAAAATTTTCACCATTACGTAAAACAGGTATAGAGTGTCATTTTCCCAGCCTCATGAAACATCAGGGCTCTTATTAATAGGCATAGTGCAAATACTATATATTTTAGTTTCATTTTTTTGTTGTTGTTATTGTTACAGTAGCACTTTACTTCTAGGCACTAATTTCTTTATTCATCAGCTTCTACTGTGGCGTCAATAAGCAATCCCCAAATCTCAGCAATTTACAACAAGCAGTTCTTTGTTGCTCATGTTGCTGGGCTTTTTTGGGCTTAGCTTGCATCATGTGTCTTCACTGTTTGAACTGAGCAGTCTGAGGAGTAGCCACTATTGATTGGAAATGTGCTTTTCTGACTGTGGAAAGCAGGAAGAAGAGGAGGAAAGTCAAACCATGCAAATACATTTAAAGCTTCTGCCCAGGTACACTGCAGGTCATATCTGCTCACAACCCATTTGTTAGAGCAAACCACATGGCCACACCCAAAGTTAGTGGGCGAAGGAAGCATATGCTGACCACAGGACAGGAAGGAAAAGAATAACCATAAACAAAAAAATATATATATAACAAACACTGAAAAGCAACTGTGTTCCTTCCAGTTCTAAAGATACTCTAGGCTGGGCAGGGTGGCTCACGCCTGCAATCCCAGCACTTTGGGAGGCCAAAGTGTGAGGACTGCTTGAGGCCAGGAGTTCGAGACCAGCCTGGACAACATAGCAAGACCCTGTCTCTACAAAACAATTTAAAAAATTATATGGCCATGGTGGCAGGTGCCTGTAGACCTAGCTACTCAGGAGTCTGAGGTGGGTGGATTGCCTAAACTGAGGAGTTTGAGGTTGCAGTGAGCTATGATCAGGCTATTGCACTCCAGCCTGGGTGACAAAGTAAGACCCTGTCTCTTAAAAAAAATACTCTATAAGTAAAACAGTGTCTCTGATCTCAGAAAACTCAGGGTAGTGGTGGAGAATTCAGCTAAGCAGAGAGGCAATTGTAATATAGTGTGAGACATGGACAGGAACCTGTGCAACCTAACTTAGAATTGAGGCAGCAGGGAAAGCTTCCTGGAGGAAGTAGTAACTGAACTGAGACCTGAATAGTGAAGAGGAATTGGACAAATAAAAGGTCTTGAAGAACAGTGGGAAGGAAGATGATTCCCAGTAGCTCAGCATGAGCAAAGCCTGAGGGCAAGAGAGAGTGTAGGGCAGCCAAAAATATTTCAGTATGGTTGCAGTGCAAAGACCAGTGCTGTTAAGTACACAAAACAATGTTTAATATTTTACATTCAGAAGATAAATGTTGGGTTTAAAGCCATGGAGTCAGAAGTCCCATAAACAGTCTCATGGTGGTGTACTACTGTACACTGAAAACTGAAAAGGAAAACAAAGCAAAACAAAAACTGTGCCTTTCAGAGATGGAATGTCCCAGAGAACATGGTGATTTACACTTTTACAGAGTCAGGGTGAAAAGCAGAAGTAGTGTTATTAAACTGCCTTGTGGCCTGGCACTTTTCTCCAGCATGTGTTATGGGAGAAATCTTCAGTGTTGAAAATAGAGTTGAATGCTGTTAACGTAATTATTTTATCATCAAGGGCAAGTACTAGCAAGAGAAAAATTGCCTTGAAGTTTATAGTTTATATATCTGATCAGAAAACAATTACCTCTCAACAATTAACTACATTAACTAGATTTTGGAAAAAACAGAAATTGAAATGCAATTTTACTCTGTCACTTTTCAAGGGCATGGCTTTGTGTTTGGTCTAAGCAGAGTGAAGGAACTTCAGAGCATCTGTATTTTGTGTCTTAGAAGAGTGCACTGTCTGGTGGAAGAGTCCAACACATTTACAACATGGAAAGGCCCCATTGTCCCTTTGAAATGGGAAGCTGAGAAATGTTAACATGCAGATTACAAGCATAGAAAATAACACCTCTGGCTCAGTTGGTACCCATTATGCATGTATTTTGAAAGGACAAATCTCTTAAGCAGCTATAAACTGCTTTCAAAACAGAATCTAGTAAAATATGGCTTTGCAAAGTAGGCCCAGTTATGGAATTTTAAAATATTCACCTTTAAGATACTCTTCTCACTTGCCTTAAGTGCTTGTGTAGTTCTGTTGCCCTATCTCTGTAAAGACTAGTTATATGAAGAGAAGTTTTACTCAGTAAAAACAAAAATCTAAAAATCATCATCAGGAGAGATCAAGTATTGATACAGTGTTAATATATGACATGTGATATTTTTATCACCCAAAACGTTGGACACATGACCTCAACTCCACCATTTGCACCTCAACTCCACCATTGCATGTCACACTGTTGTTGGAATCTGCATCTCTGATCTTGTCCTCGGCTAAAGCACAGAAAAGGCAAAATGTGGCTTTGGTGCCTTCCATTCATCCAGGATCCCCTTGCTCTTGCTACCCTCTTCTTTTCCACTCTGTTATTAACATTTAGTTGTTTAGTTGTTTAGTTTTTTAGCATTTAGCTGTTTTAACTAAGCTCTGGATACTGTGCTAGTAAATGTATGTATCATATAACTGAAAAGGCATGTTTCTTTCATCTTACAGATGAGGAAACTGAGATAACTCAAATGTTAATTTTCTCAAGCCCATAAAGCTAATAAAGTGGTAGAAGCAAGATTTAAACCAGATCTTCCCCACTTTAAGAAAATCTATAGTCTGACCACTCCACAACACAAAATTGTGTTTAGTATAATTTAAATCTTAAACTAAAAAGAAAAGATTGAAGAATATCAGTGAGTTATAGTAATAGCAGACATTTGCATGCAGGTTTTTATTTTCCTATTTCAACACACAGGATGTTGGTAATGGAGCCCAGTATATTAATCCAATTTATATGAATTTTAAAGCCTCTGATACCAATGTAAACTTTCCACTAGTCCTCATTCATAATTTGTTTACCAGGAAAATTTTACTTATCCTTTGGTTTCTAGCTAAATCTAAAGAGAACTCTTGGACGGGTGCAGTAGCTCACACCTGTAATCCTAGCACTCTGGCTGTGGCTGGAGGATTGTTTGAGCTCAGGAGTTAAAGAGTAGCCTGAACAAGAGCAAGACCCCATCTCTACTAAAAAATAAAAAATAAATAAAAAATAAATAAATAAAGAGAACTCTTCCATAAACTTCCTCACCCTTATTTACTTACAGAGTTAATTTCTTTCTTTTGTGTTCCCAAAAACCCTTACTATTTCTCTCTATATAACAGCTCTTACGCATTACAATGTATTTTTTACATGTCAATTACTTTCACCTTAACAATGTCCCAGGGTCTACACTGACTTATAGGTTTTTAATGAGAACATCTAACAGTGTCTGGCAGTAATTAATTGCAGACTGAATAAATAAGCATGTAATTTCTATGTCTGTATTGCATAATTGAAAAATGGTTGCCAAAGGGTCAATGTAACCTAAAATGTGTGTCTGCAAAAGTTAAATCTTTACCTATATGAAACTGATTTTTCTAATTCATGCCTCTTTCTCTCTTTTACTTGCTCATTCACTCCTGCTTTCTCTTGCACTCACACTCTGCACTTTCGCCTTTTTGCTTTTTGCTCTCTGTTTCACTGTAACTCTACCTGTCTCTTATCACTGTTTGTCTCTGCTCAGGTTCATTCTGCAGACAGGTTTCTCATTGTGGCAGAGAAGATGGCCAGTAGTACCAGGTTCAAATTTTCCAACCTTAGCAACCTTAGTAGAAAGAGAACTTGTTTTTCCTAGCATTAAGAATGTCACTATCCTGCTTTGGTTATCTTATCTTACTTTTTGTTGATAATATTCTAATATGAGGGCAAGTCAGGAGGAGAGACCTCAGATATCTGGAACCTGATCTGTTACCTTCTTTGTTATATTAACTAAGTTTGCACTGTGATTATGCTATGTAATAAACAACCCCCCAGACCTCATCCGCATTCTCTGAAGATTCTCCCTGGTTGTTCCAAAATTGCTGCCAACAGCTCCCAAGGCTACATGCTTCCTCATTAAAGTATTATATTTGTGCCTTCCCTCAACCTTTGATTTAGAGTCTTAGGCTTCACTCTCATTGTGTTAAAGTAGGTCATGTTGCTCTCTGTGAACCAATTAGGAACCAGGTTAATGCTAGTTAGTTTAGGCCTGAGCCATGTGCCATTCATAGAAATGAGGCAGAGGTGTATTTCCCTAAAGTACATGAGCTGCTTAGAGGGGTGATGAGTGGTTATCTGAAAGAAATCAGGGTGCCAGAGCCACAAGATGGTAAAAGGCTACCAGAAGCAGCAAAGGTCCAACACAGAATCTCATGCTTACATTTCAGATCTCTTATTTCACTTCCAGTTTGGGGTTTATCTTACTTTGGTCTTAGGAAGAAGGACTATGCAATGGCCAACGTCTGAATTCTCTACTCATAGACACCACAGACTAAACTGAGACAATTTGCAGAGTAAAGGAGAGGGGAAGAAGAGACACTTACTTAGGGCTGAATTTTCCTTCTACCACCTAAGCTAATGATAAAGAGCAGCTACTTGAGTTTAAGCTTTTTCTTTCCCTGAAAAGAATATAAGACATTCTGAATTGGAAATATCTGTGGGCACATCAGTCATTGTTCAAGTTCTAGAGGGGAAAGATAGCAAAATGTTGGTTAAAATAGTGGAGGAAGAGTTACCCGGAAAAAAATTTTTCTTCATTAAAAAAAAGAAATCAAAATATAAATGCAAAAAATGGAAAAAAGACAAATGTTAGACAATGAAGGACTTCTTTTAAAAAATCCAGTACATCTGAAGTTGCTGATATGATAAATACTTGAGGATGGTTAAGAAATAACTTTAGCAATGCTGAGGAAAAGATTGTTGCTATTTCTGGGTATACCTAGACAGTGTCTTGGACTCAATGTTTATTCTGTGGGCTGCTATGACTTATGAATGAGGGATTTTCTATATATAATTCACTGTGATTACAAAGCTCATACCTCAAGCTTTTTCTTTATTTGTCTGCAAGGTGGTTTTTAGCTCCCCTGAAGATTTAGGGTGTTCTTCATAACTCTACTTGAAGCTATTCCCGTAGAGAAAGCCCATAGCTGTGTGGTTGTTTATATTCTAGAGATAAAATGAAATAATACATGAGATGGGATTCAAATAGTCCTGGGTACATGGGAAGTGCAGGACCAATTATTTTTCTCATTGCTGCTGTTATTTTGTTCCATATACTTGAATCATTTTTCTGTAAGTTTGAATTCTGTGTGCAAGTTGCTGTTCCAAGGATTGAGTGGCAGGAAAGTCCACCAACATCTTTGATCTCAAAGGAGAGATGAAGGAGGCGGCTGGTTTCTAATATCTTTGCTTTGACAGCCCTCAGAGCCACCAGATCCTCACGTGCAGTTGGGGCTGTTGGTAGCTTCTGGATAAAGAGCGCTTGAACATCTTCAGAATGCCAACATTTTTTCAGGCAATAGTATCCATGTGTCTCAAAGTGAAAATTAAATCCAAACTTCCTTCATCATCAAACACTTGCTGTTCCTCTTTGAAAATTTGGTGAATCTGGTGCTCATGATAACATGGGTTAGTGAGGATCAGTGCAAAAGGCCAAGTAACACATGTCTTCATCCTACACTTTGGCGCTTTGCTTTCATGGTCCTAATAATTTTCCAACAGAAGAAAAACAAGCAGTGAAACAAAAAAGATATAAAAATGATGCTAACAAGGTACAGAGTCATTCCACAGTTAATGACAGAAGAAATGCTAGTTTAATAAAAATACAACACAACTTGTACTGATAATTAAACACTGATAATTAAATGATGATTTAGGGGTTTGCAGTTACTACATTTTTATACTATGATTTATTTGAATAAAAATTTTGTGATATGCCTTAACTGCATTAATGTATGAAGAGCAGCAAAAATAATTAACATTCTTTACTGTGAGGGTTATTTTATTTTTTAAATACTGAGACATTTTTGAAGATTCAGCTCAAAATATAAAATGGAAACTAGAAAAAGCAGTAATGGATGTTTTAAATTTAATTTTTTAAATGTTTCAGATTAGACAAGGTTGGAATAGCAGAGGACGTAGAGGTAAGTAGTCAAATATTTTGAAAGATCAGCCATCAGCATTTTAAATGGATTGGATGAGGAAGAAGAGTCAAGGATAACTCTGATGTTTTTAGTCTGGGCACCTGGAAAGATGAATTTGCCATCAACTGAAATGAGAAAGATCATAAGCAGAGCAGGCTTGAGGTAGAAGTGTGGAGAAGAGGGGTTCGATTTGGGGCATGACAAGTTTTAACTTTGATTCTACTATCATAAATAGTTTAAGTATTCCCCCAGAAATTTATTTTGATTAGTTCTGTTGGTTTCCAGAGTATAATATTCTTAAACTCAAACTAACCTAAGGAAGAGATTTTACACTTAATTAATAATCTGGCTTTTCATGAGTTCCAATAGTACAACATTTTTTTTTTTTTTTGCGATTATCTACTTTGAAAGACAAAGACTCAAGTATCAACATAATATGTAATAACTCCCAGTTCTTATCACTATATGTTAAGCACAATGCCTATTGCTTTCTTTACATGTTGCCTTATCTAATCACCACCAAACACTGTGAGGTGGTACTATGATTTTCCCCCATTTCCCAGATAAGGAAAATTAAAGATTTAAAAGGGCCTGGGGACACATAGTACTCAGCACAGCTAGTGAGGTCAGTTGGACTGAAAAGTCCATGCTAAAATCCATTAAAATATATTTCATGTATCCATTTGTTCTTTATGAAAAATGGTACTATTATTTTCATATATATATTCATAAACATTTCTAATTTTTATTTATCTTTTACCTTTTGTGAGCATATTTTTATTCAGTTTCATACTAAATAGAAGAAAATATTCAAATGTAAATCATAAAACAATATGTAACATAATTTAATATGACTGGTTCCACTTTAAGAATTGCTTGGCATCAGGGCAGTCATACTGAATTGTCATCAGAACATAGAGTCATAAAAATAAATGCTTGAAAATATCACCGAGTAAGCTAAAAAATGTCAATTACATACACTAAATAACTTCTTTTGTGAAAATCAGGTATGATATTAGTAAAACTTTTTTAAAAAGCTGAAAGTAAGTGCCATTCCAAAAGATGAGCTTGATTGATCACAGGTACTCAATCTAAATATAAAATATTAAGGTGGGAATCTTAGTTTTTAGGGATGAAGAACAATTGCCTGAATAAAGGAAAAGAGGTAAATTAATTACCAATTGGCCTTGAAGGAAAAGCAATCACTGGATTTTCCACAGAAAAGACTGAGTCTCTCAGGGCTCTCCTGCACAAAACAAGACCAGAAGAGGAACCTTGTGTTGCCAAGAGCAAATCTGTATTAGTCATTAATGGCTGGTCCTTTGACAAATGCAGTTTCCTGTTTGGGATGTCGCACTCCTGTTTTGAGTTTTGGCTACTACCATTAAGGCCAGAGACCATCATCCCTGCATCGTCAGGCCCTGTAGAAGATCCTGTGATATGCCATTCTTCTAGTATTTTCTTTAGAGAAAATCATGTTAAAAGGAGCATCAGTAGTGGCATTCAAGGTGACAAAGGACAGCTTGGTGCGTATAGGAGAAGGAAGGTCTCACTACACTGCCCTAGAGGTAGTGGGGGTTGTAAACTGATTCTCTAAATAGAACCTTTGCTATAGGAAGACTTCATGTGTTGTATACAAGTTATAGGAGTTGCCTTTCCCCCATATTTCCTCAGAGTGTCTATGACAGGCAATCTATAATCAAAAGAAATACAGAAAGCTACCATGAAGAGAGAATACCCAGGTTCTGGGACAAATTGTCTATATTCCTTCTAGGCACCCATGTGAGTGAGTGGAGCTGTGAAGGCTGACAGACTGGACTTGTGTTTCCATTTTGACTCATGTGCTCTCTCAGTGCCTGTGGTGGCAAAATTGGTATGACCAGGCAGGTTCTTTGAGTGTTTCCCTCCTTGTTATCACCTCTTTCATAAACAAAGCCTTTAATCAAAATCAACTATTGTATTCTGCTCCTGGTAGCTTGTTGCCTCCTCTTTCCATTCTGACTGGATAAGCCCAGTGAGAGAAACTCCAAGGTGAGCCAAAAAAGAATGCCTGCTCCTCTCCCTCTCATATACTATCAACTTGTCCAGTTGAGGTAAAATTATCCTGTTACGCATTTTGAAAGGCTATTTGTTGAAAAGGGAAAAATGATTATACAGTTGACCTTGAATAACATGAGTTTGAACTTCATGCGTCCACTTATGTATGGATTTTTTTCAATAAAATTTCCACTGGCTGTGCTGCTGATATCACAAGGCCAACACCTCTTCTTCCTCCTCCTACTCCTCAGCCTACTCAACGAGAAGATGATGAGGATGAAGACACTCAGGATGATCCATTTCCACTTAATAAATAGTAAATATATTTTTCTCTTCCTTATGATTTTCTTAATAACATTTTTCTCTGGCTTACTTATAAATATTATGGCATAGACTACATATAATGTAAAAAATGTGTGTTAACCAGCTGTGTAAGGCTTCTGGTCAAGAGTAGGCTATTAGTAGTTAAGTTTTGGGGGACTCAAAAGTTATATGTGGATTTTTTGACAACATGGGGAGTCAGTGCCCCTAGCCCCCCATGTTGTTCAATGGTCAACAGTATTTTAACCCATCTCTGTGTATCCATAAAAAGAGAATTACAGGAGTCTCTAAATTAAATCATTCATTCTCAGCACCAACTAGCATTAATCAAGAAACCACCTTTACTTCTTAGGCTCTTGTGCCTAATCTCAAGCAAGATCAATTATGCACATTTCATGCTTTTTTTCAGACGGGCTGAATCAATCCTGAAGTCAGACTCTCCCTTTTCCTCAGATTAACAACATCTAAAGTCAACCATGTTCTTTCTTTTCTATAATCAATGTACCATTTTCCCTCCTCCCTCCATTTCTTGTTGATATTAACTGCTTTTCTAGTCAGCAATTACTTAGTATTTTATCTCCTCTTTGCTACCAGCTGTTTTCAAACTTGATTTTTTTTTTTTAAACTGGATGCTTTTGCAGAAGCACTCTTTCCTTAATGGTGAATTTATTTTAGAAAAATTATATTAAGATTTTTGGAATATTTTAAGCCTTATTTAAAATCAGATTCAAAGTAAAATGAAGAAAAGGAAGAATCAGATCATCTCTCTTTGAAAATTTCTTTAGAAATGCTCTATTTTTTTGACAGAGTCTCGCTCTGTTGCCCAGGCTAGAGTGCTGTGGCATTAGCCTAGCTCACAGCAACCTCAAACTCCTGGGCTCAAGCGATCCTCCTGCCTCAGCTTCTCAAATAGGGACTACAGGCACGTGCCACCATACCCAGCCAATTTTTCTACTTTTAGTAGAGATGGGGTCTTGCTCTTGCTCAGGCTGGTCTCGAACTCCTGAGCTCAAGCAATCCTCCTGCCTCGGCCTCCCAGAGTGCTAGGATTACAGGAGTGAGCCACCGTGCCTGGCCAAGAAATTCTTAATAGCCTAAATTAGTGCTAACTAGTAGGCTAATAAAGTCCTCTTTGTAATTTTTTTTTTTTGGTGTCTCATTGAATGTTAATGTAATATACCTTCACTTTATTCATTTAAGAAAAAGAAAAAATCCTGTGCATTTGTTTAGTGCATAGAATGCTGATTTCCCTTTGGCTTAGTTTGTAGTTTATTTCCAATATTTATAATTTATACATGGATGAATAACTATATTTTTCTACTCTTAATTTAAAAACAGGTCATGAGAAAAATGTTATGGCAATGCAACTGATCTTTAGATAGCTAGTGCCAGAAAAGCAACATTCGTAATATTGTCCTCTCTGGCTTTCCTTTTGAAATTGTGGGGCCAAGGAAAATGATTTACCTCCAGCCTGGACTGAGACTTGAGCTTTGTAGAAAAGATTTATTGGCATCAACTGAGCATAAAGCCCTAATCATCCTTGAAAAGACATTTGTCACTATAAGCCCTTATTTTCAGGTGCCTGACACGTTCCATAGAACTGTGCTTCAAGTGGAAAAGTGATTTGGGTTTCAGATCCTTTATTCCAGTGTTTCTTGATCATTTAAAGGTCTATCATTTCTATGAACTTTCTGGACACACTAGGATAGTGTTTCTGGGACTCATCTCTAGGTTTCCATGAGAGGTGGAAACCACAAATGTGCATTTCAAACAAGTATCTGAGGAGAGTCTGCTGCAAGTAGAAGACTTTGAAAAACACCCTTTCGAAAAGAGTATGGTGTTCTGTGTATAAATTCTAGCTCCACCCTTTTTATATATGTAATTTTGAATGAGTTATGTAGCCTCTCTCATTTGTTTCCTTATGTATATTTCCTTATATATGCTTTAAGTGGGCTACTACTCTTTCTGTTCACAAACAGTGAAGTTTAAAGAAAATAATGTAGGGAAGTACCTAACAGAAAGTACATACAGGAAGGAGATGATACATCTCAGTTCTATTCTTTTCCCTACAATTCATGACAACAAACACAAACACATAAACAAAATTACATGTGTATATACATATAGCTCTAGAAATAGGAAATTGATCTCTTGATCAGAATGAGAAACAAGGAGACAGCCTGGCAAATAGTCAAGGTTAGGAGCCAGAAAAAGAGCCAATGTTTATAGCAAGATGGACAATCAAAGAGGCCCTGACTCGGGACACCATGAAACATTCCTCAAGTATCAAGACAGCCCTTCAGATTTGAACAAAGGGTTTAAAGTGCTTAATGCACTTAAGGTAGCCTGAAAGAGCCTACTATTTGCCATATTCGTTAACTTGTCAAGACTCGGAGACTTTAAAAACTGTGCACAAATTAATTAGTCCATCGTTTATTCTTATCTGTGCCACAAATCAGAAGAGTTCAAAAGTCAACCTAATGCACTTGTGCATTTCAATTGATTCCAAATGTAGGACTATTATAGCAGTTGCTTTTATAAAATAATTTATAGTGAGCATCCTTAATAATGTGGACTTGTGAGATCTAACTGAGGTCACTTAGTTAAAATGTTTAAGTTCAGATTTTTATGTGATTGCTGCATTCTGCTTCCTATTTGAAGCTCAGAGAAAACTTTCTTTTAGTCAGTCTTGGAGAAAATACAGTGAATCATGAAGTCAAACAAAAGAAACAAACTACTAGGCAGTAATACATTTTATTATGTAGCTGTTATTTTCAGAATTATCCATAATCATCCATTTTCATGACAGGCCAAGATTTACTGGTTATTTATTTTAAAATGCCATATATATTCAAAGAAGAGTTTTGCCTTTTAGTCACTGTTTTAAAAATACCTGAAAAATATTTTATGAGTTTTTACAAGTGAAAATAAAAATCTAGTAAATTTGTATTCTTACTATTTAAATCCTATTTAACTTAATAGATTTATTATGGAGACAGATACAAATGAGTTCAATTAATTTAAAATAGAAATTTTTATGACATAAATATCTAGATCTTAACAAATAGCTTTGCTTAAATGTTTTGATATGGGACTTTTATTCCAATTATTTGGAATGGATTATAAATTATTAGAAAAGAAATATTCAAATACTAGAGGTGAAAAACTTATGGAAAATTTTAAATGCCTATTGATTATAGAAAATTGAAACATAAGTTTGTTCATTCAAACAATCAATAATCAATTAAACAACCAATATGTTTTTAGTTGCTACCTTATATATATTAGGAAAATACAGAAGAACTCTTGCACAGAGTGCCAGGGCTGCCGCATGGCTCAGTTACAGCGGGACATTTCCATTGTGCACTATGAGGATGGCACCCACTGGAATTAAGCAGAGTACACCCAGCCTGCCTGGTGGCTTCAGCAGCCCTGCAAGCCCTCTGTTCCCAACTAGCCTACAATCCATCTGAGCAAGGGGAGGAAGCATGTCAGGGTTAGAGACAAGATTGAGATCCAAAAAACAATAGTTCAATAAACAAAGGAAGTATAATATATGTAACATGACGAAGATATAGGCAGTGGGGGGACTAAGAAGAAAACTCTCTGGGAAACTATAATTGTTGCTGGGAGTGTGAAGGAGCCACTCTCAAAGAGAAAGAAGACAAGAAGAAAGAGAATAAGGAACAAGGGAGAAAAAAATTAAGATGGCTTGTTCCCCAAATAGGGAACTGCAGTTTGTTTCTTTTTCCTACTTCAGGTGATAATGAGAAGATTCTAAAATAACTTAGGTAGCTAAGCATATAGTTGAGGGTATGTTCTGGATAACAGAATTGCCTGTGGGCACTGAAAAGCCTAATGGTTAGTGACCATACCTGAGGCTCAGGTAAAACTATAAACAAATAAGTGATTCAAGAAGAGACTATACCTTCAGCCATTTGATGCAATTAGGTTTTACCTATCAGGGAAATTTCAGTATCAAAGTAAAATTACTGACTTCACAGGTTAAATTTTATTTCTGTATTTTAATCATATTTCTAATTTGTACTTTCATGGTGAAATCCCCTCTCTTAAACATTTACAAGAATTCTGGGTTGGTGGCGGTGGGGAGGAGTGTTTGGGGAAGGAATTGGGTGTATGATGTTAAGGATAAGAGATGAGTTCACAAAGATGCAATTCCATGAAAAGCATTTCTTAAGAAAGTTATGAAAGAATGGTATTACTTATAAAACTAAGCATGCATTGGAATGGCACAGACAGTTGAGTGCTACAGGAGTTTTACTCACCCTTTAGGCTTCAACTTAGAAATCACTTTCTTCAGGAAACTTGTCCTGATGGCTAAAGTTAAATTAGGTGCTCCTCCTACGTGGTGTCACAGTACTGTGTGCTGAACACTTACAGCACTCTTACATCCCATTGTAATTTACTGTTGACTGTTCTGTCTCATTTCACAAAACAACAAGCATTCAGTAAACACATTGCTGAATAACATACTGCTCTTAAAACTTTAAGCAATTATCTCCTTTAATAATAACAACCAGCTAGTGAGGTAGGTTTTATTATCCCATTTTACAAATGAGGAAATAGAGGTAGAAGGAAGTTAAGAAACTGCCCAAGGTCAAAGAGCTAGAAAGAATTGCATAAAAAGGATTCAAATCTAGGCAGTCTGACTACAAAGCAGGGAAAGTGTATTTTATACCCAATACTAGCACAATGCTGGGCACTTAACATCCAAATATTCATTGAATTATTAGTTGGATGATTTCAGAGAAGAGGGAGACAGACGAATACTAGAGCTATAAAGGAAAACTTGGTAGGGAAAGGGTGGGATGTGTGCTGGATCTTGAAGAATGGGCAAGCTTGGGACGAACTTAGAAGAAAGCAGAGAGCATTAGGTGTGGAGAATTTGAACCAAGCAATGAAATAGGTATGTGGTGTGTTTTGGGGTCAGTGAGGAGAATTAATTATAATGGAAGAAGCAAGTTAGTGGACACTGACACTAAGTAGGCAGGTTGAAGTCAGATTGTAGAAGGCCCTAGAATGCAGGCAAAGTAACTGGGTAGGAAGTAGAAGGCCACTAAAACATTTTGTGTATGACAGTGACCTAATAAGAGCGGTTTTCAAGTGACAGCATTATGCAAAAAAGCAACTTTGTAGGCACACTTGGAATAAGGCCTATTTTACTTAAAAACTGATTTCAGATTGCTATGTTCTCATCTCCCTTAAATATAGTATAGCTTTATGCCTTCAATTGTCTCTAATATGTCCTTTGTAAAAATTATTAATCTTTTATCTAACATTTAAAATAGTCACCATCTTAAAGATGATTAGGTCAGTCCAAAAATTAGTTGTTCAGCTTATCAATTTATTAATGGGATGTGGCTTTTGCTTGCTATTGTCAAAAAGGTACAAGGTTCTGCCCTTGGGAACTTTCTTATTTTGTATATGTCTCTATAAATTGAAGAAGGCAAGCTCATCAAATTGATAGGTGATATAAAGGTGAAAAGAAAACAGCCTCTCTGATACACATTCTGGAAGGGTTGGAGCAAGGGTCAAATGTAACAAGATGGAACCATTGGTGATAAATCATATTTCTGGGTCCTACTAAAATAACCCACCAACAAAAGACTTAGAAGATGATGTTTAACAGCAATACATGTTAAATACCCCAGTGAGGAGAACATAGTTTTTTCCTACTATACTCTGACAACACAGCATAGAACACTTCTGGGACCTGATGATTGTTTTTTTTCCCCACACACCAAACAATTCTCCAGTGGACACTAACTGGATGTCCTACAATTGGATTCAATTCTGACACTATCTATGGGGAATTAGTGTCAGCTTCTACAAGTTAAGGGCTCAGTCCCACAGGACTGCTCCCACTTCAGAGGCCAACTATTAAGTCTTGGCTGAATTCTGACTGACTGGCTATAAATCAAGGATTCCCACACCCCCTTCCTTGGGTTCAGTACTTTGCTAGAATGGCTTACTGGGAGTGCCATCCTCCCAGTACTTCCATATGTCCAGCACCTGTAAGTTCATCAATTCTTGTTGTTCACGAGTTTTTATAAAGCTTAATCTTCGGTCCCCCCAACATGCCAGTTCCCAGAGGTTTGTGAGTGGGGCTAAAAATTCCAACCCTCTAATCATTTGGTCTTTCTGGGTGAATGGCTCCCTCCTGAGACTATGTAGGACCCCACCCTAAGTCACCTCATTCGCATAAACTCAGGTGAGATCAAAAGGGCTCATTATGAATAACAAAAGACACTACTATCACTCAAGAAATTCCAAGGGTTTTGGGGGCCCTGTAATTGGAACCTCAGGGCAAAGGCCAAATATATACCACACCCAGGATATCCACCCTAGCAAGTTTACAGTCCACGGTAACTAAGTTGAAACTTAACAAAGAATAATATCATATCCAACTTGTGCTCCCCTGCAACTGTATGTTCCTGTTCTGTATTTATAATGGGTTGTAAATAAGCCACATGAGTCATTTAAAAAAACCCAAACCATCCCTTTCCCAACCTGGGAAACACTTTTAATTAGAAACAAGACAGTCCAATTGATTTCTCAGCTTTTCAAGATAGCACATTCATCACTTTTACTGGAAAAACCATAGCCATTATAATTGTAGTGATGCCTAATAGAAGCCAAAAAACTGTATGAACCCAGTGCCATGTACTATCAGATTCCTTCTGCAAATGGGTCTATGAACTCTGGTAGAACAGTCCTAAACACAGATGAATCCTTACAACAAGCACACATCAACCAGAATTGTAAGTAGTCCTTCTTTCAACACTTTACAGCTTATATGTCATCCATCTTTCTCTAGCCAGATGTAAGAAAATAAGAAAGAAAGAGCCACTGAATTTTATTTCCAAAAATTATCAATCAATTACCAAAATAAAAGAATTTGTTTTCAAACCACATTCTCTGTTTGCTTTCTGGAGTTTCCCTTTCTATTGCTTAAGTTGTCAGCACATATTTTTCTTCTAACTAAGTTATCTTATGATTGCTAGGTCCAATGTTATTCCTAATTTATAAGAAGAGTTCTTGAAAGATGTCAATTTTATCAAATTCAAATTACCTCAAAACTTTAGTGTGCAAACCTTTCAGTATTAAATAACCACACCCCCACACTTACTCACTCATATAGGTATAGAGGTTTTTCTGCGTTTTTCTCGATCTCTAGACAGTAACAAAACCCACATATATACAAAACATTACAACAGAATATATGTCAAGAAAAATATCTAAAAATTACTGGATTTGACCATTCTTTCATTCACTTGTTCATTCACTCACTTACCCACCCAACAAATGTTTACTTGAGTCTAATGGAGTCCTTAAAAGTCCAGGCTTCAGAGCCAGACTCACTGGATAGGAGTCCTGGGTATTCCTGTTGTAGATTGTGGGACCTTGGGCATGTCATAATTTCCTTATTGCTAAAATGGGGACAGTAATAGTCCCTATTTCACAGGGTTGCTGTAAGAATTGAATTAATTAATACATGTAAAATACGGACAACAGCACTTGGCACATGTAAATGCTATAGTCACATCATTATTATTGTTATTATTATTATAGTCTCTATGGTTCACCAGTTTAAATCTTCTAAGGACAGACACTAATTTTTTTGACAAACCTCCTCACCCTAATCAAGTTATCTTAAAGTTAGTTTTTGCTCTCAAATTATAGAGAATACACCATACTGTGGGAAATTCCTTGCTCCTAAGAAGGACCTTGGTGAAATGAAAGGTGAATTTTATTAGGGTTTCAATTTATTGAGAGAATTCTCCCCAGACAAAGCACATTCTGCAGCCTTTGTGGCATGTTGTTAATTTTATGAAATTCAAATTGCCCTGAAACTCTAATGTGGAAAACTTCATATCAGAGGGTGAACTAAAACGTTAACTTTTTGGGTTAAAGTTAGAAAAACAGAAAGCAGAATAAAAAATTATAGAGAAAAATGGGGACTGTGTTTCTCATGCTAATTTATTTCTGCTAATCCTGATAACTATGCCCTAATGTGGGATGGGAAAGGAAGGCATGTGCTGGCAAAGGACACAGATAAGCAGGTACTTCCTACCTCTCTCAAGAGCTGCTTTTGGACTCTAAAAGACAATGCAATTATTTTTCTTTTCTTAGAGTACTTGTTCTCTTCCGTCTCTTTTCCAGTCTTTTTCTTTGTTCTTCTTATTTCCTCTGTTTTCAACACTAATTTCATTAAGGAGACCAGGGGAAACCTTTTATCCTTCAACTTTCCTTTTTCTGGTGCTGTTCTTTCTTCTCTGGTCCTTGTTTCCCTACTATTACTTTTTCACATAATCTCGTATGTCTGATAAGCACCCACCATCAATTTCACAGTAGTAGCTTTTTGAGGGGGGGAAAAAAACCCAGAAATTAGAAAGGGAAGGGTTTTGTAGCTCCCAAAGTGCTAACTGGCTGAGTTGATTGGTGAGGTTGGAGCTTGAGGAGGTGGGTAGAGTGTCTGAATCTGGGCAGTCTAAATCCTTGAGAACTGCAATTCATCGGAAATTAACTTCTTGTTGTGAAATGCCATTTTAAATACAAAATTTGATCTTATATTCAATGATCTCTATCCTATAACTTTTAAAATGACACTTTCAATTTATCTACCCACGCTTTCTGATGGTTCCAGGGAGAATGACATCCTCACAAGATTAACATCGAAATGTGGCTAAAGGTCTTACGTTGTGCCACTATCTGGACTTCCCTGGGGACGCTGCTACTTCTTAAAGTTAGAGCCCTATTCAGCTCTTTCCACAAAACTTAGCAGGCTATTGGCAAACCCAGCCTCTTTTGGGGTTGAAATCTTTGTTATCAGAGCTAATCAGGGTTTCCCCAGTGGGTCATTCCAGAATGATAAGAGAAACAAGCATTCCTCTGAGCAAAATTACTTTTATTGTACTCATAAAATCACCAATTTTCATGAAAAGAGGAGGAGTGGAAGTAACTTGTATAATTTCTAGCTCCCAGGCACTGACCAACATGATGTGTCAACCATGTTTTAAAGTGCCATGGTGAGGTTTTGTGTCCTTGTAATTTAGGGAGGATAGGCTCTTTCAATTATTTTTATATGCTATTTGAATTCTGATCAAGTGTGTTGCCTCCACTACACCAAAGCATTTGAAAGGCTAAGAGATGAATTTTTAGAGCTCAGTCATTCTCCAATGTAAATCTGAATGCCACAGGAGTGACGGAGGAAAAACCATCATCATGCAGGATGAGGTACGGGGTAGATGAGAGGGGTTTAGCTGCTCCCTCTGATTCACTTAGTCTTCTGCCTAAGTGATAGAGGCAAAGGAGCAAGAAAAATGCAGAAACCTTCCTATTCACAGAGAACTTCTGAGGTTCCCACATTTAGCAGAGCTAACAGCACATGTTGATGACCAAGTATGAAGGACAATGTTACATGTTAAGACCAACGGCTTTTTATTTGAGGTTAAACCCAAGTAGTAAAGAGAGTTTCGGAAGAAACAATCCGTCTGTCACTTAATCTTTCCTAGTTTAAGTGGGCTTCCAGTTAGCACGTCATTTAGCGGTGTCAAGGGAGAAAAAATTAGCCTAAAACCCAAGGAAACTATCCTATTTGCAAAACAGAGCAAAACAAAAGAAAACCCCCACTGAATATGGCTTTTTCTATGTTAGCTTGGTAGAGCATTTGCAAATCTCTTGGGAACATCACTAAAGCATTTGAAAATAAAACAAATAATTTCATTATTTCTTTATTAAAAACACTCAATATCTTATGGTAAAATGAAATTAAAATTAAATGTAGGATCAAATTGGTTTTAAGAGAATAGGATGATAGAAAAAATAAGATGAAGCAAGAAGTGAGGTCAGTACTCAGAATACATTTTAGAAGTTGTACATATTTCCTGCAGCAGAGATGGATCTTTCTGTTTACCTTGCTTTTTCTTTTAAACATCAGGTATGTAGAATTGGATCACCGAGTCATTTATGATTCACTTCTTCTGTATTTAGGTATTTATGTGGTTATTTTTAATAATGGCAAGGGGAGTCATGAACCCACCACTCACAAGTGTTTGACAAAAACAAGAGGCTCGCATTTGATTCTAAGTTTGTATCAGCCAAAGAAAAGAACAGAATTAGTAACATGATTTGCAATATTCATAAAATGATTTGCAATATTCATAAAACATGTACTATCTCTGACTCAGACTATGAAGAATTTTCTCCTCTTAGTCTCATAATGGGAACATTATGAAATGCAAGAGAAAAAGTATTCAACAACATCCCTAACAACAACTTTCATAGAGTTTTATCCACCTTGGCTCTGTTTGTTGCATAAAATGAGGTTAGGTTAGGCTAGCTCATGTCTGAATATGAACACACATAAAATACAAATCTTATGCAGCTCACCCCGCAGTACAAAAAATATCCTGAACTGCCATCTCTTGACTGTTTTGAGTGAAAGATACATGCAAATTTCAGTGACATTTTAATTAGCATACCCCACCTGTATGGACCCAGACCATCCCAGTTAGTAACAAAAAAAGCATGATTACCAATATGCCCAACATACACAATTAGTGAAAGACTGTGACTTGGAAGACTTTCTTATACTTTTCTTGGTTTACCATTAAAATGCTGCTACTTCATACACTGAACAAATATTTAGAGTACCCACTCTGGGCTAGGCACTGTTCTAAGTACTAATGATACAATAGTGAAACAATGACATAATTTCCTGCCCTGATGTTGTTGTGAGTGAGGGGAAAAAAGTTGTAGGTGAGCTACAGAGACAATAGGGAACAGATAGTATAAAGCTTTGTAAGAGATGTTAGGGACTTTGAATTTTACTGTAACAAAGTTGTGTAGCCACTGGAAGGTTTTGAGCAGAGTGGCATAATCTTGTTGAAAGAGAATTAGTTTCCACCAAGGAAAGAATAATCCAGGACATATTAAGAATCAGAAAGAATAACTCCTCATCTCATTCTCCTAGATTGCAATTCCATACCTCATCCTCACTACTACAACTTCTAACACTTCTCCTTCCACACTCTTAGCTGATGACCTTATTTCCTATTTCACTGAGAAATCAACTCTTACCACCACTTCTATCCATTTATTCGGCCCATTTATTCTGCCTTTAACACTTTTTGCCAGTATTTTTTTTTTTTAAAACCACCAGTTGCAGCCCTGTGTCCTTATACCCCCTTATAGCAAAAATCATACAAAGAAGAATTAATTCCTCTCCTTTGTTCTCCCTTAAAACGTTCTAGTCAGGTTTTCACCCATACCACTTCACAAAAACTGCAGTTGAGAAATCAGAATGACTTTCATGTTGCCAAATTTAGTGCACAAATCTCAATTCTCAACTACTCAATCTATCAGCAGCAGGGGACAGATTTCACTGGACTTCTTCTGGCCCAGCAACTATTTTGGTTTCCCTTCTCTGTTTCCTTTCCTTTGCTGGTTTTTCCTTCTCTCTCACTAAATATGGGACTCAGTCCATAAACGTCTTTTATTCTCTGACTGCACTATTCCTTTGGTGATCTCTTCTAGTCTCAGAGCTTTAAATACAATTTATATGATAAAGACTCCAAAATTTATACTTTAGTTTTGAACTATCATATTCATTCTAGATTTATCTATCTTTAATTGGGTATCTAATAGTCTCCTCAAACATATCAAGCCCAGAGCTAACTCCTGATACTCCCTCCAAAACTGCTGCTCCTGCAATCCTTCCCATCTTAGTAAATAGCAAGTGAATTCTTTCAGCTACTCATGTCAAAACTTTGGAGTCCTCTCTCACACATCCTGCATGCAACCTAACAGCAAATCCATTGGCTTTACTTTCAAAATGTCACCCTTCTAAACATGTCTAGAGTCTGCATATGTTTCCAGTTCTCATCCTGCCACTGCTACCACCCTGGTTTAATTCTCCATCAGATTTTCTATGGATTCAGTGATAGCCACTTACCTGGTCTCACTGCTTCTACAGTTTTCCTCTTTATAGTCTATTCTCAACCTAGTGGCCAGAATGATCCTGCTAAATCAGATGATTTCACCCCTCTACTCAAAATTCTCCAGTGGCTTCCCATCTCACTTAGGGTAAAAGCTAAAGAACCCTCAATGGTTTAAAATGCCTGGCACAATCTGGCAACAATTAAAGAGTCTGACAATATTGAGTATTGTGAAGTTGTGGAACACCAACAGCTTTAATTTATTTTTTAATTTAATTTTTAATTTAATTTTATTTTTTCATTTGCTGGTGAAAATGTAATTGGTATAATAATCACTTTGGAGAGCAATCTGTCAATATCTAAGGAAATTTGAAAATGCACTCTGATAGGAATTCTGCTCTTACACTCATAGCTAAAAAAACTCACCCACGTAGAGAAAGTGACGTAGACAATAATTTTTATAATAGCAAAAAATTGAAAATGATCTAAACATCTATTTACAAGAGATAGAGATAAATTTTGGTATGTTTATACAATGAAACACCACTTAGCAATAAAAATCATGAAACTAAAGCTACATTTACCAATATGGAGGGTCACACAGGAGTCTACATCAGATTTAGTGTTTTATTTTCTAAACTGGGTAGTGGGTTCATAGGTGTTCATTACGTTAGTCCTTATAGTCTGGGTATGTCCAAAATATATCATAATTTTTAAAGGCAATAAATGGGAAATTTGTAGAATGCGAAAACAGTTTAGAGGGAGAATTTGTTGAGGGTGGGGCATGAATGGATGCAGGATGGACATATCCAGTGGTGCCTTGGGGTTGAGAAACTTAATTTCCAACCCCTTCCTCTGCATTCCCACTGCATTTTTAGGGGGGAGCAGTGTTTAGGTTTTCATCTTCTCAGTAGCCTCCCGTTTGTTCTTCATTAGAGTCTTGCTCTCATCAGTTAGTTTTTTTGTAGTCCTGAGTGGTTACAAAAATCTGATAGTCAAAAATTAGCAGTCAAATTTGATCATGTCAGCCCCTCTGTTTGAAAACCTTAAAAAACTCTTCCTTGCTTATAGTGAGTGCAAACAGATGTCTTAACATGACATAGAGGGACCTCTGTAATGCAGAGCCAAGCATCCTTACCAATATTTGGTCCCAAATATTTCTTTTCACAGCTCTGTACTCTTGCTCATGGCCCTTGCTGTGATCATCCTCTTTTCATACTTGGGAAAACACCAACATGAGACAGACACAGATTATGCGACTTCTTCTAGCTTCTGTAGGGGTAGCAATTCCTTTCTTTTTCTGTGTGTCTACAGAATTTTGTACATACCTCTGTTATAGCAGTCAGATTGGATAGCATTTTTATTAGATGGTAGTTATTTTAATATTTCTGTCTCCTAAATATGAGCTACTAAAAGTCAGGAATAGTGGGGGGGGAAGATTGTTTCATTTTGTTTATTTGTTTGTTTGTTTTTAAATGTTTACATACCTAAGTCCTGGCAAGATGATTGACACACAGAAAGTGCTAAGTAATTGTAGAATCAGTGAAAGAGTAAGTAGAGATTTTGTTTAGCAATGTTGTAGGTGATAAGAATAGAATATCAGGCGAAATATAAAGCCAGTTTTCAAGTTCTTGGTTATCTAGTAGCCTTTTCTCATTAATTAAAATGCTATTTCAGCTTATACATATCTTCAACACTTATTGGCTAGTTTCAGGAAAGATAAAGCGATACAGGCATTATTTTGTTCATGTTAGCTAGGAGTAGTCAAGAGTCAAACAGGTTCCCTTGCTAGGGTAATTCAAAACTGCTATACTGATGGGATACCAAAGATATTTGAATTTATTTTTGAAAGTCTGGATCAATGTAACATTACTTTTTTTCTGAAAAGATGTACAAGAAGATGTGGCTCCCTCCCTTACTCTGAAGATTTGAGCTGGTAAGGACTGAAAACATATAGTATCATCATGGAGAGCCACACTAAAACAAATAGGGACTCTATTACGGCCATAACACTTGCACAGGAAAGTCTGCTTTTCTTAGTTGTTAATTTTTAAATACCAAATTATTTTACAATTTGGAGAAAAAAATTACTGCTTCTCCATTGGTTCCCAAGACAATTGAATGTGGTAATTTACATTTTTGAAAACATGTCAGCTTGGACATTTACTCAAAACTGGACAAACTCCACATTTTAAAAATCACTAGCTATTATTCATGCTCCAACTTTCAAATAGCTTGAATATTAAGAACTGGTTTCAAAAACCAAACCCACAAAGTACTCCAGGAATCGTAAATCATTCTTCAATTGTCAACCACCAAGGCACTTCAATTTAGAAAAGAATCAAGAGACTTTCCAGTTATTCAAAGTCTAAATGTCTTAACCCAGTTTCAGACTCAGGACAAAATACTTTAAAGAAACAAAAAATGTGACAACACTCTCTTTTTTTTTTTTTTAAAGGAAGCTCTCTTTACATTCCCTAAGAAATAGGTATAAAACTGAATTACTAGTCATTACTGATAGAAGTGAGAGGGAAGCTGATGATCTGAACAGAGCTGAAGGAAAGTTGTCTAGGTAATCAAAATACCAGACTTCCACTTAGACCCCTGAATATTTTCCCAAATTTTTGTGAGGTGGTTAAGTCCATCTTCTGCATTATTTCTCAAATGGGTTATGATATCATTACCATGTGTGTTTTCATTTTTGTTACTGTTTTTATAATTTATCCTAATTGAATGACAAATGAGGGCATGAAGTAAAGCATGGGGGTTCCTGATTCTTTTTCTCCTTTAACCCCATACATTAAGTACAGAATTGCCCCATGCTGATTCCTGTAGCACTTTGTAGAAGGCTCTGATCTACCAATCAATCTTTGTGACTTCCAGGCAACTACCAGCCATATTCTTGCTTAGGAGAAATGGAGGGGTTTGGAAAATTGCAAATCAAGAGATTCAGCTATATAATCTTTTAGTTCTGCCTGGCAAAGTCCCAGCCAAAAGCAAAAATTTACCATATCAGTAATCATCAGGTCTGCAGCATTATTTTGATTAGTTTTAAAATTGCTTCCCTTATCCTTTTTGAAATTTCCTAAACAGATCACTTGAATGAGGTGGGAATTATATATGATCTTGCTGTAATTGCCAGCTTTAAAAATGATTATTAACTTACCACGAACAGTACAGAATGCTAGATGGAATTTGTAGTAAATATCAATGTTCCTATTTGAAAGATTAGCTTATAATATTTAGACTTTTACTTAATGATTTCAAACTAATAGTAGTTGCTCCTAGACAAGTGAAATTGAGGACTTGAGGATGAGGGGGAAGAAACAGTTTTTTACTCTGAACCCATTTGTGCTATTTGAATTTCTTGCCATATAGATGCAATGTTTATTAAAGTTCTTTATTTTATTAAAAAATATTTTTTCAAACTATATCGCAAATACTAATTGTTAGAACACTTGCACTCCTAATAAGATTGGAAGAATTAAATGGCTTGTCTAAAGGTTCCAGATATGTCAGAGTTGGGAAGAGAATCAAAACCCAATATTCCAGTGTTTCCTTATCTTTGTCCCACTCTACCACAGAGTACTTAGAATTGGTTACAAATAAATTTTTATTTCCAATATCTAGCTCAGGGTTTTCTTTGTATTTTATTACTAGATACCTACCCAATGTTTATTTTATTTGAAGCATATTTTAACCACTCTTGATTATGTTTTCTCCAAAAATGACTTTCCCTAGTGACAACTGAAACTCAAGTGATGATTACAACAAAAGAGATTTTAAGAGTTTTTCCAGAGCCAGGGTCATTGGTGACATTTCCATAAATCACACGCAATCTCAACACAGACCATCTTACAGAGAAGCCTCACTCTAATAAGCATAATATACAGAGGTTAAAATAGTCCTGTTGTATTTATATTTCACTGTTCAGCTTACTCAAACCAAATTTCTGTCATCAAAAATTATTAATCATCCATAAGCCCTGCAGAGAATTTTAATAAAGCATATTATGAACCTGGGGGTGGTAGTGGTATGAGAAAGACACAAACGTGGTCCAAATTTATAAAAGGAGATGGGGGTCCCTATTACTCCACCACATCTGTTTGCCACATGTTCATAAATCACATCAATGTTTTGAACACTTCTCCTAGCACCTTCATGTCACTTTGGTTTTATAGTTCATAATTCTACCCCTCATCTCACAAAGAAAAGAAAAGAAGAATTTCTCATCACTATATTTCAGGCTTGAGAGTAACGTTTGACCAAGTATTAAGTCAACCAACTGCAGGTAATGGCAGATGCCAAGGGACCCTCCAATTTCTTGATATTTGGTCACTGGAAGTGAAAGTGGTAGCAAAACTTCTTGTTTATTCTAAAGGAGCAGTGTAATAATATGAAGACATCAATGACCACCACTGCCAAACCAAAAAGAAAGCTGCATTTTGAGTTGGAATCCATGAAATAGAGTTGCCAAAAAGAAAGCTGCCAACTTAGAAAAAGATGTTTTTCCTTGTAAACAGGACCCTCAGAAACTCCATGCACACTACTCTGAGCATTTTCATTTTTAATGATGCTAATGCATAGCACAGTGCTTGTCCTCTGGGAATTTGCCATCTAACACAACTATGACATATAAAGAAAGAGCAAGAAGATTCAAGGCTGCACTTTTAAGATAGCCTATGTGACCTGTTGGTTTATTTAATGGAAATAAAAGTAAGCAAACTGAGGATACAAAGGAAGTCAAATTAGCCCGGTGCTATCATATAGATGAAACTGAGATTTATGGTCAATATGGCTGATTAGCACCACCCCACCCCTTGCTCCAAACATATAGTACTGCTGAAAAAATGTAACAACCACAAAAACATGCATCTACACATCTAAGTTCAAAAACAAAAGAGGAAAACCACAGAAACGAAGAGAGTCAATCTGCAGCCTGAGCAGTGAATAGGAGCTAAAGCCATATGGCCCACGAGGTTATGGAACCTGGATATTCTCCTAAGTGACTGAAGTTTTAACCTGAGAGTAGAGGCTTAAGAAATAAGGCAGAAGTTGAAATTGCAGGGCTTGTGGCATGGGAAGCTACAGGTGCAATCCCAGCTTAAAACTGAGAGCCTGGAAGGGAATAGAAAAGTTCTTTCCACTGGAATGGAGATTTGGCAAGGAAAATAGGCTACCTGTCCTAAGCCATGGTTGAAAATTAATCATCTGGGAGAAATCTGAACCAATACTATGTGAATATGCGTTGAATTCACATATGCTTGGTAAAGAAAATCCAGAATAAAGAAATAATTATAAAAACTGGTTGAGAGACCCATGGGACTGGCAGAGGTAGACATAAAATCACCTACAGTAATAACTTGACAACCCTGAACCATGACACATCCTTGGGAAGCAATGACCTCTTGAAGATAAGTTCAAAGTCTAAAATTTGAAACACTCAAGAAAACAGACCTCCATTAGAGCCAGGAGTCTCAACAAATCAGAATTCACATGTTAAAAACAGTAGAAAATAGGACAAGGTGAAGACAAATTTGCTTTAAATGTCCAAAGATATAAATAAAGAAGAAATAAGACCCATAGGGATAACATCTCCTGAAAAAGAAGAGGCAGTTTTGAAAAAGAATAAAGTGGAAATTCTAGAAATGAAAAATATAATAATTGAAAGGAAAAGCTCAATTTATAAGCTATCCAGAACAGATCTGAGAAACTTGCCTAATATACAAGATATATATATATATATAGATAGATAGGTAGATATATGGATATGCATAGTTGAGTAACATGGTACCTAACATACTGTATTCATGTTATTCCTCAATTAATTAATTATGAACTCATTGGTAAATAAATAAATTATATTATGGAAAAAGAAGTTAAGAGACATTGAGGATAGAATGAAAATCTGCAACATATGCCTAGTAACTTTAATAAATATTATCTCCAGAATGAGAGATTATGAGAGAAGCAATATTCTGAAAATGAAAAAAAAAAAATAATAAGTCTTCATATTCAAGAGGTAGACAGTTCTGAGTAGGGTAAATAAAAAAATTCACACCTAGATATATCATGATGAAACTTCGGAACAGCAAAAATAAATTTTAAAAATTGATAGAAGAAACTAAAGAAATTACAGTCCATCTACCAAGAAATGATGGTAGACTTGACATCAGCAAAAGATGCCAGAATGAATGATATTTTCATATTGCTGGGGGAAAATAACTTTCTACTTAATAGACTCAACTAAATGAACATTCAAGAGTAAGGATAAATTTTTTTTAAATTTTTTCAGATGTGCAAAGACTGAGAAAGTTTCTATTTATAGATCCTTACTAAAATATTATCAAAAATATAATTCAGCAAGAAAGAAATTGTGTGTAGGAAGAAAGAGTGTGGTAAAAGAACCAGTAGTGAACAAACAAAAGATCAAAAAGCTTGTTGATAAGATAAATCTAGGTTTAAATGTATGTGTGCACACACACTAATACAAACTAAAAAATAACACAAATGATGTGATGGGAGAAAAGATTTTTAAGGTCCTTTTTTTATTTCAAGAGAAAGATAGAATTTTTGACTCACCTTAAAACTTATTATGAATAGGTTAAGAACATATTCATATTTAAGAGTAACTACCAAAAGAATAGAAATAGAATGTATATTATAGACAAACTAGGGCTTAAAGAAGAAAAAAAGGAAATGAAATGTACAACTCACAAACTTACCAAGAGATATTTTTACAAGAGTGATGTAAGGATGGAAATAAACTTAACCAATACAAGAGATGCAAAATCCCTAACCTGTCTGGGTTTTTTCATTGATTGTTACAGCTCACAAAACACATTAGTAAAAACAAAGTATTATATGCATTTTCAGGAATTATGATAAAGATGAAGCTAGAAGAAGTATATATATGGTGTTTCTGAATATTAAATGAGATAATACACTTAGAGCAAGATAGTCGCACAGGAAGGAACAAAGTGAAAAAGCTCCATAAATCATAGGCATCATTATTATCATTATGTTTACATGTTAAGTTTAAACTTCCAGAGCTAACCAGGAGAATAATTCTGTGCCTTCCTTGATATTAATGTCCAGTGTGATTACAAATGAGCATTCTAAACTTACAAACAATTTGGCAATCTGAAGCAGGAGGCAGAAGGCCAAAGCAACAAAACACTTCTAATATTTATCATATAGAAACAATAATAATAAACATACTGTTCTACTGGAATAAAGCTAAAAAAAGAAACAATAATAATAAGCATACTGTCCTACTGGAATAAAGCTAAAAAAAAATACCCAATAATAATAAACAATGCAATGAGAGAAAAGAATAAACAAAAGCTTCACAATTGAATTTAAAGGGATTGTATAGACTCATTTGAAACCTGGTGCCATTTTTAATGTGGTGGGGGAAAATTTGGCTTTGAGATAATGCTAGAAAATATTAAATATCTTCCACCTTGAAAAGTGCTCTCTCCATTCTTAGAGCTCTTACAGAACTATAGACCATTTTCATGGAATTCTTCATATTCTACCTTGTTTAATAATTTTTTTAATACTTGTATTTTTTTTCTTCTGGATCATAAGAATTTGAAGGCTTGAATAACATTATTCACTTTTGGCTTTCCCCATGTACCTACCATGTGCCTTGTACGTAGCTGAAACTCATTAAAATTGGTTTGTAGATGGAGAGATGAAAATAATTCTTCTAAAAAATAACTGCATTTGTGAGAAGAACTGCTTAAATTCAGTAGCATTTTGCCCTGTGTCACAGAGAAAGACAACCATTCTCTTTATCCCTCTTCTCACCCTACCAAATAGAGAACAAACAGGATCCAAACGTAAGATTTGTCAAGGAATGTACATATCCAGTTTTTTAAGGTAAAAACCTTCCGAAGCTTCATGAATAGATCCTTTTGACAGGAACTCAAATACTCCCAGTTTTGAAGGTATCAGACATGTAAGTTGCATGGCCCTATTATTCAGCCATGGGGCTGGCTCCTTTATTCTTCTTTTAAGAACTATGTTACTTTGAAGATGATGCCATAATCAAGAATTTTAATGAACCCTGTTTCTCTCCAACCACCTATTGTACCCGTAAAATAAAAGGCAACAGATGTAGAATATTCACTGAGGCATATTCTTACTGAGGGCTTCTGTGTTCACTTCGATCTTTTCTCTTCCATACCGGTGGCTCTCTCATTACCATGGAGCAGGGGACTGAGTGACAAATCATTGTCTAAATATTATTATGAAGCCAAGGACAGCTTTCTTTTAAAGAGTGGTTTAAAAACTGCACCTTACTCTTTGTATACAACTCCTAAGTGCCAGATGGTTTCATTTCAACATTAAGTTGCTGATCTCCCCATGACACTTGCCAGGAGAAAGTTTGGGACACCTCTTCACATATTTCTTGAAGTAGCCTCTTGATACTAAGGAAACATCTCCAGATGTAACCCAGCAAAGATAATGCTTTGCAAACCATAAATAAAATGGCCTCAACTAAGCTCATATCAGGAGACTGTCAGCCTGTAGGAAGAGTTTTTTTCCTTCCTAAGGAAAACTGAACAAATAAGATCGTTTCTACTCCCGTAATATTCTGAAATAAAAAAGATAAATAAAAATAAACATACACTTAAAAAAATTAAAAAAAGACAACAGGGAATTGAAAGTATACGGTCTGGTTCTTACTCTGCTTTCACATTAGAATCATTAATTAGAATTAAACATGAATTTATAAGGAAGGAAGGGTCAAAACATTGGCACTTTTTGGGGGGGCTATCATTAACAGAAATGAAATAGTAAGTATTTGTTTTATTGACATATGAAGCTTAGACCTGTGTTTAATAAGCAAACCTAATACTAGCATGATGGTTAGACTCTAACCTGCTTTTCTAAGCCATCATTTTACAGTTTATTAAGCAAACAAGGAGTCAAATCTCTCTCATTCATCCACCTGATGTGATCTTTTTATACACACACTAAGTCGTCCCATTTGGCACTTTTAAAAAACTTCTACCGGAAGTAGAAACATACTTTCTCTTTAAAATAAAAAATGTACACATGTGTATTGTTTTTAAAAATAGATTATGTTGGGCTGGGCGCGGTGACTCAGGCCTGTAATCCTAGCACCCTGGGAAGCCAAGGTGGGAGGACTGCTTGAGCTTAGGAGTTCGAGACCAGCCTGAGCAAGAGACAGACCCCATCTCTACTAAAAAATAGAAAAATTATCGGGGCATGGTGGTGCATGCCTGTAGTCCCAGCTACTTGGGAGACTGAGGCAGGAGGATTGCTTGAGCCCAGGAGTCTGAGGTTACAGTGAGCTAGGATGATACCGCTGCACCCTAGCCTGGGGGATAGAGTGAGATTCTTATCTCAAAAAAAAAAGAAGTTTAAAACCTTGGTGTATTTTCTTTCAGATCCTTTACTTTGTATGCTTATGTGAACACATGAGAATGTATATAAACACTTGCAATTTTTTCACTTCATATGTAATAAAAATCTTTAGGGTCATAGGCAGGAAAGCATTATCTGACTTCTTTCCTTCTTCTTTCCTGCATTTCTGCCTTCCTTTTTGTTTTTGATAATGTGTATGTTCAAAGCAGCAATATTTGTAATAGCCAAGATAGTTAAATAACCCAAATGTCCATCAACTAATGAAATGATAAATAAAATGTGATATTCCATGATACATACTACAACATGGACGATCCTTGAAAACATTAGGCTAAGTGAAAGAAACCAGTCACCAATGACTACCCATTGTATGATTCCATTTATATGAAATATTCAGAATAGGCATATTTATAGAGATGGAAGGTAAACTAATGGTTGCTTAGAATGGGGGTGAGGAAAGAAGAGGATGGCAATTGATTGCTAATGGATATGAAGTTTCTTTTAAGGAAGATGAAAATGTTCTAAAATTATACTGTGTGATGATTGAAAAATTATATGAATATGTTAGAAAAACATTGAACAGTGAGCTTTAAATGGGTGAATTTTACAGTATGTGAGTTAAATCTCAATAAAGCCATAAAAAAAGAGATAGAAAATCAAAGTTCTTACTTTACATCGTAGTATTCTCACATTCATCATTTATTACTTTTTAAAAAGAGATTCATCTCCATTAGTTATTCTTCCTTTCCCTCCTTCAACCTCTGAGTCTTACATGAGTTGATGGGAAACTCTTTACCACTAGGGGGGACAGGGGATGATAATACCTGCTTAGTTTTAATTTAAAAGAAGATTGATATTACATGGGAGAGACTCAACCTCAAACCCATGGCAAAAGGAGATCTCAGTGAAGTCTGTGTCATTTAAAGATACTGTCAACATTTGATATTAAAATAACTTTTTTCTAGGCTTGAATTCTCGGAACACATCACCCCATTAACTAGTTTCTGGTTTGTTCTTTTTACTATCTGCTGAACCATGCATAAAAATAAAATCCATATTATTCTGGGTGAAAAAAAAGCTCTCATTGAAAAATTCCATTCTCATGATTCATAGTCTTGAAAAGTATAGGTCTATAATAACTTAGATTGGCAAGGGGTTGAGAGGTGGGAAAGAAGTTGAGGCTGCTAGGAGTGCTGTGGGGAGTCATGAAATTGAGTAGCATTTTGCATTGATGAGGAGGGATACAATAGCAAATGCTCACTTCTTCTTTGGTCAAGTTGATTAGAAGACAGGTTTAGTCAGCTTGACCTTTAGGGTTGCACTAACCTGGTCAAACTCAACTGTTACTTCAAATTGCATTTGGATGCTTGAAAATAGCAATTTGGGGACTTCTGGGGATTTCTGTCTCTCCTTTTGCTTTCAAATGTTACAAAGTAATGTGAAATTTTCTGGCCAGAGATTAATGTAGTATCTATAGTTAAGAAGTCAACCACCAGCTAATCTCCCAGGGCAGACATCCCAGAATTGGTGGGTACATTTCCTTAGAATTAAAGTACCAATTGAAGGCTTCATAAAGGGGGACAAAGGGTGCATTAATCTTAATAAAAACCTGAAACATTTCTCATCATATTTGGATTGGAAGTGATGTAAAAGAAACTGTGAGGAAAAGGTAATTTAAAATAAATTGTAAAGTCTTAAAATAGATGCGTCCATATCAAAGTTGTGTCTTCTGTATAGGGAATAAATGATACATAGTAACAGTCCTGTGACATAAACTATCACTATCTCTCACAGAAGCATATGTCCTCAACTCAGGCTGTGTCCATTCCTTTTGAACAAAGGGCCCAGAAATACTGGCCCTTGCCAAAATGTAATTCTAAAAGTTAGTGGTCCTCAAACTTTATTAATTGACTATTTTTTTGAGCAGTTTTTGGTTTACAGAATACATGAGGAGAAAGTACAGAGAGTTCCCACATACCCTTTCTCCCCATCTCTATCCTTCACACAGTTTCCTTTATTATTAACATCTTGCATAAGGGTGGTCTACCAGTTACAACTGGTCAATCAATATTGATACACTATTATTAACTAAAGTCCATAGTTTATACTAGAGTTAATTCTCTGTGTTGTATATAGTTCTATAGGTTTTAAAGAATATACAATGTCATGTATCTACCTTTGAAGTATAATACATATGAGTTTCACTGTCCTAAAAATCCTATGTGTTCTACCTGTTCATTCTTTCTTCATCCAAAGCTCTGGCAACCACTGATCTTTTTATAGTCTCTATAGTTTTGTCTTTTCCAGAATGTCTTATAATTGGAATCATGTAGTAAATAACCTATTTAGATTGGCTTCTTTCACTTAGTAACATCAAGTTCTATTCATGTCTTTGTGGTTTCATAGCTAATTTATATCCATTGCTGAATAATGCTCCATGAATAGAGGTGCCAAATTTGTTTATCCATTCACCTTTTTTTTTTTTTTGAGATAGGGTCTCACTATGTTGCCCAGGCCCAGGCTGGTCTTGAACTCCTGGGCTCAAGCAATCCTCCCAAAGTGCTGAGATTATAGGATTGAGCCACCGCATCTGGTCTCCATTTGCCTTCTGAAGGACATCTTTGCTGCTCCCAAGTTTTGGCAATTATAAATAAAGATGTTAAAAACATTCCTGTGCAGGTTTTTGTGTGGACAAAAGTTTTCAGCTCATCTAGGTAAATACCAAGTAGCATGACTGCTGGATCACATGGTAAGAATTTGTTTAGCTTTGTAAGAAACTGCCAAACTGTCTTCCAAAGTGGTTATAGCATTTTGCATTCCCATGAGCAATGAATGAGAGTTCCTCTTGCTCCACATCTTTGAAAGTATTTGGTGTTGTCAGTGTTTTGAATTTTAGCCATTCTAATAGTTGTATAGTGGTATCTCATTGTTGTTTTAATTTGCAATTCCTTAATGATATATGATATTGAACATCTTCTCAAATGCTTATTTGCCATCCGTATATCTTCTTTGATGAGGTGTCTTTTCGTATCTTTTGCTTACTTCTAATTAGGATGTTTGGTTTCTTATTCTTAAGTTTTAAGGATTCTTTGTATATTTTGTATACCAGATCTTCATCAGAAACGTGTTTTACAAAGATTTTCTTCCTGTCTGTGGCTTGTCTTTTCATTCTCTTAATAGTATCTTTTGCAATAACAAAAGTTTTTAATTTTTTTTTTTTTTTTTTGAGACAGAGTCTCACTCTGTTGCCCAGGCTAGAGTGCCATGGTGTCAGCCTAGCTCACAAAAACCTCAAACTCCTGGGCTCAAGCAATCCTCCTGCCTCAGCCTCCCAAGTAGCTGGGACTACAGGCATGTGCCACCATGCCCGGCTAATTTTTCTATATATATTTTTAGCTGTCCATATAATTTCTTTCTATTTTTAGTAGAGACGGGGTCTCGCTCTTGCTGAGGCTGGTCTCGAACTCCTGAGCTCAATCCGCCCGCCTCGGCCCCCTAGAGTGCTAGGATTACAGGTATGAGCCACTGCACCCAGCCTAAAAGTTTTTAATTTTAATAAAGTCCAATTTATCAATTTTTTTCTTTCATGGATCATGATTTTGGTGTTGTATCTAAAAACTCATTGCCATACTCACTGCATCTAAGTTTTCTCCTATGTTATCTTCTAAGCATTTTATACTTTTACATTTTACAAAGGTCTATGTATGATCCATTTTGAATTAATTTTAGTAAAAGGTGTGAGGTCCCTGTCTAAATTAATTTTTTTTTCTTGTGAATGTCCAGTTGTTCCAGCACCATTTGTTGAAAAGACTATCCTATTGTATTCCTTTTGCTTCTTTGTCAAAGATCAGTTACCTATATATTTGTATGGGTCATCTGGGCTCTATTCTGTTTCATTAAACTATTTGTCTATTCCTTTGCCAATACAACACTGTCTTGATTAATTTAGCTTTATAGTAAGTTTTGAAATTGGGTTGTATCTGTACTCTGTACTTAATATTCTATTGCCTATTCTGAGTCTTTTTTGCCTTTCCGTATAAACTTTAGATTCAGTTTGTCAATAACCACAAAATAATTTTCAGGAATTTTGATTGGGATTGCCTTGAATATATAGATCAAGTTGGGAGGAATAGACATCTTAACAATATTAAGTCTTCTTATCCATAAGCAAGGAATTTATTTTGATCTTTGATTTCTTTCACTAAAGCTTTGTGGTTTTCCTCAAATAGGTCTTGTACATACTTTTTTAGATTTATACCTAAGTATTTCAATTTTTTATTGCTGAATTAAATTGTGTTGTTTTCTTATTTTCATATTCCAATTGATAATTATTATTAATACTATAGAGGAAAGAGATTGACTTTTGTATATTAACCTTGTATTCTGCAATCTTGCTACAATTACTTATTAGTTCCATGAGTTTTTTTTTTTTTGTTAATTCTTTTCACAAAGTCACGTCATTTGTGAACAAAGGCAGTTTTATTTCTTCCTTCTTGATCTGTAAACTTTTATTTCTTTTCTTGTCTTAATATATTAGGTAGGACTTTGAGTATGATGTTGAATATGAGTGGTAAGAGAGGACATCCTTGTCTTGTTATTGATCTTGATAGAAAGTGTCCATTTTCTTACCATCAAGTGTGATTGTTAGCTGTAGGTTTTTTGTAGAAGTTCTTTATCAAGTTGAGGAAATACCCCTCTATTCCTAGTTTGTCAAGAGTTTTATCATGAATAGGTGTAGATTTTGTCAAATGTTTTTTCTGTATCTGTTGATATGCTCATGTGATTTTTCTTTTTAGCCTTTTAATGTGATGATTATAACCTTACATACCTAGAATATATCCCACTTGATCATAATGTATAATTCATTTTATATGTTGTTGGATCAGTTTGCTAATTTTTTGAGGATTTTTGCATCTGTGTTGATAAGAGAGATGGTTTTATAGTTTTTTTTTTTTTTTTTTTTGAGACAGAGTCTCACTTTGTTGCCCAGGCTAGAGTGAGTACCGTGGCGTCAGCCTAGCTCACAGCAACCTCAAACTCCTGAGCTCAAGCGATCCTCCTGTCTCAGCCTCCCGAGTAGCTGGGACTACAGGCATGCACCACCATGCCCGGCTAATTTTTTCTATATATATTTTTAGCTGTCCATATAATTTCTTTCTATTTTTAGTAGAGATGGGGTCTCGCTCTTGCTCAGGCTGGTCTCGAACTCCTGAGCTCAAACGATCCGCCCACCTCGGCCTCCCAGAGTGCTAGGATTACAGGCGTGAGCCACCACGCCCGGCCATATAGTTTTTAAAATAATATCCTTGTCTGGTTTTGGTAGGGTAATGCTTGTTGCATAGAATGAGTTAGGAGGCATTCTCTCTGTTTCTATTTTTTTTTTTTTTTTTTTTTTTTATGAGATTGTAGAGAATAGGTATCATTTCTTCTTTAAATGCTTAGGAGAATTCACCAGTGAATTTATATGGGCCTGGTGCTTTCTGTTTTGGAAAGGTATTGATTATTGATTTAATTTCTTTAACAGATATATTCAGAATTATTTCTCCTTGTTTCAGTTTTGATAGATTCTGTCTTTCTTCTAGGTTGTCAAATTTATGGGCATAGAGTTGTTAATAATATTCCTTTATTATCTTTTTAAAATCTATGGGATCAATAGTGATGGTCGCTCTTTCATTTCTGATATTAGTAGTTTGCATCTCTTCTCTCCTCTCACGCCCCCCCCCCCAACCAGCCCCATTAGTCTGACTAGGATTTACCAATTTAACTGTCTTTTTTAAAGAACCAGCTTTTTTTTTTTTAATTTTCTCTATCAAGTTTGTGTTTTAAATTTCTTTGATTTCTGCTCTAATCTTTATTTTCTTTTCTTCTGCTTATTTTGGGTTTAATTTGATCTCCTTTTCTTAGTTTTCTGAGGTGGAATTTAGATTACTGATTTTAGATCTTTCTCCTTTCTAATATATGCATTCAATACTATATGTTTTTGCTCAAAGCAGTGGCTTTTCTGCATCCCCCAAATTCTAATAAGCTGCGTTTTCATTTTCATTTACTTCAAAATATTTTTAAATTTCTCTTGAGACCTTTTTGTTGACCCATGTGTTATTAAGAAGTGTGTTGTTTAATCTCCACATATTTTGGGATTTTTAAGGTATCGTTCTATTATTGATTTCTAGTTTATTTCCATTGTAGTCTGAGAGCATACTTTGTGTGATTTCTATTCTTTTAAATTTGTTAGATGTGTTTCAAGCCTCAAAATGGGTCTATCTTGGTTAACATTCCATGTTAAGTTTGAGAAGAATGCATATTCTGCTGGTGTTCATTGAAATATTTTATAAATGTCAATTAAACTCAGTCAATTGATAATGCTATTCAATTTGACTGTGTCATTACTTACGTTCTGCCTGCTGGAACTGTCAATTACTGATAGAGAGGGGTTTAAATCTCCAACTCTGCACTTCTATAATTTTTGCCTCTTTTTTTTTTTCCACTCTCTGTTATTACACACATAGGCATTAGGATTGTTACGTCATCTTCTTGTATCAATCCCTTTATCATTATGTAATGGCCCCTTTTATCTTCAATAATTTTCTGTGCTCTGAAGTCTGCTTTGTCTGAAATTAATATAGCCCCAGCTTTCTTTTGATGAGTGTTAGCATGGCATATCTTTCTCCATTCCTTTACTTTTAATCTATTCATGTTTTTACATTTAAAGTGAATTTCTTATAGACACTGTTTAATTGGTTTTTTTAATCCATTCTGACCGTCTGTTTTTTAATTGATGTATTTAGACCATTCACATTTAAAGTAATTACTGAGATAGTTGGTTTAATATCTGCCATATTTGTAACTATTTTATATCTGTTATCCTTGTTCTTTGTTTTTTCTTTTGACTTTCATCATTCTGTTGCTTTCTCTGGTTTTAATTGAGCATTTTATATGAGTCCATTTTCTCTCTTAGCATAAAAATTAAACTTAAAAAAATGTTTAGTGGTTTCCCTAGAGTTTGCAATGTACATTTATAACTAATCCAAGTCCACTTTGAAATAATAATATACCACTTTGTGCTTAGGGCAGGTGTCTCATAACAAAATATTTCCAATCGCTGCCACTCATCCTTTACAACATTGCTGTCATTAATTAACTTTTACATAAGATATAATCACAAAATAAATTTTTGCCGTTATTATTTCAGACATCTGAAATTATCTGTTAGACCAATTAGAAAAAGAAAAAGAATATATGTTATTTTACCTCTATTTATTCCTTCTATAACACTCTTCCTTTCTTTATGTAGATCCAAGTTTCTGACTTGCATAATTTCCCTTCTCTCTAAAGAACTTCTTTTAACATTTCTTGCAAGGTAGTCTATTGGCAACAAATTCCCTCAAATTTTGTTTGTCTGAGAATCTTTATTTCTCCTTCATTTTTGAGAGATAATTTCACTAGATAAAGAATTCCACGTTGGCGTTTTTTTCTTTCAATATTGTAAATATCTCACTTCACTCTTAATTGCATGTCCTCTGAAGAGCAGTCAGGTGTAATTCTTATCATTGCTCCTGTGTAAGTAAGTTCCTCTTCCCCTGGCTTCTTTCAATATTTTCTTTTTGCCTCGAATTTTGGAAGTTTCAATATGAAGATTCAGTATGTAGATTTTTTTTGGTATTTATCCTGATTGGTATTCTCTGAACTTCCTGGATCTGTGGTTTGGTATCTCATTACTTTTGGAAATTTTTCAGCTATTATTACTTCTAATATTTCTTCTGCTTTTTCTCTTTCTTTGATTTTTTTTTTTTTTGGTGTTTCTATTACACATATTACACCTTTTGCAATTTTCCCACAGTTATTAAATATTCTGTTCTGTTTTTTTTATTTCATTCTTTTTTTCTCTTTGGTTTTTAGTTTGGGAAGTTTCTATTGACATGTCTTTCTGCTCACTGATTCCTTCCTCAGCTATGTCCATACTCCCAATAAGCCCAACAAATGTATACATCATTTCTGCTATAGTACTTTTGATTTTTAGCATTTCCTTTTCCTTCTTAATTTCCACTTTTTTGCTTATACTACTTACCCATCTGTTCATGCATGTTGTCTAATTTTTCCATTAGAGCTCTTAGCATATTAATCATAATTTATTTTAAATTTCTGGTTTCATAATTCTAAAATCTCTGCCATATCTGAATACGTGAGTTTGGTTCTAATGCTTGCTTTATTCCTTCAAACTGTTTTGTTTTGTTTTGATTTTGAGCATGCTTTGTAATTGTTTTTTAGAAGTCAAAAATGATGTATCAGATAAAAGGAACCAAGGGAAGTGGGCCTAAACGTGTGGTTTTGTGTTTATCTGTTTGTGAGGCTGCTTTTACTGCTTGCTGTAGCTGTAGGTGTCAGAAGCTAAAATTTTCTATGGTGTCTTTGTTTCTATCCCCTCACCTTTTGTCTTTGGATTTTTCTAGAGACTTCTTCTTAAACAGGATCTTAACCTTGTAGTCCTTTTAGCTATGATCAGCTGTTATTATTATATTAAGAGCCTGGCCCATGTGGCAGTAAGGTGGAGGGGAGGCATTCTATAGTCCTAGGATTAGGTCTTAGTCTTTAAGTGAGCCTGTGCCTCTGGACTGTGACCTTCACAATTGCTTCTTAGCTTCCCTACCCATCCTCTTAGGTTAGACAGGACAGCTAGAAGGGTCTGGAGTTGGGTATTTCCTTTCTCCCAAGGTTGAGTGAGGCTCTGGTAAAATAGTTTCTTTTAAGGGAAGTCCTTTGCTCTGGGTGTATTTCAAAATGGTTACTATTCCCTTCCCTTGCCAAAAAACATGAAGGGATTTTCCCCTGATCTTCACCACTTCACCCTTAGAACCTATTAGGGTTCCTGGAGGTAAAACTTATGAAAATATGGGGTCAGGCTAAAACTGAGTCTTATAGAGTTTTTAACTCTCAATCTGGTTCCCACTGAGCCTTCAGCAAATCACCAATTACATTTTAATTTTTTCTATCAGTACTGCCTCCAGTGGCAGGATTTTTCTTCTGGGCTTCTGCTCCTGGTGAGCTGTGATTCTTGATATTTTGCCTTTCTCCAGCTTTTGGAGCTCTGTGATCTCAATTCTCTGATGGATCTAAGAAGAGTTGTTGATTTGTAGTTGGTTCAGCTTTTTTTTTGTTGTGAGGATGGCAGTGATGACTTCTAAGCTCTTGACATGTCAGACCAGAAACCAGAAGTGGTCCTCAAACTTTAATGTGTGTGAGAATCATTAGAGTTTGGAAAACACTGACAGAAAGAGTATCTCCAGTGAAATGCTATTGTGGCTTCTTGCTGGTAATGCTGTTGTTGAACTGCCTTAAGTTTGTTTCAGTTGACCCCCATTGTACCTATACTGTAGCAATTTTCACCGTGTATTTTAATATTTTCATGCAAGTTGAAGGCAGGATCTAAGATTTTTTTTTCCCTCCTCATGCCAGTGTATAACATAGTAATGGGCACAAAATAAATTCAATAAATGTTAATTGAATGAACAAATAAAGTAATTAGGGTCCACTTTCCTTTAGGCATTACATTGCTGGTAGAAAGTTTCTTCCAAGCATATAAAAACCTAATCACAGAGGATTGGCTATTCAAAGAAAAAATCCATTTCTTAAAATATACTGAACTTCTTGAACAACTGAAAGAAATAAGTGTCAAAGTCCTAAATTAGCTTCAAATTGTCTCAACAGTAAACCTATGCCTCCTATTGGGATGTCTGATGGTGAGGTGACAGTAACAACTCATTTGAGGAAATGAAAAAATGTGTTTTTAAAAACTGGCTCACAGAGAAAACTAAAGTTTGGAGTAATTTAATTTATCATTATAAAGCAGGTCTTTTGAGAGCATTGTTTTTTCTGGACTCTTTTCTATAAAACCCAGTTTGGTTTCATACTTCTTTTCTCTATAGACTCATTCTCCATAAATCTAGGGTTTTGGGGGGGATCAACTATTCAAATCCACATGTGTAAGTCTGAAACTAGTTGAAACAGTTTACTTATAAGACGAATATGTAAATTATCAATAGGGAGAGAGGCTGCTCCCCACTAAAATTTGTTGCTGCATTTTGAAAAAGCAACAACTGTTGTGCTACGAGACTCTAAAACAGTGTTTTCCAATTGCCACTAGATCTTTAGAACAAAAAATGACTTCCTTTAAAATAGGGTTCTCAGTCAAATTAGTGTTGGAAACTTTTATGCCATAGCTCACTCCTGTTATAGAGATTATGATGAACATATTATAACATATTAAAGTCTTTAACAATCTGCAATAAAAGAAACACCCAGATTTTAATTAATTTGGCTATAGAACTGTTCCTTGACTTATTTTCGTCTGACTTCTATTACCATCGCCTAAAACACATTTTGGGACATAATTTATTAACTTTTTTTTCCAAGAAACTAATTTTGGAATAAATGTTTTGGAAATACAGGGAGGGCAGAGCTAAACTAATGAGTAACTTTATGCTTGCTTCTTTTTTTGTGCTATATGACAGATTCTGGGGGAGGAGAGTATAATAGAGACACAAGCAATTTCTAATGGGTAATATAGAGGCCCCAATTCTCCTTTTGCTGATGGATTTTTAATTATATCTGGTGTCTACAATGACCCAAATATAAGAAATTAAGCGAATGTTGTAGAACTATGGTGGCAAAAGTAAAAATTAATAGATACCACTTGCTAGGTTTGGATTTGTACACTGATTCACATTCACCTTGAATAGCATATATTTTCTATATTATATATTATCTTATGTCTATACTTTTGCTTCTTTTGACCTAAGAATTATAGAGGAAAGGATTTCATTTCATATTTGTTTTTCATAGTCCCTGAGAGGTTAGTGTATGTAATTTGATGATAATATCAGCCTCCAGTAAAATGTAGTCAGCATATTATTTAAGCACAATTGTAGCAAATAAAATTCAACCATAATACTTTGCCATCTGTAAAAGGATTGTGCTATGACTTGTTAAAATGAAAATCTCTTTTCATGTTAATATATCAGTCATTCTGAAACAGTTATTTTTCAAAATGATGCCTTTAGAGAAGCAATAACAGATTTAACATACACAGCCCAAAGAAATGGAAGACACATTTAGCGTACCTCATAAAAGACAAGTCACATTTCATAGTGTTTTATGAGATAGACAACTGATTTTAAGATGTTAATCAGTGTGGAGCACATTAAAATCACAAGACTGTCTCCTATAAGAATAAATTATATCACTGAGTTTTAAAGAGATTTCAACTGGAACAGGTAGAGTGGCTAATGCATTAAACATGTATTGACTAATATATGAAATAGTAAGACATTTGAAATTGGATTATTTATCTTGGTTTACATAGTCCTTGATGGCTTGGATATGTTACAGATTCCTCAAATAACCAATAAAAGTTGGAATTATTTTCCATAAGAATTAAAAGTAGTATTTTGGTGCCCATACTATGAACTAGTATAATTCTTCAGAGAAAGAACTACCAAAAATGCAAATAAAAATCAAGGTGAGTCAGTAGTATGGACCAAATGATTGGACTAAATGAACTCTCAGTTCCCTTAAAACCTTAAAGTATTAACTGTTGTATAGTGTAATGTAAAGCACATGAGTTGTAGATTAGATCGTATTTGAATCTTGCTTCTGGCACTTCTTAGTTGTATGATTAGAATTTATTTAATTTCTCTGAGTCTCAGTTTTGTAATCAACAAGATGGGATTAAAGATAAAATACTTCTCTTGAAAAGCTATTGAATGAATATATAGTGGCTTGAAAACATTTAAAAGCTTCCAGTGAGAAAAACATCAAATGAAATGGTCTCATCTGAAGGATTATAAATCAGAATAGCATCAGACTTCTCAATAGTAACACTGGAAGCTAAAAGATAGTGGAATAAGCCTTCAGAATACTGAGTGAAAATTATTTTCAATCAAGAATTCTGTACTTGACCAATCTCTCAATCAAGTATGAGTGTATAATAAAGATACTTTGGATAGGCAAGACATAAAAATTTCAATGCACTTTTCTCAGGATGCATCTTGAGTATATTTTCCATAAAACAGGAGAGTAAACCAAGAAAGAAAAGATTAGAATCAGCAAATCTCCTGTTAACCAGGTACACAAGAGAAGAATGTACAATCCAGATATACATTTTATTAATTTTCAACGAGAAATATAATGGTCAAATGCCCTAGAACAATGTTTATTATCTTGCCATTGCACTCTTTTCCTAGTGAAAAATTGACATAAAAGACAAGGTTATAACCATAAAGTTGTTGCTTTGAAATATGAATTGACATGAAGGGAGATAGTCTATGAGGGCAATACACCCATATCCACTGTCAGCTACCCCCATCCCACCCAAAATAGTGGGGAAAATATGTTAGCATTCTTACTTGATGTATTGTTCTACACTTAATTGTCACCTTCTGTGTTAAGTTATTCTTTCCATTAACTGGATTAAACTGATGGATTAACCTTTATTGGAGAGTTTCCAAAATTACTTCAGTCACCTATTTACAAACCATCTTTCTAGAGTGGATTACTTCTCTACTTCAGTGATTATGCATGAATCTTACTTCTTTCTTTCATTGAAAGAAGATAACTTTCTAACTTCTGGGGGCATCTCATTGTAGCTCCTTATGTACTGAAAAGATATGTACCCTGACAAACTAAATTAACAAGAACTCTCAAATAGAGTCATCACAAACCAAATTTGTAATTAAGAATTTGTTCAAAACACCTTATTCTGAGCATATTTCATTGCAAGGAACAGAAGTTAGCTCAAGTAAAGGGTGATAAATTATAGTGATAGATCTTGTGGTATCCAAACAAATGCTACAGAACCAAGTCTTTGAATGAATGAGACCTTTGGGGACCTCAGCAGCAAGACATTTTGGATCATTATGATAGCATTCCACCATTATTTGGACCTAGCTACATAATTCTAGTGTTTCGTTATTAATATGACTCAGTTACACTACATGAGACTATTACTTTTCTGTTTCCCAGTTTCTTTGATTTTAGAGCATGTATTTTCTGAGATCAAAATACATGTATATATATCCTCCACCTTGATCAGTCATAACCACTAATGCAATCACACCACACATGCATACATACACATACACATGTACATATTTCTGCACACACATCAATCATTCAAACCCAGTCCCAAAACTAGCAAAGAAAAGCAGAAGTAAAAAAATTTGGTGTAATTTCAGACCCAAAAACAATTTTTAATAGTAATTTTTTTTTTTTAGTGTCAAGCTAGAAACATTATGTCAAAGTACCAGGTCAATCCAAGGTTCCTATGTTGGATTGTTAAATTTGATCTATGCTATAACCACTGATGCTTCCATTAATCCCCGTCACCTTGACCCTTTGAATCATTAGTCACAGTGGGAACCCTGGTGTAGTGTGAGTGAATCAATGAAAATCCACCCCTATTACTGGAATACTATCTTAAATTGCATGCCCTGTAGTGTGCAAGGGTTAACAACTTGATATATAATGGGTTAATTACAAACACCATTAAAACCAAGATCAGAGCTGGTATTAAAACAAGCTAACAGACAATCTAAAAATGAGGAAAGATTAGAAAGCAGAGCAGCTGGAAGGGAAATGCTAGTGTGTGGGGGGAAAGGTAGAAAGTCAGTGCCCAGAGAGAGAATGGAGGGCAGAGGAAAGTAAAGAGATAGAAAAATGAAATATTGTAGATACACTGCCTTTTGAAAAGTCAAGCTATCTTCATATGAACCATAGCATCATAGGCCCTGTTTAAAAACACAGTGACCTGGGAATCATTTCTGAGGACTCCATTCTCTGTTCCTCACTCTTGTATATAAGCATCTTTAAACAAGGGGATCACATAGCTACACTGAATTACATGAGACTTGTTTCAAATGAGAGACTAATATTTTCAAACTTAATTATAATAGGTAGAGTTTCTTGATTTGGTATCCATGGTCTCCCACATGACCCATGGTTAGAATTCAAGGTGTTACCTGAAATACTGAAGGAGCTCTGTGCAGCAACCACTTATCAATTGGCACAGAAATATTTCTGTGGTTTAATAACCAGCATGTAAAAATGAACCAGGTAGGCCAAAAACAAAGAAACAAAAACCCCAGCATGGCTATGTGGCTATAACTTTGCCTGCTGGCTGAATATAAACCTTGCTTATACACATATATTTTAATGTATATAAGTGTATCATTTGTAACTACTAGCCCAATGGAAATTTATATTTTATACTTAAGGTAAATAATGTCAAATTGCCCTTCATAAAAATGGACTAATTTATTCTATTAACAAATCTTCAGTAATATCATTTTTTCCTTTTTGCCTGCATGTATACATTTTAATACTTAATATTATCAAATTTTAATCTTTTCTTCTTATATGTTTTTAGAAATGTGGATTGCTCTATTTTTCACTTGTAAAATTATGAGTGAGATTGAGTGTCTTCTCATAGGTTTAGATGATCAGTGTTTCTTTTTCTGAGCCCACTCACTTTGAGTACTTTGTACATTTTGCTATTAAGTTTTCATTTGTTTTTTATGGATCTTTAAGAGTTTTAAAAATATGTATTAAACAAATTAGTCTTTTGTCCACCATATTTTTCATCTTCATTTTTCAAGTTTGTATCTTTTGGCTTTACTGTTGTTTTAAATATACAGGAAACTTTCATTTCTATGTAGTCAAAATTATCAGCCTTTTCCTTTTTGAATTCTAGGTCTCCTGTCACTTTTTAAAAGCCTTTTCTAGTCCGAGTTTATTAAAAACAGTCATCTAAGTTCTTTTTTAAGCATTCATTTATGGTTTTAGTTTAAATTTTTTTAATCCATCTGGAATTTATTTTAGTATAATGGGTGAGGTAGGAATCTAGCATAATTATTTTCCAAATGACTGGCCAGTTGTCTTAACACTATTTATTGATTAATCAGTTTTTCCTCTACAGAATATACTAAATTCTTAAATTCGCATCCATTATTATATCTTCTTATATGTTCCATTGACCTTTTTTCTTGTTCCAGTATCATACTATTTTAATTACCATAACTTTATAATATGTTTTAATATTTAGCAGGACTGTCAAATTTATTGCTCTTTTGTTTTAGATTCTCCTCAATAATCTGATGCATCAAAAAATCTGCCACATAAAATTTTGAATTTTTTTCACATTTCAAAAAATTAGTTTTCTAGTTGGGATCAGCATAAACTCATAGATTAAATTAGAGATAATTAATATCATTAAAAAGTTGATTCTTTCTAGAAAAGAAAATATCTTCCAATATAATGGAAGTATATAAACTCAGTAGAGTTTTAATGTTGTCTTTGCTCTTTTAAAAAAAGTTTATCCCTAGATTTTTGATTGTTGATTTCTATTGTGAATTGGATCTTTTCTTTCTGTACAATTTCAAGCCAATTTTTTAGTATATACAGAAAAGTTATTGATTGTTTTATTTTTTTATCTAGTATGCTAACTGAATTCTAATTGTTTCCCATTGTTTTAACTTGTTTCTCTTGGGTCTTCTAAGTAAATAACCACACCACTTGCAAATACTGCCTCCTCTTTTACACTATTTGTATCTTTTACTTAATTCTCTTGTCTAATTGCATTTTCCAAAATAGGAAAAATATCAAAGTATTAGGAAAAAGATGGGGAATTTCTCTAGGGACAAAACCATATTAAGAATCTTAGATAAAAATAAAATGCTAAGAATAACTCTTCTTGTCCAGGGAAGCTAATTTTTTATATAGTCTTCATTGTATGAATCATTCTAGGTCATATTTTCAAGCTCAGCACAAATCCTCTACCCATAATTGCTCTAATAATTTTAAAATAACAATTGATAGCTGTGGACAGCTACAAATAACCAAAATGGAAGGCATTCACACCCTGCTTTCAAAATGCACTTGTTTAGTTTTATTTTGCCAATAACTTAAACCATATGGAAAGGGCAAATTCTCCCTCACAATACATAGTACAAGTGGCATGCAGTAAATGATAGCATTTGACAAGTTGTTATCAGTTTATTTATTTTCAGAGACAGAAAAGCCAATTGATATAATCAGTTTAAAGTGAAAAAAAAAAATGTACCTTCCCAATCCAAGGTTTTTGTTTTTTTATTCTGTGTTAAATCATGTTTGTACAACAGTAGTTTTGCTGCACAGGTTGCTGTGTATCCATTTCTACTCCCTTTGCTCCTGTTCCAGAAGCTGAAGGGTCAATAATATAACGGTGCCTATTAAATACCATTTAGTAATGAGGTTGGTAACTTTTAGAAGATCTAAGTTGAAGACATTAATGGATTTCCAGATATTCTGATGCCCTTGAATAGCAACTTGTTAGGGACAGGTGCAGGTTGGCAGCATTAACCACAGGAAAAGAGGAGGGGGCAAAGGTGAGGAGGGCAATGAGCATTTAGAACCTAACCCTCAGCAACGGTAGGAACTTACAGTTAGGGACTTTTACCCATGCAGAGAAACTAGGAACTCATGTCTAAAGGTGACTTTTTTTCCATTAACAAACATTAGTACAGTAAAAATCACACCCATCAGCGCCATGGCAGTTTACAATTGTCATGGCAACCCCTGGAAGTTACTCTATAAGGATAAAAATGGGGAGGGCCCTTAGCTCTAAGAATTTTCCACCCTTTTCCCAGGACTGTAATGAATACTCCACCCACCATTTAGCATATCATAAGGTATAGACAGAAAAGTAGAAATGTGATAATACCTCAGTGTCTTCTCCACTCGTGGAGACAGACCTATTTCCCCTCAGGAACTGTACTTTCGCTTTCTATTCTACACTGAAAAGCCTGCAATAAAAGCGGCTTGTGTGGAAAAGATAGTGTCTATCATCAATCCCTCTTACCTGCCTGGCTTGTGATTCTTATGATCCAAGAGCCAAAGAACCAGGAAAATACCCCTCTAAAAAATCAACCCTAACAAATTTGCAAAACTGAAGACTGAGCTTCATAGCACCTGAAACCACCAACTCAGTCTCCTCAGCTGAGATGCCGCAGGGACAGAACAAGAGGAGGAGTAATGCCAGAAGTTGGTTATTTAAACCTGGACCTCCTTCTCTAACAGTGATTGGGGGCGGGGAGTGACAGTAACTAAAGACACCCAGATTTAGACTGTGAACATTTATTTACATGGGATAAAAAGTAACCCCTCTGGTATGCTTATGTGTATCTTGCATATTGAACACTTGGGCCTGGAGTTTGAGCAGAGAGAGATGAGAAGATGAAAGTGATGCCTGTTAGAGGTTGAATGAAGCCAAGATTATGATATCTTGGAGAAGAATAGGGAATTCTGCAGCTGGTTAATTCTACCACCTTTCCAGGTGAGCACAAGTGGCTCTTATGTATACTCATTGTGAAGCTGTATTTTCCCACTTTGAGGGAAGAATTAAGCTAATGATTTGTTTATATTTACTATTTTATTTTCATCTCTATTGAAGATTTGGTCTTTCTCCTTGAGGTTGCTCTTCTAAGTTAGTTAAAAATATATAAAATGACTAAATTTAGTGAAACTGTGAATGATCAAGATCTAGGTTTAGGGGATCTTATAGCCAAGTACACAGAGAAAGCTTTTCATAAGAACAAGTGGCATAAGAAGAGAAAAGGGACAGAGGTGAATAAGGACAAAGTTATAGTTTATATTTTGAGTGTTGAAAAATAAAGATAAGGTAAGATAAGCAATAATGTAGGCTGAGATGATGCTTCATAAGCTGTTATATATGCTGTATTTGGTTACAGTTGATTGCCAAGTTCTAAAATATTGGAAATAGAAAGAGCCTGCAAGACAGTGATTTTCAATTTGTTAAGTTGACCAAGCAGCCATAACTCTGGCTACTCTGTCTCTCTACTCCAAAACAGTTACACATTTATGTCATTATATGACCAGAAACAATTTTATTATCATAAACTGAAATTGTGTTAGAGGCATGAGGGTTTCTGAATCTTAAAAAGAAGAGCATATAAAATATATCAGAAAATTATACATTTAGGAGGATAGATATCACCTATTTTAGTTACCTACTTACCCAATTTAAAATGAAGATGGGCCTTACTAGTTGAGTAATAATTCTGAATTTAATAATTTTATATCAAATTATTTTGACATCCTGCTAGAAGATAAGGAAAAGCAGGCACCAAAATCTCAAGAAAGAAAGAGTTCTAGAAAAACTTGAAAACCTTGAGAAACTCCATTCATTAAATTAAATTCAATGGGATTTGAATAAGAGAAGAAAAGCTGAGCTAGAAAGGGTCTTTATTCATCTGTATTCTTTAGATATCCCAGTAACTATTCTGTGTGTTTAGGGTCAATATTTTTCCAGGAGCAAAATATCAAAGTAGAAATAAAATGCCTCTATAATTTCTTAGGCAACTTAGAAATTGTATTCTAGTTATGTTGATGAAAATCACTCCCATGTTCTTAGTACTGAGAAACTGTTCATTCTTTAGTGAATTAATCAGGACTATTTCAGTAGTAAGAGACAGAAACGCAATTCAATTGATTTGGAGGAAATAAATGATAATTTATTGATGCATGTAGTTAGGAAGGACACAAAGGTAAGTTATGAAATCAAGGAAGAACTGAGCTGGAGTTGAGACTTATTGCCACCAGAATTCTGTTCATCTCTCTACTTGTTTGTGCTTAATTGATTTTTTTTTTTTCACTTCCCACAGAGTCTCCATTCTGGTTTGTTTTGTAACAAAGCAAATGGACCATAAGGAGTAGAGAAGGAGAGCCAATGATTAAGTTGCCCCTTCTCTCCCCCATCCACCAAGGTGCACATCTTCAGTACAAGCAGTTTAGGTGCTAAGGATTAATCTTCTAAGTCTGGAGAGTTACAGCAGTTACTCAACCAGACGACTTGTGTAAATGGCACCAGCATGGAACAAGCCTCTATCATATTTCTCAATTTTTGAGGTTTCTTTGAGGTATTGAGAAAAAAATCTCCTTTAGTGGATCTAGACCAATTGGCAATCTCAAAGACCAATCTTTCAGGTAAAAATGGATGATTAAACATATACATATCCAATTTTAGTCCCTGACCCCCAAGCCCCATTTAAAAAAAAAAATCACAAAAGGGATTTTTGAAAAAGAAAAGAAACCAAAAAGATTGGAGAAAAAACAGAAGAGGAAAAAATAGCATAAAATTTTGGGAGCTGGTAAGCAGATGAAAAGTGGTACTGATTTAGCAAAACTAAGAAAGCTAAATCTCAAGCTGGCAGTGAAATCAGTAAGGAATGAATACAGTTTATTTTAAACAATCCTGTAAAAATGTAGGAATTAGTTGCACACAGTGCTCTTGGAAGTGGGGATGAAAGGAACAACTAAAATAAAGAGAATTGGTAAAAAGGTATTTAAAAAGCAATTATAGGCCAGGCTGGTGGCTCATGCCTGTAATCCTAGCACCCTGAGAGGCCAAGGGGGGAGGATCACTTGAGGTCAGGAGTTCAAGACAAGCCTCAGCAAGAGTGAGACCCCGCATCTCTACTAAAAATAGAAAAAAAAAATAGCCAGGCGTAGTGACGCAGGCCTGCAGTCCCAGCTACTCAGGAGGCTGACGCAGGAGGATTTCTTGAACCCAGGAGTTTGAGGTTGCTGTGAGCTAGGCTGATGCCACGGCACTCACTCTAGCCTGGGCAACAGAGTGAGACTCTGTCTCAAAAATAAATAAATAAATAAATAGCAATTAGATCCCCAGATCTACCCATCCTTTCTATGCAGCTGTCAGCTTACTCCTGCCTCCAACAGAAGATTGGAAGTTTATTGCTTTTAGAGGATAATACAACAAAGCCCTGGACTGGCAGACTTTAGACATTTGTCAAGTTTCCTTACTGAAAACAGGATTATGAGATGTCTAGTTGTTTTTCTTCACTTGGTTCCCAGAACCGTGGAAGCCAGGCTTTTTCTTCCGGGAAGGACACTGGAGAAGTATCCTCAGGGAAAATGATGGTCTCCAAAGAATATATGTAAAGATTCTGAAATTGGGAGCTCATCGACAAAGTGTCCTAGCCAAATTATCCTACTGTGATGCCCACGGTCAATAATTATTCCTCATGCTCAGATCTTTCAATCCAGTCTTTTGTCCTCTATCCTTAAATATTAGCAGATAATCAGGTTTACTGGACATTTGAAGAAAGACTTTAACATGGAATATAAAGAAAAAAAGAAAAAGAAGGAAAATCAACATGTTGGAGGAAATAGAGGCTATACTATGAGAAGAAAACTTGACAATCATTAATATGTCAGGGAGTGTGATGATAGCACAAACCTGAGACAAGCAAGCACCTTGGAAATTAAAAAATGAAAACAGATTAAAAAAAAATAGCAGATAGGTTGGAAGATACAGTTGAGAAAATCTCCCAGAGAGTGGAGCAAAAAGATAAAGAGTTAGCAGGTAGGGGAGAAAAAGTATAAACATTAGATCAAGAGTCCAGGAAATCAAAAACAATTATATGTACTATATGCCAGTCAGGCTTTACATACACTAAATCATTTAATCCTCACAAAAGCCTATGATGTAGGCACTTTTATTATTTCCATTATCCTAATAGGAAAACTGAGTCACAAAAAAATTAAGTCACATAGTTCCTAAGTAGAAAATCCAGGTTTCAAACCCAAGCAATCTGACTCCAGAGCCTGAAGATTTTACCACTTAGCCTTTCCAGGGTTCAAGAAGAGAGAGCAGGGAAAACAGAGGGGAAGAATATGTGCTTTCCTAGATAAAAAGTCCTTATAAAGCACCCAGCACAACAAATGAAAAGAGACCCACATCAAGGCAGATCTCAATGAAATTCAGAAAACCAGAGATAAAGGGAAGATCCAACAAGCTCAGGACACAAAAGAACAGGTCACAAACAAAAGAGCAGGAATCAGAAAGGCTTGGGAATTCTCAGCATAAACACTGGGAGATAAATAGTGGAGCAATGCCTGCAAAATTCTGGGGCAAAATGACTTAAATGGACAATTCTGTCTGGATATAAACTATTAATACAGTGTGAAAATAGAATAAAGACATTTTTAGGCATGTTAGGTCTCAAAAAATTTTCTCCCACACATCATTATCTGAAAATTGTTGGAGGAGAACTACTCCACAAAAGTGAAGGAAGGAGAGACTTGGGAAGAAGGGAGAGACAAATGAAATCAGTCCCCATGGTATAAACATTTCAGATCAAAGCAGGTCAGAAGGCTCCACGAGTGATTTTTCCAAGAAAATGAAAGTAATAGAACCTGATTTATCTAAACTTTTAAAGGGAGATTCAGATAAGTGACAGGGAGCTTAAGGATTGAATTTGAATTCATGATAAGTATATTAAAAAATTTAAGTGAAGAAAAAATGATGGAATTATTAACTCCAGGGAAAATGTTAAGATTAGTAGTAAAGGCAAAGTAATCATAATCATTTCAATGGTACAGTTTTGAAGAGCCTTTAAAAAGTTTCAGTTACACTGATATGAACACTGAACAATGATTTAACTAAAATTTTGCCTTAACTATAATAGAAGGATAAGAAATGGGAACTAAGTGTATGTATAATGGGATGAGGTGAGGAAAGAGACGAACATGCTTAGGCCCAGTAGGAAGTCAGTAGATAATGCTAATACTGAAAAAAATAAAAATATCATCACAACCATGTGTTTTCAGAGATATAAAAGTAAAAATATTTTTTAAATTATAATTATTTTTCATAACATTTCTGTGATCTTTATAGAACAATTTAGCTCTTTAAATTATGTATATGGATAACTGATAAAAATAAAAACAAATTCCTTCTCTTTTGATTACTAAACATTTTCTTATGACTGAGATTGCCTAGAGTGTAAATTAAAGGCCTCTTACATTAAGCTCAATTAAGACCACTTACATGTAGTAATTCATATTTAGAACATATACGATTATTATGTATAAAATGTCTTTTAATTTTGCATATTGTGAAATCTCTTAAAACCATCAAAAAAACTCTTCAAAATCATCTCTTCCTCAATGTACTCCGTATCCTTATGAGCTATGCATTATCCTAAATTTAAAAGGAAATTTTAGAGAATGAGAGAAATTTTAAAAATTGCCCAAGATCTCTTAGGAATTTTGGGAGGGTAATAAGATCAGAACATACCATTCCAAATTCTTTGTCCTTATGCCACAAAATCATGTTGAATTTTCCCAAATATTTAAAAAAATAATAAACAAAAATTGAAATAATATGAGAATGCCAAAAAGAAAAAAAAGAAGCAACAATGTTGGCACTGTTGTAAACTGTGCATGTTTGACAAGGACTTATGAATTCCTGATAGATATAAAAGTAGAGAAGTCAATTTCCTCCAAGCTGTGACAATCATAAGTGAATAAACACTATTATGAATAAGTATAAAAAGCAGAAGGAGTGATAAGATCAAGTATATAATCTGTGGATAAATATGGTATGAGGCTAATTATAGTATATCTACGAAAGCAATGAAGTGGGGAGAAAGCTAAACACACATACACACACAAACACATACACACAACTTCATTTCAACTATTTTCTATCAGTGGGACTGATTATTTCTGGTTTTGATTGGACAGGATCTCAGTTCACTTCTTTTAGCTCAGAATATTATTTACATCTAGTTTATATGAAATCTTTTCTCTTTAACAAAATATTAAAAGGACAGAAACAAGTGAGTAGATATAAAGTTGGTCTCAGATTTCTCATCTATAGAATTAGGATAATAAAAGTACCCATCTTACAGAGTTGTTGTGAAGGTTAAGTGAAATAATGCATGGAAGCAATTGGCATAGTGCTTCCAGCCATTTAACCCGAATTTCAATGCTTCTGCATAGTTCTGTGTCCTGTTCTGCTATTTAGTCAAATAACTTACTGGACATATCAGTATTTTTAAGTGATGGCAAGGTCCCTAGGCATGGTCTAGAAAGAGAAAACTGAAAGGAAAAAAAACTGAAAAAATTGTTCTGCATAATATGTTAATGGGAAATTTCAATTGGTTGGGCATGGGAGTACAAACTGGGGGTTTGGAGGTCTTGGACAGGGAAGAGAAGAATGTAGTAGAAGAAGAAAAGACAGTGGGAAATACCCAGAGATAAAGAGACAGCTTAGTTTAAACAAGCTTCTAATGATTAATTTTACTTTTTCTTCTCCTATGTTGGGCATATTTCCCTCCCCAAATGTTTTGTTTAATAAAAAGTTGGCTACTCACCCAACAGTCTTTTGTTAGTGGAGCTTTGGGAAATTAACAGGGGTTAAGGATACAGACAAAGAAAGGTCACACAGGCAAGGCAGTGAATGGGGATTGGCACTGGGAGTGAGAGATGACTGGATCCTGAAGTTTCTCCCAGGCCCCCACCATCCTAAGAATTTCACCACCTGGGAAATTGTGGAGGGCTCTAAATTTCCCAGTGTATACAGAACAAGTAGCTATGCTTATTTTTTTGCTTACTACAGAAGGCTGGCAAATTTGGGCTTTGCAGGATTAACATCATTATCTCTTCTTTCCTTTAGCTAAAATAATTTAAAGCATAAATAGCTAGGACAGATGATAGCTAACCATAAGTGGTTCCCTAAACAATGACACATAATGAATACATTTTGATTGCATAAAGTGAATGAATAAAAAAAGTTTAGAGTGTTTAATGTTTTATAAAATTGTTTCACAAGCATTAGCTCACAACAATTGTCATGAAAACTCTAAGGCTATGGAACCCCTTTTTATTTTTAATGAGAAAAGTAGACTCAGTATGCTAAGGAACTTGTCCAAAGGACCACAGTGTTGTGTAGGCTTTCCACTACACAATAAATAAATCCAAACCTTGGTGGGGAGGAGAAAAGACAAATTGGGCCTACTTCAAATGTTGCCTATACCCCCTTCTAAATAGATAAATCAACTTAAAAACTTACTACACACCTAATATTATTTGCAGCTGCCATTTCAAAATATCAGAGAGTATGAATTTGGTTATCTAGGACCAGGATATTTTTTAAACTTTGCCAAAAATTAATGTGCATCCTAAAAGAGATTACCCTCCAGCATGGTTGTTTTATCAATATTTTTATGGGGAGACATTCCACATTCCCTTCCACTTTGGTTCTCTCCATCTGTTCCATTATAGTTTAATCAAAGAAAACTAATTATTTTAATAAGACCCAGTTCTAGAAAGAGGAAATCTTTAAGCCAAAGTGAAATAAAAGCCAGTCTGTAAATAAATTATCTTATTATCAAAGTACTGATGGAAATAAGGGGTCTAAATGCAAATAGGGCAGACATTTAATGCCACTTAAAAGCAAATGCTCTGGGGAAAGCCAAAAGAAATTGGACTTAGAAATTGAACTATTACAGAGAAGAGAAAACTACAGTTTATAAACTAAATGTTCATGATAGAAATATATTGGCTTATGCACTCAAAAGTCTACGCATGAATAAGTACCCAATATGTGGCTTTGTATCATATCTTTAAAACTGGGTTTTCTTATAATGACCCACTGGAAGCTCATAGGAAATCAGTTTTGGTACCAATTTCTACTTCCAAAGTATGCAATTTTCCCTCCCACTGGCAGTGATTGCGGCTTATATGGTTGGTGTTGAAAAAGCCAACTTTCCCTTGCTTTCTGGTTTCTATTCATGAACAAAATGAAAATCTATTGATCGAACACTGGCGATAGTAAATCTTAATGTTTTTCTGTTTTATCAGCCTTCCCATTAAATTGTATTTGAGATAATATGGTATCATTTTATGTTAAATTAATAACTATTTTCCTTACACATTGGATGTGTAAAGGTTCTCTGTACCTGTGCTTTACCAAGATTTAGTGTTACTGAATATAAGGCCCTGTTCTGCCAAATACACCACGCCAAAAAGTTATGTAACAATGGAGCCAAAAACCTGGATAATCACAGCAGCACGTTAGCAACACTGCTAACCTTTCTATACCTCAGCATCCGTGTTGATAAATGAAGATAATGATAGTGTATGCCTCATAATGACTGAATCAACACTTGTTATTAATATGTATTATTTCTGGTTTTCCTTTCAGCATAATATTTCATGCTGAATATATTAGTTAAAATGTTTTTAGATGTAAGTTTTAGGTGAAGTGAGAGTGATCTAAGCACATAGGAGTTTATTTTCTCACTTAAGAAAGCTGGAGATAGGCAGCTCCTTCAGAGGCTCAACCACGTCAGGGTGTGTGTTAGTCAGTGTTCCTGGAATTCTTTTGCTTTCTGTGTCTCCAGCCCGTATCCATGATCACAAGATGTCTACAGGATTACTTGAGAGTATTGAAAGTAGGAAGGAAAGGGGCAGGCAGGAAAGAGACTTTCTTTTCCAAAGGAGATGCTCCTTCTGTCTCATTTTCCTGAACTGGGTTGCGTGCTTACCTGTAGGTCAATAAAGAATAAGATTCCTATAACGGAGAGAGCCTAGTGAGAATTTACTCCCTGGGCCTGTGGTTGAAAGATTACTATATACCCAAAACTGTGGTGTTGAGGCAGAAAGTGGAATGGCATTGGCAAGGCAAACAACAGAGTGGCCGAGTGTTTCGTTCCAAGGCTCTCCTATGACCAAGCTTGACTGACAACACAGAGCTGAATTATTACTGGCCTGTTAGTTTTTATTATTTTAATATGTAGCAAAAGAAGACCAGGACTCATCATTTGTTTTTGGCTTTGAAACAGTAAAATAAAGACCATGTCTACGCAATTATATAAGGATATTTAGGGTGTGTAGCTAGGCCCTTTTGGGGAGGGGGGTTGTCATTTTACCTGAATTATTTGGGTAAATGTTTTCATTCCTAACTATATTCTATATGTTTATCTACAGTCTCTCAACATAAATAAAGACAGATTTGGTTGGTTATTTGATGAGCTTTTTAAAAACAGATTAGAAAAAAACTCTGTCTAGAATTAATTATATATATAACAATATTATGCAAGGTATCTTCCAACACTTTCATTTTTGAAGTTCTGTATACAGCTGATCTTCAAGAGAATTACTTGGCAGTAAATGTCAAATGTATAAAAATATAAGTAGAAATCATACATAAAACAACTAAACGGGAAACCATAGCCATCTGAAAATAATGCAATTATTTCATTTGGGCATTTGGTTTTTTAGTTTAAAAATTCAAAGAATTTGGTTACTTTACATTGTGAATAATAGCCAAATATGAAAGAAAATGTCATTCACAGAGTAAAAATTGTTTCTTAGATTGTCCTTAGGTTTTGTATTTATTTTATTTTTATTTTGTTTTCTACAAGGCAAGATTTTGACATCAGTACCATTCTTTATCCTTCACCCACTGTTGCCTTTGGTATAATACACACCAGAAGTCTTCCAATTTGTTGTGAGCGTCCCTTTACACCAATTGTTTTTAAGGTATCATAGTAACTGGTAGTTATACAAATATTCTTGAAAACATCATATGATCATTTATTCATTTTATCCTCTGTTGGCTGTTCCAATCCCATTTAGCTAACAATATTACAACATGCTACATACTGTACAAAACCATATGTTATATCCAAAAACACAAGAATGCTCTGATAGAGAATTTAAAAATATTTGCGATGTGTCAATCAATATAGAAATGAAATCAAATTCCTTTAAAAGGGACTAATTTTCTGGTCTGAAAGTTTAAGTTTGTAAATTAAGAATAATTCATTCCCATAAAAGGTTTCACAAATTATTTCTAACATAACATAAGGACTTTTCAGCACTTTTGAGGAGGTTTTAATAACTGCAGTTTCTGTTCAAAGAATATGTCGACCCAAAACTTTGATGAACTGGGTAAACTATAAGGAGGAGCTATGTAAGTCACTCAGATTAGATAATGTTAAGAAAATGTATAAACTCAACATCTAGGCAATGGTTTCTTTTTAGGAGATAGTTCCAAAACGCCTCCGCTAAAAATTAAACCAAAAGCCATGAATAAATAATCTTTAATCCAAGGCTTCATTTCTGATAAGGAGAGAGTAGAAAAATACATCATGGCCATCAGCTCTAAGAGGTGTGGTGACTGTATTCAGAGATTGTCATCTGTGGTCTCCTAGCTTTAATTGGCCTCCTGGGGCATGTAGAATGTTGTGTGTTTGTCACACTTGTAGAGATCTTGGCACAAACTACTTTCAGCTGTTTGGAACCTTAACATACAATAGAAAGGGCCTGCTGGGTCTGGCATTTGCTGACATAGCCTTGGAGTCAATGGAAAAGTCTGGCTTCTTTTTTGAGGTTCTCACAGGGAAAGATTTGCAGACTGTAAAGCATACAAGAAGCTAAGAATCACCCTTAGCATAGCCAAAGCTTTTCCCCGCAGGGACTCCAGGGAGTTTGGTTAGTACACTTTTTCTGCAGAGCCCTGGAATATTTTTACCTTCCCCACTTGAATAACATCCCCCACAACAAAAGATTTTACAATATTTTACCTAGATCTGCCACACAAAGATATTATGATAGAGGATCCCACAGCAGAGGTGGCAAGCTGGTAAACCTGTGGGCTGAATTCAGTGCACAGGCATTGCCTTTGTTTGTTTGTTTGTTTGGATCCTCCTAGTGTTTCCTTTTGCTTTGTTTAGTTAATTTGAATTAGTTGCCAGCTTTTGAAAGTCAGGACATTTCACATTTAAAAAAAATCCAGATTATTATTTCCCTGGCAACACAAAGTCTGAGTTTCTGCTTGGCAACAGATAACTAGGGCTGGGTAGCAGCTGCCCTCTTTGGAAGGGACATGAGTCTCAAGTGCCAGAGCCCAATTGGAAGGCCTCTTAGCTTTACATTCCCTGACTGTCTCTGCTAGACACTTGAATTAGCAATAAATATGCCTATGAAATATAAACAGAATGTGCTTTAAAATATAGATTTCAAACATAAAGAATAATAAAGAATATTACATACAACATAACCACCTCGTAGCTTGCTTAAATGACAGGTCCTTATTTTGCTTAAGAATTTTTTTTTAAAGAAGTAAAACATTACCTATAAATTGTAGCTTCCTGGTTATCCTTCTCAAATCTTTTTTTTTTTTTTTTTTTTTGAGACAGAGTCTCACTCTGTTGCCCAGGCTAGAGTGAGTGCCGTGGCGTTAGCCTAGCTCACAGCAACCTCAAACTCCTGAGCTCAAGCGATCCTCCTGTCTCAGCCTCCCGAGTAGCTGGGACTACAGGCATGCGCCACCATGCCCGGCTAATTTTTTCTATATATATTTTTAGCTGTCCATATAATTTCTTTCTATTTTTAGTAGAGGTGGGGTCTCGCTCTTGCTCAGGCTGGTCTCGAACTCCTGAGCTCAAACGATCCGCCCACCTCGGCCTCCCAGAGTGCTAGGATTATAGGCGTGAGCCACCGCGCCTGGCCCTTCTCAAATCTTAATCATCTTTCTCCAACTATATAGATGACCACCATTCTGATTTTGGTGGTCATGCAAGCTTTTTTATTTAACAAATTTTCTTACTGCTACTTTTGTCCCCATATAAATGACTTTTTAAAAATGTAAATAAGATCACATTGCTTGTCTAAAATTCTTCAATGACATTCTGCTGCCTTTTATAATAAAATCTGAACCCTTCTAATGCATAATCTCTAATTCCAGTTCTTACTACTCTCCCCTTAAGGTTTATGAAGGTTGGAGCTTTTACCTATGTTAAGAACCTTCCCTGACCACTGTATCTAAAATATTTAATAGTTCCTCCATTCTGTCCTTCCCTCCTATTTCCTTTAAAATATCACCCTGTTCATTTTTCATTGGAGTATTATTCACACATCATACTCTGAGATTATATTATTTGCATTTTTGTTCATTGTCTGTTTCTTCCACTAGAATATAAGCTCCATGAAGGCAGGTGCTTCTCTGTCTTGTCCATGCTAGTATCCCCAGCACTTAGACTTGTGCCTGGCACATAGTTGGTGTTATTAAATACTTTTTGAGTGAATAAATGAAAAACAGTTCTTCTTTCTCCTACCACATAATTATCCTATACATAAGCTCTGCATTCTCTGACTCTACCTTGTCTCCAAGGAAGAAAATTATTATCAGAATGAAATCCAAACTTTTCTAGACAGATATTTAAAATATGTATAATTCCTCCCAAATTTTAGGAAGATAAGCAAATACCTTCCCAATGAATAGGCAACCCCTTCTGGGTGAGCTGGTCCACAGGTTCTAGTTTAACCTAGGTTCTTTGGGGGGTAACATAGGTTCTTGGCAGCAGAACTATGCCCCTCACAGTGGTGCTACTCCTATTCCACAGGTCCAGGCTCTTTCTTGGAGATGGACAATTGTGGGGGATGGAGGCCTAGTAGGTAAATCTCAGGACTCCTTGTTTCACCTCTTCTCATCCTCTTCCTCCGAGTGGCCTTTCCAAGAACCTCCTCCACCCTCTATAGGCTTTCTCCCACAGATATTCAAGTTTATTCTCTTCTATAAATAATGGTCCTCAAAAAGACAGTAAGTTTAGCATCCCAGCCCCTTGCAACCTAAAACTTGTACACTCTACCTACAGATCCCAGATAGTCTACTCCTTAAAAACATGGTGATATTCGCTCCCCCTGAGGAGACTTTTCGTATCCTGCTCCAAATGCACACTTGCTTCTACAATGCAAGAGGTTGAAGCAAATTACACTGAGACCCCTACTATGCTAGCTGGCATGGCTGGAGAAGCCAGAATTGGGGTAAAGGCTGGAATTGGGTAAACTAACTCCACAGCTAGGTCTGAAAGGCCAAAAGACACGATTACGTCTGCTGTGGTCCAGTCATTCTGTCCTACGTTACAACTCTAGAAATGGGGTGGAGGAGGGGTTCCAGGAAACAATTGATATTTAAAATCAGGAAAGTGTTTATATTGCATTTAGTCATGTAAATGTTATCAAATAATTTTTCTGAGAGAACAGGTTAATAGTTGAGAAGCCATCGTCTACCATCCACATCCAACCAGTTCAGCAAGTCAGCCTCGATCCTTTCCTCGGCCAAATGCCCCTCATTCAGTCTGTAAGCTCAGCCTTGTCATTTCAGTTTTTAAGAGGTCCAGAGATAGATAAGTCCAAGGTTATAAATTCAGCAGCTCAAAAAACTGATGAAGGATTTGGGTTTTTTCCTTCTTTCCCCTCTGTCATCCTCAATATGCTGTCTATTATCTGTAGGCCTTTCTATCATGGTTGCTAGATGGCTGCCAAGCTCTAAGCATCACACTCTCACAAATCCACATCAAGCAGCAGAAAAGAAATGAATCCCTGCCTCTGTCTCATTTTAAAATTGAGAAAAAAAATTCCAGAAGGCTCCCAGCAAGCACCCCATTAAATTTTGTTAGCCAGTATTTCATGCTTAAAACTATCACTGACAAGAGAAATGGAATATTCATGACTGTTTTACACTAATCAACATTCGCTCTCAGGGGCCAGAGAGGGGCCCATTGGTTATTAGACTTCCAAAAGCCTGAACAAAATGAAAATTCTATTAAAAGTGAATTGAATGAAAGTAAGGATAGCTGTTGAATAGACAGCTCCAGTAGATGGCATGGGTGCCCCAACCGTACCCCGAGGTCTACTCTGAAGGACTCCTGTAGATAGTTTCCGCACATACCCATGGCTTCCTGTTTCAGTCTACCTGAGTGTGTTCTCTGCCCATTGGAGCTTGCTCTACCAGGAGGAATGCTCAACCAATGAAAATAGGAGGTGGTGGGTAAATACCTTGGTTTGTTCATCAGTGGAACATTTCTGAGGTATCTCCCAGAGGGTCACCAGTAGGATCAACTTAGCAATGAACAGTGTCTGCCACTTGTAGCTCAGGTGCTTCTCTTCCCTGATCCCCAACCAAAAGTTACTTCTTTGTGTGACCACTACTATTGGGTATAAACCACTAGTGTATCATATTTTAAGCATGTTTCTTTCCTGCTGTACTGTATGTTCCTTAACGTCAGGGGCTCTGTCCCACTCATTGCTGTTTTCCTATTGTTAAGCAAAATACCAATAGTGACTCAATGTTGAATACACTAACAGAGCCCCAGTGTGTGGTTCGTTACCTGGGACTCCTCTAGAAAAAAAAAAAAAATCACAATCCCTTAAGCACACCAGCTGTTTCCCTCCCTTCTCTCTCTTTCTTGTCATCACTTCCATTTCTCTCTGCTTCAACTGCCACCTCAGAGGTTAAATATCTGGATTTCTCCAGGCAAGCAAGGTGTTCATATGGGATAAATATGCTCTGTCTATGTTAATGTCCCTCAGGACATTTATTTTCTTTACCCGTGTTTCAGCATTCCCAATCTCTGAGACAGATCTTTTAACCTAAACATTGCCTCACAGCTGGCAGATCGTCTCCAGACCCACTGAACTCAGCTCACTGTGAAAGCCAATAATTCACTGGCCTAAAATATGGGCAGCGGGGCAGAGGGCTGCCCTTCTGCTGCTGCAAGGAAATTTTATTTGAGAAACTCTAATTCTTAGTGACATATTTAGTATATTCCCATTTTTTTCCCTTAACTTTATGACCTCATCAGTAAAACTGAAACTGCCTTTAAGTATTGCAAATAGAGTAGCTGAGAAATAAAACACGTCAAATGGACAGTGTGGTGGCTGCTTTGCATTTGCCTTACCCTCACTCTTTAAAAATCTAACTTCTGTGAGAAAAAAGAAACAGAAAAAAAAAAAGTTACTGGTGTCAATAAAATAGATGCCAATTCCTGATTTAGAGTGACAGTTAAGGGAGGAAAAAAAAAAGCAGACTTGAGACTTTGAGCAAAATTTCTGAAAGCGAGGAAGAATGAGATTTTCAGGCCAATATGAAGCTAGAGCAATGCCAACATAACTACTGACATCATGGGATTAGTATCAGTGTACTTACAGCTGTCATGGGGAGGCTGGCCTCTCATACTGATATCCAGTTGGCATTTAGTTGAATGCAATAAACAGGAATAACAGGAGTGTGAAGCAAGGGTGGGACTGCATCTAGGGTCAGACAGCATAATCTGTGAGATCAATGTGGCTCAAATGTACGTGTTGCAAATTCTGGACATAAGTGTGAGAAGAAATGTGCAGCAATCAAGATTTCTGTCCAGTGAACAGAGGCTGATGCATAGCAGAGCTAAACAAAGCTTGAGTTTTAGGCTCCTTTCATTTACACAGGTCCCTTCCAAGAGCCAGTACCTGATTTGTATCTATTATCTTTTTTTCTTTCAAAATATCTGTCCAAATTGTATGAACTTCAAGCTCTAAAACACCTCGATCTTCCCATGTTAGTTAGATTAATTTTTAAAGGGCTCCCCCAAAATGTCAACCAACACTGTTTTGAAGTACAGATTTAAAAGAGTAAATGAAGAACTGTAATTCTGAAAAATGAAAATAAATGAATAAATAAATAAATAAATTCATTCAATAAATATTTACTAAGAGGCAAAATGCTTAAGATATTTCTCTTTCCTTAAAGATATTACAGTGTAATTGAGGAATAAAACATAGGTACATAAAAATAACAATTCTCTTAAAATTGAAAAATGGGAAGTATTCATTTAACAAATATTGATCAATTGTGACCTTTGTGCCAAGCATTGGACTAGGCATTGGATATCCTACCATTAAAAAAAACAACATGATCAGCTGTCTTGGAGCCTATAGTCCAATGGGGAAGAAATTTAAAAATTAAATAAGTCAACAAACAGAAAAATTAAGCCTTATAAAGAGTTCTGTAAAAGAAACTCTCAGGTTGATAAGACAAAGATTAAAAAAGAAACCTCTTTTAGATTGGGGAGTAGTCAAGATTTGAGAAGGTGACACACCTGAAAGAAGAGACAGCCGTGAAAAGAGATGAAAAGAAATATGTTCTGGGCAGACACGTAAAGGCCTAAAGTGGGAAATAGCTTGGCCGTTTGAGCAACAGATAGGAAGCCAGTGTGGGTAAATACAGTAAGGGACCAGAGACATGAGATGAAGCAAAAGACTCTTGGTATATTCTGTTTGCAAATGAAGATTTTTGAGTATTTGCCATACTATATCTCTTTCTTAACAGGGGAAGTGATGGAATTAAAAAATTGACCTTGGTTCTTAGAACACAGTAATACAAGTAGAATAGGATCCAACCATTGCATTCGAAGAAATAACTTATAAAAATTACAGTCAATGAAGAAACATCATTTGTAGTTCTATAAAATTCTTATATCCCATTATCTGTCCAAAACAGTATATATTCTTGATTTGTATTTTTATGAAGTTAGAAAATGGTGAAAGTCCACCTCTCAGTGTCCCAAATAAGAAACATTGTAATTGGACGTCAACACTATCATTCACAAGAATCATAAAAGAAAGGGTGAGGCTGTACTTCATCCCTGCCTTTGGAAGAAGTTAGCAACCATGTTCACATACCTTAATCATATATGAATCTTATTTTATCTTCCTTTCTTCGGTGTGGGGAGGAGTGCCGTAGGAACAGCAATTGCAACTCTCTAGACTTCTGAAATAAAGGAAGAAATATTACAGGTTGAGGTCTGAGGAACTCTGTGGGTAAAATCTTATTACTCAACATTAACTTGGATAAAATAATAAAAGGAATTTTATTGAAAACCTTTCAATAAAATTGAAAGGCTGGCTTCTTTCTCTTGGAATTCTGAATCTCTGTTTTATTTGTTAATGAAAGAACTGATTAAGTAGGGCTTGATAAAGAAGAGGTAGGCAGGGGTCTGATTATACCCAGCTTTGAAGTCAATGGAATGGAGGGTGGATTTTGATCTAAATTCAATGGAAAGCCATTGAAAAGTCTTAGCTTGGTTCAATTTATGTTTTAAGAAGCTGTACGTTTCAAGAAGGAACATAGATAATAAGTTCTATGCGGGGAGATTAGTGTGTTTTGATCACAGAGAGGGAGGCACTTCTGAGTGGAGATAAAACCAGGCCTTTAAGTGATGGGTGAAACTAGATAAGCAGGTGAGAGATTAAGAGAGAGCATTCAGGGTAAGGGTAGTGAGATGAGAAAAGGTTTTCAGATGAGCTGGGGTGGGAGAAAGTAGGGAATATACTTGCCTGACTGAACTATATTTAGTTCTGACCAAATTGTAATGAACTCTGCATCAGACTAGTAACATTTAGGTAATAGGAGACTCTAAAAATTTCCTACACATAACAAGATGGAAGTGAAACTTCAGAAACATTAGTTTAGTGTAAATGTGAAGGAAGTGTCCATTAAAAAGTGGAGAAGTAAAAAAAAAAAAAAAAAGTAATAAAATCTGAGCAACAAAATAAAGCCTGAAGAAAGCTATACATTTCCTTTATTACTTCCAGTTAAGACCTCAAGAAGCTTGGCAAAGGTTGTGTAATTATTTCAGTAGCAGACCGGGAAGAAATAGAAAACAAGATCAGAATAAATAGGGCTAGCTAAAGGACAGGTCCCAAAGGAAGGGGACATGAGTCAAAATCACACCAAACATGGCAACTGGGGCCTGGGTATGATTCAAGTGGATATTCAGTGAACCTAATTTGGAAAGTGGCTTATGGTGGCTGGTGTCATGTATATATATTGGTATAGCCCTTAGTGACGTTAGAGTCAGGTAAGTGGTCCTAAGGGGGTGAGGATAAAGGGGAGGCACCAGGAAGAAGAGACTGGTAGTCTAGGCCATTTGTTAAAATCCATGATGGAGTCAAGGAATTTACCACAATTTAGTCATATGTAAGTATCCTAGGTTGTATCTTGGATGTTCTGGATTCAAGTAGGTAAAATACTAATTGCATATCCCAACCACTGGGAAAAAGGGGCACCTAAGACATTGCAAGCCTTAGTTCCAGTGGTTGGAGGGCCTGGGCAAACCTAAGACTATCTAACACAGGAGTTAGTATAATGTAAAGGAGCCCAAGGACCTGGGCTCACATCCTGAGTTCTCTCTGTCCCTTGCTAGCTGAGTGATAAGTTATATAATGTGAGACTCATTATCTTTTTCTAAAATATATGGATACTAATACCTAAATTGTATGTTTACTATGATAATGTTTTTAGAAGTATTTGATACAGAAAATGATTCAATAAGTGGCTGTGTTTTTAAAATCAATGAAGATATTAGCAAATACAGTCTACAGCCTATATCACTGTTACCTCGAAGGACTATTTCATAACCTGAAATACTCATTTGCCCAGTGCTGTGAGATAAAGAAGTCATAAGGATAAAAAAAGAGTATTGTGTCTCTGTCTACTGGGCCACAAATGGGCATACACTGGTAGTAAATAATGAAGAACATCAGACATAATGGCTCTGAATGTTGAGTGAGTCCTTAAAGATCAGGTGAGCCTTTGGAAAGCTGGTATCTCATGACATTTTAGGAAAGGCTGTTCACAGTCCAAGGAGAAACTACTATAAGCATCAGCCAAAGGATGAAGAAATTTGAAGAATGACAGAGCATCAGGTCACTTGGCAGTTGGTACAGAGGAAAAGTGTTTCACACTAGTGAATCTGTACATAGAAAAGCCAACTATCCCACAGGAGAAGTGACTTTAAAAAACTGAAATGCTACTTTTAACTAGAAAGAAGGTAAAATTTTGCTCAAAAGCAAAGTTATTACAGAAAAGCAATGGTGGGTATTGATTAAGTGATACAATAGAGCTACTGAATTTGATCCCTATATGAGAGAAAAGATTGTTTAAAAAATTCCCTCTATATGTTCACCTGGAACCCTGCATTTCCACCATTGTAGCACTTACTATCCTAGAATGCAATTGGCCATCCGTTTCCCCTATGAAACTACAAGCTCCACAACAAGAGGAAGTCTAACTTGTTTATAGTTCTATCCCCAGGTCTAGCGCAGTGTTTGGCACATAGTGAATGCTCACCAAATACTTGATATTAAATGAACAATCAAGCTAGTATCATGGAAAATACTGTAGTAATCCATGTGGAAGATAAGGTAAATATAAGGATTTTTTTTCATAGGGAGGAAAAAAAAACAGGAGAGGCAGCATACCCATATGCAGATATGTTTAAAAAAATGGGGAATCAACTTTTCCATCTGTGACTGTGATGAAAAAAAGAGAAGAGATAAAAGGAAGATTAATTCTGAGTTGTGAGTATATATTAAACTTTAAATTGCGGCCATTGCAACTAGAAATCAGATGGAAGCTTAATTTATAATGAAAGCAGTCATTTTATGCTGGTTTATGACTTAAAAGGATAAATACCATTGGTTGCTTTACCAATGGAAAATTTTGGAAAATTTCACAATGAAATTGTAAATCTTGGACAATTTTACAATGAAAGGAGGAAGAGTAAGTATTCCAGTATAAAATTCAAATGTAATCAGGTACTGTAAAAACAATATGGCTATTGCTTTAGCACTGAAGAAGACAAGACTCCAGGTCAAAAAAGACTAACTTTGACAAATGTGACCCATGGGCAATGTAGGATGACCAGGAGGTGTCAGAATTGGATGTACACATCTATTACTATATGATACAGCTGGATGATTTAAGAGACCCACAAAGCTAATGAATATCACGAGGAACCAGAAACTCCCTTGACAGCCATGTATACGTGTGTAAAATAGCAAAGAATCTGAATGCAAGTGTTTGTACTTCATCACTCAGCCTGAAATTCTATCTGCTTCATTCAAGCCCAGAGAAATGTGCAGCTTTAGCAAAAATCAGTCCCTCCTCAAAACAAAATATTAATGTTACCACTGATGTACCCACTTTTCTAGGCATTCGTCACTTCAGATGTTCTTAATAGAACCCTGACACTGCATCTAATCAATTCATAGTAAAGAGCCAGCAATAGAACTTGACATTTCTTCTGGAAAATTACACGTGTTAATACAAAATCTGGGCATTTGCCACAGGGTTATTTTGTATTAAGTGAAAACTGCTGCTTATGAAAACAAAATTTTGCCTGAAGAAAAATTGGAACTTTTTATCCAACTTAATTTGATATAGAAATTTAAAAAAATGAGACAGGATAATATATTGCTTTTTCTATGCTGATATTTATCCACCAAATGAAACTACTTTTGCTGCTTGTGTTCTTCTGTTTTATTTGATACAGTTTATCCCACATTAAATCTAACTTTAAAACAATAAACTTTTTGAAAGAGTAATAAAACTTAGCTTGAGGGGAAAATTGTCAAAGTTTGGGTGGACTAGAGTAATTGGACAACCAGACATAGAATCTTTCTAGAAAGACTGTGGTTATATTGTGAATAGTTTATATCTTTTGCTAAGATATAAAATATTATATAATGTCAAGAATAACTGACACTCTTACTAATTTCAATTTAATACAATAGATGTCTTTAATGTCAGAATCATCATTTTCAAGATTTGGACATATAAAAAAACATTTCATATACAGTGTAGCCCTGCCTCTCTAATACATTCCTTAATATATACTCATCTGTACTGGCCAAAAGATGATCACTAATACCATTAATCCAATCCAATCCACATTTGCTCAGTATTTTACAAGACAAAAACACAGCTCAAATTAAAATCTCATATTGACAAAGTCAAATTTAATGACAGTAGATTAGATAAGCATGAAAGCTCAAAAGACAGGGGCATCAGCCCTCCATGCTTCCTGACAACTAAGTCTTGGCTGGCCAAAGACTGTTTTGCTTTGACCTCACTAGCTACTCTTCCTCTACTAAAGCTCTTGAATTTGGAAAGCTTCAGGAATTAGTCCTGGATCATCTTCTTTTCTCTGTCTAGTCTCTTTTTCCGGGTCGTCTTAACCACTTACAGGGCTCTAAATTGGTCTCTAGCACAGACCACTCACCTACACTCAAAATGCCTTTTACATCTCCACTTGGGTGTCACACATCCATTTTAGAATCCATTACTCACAGGGTCCTACTTTAAAAATATATGTGTGTGTGTGGTATATATATATATATATATATGAATGAGATCATGCTTCTTTTCTAGTTAAATTTCTTCATTGGCTTCCATTTCTCTCAGAAATGGTAAAATTCAAATTCCTTACCATGGTCTGAAAGGATGATTTCTGCCTGATGATTTCTTTCCAACTCTTGACATCCTCTTGCCATGGCTCACAGTCTTCTTTCAGGTCCTTGGAGGAACTAAAGCCTGGACTGCTCTTTTTTTCCTGCAGCTATTCCCCTGGATTGCCCATCCTCAACTCTTGGGACAAGGTGCAAAGACCACCCTCTCAAAGGCTTTCCCCGACCACCTTCCTAATGTCTCTTTTCCCATATGCTTTTTCTGATCACCCGGATTTTTTTCTACTGTCGTCCCTGGGTATTCTCTGGTTATTCGCCCCAGAAACACACTCCCCCATTCCCAGATCCACATAACCAAGTCCTGCAGTTGGCCTCGTGGAACCCAGCCCTCCAAGTAGGCAGGTTTCGCATCTCACCACCTGCCACATTTGGTCAGAAAAAATCCGTGCAGTTCAAACCCATGTCGTTCGAGGTCAACTGTATGTTGCTTATTTCTTTTTATATTTGAGAATTTATTTTACATTTAGAATTTATATTTTAAATTCTATAAATGTGCTTGTGTTTTCCCACACTTCCTAGTTGTGCTATACTCCTTCTTCAACTAGATGCCTTCATTGTCTCAGGGAGGGTGAGGATTCCTGGAGCATGAATGCAGGGAACAGAGAAGGATCTATTTCTCCGATAGCAACTATGAAATGGAAGCTTTTGATGTATAAGAGCTTTTTAAAAAGAAAAGGGCTTTGAGGAAAATGCTTTCTTCCTAAAGTTCTGAAGAAGTTTCAGTTTATCCATAGATGACATATTAAAAGAAAATAGACTGAAAAGTATTGATTGTTGTAGATGAATTGATGAATGGAGCATGGAAAGTGTAAATGAAGGGTGAAGTGGAGATGGAGAGCTTTAATTAATTTGACCATTCTCCACAGGGTGAGCTAAAGGCAGGGAGAGACTACAGGCCATCCTCCTGCCTCTATTAGAGACTCAGAATTAGACTTTCTGGCATTGACTTTTAGCTTCTCTGTCTGCCAGCTGAGAGACTTTAGTCAGGTGCCCTAGGTGTCTTATCCCTCAAACTATATTTGTTACCTTATATACCCCTGAGGATTAAAGTAGTTACATATGCAGCACTTAGAACAGGGTCCAATAGGAAAGCCTAGTTTTATTTTATTACTGTCTACCTGACAATCTCTCATTCATTGTCTAAAACTGTGGTTAGGCCTCATGGCCTCTCTGAAGACTTTCTTTAAGGTTATCCCTTTTCTAATCCCTCTCCCCTAGTATTTGCACCTTTGTTTTTTGTATTTTTTTTTTTTTCAGAGACAAGGTCTTGTTATGTTGCCCAGGCTGGACTTGAACTTCTAGGTCCCAGCCTCCCAAGTAGCTGAAACTAAAGGTGAGAGCCACTATGTCCAGTCTCTGTATTTACTTGAATTACTCAGGGTCATGAAGAAATTTACTGCCAATCCAAAATTGGTAAACTGCATGAGGATGGGTGAAATTTTGCTCAATTATTTCCAATTCTTTTTAAAGGAACAAAGGTTTCTATGATGGCAGTTTCTATAGCAATATATTTAAATAAGTTGTGGAATTGTAGAATTTTAAATTCCAGATACAGTTTATTTTCTCAAAAGAAATATCAGGCACACTGTTAATTTTGGAAAAACAGCTTGAGAGGATAATTTATATGCCATTCTCAAATATCAAACTTTTATAAACTTAAAATTCCTCTCTAAGTGATTTATTAGTGGGACAGGCAGTATATGCTCTTCTTACACTCTGAATCTAATGTTAATGTCCTCATCATCTACTTATGGCATCATTATCATAACAACACAAATCCATATTCCAATTATTCTCAATTGCATGTTTTCATGCCTTTTTCCCTCCGAGAGATTGCTTTACTTAAAAGGACATCACATTCTCTTGTGCAATTTCTAGAAATCACACTAATTAAGTGCACGTGGAAAGATTACTTAGCATTCCAGGGTTTCTTCATAGTCTATACTTAGAGAATATATTAGCAAAAATGGAGTAAAAACAATTAAATAAACCCAATTAAATAAACCATAAATCAAAGAAATGATAAATTTTAAACCTGTGCCCTGAAAGGTAATATATACTTTTATCTTATATGACTGCTACTAATCACTTATTGTATACAGGCTTTTAAAAATATTAATACATGTACAATCAATAACTACAGTGTCTGGAATCTTTTATAATTTGTCTTTAACAAATTGCTATTGATCTATATCAGAAAACAACTCTGGAGATGAAGTTCTTAACCATCAATAAGAATGACTGAGCTATAATTTAAGTTTTCAAACAACAGTTCTATTTTGGTAAAGTGCTGAATTTCATCTTGGTCCTAAGAGTTAACATATTAGTGATCTCATTGATAAGCAAAAAATTACCTTTTGCCTTTCTTTATGAAAACTCATCTTACCCACCTTGGTGTTACAATTGAAAATACAGATATTGTACATAAATATTCATTTCCTTTCCAAGTGATTATGTTGCAACTTCAAGCGTATTGAGCATACCTTCTAATCTCTTTTCTTGGAATATCCTCCCTCTTCCTACATTTTTTCTTACCTGATATACTTTCCTTTCTTCATGAAACCACCCCCAAATCTCACCTTCTCCCCAAAACTTCTCAAACTAAATGCAAAGAAAACTATAATACCTTTCAATCTACATCTCACAGGTGGGGAAGTTTAATATGAAAATATTAATTTGTCTTTTTTGACCTAGCTCTCTCCTCCCCTACCCTAATGACCTCACTGCTACTATAGAGCTCTGCCCTTTAAGGGCCCTTAGCCTCTATTTTCTCATCAGCCTTTACCTGTCTTGTATTCCATTCCCTCAAGGCTTTCCAGTGATGATTAAATCATATGAGAAACTAATTTGAGCTAACATAATGTATAGAAATAGAACCACTTACAGTCATGTGATAGGATAAGGACAGGTATAGAACACGTAATCTAAGAATGGAGAAGCTCAAAGAGGGCAGAGATCATCACTTACTAGGCATGGGAACCAGAACCAACCAGATTCTACCACAATTAGAAAAGGGCTTCATTTCTGTTTGTTTTATAGCTTAAGGTATATATTTTACATTTTGGTACTTGAGATTTTTTTTTTTTTTGTATCCTTGTTGTTAAGGTTGTGAAGGTTTTGGTACTTTAAAGAAGTCAAATTTAATGACTGGTGAAAATCTTCTTAGAGAACACAGTGTTTAAAAAATCTCACAGAATAAATAGATGCTATTGGAACTAAAATGTAATGAATTACAATTAAGCAGCCATTGTAATACATGCCTTCTGATTAGATATTACTTTCCTTGAGCATGTTCTGACACACCAACTTAAAGGCCAAGTGACATCATTCTTCCTAGAATGGCAATTTCCCAGCATAACACACCCTGGAATGTATTATTGTGGCTTCAAAATGGACTGTGTGGTGACAAATTTGTCATAATTAAGATGTTTTGCAGAAAATAATGTGCCTATTAAAATATTAAGTGAAAGTTATTCCTAATTATAAATGTTGACATGTGTGCAGACATGAATATAAATATATATGTATAATTTAATATACTTTTATATTTATATTTTATATTCATATAATTATATATAAATATACATATAATTCAAGTTTTATATATTATAAATAATTATATGTGCATATATAATTTTAAATTAAATTTTAATTTTTTTCTCATTTAGCTCACACTTTTTTCTACGCAATTTAGTTACTTGGTATACTACTTCTTAAATATAAAACTTGTGAGGAAACTGATAGGCCAAGAATAAAGTACATAAAGTTTTTATGAATTTAAAAAGCAAATAAACTAACACCATGTTAGTAAGGGTAGGGATTAACAGGCAGTTCTCACACTGCTGGTGAAGATGTATATTATTACATTTTCTTCCTGCAGGACGATTTGGTCTTTATAGCAAATGCCTTAAAATTGTGTACATCTTTTTGTCTTAAAAAATCCACTTCTAGAGTTTCATCCTAGGGAAATAATTAGATAAAAATATAAAGTTGTATATACAGGGAAGTCCACTGCAGCATTGTTTATCCTGTTAAAATAATAGCAATTTTCTAAAAGTACAAAAAGAAGAGTTCGGTTAAATATATTATGGTATATAGGTACAATGAACAATTTATGCTTTAAAGTGATCATGCAAATAACATATGTTAACATGGGAAATGTTTATAACATGTTCAGTGAAAAATGTCTAATTAAAAATATTATGTGTAGGATCACCTATTTATAGTTTTAAAATATGCATTTATACATGTATTCAAATGACCCTTGAATACATGGTTGGTTAGGGGAACCAACCCCCCCTTGAAGTCAAAAACCCACATATAACTTTTGATTCCCCCAGAATTTAACTACTAAAAGCCTATTGGTTGACTGGAAGCCTTACTGATAACATAAACAGCTGATTAACAAGTAATTTGTATAAGTATTATATACTCTATTCTTACAATAAAGTAAGGTAGAGAAAATAAAATGTTGTCAAGAAAATCATAAGAAAGAGAAAATATATCTACTACTCATTAATGAATGCGGATCATCATAAAGGTCTTCAATCTCATAATCTTCTTTTTTCTTTTTGAGACAGAGTCTCACCTCTGTTGCCCTAGAGTGCCATGGCATCAGCGTAGCTCACAGTAACCTTGAACTCAAGGGATCCTCCTGCCTCAGCCTCCCCAGTAGCTGAGACTACAGGCATGCACCACAACGCCCAGCTAATTTTTTCTATTTTTAGTAGAGATGGGGTCTCACTCTTGCTCAGGGTGGTATCGAACTCCTGAGCTCAAGTGATCCTCCCGCCTCAGCCTCCCAGAATGCTAGGATTACAGGCGTGAGTCACTACACCCAGCCAATCCTCATAATCTTCACAATGAGTAGGCTGAGAAGGAGGAAGGGGAGAGGTTGCTCTTGTTTTCTTAGTGGTGACAGAGGCAGAAGAGGTGGAGACAGCGCAAGGAAAGGCAGGAGAAGCAAACACATTTGATATAACTTCTTAAAAAAAATCTGCACATAAGTGGACCTTCCCAGTTCAAACCTGTATTGTTCAAGGGTCACCTGCATATACCTCTGTGTACATGTGTGTATGCACTTCTTTATGCATAAAAAGTCTACATTTATAGCACTGTTCAATAGAATTTTCTATGATGAAGGAATGCAATACAGTGGTCTCTAGCCCCTCTTGGCTGTTGAGCACTTAAAGTGTGGTTGAAGCAACTAAGGAAATGAATTTTTAATTTTATTTAATTTTAATTTAAATACCATGTAAGGCTACTGGCTACTGTATTGGACAGCATTGATCAAGAAATGTATACACCAGGAAGTTAACACTGGTTATGATTTACTATTATATTCTTCTTTTTGCTTATCTAATTTCTAAGGTTTAAAAATGAGTATGTATTACATATTTGATAAGAAAAGAATAAGGGTTTCTTTTTTAAGGGACGTGGGGAGGGAATTTAAGCAAAGGTCTAGGAGTCTCAAGACCTGGATTTGAGTACTGGTTCTGACATTTATTTGCTGCATTAATGATTATTTAAGATTTCTAAGCCTATGTAATACCTGCAACACCTCTAATGATATTATCATTTCATTACTTTTGATTATATTATCTGATATTTTAGGCCAATGTCTTCATTTAGGGAAAGTTAAGAGTAAAGCTGTATGTTTGCCTCAGCACAATTGCGAAGATATGGAATCAACCTAAGTGCCACTGATGAGTGGATAAAGAAAATGTGATGTGTGTGTGTGTGTGTATATATATATATATACACCATAAAATACTACTCAGCCATTAAAAAGCCATAAAGAATGAAATAATGTCTTTCACAGCAACTAGATGGAGCTGGAGGCTATTTTCCTAAGTGAGGTATCTCAGGAATAGAAAAACAAATACTGCATATACTAACTTATAAGTGGGGAGCTAAGTGATGGGTATACATGGCCACACAGAGTGGTAAAAATTGACTTTGGAGACTTAGAAGGGGAGAGGCTGGGGGGATCAAAAATTACTTCTTGGGTATAATGTATACTGTTTGGGTGACAGTACACTAAAAGCTCTGACTTCACCACTATACAATCCATCCATATATCAAAAAACCACTTGGGCTTCCTAGATCTATTGGAAAAAAACAACAAATAAAGGAAAATCATATCTTAAAAAAAAGAGTAAAGCATGAGTTCTTTGTCTTGGAATTTCTATGTGGGGAAGGAAAGACTGGAGAAAAAAGAAATGTAAGAATACTGAAATCAGTTTATGAAATAGGAAATGAAAACCAAAAGCTTGCATAGAGTGAAATAAGAGCAGCCACATTTACCAAAAGCAAATGAAATTACTTGAGGCAGAGTTATTAATGTGAATGAAACCTTTGACATGTGTCTTATAGCTAACCATTAAACATTTTAATTAGACATAATAAAAACAAAAACATTTGTCTAAGAATATCTCACTGATTAGATGAGTTATCCAAAACGTTAATACAAGCTATGCACTCTCATTTAATTAAATTTCACTAATTAAATTTTAAAATCCACATGACTGTGCAATAAAAGATGGCATTTTGCATGCCCAGTATATAATAACATGGTAATTGGAAAGCAGTCCTCTGTCTTAAAAAATTGGTAAAGGATCTTCTTAAGATAATATTTTTTAAATTCAGAATAACCCTACTCAAAGAGTTCTTAATTCAATGAAAAGGGTCATTGCTTCGTGAGGTCAACAGAAACACCCTCACAGCAGTACTTAAAAAAATAGCACATTAAAAGCATTGACTTAAAAGTCAGATGAACAGAAAATTATGAATTTTATAAGTTATAAGTTAAACCAGGCATAGAGTATAATGGCACTTGGAAGCCAAGATTTAAAGAAACTCAAAAAGCTTTGTCTTTAATTTTCTGGGTTTTATTTTTCTTTAAAATATCCATGTGGAATAATGTTTTTAAAGACTCTTGAAAGTATCTTAGGATACCCCTGTAGGATTCAAACAAGAAGTCACAAAGAAATGAGCTATAATTATGTGGAAAAAGGAAATAAATAGAAAGATATTTATTAAATATATTAAGAGAAAGAAAATAAAAAGAATATCTCAGCTATCTCAATGAGTATTTTGAAGAGTTATTTACTTTTAATCTATCTTAGAAAAATTCATTTGTGATCCAATTCTTCTGGGTGGCTATAAGTGGATAAAAGACCAAAAGATTGCACTAAAATATATGAGAAAATAGATATTTTTCTAAACTGAAAAGTTTCCAATTCGTAAATTCCAATTCTTTCCTCTTAGGTTTCTTAAGGAATTAGCTGAAGTCATCATAAGCCACTAACAATTATTTTTAAGACCTGGGGAGACTGGCCAGATGCCAGTGGACTAGGCTCTAAGTGCTTATAACCACAAGGAGGGAAAATAACAATGTTAGAAGATATAGATTCATAACATCAACTATATAATTCAGAAAATATCAATATACTTCAAAGAAATAGTTTTGCAGTCATTGAGATCATGGATAAACAAAAATTGAAAACAAATTGACTCTTATCTTTGAATATTATTAAAAATGAGTATAGTGATTATTTCTAAGTTTTTGCATTTAAGCATAAGCTACCAATATGATAGTGTTTTATGGTTTATAAATTATTTTGCCTGTTATCTTTACAGTTTCACCATAAGCCTATGAGTTAAGATTAAGATGCAAAACCTCAGAAAATTAGTAAATTTACCTAAGATAAGTGACATTAGTGGGGCTTGAAACTAGGTTTCCTGATTTTAAGGCTGGTCCTCAGGCCTTTGTGACCACTCTGAGGCAGAATCACACCCACTAACTACATAGCTGTTTATTAATCTAGGTACTTTATGCATTCCTAGAGTTAGGGATCAAAGGCCTGATGAATCTTTTCTTTTCTCCCCCCCGTACCCCCATAGCCACCCCATAGTATAGGCAGTGTGGCTACTTCCTAATACCCAATTATACTTGCTTTAAGGTATGAGCTCAATCACATGCCTCTCTGTTTGGAATACAGCAGATCATTACCATTAACTTAAAACATAAACTCCAGTCTAGACCTGCTGATTCTTTTAACAACATACAATATCAAACCCATATGTAAGCATTATTATAAACTGCTGTTCTGAAATGTCAGGAAAGTATTGTCCCAGGGACAGTGAATCATTAGAACCACATAATTACTTAGTTTTAAAGCAAAAACTTGTAACAGGAAAGAGATATTTGGTATGTCACTTGCAATTTGCTGGTTCTTCTCCTTTCCTGAGAATTCTTACACTAAAAGGAACAAACCAACTACATTAGGAAAATGAAAACCTAGTCTGTAATTGATCAGTAAAGTTATTTGTGGTTGTATAACACCAGTGCAGACACTAAGTTTGGGACTCTCTGAGTGAAAAATAAAATGTAAAGTAAAGCCGCATTTACTTTTATAGTGTTTGTGTGTGTGTGGTTATCAAATCATATCCTTGCTTTCCACGGAGTCCACAGAAATGTTTTTATTTCCTCTGCAACAAGTTATGGTTAAAGACCAGATTATGATCTCCAAGGCTTCCCATATAGTTGAAGCCTTCCTACATGTATGATGGGACACATGAGAGCTTGAAAGAATTAACTGTCTTCTTACTCCTTATGAAAAAGGCTAGGTCATAAAGCATGTATGTTTACCCCTTTTCCTATTTATGTGGAAGAAATTTCATAAAAGCCATTTCCAACCTTTAAAATAATAATAGTCATGTTGGTGCTGAGGAACATTTAATGCAATCAGGCCTCTCTGCAGGGTAAGGTTAAAATCTGCTGAATCTGAGCTGTGAAGACAACTGTTCTTTATAATTCTGAGAGAATATGCATCCATTTTCCTTTTAGGATAAAGAAACCCAAAAGTATCTTAATCACATCTTGTACAAGTTGTTTTAATTTCATATTAATAATACTTACAATACCACCAACAGTGCTCTTACTGAAAAAGTAAGCATGCAATAAATTCATGTAGAATTCATGTTCAAATTAATAGTTGAATTAGCTTTTAATGTTTGAATTTCCCTTCAGCATTTATTATATGCATGGCTGTCAGCTATGTGCTTTATCTATATTATGTTGTCTACCCCTCATTTTTTTTTCTTTTTAGAAACAGGGTCTCTCTCTGTCACCCAGGCTGGAATGCAGTGGTGCGATTATAGCTCACTGTAACCTCAAATTCCTGGGCTCAAGTGATCCTCCTGCCTCAGCCTCCCAAGCAGCTAGGACTACAGGTGTGTGCCATCACACTTGACTAATTTTTTTTTAAGAGACAGGGGTCTCACTATGTTGCCCTGGCTGATTTTGAACTCCTGGCCTCAAGCAATCCTCCACCTTGTCTTTCCAAAGTGCTGGGATTACAGACATGAGCCACCATGCCCGGCCAGTTACTCCACATTAATAATCCTATGATTTAAGAAAAAAAGGATTTTACCTATGTTATACATTTATTCTATATATCAGCATTTTCCAGTATGTTCCATAGATTATTAGTTCTAAAAAATGTCCATTGAAAAAGAGGGCCTTGTTGTGGAAATCTATATCTCTTTTTGGAGATTTAAAATATATTTTATAAAGGATATAAGGATTCAGCATATCAATTAGCTGAATAAGAAAACCAATATGATCTTTTCAATACATATAGAAAAATAATTTGGCAAAATTCAACATTCATTCATGATAAAATCTCTCAGCAGACTAAGAATAGAAGGGTACTCCCTCAACCTCATAAAGGGAATTTATGAAAAACCTATAGTTATCTATCATATTTAATGGTGAAAGACTGAAATCTTCCCCCCTAAGATCAAAAACAAGGCAAAGCTATTCCCTTAAGTACTTCTGTTCAACACTGTCCTGGAGAGTCTAGCTGGTGGCAGCAGCAGCAGCAACAACAACAACCCCAATTAATCCAGATTGGAAAGGAAGTGAAACTTTCTTTATTTGTAGATGACATGATCATCAATATAGAAAATCCTGCAGAGTGTACACAGAAAAACAAAAACCCCCAAAACCCCAATGTACTAGAACTAATAAGTCAGTTTAGTAAGGTTGCAGGACAGAATATTAATTACAAAAATCAATGACATTTCTAAATATTATAATAAACAATTGGAAGTTGAAATTTAAAAGAAACCATTTTAAATAGCATAAAACACTTAAGATATATCTTTTGAAAATATGTAAGATTTATATGCTGAAAACTACAAAATATTAATTAGAAAAATTAAAGAACACCTAAATAAGTGGAGACATGTACCATGTTCATAAATTGCAATTTCAACAATATTGTTTTTTCATTTGTTTATCTTTTTTATTTCAAAATATTAAGGGAAACAAATGTTTTAGGTTACATGGATCATTTTTGTAATGCCTGAGTCCTGGCTGTAGTTGTGCCCATCACCCAAATCCTAATAGTGTTCATAGTACCCATTAGGTTGGTTTATTCCCCTCCCCTCATCTCCTCTGGTTACTTTCCACTGAGTTTTATTTCCCTCTGTGCACATATGTACTCATTGGTTACTTCCAATTTAATAGTGAGTACATGTAGTCAATATTATTAAGATGTCATTTTTCCCTGAATTTATCTCTAGACTCAACAAAATCCCAGCAGGCTTTTCTGTAGAAATTAACAAGCTGATTTTAAAATCTGTACAGAAATGCAAAGGACCTTGAGGAGCCAAAACCATTTTGGAAAAGAACAAAGTTGGAGGGCTCACGTTACCTGATTTCAATATCGTAATGTCGTAAAGTTATAGTAATCAGTGTGGTATTGTCCAAAAGATAAAATAAATAAATAAATGAAACTTCATTTACAAAAGTACCAAGCAAATTCAGTGGGAAAATAGACTTTTCAAACAATTACCATATGACCGAGCAATCCCACTCCTAGGCATTTTCCAAAGGCAAAGAAAATATATGTCTATACAGAGATCTGTTTATGAATATTCATAGCAGCTTTATTCATAATATTCATAAACTAGAAACAACCTTCCAACTGCTGAAAGCATAAACAGGTTGTGGTACATTCATGTAACTTAATGCCACTTAGCAATAACAAGGAATTAATTACTGATACATGTAACATCAAGATGAATCTAGAAATATTATGCTAAGTAAGAGAAATCAGATGCAAAAGCTATAAACTGTATAACTGTATGAAAGTCTGGAAAAGGAAAAGTTACAGGGCCAGAAATCTGATCAATATTTGCCAAGGGCTGGGGATAGGGATAGGGGAATGATTACAAAGAGGATGGAGAGAACTTGTTCAGAAATACTTCAGTAAGAAACAGGTTTAAATGTTTTTTAATTCACAGTTTTCTAAAATTATTTGTTATTGAAAATTTTTTCTACTTCCTTTATCATCCTGTAGAAGTCTCTATAGTGCTCTACTATATTATAACTCTGAAATGTCAATTCAAATGATATTAACTGCTACAGTACATATAAATAGGCAACATAAGAAACTGATGATTATAAAAAAGGAAAGTTTAAGTAATTTTTAGGATTGTAGATATAATAGAGGCATAATATTCTATGTGTTTGAGTACAACCTATGGAGAAGCAGTGTAGAACAGTGCCCAAGAGAAATGTGTTCACATTAAAGGAATGTCTACCATTTATTTGATGCTGGAAGAGCTGTTGAGAATAGAGGTAAAAGACTTATTTCTGGCCTTTGGGTTGCTCAGAAATAAATGTGGGAGATAGGCAAGTCAACTGTTATTGAAAATTTAGCATAATGAATGGAATCCTAGAGGTGTTTATACAGTGATATGGAAGCACTCAAGCGGGAGATAGAGTTCTAACTCAGAGGGGCAGGCAAGGAACGGCTCAAAGAAACGTTCCTTGAGGTGGTACCTGAACTAGGCATGTTAGCACAGAATGACTTTAGGGAGGTGTAGAATGTGGGGGGAGAGAGGAACACTGCAGCAGAAGGAAAAGCATGTACAGCACAGGAGAAAATTCAAGTCGTTGAGCACTGTTGTAATGTGAAGATTTTGTGGAGATTTTAATGGAGGGACGACATCAGGTTTGGATTTCATAAGGCTATTCTAATTGCAATGTGGAGATTTGGAGAGAGAGAAAACTAAAACACAGAAACCAGGAGGCCTTTATGGAGTTTGAGGAGGGAAGTTACTATAGTGTTAACTTGGTAGTATTAATGGACATGGAAAAGAGGAGACACAAGACAGAAATATTTAAGAGGTAAATTTGATACTGGTTGAACTCTGAGTGGACATTGTGAGTGAGGTAGAACAAGGGGTTCTTTCTGGGTTTTGTGAAGAAAACATCTAAGTGCAGTTCCAGATAAGAATCCTTCTTAAATTACTAGTACAATACATATCACAATATTTATACATTTTCATTCCTTATAGTTCTCTGCAGTGTTCAACAGGCAGGAGATTCTCAAAAGCTGCTTGGATGAATGAACAAATAAACAAATTCGTGGAGAACTAAATGTTCATAATTTCAGATTTTGGGAATAGGCAGACCAGAGAGAATTTTTATAATAGAATTTCAAGAAACTGCAATTATTTCTAAGGCCCAGAAAAAATTCAGTTCCTTCCAAAGCCCTAAGTGTCAAATCATATGAAAGACTTTATAAGACTAACGGCTCAGTATCTTTTGATACAAAAGTATGTTATAAAGTTAAGGATAGTTTTAAAAAAAATGAAGTTCTTTTAATATTATCAAAGTTATTTAGATGTACCATTTCTTTAAATGTTTTTTAAATTTTTTTTATTTGTATTTCTCTTATAAAGAACTTTTATAGGGCTAGGCACGGTGGCTCATGCCTGTAATCCTAGTACTCTGGGAGGCTGAGGTGGGAGGATCACTAGAGCTCAGAAGTTCGAGACCAGCCTGAGCAAGAGTGAGACTCCATCTTTACTAAAAAAATAGAGAAACTAGCCAGACATCAGGGCGCTCTAGACATCATGGTAGTTCAGCTACCCCGGAGACTGAGGCAGGAGGATCACCTGAGCCCAGGAGTTCGAAGCTGTGGTGAGCGACACCACTGCTGCACTCTACCCAGGGCAACAGTGTGAAATTCTGCCTTTAAAAAAAAAAAAAGAACTGTTGTAATTTCCAATTAGTATTTAAATACTTAGATTTTTACCCCCCCAAAGTATTTGCATGATTGTATACATTTAACAAAAGTAACTCTTAGTAAATTCTCTACCTACTGTTTACATCATTCTACATCTTTTCTATTCTTCCCAAATGCTTATTTCTATTCTTATCCCTCTCATTTTCAGTTAAAGACCAGATCTCCTGCTTTACTAACAAAATAAAGACATCTAGCCTGAACTCCCTCATTCTCCTTCTCTATACCTCTTGAACTACCAGGAGATTTTCCTTAATAGGAAATTACTTCAATAGTTCCAGCAAAAGCTATTGATTTGGGGGTATAATGGACAAAAACTAAATATATACCTTCTTGATATTGTGGCACACAAACTGAATGTTGATTTAAAAGATGAGCCGGATTTACAAATTCAATTACAAATGAGGAAACTGAGTTCCAAAGAGGTGAAATAGTCTATGGTGACCAAGCAATTTTCTTCACCTTAAAACGTCCCTCCAAGTTCATTGATTATAACAAATGTACCACTCTGGTGAGGGATGTTGATAACGAGGGAGGCTATGTGTGTGGGAGGGGCATGTAGGCAATCTCTGTACATTCCCCTCAAATTTGCTGTGAACCTAAAACTGCTCTAAAAGATAAAGTCTTAAAAAAAATGTCCCTCCTAGCTCTAAAATCTATTATCCTATGATTAAACAGAAAACCTATGAATATGTTATAGGTAAGAGAAAGAAAAAGACAAAATAAATTGGCTACAATTTATCAAATTAAAAGTAGACTCCTGTTATTTAAAATCTAGCAATGTGTAGGTTAAAAATAAAGTGTATCAGTATATATGTTAACTTATTTGAAAAATATTTACTGAGAGCCTACCACGTGCCAGGAACTGTTCTAGGCTGGGGGGGGGGGGATACAATAGCGAACAAAACAAACAATAATCTCCTTTTTGGGCTTATATTCTAGTGAGGGGTCACACAGAATATAAAACTAAACTAAAACTGCATTATATTAAATAGTGAGAAGCCTTATGGAATAACAGAGCAGAAAAGGGCATACTAATTGGCCAAGAGTTGGGTGGAGGGAGAGTTAGAATATTCTAAATAGGATTGTCAGGGAAGCTCTGAGAACATTGGAGCAAAGACCTGAAACAAGAGAGGGAGCAAGCCATGGAATGACTGAGGGGCAGGGGACAGGGAAGAGAGGGGGACAGCAAGAAGGTGAAAGGATGTGGGAAAGTGATCTTTTAGGCAGGGCAAAAACTTTAAGGTAGAACCATTTCTTGCATGTTTCATGAACAAGAGGCCAGAACAAGGAGGCTGGGGGGCTGGCACAGAAGGAATGAGAGGAGAGGAATAGGCAATAGGAATAACAAGATATTAGAGTAGCAGGTTGCTGTAAGGCCTTATATTCAGAATGAGATAGAAGCTGTTGGAGGATTTTTGAGTAAAGAAATGATGTGATCTAATCTATCTTTTAAAAGACCCACTCTGGCTTTTATATTGACTATGATAGGACAAGGGTTAAGCAGGAACCAGTAAGAAGGCCGTTGAAATAATTTAGGTTAGAAACAGAGGTGGTGAGAAGTGGTTAAAATCTGGATATATTTCAAACCCAACAGTATTTGCTGACAGATTAAGTGTGGGGTGTGAGAGAAAGACAGACAATAAGGATTTTGGCCTGAACACCTGAAAGGATGGAGTTGCCAATACTGAGGAAGGGGAGATTACGGGAGAAGCTGGGTTAGATGGGGCTGAACGAATGGAATATCAGGAGTTTAATTTTAATCATGTTAAGTATGAAATGCTTATCAGATGTTCAATTGGGACGTCAAGTAGGCAGTTAGATACGTGAGTGCTGAAATCAGAGGAGAGGTCTACGCTGGGTATGCAAACTTAGAAGTCATCAGCAGATAGATGGCATTAAAAGCTATGGAACTGGATGAGATTACCCAGAGTGAGCATAAAGAAAATGTTCAATGACTCAGCTTTGTTGCATTCTAATGTTGCCAGGCCAAAGATACATGGAGGAACCAATAAAACAGTTTGAGAAGTGGCCAGTAGGGCAGGAGGAAAACCAAGAGAATGAGTGTCCTGGAAGCCACTGTTTAAAATGCTGCTCATAGGTCAAATAAGATGAGGATAAAAAATAAATTACTGGATTTAGAAAGGTGAAGGTCATTTGTGTCCTTGACAAGACATATCTGGAGAATGGGGCATACAAAATTCTGATGGAAGAAACCACAACATGTTTTTATGCTTATGATCCAGGAGAAAGGGAAACGAAGCAGGAGAAAAAAGAATTGCTGGAATGATGGCCTGAGCTGATTAAAGGGCTTTGAGTCTAGTGAAAAACTGCAAACGCTGGCCTTAGATAGGAGCACAAACAACTTACAAATAGGAACAAAAGAGAAGGTAGAATATATGTTTACAAAAACAGCTTATGCTTATTTATTACTGCTATTTTTCTTAGATTTATATTTTATCTTTGACATGCATTTATTATTTTAAAGTAAATAAACTCCTTTTTGTTTTATTACTGTACATATTTTTATACATAACAAAATAATGGCTTTGTGGCTTTCTTACTTTCAGTCCAAGGAACCCTTCTGAACTGAAGCAATTCCAGCATGCTGCAACACTATTTCAAATTTCAGAAATAACTTGGATCCATAGCAGACATTCCAAGCCTCTTTACTGGTTTCTCTTAACCAAGAAAAAAGTAACCAGTGTAACTCGTAAGGGCATTCCATGAACAAGGTTATGCCAGGATAATACTCTTTCTAGTCTATATATATTATTTACAGGATTATCTCCCTATATGTTATTTTAGCCCATGTAATAATATACCCCAGGATAATATAATACCCTGGGGTAAACAATATAGAGGGAGGTAATACTTGGCATTTGTTATATTTAGGCTAAATAAAATACATTGGTCTTCTTTCCTATGTTTCACAATAAGGAGCAGGTAAAGTATCAATAAATTATGTACTTTGCAAATACTTTTTTTATTTCATGAAATTATGGGCGTACAAACATTTTGGTTACATGTTATGACTTTGCCACATCCCAACCATGATTTGAGATGTGCCCTTCCCCCCACTGCAATGCTCACTATTAGTTGTGAGTTTACTCACCCCCAAACCCCCTACTCCCAAAGAATATTACTACTGTGTGAGCACCTTGCTGTTGATCAGTCAGTGCCAGTTTGATGGCAAGTACATGTGGTGCCTATTCTTCCATTCTTGTGATACCTCACTTTGGAGGATGGGCTCATGCTCTATCCAGGAAAATATGAGAGGTGCTAGATCAGCATCGTTTCTTATAACTGAGTAGTATTCCATTGTATACATATACATTTTAATAATCCATTCATGGATTGACGGGCACTTGGGTTGTTTCCACATCCTTGCTATACTGAATTGTGCTGCCATAAACATTTGAGTGCAGATGTTTTTATTATAGAATGACTTTTGTTCCTTTGGGTAGATGCCTAATGGTGGTATTGCTGGATCAAATGGTAGTTCCACTTATAGCTCTTTGAGGTATCTCCAGATTCTTTTCCACAAAGGTTGCACTAATTTGCAGTTCACCAGCAGTGTAAGAGTGTTCCCATCTCTCCACATTCTCGCCAGCATTTGTTGCTTTGGGATTTTTTGATAAAGACCAATCTTACTGGAGTTAGGTGATATCTCATTGTGGTTTTGATTTGCATTTCCCTAATGATTAGAGACGTTGAGCATTGTTTTATATGCTTGCTGGCCATTATTCTGTCTTCTTTTGAAAAGTTTCTGTTCATGTCCTTTGCCCATTTGTTGATGGGGATGTTTTATTTTTTTCTTGTTGATCTTTTTGAGTTCTAGATAGATTCTTGTCATCAACCCTTTATCAGATGTGTAGAGAGCAAACATTTTCTCCCATTCTAAGTTCCAATTCTAAATGCTTGGAAAAAAGAATCTGGTTCAGTTTGAGTCAGGTGCCTACAATTGATCCAATCGGTTCTGTGTGTGTGTGTGTGTGTGTGTGTGTGTGTGTGTATGTCATAAGACCTGATACTTGTACTCAGCAGGGACTGTGGAAGGAGAGAAGTTGACAAACAGGCAAACTGACTAACAGATTTGGCTTTACCTTTTCAGTTCTCTTAATAAGGACTCAAAAAGTTTCTTTCCATCCCTAGCCTGGTTCCTCCAACAAAGTGGACATTCAATAAATATGAAGTGATTGATAGGGATTCCAAATGAGGTGGTGAAATGTGAAAAGTGTAAAAGAGAATGTATGTCTCTCTCTCTTCTTATTCTTGAATAATTTTTTTCACATGTATGCACTGAAATTCTAAATTATGGTTACTACAGGAAACCTCCCAGTCCTATTTGTTTTTCCTAGAGACATTTCCACAATTGACCAGTATTTTAGGCCAATATGATTCCCTGGCAATTACTTGATTTTCATTATGGCTGCCAGTGGGTATGAAAAGAGACCCTGTCATGGGAAGAGTTTTCCAGAACTTATTGTTCATGTTACTGTTGCTTTTCCTATTAAAGGATTAAAAGATTATATTTCCAACTATGTGGAAGCAATTCTTACATCCCCATCTATTTTAGATAGTATGTAGGTAAGCAATAAGGAATAGGATTAGCATAATGAATGATAGGCTAGAAGAAATATATTAGGTTCTAAAATGCAAGATGTTTGAACTGCGTGTTAGTCCCCCAAAAATCTCCCATATGTTCATTTCTTGAAAATTTCCTTCATTTCCTTTTAAAGCTGAAAGAAAATTTTAAAAATTAAAATTGTTAAATGACACTTAGATCTTGGCTTTTTCCCTAAGGACATTAAGGGGAAATTCTAAAGAGTGAGAGGAAAAAAACCTGTATCTTAGCAGGGTTTATCAGCAGTGTTTTTATGGGTAAAAGAGGTTCAGTTTTAGGTTATGTGTGAGAAGAGACATGACACAGGTGTGGTTATAACCTCATTTCATTCCAGTTCTTCATAGAAAAGTTAGTTTAGAATAGGTAGATGTTTCTAAGATTAGGAAACCATTTGGGCTTCCTGGATATCTGGCTGAAAATTCAAGACAACTGTTTGTAAATTTTACAAATTTAAGGTAGACAGATTAGTAAAGTCTGGATAAAAATGTAACAAATAAAAATTACCTTTGCTTCTTGAGATACTATTTTCAAATCTATGTCAGGCTTCTATTTAAGTGTCACCAAGAAAATATTACACAGTTTGCTAGATCATCTTGTACTAGAGCTGAATGATGAATGGGAAAGAATGCAGAAATCATCCATGCAATGATGACTTCATTGCAGTGATTATTTTTCGCCACTTAAAATTTATTTTATTCATGTGTCAGGTATTGTGCTATTCTTTCACAGACATTTATCTTCTCAAGAGCCTTCAGGGGGCCGGGCGTGGTGGCTCACGCCTGTAATCCTAGCACTCTGGGAGGCCGAGGTGGGCGGATCGTTTGAGCTCAGGAGTTCGAGACCAGCCTGAGCAAGAGCGAGACCCCATCTCTACTAAAAATAGAAAGAAATTATATGGACAGCTAAAAATATATATAGAAAAAAATTAGCCGGGCATGGTGGCGCATGCCTGTAGTCCCAGCTACTCGGGAGGCTGAGACAGGAGGATCGCTTGAGCTCAGGAGTTTGAGGTTGCTGTGAGCTAGGCTGACGCCACGGCACTCACTCTAGCCTGGGCAACAGAGTGAGACTCTGTCTCAAAAAAAAAAAAAAAAAAAAAAAAAAGCGCCTTCAGGGGTAGGTATTATTACTTTCTATCAAATGCAATAGTCAAGTACTTAACTCAGTCTCATTGGCAACAACTGGTAAAGCCAGAAATCAAGTCAAAGTTTTAGGATCCTAAAGAATTATCAGTGTTTTAATATATTAGCTGCAATTGAAAAAATATCTAATGCAACAGTTTCTTTTTGGCAATAACTGTGAGAAACAGCATGTCCTTATTTTTGTGTCATGTATTTATTCAGATCATCATTTACATGCCTACAATTTCATTTGGGTGTCTATTCCTTAGTGACAATTTTTTTAAAAATAACTGTCTCCTCATAGGTTTGTCCACTCATAGTTCAAAGATATATTTTAGAAGCTCAGCTACCTTAGTCTTTTAGTAAAAGAGTTTTTATATTTTTTGAGTAATATTGCATATAATTTTTCTTTCTTAAATTAAGACATTATCTCTTCTAAGTTTAAAAATTGCCTATTTAAGTCAGCTTCATGTAACTGATGTTAAATAACTGTACTCTGAAACTTTAGAGAACTCTGAAAATCAGAACAGTGTACTTTAGTTGAACTTTTGTTTTTCAGTTAATTGTGCTTAGTGTGCAGGTCAGGTTGATAATCTTGTCTGTGTTGACATTTGAATATCTACTCATTGATATTATGCTGCCAGTTATAACCATTTTCATAAGTAATAAACCAAATTTAGCTCCTGATAGTTCAAAAATATTTAACTGTTATCACGAACACTTCTCAAAAAATGATACCAGTATCATTTTTGTTTTTCATTTACTAGCATTTTTAGAATGGGAAAACTTGTGCTCAAAATTAATGGTTTAGGGTACTGTTAGTCTATGAACTAAATGAAAACCTGCAAGATCAGTTTATATTACTATTTTAAAAATATATAGCACAAATATGACACTTTATGACCTATAAAGGCATGTTGAAACAAGTTAGAGTAATAACAATCATAAATACCATTTCTGGCTACTAAATTAATTATTCCTTAAATTAATAAATTATTTAGTATCTTAATTACGGCAACCAATACATTAAAATAGATTGCTTTTCACAAGTTTGATTATACATGTGTATTTCAAACTGGAGTCAAATGTACTAAACGTTTTTATTTTCAAAGAATTCTGATGAGGCAAAAAACATTATGTAAAAAAAAGCATAATTCCTTTTGAGAGTTTGCAATGTATAGAGATCTGTAATTCATGAGATTCGAATTTTTCTTCCTATATATAGATACTGTTTATTTTATTGAGAGGCAGAACTTTAGCTGGGAAATTTACCTGCAAAATTATTTTTTTAACAGATAACATGCTTTGTTTTCTTTCTTTCTTTTCTTTACTTTTTGTGAGATGAGGTCTCCCTCTGTCTCCGAGGCCAGAGTGCAGTGGCATTATCATAGCTCACTGCAGCCTCGAACTCCTGGGCTCAAGCAATCCTCCCACCTCAGCCTCCTAAGTAGCTGGGACTACGAGTGTGTGCCAGCATGTCCGGCTAATATTAAAAAAAAAAAAATTTGTAGATACGAGGTCTCACTATGTTGCTCAGGCTGGTCTCAAACTCCTGGCCTCAAATGATCCTCCTGCCTCAGCCTCCCAAAATGCTGGGATTACAGGCATGCCCAGACCTTACTATGCTTTGCTTTCAATATTAGTATTTTTTTCACTTTTTTCCCAAAGTTTCTGCTGAATCAGTATTATTATTGTAAAAAAATGGACTGAAACTAGAATATTAAGGCCTCCTTTCTTTTTTTCTAAGCACAACAAAGAAGTTACAACAGAAAGTAAAATAGAAATAAGGAGAAAGCATAGATTTGTGCAGGCACAAGCTAGATTCAGAAATTTCTCCCAGCCTAAAGCATTACAACCAACACTGCACGCAGGCGAGATTTTTAAGGGAGTCTCCTGTATCATCAAGGGTCTAGATTACATCATCATTGATTTAATCTTTTCCATCTCCTAATTTTAATGGTTCTGGTTTCCCAAAGGCTGCTGTAATTTATCCCAAGGGTTCTCAAAATAAGTGAAATTTAAAATAGAAACACTGCTTCTGTGTTTTCTTCATTGTCTTTGCCATTTGCTAAAACCACACTTATTTGTAGATATAACTGTATCTTTTGCTGTATTTCCAACGAAAATGCTTTTTATATATTCACTATTTTGTCATTGAGATCAAGAAGAATTTTTGTGATTTGTGAAATGAAAAACTATAACACACTTTTTTTGCTTTAGTGTAAAATTTAACCAAAATGAATTTTGCTGAATTTATGAGACAAGAGCTATATCCAAAATAAATTTGCCAGAAATGTTTTGCGTCATGAGATACTTCAAGTATAATTTTATTTTTCTTCTTAGATCAGACTGGAGCAACCCTTCCCCAAACATGTTTTAAAAATAAAATTACAGTAGTTCTTACTTTCTAATATGTTCACTCCTTCAGAGATTTACTAGGAAAGAGAGAAAAAAAAAACCTTGAAGAGGATAATGAGTCCCAGCTGAGAATCATGTGCCAAGATGCTCAGTGACTTTTTTTTCTTTAAAGACATAGATAATGAAGATAGGAAACAAGTTCTAGTTATTTGGAAGTGTTTCTTTAAAAAAAATTTAAAATGCAGAAGTTGCCACCCTGTAAACAGGTGAATTACCATTTCATATTGCCCTGATTTATCTGTTGGAAGGGATATAAAAAGTTATCAGTGGTTCTTAAAGTGTCTGCTATGTGGTGCCAATCCAGGTGGAAGTTGTCACTGATCTCTGGTAAAAAAGTTAAACTTACTCTATTGCAGGGATTGTTGTTTAGTGAATCCTTACAACTCCTTTGGTGTTATATTAGCAATTTCAAGATGAAATGATGTGAAACCAAAATTGTACTTGTTACATTTAATGTCCTCACTTAGCCAGTAAAAAGTTGGCAAACATTTGATTTTTTTCTCCACCTTTTTCCTTAAAATTTTAGTGGTTCATAAAAGGCCCCAAATTGGTGAACACTGATTTAATGGCGTTTCTGCCTTTCCACAAACACTAAAATACTCTGGGAACAGATCCTGAACATGACACACAGGTGTCAAGTAAACCTTAGTGTTTAGTGATAGACACAAATAAGTCATAATTACAAATGAGTGGAAGAAGTTCTTTTGGGGAGATGAATGTGCAGGCAATACTGGAGCATATGAGAAGGGCACCTCATGCCAATCTGGGGAAGTCAGGCAAGGATTTCTAGGAAAGAGAGAAAAAAAGAACACAGGGCATGTCATCCTCATGAGCAAAGTATCTCCTACACAGTATCTAGGTGCTTTATCATCATGTTATTAGAGTAAATGGCTTTAAATAGAATCTGCTGAATTTTGATGAAAGTTATCATCCCTGCCCAAACAACAGTTCTTTAGTATGCAGCTATTCATTTCTCTAGATACAGGGTAGTGGGATAACATTTTTTTTTTTCTTATTTGTCTACCTAAGTTTTGTCTTAGGGTCCGAGGATAACATTTTTGAGATAAGAAGTGATATTTGCTTTCTGTATCTATCTCTCTCTTCTGAAAAAGAAACTTTTTCACCCTCTTTCTTGCTCTGGATCATTGTTTCAGAGGGAGTATCAGGGGAGAAAGCTAGGAAAGGGGAAACCTCACCTCTCTGGCTTTGGTTTTCAAAAACCCATCAAAGAGGGTATATGTAGATGCTTCTGGATAAGTCACAAGTAAAACAATGCCTAGAAAATAAAGCACCGAGGATGAAGGGGAACTTCCCCTGAGACTGAAATATTGCTCTCACAGGGATGAGAAGTGGAGGTGAGAGGGGTAGAGAGGAAGAGGAGGGACCCAAGGGGAACTGATGAAAGCAGACTGGTTCCCAGGGAGAGAAGTCCTATGTTTAGTCAGAGTTTCATGGAGGTGAGAGCATTCAGGGAAAAAAAAAAAAAAAAAAGGTGGTAGGTGTGGCTAGTGAGGGAACCTCAAATTCCTACATGATCCACAAGTAGTTAAGAGAGCCACAATACCTAGAGATACTTATGGAGAAAAACAAGGGCTATACTGCTAACTAGAAGACCAGGTGCCTTGAGGGTGCATAAGCACGAATGATGTAGAAATGGTTGATAAATAACCAAATTTAATAAATAGTCATTATCTAGAATCACTCATCCTCCCCAAACTGAAAGATTAATTTAATGCCTGGGATAGCAGAGAAGTCTCTAGGACTCAGCTTAAGTATAAAGCCAGTGTCTGCTTCCCTTCTGATTGGTTGGTATATTAGTCATCTCTTGTCAAATAACACTTTACTCCAAAAATTGGCAGCTTAAAGCAATAATAAGCATTTTTTTTAATCTCAATTTCTATGGAACAGGAATTTGGAAGCGGCTTAGCTGGATTGTTTTGGCTCAAGGTATATCATGAGTTTGTAGTCAAGATGTCAGTTGGGTCTGCAGTCTTGATTGGGGCTGGAGGATCAGTCCTAAAATGTCTCACTCATGTGGTTGGCAAGTGAATGCTGAACGTTGCAAGATGCTTCAGTTCCTTGCTACATGGACTTCTCTGTGGGGCTGCTTGAGTATTCTCATGGCATGGTATTAACAATTACTTTTCCCCAGAACGAGTGATCCAAAACAGAACAAGGCAAAAGCCACATGTCTATTACAATCTAGCTTTGGAAGTCATACTCCATAATTTCTGAAATATCCCACTGATAATACAGGTCATCCCTATTCAGTGTAGGAGGGATTACATAGGAGGTACTAACCAGGAAGTGAAAATCACTGGGGACCATCATGAAGACTCCCACCAGAGTTGGTAACCTTTCCCTACAGTTTGTTAAATATTTTGAATGTCACTTTCACACATGAGTCAGAGTAGTCTGGAAAAAAGGTGGAGGCAGCAGGGTGGGGCAAACCCCAAACTGACTGAGATTTGACTGTCTTCCCCAAAGAGTGGTTCCTCAAACAAGAGTTTAATAAAAATGCAAATTTTGTTCTTACACACCGGAATTTGTGTACTGAGATTCATGACTACTATGTTCTTTGTAAATGTTTCCCGAAAATAAATGCCAAAATTTTCTTTTTCATCAGCCCTCTTCTGTTGCTACAATTCTTTGAAAGATGCAACCCCTCAGTAATGCTATTCACGTAAGTCTGGGAAGCACTCTGCCTCCTCCCATTAAGTAATGATTTCATTATATCTTTCCTTCTGGTAGTTCAGAGTTTGGACCACTTGTAAATACTTTCCCATAAGAGCATCTGTGCAGCACAGCAGATGCTAACTAGGGCTGCATTGGCATTCAGAAGAGAGAACAGTAAGTTGACAGTAAGGGTCAGTATATTTATGCAGCATTCATATTTCACACCTGCAATTAATTATCTATTGTTGGGGGAAATACTAATAAAATTTAGCCTTAAGTTTATTAACACACAAGCATCCATGATAGCACGGCAGCTAGCCCCTGAATTAACAAAGGGCATTCTGAGCGCAATGTCTTTGGAATTTTCTAAGACTTCATAGAGATCTTGAGTTCTAGAATTTTAGAAATGCTGCCAGTTTTCAGAGTAATATTGTTACACCTGGAAAGACATTTTAAAAATTCTAAATTACTTGGATATATTTGGCATGTGAGAAAAGGAAGAAATTTAAAGTTCTAGGTAATTTATCAATAATAGTAGAACTTAATCTTCACCCAAGAAAAGAATGATTCCTGATTTATTTCTCATAAAAACAAGCCTCTGTGGATTATATATATTCTACCACATCTTTTCTTCAACACAAGGCAACCACTGCTGAGCTATTTATTGTATACTAGAAAAAGACATTCTGTGGAGCTGAAATACAATTTCCATGTGTCAAATAGCTAGTGACTTTTGAGTCTACCTAGTACTTCAGAACAACATAAACCCCTAGCTCTCATCAATAATCCTTTACCTAATGGTATTGAGGTTGTGCAAACCCAGAATGGAAAAATAAAAATAATGGCTACTGTGGTAGCCATGAGGTGTACTGTTGGAGTCTCCCTTCATAAAAGAATTTGCTGTTCGGCTACATGCAATACAGGAAGCTGACAACCTCCAAGTATTAAAACCTTTTGAGTCAAGGCCATGTCCTTCTGGGAAGTCCCCAGCCAAAAACTGACCATTAAAGTATGCGAGGCCCAGTCATTTCTGCCCAATGTGGGACTCCTATGATGAGCAATCTTTGCTTAGGAGCTTCTCAATTAGTTGGCTGATACTTGTCAGACCTAAATCATGGTCTGAGGCTCTTACTGCCCAATCTTGCTTCCTAGCCACTTAGCTTTCACAGGTTATCAGATATGTTATCATGGTCTACAAGCTCTTCCTATCCAATTTTGCCTCCTTCCCTTTTGATCTTTCATGTAGAGTGCTCCCCATGAATCTCCTGCACTTCTAACTCCATCTCAGTGTCCACCTCCCAGCAGACCAAAATGACACAGCTACTATTTATTAAGAACCTACAGCCCCTTTGCCCTTCTGTCACGTGAGGACACACAGAAGGTGCCATCTATGAGGAAGGAGGCCTCACCAGACACCAAATATGCTGGTACCTTAATCTGGACTTCCCAGACTCCAGAACTGTGAGCAATAAATTTGTTGTTTATAACTTAAAAAAAAAAAAAGAACCTACAATATGAAGGAGTTACTCAACCTCTCCTAACTGGTCCCTCATCCGTAAAGTGAGGTTGTTGTAATTAAATGAAATAATCTAGAAAGAGCAATTTGTACAGTTCCCGGTACATAGTTAAGTACTCAATAACTAGTATGTAACATTAAAATGTTATTATGCCAGACTTTGATGAATTTTCTATTTCTTACTTGTAATCCTTGTTATAATCAGCAAGTATTACTATGCTCATATTACATATGAGAAAACTAGGGCTCAGTGAAGTTAAAATAACTTGCTCAAAATTACTTAATTTACATAGCTAGAATGTGTAACCTGGGATTAAAATCCAGTAAGCCCTGTAGAAGAGAGCAATGTACATGTATGCTGGCAAAGAATTCACTGCTGTTGACTAGAACATAAAGAAGTTCCATAGCCTCTTTGGCGTGGTACGTACAATTTGTAATTAACACAAACTATTTTAGGGATTCTTTCATAAATTTAAGTCTATTCTCTTAATTTCACCATATATAGGACTACCAATGGTTGCTTAAGACTTAGCATTTGTCTAAAAGCTTAGATGAGAAATACATAATGCCAATGCCACTCCCTGATGAGTACCAGTCAGTTATTTTTGTAGAATGGCTCTCAATTTAAGTTTGTTTGATGTTTTCTCATGATTAGAGTGATGTTATGTTTAAAATTCCATAATCTTGCTACTGCTAGAACAATTATCAACTGAAATCACCTCCCTATTCCCCCCACTCGCTACCCTCCACTGGACAAATGTTCAAGCTCATTATTTAAAGATCCAAAAAGAAATGTGTAATAGAAACATAATAAACAGAAGGAAATTAAAATATTACAGTGCTAAAAGAATTTTTAGGGAGGTGGCAGCAATTTGAATTCAGAGGCTGCTTTTGAAACATCTATATTGTTCCTTACCTCACAGATTAAAGAAAAATAATTTTAAGTAAAATTTTAAAAATTGTTACATAAATTTTTTTAAAAAATTGAGATCGTGCTGTTTCCACAGGAGTGAGGTAGTCATACACAGAGTTGATGGAAGGGATTAGGGAGTTTTCTTAGAGAATTTTTGCCAGGAAACTAGTCTTTTTGCCCAATAAATCCATGAAATTCACTAAATATGCCCTCCTATGTGCAAAAGAGAACGTGATTTTGTTCGAGTAAGAGACTAGGAGACAAGGCTGAGACTCGTGCAGAGGCTTCAAGATCAGGTGCAGGGGTTAAAATAAACAACTTTTAAAACAGAAGCTAACTAGAGGGGGCCAGGAAAGAACCAGCTTCAACCAGCTTGTCAGCTATTTCTACCACCTTATATGAACTCTGGCTAATTACAATATCATTTACATTGCGGTTTTAAAATTTCTCTACCCTTGAACTCACCATGATAGTTCTGAGACAACCATATAAAGTATGAAAATGGGAAGGAACCCAATTCTAGGAATTATGACCCAAATTCTTAGTAAAACCCAACCCCTTAGCCTTGACTATTCCTCTCCTCAATTAGTAAGACTATAAAAGACCTAAAACCACTTTCTCCCAGTGTAGCTGCTCTTGAGCCTGCCCACTACTTTCCTCCCTGGTGCTCTGACTTTCAGTAAAGTAAGTGGTATGTACGAAATTCTTTTCCCTGATGAACACCAAGAACTTGGAAAAACCTCCACTTGGAGGCTAGTAACAATTTGTGATCTGAAAGATGAGATGGCCACTTTATGCCCAATGTGGCTATTAGCCTTAAGCCAATTTAGCTTAGTGTGGTGAGCATGACCGTAGGGAAAAAAAAAGATGACCAGTAAATGACATTTGGCCTGGTGACCAGGGTAAGATAGTTCAGAACTATAGGTCTGAGAGAATGATTTAGTCACTTGTAGCTAAAGTGATGCTACCAAACCACGAGAGAGACTATTCAAAAATGAAAATTACATCTGTAACAGCAAATGTACTTATAACACACCTGTGATGTAATAATATTTTTGCATGAGTTTGCCATAATGTGATTTATTTATTGTGAATAAATATTTTTTTGAACATTTTTCAAGTAAAGAATTTAGCTATAGTCTTACTGCAGAAAGTAGAACCTAGATGGTCTTCAGGGACCATCAGAGCACAGGAATAGTACTGAGGGACTCTTGGATATTTGCTACCCAAAAGAGATGTTTATGAAAATACATTTTTGCCCAAGGGATTTACATTGACACAGATGTATGTGTGTATCAGAAAATGAAATTTGGGGAAATTAAATTAAAAAATTGTTTGAAAATGTGGACTCTTAAGTATAGTTATAAATCTCAAAAAGGAACAGCTCTAATTTATTGCCCATGTGGGAGAAATTCTCTGAGTGTACTCTTTCTGGATGTACTTTCCTCTTTGCTGTTACAACCATGGCGCAAAGGGGTAATTATCAGTTTGTGAATTCTACTATGAAAGAACCAAAGTGATCTCACCGGAAATGTTTCCCAGAGACTCTCCTTTGCTTTCTAAAATAATATAACTGGGTATAAAATGAATGGCTGGCACATTTAAAAACATACATATCACAAATGACAGCAAACTTGGAAAAACTAGAGGCACCTAAATGCCACAGTTGTGCCAGCAAAGGGGTCATACGGTCTTGTGTTTGGGGGGAATGAACATATTAATTACATAATCTTTTAAAATGCAATAAAAACAATGTTTAGTAGATTCCTAAAACAACTACATGTTAATCTGGCTTTTGGTAAATAAAACTTCAAGGAAAATTTCCTTCCAAACAAGATGTGCCACAGTGAAAATCTACTGACATGGAATGAAGATTAAGTAATATTTTCCCTTAAATAAAAAGGAATTATGGTTATGATCCACTAATCAGAAACAATAACATGATTTAAAAGCTATGGCAAATTTTATATGAGAGTTGTAGTGAGACCAATTTACTTTGATGGAAAATTGTCATAGAAAATAGGAGTTATAAGCTCTGCTAAATAGTGTGGGATACTTTAATTCACTATGATTAAGACAGGACAAAGCAGACAGTAGATTCCAAATAAAATATTTGATGAAGATGCTCAATATTGCAAAATCAATTAAAATGGTATTATGCTCTATCCTGTTAATGTATATTTTATAAATGCCATAAAGTTTATTAAATTTAAGAAGTTGCTTTAGTCTTTCATACTGTCTGAAAATATTAATTAGATTAAGTAAACCATAAAAGAGATGTACTCGGCTCTGTAGGCCAATATGGCTTGATGAATAATCGAACTTTATCCCACCTCAAAGAAAATGTGGGCTTATTCAAAGTTATTCCTGTCTGACTCTAGTTTATTCTGATTTATTAACATTCTAACTGTTCAAACATAATCTTAGATGAAAAAAACCAAAATCACAATTTAGCTTCACATAAAAAAGTCATAACAAGGACCATATTCATGTGCCTTTTTCATTGTGTTGTTGAGATTATTAAATGAGATAATGTTTCCCATGGTGTCTGACACATTTTATTCATAATGTGGGTACTAATACAAACAAAAACTAATATTTGTTTGCCTGGACATTTTCTTTGTATTTGTCACCAATACTGGGAAGTATGCAATCAGAAAACCTGGGTTAAATATTTTAAACACGTACAGAATTTTTCAAATGAACAACAGAGTGACAGGCAAAACTTTGAGAACACCTTGTAAAAGGTGGAATTACAGAAGGTAAGGTTGATGTTTATGTTTTTAGGGTTACAGTTTTATCTACAGAAGGTATTTCTTATTTACAGTTCTAATTATACAGTGTACTATGTTAAAAAAGAATATGGAATTTTTGCCACCGACAAACTGTTTTTTCCTGAGTGTGCCTGAGGAAGGCAAATTTTATTAGACATTTGAAATGTTACAATCTATGAACACTTTCCCCACTTCAAAGACTACTACTGGTGACAAACTTTCCCTTAAATATATTTTTTTCTCATAAATATTTAATCTTTCACCTATGATCTAAACAACTTATCTCTATATGAATCACCTATCTTTGTTACTAGTGCTAAGAACTTGGGCAAATCCTTTCACTGTAGGGCCTCAGATTAGGAAATACATATGATGTCCACTGGAACTATGAGGCATGACTCCATTAGTATGTCACAACAGTATTTTTAGTAAATAAAATGGATTTGACAAAATTTGAATAGAAAATATAGAAGACAAAACACATGGTAAAACTAGTTTATAAATTTTGTTTCAGTTTAAAATATACGTAAGCATATTGTGTGACAATGTAAAATGTAACTCATTCAGAACCTAATCCAAGTGTACAAATTCACTAGTCTTTTGTCATTAGTTGACTTCTTTGTGGCAGTCAGCATTGACAGGTTTTTTTTTTTTTTTTTTTTTGTTGTTGTTGTTGTTTTTAAGACAAAAAACAAGCTGTGGTTGCCAGGGACTAGGAGGTGGCTAATGGGGAGATTTGGTCAAATTGTACAAACTTTTGGTTTTAAGATAAATACGTTCTGGAGATCTAATAATGTACAGCATGATGACTATAGTTAGCAATTCTGTATTGTATACGTGAAATTTGCTAAGAGAGATCTTACATGTTCCTTACTACCTCTCTCCCACACAAATGGTAACTATGTGAAGGAATGGATGTGTTAATTAGCTTGACTGTGGTAATAATTTCACAATGTATATCAAATCATCACTTTGAATACCTTAAATACATAAGGTTTGAATATATAATTTTTATTTATCAATTACAACTCGATAAGCTGGGAAAAATAATAAAAAACCCACTCCAGGGTCTTGGCTTGTGGGACATGACTCTTTTTTCTTGAAGGCCTCTTCTTCACTGACCCTTAACTATGGTTGTATTGCAGAGATTATTTTTAGCCTTCTTTCCTCACTTCACATATCCCCCTCTACAATCTCATGTTCTCATTGCTTTAAACATTAAATATATACTTACAGCCCTCAAATTTTTTGCTTGCAGTCCAGCTCTTTCTTCTCAGCTCTAGACTAGGTCCAAAGCTTCCTAAAAGCAATTAGTCTGGTGGGACAGGGTGGGGAAGGAGGTACCCACCCACTCAGGAGTAAACGGGAGGCGCGAAGTTTAGGGGCTGTGAGAGTCTCATTCGCACATTTATTCTCTGGTTATGAGCGCTTACACATTGACTGCTCTTAGGAATAGTGTGGCAGGTAGACAGGGATAAAGTAATTACATGCAGGATGGTTAACTAAGGGTATGGGTGGGCATGAGGGCATTTATGTGCACATTGGGAAGTCCTCGGCCACAGGAACATAAAAGCGCAAAGGGAGAGTCCCATTTAGTCCCTCAAAGAGATATGATAAAAATTTTGAAGCTTATTAGTTTAGTCAAACATTAAAAAGTAAATGGAAAGCAAATCCCTTTAGGAAAGCAGTAAAGTTGGGCACAAGTAAGGGAATTGGGGAGAATGTTGCGCCGCGGCAGGCCACGAAGAGAACAGGATGTTGAGTGGGGAATGTGAGGAGAATGAATACACCTATGTAGAAAAAAATTAAAAACCCGGCAAGTGTTAAAAATCCACGGTATAAAACACACCTCACCACGAGGCAGCTCCGCCACCCCGCCGACCGCTGGAGCGTCCTCAGCTCCCGAGAGCGCCGCGTACAGCCCAGCGAGCGCCGCCCCCTTCCCCGAAAGCCCCTCCGCAGAGGCCCGTGCACGTGCGTGACGGATACCGCCCCGTCTGGTCTCTTGGCCAATGAAAAAGAGCTTCGTAATTCGCCACGGCCCGGTCGCGAGTCACGTGACCGCGTATCCCCGCCCTCTCACCCTGCTGCCTCTGGGTTCTGGGAAGATGGCGAAGGTTTCAGAGCTTTACGATGTCACTTGGGAAGGTAACTTCGGGTGGGGCGGGTGCGGGAAGACCAAAAGCCCTGGGAAACGGTTCAGGAATACCCGCTGCCCTCAGAGAGCTGAATTCTCTAGTTTCTTTTCGGCACCGGAGTTCTCGCTGGACAGGTCAAGCTCAGGTGGAGGCTGAGACTGACCCCCTCCTTGGCCCGGCCACGAACTCTGCCGCTTCTCCACCGTGTCTGCTCTTTGATAGACTGACCGACCTACCTCCGCGCTAATTAAACTGCCCAGGGCAGCTTCCGTTTATGAGGCTAGAGGGACCTGGGGCTGGGGCTGTCACAGTCTTCCTGTTTTTGCTGGGAGGCGTAGAGGAGGCGGGATAGGTGGTTGCCGAAGCTGCTTTGGAGCCAAGAAATACAGGGTCTGTAAGGCCTTATGCTAAGTACTGTGTAAAGGTTACAGCACTGGGCAGAAAAGCTCAGAAAAGCAGTGCAGAAGAGTCGTGAACAAATCTGCTTCTCTTACATGTCACTTTACCTTTCGTTCTCTCATCAAAACCAGGTTTCCAATTTCTCCGTTTTTTGACTTTTCTCTGTCCCGCTCCTTCTCAAAACACATTTACACGTACAACACAACTTCCTAATTTTTGTTTTTTAGAAATAGGGTATCCCTCTGTCGCCCAGGTTGGCGTGCGGTGGCAGGATCGTAGCTCACTGAAGCCTTGAACTCCTGGGCTCAAGCGATCCACCTGCCTCAGCCTCCTGAGTAGCAGGGATTACTACTACACCTGGCTGGTTAAAAGAAATTTTTTTTTTGGTAGATACAGGTCTGGGTATGTTGCCCAGGCTGGTGTCGAACTCCAGGCTTCAAGCGACCCTCCCACCTTGGCCTCCTAAAGTGCTGTGACCGTGCCAGGCCCAGAACTTCCTTCTTACTCCCTACTAGTAATTCCTTTTCCGAGGCGTAAAATAGCTGGTTAACTTTGGGGCATGCGCTCATGTGTGATATGTGGACTTACCGTATCCTTGGTTGATGTAGAGTGGAGTGTGTTCTTTAAATCTGGAAGCAGCCAAACCTTGATCGAATTCTGTAAGAGTTTTTTTTTTCCCTTCTCAAAAACTTAAGTGGGAGGCATGCTTAAGAGAAGAAACTTGGGTTTCTTTGAGGCATGGAATTTGTGTAATTAAAATTCATATTCCCAGAATTTAGCTAGCGTATTGCAGTAGACTTTAATAGCTTATGTGTTCAATGAATGCCTTTGTGTGATGTTTAAATAATGACTTGATAACATGGGGACTGAAAGTTATATTTACTATTTGATGGTGAATAAATTTCTCAAGTATTATAGAGTTGCATACATGTAAGGGGAAAAGCAAAATTCCTTTATACTTGAACTGAGTTCAATGATCTGTTGGCTTTTTGGTCTTTAGCACACTGTGAACTTCAGTATTTCTACCTGTATTGGGGGAATCCATTACACTAAAGTGTTAAGTGCTTAGTGCAAGATCTTGCATATCAAGTTAAGTAACACACAGCCCCTACTTGCAAGGAGTTCACAGTCTAATGGAGAAAATAATCCTATAAATGTAATAGATTTAAAAGGCTTGTGTTAGGGTGTGTTCCTTAAGCTGGATAGCAGTTGTGTGGCTGTTAATGTTTTTTAAAAAGTTTTAAATATTTTATAATTTTTAGGAAGTGCTATTATGAAGGTATGTTCAATATAGCTTTTCTAGATGATAGTATCATCTTGAAGGACAACAAGTAGGTGTGTAACTACTAGCAGACAGGATGATTTAAGTAACTTGGACCTTACCCTATGGGTATTCTAAAGAGGAGTGATATGATTAGATTTGGAATAATAAATAATAACTACTTCACAAGTTTGTTGAGGAACAAAAGAGAAAACATGTTAAAAGTGCTTTGTAAACTAAGTATTGTTTATATAAAAGGATGTGTTATTTTTAGTTAACACTAATATGATTATGTCCCTCCCCTGTATGTTTTGGCTTTTGCCCATGTCTTCAGCTTTATCTTGAGCCATTCTCACCCTCACTTTATGAGCTGGCTGTGCTGGCCTTGTTGAATTCCTTAAATTGCTCTACTTCTTGTCTTAGGGCTGGACACATGCTATTCCTTTTACTAGGAGTGTTCTTCCCTCCTTCCATTGCACTTCCTGCCATTAAATTTTAGCATTTCTCAGAACTCCCCTCAAAGGTCATGTACTGCAGAGAGCCTTCCTGGACCACTCTACCTCCCTCCTCCCCCCACCTTCCCCATCCTTCTACCAAAATTTAAAAAGAGAAATAGGAAAAAAGGAAAAACCCAAACAAAATAAAACAAGCAACAAAACAAAAACTGGTCTTTCAATTATTAAATACTATTGAAACACTTGCCCAGTGGTGTTAAGTTTTAATTTGTCTTTCCTAGAATGGAAGAGACCAGACTTATTTTGTTCAGCGTCACATCACTGGAACCTGGTAATTATTTGTTGACTAAATGAATTGCCAGTGGGCTTAATAATAAACACTAATAAATTGTCAAAAGATTATAACTATGAATCATTTTTCTAGTGTTAGAATCGTTTCTTTTAGTGTCTCTGATGAAATTAGGCAACTCAACTAATAGGATACAGTTTGCTCATTAGTAAAATGAAGGTTTAGACCTTTCCATAATTAAAATTCTATTTTAAGGGATTTTTAAGAAAATAGTATTCTAGATTTTTATTTCAGACTTATGATAACAGATTTTTAGGATATAGGAGATGAGAGGATTCTCAGGGATAGTGTTTCGTTTAGATTTTTTTCAGGGTGGGAGGACTGCTAGAGCTGTGTCCTTAGGAATTCCACCAAATAGTACCATGACTTAGTTAAAAGAGTACGGTAATTCTTGTGCTAGGAAAATTTATCACCTGTTTATAAAAGACCTATACAAATCTCTATTAGGCTCTATAGAAAAAGTAGAATATGTGGTTTATTTATTTGCCCAGTTGAAAGTTATTGGTGCTTATTACATATGGGAATTACTATTTAGGAGTTTGAAGGTGGGAAAGAGAATTTAGAGTTGTAGGGAGAGTATAGTCAAGTTTCTTGAGAATATGCTATTTGGGCAGGACATGGATAGGATGTTTTGCATAATGCCTGGCATATAGTAGGCACTAAGTGAGTATTTGTTGAAAAAAATTTATGAGAAATATTTGAGAGAGTTTTAGTTATGTTCACTGCCCCAACTTCCTTTTTATGCAGTCCTTTAAGCAACCACAATTTGGTTTCCATGCCCTACCACTCCTCTAAGGTCTCTAGGGAGTCCTAATGCCAACTCTATCATAAGTGTTTTGTGTATCTGTACTACCTTTGCTATTGTAGATCACTCTTTCTATGAAATATTTTTTCTTGGATTTCTTAATAACATTCTTTGAGGTTCTCTTTTTACTTTTCATACCTTTCCTTTGCTGAATCCTCTACATCCATTTGCTCCTTATATTTTTGGTGTCTTTAGTGGTTCTTTCCGTAGCCCTCTTTATGAGTAGACTTTTGATTGGTGCAGGCATAAGTTATGTGATCTGTGAACTCCATGAAATAATGTGCAAAATTGATTGTATTTGTAAACGTGTATATTTCTTGGAAAAGATAGTTCAAAGATCTCTTCAGCTTTGAAGAGATCTAAAAAAGGTTAAATGTCTTCTGTGGGCAGTCTCATCCACACCCAGCTTTGACTATCAACTTATATGCTAAATAACAAGTAAGTAAAACATATATTTGAGTACTTTGTACTTGTACTGTTCTAGTTCCTGAGGATACAATTCTGAACAAGACAGGCAAGGTCCCAGATTTCATGGAACATACCCTGAGATTTCACTTCTAGACTGAAGATCTGTATTTGCAATGATCTTCAGGTCATATGTACTGGATGTTCCACAATTAATAAAACTCAAAACTGAACTAACTCATTATCTGCCTTCTGCCTCCAACGCCAACAATGTCAACCACTTTTTTCTGCATTTTCCCTAGAAAAGTAGATGGCACCATGTATCTGCCCCCATTCGTAAGACAATTCCTGCTCATCCTATAAGATGTAGGTCTTTGAAACTTTGAAGTCTAGAAAGTACAGATATGTATGGGAAATAGATAATAATCAGGTTTCAATTAAGTATATATTTTGGAAAGATCATTTTTGAATGGTAAGAGCTAGAAAAGTAGGTTGGTGCCTTGAATGCTAGACTAAGGAGCTTGTCCTTTATTTTGTATATAGTTGAGATCCACTCTAATTTTAAAAAAAAGATTCAGTGACTCCTTTCATTAAACTTAAAATTTATGAGTGTACATGTTGATATAGGAGAGGGCTTTTTTTGATAGGAATCCCCTGATTGAAATGTCTTGTCGTATTAAATAAACCATTTTCAGTTTTGCTTTCTTTAACAGGACCCCACTTCATGTTAAAAGACCCTGCTATAGCAGCTTTGGTGCATAAGTCTTTTAAATTTTTATTGTTTTCCTCAGAATATTTTTAATTAAGTCCCCATAATTAATATGACAGTTTTTCAGAGCTAATTATTTAGTACTTTTATGGAGTCCTTTTAAAACATCCAGCTTTGTTTCGTAGAAATAAATCTATCTTTTAGCCTTCAAGTTTTCCTTGGCTTATATTATTTAATTATACTGTATAATTACATTAAGTTGAACTGGCATGAACTGGTTTGGATCTAAACAGTTGAATTTTTGAATTGTAATAACTGATGGAAACAATTAACCAAGAGCTAGCTGATGAGGCTTATTAGCCAAGAGCTTCTAAAGTGTTGTGGGCATAATTAGTGTATTTTGCATAAAGAAATTCTTTGAGTTGATTCTAACTGGAGGATGATTAAGAGAATTTTTATTGTACCTTAGTATTCTCATTCATATTTAAATTACTTTTTTACATTCTTTACACACACAGGTCGTCTTCTCAGTCCTTCCATTGACCAGAATAGTGGTGAGAGAAAACAAGCTTTCCGTAAATGCTTGTTTGGTCAATGAGTGAATGCTATGATATGAAGTTTGTTTTTCGTGTTTGATCCAGTAGATCTATAGTAATGGTAATAATGATGAAAATAGTCTACTAAACATTTTGTATACATTATCTCACTTTATCTTCACATGTATCCTATGAAGTAGACTTTCCTTATTTCCATTTTATAGGTGAGGAAGGAAACTAGAGAGGTGAAGTGGCTTTTCAGTATCCCATAGCTAGTAAAAAGGAGTGTTGAGATTTGAGGTGCACTTATGCTGCTGTCCTTGGCTCAGTTATTAGCGCGTCAAGTTCCTCCACCTAGGCTGCCATTCTGTTATTCTTGGAACATGCTGAGATAGTTTGTCTCAAGAAGTTAGAGATTTGTGTTTATGGCTGACTCCTTTTCATTCTTCCCTCAGCTTAAAAAGTACCTTCTTAGAGAAGTCTTCACTGACCCACCCTTTGCAAAGGGTCCTCTGTCCTCCCAATCTCTTGACTTTATCCTATGGTCCTTTAATTTTTTTCATAGGAATTATCACTATCTGAAATTATGTGGTTTGTCTTTTTTTTACTCTACTGGAATGTGAACTTTATGAGTACAGGGACTTTATCTTCTTTCTTTCTTTATCCTCAGCACCCAGATCAGGCCTGGCATGTAGAAAGCATCCAGTAAGTACTAGTTGAATGAGGAATAACTCTAAAGACCGTGGTTCCAATCATTGTACTATACTGCCCAAAAGGTAGTAGGAATCACTGGGTATTTTAAGAATTTAAATTGTCTAATGAAATAAACCTTTTAAAAAATATCTGGTAGTGATTTGCAGATTGAGTTTGAGTAGAGAATCCAGTTTGGATGCTATCCTGGCAATTTTAGCATGGGGTGATGAGAGCCTGAGCTTGGATAATAGCAGTGGAAATAGAGTGGAAGGTGTAAATCTTAGTAATATTTCCAAAGAGTTCATAGAAATTAGATACCAAAGGAGGGGTCAAAAATAATAGTCAAAATTGGAATCTCAGGTAGCATTAACAGAAGTTGGAACTAACAGAAATGTGGCACTGGCACGGGAAACCACGTTTTTAGGAAAAGACAGTGACTTTGGTTTTCTGATGTTGTGACTTTGAGGGAATGGACTATCAAAAGTGAAAACATGTTTTCTTCAAGAGATAATTTTATTTTTACTAGTTAATTTTTAGATGAATATATTTAAGGCATTTCTGAAAATATTAATGTGTGGCAAATAATTTTCCATGGTATTTATGATAGCATGCAGAGTGTGGCAGGGTCAGCTATGTAAGTATAGTTGAAGGTGTTCATAGGTAAAATTCTGCTTATTTTGCAAAAGTTATATTTTCATACATAAACAATATTCCTTGTTTTTTGTACAGCTATTACATTTTAGTATAATGTTTGTAACTGTATTTTAGATTGTTCTTCTTAGAAGTTATGCTTTAAAAAATTATATCCTCTTTTGTACAAGTGTTCTTTCAATCCACAATAAGAAATACCTTTTATAAATTAACTCATGCTCAATTAAGTATATTTATACATGAATGTTTGAGAGTGTGTATAAACAGAAACCAAAGTTTAATTTCGAAGATACTCTTAGTATGAGCAGTGCATTCTGTTCTGTTCATTTTTTCCTCCCAAATGCTGGAAGAAATCCACTAAGCTGATTGCACACCCAACTAATACACAGTCTGTAATACATAGTTTGAAAAACACTTCTGGTGTTCTGTGTGCATTAAAATAAAATAACCCTTTCTTTTTTCAAATCAAGTGGCCTTTTCTTGCAGAATAGCTTCTTTCAACATCCACAACCAATCTGACTAGAGAAGTATGTGGGACTCTGAATAATTTAAAATTCATTATCCCACAGGTATTGACCTTTTAAAGAAGTATGCTGGTTCATGTAAATGGTATTTCAGGATATATAATAAAGTGAAGTGGAGAAAATATAGGATTGGAGGAAGGAGTTTTGGACTAAAGGAGTCAGAGAAAGTAGCAGGCATGTTTTTCCATCTTTCAGAAGCCGACTCAATATAGTGATACCTAGTCCTCATGGAAAAAATAAATGGAGTAATCATAGCCATTCTCTTAACCATTGACCTTTAGCTCATCCCAGGGGCTTTCACAGTAGTTAATAAAATGTACGAACAAGCAGTAAGCAGCTTACTTAAGCAGTCGATAATAAAATGACGTTGGCTTTGAGGAGCATGCCTTTTGTGGGGTGAGTTAGGGTAAAATGAAAAGTGTTAAGCCACCTTTGAGGAAAGAATGAGGAAAGAGCCGTATTTCTTTCTAGAGGCTGAAAGTTATGTTATTTTTCTTAAAAATAAAAGTAATTAAAATTTTTGTAGCACTTTACATTTTATGAAGTGCTTTACATAAATCATCTAATATTAGAAGTCCTAAATTCAGGGGCCAAGCAGATGAAGAAAATGTGTGATGTTGGGTGGAAGACAGTAGTGCTGCCTATAAAGAACCGGTGAGTGCATGTCCTACTTAACAGTAATCAACATCAGCTTAAAAACAAGCAAAAAGACCCAAACTATTGTACCATACAAGCAACATCTGAAGGGTCCAGATTTTGCTTTATATAATTTTCATAAGAGACCTATAAGACAAGTTTGTGATATAGTTAGCACTCTATATTCATGGGTTCCACATCCAAAGGTACAACCAATTGTGGATGGAAAATATTTAAATATATGTATATATAAAATAATACAACAATAAAAATGGAAATAAACAGTATAGTGTAACAACTTTTGCATAGCAATAACAGTGTATTAGGTAATATAGTGATGATTTATTTAAAGTATGAGAAGGATGTGTGTAAGTTATATGCAGATACTATACCATTTTGTATAAGAGACTTGAGCATCCTTGGACTTTGCTATCCAAAGGGGTCCTGGAACCAATCCTCTGCTGATACCGAAGGACAACTATAATTTATAGTTGAGGTTAGAAATGTTAAGTGGACATGTCCAAGATCACCATGCTGACTAGTGTGGCAGAGTTGGTATTTAAACCTTGGTCTTTTAACTTGAGATCCTATGCCCTTCTTGCCATGTTATGCTCTAAGTCAGGGTTGGCATTTTTTTTTTCCTGTAAAGGACCAGATAGTAAATATTTTGGCTTTTTGTGCCATATGGTTTGTCTTAAGTATTCCTCTGCCTTTGTAGTACAAAAATAGCTGTAGATATTACCTAAACATATAGAGGTGGGTGTGTTCTGATAAAACTTCACTTACAAAACAAGTAGCTACAGAATTTGGTCCTGGGGCTGTAGTTTATTGACCTCTGCTTTAAATCTGCTCTGAATGCAATGCGAAGAGCAAAGCCAGAGATAGTGGGATTAGAAAAAGGTAAATGGCATTTGCTTTTATAGGGTGTACTACTGGGGAGAAGCTTCAAAACCTCTTGGTTCAGAGAACAAAAGAGAATTCACAGTGCTCCGGAAAGGAAATAGAGGGTAAAGTATTAATAATAGCTAAAATTTTTTGAGTACATGTTGTGCCAGGTACTGTTCTAAACACATATATTGACTCATAATGCATACCACAACAATGATATTGGTATTATTATTTTCGTCTCCATTTTTTAGATAAAAACGTTAAAGGGCAAAGTGATTAACTCAGTCGATACCACACTACCAGAAACTGGCAGAGCTTCAATTTGACCTTAAGTGGTTTCAATTTGGCATCTCCATTCTTAACTACTGTATGCTATAAGGGTAGAAGAGAAAACTGAAGAAAGAAAATAAAAATATTAAGCATGGAAATTTTGAAACAGTGGAAAAATCTTTGGGGAATGAAAAGAGTTTTGAGGAAATATTGAAGTGTGGATAATACTTGAAAATACCTTTGGAGGTATAAGAATATATAGATAATATTTTTACTTTTATTTTATACCTTAAAAATATCTTGAAGTACAAATTATACTCAATTTGATTTTCTTTTAAAATTTGAAGCATGGATAAATAGGGGAATATTTGGGTGAAAGAGCTATTTACTTCCCCTATAAGTGCTTTCCTTTTCTGATTTTCCCTCCTCTGGGCGGGAATCCTTCATGTTTTTATTTGGGGTCCCTGGGAGTAGTCTTTGACAGAGAAATGTGTTTTTCATCCTTTTTTGAGTAACAGTCAATGAAGAATTAACCTTTGATCCATCGTGCAATGGATGGATTTGCATTCCTTTTCCCTCTCCTCCTAACTCGGGCAATTTCCCAATCCCCAAGGACATTAGATACTTCATCCCTCCACCATTGCCTGTGCTCCTTTGCCCTAAACTTTTTCTAATACCCTTTCATCCTTAGGGCTTAATTCCTATATTACAAATGCCTTCTTTAACACTCTCTTCTGCCAGGTAGAATTAATCTTTCTCTTTGCTGTTTTAGTGTTTTGAACATATTGTTAGCATAGATTTTATCACATTATTTTGCAGTTGTTTATAATTTTTCTGTTAGTTCATGAGCTCAGAAAAATGATTCTTTTTCATTTTTATATTTTTAGCATATGTTATTGCAATAGTGTATTGATATGTTTTTGAATGATTGAGTGAAAGTCATAGGGATATATCAATAGATAAAAGGAGAATGTTTTCAAAATCAGATTTTCCAATAATATACCTTGACTATAAATAAGTAAGAGGAGACTGATGGAAAACCCAAGACTGGTGATGAAGGACGTATTTGACAAAAAAGGAAATGCGAACCAGTTTCTCCCTTTTGATTTGTATCTTTAGTTTATGGGCAGGATTCTACTGCTTTTTAAAGGATATATCTGAAAAGTCCCATTCCAAAACAAGTTAAGAATTTATGTAATAGATTAAATGGTAATTCTTGATAATTTGAACTATAACAATTTGTCTGGACTACCATTTCCTGATTTGGGTGTTAGGATATAGGCAGGTGGTACAGTATCGTAGAACAGATCTGTAAAAACTCTTAACGATTTCATATTCCCAAGGCCCTTCTTCCACTTAATAATATGCCAGATTGAAAGAGAATGTGGACTTCAGATAGGGTAAGTGTGCTATGGTATAGGGGATGTGGTTTGAATGAGTCTGAGAACCACAGCTGAGTCTTTAAAGATAATATATATATTCTTTGTAAAAATTTATTTGCTGAACTATGGATAAAAATTGGGATTACATAAAACCACCAGGGTTTACGCAGTCAACCCAACAGCTTTATAGACCTACATTTTCTTAATCCTGTTTAGCCAACCTCAGTTTTAAGAGAGTATTATTTTAGTCAGATATTTATGATTGGATTTGAATAAAATAGTACTTTTTTTTTCTGTTTGCTGTCTAAGTGAATAGAATTTTTTTTTCCAGCATTGGTCTTATATCACTAATTAAATGAGTAACAGTGTTACTACATTCTTTTATGATTATTTATGATTAAAACTTTATGCAAGCTATAAAATTTGGTGAGTTAATTAATGGGATAAAGGTTGGAGTGGTTTGGGGTTTTTTGTGTTTTTAAGCTGCCATTGTCTGGAAGCATTTGTATGTACTGATGTTTTTGCAGTGCAACTTTGTTTCTTGGGATTTTCATGTCAAGAACAATGTGTTTTTAGCATGTCAGATGAAATATATTCCCATGCTGGTTTTTATTGACATTCAGAATTCAAAATATTACACAGTAATGATTTTATGATAGATTTGAGATCATTTCTGGCAAATATAAGCTCTGTATTGTAAAACTGTTTGGTTATTAAACTTCTGTGTCAGATGTTAAGGAAAATAGATTGCTACTTAACCTATTAATAAATATTTTTGAACCTCCCAATGTTTTATTTGGTAAAAGACAAAGATTTTCTTCTATCTATATTTTAAAGGATTTTCCTCCTCCTTTCTTTCTTTTTTTAAATATCTTTTTATTGTAAAATAAAATGGAAAGAGAAAACCACACAAAACAAATTTACAACTAATTATTTATTACAAAGTGAACACACTTCTGAAACCATCACCCAGGTCCAGAAATAGGACTTTGCCATGCCTCCCAAAAGTTCCCTCTAGATACCCCACTTCAATTATAACTACCTCTCTTTTTCCATCAGTAAACATTATTCCGACTTTTCTAGTAATCACCTCTTTGCATTTTAAAGTAGATTATCCAAATCTGTTCCCTAGACACCAGCTATACTTTAGTCCGCAGTTTTCAAAATGTTTGAGACTTCTTTTAGATTCCCATTCCATTCCTTTCTGTTTCTCCAAATTTATCTGTTGAAGAACTTGGGCTATTTGACCTGTAGAGTTTGCCACTGTCGGGATTGTCCCGATTACATTTTCATAATGCAATTCAGTATGTTGCTCTGTCCTCTGTATTTCTTGAAAATTGGCAGCTGGATTCAGAGAGTGTATCAGTCTTCATTTAATCTTTCTGTCAGGATTATAGGAGGCACATAGTATCTGGCTGTCTCTTTTATAGCAGCTTTGTTAGCAGCTATTGATGCTTACTGCCTGTTTTAATCTGTTGAGTTTGCAAAATTGTAAAATTCTAATTTTACCTATTCTTTTTCGTCTGTTAGTTGGACTCCTAATATAAAGAGTCCACTATTATTTGGTTACATGTTGGTACATGTGGGAAAAACAGGATACATATTTTTTGCCCATTTTCAAAATTGGTTCCTTCATGTCCTCTGAAGGTGACTATTTTATTTTTATATATATATGTCATTATGAACTCATAGATTTAAATATATTTGATGGGTTTTCAGTGATTGCAGTAATACCATTATTCAAATTAAAATTGTCACTTCTTTGACCAGTAGAAGCTCTTCAGGTTGGTTCCTGAGTCTTTTTGATCTGACTCTCTCAGTCGTGTTTGCTGTTGGGTATAACAAGATGTTCCAACATCAGCATACATTTCTTGCCACTTACCTGAACTCAGCTGTTTCTCTAAGAAGTCCACATTTCTTTTAGTGAGAAACGGTATTTCAAGATCACAATCTTGGTGCTATGCATGCACAGTATTAGTGGATTTGCCATAGCTAGGAAATGTGTGTGTATTTAAAGACAAAATACTTGAAGAGTTCATATTGATACTTCAAATTCAAAATTACGGAAGATTTATTCGAATTCCTTTTCTTTTTTATCTGTATCTCCTTTCTTCCATATGACTCCTCGTTCTTAAGGACACAGGATGATAGCACTAGACTAAAACAAGTTATACTGTATGTAGAAATGATGTTTTTGGTCAATGATGGACTGCATATATGACAGTTATAATGATACTTTATCTTTTCTGTACCTTTTCTGTGTTTAGATTTGTATGGATATGCAAATACCATTGCGTTATAATTGCCTACAGTATTGAGTATATTAACATACTGTACAAGTTTGTAGCCTGAAGTAATAGGGTGTAACATACAGCCTAGGTGAGTAGTAGGCTGTACCATCTAGGTTTGTGTAGGTACACACTGTGATGTCCACACAGTGACAAAATCACCTAATGGAGCATTTGTCAGAACATATCCCCGTTGTTAATTGACACGTGACTATATAATTTTATGCATTTTTGGGGGGAAAATAATCCTTAGCTTTTATTAAACTCTGAAAGTAGTCTGTGGTCCGTCAGAATTTAACACCCATAGTTACTTAAAGAGATAGAAGATCTTTATAGCAGACCCATACCATTCATTACTTTTAAAGATAGTTGTAATATCGCTTGTAATGCTGTTTCGGTCTTCTAAAGCAGTGGTACCCAACCTTTTTGGCACCAGGGACTGGTTTCATGGAAGACAATTTTTCCACAGATGAGGGTGGGGTGCGTGGGGGAGGCAGAGCTCAGGCGGTGATGCGAGTGATGGGGAATGGCTGGAAATACAGATGAAGGTTCCCCTTGCTCACTGACCACTCACTTCCTGCAGTGCAGCCCATTTCCTAACAGCCACTGGACCAGTACCAGGCCATGACCTTGGGGTTGGGGACCGCAGTAAAGGATTTATTGCTCCTGTTCTGTTGATTTTCTACCTTATTAACTTTGAGATATCATAGACTTCTACATTAATGTGAGTTTATTTTCTTTACCTAAAAAGTTGATTTTGTCGTGTCAATTTTTTGACATCTATCAGTTATTTGTGTGTGTATATATACATAAAGAACATGCTTATTTTATTATTTTTTTCAGAAATGCGAGATAAAATGAGAAAATGGAGAGAAGAAAACTCACGAAATAGTGAGCAAATTGTGGAAGTTGGAGAAGAATTAATTAATGAATATGCTTCTAAGCTTGGAGATGATAGTAAGTTGTTAGTTAATTTATTACATTGAGGCTCAGCACATGTCTCACTTATGGTTCTTTGGTTTTTCAAAAACTGTCTTTTCAGTTATTTTTTTTTACTGATTGTATGAATCTTCTCTGTGGCTTTTTATCCCAACAAGTTTAACGATACTTTATTTTGAGGATTTCTAATTACTTGGTAGTTATAAAATAAATAGGCATTTTTGTTTTAAAGCTCATAGGGCTGGCAAATATCTGGCCAAAATATATTTCATAAAGAATCTTTTAGAACAGTAAAGATATTAAATATTAGGTTATTTAGTATGGAATGTCTAATTTCCTCAAGTAGACAGTCAATATCTCTGACATTTCACTTTGACACTTCTTGTTTGTTTGTTTTTTTTTTTTTTAATTGTGAAGGTACATCCTCATTCTTTAAAACACATATTTTGGCTTGTGATTATCTTTCAATTTTTTTTAGAGCAATTTTTGTGAAACCATGGATAAGTCAAAAATTCATGTTATTTTTGAATATGAGTTCCATCATGGAATTAGTGCAGTGCAGGCAGCTCAAAATATCAACAAAGTGTTTGGGAAGGATGTGGCTAATGAACAGACAGTACCTTGATGGTTTGAGGAGTTCCATTCTGCTGATTTTAATCTTGAAAATGAGCCATGGGGGCGACCTGAGACCAAGGTGGATAATGATGAACTGAAAGCCGTATGGAAGTGAATCCATCTCAACCTATGCGTGAATTAGCAGCAAGGTTTGACATTACTATTCCAACAATACCAGACTACTTGAAACAAATCATCAAGGTAAAGAACCTGGATAGATGGGTACCACATGAATTGAATGAGCATCAGAAGAGAAGTTGTCTCGGAACTTGCCTTTCTTTGCTGTCGCAACATAAAGGTGAACCATTTCTACACTGTATTGTTATGTGTGATGAAAAATGGATCTTTTTGATAATTGCAAGTGTTTGGCACAATGGTTGGATAAAGATGAAATGCTGAAAGACAGTGCAAAATATCTTGCTGACTACCACTGACTATCACTTCTTCCAGGCTTTGGAGCACTTCTTTCAAGGAAAAGTATTCAATTCTCAACAAGGTGTGAAAATGCCTTTCGTGATTTCCTTGCCACTGGCTCTCTAGGCTTCTTCGCTGCTGGCATAAGCAAGCTACTGTAAAGGTGGCAAAACTGTGTCTATGATTTAGACACATACTTTGATTAATTGTACTGCCTGTTGTTTGAGATAGTGTAAAATCAGACATTTCATATTTAAAGACCTAATAATTGGAGATTTTTACCTTATAAGAGATTAAAATATTTTACATTACTGAAAGCATGTAAGAATGATTCCTTTTCTTAATTCCAGAAATATAATAAACTCAATTTTCAGTTATAAGTAATATTCTCTGAAATGTCAGAAACTAGAAGAATTTCTTAATCTAATTTCTGTTTGGGAGATTTTTATATTAAATTCAGTTTTTTCTCCCTTTTTGTGTGTTTAGTTTGGATCATATATGAACAGGTGATGATTGCAGCTCTAGACTATGGTCGGGATGACTTGGCATTGGTAGGTATTTAAAGTAATTATATTTCATCTTATATTTAATTTGCTTTGTGAATTATATACAAAGTTAAGACTTAGTGTATGCCCTATATTGATTACTTTCCAAAGCTGGCTTTGAATGTTATTCTTAGTAGCGAGTAGTACTAACTAGATACTTTTGGGATATAATATCTTCTTAAATCTTTTTGATAACCTTGAGAAGTATTATTTAGTATCCCACTTTTATTGAGGAGACTAAATTAGTTGAAGTTTTTCTACTTAATAGGTGATTTATGCTATATTACAGAGTTTAAAATAAAAAAGATAAGAGTTTAAAACAATTTTATTTTGGGGATTATTGAATGACTTTCATAGTATATTGTGTTAAGTACCGTTATATGTTAAAATTATTAGAAAATCCTGACATGTAAGGAACATGACTTAAAATACTAATACTACTTTTGAAATAAAATTACAATGATAGCTATAGTTTTGGACTCCCATGTGCAGGGCACTTGCTAATTTCTTTACATCCTGCTTTTGTTTAGTCTTCACAATTATTTCTTGATTTGATTTGTGTTTGATGTTATCATCATATTATTTAATAAATCAGGAGGCAGAGGCTTCTGTTCTGTTGTTCCTATCCTGAATTCTTAAGTGCTACTCTATGCTGCCTGCTCATTTAAACCAAAAGAAAACACAAAAACAAAAAATAGAAATCCCAGGAGAACATTCACGTCTGAATTGGTATTGTTCTTTTCAAGGTAATCACCTTGGGTTGGCTATACACGTAATTCCAGTATAGGTAGTAGGGGTAAAAACATTCACAAAACCTTTGTTGGGTTACCTTCAGAACCTATGAGACATAGTCTTTTAAATATCCACAGAGGTGGCTTTATATCTTGAGAGAAATTCTGATTTTTCTTTTTGAAGTTGCCAAATGCCATTTGATAAAGTAGGCAGTCAAATTAGATAATATTAATAGATAAAGCAGTAGATCAAATTAGACAATAACTTTTTTTTTGTAGCAGTGTTTTTTTTAATGGTTCAGATTTTTTATACAGTTAGCTTGATTGAACAAGTAATGATTGGCCAACTAATATGATTTTGTATGATGTCAAAGAAGTAAATGAACATACCTTTACTTTTGACTAACGTGAATATTTTTCGTAGTGTGGCAAATTTTCAGCCATAGACTTTGAAGCTATGTTTTCAGATATTAAAATTTATTTTATTAATAATTAATAGTTTCATCACTAATTAAAGGCATCTTTTTGGTTACTAATGCTTTAGAGTGCTTGAATGGATCATTTGCATAATCTTTGACATTTCTAGCACTTCCAAGACTCTTATAATCCCTCATATGTTACTGAGAATATAGATACTCAATAAATAACTGCTTATTTAGTCGAGCTGATGTGCAAATTATGGATACCTGTCCAAAGAAATTGGTACTCCATAGATTTGGTGCCTGTATTTTCTGACTCTGAGTCAGGATATGTGTATTAAAAGAATGACTGATTAATATATAATTTTAACAGGGCAATTTTATTTACAAGGGACTTGAGATGAATACCAAAAATCACGGTAGAATGCTTATATTCTAATTAGGAAGAAAAAGCCAGGAAGCTGATTTTGGCATTTAAGTAGGGGCCAGACACATTATGGAGACAGTTTTAAGGAGAAATAACATGATAACAGTATTTGAAGAGTTATTAGTGGATCTCACAATCTGTGCGTTTTCCTGGTTAAGAGCATGGTCAGTTTCTAAGAACTGATTGTTGCCTTCATTGTAATTTCATATTTCTTCTTTTACCCTATTATTCATTACTGATTAATTTCACTTCATGTTATTAGATCACGCTAATGAAATTATTCAAAAAGATACATTGAAGACTTTATAGGTCATTCTTTATAGTCCATTTAGTGTATATAATATAATTACCACTTTTCAAATCTTTTTTACCAATTATTTTTTCAGTTTTGTCTTCAAGAGTTAAGAAGACAGTTTCCTGGCAGTCACAGAGTCAAACGATTAACGGGCATGAGATTTGAAGCCATGGAAAGGTAAACAAATCTTGTGAACAGTGTGATGCAATTTAAAAATGACAAACATGAAGCCTGTTAATCTTGGTGGTGTTAATCATTTTTGATTCTAAGCATTCTAGCATGTGAACTAATATCCCATGGCTTTAATTTGTATTTCTTGATGACTAATGAGGTTGAAAACCTTTTCATGGCTTTTTGAATATTTAAATAACTTCTTTTTTAAGTATCTTTTTTATCCTTGCCCATTTTTAAAATAGGGTTGTTTTACCTTTTTTTGATGTTGATTTGTAGTTCTTTATATATTCCGGGTAAAAGAGCTTTGTCTGATACATGTGCTGTGAATATTTTCCCCTATTCTCTGCCTTGGGTATTTATTTTTTAAATGGTACCTTTGGAAACATAGAAGTTTTTAATTTTGATGAAGTTCAGTTTATCAATTTTTCTTTTATGGTTATTGATTTTTGTATGAGACTTCTTTTCCCACTACAACATCTCAATGATATTCCCTATTTTTTTCTAGAAGCTAGGACCATTTTAAGTTAATTATTTTTCTTTTTGATTTGTGAGAATGCTTTCAGACCATTTTTCTGTTTGCCATTGCTTTTAAAATTTTATTTTCAGTACTTCTTCATGGATGATTGTGCTGTCCAGTCCAACTATGTCTTTACTGATTATCTGTCTATTATGTCTGTCAATGACTGATAACAGAGTGTGGAAGTCTCTAATAGTGAATTCACCTGTTTCTCCTTGCAGTTCTCTTAGTTTTTACCTCATGTATTTTGATCCTGTTAATCTCATATGTATTAAGGATTGTTATGTTTTCTTGAAAATGACCCCTTTATAAAATTATTTATCCCTGGTAATTTTCCTTGCTTTGAAGTCTGCTTTGTCTGAAATTAATAAAGCTACCACAGTTTTTTGATTAGTATTACAGCATATCTTTCTCCATCCCTTTACTTTTAATTTGTTGTATCTTTATAGTGAGAGTGAGTTTTATGTAGACATTTAATTGGGTCATGATTTTTAATCCACTTTGATAGTCTTTGTCTTTTAATTGTTGTATTTAGACCATTCACATTTAAAGTGATTATTGATATAATTGGTTTAATATCTACTATATTTGTAACAGTTTTCTTTTGATTGCTCGTGTTCTTTCTTTTTTCTATCTTTTGTTGTTTCTCTTTTCTTCCTTCCCTGGTTTAATTGAGCATTTTATGGGATTTCATTTTTTCTCTCTCAGTGTATTAGTTATACTTTATACTTCTTTTTGAATTTTTTTAATGGTTGTCCTTCACTTTGCAATATACATTTATAACTAATCCAACTCCACTTTCAAATAACACTATACTGCTTCACAGGTAGTGCAAATACCTTACAAAAGAATATTTTTCAATTCCTCCCTTTTGTCATTTATAACATTGCCTTTATTCATTTCACTTATCCGTAAACTATAATCCCTGAATATGCTGTTACTATTACTGTTTTGAACAAATGTTATCTGATCAATTAAGAATAAGAAAAATAGAAGATTCTATTTTACCTTCATTTATTCATTTTCTACTACTCTTCCTTTCTTTATATAGATCAAAGTTTCTGACCAGTATAATTTTGTTTTTCTCCGAAGAGCAGCTTATAGCATTTCTTGCAGGTCTACTGTCAGCAAATTTTTTCAATTTTTTGTTTGTCAGGGAGTTCATATTTCTCGCTCACTTTTGATATGGACGATTTCTTAGGGTACAGAATTCCAGGGTGGTGGTTTCTCTTAGAACACTTTAAATAGTTCATTACACTCTTTTCTTACTTGTGTAGTTTCTGAAGAGAAGTCTGATATAATTCTTATCCTCGAGCCTACGTCAATAAGGTGTTTTTTTCTCTGTCTTCTTACAAGATTTTCTGTCTTGGATTTTCTAGAGTTTGAATGTGATATATGTAGGTGTTGATTTTTTTGGTATTTATCCTTCTTGATGTTCTTAGAGCTTCCTGGATCTGTAGTTTTATGTCATAAATTTGGAAACTTCTCAACCCTTATGATTTAGAACATTTCTTATGTCCCTTTCTCTATTTCTTTTCCTTCTATTACTCCCATTACACATATGCTACATTTTTTTTTTGTTCTATTGTTTTACTGTCTTTTCTCTTTGCATTTTAGATTTATAAGATTTTCTTGATATTTCTTCGAGCTCAGTGGTTCTTTTCTTCAAGCTCAGTGGTTCTTTTTGGGTCATGTCTAGTTTATCGATAAGCCATCAAAGGCATTCTTCATTTCTGTTACATTGTTTTTGATTTCTAGCATTTTCTTTTGATTCTTTTTTTGAGTTTCCATCTCTGTTTACATTACCCATTTTTCTTGTTCACTTTTTCCATTAGAGCCATAAACATACACATAGTTGTTTAAATTCCCAGCCTATAAATGCCAACATTTCTGCCATATCTGAGTCTGGTTCTGATGCTTGTTCTGTCTCTTCAACCTGTGTGGCTAGTTTTTACTTCATATTTTGGCCAAATTGAATCAGCATATTTTTGAAATAGTTTTTCTCTATGTACTTTATACATAACTTGTTTTCCTTAAAAAAGTAAGACTATAGTAAACTTTTACTGTTAAATGAAGATGAGAAGATTTAGATAGCAATTATAAATGCATATAAAGCCCTGCCATTTTATTCTTTAATCTTTCTCTGTATTAACTATTTATCATTATATTTTTAAGGTAATGATTCCTGATGTTTTTTTTTTTTTTTGAAAATAGATATGATGATGCAATACAGCTATATGATCGAATTTTACAAGAAGATCCAACTAACACTGTAAGTTTGCAGATTGTCTGGAATATGATCTAGAGTTTAATTTAAAAGATGAAATTATTAATAATTCATAGAGGAAATAATGGAAACATACATGAGGAACCAGGTTTTATTTTTTATTTTAAATAGTTCATGATGGGTCACATTTTATTTTAAATAGATTTATGACTATCCAATAAAATTCACTTTTAGAAAATATCTTACTAGAAAAGAAGCTAGTTAAAATTTGGAAAGGTAGACTGTATGCTTACATGAAAGCCCAGGAGAGCTCAGTGTTTTGTAATATTTTGAAATTTATGAAATACTAACTTGTTTAGTTTGTGTAGTTAATTTTAGTTGTCTCAATGAAAAATGAAAGAAGTCAACTTGATAATGACTTAGGAATTAATGAAGGTATTTTACTTTGTGTTTGCTTTTTTTCTCCTGATACATGAATAAGAAGAATATGTGCACATGTATACAGACACCTTTGTGTGTGTGTGTGTACACACACCTTTAATTTATTTTGAGTTTGAACAAATAGGGTTTATTGGACAATATATTTGTTCTAAAGATACCTATATAGTAGTAGTTTTTCAAATGTTGAGAAAATTTTAGTTTATTATATAGGCATAATAGCTTCCTCAGACTTCCTTTTACTAAATAAAACATTATATAGAGACTTTAGATAATATAGCATTTTAATGTTTTATGTAATTATTTCTAGGCATACATATGCCTGCTAAAAGAAAATAAATATTTTTAAAATTTTTAACTAGAAATCAGATTTTTTTTTCCTTTTATAAAAGGAGAAATTGTTATAGAAATACAGTACAGATACATGAAGGTTTTCTCTTACTTGGCAAGTAATTCTTTAAATACAGATTTTAAAAAATGATAAGGTATAACCCTGGATTCTAAGATGTAAAATGCTTAATAATTGAACAATAGTAAATTGATTAATTTTAAGTAAATTCTACTAGCTCAGGAAATTATTTAATATTGAAATATATAGTTTCTAGAGCACACTGATCCCAGACATTAGTCATAAATACCCATCTCTGCGTATTTCTTTTGATATTTTGTAGTTATGTATTGTAGTAGTTGGTATGTTGCTTAAATGATAGATTCTTACTGTTAGTATTATCCCACCTCAGGGAGATTTTTTCTGGAAACTTCCTAGGGTTTTGGGGGCTTTTCTTGGGCAGATATTTGTATGGAAAGGTTTCATTATTTTGTGAGGATTCTCAGAATGCAGAAGGTTCAGGGAAAAGTTTTGATAGTTGCAAACCTCCTATAATGAAAAGCAAAAATAAGAAATAGCTTCCATTAGTCTATCTAGATACTACCAATAAAGAGAAAGTTAAAATTGGAAAGTTTTGAAATAATTTTTTTTTTTGATATGTAAACATTCATTGACTTGGAGGCATGTTCTCAGCACATTGAATTTGTTTTTAAATTTTATTTCAGAATATTATGAGGGTGCAAACATTTTGGGTACATGAACTGCTTTTGTACCATATCAGTCAAAGCTGTAAGTGTGCCATCACCCAGATAGTTGCATTGTACCCGATAGGTGTGAATTTACCTGTCCCCTCTTTCCCCCTCCTACCTGCTTGATTTCTAATGAATGTTATTTCCTATGTACACATAAGTGTTGATTGATTAATTCCAATTTAATGTTGAGTACGTGTGGTGTTTGTTTTTCCATTCTTGTGATACTTCATTTAGAATAATGGTCTCCAGTTCCATTCAGGTTAATATAAGAGGTATTAATTCACTGTTGTTTTTTATGGCTGAGTAGTACTATATGGTATACATATACCACATTTTATTAATTGAAATAATTTTCTAATCTTAACTGTCCTAATAGCTTACCATCTGTCTTAATAAAACAATTTCTTATAAAAAGCACCATTTTTTCCCTTAAGATTTTCTCATGTACCTACTTCAATTATAAGGCTTTACTGCAGAGATACTAGTTTTCCACTTAACCATAGATTGAAAAAAATGAAATCAAATTTCTGAAAAGAGTTTCTGAGTTTTATATATTTTTCTCATACCAGGTTAAAAATCAATAGCTAGTAATTTAAGTCATTTTTGTTTTGAAACTAGGAGTCAAATATTTTACTTCTCAGTTTAAGTTGGGGATGTTTTTTATAAGTTATTTCACTTTAGGATGTAAGATAATATGTAATTAAATATTATTCTGTCTTTGTAGTATTACCTTCCATATTTTATAGCTTTTTTATGACTTTTAAGGCTGGCTAAAAGAGAAATCCAGAGGCCAGGCTCATGCCTGTAATCTTAGTACTCTGAGAGGCTGAAGTGGAAGGATCACTTGAGCTCAGGAGTTCGAGACTAGCCTGTGCAACAGCAAGACCGCCATCTCTACAAAAAAATAGGAAAAAATGAGCCGGGCATAGTGGCATGTGCCTGTAGTCCCAGCTACTTGGGAGGCTGAGGCAGGAGGATCACTTGAGCCCAGGAGTTGGAGATTGCAGTGAGCTGTGATGACATCACTGCACTCTACCCAGGGTGACAGAGCAAGATCCTGTCTCCAAAAAAAAAAAGAAAGAAATCCAGATGGTTCCCGCCATAGAACATGTATGAGGTGGTATAGGTTGAGAGCATCCCTAATCCAAAAATTTGAAATCTGAAATGCTCCAAAATCTAAAACTTTTTGAGTTCCAACATGACACCACAAATGGAAAATTCCACACTTGACCACATGTAATGGGTTGCAGTCAAAACTCTGTTTTATGTACAAACTTATTTAAAATATTGTATAAAATTACCTTCAGGCTATGTGTATATGGTGTATAGGAAATAAATGAATTTCATGTTTAGAGTTTGATCCCATCACCATGGTATCTCTCATTACATATATGCAAATATTCCAAAATATGAAAAAATCAAAATCTGAAACACTTTTGGTCCCAAGTATTTTGGATAAGGGGTACTCAACCTATTGTAACTAAATCCTTTAGTGGCCAGGTTAACATTTTAGAACAAGGTGACTAAATTCAGCTTTGCTAAATTATTCTTTCATCAAACATTCTCTAATCTCCACTCAGTTCCTCATTTCCTTCTGTAAACATTAAGTACTTCTCATGAGCTGCCAAAGTGTTGCTGTTACTAAGAATAAAGATGCTGTTTCTGTTCCTGTATCCTTAGAAAGCACTATGCTGGACGTTGAAGGAGAAAACAAAGCCACATAAGACCTAGATCTAATAAAGTGTAGTAGGAGACTTTCCTTATATGTAACAGTTAAGTTTCTGTGTAGAAGGCATCACTGTTCTTTTTTCACAACTTTAATGTATTATCTCAAAGGCAGAAAAGTCTAGTTTCATCCTCATCCATAGTTATAATTTATACTTTTATACTATTCTCCTCATTGTCTAAAAGTGATCATGTGACCCTTTTGTCTTAAGCCTCTATGTTCCTTGATATCTAGTATAGAAATGAGGTTGTTCATTCAAGTTTTAAGGGGCTCTCCTTCCTACTCACATGCATTCATTCTTTCAGAAAACATTTGTTAAGTGCATGCAGTGTGCTTGGTGCTGGGAACAGGATGAATTAGCGTCTTGACTTTGCTTTTAAGGAGGCAACACGATGTAATGAACATATTGTGGACTTTGAAATAGATTTATTAAATTCTGATTCTTTGATGACTTGCTGCATGAGTTTTGAGCCTTGTAGGCCTTGAAGGATGAATGTGGCTTAAATGAAACAAAGACAGTAGGCTGAAGAAAGACGTGTCCCAAGTCAATGGCATGAGTAAGCCTTAGCATTATTAAAGTGCAAGGCCTGCTTAGGAAAGAAAGAATAAGATGATTAGAATGGAAGTTTTCAAATTTTTCTTTTGAGGGGGTGGTAGTGAAATGAGATACCTTCTCCCCACCTATTTTTAAAAGTTGTGAAATATTCTTTTGAAAAAGTAATATATACTCATGTTAAAAACTACAGACAGAATGAAGTAATACTAATATATGGCAAAAAATAAGTCTGTCCTCCTACCCATGAGCTCAAGTCCTCCTTCCCTTAGGCAAATACTGTTAACAATTTGTATGTGTTCTCAGAGATATTTTTTCATGCACAAATAGGTGTGCGTTGTGTGTGTGTATTCCTTTTGACAGGGAAAATGCTTAGAATTGCAAATGTGGCATATTCTACTTAGCAATATATTTTAAAGGTCATGCAATGTTAGCACATCCTTTATATTATTCTGTTGAGTAGCTACATAGCATTACATTGAGTGGATATATAGTCCATTGTCTTGATAAAAAAGTTTCTTTAACTAAGTCCCCTTTGGTGAACCCTTAGGTTGATTCCGATATCTTCCTCTCAGAAACAGGGTTTCAGTGGATGTCATTGTGGCATGAATCCTTAGAAGTGAAATATCCGGGTCAGGAAGTCCATGCATTTTGAATTTTGATTGATATTACTAAATTTCCCCCCAAAAGGCTTTTTGGTCATCCATACCCATTTCTGTGGTGTATGAGAGTGCCACTTTGCCTGATCTTCCCACATGGTTCATTATGATCTTTTTTGTTTTAATCTTTGTAACTATAATTGGTTAAAAATCTTACCTTGTTAAAATTTGCATATTAGTATAATGTTGGACATCTTTTAATATTCTTAAATAGTTATTTTTATTTTTCTTTCTGAACTGTCTCCTATCTTTTTCAAATGAAATTTCATTTCTGTTCTGGTTGAAGAAAGGATGAAATTCTGGTGCTCTGCCTAGTTAAACTTCTCCCTCCACTGATTGACCTCTGAGGAAAATGATATTTTATACCACTAAGTTGGTTCATTGTACAGTGTACCTAGAGGTGAAACAAGAGGATCTACATTTGTGACCAGTTATACTTCAGAATTCTAATTTTTATTCTTTGAGAATGGAGAGTAAAGTCAAATTTTGATTTGGTAAATACCATCAGATATTTTTAGAGATAACTTGTCAGGGATATGGGATATGGTCTGAAGGAGGTGAGAAGAGAGAAGTAATTTGGAGGTTGTTCTTAGGCCAGAGATCATGGGGATCTAAAACTAAGACAAGTGGAATTGGAGAGGATAGGGAGATGAATAAAAGTATATTTTTTAATAGGAATGTACAAGCAATTAAAACTTAGATGCAAATATGTTGTTCAAGAAGAATAGCTCTCAAGTATAATAATTTTAGTCTCTAGGCTATCAGAGGCAAGTATTGGACTAGGCTCACTGTGACTTTTTATTCTGACCCCAATTTTGTCCTTTGCATAGAACAGTGGCCAGCATTTGGTAGACTTTCAATGAATAGTTGTTGAATGAATGTCTTTCAGAAAAAAAGTCCAATCACTATTGTATTTTAATTGATTTCAAATTTCAGAAAGGTCAGGTTTTTCCCTGAATTTTGAACTCTGCCTAGTATGATATGTCAAATATTTGAAGTCTTATTTTGGAATTAGATATAATTACCTGTGTACCAAAAGTAAAGATGTTCTTAAAAGCTCACATTTTCAGGTTGTGGGCATAGCCTTAGAGGCAGGAGAACCTGAAACTCTGCTTTCCCTTTGCTGACCAACTATCCATTTCTTTCTGGGTCCCTAAATCTGGAGGGGTTATGGGGGGATTCTAGATTATATTTTGCTGGTAGACCTTAATCCTTTAATCCTTTTCTATGCAGTAGCTCTTCCCCAAGTAGCCTATTTTTTTTTTTTTTTTTTAAGATACTACTTGTCTTTCAGGAAAAATTGCTAGCTAGCCCATTGTATGTAACATTACAGAAAGCATGTAGCCAATTTGATGAAGATTTATTCATGATCCTTAAAAGTTTGAAATGAATTGTATAAGTTCCTGTTTATTGTTTGGCATTACTGTATATAGCTTTGGTTGGAAAAATCCTATAGGAGCATAACTGGGCAAATTCTCGTCTTCCCTTGGGTCCAGCTCCTCTGTAGCTGCCTCCCCTTTGATTGTTTCAGTAAAAATCACAATAACCTTAATGCTCCCTCTGAAATTTAAAAGATACTGTACCCAAGTGTTCCTTCTTGGGTTTATTTATATTGTAGTTATATATACTTCACCTAGAAAATGTGAATTCTCTGAGACTAGGGATTGAGTCTTATTTGATGTTCATTGAAAAAAACAGATTAGGATCTGTGTTGTTGACGAGTTGATTTACTTTTGAATAATGAAGTAAATTGTTTGTGGTGTATGCTATTCTTTTAGTAGAGTGGTTCTCACTATCATACATGGGTTTTCCAGAACTATTGCATTTCTTTTTTTTTTTTTTTTTTTTTTTTTGAGACAGAGTCTCACTCTGTTGCCCAGGCTAGAGTGAGTGCCGTGGCGTCAGCCTAGCTCACAGCAACCTCAAACTCCTGAGCTCAAGCAATCCTCCTGTCTCAGCCTCCCAAGTAGCTGGGACTACAGGCATGCACCACCATGCCCGGCTAATTTTTTCTATATATATTTTTAGCTGTCCATATAATTTCTTTCTATTTTTAGTAGAGATGGGGTCTCGCTCTTGCTCAGGCTGGTCTCGAACTCCTGAGCTCAAATGATCCGCCCACCTCGGCCTCCCAGAGTGCTAGGATTACAGGCGTGAGCCACCGCGCCCGGCCCTATTGCATTTCTTAATGCCTCCAGATTGCTTATTCAGAACATCAATTAGGGCAGCAGAGAAATTATTTGAAGTGATGTAGGCTAAAAATCTTCTAAACTTTTGAGAGGGAAAAATGCAATAGTTAGCATTGATTAAGGGATAATAAAATTATTTAATGTGCTTTGATTTTGTGAATTTTTTTAAAAAAACTTTTGATCTGAGTAAAGCATGTTCAAAGAACTGCTTTTATGATCATCTAGATTTTTTCCTGCTTTACAACTGACTTAGAATAAAGCTGCAGCTCTCTGTTAATAATACAAAGCAGAGACTATGATAAATATGAGGACGGGGTGGAAAGAGTGATAGAATTGAGGAAGTGATGATGATGACAGGTAATGTTTATTGAATATTTACTATGGTCCATCACTGAGCTAAGTACTTTATGTATGTATCTTATTAAGTATCACTACAATCCTGTCAGATATTGTCTTTATTTTATGGGCAAACAAGATTACAGAGAAGTTAAGTGACTTGCCCAAGATTATACAGTTAGTAAGAAACTCTGGATAGGCAGTTTGATGCCAGAGCTAAAGACTATTAATCCATGAAGAAAGAAAGAAGCAATGGTAATGAATGTAACTGGGACTAGCTAATTAATATACGTGGGCAACTAGGTTGTCCCCTCTACAGAAATTTCATTATGTAAATTTAGTTATATAACTACATTGTACTTGCCACTGTCAAAGAGTATGTGAAGTCTAATAACTTGTTTTTATTTTTTAAAATCTCCTAAGCATAATTTTTGCTTTATAGAATATTATACTAGGGAAGGTATGATAGAAGGAAATTTATCTTTTTTATAAGCCTTTTTGTGTGCTCTGGGTAAGATCCAAAAGGCAAGAGCATCCTTTTTTGAACCTTATTCGGGTTGCCTGGTAATCATTCGAAACCCAGGGTTTTATGTGGCTTTTGGGGGACATGCTGCTTGACTTTTTGTTCACAGTTAGACATATGAATAAGGAATTGGACAGCTGAATACTAAGTGTACAGAGAGTAAGAGACTATAGCAGAAAAAATAAGTATATAGATTCAGGAGCCGAAGGCTTTGGTTTTTGTCTGTGTAAAATGAAGAGATTTAATTATCACTGCCTACCCCTTAGGTTCTTTCCAGCTGTAAAATTTGTGACATATTCATTTATTCTGTAGGTGGTTACTGATCATCTGCTTCCTTCAGTGTCTAGTACTGTTCTTTGTGGATGTGCAAAAACTGAGATGTGTGTTTCTGTTTTCATCTTAATTTTTTGCACCAGTATCTTTCTTATTATAATTGGTTGTATATTTTACATGATACGTTATATATTCTGTGTTTATTTAAAAATTTAGATATACTTTGAAGCAGATGACAAAACTTTTAGATTTTAAATGGCTTTTCTTTTATAATTTATCCCGTATCATGAGGAGTACTTTTTGAAGTGTCACATTTTATAATAGAAATTTTAACTCCAAATGTTAAAATCACTTATAAAATGTAGAACAGTTTTCATTTTTTAAGACTTAAATTGACTTTTGCTAAGATTGATCCAAACAAGATATTTAGAAAAATTTCAAACTTGGCATATTTTACGGGAAAAGAAGTACAAGAAAGAAATGCAAAATTAAAGTAGATAAATATTCAAGACTTTACTTAACATTTAGTCTATGCTGTTTTTTTTTAAACTGTTTTGGCATACAATTGACAGAATAAACAGCACAAATTTAAGGTGTATAATTTGATAAGTTTTGACATTTGTATATACCAATGAAACCATTACCACTACAATCAAGGTAGCGAACAAAACCATCATCCTCAAAAGTTTCCCAGCCTGATCAGAATAGTGTTTGAGGCTAATTATTTGCCATTATTGTGGTGACGAACCTTCTGAGTACTCTATCCAATGCCCAATGAATCCTGCCATTTTCCACTCTGGCTGGTAGCAGGGGCACAGCTGGGCACTGTGTCCCCTAAACTTTTCTGGTGGTTCTTTCCCTGGCCTTGAATAGTTTCCTCACCTGCATACACTAATCAGTACAAAGCTGAGTATTCAAGGGGAACCCTCTGCAGACCTCCAGAGTCCTTATTCTGTATTTTTATTCTTCTGTGGTACTCTGCCTCTTGGATCTTCCTGGACTCTTAGCTCCTTCTCCTGAACTCAGGGAGTTCTCTGGGCTCAATCTGGTTTTCCCCTCCTGCACAGCACCCTTGAAACTTCCTTAAGGCAGTGAGCCAGGGCAATAAAAATAGAGCTTACCTGGTTTGTTTCCCACTTCTCAGGGATCATTGTCCTTCATTGCCTGCTGTCCAGTACCTTAAGGCAGGAGGAGTAAATTTGGTCCCTGTTACTTTATTTTGGTCAAAAATTAAGTCCCTGTTTAATACTAATTTAAAATGATCACAATAAAGATTGGTACTTATGCCCCAATGAGGTATTATTTTTCTTTAAAAGAAATAACCTGGACAGGGCTGTTATTTAGTAAAAAGTATATGACTTAATAATATACCTATGCTCATATAGTAGTGATTGCTGAGTAGGTTTTTTTTTAAGCTGCCACATATGGCAGCTTAAAGGAGGATTGGTTTTTCATAGCTGAATGGTTACCACTTAAAAGTTTGTTTTAAACTTTAGAATATTAGGACCTAAAATGCTATATCTTAGATTTTACATGACGTTGTTCATATAATAGAGTGGGGCATACTTCCCAAATTGATTAAGAAAGCCTTGTATTTAAAATCTTTTATTGTACTTCAGTGAAGTTTTTGTTAGGTGGAAAAACTCTTAGTTTTTAAAATTGGCTATTCCAAAGTTAATGCTAAATTTCTGTTTTACATAATTCTTACAAAATTATGACATTACTCCCATCACAGATTCGCATTATTCAAAATAACAGTAACACATTATTTAATTTGTAATATTTCAGCTTCCTTTCAGGAAGTCTTGTAGAAGAATCTGGGATGGAAATCAGAAATTTTGGATCTCCTAATTCTACCTTTCTTGATACATTTAAGTTGATTACACCTTTATTTCCCTATCATTTACAAAAGTATTATCCTTTAAAAGTCATTTTAAAAGACTAATTGTCTTTGAAAACACTCTAGGGCAGTGCTTTACAAACTGTCTTCTGCAGAATGCTGCTGACCAAAAAAATTTAGTACGTGTTCAACAGTAGAGGAATGTTCTGTTGTCAAATAACTGAAAAAAATGAGTTTAACAAAGTCAGTTGTTTTCAGTACCCTCTTCATGAAACTTATATTGTACATGGCAGTGCCCATTACAGTGTTCATATCACCCTTCTTATTAATACTAAGACTAAAGATGTGTTAATTGGTATTTATAGTTATACTTTGACTTTTTGTCTGATTTGTGACATTTGAATTCAAAATGTTCTACAAGTTTTCACTGCAACTTAGTATCTCATCTCAGCTGTTGCAAGTCTTTAAGGATTGGGAGGAGATATAAATATAAAACAAGGGAGTCTGTGCCAGTCCTTTAAAGATCTCTTAGAGCTTTGTGGCAAGGCTTAACACCTAAATGTTAAGTATAGAACTGAAGGTTTTAAAAAAAAAAAAGGGAAGATAGGTAACATGTTAATTGCTCTGCCTTGATACTTGGAGATAGATGGTATTACTGACCTTTGGAGAGGTTAAAAATGCTGATTAAGTAACAAGAGTTGGTTTTCAACTTCTTGTCTTTTTGATTTCAAAACCTAGATTCTTTTTGCTCTATCACATTGCTGGTAGAAGTAGTGTCATGAAAAATGAAGAGAATAAATTATGTTTCAAATGGTGCTGGATCAGATATTATATGCCCCAAAGAAATCAGTTTCTTGGTTATATGTTAATTTATCCCTTGTTTATAAATATTTTTGGAAGTAGTTGGGACAAGGCTCCCAAGTCTAATGTTCTACCTTTAGGGTTTGAGTTACTTTCAGAGCTTTACTTTTACTTATTTTCTGAATTCTTAAGAGTTTGTAAACTTTACATTTTGTGGTGCTTTTTATATTTGAGTGTGCCTGCTGTTTGGCAAGCATTGTTCTAGGCCTTTGACATGACCCAAATAATCAAAGATATACATTCTTAAAATATCATTTCTATTACCAAAATATTATCACAATTATTATAAGTATTGCTCTTGCCCTAATTTATTGGAGAGTCTCTTGATTTCTCTAAACTTTTCACTTTGACTTCTTTAGAGCCAAACCACTCACTACCCACCCCAGACCATGTAGCTTCTATTACTCTAGAGAGGCCCCATCCATTTTACTTCTGTCTGCAGCTTGTAGAGTGTGTATTATATGAAACCATGTTCATAATAAGCTTACCTTTACCCAGTTATAGGGTGTTTTATTGTTTCCCTTCTGTGTTTGAATTAAGCAGAGATGGAGGGACATAAATATAATAATTTATACAATGTTATCCAGTCCCTGACTGTTCACTTCAGCCTCAAACTTGTAGTCTTGATTATACACAGTGCTGCCTTCTCCTATGCCTTTGCTCATGTGTCCCTACTATATTATATAATGTCCACACATATCTTCCTGTTCTGTCTTCTTAATGTGTAACCACCCTTTCTGTTTCAGTACAAGTATCACATCTGGGACCCTCTTTGCTTCCTGTTCTTCCACTTCCTCCACTGTGCCTCAGTCTGTGTCAGGATCTCCTCCTTGTTATCATGACACCCTAGATATCTCTATCATTGCTGCTTAGAGCATTAAAGTTTTTACTTGATGTGCCTTTGTCATGAGACTGAGCTCTTGCAAGGAATTATCTATTTCTTTTTTATTCTTATTTTTTCATTGTCTAACACAGTACCTGGCAAACAATAGAAGTCTGATACATATTTGATGAATGCATAAATAAATCACATTGATTTTTATATTTGTCATTTAAGTAACTTTAAAATGCAAGTTTCAAATGTTTTGCTTATTATAAAATATTTCTTTCAGGACCTGTACTTTTCTTTTGAAAGACTCACAGGTAGATTTTTCTCTTAAAATTGTGAAAAAAGTTGTCAGAAGCCATATTTGTATAATGATATTCAAGTGGCCATGGTGAGATTTTTTTCCTAATCTCTACTATCCCTCTACCTCTCAAGATACAGATCTTATGAATGGGACATAGTGAAGGACTTTAAGTTGGATAAAGATTAGGATTCCCTGCTGGCTTGTAATTATCAGAATCTGGATAGTTATTTATTTGGATGAAACGATGCATACATTGTGTGCATCAAAAGTAAAGCATATGTGATTGTTAGAGGAATGTTTGAATTCCCCAGTGGGATGTCATGGGGCATGTTTATAAACTCCCACTAAGCAGTAGTTCTACAATGGAATTTCACTGGCATTGAAATAATAATTTGCACAGTCAAATTACCTTCTTTACAAAAACCCAAGGAATCGTGAGGGCCTAATCCTTTATTAATGTCAACCCATAGGCTGCAAGAAAGCGTAAGATTGCCATTCGAAAAGCCCAGGGGAAAAATGTGGAGGCCATTCGGGAACTCAATGAGTATCTGGAACAGTGAGTGTTTTACAAGAGGATTGTGTTTTGTTATTCTGATAAATCTTTTTTAATTAAAATGGAATTTGCATTTGATTTTCCTGTTTGTCTCCATGCTGTTCATTTATAGAATATCTACACACTTACTTTTTTTCCCCTGTCCTACCACCAGATTTGTTGGAGACCAAGAAGCCTGGCATGAACTTGCAGAACTTTACATCAATGAACATGAGTAAGTTGTTAAACACACAAAATTTTGCTAAGAGTGCAATTTTTCTCAAAGTTCACAAGATATAGTGGTTTCCAAATGAGAAACAATAAATCATCAATTAAATGAAAAATAACAAATCGACAATTTGTTGGTCATAATTTGTGAGTAGCTTTAACTAGGTCATTTATGTTTTGCTAAATTGTTTTTATTTGAGAAGTAAGTTTTTCTTTCAAATACAGATGGTATTCTTTGAAATTATAAAGGCCTGCATTTGCCAAGCTAAGGTTATTTTGGTGAATCAAAATTGTGAATTTTTTAGAGTTCAAATTGTTCTTATATACAAAGAGCATTATACTCCCTGCTGTTTAAAAATTCTGTCAATTGTATGCATGTATTAGCTTTAGTACTAAGAGAATCAACTCTTCTAAAGTGAAGCATTCTGTTGCCTGGGTAGAAAACCGAGAATAATCAAGAATGTTGAATGCTGTAGGAACTTGCTTATTGGATATTTAATGTTTTTGTTAGCTTTTTTATTGCTGTAGTGACAGGAGGAAATCCCAGTGTGAGAGGATTAGTCCAGAGTCTTAGTGCAAGTTTTCTAATATCACAGAATTAATGCTAACCTCCATCTAGAGGCATAACTTTTTTTTTCTTTTTTCTCTTAGTTCTTTTGAATCTGAAGTATATTACATTGTTTCTTTTCCTTCTTTTTGATGGAATAGAATCAGATTCTCACGCACATTTTCTTATTGTGCATGAATAACCTCTTCTCATACTACAAACAGCTGACACAGGAAATGAACTAGAATGAAGACACTTCTCTGTTGTCTGTGAAAAAATACATATATAATGTAAAATAGATGATTGAGGTGGTTATTTGTGTAATTCTAATTAAAGTGGAAGCTGCAATAAAAGTGATAGCTGTTATTTAATTTGTGCTATATTCTGGTAATAATTTTTCGATTCTCTGGTATACTGTGGCCATTAGATTCTCTATGTTCAGTTAGGAAATTATTTTCTGATTCACGTTTAGTATAGATGTACGTACGGTTGTATGTAGACATATGTAAATATTCTCTTATGCATGTGAGACAGTATATAATACTTAAATAACATGAAACTGAATTTTCAGAGTGCAGTAAAATAAAAGTAATATTAGCTTTATTTTGTTTCTAAAATAGGTGATAGTGATTTAAAATTTTTTCATACCTTGTAAAGATTTTTCTGACTATAAAAGCATTTAAAAATATTTCATATCATTAAGGAAATTTTTTTTTTAAGGTTAAAGAAATACCTAATGTAGAAAATTTGGGAAACCCCATGAAGTATAAAGACCAAAACAAAAATTACATGTAATTCCATCATCCTAAATTATAGTTTATATTTGATTTTTGTTCTTCCATACCTCCTAAAAACCCAAGATAAAATTATCTTTTGTAGCTTTTGCTTTCTCTTATATTTTGTCAAAAATTTCTTATCACTGTAAACATTCTACAGTGTGTTTTTAATGGCTTTATATTGTTTCTTTATATCAATTTACCCTACTAGTATTTTTAACCAGTTTCCTAGGGGGATATGGAAGTTATTTTACATTTTCACTGTAATGTTGTAGTGATCATCTTTGTTTCCTTGGGCTAAATTCTTAGAAATAGAATTACTTGATTAAATGATATGCATATTTTCTGTGGTCTTGATAAATAGTTCCTAATTGTTCCCTAGAATGGTAATAGCAATTTACTTTCACACCAGCAATTATTAGAGTACCCCTTTAAGAACACTAGGTACTATGATTGTTTTTAATCTTTGCAAATTTGATAGGTGAAAACTGGTTATACTTTTTTTTTCATTTTTAAGAGCTTTTTATATAAAGGAGATCAACCATTTGTCAGAAATGTATCTTTGCTTGTTATGTGCCTTTTTAATACAGACCTTTTTAAATTATGGAAAGCTTACATTTTCAGAAAATCAGATATATCAATTTTTATCACTTTCATGTCTTCTGTCCTCTAAGAACTATATAAATATATCATCTATTTTTCTATTTCATTTGCAGTTTTATTTTTTGCATGAATTTCTAATATTTAGTCATCAAATTTAGGGTATACTTTATTTTTAACCTATCATTAAATTTATTGTTTCATCAGGTAGGATCACATTCAATTTTGCTTTGTTTTGTATCTAAAGAGTTTATTGAAATAGAGTTGAATGTACACTTCAGAAATGAACTGAAAATCCCAAGAAATCAAGAAATACAAAAATACAAAAGCACTTGAAAAATAATGTCTTTTTAGAAGAAATGATCACTGAGGTCATCCTACTCATTTATCTAGTATCACAACACTGTTTTTGGTCTTAAAGCTAGTTATAAAATGACCATTTATTTTTTTCTAATTGAATACTTAGAAGAAGTATTTAGATTTAGGGTGAGTCAAAATAAATATGTCCAAATTTTTTTGAAACTGTGAAAATTAGAATCAGTTCATTTGATTACTTTGACTTTTTTGGAGCAAGTCATTGTAGTAGATAGAAATTTTTTGGTGGAGTGTTAAAAGTATTGTGGGATGTCAGCACCAGTTTAGGGAATGCAGTGGCAAAAATGTAGCAGTTTAGAAAATGCTAGATATATTTAACATTTGGTATTCTTTTCTGCATGTGAACAATTATAAGCTTGTTAAAGTATAATAGGTCCCAGGCAGCATTGGGGGCCTACATCTAGAATATTTGACCCCAAATAAATTTCCATAATAGAATGTTCATATAGCCCTATTTAGTGTTTTTATTAAAGGGAAAAGGTGATAAAGAATTCTGCAACATAATTTTTTATATCATTAAGTTACTTTTATTTAAATTTGATTCTGATTTATAAATTATAGTTTGTCTTTATTTATTCCAGTGGTGTATATCACACCCATTAACCATATTGAGAAATTGTACTTGTTCTAAATATAAAAAATTACAGTTATAATTTATGTGTCAGCACTACCAATACATATTACAGGTTAAGTATCCCTAATCTGAAAATCTGAAATTTGAAATGCTCCAGAATTTGAGGATGCTCAAAGGAAATGCTCATTGGAGCATTTTGGATTTTGGCTTTTCAGTCAGTAAGATAACAAAAATATTTATTTCAAAATAAAAAAAAATCTAAAATCTGAAACACTTCTGGTCATTTCAGATGAGAGGTACTCAATGTATAAGCAAAAATAAATTCACGTGATCAAAGACTTAATTTTTTTTTACTTGATTTGTAAAATTCAAACTAGATACTATATCAGCAAGTCTTACACATTATTATGATTGTGATTATGGATCCTTTTGTAGGTCCAACCTTATTATAAAATTCTACATCAAAGGGAATTATCAAAATTCTGTAAGGAAAAATCATGATATTGGTAAAACAATGTAGGAACAAATACTGTAGCCTTTGGTTATATACTTTTGTGAGGCACAAAATAAAACTTTAGTTCTAGTACTGACTCTAGCATAATATAATAATTGACTCAAACTGCACAAAAGCAAATCATGTAATAATTGTTAATTCAATTTTAAATAGATTGAAATTATTTTTACTTCTCTAATCTTAGTATCATTGAATCATTGTATATAATAAGTTAGCTTCTTTATGAACCTAAAATGGTACATACACTATCCTTGGCAGAATTGAGGAAATAGTCACTTTCTGTGTGGCTTAATACTCTTGAACAACCCTCACTAAGAATGGCTGGACTAGAACTAGACCATTTCTTGAGCTCCTTCTAGCTCTAAGTTTATTCAATCCTATATTTTATCCACAAAATTAATTTGATTTTATATTTTGTAAAATTGGAAGGGATCCTTTTCTTATATATGATGTCAATTGATTTTTGAGAAAATGTCTTGGTGTTCGTTGTGCAGCAATAACTCCTACCCACTGCCCATTTGATTGTGCTTTATGCTGTATAAGAACCAGAGTCACAGTTGTGCTAAACCCATTTAAATCTATAAGAACTTTTATTCTTAGCCTCAGTATGAGTGTTTGGTATCATCGTAGTTAAAGGAACACATTTAGAAGAGGACTGTCTTTTGATAAAGTTGATTATTTAAAGTAGAGACAGCTTTCCGCTTTTAGAGTGAGAAATAGTTACTAGCTAGGTAGTCATAATACTTTTGTTCTAGGCATTTATTCAATCATTTGCTCATTGATTTGTTTAATCATTTATTAAATACCTATCATGTGTCAAGAACCAATGCTAGGTTTTGGATGTAAAAATGGAACGGGCTAAATAGCTGCATGTTTTTGGATAGGAATCTGTATATAAGGTCCTTCATAGATCTAAAATGGTATAATTCTTGGGTAGTCTGCAGGGTGTACTTTTTCCTTAGGCCCTTTTGACAACTGTACACACTTTTTTATGTTACCATTGACATCTTCATCACTGTCATCATTACCACTACTACAGTTTATCATTGTGGTGTGTGATGCATATAGGCAACATACATAGTGCTTAAGAGTGCAAGCTCTCTGCAGTGGCACAGCCTGGATTCAGTTTACATGTCTGTGCCTTAGTGTTCTCTGCTATAGAATGTTGATGTTCCCAGGGTTTTGGTGGGATTGAATTAGTTAATACTCATAACATACTTAGAGCAGTACATGACATATAAGCACTTAATAAAAATTAGCTATTAGTCGATATACATGTGTAAAACTGGAATATGTATATTTTAAAAAGTAAGTCTATCAAGCATTAGTGTAAAGGTAGGTACCTTTGTATATTGGTAACAAATGCCAGATTTAGGTAGCCCTTTTCAGTGGGTAGTGACATCACTTCCTCTCTGGGAATAAATCTTGCAACACCTGTATTCTTTTGGATATTCACATTAAATATTTAAAATATATTAATGTGAATTATAGTCACGTGGTTTAAAGCTGCTTTTCCAGATACTTTCTGGCAGTTCTCACCTTATATTTTCAGTAAGATTTTTGTTTTGCTTTTTCTACCATATGATTTAATAGTAGTAGAGTGTATATCAAAACTAACCTGACCTATTTTTCATGTGTTTAGAAATGTATAACTTCATTATAATTTGATATTTGACAGTTAAGTAATGAGAAGTCTTTGTAATAGAATATATTGGTGAATATATGCCTGTGAAGGATTTTTAGTGAATAGAGAATATGTAATAAGATGTTTATTTCCTCCTTACGCTTTAGCTATTTGAATATATTATTTAATGATCAGTGAACTTCTAGAAGTTATTTTTTATGTAACGTGATCTAAAGTCTTGAAGCCTATGTTATTAATGATGTTTGGATGTCATAGTAATGACCTAATTTTTAAAATGTAATATTTATTGATTGTTTATAGGCTGCTTTAGAAGTTAAACCTATGTTTATTCATTTCATTAAAAAATGTAATGTTACTGGTATTTATGAATTCAGGATGACAGGCACTTTATTAGTACAGCCATTTAAATTGTTTTGGGAATAAAATGTTAAACACCACTAATATTGTTTTTAAATTATTTTGAAGTATAAGATAAAATTTATGACTTTTAAAATTAATTTTTCCTCTTGATATTTTCAGCTATGCAAAAGCAGCCTTTTGTTTAGAGGAGCTTATGATGACTAATCCTCACAACCACTTATACTGTCAACAGTATGCTGAAGTAAGTGTTTTCAGAAACAGCAATGGTATGTGATTTTATTTTTGTTGCTGTTCGGTATTATTATATTATGGAATAAGAATATTTCCTTCATGTTAGGCAAGTATATAAATCTTTAAAACAGCTGATGACTGTTCAGTTGTGGGAGTAAAAGTTTTAAATTTTTAATATTGCAATGGAAATACTGATTTTTTAAATTCAAAGTCCTATTTAAAACTGAAATTATTTGTATTTTTATACTTATATACTGTTTACTTTCCTAAATATAAATTAATTGTGCCACATTTGTCACCATTTAATGGCTTGTGAGACATTTATAGTAATTACGATTTTAAAATCCATATTCTAGAAAATTTATATTAAAGCCAATATTTTTGGATGTTGGAAGTATTTATTTAATTTGCTTACCATTAAGAATACCAGTACGGTTGAATGCTATAGGTTAGAAGGACTTCATTATTAAGGAATGCCAGTTCACATGTAAAAGGACAATTCAATATCCAAGACTATATTTCTAATGCTAGTAATAGAAAATACAACATGAAGTGAAGCATTTCCAAGGCAGCTGAAATAGAAATTATACTGACTTTTTTATTGTGGCAACATTTTTGTTTTAAAAACTACTCAGTGATATTAGTGTTCATGAAATAAATAGCTTTTTGGGGGAGGTTATGTTTTAAATTTTAGATTAGCTTTAACAACCTTAAATGAATTCTTTTAACATCTTGTATTTGTTTACAGAGTATCTGTTTCGATTACTTAATGCCTATGGTATGATGAAACCATGCTATATTTCAAGGTAGTAAAATAAACAGGTTTCAGCACTCTGCAATTTTTAACAGGTTAAATATACCCAAGGTGGACTTGAAAACCTCGAACTTTCAAGAAAGTACTTTGCACAGGCATTGAAACTGAACAACAGAAATATGAGAGCTTTGTTTGGGCTTTACATGGTGAGTTGAGGTACATGTTTAATATTATTTTTTAAAATCTGTAACTTAAAATCCATTTAACTATTCCCTTCAATCACTCCCCTCTTGTTTTTTGTATTTTATTGATGAGCATATGATTTTTTTTCCCTAGTTAATTATGAGCAATAAGTTGTAAGGCAGTTTTAATTTTGAATGTTAATACATCCTAGCTGTTTGACATTTCATTGTAAAATATCTTTTATCATATCAGAATTGAAATCTGCCCTTATAAAATTAAATAGTAACAGATACAAAACCATATTATGTATTTTAATTGTTTTGATATTCTTGGATTTATGCCCAACATTATTGTATTTCTTTCCTAAATTAGACTTGTATCAGATATTTTTAAACTATACTGATAAAAGACATATTAGAAATAAAATCTCTAATATGTCAAATTAAAACATTTTTTATGGTGTAGAAGAACAGTTTGGAAATTGTGGAAAGTATGGAAGTATCTGTTGTTTATGTTTGTGAAAGGAAGAGCTTAGAAAAGTCAATTAAGAAGAGCTGTGTGAAATAGAGGAAGAATTTGCTGACCTTTAAAATATATATAAAATGAACAACTCTCTGCAATCAGAAAGGCTGGGAAAATAAACTTTAGTGGTCAGTTAGTTCTTTGAAATTTTGATTTATCTTAGTCTTACGGACTTTTTCATGAGTATCTTACTGTTTGGATTCAGTGAAAAAAATTGATTGAAGAAATGGAGGATAGGAAGAAACATAAATTAAATACATATAGGCAAAATATGGTTAGAAAATGGTTCAAAGAAATTTCAAGAAAATTTTCCTGGATTCTACCAGAGCCAGTTGCAGTGGCTTGGAGTATAGTATAGTAGTGGCATCTCTTTGCCAAATAAATTAAATACTCATCTTTAAAACTATATAACAACAAATTATTAATAATGATAATTTCTACATAGCACTTCATATGCCAGGCAGTGTGTCTGAGCTCTATTTTTTGTGTAAATCATTAAATCCTCACATTGGTTATTTGAGTAGTTACTCAAATTTGAGTAGTTACTCGTAATGTGACTATTTCACAGATGGTGAGACTGAGACACAGAGATTCAATTAATTTGTCCAAAGATAGACACAGAGCTCTTAAGTGATTGAGCTGGCATTCCAGCCCAGGCAGTTGACTCCAGAATTTTTCTCTTAACTGCTGCGTTTACTGAAATTCATACCAAAAAGGTGACATTAAAGACTTAGAGGTATAAAAATCAGATTTTGGCATATAGATTCCTCTTTGGCAAATGAGGAAACACAGGTGAAATGGCCTGTAGCACAGGCTAGGTATAAATGAAAGACAAGCTTGTTTTTAATCACATAGATCCTTTTAAGAGTAAGATATATTTAAGAATGAGAAAAAAGTTGTATCTTTCTCTCCCTAGAAATACAAACATATATTTAAAAATTAGCATGAGATTTTGGGGGTTTACATACTCTTTAATGCATCTCCAATTAAGAATCCCTCATTTAAGTACATTTTTAAAAAGGAGAAGGTGGATCAAATTGCAGTGGCTAATCAGTTCTGTGAAACAGTTTGAAAACTTTTGGTATAATGAAAAGAGAAATGGATTAGAGATAAGGAGAATCTCCTTTATTTCAAAGACTTCCATTAACTTGCTTTGGTCAAGTTAAGTCACTTGGACTTAACTACTATTGGACTTAGTTTTTTCACCTATTAATGTAGGAACTTGGGGTAAATTATATTTGAGGTTTTTTTTCTATTATATTCAAAAATTCTGTAATTCCAGCATTGGAAAGCTAATGTAATTCAATAACAATGAATAGTATCAACAATATCCTACAGTGGTAAAGTGCTTTTGGTTTATAAAGTGTTCTTCCATGGCTTGCTTCTTTACTTTATTTAAATGGTATGGGATTTTACCTTTAAGAGCTATCATAATAGATATGTACTTAAATAATTTTAGATATTATTTAAAATATTTCCTTTCTCTTTCCATTACTTTGGGTTATATATTTTAAAATATATTTTCATTTTAAACACTAACTTCATTCAACTTTGTGTTTTCGATTATCTTGACTAAAAAAAAGGAATTTTGTTTTTGATGTTTCTTTTTTGCTTTTAGTCAGCAAGTCATATTGCTTCTAATCCAAAAGCAAGTGCAAAAACGAAAAAGGACAACATGAAATATGCTAGTTGGGCAGCTAGTCAAATAAACAGAGCTTATCAGGTTAGTATTGATAATTTGTTATCACATAGGTCAGTTAATATATTTCTTAGTTATTTTCATTTCTACAAACTACAAAGTCACATGTCTAGCATTGGACTTTCATACTTTAGGGCCTTTATCAAATGTGATTTATTTGTGTAGAATTAATTTATAGTTTTAGGACCACTTTTTTTTTTTTTACCCAAAAGAAATCTGTTAGTATTATTGTCTCATAATTAACCTTACTATCTGGAAATCTCAGTGTTTCTGCATTTTTCAAATGTAAAGTAATTCTAAAAACCTAGAAAAGATAAATAAATTGCATGATGGATTTCAGAAGCAGGTTGAGTAGGTGAGTGTATTATTAATCGTAGGTATCTCAAGGTTAGAAAAGCATAAAAGTAAACTAATCAAACTATATAGCAAAGTTTGTGCAGTTTGCTTATACTTCAGATCTTATATAGAAACTTCTCCATTCACTTCTTAGTTTTCTGAAGCTTGTTCCTAGGAAGATTTTTCAGGAAATTTTTTTCATGGGAAATTTGCTCATGGAAAACATCCTCTTACATCTTGCATGTTTATAACTATTCATCTATAACCTTTATATTTAAAAGACAATTTGAATATATGCACTTTGGCTTAAACTTTACTCATCTTAAATATGTTGTTCCATTGTTTTTTAGGATAAAATATTGCTGTCAAGAAGTCTGATGCCATCCTGATTTTCTTTCTCTCATAAGTGACTTAGACTCTTTGTCTGGTTACCCAAACAAATTTTTTCTTTACCTTTTAAATCCAATAGTCTTACTATGTGATATGTGTTATTGATTATTCTTGAGTTAGTTGTCCCAAATATACAATACACCCATTTAGTATGTAGATTTAGTCCTCTCAGGTGAGAAAAGTTGCTTTTAGAATTATTTTTTTTTTGGTTCGCCTAAGTGTTCTTTTTTAGACCTCCAATTATATTGTATACTTATAATTTCCTCTATTCATTTTCTTTCCATTTCTGTCCTCTTCTGTATTTTATTTTATTCTTTTTTTCTCCATAGTAATTTTTGATGGAGTGGGTTCATGTTCTTTTTCTTGTTCCAGGTATTTTTCCTGGACTATTAGGAGGAGATGGTTATGGAGTGGGAGAAGTTGAAGATAGGATAGGGTAGCTTTCCCAGCTTGACTTTTTAGTCACTTGCTGCTTTTTGTTACTGAGAACTCAGATATAACCTGTCTGTATAGCTAGTCTTTTTCAGAACTAAGTCTTACTCAAAAAGGTTTTCTGGCCCCAGCCCTATGTTCTACCTCTAGAGCTCTAAAGATTTTGAATTCTGAGGTGTTGCTCTCAGCTTTAAATCTATATATACATATTATTGTTATGATGTTTTTGTTGTTCATTTTGTTTTCTTCTAGGTTTACTGTCCCTGGGCATCACCCCCTTCCTCATCCTCTCTTATCTGAACCATCTTTCCCTTTCAGTTTGCAATAATTTTCCTTCAGGGTGTGAGGTTTTTTTGTCTTTCTGGAAGAGAATGTTTGCTGAATATTTCAGAAATTTTTAGGTATTAGGTGGTTAGATTTATTTCATTTCACATTTGCATACGATTTTTACACTTCTCTCTGTTTTGGAACCTGTGAAGACTTTCTCAGTTTTGTAGGCCTTTTGCAGATTTATCAACTCAGATCCTTTTGTTTGAGGGATCAAGTATTAGTTCATTTTTTTTTTATTTTTGGTTTCTTGCAGAGTAGTGTAGGTAGTGCACTATCATATCCTGTTGCTCCTACCAAACAGCTATTGATCTTTTGTAGGTCCTGCTATTGGTGACATAATCACATTCTAGGATTTTAGAAAATTGCTAATCTAATTTTTTTGACGGTATCATCTGTAGGCCTGTTTTCTGTTATGTTGGTTTTGGTGCTGTTTTCGTTTTTGTTTTTATACTCCTTGTTGGAGAAGATTGGGGAGATTAAAAAAATTTAGTGCCTCCACAGTCACATCATTGAAAGTCGTCACCTTTGTGTATTTTTGTTATCTATTATAGAGCATTTTAGTTCTGTTGGCATATCGTAAGCCAGAATATATAAAAGTATTAGCTAGGCTTTGCTTCTTAAAATGCAGTTTGGGATAGCTGAGATCTGTAATGGGGTTCCACATAGAGTAGAATTGGGGAGGGTGTGATTTAAAGATAAGACTTGTATAATATAACAAGTCTTATATTGCACATTGCATCGTTTTAAGATATTTGTGAGAAACAACTAGCTGCTCAGAGAGTGTTTTTTTTGACACATTATGACTATTTTTATTCAGTTATAAACATACACAGAAAAAAGAACCCAAGTTATAAGTGTGCATGTCAATGAATAATACAAGGTAAGTGTATCCAGGCTAATAAATTTAATATAAACATAACATCCCCTAATCCTCTTGGTATATCCTGTCAATGTCTACTTCTATCTTCCTCAAGAGTACTGACCCTATAGTTTATGGAATGATATGGTATGTATTTATTCTTGTCTGGCATATTTCACTCACTGTTAGCTTATGAGATTTATCATTGTATATGTCTATAGTTCATTCATTTTCATTGTACTGTAGTCTATTGTATGAACATATTACAATTTAGTCGGTTGTTGAGCATTTGTGTTATTTCCTATTTGAGGCTATTGTGAATAATGCTACACTGAATATTGCCATACAGGTCTTTTGCTATACATGTACATGCACTTCAGATGAGCATATACCTTTGAGCGGAAATACTGGGGCATAGAATGTGTATATATTTAACTTTAGTAGATAAAGGCAAATCAGTTGTTTACTCCCAACAGCAGTATTTGAGAGTTCTAATAGTTCCACTTCTTCCTCAACACTTGTTTCTGTCAGTCTTTGTCATTACAGCCGTTCTGGTGTTGGTATATTGGCATTTCATGGTTTTATTTTGCTTGTCCTTGATGATCAGTGAGTTTGAACACTTCCATATGTTTATTGGTCATTTGGATATCCTCTTTCATGAAATCTCTTTCTCATTGGTTTGTATGACTCTTAATTTTTTTAAGTTTTCTAGTTATGAGCTCTTTTTTATGTTATATGTGTAGCAAATATCTCTTAACTCCTTACTTGCTTTCACTGTCACATGATTTTGATAAATAGAGGTGCTCAAGTTAAATGTGTTCAGATTTATCCATCATTTTCTTTATGGTTTGTGTTTTTTGTGTTCTGTTTAAGAAATCTTTTGCTACTCCATGATCATAAAGACAATCTTGCGTCTTTAGAATTTCCGTTCTTTTTCTTTTCAGACTGTCAGTAATGCGCTTGGAATTGATTTTTATGTATGGTGTAAAGTAGGGGTCAATTTCTCCCCATGTGGATATCCAGTGTTTCTGTCCCTCTCTGTATTCTATCATAAGCCCTGTTCCATGGAAGCTAATTCAATGTAGTAGTTCAGAGGAGATCACAGATGCTAGATCCATGTTGTCTGGAATCATAATTTAGCTCTGATATGCAATCTGGATAAATTACATAACTTCTTACATTGGGCCTAGCTTTTCTTTTGCAGGACGAACATAATAAAATTATTCTGTGAATTAAAAGAGTTAAAGCGTAATTTTCACCAAATTGCAGTAATACATGTTGCATTGTGTTTATTAATCACATGCTGTACATTTATTATGCTTGCTCTGATCCTTGCAATAATAACAATAATCATTATAATAGCAAACATTTATAAAGAATTTATTATGAGCTAGGCACTTTTCATGTTTTAGACATGAGGAATTTAAAGCATGGAAAGATTAAATAACTTTCCCAAAGTGGCACAGCTGGCTGTTGACAGACCTGTTTTCAGACACAGGCAGTCTGACTCCAGAGTTGGTACCCTTAAGGGTCACAATACACACTGCCTCTATAAAGATTATGTTAGGTATAAATGTATCTTAAACTGTCATTACAGAGTCTAACTCCCTCCTCAATTATTTTCTTATGTGAACAACTGATATCCTACCCCCATACGTTTCTCTTCATTTCAGGCTGAAATCTCTCAATAGTAACTGACCTCAAGAGTTTTGTTTTGTTTGGGTTTTTTTTTTTTTTTTTCTTTCTCCCCATCCCTTCAGTGATACAAAGCCCCCTTGATTAGATCTCTAGGCAAACATGTCCTTCCCTGACTTATGAGATATACTTTACCACTGGACATGAATCTATCATTTCAGTATTTTAACCCATTGTTCCTAGGATCAAATTCTGTTCTTTGATAACATTTGCCCTCCCTACCATTCTCATTCTCTTTTTTTTGGTATGTTATTAGATCCATTTCCTTTTCATAAAGTCTTATTTGATAAAGACTCAATGTTTTTGGTAAGAGCTCTGGTAGCATCACTTGTGCTCTTCAGTCTTTTGAGTTGGGTATCGTAAACTCCATAGTACTCAGCAATGTTTTCCACATCTTTATTGAAGGTGTGATTTGCCTTTTCTTCACTCCCTAGGAAAGGATAATACAAGGAATTTTTCTTAACAGTTTCTCATTCATTTTGGATACCACTCCAGGAAGATAATAAACCTCTCAGTTGGTCATGCTAAGTTTCTGTATAGCAACTTTTAATACTTCTCAACTGGGAATCACCTCTCATGCAAAATTTATTTTTATCTCTTGATACCAGTAAAAGGTTTAGAATAAAATCTCTTGATGCTTTTGAAGCATTTGTATTCACTGCTTTCTCTACAGAGGTTCTGTGTTTTTTTCCTATGAATCAGATTCCATCAATATTTGTACCCATTACCATCGCTAACTTAGTGGTTTAAAATACCAATTTATTTTCTTATGATTCTGTTCGTAGGCAGTTTAGCTTGAGATCAGTTGAGTAATTCCACTAGTGTTGCCTGGGCTTATTCATGTTTTTGCGGTATGCTGGTGGTCAATGGCCTCACTCAGACAACAGCTTGACAGTTGACTTTTTGTCAGCTGCAGGTGCTGGGCCTTGTGTCTCTCTTTCAGCAGTCTAACTTGGACTTATTCACATGGTGATCTCAGGGTTCCAAGAGTAGCAAACAGCCAAACTCCAATGTTCACATGTTTTTTAAGCATCTAGTTGTATCACATTTTGCTATTATCCCAGTGGCCAAAGCAAGCCTCATAGTCAACCCAGATTCAAGGAATGTAATGCTTCACCTGTCAATGGGAAGAGAAACGTGATCATTTGGCAATTTATTACACTCTTGTGTAACTTCATAAGTCCTATCCTTTTGTTTTAGTTTATTTTCATCAATTTTATTGAAGTATAATTTACATGCAATAAAATACACACATTTGTATACACCCCTCTCACCATCACCCCACTCAAGATGCACAGCATTTCCATCACCCCAGAAAATTTCCTCTGCTACTTTGCAGTCAATCCCCACCCTCTTCACTGGGAGGCAGGCAAGCACTGATGTGATTTTTATCACCAAACATTAGTTTGTCTGTACTGGAACTTTATATAAATGAGATCGTAGGTTATATGCTCTTCTGTGTCTGGATTCTTTCACTCAGCATGATGTTTCTGAGATTTATTCATCTACCATTCCATTTCACTTATCCTATTACTTTCTCTATCCATATTATTTTCCACAAATTATGTGAAGGTAAATTTTAGCCCAGTGTATCGCAGTTATTGCAGTAACATTGGCCTCTGAAATTGATAAGCAAGTTTTTATTATTTGGCTGTTTTTGTGTTCTTTCTGGTAACTTTTCTTTTAGATCTAACAGAGAATTATGAAAGAATAATTTACTTAAGGAAAATCTCACTGTATGAAAACAAAAATACAGAATTTGTGAATAATATAGAAAAGTATAACTTTCAGAGATTGACACTTTTTAATTAGGTAAATCTCTGGGATCTAATTGAAAACTTCATGACTCATATCTAAGCATATAGGCTAGTATATAGTATATAATAAATATTCCTTATGTTACTTTTCTAGATATATTTATGAATTGGAGACAATTAGGTTTTAAGAACTGCTTTTCTTTCTTTGTTTCCACTTAATAATGAAACAGAATATGGCTTCTACTTGCTCTTCAGTTAGGTAATTGGTTTAGCATGTTCAGTAGAGGCAGGCACATTTGATTAATGCTCATGAAAAATTTTAATGTGAACCCACTCACAATAATTTTCCAGATAAATGCTTCTTTGGTACACTGTTAAATCTGTCTGTGCTAGTGATCCATGTGTTATTTATGATTGCAGTAGTGATTGTGTTGGTATCCTTTGGGGAAATAGAAAATTAAATCATGATTTGAGGAAAAACTATGATTCCAACTTAATCAGTTAAATTACCATATAATTCTGGAATAGACAAAATAATTGCATGTCAGGTAAAATTTGAAGTGATGGATTTATATTTCCAACTTCCTTTTTATTTGTTCTGACACAAGTAAATTAGTTTGGTTTATTCTGAATTACACTGCTTGTCAGTAGTGTTGACACCATCTTAGGTGATTTTTTTTTTTTTAATTAGCTAATTTTTAAAAATTGCACCCCCTATTATTTTTATTATGTTTAAGTACAAACCAAGAAAAATGCTATATTTTAAGGTATGTTATGACTTCAGTGGTACAAATTTTTTCATTTTTACTTTGCTATTTAAAAACATTAGAATAAATGTTACTATGTGGTATCCTATTTTTGTACCCCTCCCCCAACCCATCAAAGGTTTTTTTAGAATTAAACCTTTAAGTATCTGATTAGGACCATTCCTGTTTACCTTGGATAGGCAGTGGTAAAAGAAAAGGCTTTTTGTTCTTGGTAAATCCTTGTGAAAGTGAATTTATCAACTGGATAATAGAAGTAATAAGCATGCCCCACATCCTTCACTCCCCAAGGGAAATTATGGAAATACAAAGGTTTAAATGTGTTATTGCTTTTACCATATTTTGTAATTATAACATATTTTTAACATTTGAATTCCTTAAATTACTGATGCCTTATGAAAGACAGGGTGATCTTGATTTTTATAAACTTTTCTTCTTCCATGGCATTTCTGCTAGAAACACCCTTTATTTACTGTGTCAATTCAAAATTCAACCACAGAAGCTAATGGTTTGGGTTAGGAAGTAAGGGAATCATAATGTTAAGCTGTAGCCAGCGGGTCAGAGGCAGGTTACTAATTCCTGAAGCCTGTGGCTTCTATGATGTTACCTGTGCTTGATCACTTGATCTTTCTGAACAGGTCATGAGAAGTTTGCCAAATTAAGTTAATTAGAAAAGAGAAGAAACACGTCATAAATCAACTACTAAGTACTTAAGACAGAATTGCTATTTGAAGGAATAAGTCACTTGAAAATGTATTGAGTGGTTAGATGTTAACTTAAAAATACTAGATGTTGCTAATACACTTTAATCACTTCTTTAACAAGGGAGAAAACAGGTAATATAGACGTAATAAACTTTGCCCCACCCACACAAGGAACACTTATCTAGTAAATCTGTTGTGTTAAATCAGACTGATAAATGATGGGAATTGTCAGTCCAGTGAGAAAACTCATTTTGAAATCAGCATGGGGTATTCAACAGTGTTTCCCCCACTGATTATGTATACTACATTGAACTTAATATGCCATGAATTTTCTTTTAAATATACAAAGATAGTATACATTTTGTGTATATACTTGCACATTATATTTTGTTTTCATTGTAAAGTTCAGTCCCAGTTTAGTTTTATAAAGCAAATTGTAACTTTGCATACTTTAAAACATGTTTATATCATTTTAATATGTAGCATTGTTTTGTTTTGTTTTGTTTTTGACTCATCCAGGTTCTAGAGCACAGAGTTTTACTTGACAACTCTTTGCAGAAGCATAATATCATTAGGCAGCAATCTGGAATCCTAAAAAAATTATGACCTACTTTAAATAATTTTAGAGATTACTTGCAACTTTAAAATATTTTTTAAAAAACACTTTCATTTATATCTTTGTTTGAAATTTAAAAATCTGTTCAGAGACCAGATAAGTAGAAATGATTTACATTCCTATATAAATATGTTAAATTTCATTTAAAAATTATACTTTTTATTTCATAAATGTATTCAGGTTTAAATAGGATAGTTTTAAAATCAAATCTATAACTTTATAGATTATCATACTACTTAAATTGGCCAAGTATGCAGTGAAATCTTTGTATACTTCAAATGAAGATGAAATATTAATAAAATTGTCCTTAAAACCCCAAATTTTATTCTTATTGAAACAAAAGAACTTAACTTGATTTCATGCTAGTGATAAAATAGTTAATGTTAAGTTTCATTACAATGTGAGGTTAAGATTGTGATTTTGAACCTGCCACTGAAATTGAGCCTAATTGAGCTTTTTTTTTTTTTTTTTTTTTTAATTAGTTTGCAGGTCGAAGTAAGAAGGAAACCAAATACTCTCTTAAGGCAGTCGAAGACATGTTGGAAACATTGCAGATCACCCAGTCTTAAGGTTTCAAAAACTCTTTGACGTTAGATTTCACAACCGCACAATTGAACTTAATGGCCTGTGACTTATTTAATAAATGCCCCATGCTATTTATATGCTACAGTAATTTTCTGGTAAGAAGGCAGTTGTAAAGAATGTGTTTATATAAACCTAAAAATGCCTTTTAACTGCTAAGCAGAAAGATGGGGGAAAGCCATGGAAGAGAGATTTAAGACTTATTGATTGTACATCAGTCTCTTCATATCACACACACACACATATATATGAAATATAATAACTCTGATGTAGAAATAACCTTGTTAAATAAACCATGATGATTTATTAAACTTGCATATGAAGATTCTAGCTCCATTTTGTTGTATTCATAGTGAATATATTATTTTAGAACTCAATTTCTTTCTCACTGGTGATAGGAAATACACAGGATACACAGCTGACAGAAACAAATTTTTTGACTTTGTTTGTACTGTCAGGTTGAATTTTGCTCTGGATTCCAGTGGGCTATTTGAATTGTTTTATCTGCTATAATGTTATTCTGATAAATCTTGCTTAAAACATGTCATTTTCCAAAGTTCAGTAATATCTCTTTGTAAAAATTTTTGTTTTGACATAGGACATAATTGAGATTTTTACCTATAAAATGCCCTAAGGTTAATTTGTGTTAAAACACTTAAAATTTAACCTTTATGCAGGTTATAGTTATTGAACTTTTTAATGGTAAAGTACATAAAAGAATATTTAAAGATCATAGAGAGTGGGGATTAAAAGAGTTGTAGTGGCTGATTTATTTTCAATTTTTGAAAAAATGAAAAAATCTAAGCTGGCTTTATTTATTTTTTATTTTTTTATTTTTTTTTTTTTGAGACAGAGTCTCACTCTGTTGCCCAGGCTAGAGTGAGTGCCGTGGCGTCAGCCTAGCTCACAGCAACCTCAAACTCCTGAGCTCAAGGGATCCTCCTGTCTCAGCCTCCCGAGTAGCTGGGACTACAGGCTTGCGCCACCATGCCCGGCTAATTTTTTCTATATATATTTTTAGCTGTCCATATAATTTCTTTCTATTTTTAGTAGAGATGGGGTCTCGCTCTTGCTCAGGCTGGTCTCGAACTCCTGAGCTCAAACGATCCGCCCACCTCGGCCTCCCAGAGTGCTAGGATTACAGGCGTGAGCCACCGCGCCTGGCCTAAGCTGGCTTTAGAGACAAATTATTATAATTCTCATGTCCGATCACCTCTTTCATTATAATTGGTATTTCTTACTATTTTTCTCTTTTCATAATGATCATTATACTATCTTCAACAAGCTTTTGCATGTTTCAATAGAATAGAAAGGTCTTTGAAAGTTAAACTTTATTTAGACACAAATTAGTTTTTAAAACCAGCAATTGTTCATTCAGGACAAATATTTATTCTTAGTGTTCATTTGTTATATATATATAAATTTAGTTTATTTTTATTAACAATACACAGAGGCTTGTGCAGATTTGTCTTTGCTGTGTTGGGCAAGTGGGGGATTGTGAGGAGTTGACAACCTGCAAGTCTTCAGAAAGAAAACTATTGTCAATATTAGCATCTTTTGACCTTATGAATAATTCTTACTATTAGTAAATTATTCTCCATATCTAGTCAAATCTTTCATGTTACAGTCTTTTATTTTTTTCTGCTGTTGGTATTGAGCAGCTGATTAATATCTTCCATGAAATAACTCCTCTCGTGAAAATAATTCTTCCCTAATCTTTGTTACCATAAAAATACACTCTTTCTGGGCATGAAATTAGTAATTGCATTTTCAACATGATCTGCCATTTCAAATTTATGTTTTCTTTAAAGAAAATAGTGCCTGCATATTGTCCCACTATCTTTTACATCTCTAACCTCTTCCCCATTAATTACTAAATTAGTGTTTACTTTAGCAATTATATTTGTGTAATAAGTAATTCAGTGCCTTCTATAGCTGCCTGCCTTAGTTTCTTTCACTTTTTAAAAAATTTTTAATAACTTCTTGCCAAAAAATTTTATTTGTTAAGCACATTGTCTATGTGTAATGATTTATAAACTTCAGCTTAAATGTACTGATGATACCCAATGTGGCAGACAATTGCCCATCCAACTGCTATTAACTCTATTTCTCCTTCGTTAACAGTATCCTGTTTTGATCAGATAGTGGCAAAGATCCCTTTTCCTCAAAGAGATTAGGACCTCACCCCAACCCCAGAGGCTGCATCTTGATTGATCTGAAACAGAAGAGGTGATTTCATTTCCTAGGGTCTGATCAGTCCAAGGCAGAACTTTTTGCAGTGAAAGAGATAAATTATATGTTCTGTCCAGTGTAATAGCTACTAGCCTTATGTGGTTATTGAGCACTTGAAATATGGCTGATGCAACTAAAAATTTTAATTTTTAATGTTTTAAAATTAAAATAGCCGCATGTGACTGGTGGCTACCTATTAGACAACATAGATCTAACATGTGGAACATGACATATTTAGGCTGATGAAATGAACAGAAGCCTGCTGGGAAGGGCTTTCCTTTCAATTTAAAAAGTCAAAGCTTTGTAAGGTGACACTTTTTGCCCTTTTCTCCTCTTTCTGGCCATCTTGAATGCCAACAAGATGCCTAGAGGTGTGGCAGTCATTTTACAACCATGAAATGGCAAATGTGACAATGAAGGTTACATTTCAAAGATAGAGCTGACAAAGAATTAGAGAGGAACCTGGGACCCTGATGGCATTGTTGAACACTCGAACCAACATGGTCAATTGCCAACCTCTGCACTTATTATTACATGAGAAAAATAAACTGTTTAAGACTTTCCTATTACCTTAGTCATGTTTTTTTGTTTGTTTGTTTGGTTTGGTTTTTGTTTTTTTTTTGAGACATGGTCTCACTCTGTTGCCCGGGCTAGAGTGCAGTGATGTCATCATAGCTCACTGCAACTTCAAACTCCTGGGCTTAAGCAAGCCTCCTGCCTCGGCCTCCTGAGTAGTTGGTACTACAGGCACACACCACCACACCTGGCTAATTTGTTTATTTTTTGTAGAGACACTATGTTGCTCAGGCTGGTTTCAAACTTCTGGCCTCAAGTGATCCTCCGGCCTTGGCCTCCCAAAGTGCTAGGATTACGTGCATGAGCCACCATACCCAGCTTATGTATGTTTCTGACTAATATGTCCATCATTCAACTTTTATTTAACATGTAAAACTCTTACTGTAGACATGTCCCAAATGCTATTCTAGAATTTAATCATTTAATAAAACAAGCAGATAATTACATATAACAAAAGAAGTAATAGCGTATGGCAGCCTAGCACTTAGCATTCTAAGTCAGTAAAGGTGAAAGAGAGGTGTGTTTACACAGCTTTAACCATAATAATAATATTAATTTGGGGACAGAAGAGAATGTAGAAAAAAATGGAAAGGGAAGACCAATGTTTCGGTATGCTACAAGCATACAATTCAACTTTTTATTGGCAAATATTTCAACGAATCTTTTTTTTCTAATACCACAGCCCACTTAATCTCAAAGTAACTTCATGTTACTTCATCTCATAGAGCTATAGGATTTTACAAGGGACTTTGGAGATTATTTAGTTGTGCTCCATTTTAAGATGAGGAATCTGAGGTTCAGGAAAACTAACCTGTGACAGAACAGAATCTAGGACCAGGATGTCAGAGGTTCCCAAGGAACTGCTCTTTCTAGTAAGCACTAGAAAGATACATTGTTCCTACCCATTTTAGAGTGACAAAAATATGAGCCAAATATATGCAGGGGTCATAGCTTGTTAGCAGAAGAAGGATTAAAATTCAGATTTTCTGATTTTTAAAATAATTTTTTAATCAAATAAAAAAGTCAAAATTTTATTTTAAGTTAAATTGAAACTCAATTACCCATTTAAGATGTGATTTTATGTAATAGTATGAGAACTGTTTCAAAATATTTACAACTATTTTAAACCTCTTTCACATTGAACCTTTTGTCTCACTTATAGCAAGTAACTTCTGGTTTTGGGCTGAATTATGTTCCCCTAAAACTCTTATGTTGAAATCCTGACTCTCAGTACTTAAGAGTATGATCAGGTAGGTTCTTTAATGAGGCAATTAAATTAAAATGAGGTCATTAAGGCGGGCCCTAATCCCCTGTAACTGGTGTGCTTATAAGAAGAGGAGATGAGGACACAGACACTGGGAGGAAAGGTGAAGACACAGAGAGAAGATGGCCAGCTAAGCCAAAGAGAGGGTCCTCAGAAGAAAGCAGTCACGGTAATAACTTGATCTCAAACTTCTAGCCTCTATAACTGTGAGGAAACAAATTTTTGTTGTTTAAGACACCTAGGCTTTGGTCTTGTTGTGGCAGCCCTTGCAAACCAGTACACCTCTCTTACTGTTTCAAAGAGAAAAGAGAGATCATCAGATAAAAACACATCCAATATCACACAGTCCTATTTCTATACCCAACTTTCACCACCTTTTCTCCTACAGAAGAAAGTAGGCTACCCTTTTCTGAGTTATTTCCCACCACTGTCCACCTCATTTTCTTTTTAGCTATACTTCAGTTTCCTGAACTTGCCGTTATTTCCTTCTACCACAGAGTGTCCTGCTTTCACCAAAACTTCACGTCATCCCTTTCTTACACTGTTTCTTCATCATCTCTTCTTTCCTTTGAACTAGATTCTTCCTACTAATACTAAAATATGCTCAAGTCACCACCACTTCTTAAAATATCCTCCCTCATGTCCACAAGCCGCTTCCCTCTACTAACCTATTCCTCTTTTTTCACTGCCAGATGTCTAAACTTGTATCTGTTCTTACCATCTCATTCTTCAGATTCCTCCATTATTCCTTCAAAATAGTTTAGTTCCACATTACCAATCTTTTAAGTCTTTTAAACCACAGCCACGTCCCATCTATTTTATGTTCTATTTTTCCTCTCAGATCTGTCCATTTTTCTCCATTTTCATCGCCATCACCCAACTCCTAAACTGCTATAGTAGCTTGATAGCTAGATTTTCTACCACCTCCCTTCCTCTCAATCCATTCTCCACCAGAGCAGAATGTGACTAGACAGCACTAATAATGCCATTTTGCATTCCCCTCCTCCAACCCGCTCTGTTAAAACTCTTCTGTTTTCCATTTGTTGGCTCTTAACATAGCCATTAGGTTCTGTATAGTATCAGAACCAAAAGGAGGATTTCCTTGATTGTAAACTTTCTCTCTACTCTCCCTGTCTCTGAATTCTGCTGCACTTAAATTTCATGAAGTTGTTATGCTTCCTCTTTCCACAAACTTTGAACTCATTCCCTCTATATAGAACAAAGCCTTTCTTGACTCTTCTTTCAGAATAGTAAGATCAGGACCCTTGGTCATACACTTTTTTTTTTTTTTTGCCTACTTGTAATTTTTTTATAGCATCATATTTCAAAATACCTTAAGACTCATGATAAGACTCACAAGAAGTTGTAACCATGGTACATTGTCAAACTAGGTAGTTGACATTGCAACAGTACTATTAACTCAGGTACAGATCTTACTCAGATTTTACAATTTTTATATGCCTTTTTTTCTATTTATGAAATGTTATGTGTAGACCATCACCATAATAGGGATACAGAAATTTACATTACTACAAAGAAATTTCCTCTTGCTACTCCTTAAAGTTACGCCCTCATCCAACCCTAATGCTTGATATCCGCCGATTTGTTCTCCATAACTACAATTTTGTCACTTAAGAATGTTATATAAATGGAATCATAAAGTATGTAACCCTTTGAGACTGACTTTTTTCACTCAGCTTATTGCCCTTTAGATCCTCAATGTTGTTTGTGTCAGTAGTTTGTTCATTTTATTGCTAAGTAGTATTCCATTGTATGAATGTACCACAAAATCCATTCATCACGGAAGGACATTTGAGTAGTTTTCAGTTTTTGCCTATTGCAAATAAAGCTCCTGTGAACATATATGTAGTGAGTTTCATATGAACGTAAAATTTGTATTTCCTAGAATAAATACCTGAAGTGTGATTGCTGGTTAACCTTATTAGAAACTGCCGAACATTTAAAGAATAAATAACACCAGTTATGCACATTCTTTCCAGAAAATACAAGAGGAGGGAACACTTCCCAACTCATTATATGATGCCAGTATTACCTTGATACCAAAATAAGAAGATAAGAAAAAGACATTACAATAAAAGAGAACTACAGACCAATACTTTCATAAACATAGACACAAAATATTAGTAAATTGAATATATAAAAATAATACACCACAACCATGTTGGGTTTATTCCAGAAATGCAAGTCTGATTCAATATTGAAAATCAATGTAGTCCATCATATTAGGAAGAAAGTTTAAAAAAAAATGATTATATCAACTAACACACAAAAAAAAGATTTGACAAAATACAACACCCATTTGTGATATAAAACAAAACCTCAGCAATAAAAGGAAACTTCCTCAACTTGATGAAGAACATTTATAAAACTTAGTATTTAATGATGAAAGACAAGCATTCATCCTAAGATTGGGAACAAGGCAAGGATATGCAGTCTTACCACTTCTTTTGAACACAGTACTTGACATTTTAACCAGTGCAATAACATACAGAAAGGGAATAAAAGGAATGCAGATCGGGAAGAAAGAAATACAACTGTCCCTAGTTGCACATAACACAATTGTCTACATAGAGAGGCCTAAGAAATTTCTAAGAACTTATTGGAACTAATAAGTGAGTTTAGCAAGACCACAGAATACAAGGTCAACACACTAAAATCAAGTTGTATTTCTATATGCTAACAATATATGCATCATTTATAGTCAAAAAATGTAATACTAAGTAGAAATCCAACAAAACAGACAGGATCTGTTTGATGAAAACTACAAATGCTAATAAAACCTAAGTAAATAGAGAAATGCTATTTTTATAGATTAAAATAGTCAACATATTACAATATTAGTTGCCCCTAAGTTAAAGTTTTAATACAACTCCTATGAAAAATCCCAAAATGATTCTTTGTAGGTAGACAAGCTGATTCCAAATTACATGAAAAGGCAAAGGAACTATATAGAATAGCCTAAGCAATTTGAAAACAATAAAGTTGGAGGAATCGCACTACTGGATGTTAAGACATAAGTACAGTAAGCAGGACAATGTGGATTGATACTGATTGTGTGGTTTTGGTACAGTGATAGAAACATAGATCAGTGGAACAGAATAGAGTCCAGAAATAAACCCATACCAGTTTGGAAAACTAATTTTTGACAAAGGTACATAAACAATTAAATGGAGGAATTGTAACAATTGAACATCCAACACATGATGTTGGAACAATTGGAAAGTCATAGTGAAGAAAGAAAAACCTCAACCTAGACCTTCTATCTTATAAAAAATTTAAATGAGTCATGAGTCTTACTGTAACACGTAGGACTAAAACTTTTAGAAGAAAACAGGATATCCTGAGCAAGGGTTAAGCCAAGATTCTCCAACTGATAATGTTTCCTAAGCAATAAGTTGAATTTTGTCAAAAATAAAAACTTTTTTGCAAATGACCTGTTAAAGAGGATGAAAAGGCAAGCCATAAACAGAAAATAGTTGCAAACACATATTCAACAGAAGACTCATGTATAGAATATATAAAGAACTTTCAAAATTCATTAGGAAGAAATAACCCAATTAGTGGATGGGCAAAAGACTTGAACAATTTACCAAAGAGGCTGCATGAATAAGCACGTGAAAAGACATTCAAGATCATTAGCTATTAATAGAGAAGTGCAAATTAAAGCTATGAGAGGATACCACTAAATACCTATTAGAGTAGCTAAAATAAAACGTAATACCATGTGCTGATGATTGTGCAGAGTGACTGGCTTTCATACTTTACTAGTAGAAATGTAAAACATTTAGCTATTCTGTAAATCAGTTTGTCATACACTTTTAAATTACAGGTATCATGTGCCTTTCATTTGGAGTGTTTATCACTTTAATTATATTTTCAAGTGATTATCTGTCTCCCCCAGTAGATTCTTAAATTCCACTAGGGCAGAGACCCTGTTTTTGTACAGGATTGTTTTTCCAACTTCTAGCATGATGCCTGCATAGAGTGCATACTTGAAGAATTAAAAATACTATGCACGTTTAGGTATAATTTAACAAACCTTACTTCCAAAAGTAGCTTACCTCCACTTTTTCACTTAGTTCCCTGGTAAAAGAAATTGTAATCAGGAAGTCACTTCGAAAAATCTAATCTGCATGTCATGAACAATATGGTAACACTGCCAAGGAGATCACATATGTACCATGTAAGTGATAGGAAAAAGCAATACTTAGCAATTTGACTACCTTGAGAAATGTAAGCTGGAGTCATTCTTAGTAGCCCCAGAATTTTGCCCAACCCTAAGGATATTGTGAATGCTTAGAGAGATTGATGGGCTATAGAAAGGTCTAGTAGTTAATGGTTCTCAATGTGTGGTCACTTGAAAACTTATTAGAAATGAAAATTGGTGAGCCCTACCCCAGATCTACTAAATGAGAAACTTGGATGGGGCCCAGCAATTTGTATTTGAGCAAGCTTGTCAGGTATTCCTGAGGCCCACTAAAATTTGAGAACCATTGGTGTAGACTAGACTCTTATTTGAAAACAGTGATTGAAAGGAGCAAATGATTCTGTGGAGATCTTCATGTTACTTCCTTTGTTTCTTACATTGTGTTTGTGTTTGGCATTCTTTGAGTTATCCCCTCTTGCACTTTATGTCTTTTTCCCTTTTTTTATTCTATTTTTTAACAACCCTATTTTCTTTAGATGTCATAATAAAGAACTGAGGTATACATGTTTGTTTTGCATATTTAATGGAATATTTTTCTCTTTGAAATTTTAAAATTAGTACACAGGTAAAATTATCACTGTTATTTTCTTTTTTAGAATAAAGCTGAATTCATTTGATTTATATTAGTTGCACTCCATAGCTCTTTTTTTAACTTTGTATTTTTTAAGAGAAGGGGGTGGTCTTTAGAAAGTGAAATTATATCCATCTCTATATATATGCACACACATATGTTCATATATACATATATATGTAAATAAATATGTCTATTTGTATTTTTGCACCCAATTGTAAAAACCACAATGGGGTATAGAAAGTATGAGCTTTGTATTATAGTGAGCATAGTAGAAGGCAAAAATAATATTAAAACTTTTATACACATTGTTTCTTAATATAAAAAACCTGATTAATATTTAGAAAGCTTTGGATGCCCAAAAAGTTAAATTAGAAACATACTACTACAAACTACTTTCAGCCACAAATGAGTGAATTCCAATAGAGTAAATTATATCCTTACTAGTCATATAAGCATACTTAAACATCATAAGAACATAAAATTCATTTTCAAGTCTTGAGATCTCTGAAAGATTCTTCTACCTCAACTAACTGTAGCCACCAACGATAAACTTGGAGACATTAATCTTGCAAATAAGTCACTACTGGGGAAATATATACCTGCGGAAGTCCAAGTAATGATGAATCTTTCCAAATATAGAATTGATTAGTGACTTTGAAGGAATCTGAGCTCATGCCCAACTAACTTGAGAGATATAATACTAAGAATTTCCTTTAATTGTGGATTCCTTTTTAGGCAACTTAAATATTGCATGAAAATATGGGTAAGAATTATGGGAAAGTGTGAGCGTATCACATCTTTTGAAAACCCTAGGTAGCAATGTGTGCCATCAACATCACATCTATTTAAAATTAAATTGAAGGTCTCCAGAGTGGTAACTATAGCCAGTGGTTTCAAGAGTTGGGCTCAAATGACAGCTGATTTTGGATCTAGTTTCACTATACTGGTCTACCTGTCATACTTAGTATGACAAGAGAGGATAGGAGACAACACAGCCCCATTGGTTAGTAATTCCCCAATGGTCCACTTACTCTGATTAAAAACAAACTGCTCAGATAAATGTGGCTATAGTTCTTGTGAAGGGAATAAATTTGGGTGGTTCCGCATAAAACAATTGAAGAAATACTACATCTAAAAATGTCTTACCAAAAAGAACTTCAAATAGCACCATAGATATGATGATTTAAGAAAAATATTATAATAGCAGTTAGGAAATACATGTGGTGCCAAACAAATGGTTGCATCCCGAGTGGCACCCAAGAGACAGAGCTGCACTTAGGAATGCACCCTTTGGCACCGGCTGGATCTGGGTAGTGTACGTGATGGTCACCTGGCATATTTAATATTGTTGTCCTTATATGTATACAGAATTGTTTTTAAATATTAAGGGCAACAAAATATGTATGTTTGGAAATGACTCTGATGCCTGCACAAATGCAGTCTTACAAATATTAGAAAGAGAAGGATTTTTTTAAAATATGAAAGTTAAACATGTAAATACAGCTTCATACAATATTGTTTCTTTTCATTTTGGAGTGGCTACTGCTAAATATTTCGTTGTTCTACATGAGAATCTCTAAAAAAGTTTTTCCCGCATGGAAATATTTATTAGTCTAAACGGAGTATTTTGTGGTTTAAATTATATCCTAATTTTAATAGCTTTAATTTTGTACTTAATTTTTCTATTAACAAATCTCAAATGTCAGTGGACTAGTTTTCAGCTCATAATTTTAACAGTCATTGATTAGAAATAATACAGAGCTGAATTTTCAATTGTGTAATTTTCCTCCTACAAGCTTGTAGAAGTACGCCACCTAGAGTTTTTAAAATTTTTAGATCATAAAAACTGCCGACTGGTTTGGTATTATTTTAAACTACAAAAAATAGGCATATTTTAACCAAAATCAGGCCAAATATTACAGTAATTATGGAATTATGTCATGTATATATTCTTGTTTTTTGCATGTAACTTTCTTAAGATTGCTATAGAATAGTTTTGTTAATAGTTCCAGATTAAGCAATTCACCTGATATGCCCATGTAAAATAAATTACATATCACATTCAGGAATTATAATTTTTAAAGCCCAATTCAGTGACATTAGGACTAATTTTAATATGTTATTACCTGTACCAGTTAAAATATTTATAGAAATACTTGAAAGATATATAAATAGTACACTTTTATATATATAAATACACACAGTGCGCATTAACCTTGGTGTGTTCAGTGAATTTTTAAGTTTAATTTTAGACGACATAACCATTCAGTAAGCTTTGATGCTAGTGATATAAACATTCCAATAGGTAACATTTTTCAAATGCTCATAAAATGTGAGTGAAAGAACCTTCTATTTGTCTTCTTATGGCTTTCCAGTGGACATGATACATGCATTTTTCTTGGATGGGGGATAAACTAGAAATAACTGGTTTTAAAACTCATAGACCTAAATAGCTTTATTGAGAAAAGAATGCATAAGATACTGAGGCCTGTAGGCAATGTCAAAAAGCATTGACATGTCATAGTGATTGTGATAGGGAAAGATTTCATAAAAATCAGTACAAAATATTTTTGGATTTAAAACCAAAGCTATTTGCAGAGGTAAAGAACCTCTATATTATCTTTGCGTTAAAAGATCCTGTTCTCTTCTGGTTTGTGTATCTGTTGGTGTATAACTCTTGGAATTTTTACTTTCGGGTGTTCAGATTTTGGAACAATTGTGGGCAAATGATGTTTCTTATAAAATGGTCCACAAGAGATCAGATTCTCCAACAAAATACTGCTTTGATTTATCAGCGTCTTGAATTAGTGATTTCTAGAAATGAGAGGAAAAATTCCTGGCGATTAGGGGACTTGTCTTCAATTTCCTTTCCCCTACAACATCTAACATATATTGGTCCCACAGTGGACGCTTATGAATATTTATTGATTTCACATTTTGTCTCAAAGCCAACTGATGGTGGTGAGGAGTGTCATTCAGCTGTTAAACTTTAACATTCAAATTAGGTTATCCGACTATGAATTTGGTTAGCAAAGTTGGAAAGTTGTTTGTGATTTTTTTTTTAATTGAGTATGGCAGATTTTATTTAAGCCTCAGCAGGAATTCTGTGACAGTAGTTAAGTATTGCAGAAGTTCAGAATGAAAGATTTATAAAATTTCTCAATCCACTAAGACTGTGAACTAGACAGAAAAATTAGCCACTGAGTAACAGTAAATGTCAGTGTTCAAAAAGCAAAAACTTATTTTTCAGTTACAAGGGATGCATACATTTCATTTATAATATAGCCTTAAGACTTTAGAATATGCTGCCCAGAATATCTTCCAGTTGCTATGGGGAGTTCTGTTATTTGTCAATGTAGGGTTTCCTACTTGGCAGCATTATATATTTATGATGGCATCTGTGTTTGCTGGTTGTTGCATTTGCAGTGGAACTTGTATGTTGGCCAGTTGAAGAGAGAGGGGAAAAGAAAGCAAATTAAACTTGACTTCTTGGCAATGAAGCAGTAGCTTCTTGTTACTTGCATCCATATATTCCAAGAACATCAAATGCAACTGCAGTTGTGTGCCATAAGTACTCTACATATAACTGACTACATTTGCAGTATAATAAACTTGTATAACAATATTAAAACACAAAAGTTAAAAACTAAATATTATGCCTTATCAGTTGACATGACACTTTTCAAGTGGAATTTCAATATGGAAAATTAACCTATGTAGAATGATGCTTGATTTTTTTGTTGTTCTGTTTCAATAAAAGAAAAACAATCATCACTGATACCATTATACAAGCTTTTCGTTTACTTAAAATAAGTGAAAATCTAAATGAACTAATTTAAAATTTTTTTGCCCTCAACTTTTATGAGACAAACAGATTAGAAAATAAAAATAAATTCATTAGTATCTTGTGTTTCCTCTTAAAAACAATTTTCAGTGTATGTTTTGGATTTACTACACATTTAGTTCAAGCCAGTCTTCTAATCCACATTGATCTATAATATTTCACGTTCATAAAGATTATTTTTAGGTATGCCAAGAAGTACCTTTTTAAAATTAAGAACATAGAAGCACCTTCTTAGTATCAGTTCTTAATACTAAGAACCAAGAATTAACTCCTTAATGCTCACATATTAAATTATAGTCATTGTAATTTGTAGATCATGTTCATTGTAATTTGTGTATATCTTTTTATTTTTTAAACACTGGCAGTCTCAGAGGCAAAGTTTAGTTAAATATCTACTAACAACTTAGAACATTGTATATGCCCAAACAATGGTGCACAATTATATTCCCTGGTTGCTGGAAGCTTATAAAATGAATACATTGGTGGTGCTGGTATGTACAAAACAGAAGGCAATGTGGAGACAAAAATCTAATACTTAGATCTTGCCTTCAGAGAGCTTATAATTTAGTTTGAAAGACAATGTATGAGAATGAAAATTCTTTTATGAATAGTATAATCAGCCAATAGCTTTCCAGTAGGTCAGTATCAATATGTGTGATTTTTAATTGCTTAGTGACTTAATATGTTTGTGATGTACATCTTCAGAAGAAAATACCACTGAAGGTTGGAGGGTTCTGTAAAGACTTATGAGAGAGGAAAATGCTTGGTCTTGACATTGAAAGTTAGATATTTTTAGATAGAGAGTTGGCATTCTAGGTAGGGGGAACAACTTATGCATCGGCCTTAAAGAGGGGAAACCAAAACATCTTTTGGAGACACAGTAAGTAGACCTTTCTTAGTAGGATGGAGAATTTGAAAAAAGCGAGTAGAGAGAAAGAAGAGTGGGAAGTATTAATATACTGAGACAAATATTTCTCTAGCATATTAAAATGTATAAGGAATTTCTGTGTAACGCATTTAATCTAAATGCTTGTGCCATATTTTCATTACTCCTATTTAAAAATATAGAACTATAGCAACTGGGAATTATTTTCACAAAATATAAATGAACAAAACATAAATTTAAGCTTTGATGATCTAAAGAGAAAAATATAACAAAAATTATAGTAGGGGGCAAGGTAGATATGAGGAAGAGTGTGGTAATCTTTCATTGTGAGGAGAGAGTTCAAATTTTAAAACATTGTTGCAAAACAACATCAAAGACTCTTAAAATTTTTTTCTTACCTTTATAGAAATATTTTATTTAGCAGCCATATTTTATGTGGAGGTGAAGAATTACCTGAATTTCAATATTGCTTTCCATTTATTTAAAAATCATTCAATTTTTCTTAAATTATTTATTTTCAGGCACATTTTAAACCAAATATGCATCATTTTTTTTCTAAAACAATGAAAGCATTATTCTTAAAATTAAAGAATTCCCTGCAAGTGTTGTTCTGAGGAAATACTTTGTGAATCACTGATGTATATCATTTTTTCCCAACCTTTTTGGATGAATGATCTCTTTCAATAATAGTATATGATCTTGCCAACTCTGTTGGGAATTTTAAAAATTATTTTCCAATTTTTTTGCATCATGTAACAACGTGATTTAGAAAAAGGTTTTCAGAATTATTATATTTTACTCTCAAATTATGACATAAGAGAAATGGTTGCTCCATATAGCTTTACAAGTAACACATTAGAGATGTATAGCTTTTACTCCCAGTTGAAATAAAATCAAGTTAGACATAATTTGTCACTATAGTTTATTAATTTCCTTTTGTGAGGTACAAGAAATAATGATGAAGTTTTAAAGAATTATGATTAAACTAATACATCTAAGGAAGATCATTTGGAGGCAAATTTGAACATTTATCCTATTTGTACTCCTCATTATCATGTGTTTCAGCATTTTCTTGTGCTTTCTTCAACCATTGACTGCTTATGGGTATAAATTAGGTATTAAGGAACTAAAAATAGCTTATTTAAAACTAAGTAATGATGAATACCATCATGATGACCAGTAGTGCGCTGTTGATTACAAACTGTCAGTAACTCCACCTGGAGCACCTTCCTCTGATTTCTAAAGTCACTGTTACTGTCATAGTGCTTGCACTCCCAGGTTCTCCGGAAGTTTCGTTTTAGGTGGATATTTTAAAAATAGTTTTTACTTGCATTAAAAAATACAGAAACAGATACTATTATTAATTTTAACATTGTGACCCTCCCCACCCCCACAAAGAACTTTGTGAATATTTGAGGATTACTATTTGGGAAGTGCCCAAATAGGAGCTGATGAGGACATCGACTTGCATGAAATTCTTAAGAAAAACAGCAAATAGAGAGGAGAGCAGAAAGTTGGGGGCCACAATTTAAGGCTTATTAAAAATTTGGGGGTGGGGGTTGAAGATGAAAATATTGTAAAGGAAGGAGAACCAAGGAAATATAATAATTTATAGAGCTCTGCATTAGTAACAGCAGGGAGAATAAGCAAAATGAGATATCACTGGAATTGGCAGAGGTCTTGAAGGACAGGTTCTAGCATACAGAAGGGGCAAAGCCACATTCTATGGAGGCAAGAAGACACATTTATCTCTCACACTGGACTTGTGCATTATGCTGTTAAGAGTTGTGTATTGCTCCTTTTTTCCTTGTATCCCTAAGGCTTTGCACAGAGTTTTGCGTAGAGTAGGGACCACACTGTGATCTTGGCAATGCATGACTGATGTTGACTGCAGGTCAAAAAGGTCTTGGAATGATCAGTTTAAGGTCTTGATGGATATTGAAGATCCAAAGGATGATGGGCACCCTGAGGGGTGATCCACAGATGGATGGACTGATTAGTTGAAGATGGTAGTTACTAAAAACAACATGGATGTTAAATAATGAAAAACAAAGGTGGGTGGAAAATAAGTCATCTAGGTCTGCCTCTGAAGTCCAAAGAGAAGATTGTGCCTCCCACCTCGCCTTTACTCTGGCTCTCCCTATTTTAGCTGCCATGAGTCAATAACACCACTGAAAAACACAATTTTAGAGTAAGTGGGGCCACAGAAATTTTGGTCTATTTTAAAATTGATGACAACTTAAAATTTTAAAGAATTTATTATGTAAAAATATTCTAATGCTGGTATTTTAATAGATGAAGAAAAAGTACTGAGTATAATTCAATGCACATTTATGAATTTTAAAAAAATCAATGAAAATGGGCAAAGTATATGAACATGTAATCCATAGAAGACACCAGGCAAAATATAGTTCCATAAGTATTTGTTGACTAAAAAGCAGGGTGTGATAGAAATTTAAATGAAGAAACAGAAAGTAGCTAGATTACCAATAGCTTTGTATGTCATACTGTGGAGCTTGGACTTTATCCTGTGGATGATGGGAATCTACTGAGGTGCTGCCCACATTGAAGTAACGTTATCTTACTGACATCATAGTTGATGTACCTAAAACAGACTTGAACTGGTAGAGAAAGACAGTAAGCAGACTAGCCCCAGTAAGAGGGGTGTGGGGAAACAACTATGGTAGGGATAAAAGGGAGGAGAGATTTAAGAAGTATTAAAACTTAAAAATAGTAAGACTTGATGATGAGCTGGATGTGATAGGTTTGAGATAGAGTGGAGTTTAGTAAAAATTCTATTTTTCTCAGTCATTTGTGTTATTGCCTCCATGATATAATGCTTGATAGGAAATAGACATGGGATGGCACATGCTTTTATTACAAGGTTTTGAAATTGAGCTTGAAAAGCAACTTTAGAAAATAAATTCTAAATATTTATTTTGTAAATTAGTGCTACGTGGAGTTATGAAGTTTAGTATTAGCCAATTAGTTGTATATGGAATGGCATCCATCCTCCAAACTAAAATCATAAATAAGATAAAATTTGGATAAATTTTTAAAACTAGCTTGGAAGAATAAATGTTTATTAGTATTTGTAGCAAACATAGACATGGGGAAGTATTTTCCTAAAATGTGATTTAAAATATAGCTATTGTTAAGGTTCTAGCCATTAGATTCAGTTCTAGTTGATGTTTTGAAAAAGAAAGAATACTCATATTAATTTTACTTAGAGAACTTAGAAGGGATTCAGATCTCTTTTAACATTTCCATTTTGCATCAAGAAACACAATTTTTGATTTAGAGATTCTAATAAAGAAGCTCATTTCAGATATATAGATATTTTTCTGTGTAAAAAAAATTCTAACATTCAGTTTTTATGGCATATGGTATATGCTTTTTCAGAAAGGCATGTAAAACATTTTGAAAAATCCATTCAATAATATGAATATACATATTCATACAAAAATCCATTCAATAATATGAAAATACATACTGAAAAATGATTGACGTCTTCTTCTTTGGTATTGCCACTTCCCAGATTTGTTAGAAAGGTAATTCATAGAAATTCTATTTGTAAACATTCAAATTTGACTTCACTTAGAATAGTATCAGATAGATTAAACTGAATAAAACATAGAAAACAAAGAACAATTTGTGGCACATCTGTAAATGATAACACTATTGTTTTACAAGCTTAATAAAGTTTCATTTAATTTTTGGTTTTGGTTTTGATGCAACACTTAAAACATTGGTAAATTATTGAATCTTGGAGATAAGGAAATGAATAAGATTATTATTTTTTTAAATTTTTTTTATTTCAGCATATTACAGGGGTACAGATGTTTAGGTTACGTATGTTGCCTTTGCCCCATCCGAGTCAGAGCTTCAAGCATGTCCATCCCCCAGATGGTGCACACTGCACCCATTAAATGTATATATACCTACCCTCTCCTCCCCCCCCATCTGCCTGACACTCGATGAATGTTACTACTATATGTGCACTTAAGTGTTGATCGGTTAATACCAATTTGATGGTGAGTACATGTGGTGCTTGTTTTTCCATTCTTGTGATACTTCAATTAGAATGGGCTCCAGCTCTATCCAGGATAATACAAGAAGAGGTCACCACTATTTCTTGTGCCTAAATAGTACTCCATGGTATGCATATACCACATTTTATTAATTCACTCATGTATTGATGGGCACTTGGGTTGTTTCCACATCTTTGCAATTGTAAATTGTGCTACTATAAATATTCTAGTGCAGATGTCTTTTTTATAGAATGTCTTTCGTTCTTTTGAGTAGATGCCCAGTAATGGGATTGCCGAATCAAATGGTAGTTCTACTTGTAGCTCTCTGAGGTGTCTCCATATTACTTCCCATAGAGGTTGTACTAGTTTGCAGTCCCACCAGCAGTGTATGAGTGTTCCTATCTCTCCCCATCCACACCAACATTTATTGTTTTGGGACTTTTTGATAAAGGCCATTCTCACTGGAGGTAAGTGATATCTCATTGTGGTTTTGATTTGCATTTCCCTAATGATTAGAAATGTTGGACATTTTTTCATATGTTTGTTGGCCATTAGTCTATTTTCTTTTGAAAAGTTTCTTTTCATGTCCTTTGCCCACTTTTTGATAGGGTTGTTTGATATTTTTCTTGCTGATTTTCCTGAGTTCTATATGGTTTCAAATGAATAAGATTATTAACATTGCAACAGATCCCTGAAACAAAGTATCATTTGGAAAATAGCAAGTTGGTTATATGCCAGGGGAGTGAAAAAGTTAGAAATAGTGTTCCATCAGAGTCTTGATTTTAAAACTGAATAAAAGTAGTCAATATATTACCATAGAAAATATTATTTTATACTTATTAGACCTTCGTTTTTAAAGAACATATAAAATAAGATCTGGATTTTTATTGAGTGGGAGCAGGCACTAGTACCCCTTTCTGTTGTCTTCTCTTGATACTTTAATTTAAAACTTTCTTTTTGCATAAAAATTCAAGTAATCTAAAGCACTAAATTATATCAAAGGGATTTTGGAACAGGTAAATGTCTTTTAGGGCCTGAATTATCATATGTTCAAAAATACTAGTCTTTCACTTCTACATATACCCAAAGCCTTTCAAAAGCAGCAGGGAAAAAAACCTTTTTAGGTTAGAACAACTCCAAAGTACACTAAGTAGAGGAGAAAACCCAAACCCAAATCATGGATACTTTCTCATATGGCAAAAATAAAATATTTTGTTCTGTAACAGAAATTATAGTGCTTATAGAAGACATTTTATACCACAAAGCACTATATTTTTCATAATGTTAATCACAATGAACAAACATATTAGTAGGAAAGAAATTCAACAGTACCAAAATCCTTTGAACCTGAGATACAAGGTAGAATCTGATTTGTACCTATGGTGAAAGATGACCTTCCTAGCTTACCAAGTGTTTTAAGTGTTACTGATTATTTTCCTCTTCCTAAATCAGTAAGCACATCTCCGATTTGCTATGGTGTTTGCTAAATTCTCAGGATTATTCAGCTTCCCTTTAATCAAGTGAAGACTTATTACAAATCCAGTTTTTTCTTTAACGTGAATCAGTAACTAGTTCTTGCATCTTTAAAGCTAGGAGTCCTGTTCTCCTGCCATTTGCTTGCCTGGCAGTTTTGCACTCAGTTTGATTTAGTTAGAAGGATGTTTAACATTATGGCTGATTTGGATTTCATGAAATAAGATAGTCAGCTGGTGCAAGCCAACTCAGGCCACACATATTTAAGACTGAAGTGCTGAACCTACGTGGTGCATGTAGCTGTTTTAGAAGTTGCCAAACAGGAGTCACACCGCCTACATGAAGCAGACTGGGTGTGGTCTAAAAATGGCCTGAGGTTTGCAAATTTCCTGGCTTTTTTCCTCTTTGGATTACACCAAAACAATTTCCTTAATCATTGAAGCATCTGGCTAGTTCTACATTTTCTTTTTCTTACGATTAACTGAGGGAGAAACATTTATTCGGGGGAAGAAAGCTATGGCCCAATCCAAAGTTTTTGCCAAAGATGAAGCTCAGTGGTACTTAAATGCACAAGTTCGTGTTCATGTGGATCTACGATGAGCAAAATTACATTATCTAATTATTCAGAGAGTAGAAAAATTGGAGCATATTATCAATTTCTGTAATCTTTTGAATAGTGGCAGAGTTCTTCCTTCAGTTGCATTTCTGCTTCATTGCTTTAACACCCATGAATTTATTAGCTTTCTAACTTTACTTTAAATGCATGATATAAGTAATAATAAATTTTCCTTTGTAGAGTCTGAGCTAGTCTACAAAAGTGTGTTCTCTTCGGCAGTTCATTTGAACTTTTAGCTCATGTTTTTATTGATTGAACTTAAAAGTTATTTCTTAGTTTCACACTACTATTTTATTCATCTCAAAATATAAGAATGATGAGAAATATCTACTAGCTAGCTGGATTAAGAACAAATATTTTTTCTGACCTAAAATTTTAGGCTAGACATGTAAATTATTGTTTTGCTTTTAATGTTTTGAATTTGTTGGTGATCCTACCTGAATATAAAGCCTTTGGTGATGTTTAAAGTAATTCTTTACTGTAATACTCCAAATTTGGGAAAATCATCCAACCTTACTCTGCACAAAAAACAAAGCATCTCCGTACCCATGTTGATAGAGTTACTATCACATTCGTGGTGAATTACTGCTGCTTTCAGTGGCATGAAGAACCACATCGTATTTCTCATTTCAAGTGGCAGGTCATCTCCTCACTTTCCCTCTTTCTTATTTTAATTTCCTCCCATCTCCCTAACCTTTAACCTTGCCTTAATTACAGGAAGCAACAACATGTTGTTGACTGAACTTAGTTCCTTTAATGAAATAACAGTCACCAGAAATTCATACATACCTTTGGACATGTATACGTGTGTTTACTGCTAAACATCAGTTATTATGATTAAACCAATGCATCTGATTTCAAATAAATAAACCTTTTTATGAAAACTATGTACAGAACCCTAGTGTTTGAAATTGCTTCTAATGTACAGTAATTTTTTAAATCCCAAAATCAGTCTTCCAACAACATTGAGCATCTGAAAAAACACACAGGAAATAAAGAAAAGCATTATGTACTTCAAAGACCCTGAAAATCCTTTTGTTCCAACTAAATATAGCAATCTTTGGTTTATTGGAAGCTATTTACTGTGTTTTTACCACATTTTTAAAAAACTGGAAACAATACTTCTGTACACATGTAGAGCCAGACTAGCCACATAAGCCCATTTTAACTACGTGTATTTAAGTAAATAATTTTAGCTTTTTACTATAGGAAAGAAGCACACTAAGCTACAGTAGAGAACTGTAGACTGTACATTAGAGATCCTAAAGCAGTAGAACAGAGTTAAAACAGAAGGTTTTCCACAATGTGGGAAGCAAGAAAGTTGTGTTGACCACTAAAGGAAGATGGATATCTAGATGTATATTTTTGTAGATTAGATACCCTAAGTTACCCTTTGAATGGATAAAAAATACTGGATAAAATAAAACATTCATATCAACATATTTTTAAATACATAATGAGTTGGCAAAAAAAAAGCCATTTCTAAAAATAAAGTAAACCAGGAACCATAACAGAGGATTGTCAAATCTAGTTTTTGTTCTGAGGACTTCTGCTGAATCCTGAAATACTGGGTTTCCATTTTGCCAGTCCACTTATGGTAGGAAACCTAATAGGATACCCCTACATAAAGCTGAGATGTGTAAGAGTGAAACAAAGAAGGAAACACCAAGGAAATTTACCTGTATTAATAATAGGACAAGGAATGTGAAAAAAAAGTTAAAAACATCCTTGAAAATATATAAGCACAAGTTGGCCCTCAATGAATTTGAAGAGGACTTCAAGTAGAAAATTTAGCCTAGAATGTTCCTGGATGACAGTGTGCTCAGAGGACTGGCAAAAACAAATAAAAATCATTTGGAGGAATTCAGTTTCAATTTACGCCTCGACCACACACTACAGATAGAATTCCAAGGAAAATGAACACTTGCAGTCAAAAATCATAAAACACCAGAGGAAATACGACATCACGTAAGAATCAACCAAAGCAATAGACCCCAAAATGATAAACATTGAAGTTATCAGACAATATATAGCCATACTTAATAGATTTAAGAAATAAAAGAAAACCTCAAAAACATAAGTAACAAGTGGATACTAAGAATAACTAATAGAACTTCTAGAAACTAATAATTCAAATTCAAAACTCAAATGGGAAGATTAGCAAGAAGGTTGGATATAGCAGAAGAGAATTGGTGAAGTAATTTCTAAAGAAATTATCCCAAACACAGTCCAGAGAGACCAATGAGCCTTTGATAGAGAAGTTAATAGTTCTGGAGAATGGAAGGAGGTGGTCTCAAATACTTTTTGAGTAGGGCCAAGATGGCAGACTAGAAGCAGCCTGCATAATGCTGCTCATGCAGAGAGGATTGAAAGTGGTGAATAGATTCCCATGTTTGGATCAATCACATGAGAGAGAGCACTGGGGATCCATGGAAAGGAGGTGGGAGTAAAGCAAAGAAGATAGAAATGGCATGACCTGTTGAGCAGGACTGGAGGTAATTAGGGAAGGTTCCCACATGTGAGAAGGGGACAGAGAAGAGAATCCTGGACTGCATGCTTCTACTGAGGATATTGCAACTGGAGCAATGGAAGGGCCCCTCCACCACAGCAGGCCTCTGGACTGATACAGAGACTTGACTGGAGCCTGTTCAGCTACAATGTTCTGAAGAGAAGGAATGGCTGGTTTGCAAGCCCTGGGTGCTGCAGCTGGTGCCATTGCAACATCTCAACCCTAGAATGCTACTTCTGCTCAGGGGGCAGATTTGTGACTGCTGTCTCTCCCTTACCCCTGCTGTGTGGGGAGGGAGAGAGTAATCCTGGCACTTGTGTGCACACAGTGGGCAGGTAACATGCACCCCTGCTGCCGCTGCTACAGGGGGAACCTGGGCAAAGCAGTAGACCATGGGTCCTGAACTCACTGCTGTGGCCTGGGTGTTCCTGCTCAAAGTCATGGGAATTAACCTGAAGCTGAGTGATCATTGGGTCAATGATGAAATCAAGAAGGAAATCAAAAGATTCTTCAAACTAAACAACAAAGGGGACACAAGCTTTAAAAATCTATGGGATACAGAAAAGGCAGGGCTAAGGGGAAAATTCATAGCCTTAAATGTTTACGGCAAAAAGTCAGAAAGATCACAAATTATCAATTTGAACTAGAAAAAGAAGAACAAACCAAACTCAAAACCAGCAGAAGAAAAGAAATAACGAAGCTCAGAGCAGAATTAAATGAAATGGAAACCAAGAAAACAATACAAAGGATCAACAGAATGAAAAGTTGGTTCTTTGAAAAGATAAACAAAATTGATAGACCACTACCCAGATTAATCAGAAATAGAAGAGAAAAGACTCAAATAACCTTAATCAGAAATGAAAAAAAGACATTACAACTGATACCACAGAAATACAAAATATAATTCATGAATACTACAAAAAAATCTTTGCTCATGAAAACTAGAAATCCTAGAGGATATGGATAAATTCCTGGAAACACACAATCTCCCAAGCCTGAATCAGGAAGAAATAGAAACCCTGAACAGACCAGTAACTATCAACAAGATTGAGACAGTAGTAAAAAATCTCCTAACCAAGGAAAGACGCAGACCAGATGAATTCATACCTGAGTTCTACCAGACCCACAATGAAGAATTGGCACCTATCCTACAGAAATTATTCCGTAACACTGAGAAGGAGGGATTTCTCCCTAACTCATTCTATGAAACCAACATCACCTTAATACCTAAGCCTGGAAAGGACACAACAAAAAGGAAAATACAGACCAATATCCCTTGGGAATATAGATGCAAAAATCCTCAACAAAATACTAGCAAATCAAATTCAGCAGCACATCAAAAAGATAATTCACCATGATTAAGAGCGTTTCATCCAAGGGATGCAAGGATGGTTCAACATATGTAAATCAATAAATGTGACTCACCACATAAACAGAAGCAAAAATAAAGACCATATGATCATCTCAATAGATGCAGAAAAAGCATTCAATAAAATCCAGCATCCTTTCATGATGAAAACCCTTGGCAAACCAGGCATAGAAGGAACATATCTCAAAATAATAAAAGCCATATATGACAAACACACAGTCAACATCATACTGAATGGAGAAGAGATGAAAGCATTCCCCCTAAGAAGTGGAATAAGACAAGGATGATCACTGTTGTCACTTCTATTCAACATAGTACAGGAAGTCTTAGCCAGAGCAATCAGGCAAGAGAAATAAAGGGCATCCAAATCAGGAAAGAGGAGGTCTAGCTGTCCCTATTTGCCAATGATATGATCTTATACCTAGAACACCCTAAAAACTGCAGCAAAAGACTCCTAGAATTGACAAATAAATTCAGTAAAATTTCAGATTATGAAATTAATGTGTACAAGTCATTAACATTTCTATATACTAATAACAGTCAAACTGAGAGTCAAATCAAGAACTCAATACCATTTACAGTAGCTACAAAGAAGATAAAATACCTAGGAATATACTTAAAATCAAGGAGGTGGAAGATCTCTACAAGGAGAACTACAAAAGATGAAGTCATAGATGATACAAACAAATGGAAAAACATTCCATGCTCATGGATTGGAAGAATCAACATTGTTAAAGTGTCCATACTGCCCAAAGTGATTTACAGATTCAACACAATTTCTATAAAAATTCCAACATCATTTCTCATGGATCTAGAAAAAATAATCCAAAACTTCATATGGAACAAAAAGAAAAAAAAACCCTGAATAGACAAACTCATCCTAAGCAAAAAGAACAAATCTTGAAATATCATATTACCTGACTTCAAATTATACTGCAAGGCTATGGTAACCAAAACAGGATGGTACTGGCATAAAGGTAGACACATAGACCAGTGGAGCAGAATAGAGACCCAGAAATAAAAACATATAGCTACGATCAACTGATTTTTGACAAAGTGGACAAAAACATACACTGAGGAAAGGATATCCTGTTCAATAATGATACTGGGAAAATTGGATAGCCACATGCAGGCAAAAGAATGAAACTAGGTCCCTATCTCTCACCATATACAAAAATTAACTCAAGATGTATTAAAGATTTAAATGTAAGATGTGAAACCATAAAAATTCTAGAAGAAAATGTAAGAAAAACTCTCCTAGACATTGGCCTATGCAAAGAATTTATGAGTAAGATCCCAAAAGGAAATATAGCAATAACAAAAATAAATATTAATAAATGGGACTTAAACTAAAACATTTCTGCACAGCAAACAAAATAATCAACAGAGTAAATAATCAACCTACAAAACGGGAGAAAATATTCATAACCTCTATATTAAACAAAGGGCTAATATCCATAATCTACAGAGAACTCAAACAAATCAGCAAGAAAAAACAAATAACCCCATCAAAAAGTGAGCAAATGATATGAACAGACTCTTCTCAAAAGAAGGTGGACAAATGGCCAAGAAACGTATGGCCAAAGGCTCAACATCATTAATTATCAGGGAAATGCAAATTAAAACCACCTTACTCCTGTCAGAATCGCCATTATTAACATGTCAAAAAACAATAGATGTTGCTGTGGTGGCTGTGAAAAAGGTACATCTATATGCTGTTGGTGGAAATGTAAACTTGTACAACTGCTATGGAAGGCAGTACGGAGATTCTTCAAAGAACTAAAAGTAGACCTATTATTCAACCCAGAGTTACACTACTAGGTATCTACCCAAAGGAAAAGTCATTTTATAAAAAAGACACATGCTCCCAAATGTTTATTGTAGCACAATTCACAATAGCAAATGTATGGAATCAAACTAAGTGCCCATCAACTGATGAGTTTATAAAGAAAATGTGGTATATATACACCATGGAGTACCACTCAGCCATAAAAAGGAATGAAACAATGTCATTTGCAGCAACTTGGATGGAACTGGAGACTATTATGCTAAGTGAAGTCTCTCAGGAATAGCAAAACAGATACCATATGTTCTCACTTATAAGTGGGAGCTAAATGAAGGATATATATGGTAAAGAGCAATAATGGACATTGGAAACTAAGAAGGAGGAGTGGGTGAGGGCTAAGGGATAAAAATCTACCTGTCAAGAACAATGTACACGATTTTGGTGATTGGTACACTGAAAGCCCTGACTTCAGCATGCTACAACTTATCCATGTAACGGAAAACACTTGTACCCTCTAAATTTTTTGAAATAAAAAAAAAAATTAACAGAGTTCTAGAAGGAAATTATAGAACAAATGGGAAAAAGACAGTATTTGAAAAGAATCCCCCAGAATTATTGAAGAACTTTATCTTAGATCAAGAAAGACAAATATTAGGTTAGTAAGTATGAAAGGTCCAATTTCCTTAAGTGCTAAGTTTGACAGTTGCTATCTCTGACATTTCACTTTGACACTTCTTGTTTTATTTTTGTTGTGAAGGCACATCCTCAATCTTTCAAGTGCACATCTTGGCTTGTGATTATCTTTCATATTTTTTTAGAGCAATTTTTGTGAAACCATGGATAAGTCAAAATTTGTATTATTTTCAAATATGAGTTCTGTCATGGTACCAATGCAGCACAGACAGCTTGATATATCAATGAAGTGTTTGGGAAGGATGTGACTAATGAACATATAGTACATCAATGGTTTGAGAAGTTCCATTCTGGTGATTTTTTTTTTTTTTTTTTTTGCAGTTTACTTAATTATTATTATTTTTTTTAATTTCAGAGTGTTATGGGGGTACAGACATTTTGGTTACATGAATTGCTTTTGTACCATTTGAGTCACAAGAATGGAAAAACAAACACTACTTGTACTCACTATTAAATGTTCTGGTGATTTTATCTTGAAAATGAGCCATATGGGCAGCCTGAGACCACAGAGGTTAATGATGAGCTGAAAGCTGTAGTGGAAGCAAATCCATCTCAACCTATGTATGAGTTAGCAGCAAGGTTTAACATTACTATTTCAACAATGTTGGACCATTTGAAACAAATTGGCAAGGTAAAGAAGCTGGATATATGGGTTCCACATGAATTAAATGAACATCAGAAGAAAAATCATCTCGAAGTATTGCCTTTCTTTGCTGTCATGACATAAAGGTGAACCATTTATACACCATATTGTTATATGTGATGAAAAATAGATTCTTTTTGACAATTGCAAGCATTCAGCACAATGGTTGGATAAAGACGAAGTGCCAAAACACAGTCCAAAATCGAATATTCATCAAAAAAAGCTGACGGTGTCTGTTTGGTGGTCTATAGCTGGTATTATGCACTACAGTTTTCTGAAACCTGGTCAATAGATTACAGCAGATGTCTACTGCAACCAATTGAATGAAATTATGAGGATGCATGCAATTAAGTAGCTGAGATTGGTCAATAGAGACAGGCCAATTCTCTTGTAAGACAACACTGACCACATGTTGCAAAAACAACACTGCTCAAACTACGGCAGTTGGACTTGGAAACTGTCATCCACCATAGTCACCAGACCTTGCACCAACTGACTACTACTTCTTCCAGGCTTTGGACCACTTCTTGCAAGGAAAAATATTCAATTCTCAACAAGCTGTGGAACATGCTGTTTGCAATTTCATCATCGCTTGCTCTCCAGGCTTCTTCGCTGATGGCAGAAACAAGCTACCATTAAGATGGCAAAACTGTGTTGATAATTTAGATGCATACTTTGCTTAATTGTACTGCTTCTTGTTTGAGATATAATAAACTACACTGTTGATTCAAAATCAAACATTTCATATTTAATGACCTAATAAATCCCAAGATTAAATTAAGAACTTCTCTTCATCAAAAATTACTATAAACAGCCTCAAACTCCTGGGCTCAAGCTATCCTCCCATCTCAGCCTCCCAAGTAGCTAGGACTATAGTCTGGTGCCACCATACCTGGATAATTTTTCTAAAATTTTTTTTGTAGAGATGGGGTCTTGCTATGTTGCTCACACTGGTCTTGAATTCCTGGCCTGAATCAATCCTCTCACCTCAGCCTCCCAAAGTGCTGGGATTATGAGCATGAGCCCCATGCCCAGCCAATCTCCACTTCTTTAGGGTCAGTTATGGAGATATATTTTGGTCCTTTGGTGATGTCATATTTTCCTGAGTCACCATATTCCATGGATGTCTGCACATTTGAAGGATCAGCCACCTCTCCTAGTCTTTCTGGACTGATTTTGACAGGGAAATACCTTCACAAATCAGCTCAGCTAGAGATTCTAAAAACCTCTCAAACCTTTTCCTTTTCTTTTCTTTTCTCTCTCTTTTTTTTTTTTTTTTTTTTAGTTGCAAAGTTATAATGCATGGTTTAAAAGAGAGCAAAGGAAAAAGTAAGAGAAAGCTGGTTACAGGTCTGAGGAAACCTAAGGGGAGAAGAAAAGAGGGAAAGTAAGGGAGGATAAATTTGGGGGAAATCCAGTGGCCCCTCTCAAACTTTTTCTAAGGATGTGTACGCTCCACTCCTCTCTGTCCCTTCTGGGGGAGAAGAATTGACGTTGTGCACTTTCTCCCAATTTTGCAGAGCCTTGTTGGCCACAGTAAGCTACCTGCCCTTTTTATTTGTTCTTAGCTGCCCTCAGACTTTCAAACTATGCCACTTCTATCAGCACTTCATGTGAGGCAAGATAGAAACTGGTCCCTGGGGAAGCACACCGAAAGGCCTGGATTGTTGGATATACATTCCTCTTTCTCCCTGAGGGACATATTGTGAACTCAGGTGATCTCTTTTGGTTCTTAGCTGTGCCAGCTAGGGAAAGGGTTCATGCAGGAAAAGTAAAATTACTCTCCCTACCTGTTTACAGCTATTTTTGGTTTTGTGCTTTTCTTGGGTACTGCAACTCCTTAACTAGATTCTGGAACTCTCATAAAAGTGTTTGGCCCATATATTATTGTTAAATCGGTGTTTCTGTGGAGGGATGAGAGCTTTTGCTACCTATTCTGCCATCTTGCTGACATCACTCCACAATCACCTATTGAATATATTCACGGGGATATACTCCTAATATCTTAAATTCAAGTTGTCCCAATCAAATTCCCTCATACCCGTGTTCCCTTTTTTGGTTAATTGATTTACTATCCTTCAGTCAACAAAGTATAAACTTTGGACTCCTTTCTTTCTTTAATGGTCATTAAGTTCTGCAGTTCTCCCTCTGAAATGCTTCTTGAATTTCTCTTCTCCATTCATTTCTCATTTTTTTGATTCGGAGCTTTACTAAGCCTTTGTGTTATGCTCCCAAATGGTCTTCCACTCTCTCTAGCCTCCCAGTGTAACTTCTGGTAACTTTGGTTATTTTGCATTGATTATTTTGTACTAGGAATCTTTAATTATTTTGCATTATGGAATTAAGTCTAACTTTATTAATAGGGCCATTGAGGCCTTTTCTAGCCTCAGTACTGTTATTGCTAGTAGTTAAGGATAGGGCTTTAGGGTCACACAGGCCTGGATGCAAATTCCATCTTCACCACTTCCTGTGCGACTCGCTCAGACAAGTTTCCTAACTTTACTAACATTAGTTTCCATATTCATAAAATGGTAATGATGAGAACAATAATAATTTATGTTTCCTAGAACTTTTGTGGTGATTAAAAGAGCTATAATCTGTGTAAAGCACTCAGCACGTGGCAAGCACTTAATACGCTAGTTATCATTTTTGTTTCCCATCACTTCAACCACCACACCTATTGCCTAATGTAATATGCTATGAGTTTTCAGATTCCATCTATCTGCTTGTGTTTTCCCTCCTCTATCTGATGAACTTGTTCATCACTTGTTCTTCGAAGCCCTATTTAAATGCTACCTCTTCAGTAAGGTTTCCTTGACTGATTTAACGTAATCACTCTCTTTTCAAAATGTCATATTGCATATTGATACTAACAATTAGGTTCATGACACTGTATCATTAACTGTATATTTGAAAGGCCTTTGACCCTTATACATTTGAACATCCTCAAAGGTTGGGGCCATATCTAATTCATCCTCAAATCTTCAGTACCTAACAAAGTATTGAATGAAAGAAAATGCAAACATTCCAACTTCTATTCTCTTTTTAAGCTCTATTCACCTTGAAATAGTTACCTCAAAAGATAGACAGCTGAATATCTTTCTCAAAGGCAATTTTAAAAATAGCAAATCGATAACACATTACTAATTTAGCAGTACTACAGAAAGTTTGCCAGCAAAGTAAAGATTACCCACAATCATGCTGTTGTCACAGAATTTCCATTATTATTTGTGTTTTTTTCCTAATTATTTCTCTATATATGTATATTTGCATAGCTGTGATTCTAGTGTATATTCAATTTTTTGCTGTGCTTAAAAAAAATGTTTAAGTTACTTCATATGCTATTGCAGAGCATTTATAACCATTATTTTAAAAGGCTGCCTAATAAGTTGAAATTTATTGTTGTATAATCCTGTGAACCATATCTCTCCCTTCTTGCTAGTATAAATGATTCTATAGTAGAAAATTATATGACAGCAGCATTTTACATATGTTAGATTAATACTTTGATGTATAATTCTCAAGGTGAAATGAAGGCTTTAATAATGATTCATTTCGGTTATCTACCATGCTAGGATTATAGTTTTAAATAGGCCAATAGTGAAATTGCCATATACTAGGGTTGAAGATTAAGGAAGGAAGTTAAAAAGGAAAGTGTCTTTTCGATAAAAAGGTACTCCTTAAGGAGAGGCACCCAGCCTGATAGTTTTTAGCTATGCCTCTTATAAGGAAGTTATGTTTATTCATTAATACTTATTGAGCACTATAAGTGCCAGGCACATGCAAAAAGATAATACCAGCCCTCATAAAGCTTGGGAGGGAAAGACATGTAAACAGGCAATTAGAATATACAGAAGTAAAGGCTACAATGGGTGTAAGTATATCCAGGTATTAAGAAATACACAGAAAGAACAACCAAACCTATATTGGAAGGTTCAGAGAATTCATTCAAAAAAATCCTTTGCTAGTCACTAGAGGTACAGTAGTGAAGCTCAGGGAGCTCCAGGTCTAGCAGAGAAGACCAACATATTTTAAAAATAGCTATAGTAGATATAAAATTCCAAATGAATTTCTAGACCAAGATAAAGATATAAAATAAAATATCTAAAAATTGGTTTCATAATTCAAAGAGGAAATAGATGAAACATTAAGACAGCATTTGTGATGTAGACTCAGGAAAAACAGCTGGTGAGTTGTGTAGAGAATGAGCAAGAATGGGATAGGAAGCTTGCTATGCCCCCTTTTCTACATGCTCTCTGCAGCCAAGGCTAAATAGAGAAGGTGGGCAGAAATTCTTACCTTGGATGAAGACAAGCGTTTGGTGAATATATTGACCTGACACTTGTTACTTCTAAACCAAGTTTGTGTTAGTTGAGCCTTAAGCCTATGACATTCCATTTCCAAAAAGAGTTCAGAAGACATAAACATGAAGGTACTATCCAGGTTTTTATCCTGAATAAAGAAAGTATTAAATCCTTCCTCTTTCCACCCCCTCGCACTGAACTGAAGGATAGTGGGGGATTCTTTTTGATGTTGTACTCTAAATCTTTCCTATTCAATTTACTGGTTGCAGTGGTTATGCGCACAGTCTTAATTGCCTAGATGGTTGAAGGCTTCACATGAATCATAATATGGTGCTCAGTCTTCAAGGAAGTGTGGCAGATCCAGCTCTTTACCCCTCAATTCATCGTTTTTTTTCTTTTGGGAACAAAACCCCCAGACTTTTAGGAGGTCACAAAGAGGCCTAGCTAGAGACTACATTTCCCAATTTCCCTCACAACTAGAGATATCCATGTGACTAAATTTTGACCACTCGTATATTAGAACTAATTTATGCAACTTCTGAGTCACTCCCTTAAAAAGGGAAGCTGACAACCTTCATATCCTCTTTCCTATTTGCCACTGGCTGCGACTTGATGAAAACTGGAACAGTTGTCTTGGCCCCGGAACCATGGGAGCTATGTGTTGTGAATGAGAAAGCTGTCCTGCCAACCCTACCTCTGGATTGTTGATGAGAGAGATAATAGATGTGTGTTGTTTTATGTATAAAAGAAGGATAAATTTATGTTATTTTATGTTATATATAAAATATGCTATATTCTTTTTGGGGGGAGGAGAGAGTCTTATTGCAAATTAGCTCTGCCAAATTCAGGAAGAGTATGGTGGTATAAAGATAGAATATTCTAAGAAAAAGGATAAAGATATAAAAGAGTAGGTGAGTTCAGATAAGTACGGGTACTTGGGTGTGGCTAGATTGCAGGTTATATGAGCGAAAGTGGTGAAAGCTGAAATTGGAAAACTAGGCAGCAAGAAAATCGTGAAAGGTTTTATGTATCATGTTACCAAATTTTGATGTTATCCATTAGCCATAAGGAACCATTGAAAGTTGTTGAACAGGGGGCAGAGTTTAAAGAAAGATCACATTGGCAAGTACCAACAATGAGTGACCTTTGCCCTATCACAGTTTTGGATTGTCTGTGCCTTTAATCCCCTTCCTAATCAAGGGTCAGGTGATCTGAATTTTTTTGTTTTAAGTGAGCTCTAGACTCCAGGCTTCCACATGAAATCAAAGGAGCAGGAATGACTTTTTCAAGACCGTCTTCCCCAACCTGAGCTACGGTGTGTAGACAGGAAGGCTGGCACTGCGAGTGGAGCAGAGCTAGCATTCAGAAAATGCTGGGCAATTTCTCCTTTCAGATGCAAGCTAAATTCAGATCCAAGCTAAGCCTTTTTGGAGAATTACTTTTCCAGCATATTCTTGACAAATCGTTCCTCCGGAGTCATTTCCTCACATTACCCACTCTTTCCTCCTGTGCTTGCTGAGTCACAGAAGCACTTAGTTCCTTGACTCAGGGCTTGAATCTTGTGGGGTGTACTTCAAGAAGAATCACCCTAACTGTCCCTGGTTTTGTTACCTGTTGTCCTTTCAGCGTAGTATATGTGAGATGGTAACAACAAAGTGCCTGATTATTTTGTGGTCTTCCTACAGGAACATACTGAGGGGGTTAACCTTCATTAGCCACCAAAATGATTTAATTCATATGCTTATAAATAAAAAAATAAAAATACCCTTTCAGCCTGTATGCTTTTTCTTTAAAGCTTATTGTTAGCCTTTAAAGATAAGCAGGTTTTTACTAAGCTTTCTTGCCATGGCTTTTGTTCTGTTACTCTCAGAAGAAAAAATGGGAAAAATTTTCTAGTGAGCAAAGCCCATAACCCCCAAAGGGGCTATTCTAAACTATATGAGGCAGAAAGATAGGTAACATGAGTGATATTTTGGCCTGCTCTAAAAATGTTTATTTGGCAATATTTAGGATGCTACTGCTCACCCTGCTTTGAACGGTTTATCAAAAGGCTGAGGGCTAAACCCTTGTCTATAGCAGATTCTCTCAATTGCCTTCTTTGCCTCTTCTGGATTTTCAGGAAACATATTCAATTCATAAAATGAAGATATAGGAAATTCCACTTTATTTTGAATAAAAACAACCATGAAAGCTCACACATATTTCTCTTTGGTCCTCTCCTTTTATTTAAGAGGAACAGAGAAAAAGCAAGAGTAACTGTTAATAGGGATTTTTTTTTTAATCAACATCTAAAGTAAGGTCAGTACTAAATCATCTTACTATTCTATCCTTAGGTCTAAAATGCTGTCCAGTGGAAACTGATTTTTGTAGTGATGATCCTGAAGTACTTAAAAATACTATACAGACCATTAAGGAACTATTGATCTGCTAACAAGTTTAATTTATTGATTATCCATGCTGTCCCAACAACCAAGTAAGCTTGGCATTTTTAGCTCGGTTTTAGAGATAAGGAAATTCAGGTTCAGTAAATTTCAAGAACCTGCTCAAGATCAGCTAGTAAATGACGAAAGAAGAAGTAGTACCAAAATTCGGAGTAGTTTAACTTTTTTTAAGGTGTTGACAATCTCGTTGGGAGGGTAAGACTAACACACACAAAAAATAGAGAATAATTAAACCCAGAATGGTACTGTAGGAACTATGAGTACAATATTCAGAGGATAGAGAGTTTAATGGGGGTTGTAATAATTAGGCTTCAAGCAGAATGTTAGACTTGAGTTAGGTCATGAGGATGAAATAGAACTTATGTAAACAGAATGGAGGGAAAAAACAATTTGGTCATTGGAGTAGCAGAGCAAAATAATGCAAGGGAAAAAAGCAAAATGTTAAGTTCAGAGTATTTTCAATGTAGCATACATTTAACTTTACTTCTTCAAATTTAGTAACCGATTTCCAACCATTATGGCTAAATAGACATTTATTATGAAAATCAATTTTAGATTTTTAAAGCTGGAAAGAGACTTAAAAAATATGTCCTGAGAATTGAGCCCAGTGAGGGTTTGTAATTCATAGAAAGTTCTGGAATTTAATATGCTTTCTCTACCACCACACTGCTCTGGACAGGTGCGGTGAGGGTAATGGTGGTGGGAGGAGAGAAAACTTACAGTACTGGGTATTCTCAAACTGTCTCCTTTCCAAGTACTAAGGAAACCCAATTCTGCTTAGCTTCCCAATTTGCAGGGCTGTCAGATGGAAAGGAAAAACAAAGTACATGAAGTTTCTTTTAAGGTACACATGCGGATTGGTGTTTCCTTTCTTGGCTGTTAGAAGGCGTCTTCATCACGGTACAAAGGAATTTTCTTGATACTGTGGGGATTTATTGGCACAAGTTATATTGTGCCACAGAGGCACCTTTTTTCTCTCTGCAGAGTTATATCAGATGGGTGACAAGGCAAACATATAATAGGCTTCTGAAATCTGATGTAAGAACCTGAAAAGAAGAGAGTGTGAAGATTGAAAAGGAAGGGGAGAGAAAGGAACAGGGAGATAAATTTGCTCTTTTGTCTCAACCTTGGAAATCATACTGTTAAAAAAAAAAAAGCCATTCGTAGTTCACAGACATTAGCTTTTTGGCTAGGAGATGAGAGCTGTTCTTGTAGCAGACAGGGAGGCCAGAAGGTGTAGAAGGAAAATGGAGTTTAAAGAACTGCCTGATTCCGAGAGGATTCTTGGAAGGTCATTCAGTGGATATCCTTAAAATCTAGTTGGGAGGTCTTTAAAACCAAGAGCAATAAATCTGTGTCTTCTTTGACACTTTTTCTCACAGTTCTGCCTACGAATGGATGCAGAGAGTTGGATTAGATAACTGCTACTCCAGCCTTGCAAATCTGTGTTTACATTTAAGTTATTTAACCCAAAGGAATTGGCCTTTAGATATTTACAAGTACTGAATAGGGACACATTAGAAAGTATACTTTGTCAAACTAAAATTTCACAATTATTAATATAGTTAAAAATTGTAGCCTAGAGCAAAAGTGTCAGAAAGAATTCCTGAAGGCTTTCTTAATTGAGAAAGACATGCCTAAATTATATTGTTTCCTTGCAGTAGAGGGGGTGCCTTGAGGTAATCTATATACTGACAACTACATGAAAAAGTCTGTCAAGGAGGGCTAGATCCCTTACTATGCCTCTGCATGCTTTTGTATTTTGGGCATGCATCCCTAAATAAATGAACAACTAATATTCAGGAAATTGCGGTCTCCTGCCAGTACAGAAGTTATACTTGAAAAGGCATTGCATGCTACTACAATGTTTATGGAACCTTCACAGTCTCTGATTACCTTTTACAAATGCTCCTGGTTAAAGAGTAGAACTTTCAAGCAAATAGGAAATTGTTATCCAAAGCCTTGTTACTTTCCATATAGGTCTCTTGGGCGTCATTCATTAAATAAATACCTACTATGTGCCAGGAATAATTTAAAGCACTGGTAATATAATGAGAATGTGATCAACATGGTCCTTGTCATTAAATATTCGTTGTCTGGACTCCTAAGCTCTTTAGAGAATGTTGTATCCAGTAATAATTTAATATAATTAGAAGAAAGTTCCTTTGTAAAAAGTTAGATTTTTGTCAGAATTATTGTAATACTTGAGAGAATTTTGGAATTGGAAAGGACTTGTGAAATGTTTCCTTTTGAGTCAAGAATCCATTTTAAAAATCACTGGTAGTTCTAGAGAAATCAGATTTTCCAATTTATTCATAATGTGGTAGAATAGAGTATATTTTCATAGATCTGCAACAGCAGCACTGGTAAGGAAGGCATGCAACAAGAAACCAGTTTCAAATTTTGTTCCTTATTTCTAAAATGGTTTTCTGTCATAACTCTGGAAAACCAGCACCATGAATTTTTTAAATTATCATTAGGCAGCTCTGGCATAATTTATGTTAAGAGGTTTTGGCCTGTTTATGTACCCTGGAATTTGCCAAAATTAGTAATGTGATATTCCATATTTAGCAAACCTATAGAGCAATAAATAAGGACACATGCCTATTGGGGAGTGCTGTTTGTTTAAATTCTTTTTTGCGGCATTCATGAAATGCAGGGGACTTCCAACTCAAATTCTGCAATATTAGGCAGCAAGTTGTACTCTGAACCAAACCAGATGGTGATCAGCTCTATTCCTATTATCAACTCAATACAGCGATGGTTACCAGACCTTACTTGCAACGTTAACATTTGGAACAGATTAGCAGCAGTTAGGCTGAAATGAGAAACCACCATTTTGCTAAAAGGTTCAGAACATATCATGCTGTAAAATCAGAGAGACTAGTAAGAAAAATTATGGGGGAAAGAGTTCACTGTCTACCTTGGTTTCTCCCTGCAGGATGTGTTATTTCCCTTTTATGAGTGCCTTTTCAATGGAATTTTAATGTGGGGTATTGTGAGGATTAGGGTCTATTAGCCTATCAGCCTCCTGAGTTGCCCCATTCCACAGCTTGTTGAAGTTATCTCCCTAAAGCCATATTCAGTCTAGGCCTTGGGCAAACAAGGGGGATTGTTTGTGCTTTTGGGGGTTTCCTTTGCAAGAAGTTTATGCACACACATTCACACATACACATAGCCCTTACAAGTTCAGAGTTTCATCCAGCCACTGAAATTCATGAAACATTTGAGCTGCCTCGATTTGGCCTGTGGATTTAAATGTGTTTGGCTAAATGCTTTGCCTTGTCTGTCAATGCCATGTGGTGTATATTTCTCACAACAATCTTTTCTTTCTGGCATCTATTGGACAAATCTGTTTTTAGGACAAACCAAGGTGTAGCTTTCACTTCCAATTTTGTACACAAGTGAAACCAAATTAAGGTAAACATCAAGGCTAGCAAGTCTTAGAGGTACAGCTGTCAGGGCGAAATGTCGAAATAGATGACTGAATTCAACTTTCATTTAATAGCACAGAAAACTGAGGTACTGATAAGTTAAAGGACTTTCCCACAGACACACAGTTGGTGTGAGTGATGGATGTGCTAAGGAAAGGCTGTGAGTGTTGCTAATTAGCAACATTCTTCTATGACCCTGATTCAGGGATAGATACCAAAAGGGAGACCCTCCACTTTCTATACCTGAAGGGTGGCAGCCCTGCTCTTGTTCTGGTAGGCTGAACAGCTTGACAGAGAAACCCTTCAGAGAGAGGCCAACTGCATTTGTGAGTTTTTGTTTATTCTCTAGCCAAGACCTTGCTTCAGGGATGATTGAAAAGCCCTTTGCCTGTTTCTTAAAGTGATAAAAAATATAAATTCCTCCTGAAGAATGGATTTTTGGAGTTTCTTTTACTGTACAGTTAGGGATGATGAAGCCAATGCCAAGTTCCAGGAAGATAAGAATACCTCACTTGTGTCTACTTGAACTGAATTTTCAGATGCAGTTGTTAGGAAGGCAGACAATGGAGAGGGAGAGAGGGAGAAAGAGAGAGAGAGAGAGAAAACAGGAACAAGGCAAAGAATAATTTGCAAGAAGGAGATCGTTCTTTAAAGTAGAAGACACTTTTAAGTTTGTTTTTAGTTTTTTTTTTTGTTTTGTGTGTGTGTGTGTGTGTGTGTGTGCGTGTGATGGGATTTCATTATGTTGCCTAGGTTTGTCTTGAACTCCTGGGCTCAAGTGATCTTCCTACCTCAGCCTCATGAGTAGCTGGAATTACTGGCGTGCACCACTGTGCCCAGCTACTTTTAAGTGTTTTTAACTGGGGTTAAACATGATAGGATTGACATGATAGGATTTGCATTTTGAAACTATATGATTGTAGTCTAGAGGAAAAAGGATTTTTAGAAGTCAAGGGTAGATGAAGAACAGTTAGGAGGTGATTACAATGGAACAGATGAATGATAACTGTGACTAGGGTGGTCCTTCAAGTCTTTATTCTGCTCATATCTATCTATGCCTCTATCTATAGCTATATTTCTTTAAAGAAAATTTGTTATACCATATATACTGTTTAAACTTTTGGATTTTTTAACTTCACAATTTGTTGTGAATATTTTCATCACTTAATATTTTTCCATATTAATTTTTGTTGGACATATAATGTTCACCCATGTGAGGATATAATAGTGTATTGAATCATACCCTATTGATGGACATTTGAGTTTTCAACTTTTCAGTAGACATTACTGTAATGACTATGATTGTAAATACATCTTTGCTCACATCCACGACTACTTTATTAGGATAACTTCCTAGAAGTAGAATTTCTGGGACAAAGAATAATAAAAAGTCTTAAATTTTTCTAGGCATTACCACATTGTACATGACAGCAATTCAAGGTTTTTTCGTTTTTTTTGTTTGTTTGTTTGTTTGTTTTGCAGTATAGCTGATATTCAAGGAGCTCCATGCAGGTTGTATATAGGATCTCCACACTGCATGTGTTCCTTTCTCCAAGTTTGTTAGTGGTGATTCTTTCTGATGGTGTAAAGAAGCTTGTAAATAATCACTGGGCCAGTTACTTCTCTTGTACAAGATATTAGACTTAAAATTTGGAATTGTGAAATTTGAATTAAGATTCCATTTTTTAAATCAGTGGTAGATATAGATTTATCAGATTCTCCACTTTATTGATAATGTGATAGAATAAAACTCTCCATTTATCCATCCATCCAACAAATACGTTTGCTAGCCATGAAAAAACATAATCCCTGCCTTCAGGTATTTAAAAAAATTTAAATGAACTTGGTTTTTTAGAGCACTTTTAGCTTCATAGCTTAATTCAAGCATTTTATAATTATAAAAAAAGAGGAAAGATGAAAAGAAAAAGAAAAATCAGAGATATAAGTAGATATGTACTTATGAAGTAAAAGAAAATTATTGTTTTTTTAAATCTTTTATAAAGTAATATTATAATTGATTAATAGTTGAAAGTGCTTAGAATAAGGAACTATCATTTTGTAGTAGCCTCAAACATAAGCATATTCTCATTTGCTTCCGAAATGTAAAGACATCATAGTGAAGCTAAATGAAACTTTGTGACAGATTTAAAAAAATAAACAAAACAGATGATACATTTATTGTATTCTCTCTTTCTCTTCCCTAGTTGATATTCATGAGAATTTGCCTTGGTGGAGAAACTATCTTAGTGTATTGCCTGCCAGAGAATTTTTATTCCCTCTGTGGCATTTTTGTTTCTAATGAGCTGAATGTTATGGCAGACTTGGAGCCAAACTAGTTTGTGTTTAATACAATCACTTGTCACATGTTTCCATGTCACAGACTTACATTTTAATGAAAATAATACCTAACTCTGATTCTTCTTTTTCTTACCTCAAACACTATTTTGCTATATGCTAGATACATAGTAAGTGCTCAGTAAATGATGAATTAATTTGTTAACCTGGAAAACAGCTGTTAATCGGTTGAAGAGCCTCATTATGGATCTGTCCTGCTGTGAAGAGTAGTAGATGTGTAAAAAGTACTCTTTGTTGGTGCCAGAAAAGCATGTTTGATGTAATCAAAGTGAAGGCAGTAGCTTAAGATTTTACTGATATTCTGGATAGCAATAAGCAACTATTAACATCTCAGAAACTTTACAACAGTTACTATGTACTTTTAAGAAATCCACAATCCACTTCTACATACTTACATATTTTTTAACTATCCTATTTCCTGAAATAGTTAAAAAAAAAAAAAAGTTTTGGCAGAGGCAGCCAACAGAAAGACAGCCTAGCAACACTCTAACCATCAAATAGGAGGCTTATTTCTTTGAGGCCTCTTAGGTCTCCATTTAATAGTCCCTTTCCTTTGTTATTCTACTTGTAGAACACCAAGACTCTTCTGGTGTTTCATTAAGCAAGAACATTTCTCTGTTAAATCCTTGTCAACTAACACTTCAGAGAGAGTTTAAGGTATTACTATTTTCAGGAGTAATTGCATTTTATTAGGTAGATCCTTGAAAAGGAAAAACGTTTATGACTCAAAGTAGCAATGCATAGCAGAGGGGATCTTAGATAATGACCTATGGGTGCCATTTGGAAATTTCTTTTTAAGGTATATAGTTGGAAAAGTGCTTTCCTAGCATCTCTTAAATCATACCTCATAAGCTGATGCCAAGCTAATTGAAGTTGTCTCTCCTTTCGGTCATGAGTTTAAAAAGTTGTATTTTTGTCTATAATCTGACTTCTGCTCCTACTGTTTTCTTAAAATTTGTGAGTTAATAGTTAGTTTAGACCGTCACCTCCCCTAACCTGTCTACTAACTGTAGGCAATGTGACTAAATTGTTCTCTTTCAGTAGTAATGCTTTGTCACTGCTTTTGGATATGATCATTAAATGCCTCTTCATTTAAAATTATGATGGCTACCCAGTTTACAAGACAAAGGAGGTTAATTCATTCAATTAACATAATGGATACCTACCATAAGTCTAAGACTGGATAAATATTGGAAACAAAGACTAACTATTCTATATATTTTTTCTCTAATCAATAATCTAATCCCAGCTCAATTCTATGGATTTATTTTCCTCTTCCCAACATTCCTCCTCATGTCCTATACCTCCCACTGTTTCATTCTTTAAAAAGTAGTCTATACTCCAGCTACTCAGATATATTATGCATTCTGCTAAGATACTATGCTCTATCATCCTGAGGACAGTCTTTCAATCCACTCTCCTTACATAAGCGTGGTCTTTGGAACTGGAACACTACCTCACCAAGAGATAATGTGCTGGTCTTGTCACCTGGTATGGGAATAACTTTCCTGTTTCAGACTTAATGTGCTCTCCTTTGTTCTGCTCAAGCATGTGTTGTCGTATGGCACTTGGCCAACCTCACTATTACATCTGTCCCATGCAGGGAGGGGATGATGTTTTTCTGCTGCAGCACAAGTGGGGTGCATGCAGGTTAATTTCCTTGTGTCAGCTGCTGGGAGGGACCAACTGGCCATGGGGGACTGACATCCACTACTGAAGCTGATCTTGCTCTGTCTTTTCTCTATGCAAGGAGACTATTGTTCCATGTAGTGCTTGACTTCGTTGTATTTTCCTTGGAGACTCTAATACCAACATACAATGGGCAGAAGTGCTTGGATTTCTACTCCTGATAATAGGCAACAGATGCCACTTGCTCAGTAGATACCAAATTCCAGTTACCTGGTAGCTTTTATGGAAAGCACATTGAGATATACAATAAACATTGAGTAATCAATGAATTCAGTTCTCCTTTTCTTGATTTCCTCCTAGTTAGTCTTATCTTTTTTTTTAATATCTGAAGTGTGGAGGAATTTTTAAAAATTTTCCTTTCAAAGTATGTCTACTTTTTTTTTTTTAAATCTTCCTCCTTCTAATCTCATTCTATAACCACTGGAAGAGACGATTTCCTCTACACCCTCTAGCCCAATCAGAAGTCTCCCCACCGTGGAAATGCATGCATGTTAGAATTGCTTTCCTATTTAAAATGTAAGGCAAAATTTCCATGAATATAGAAAATACCTTGTTATTGAACCCTTAGTTCCTACATTTTATATAATAGTGGCTTTACCTTACTGTATATATTCCTTATCCTGTTAAAACATTTGCAATTTTCTTTTTAACCTTAAGATGTAAACCACGGCTCAGCATTGACTGCATGAGTGTGCTGTTGACTCTAATTTGTGATATGGGGCATCACACTGTGATCAGCTTGTTTCAGTTGATGCTGTTCATAACTATTCTTTGAGTTTTTCACCATTCAGGTGTCTATTATGCAGGCCACATTTTCTACAATACTGGTTATTTCCTAATTATGTTTTAGAACCAGCCATAATCAAAGTAAGAAAATCATATTTAGGAGAATGGTGGAGAGGACAGTAGAAAGAAACAAGTTTGAGTATTAGTCAAGATAGGATGAGCCTATGTGATTCAGAGCAAACAGACCTCCAAATCTCTTTGGCTTAACTCAGTGGGTCCAGGTGACTCTCCAGAAAAACATGTTTTCCATATGATAACTTGACCATTGAGGCTACTTAGGTCCTGTGGCTCCCTCATCTCCTCACATCAGTAAGACACCTTGGTAGGAGAATGAGTGAACAGAGAGTTCATTACATCTTCAAATCCTACTGGCCAGAGCTAATCACATGGTCCTGCCAAACTGCATAGGCTAAGAATAGCAGTGAGCATTGCCAGTGAATTTTGAAGGCAAGGGTCAATCATGACAAAGAACATCAAGTCTGAGAGGAAACTAATATTTATTCCCTTCTGCCAAAGTTCCCAAACTTTTTCAATTCATGGCACTCTTAATATCTCAGTGCTTTTAGAATGGATTCCTAGGTCAAAATAAATATTAATTAACAATGCTGTGGATTCAGCAACTAGGTCTAAACTAGGTCTTAAAATGTATTTATATACTGACAACTTAGTAGATGTTTAAAAAAAATAAAAATAATTTAAAAAAATATGTTTATTTTAGGCTTAAGCACAGTTATTTACTTCATTATTGAGATGTGTGGGCCTCTTGGGCACCACGCATGCACCTCTCAGACCCTGGAATCAGGTTGGATATAACCACCCTCAGTTCCTGTTCTACACTGATTTTCATGCTTATTTGCTTTTTATTCAGCAACCACCAAAACTCAGCTTTGCAACAATGTGACATCACCAAAAGGAATGTTATATGATCTAATGTTGAAGCTGCAAACTACCTTCAGCTAGTAGATTGCAGAATGGCTGACAGATTTTGAGTATTGCTGTATTTCCTTTAAAACTTTAAAATATCCCATGGTACCCCTGTAAGTATACTGCAGTGCACTGGGGTGCCTTGGTGCACAGTTTGGGAACTACGAGTCTGTTTACCTAGGTACTATACATAGATCACTTTTCAATAGTTTGGAAGGTAGGTGCTATGATTCTCAAGCTGGTTACGAAAATAAAGTTTGAAAAGGGGTATGAATTCTGCCCTAAACCTACTAGTTAGTAATTAGCAGAGCAGAGGCTTGAACCCAAGCCTTCTGGCTTCAAACCCCATTGCATCATGCCATGTGTCATGCGATTTGCAGGATTAAGGTATTCACAGCTCCTCTCCCCATGACCTTTCTTGGGTTTCAAGCAACGTTGAAATGACTATTTTTTAAAACATGTGGAAGTGCTTGAAACTCATGGAACTGATTTTAAGTTATGTCTACTTTTTTAGCTTTAAGGCACACCTGCTAGAAAATAAATTTTCTTGAGCAGAGATTAAAGAACTTTACAATGGCCTCAAAATGGCTCCAAGAAAGATTGTTTAAGCTTTAAAATCAAGACATTAAATTTCTAATTAACTTGTAATTATTTTACTGCTAATTTTTAATGTAACATTTAGTAAGAACCACATATCACTTTTCTCCAGCTGTCAGGACAGTCCCTATAAACTAAACCTTCTTCACCAGCTGTTGCCTAATTCACTATGGTCCATGTTGGAATTTTTCCAACTCTGCCTGCACATAATTTCTAAGTATCAACAGACTCATGCAAAAATGAACCATAACTATAATCTTTCATGTTACTCATAGTTTTATTTAATTATCTGAAATACTACCTGATAAATAGTGCAATCAGAAGAATTCCAGTTTAGCAGTAACTACTTCCACATCACTTTTCTGCTCTCATCTAATTTGAAACAGGTTTTAGATTACTACCTCTAAATTATGTAAACTCCTAATCAATGATTAATTTAAGAATCTTCAAGCTGCTGATTTTTCTGCATGTGTGTGTGGTTCCTAAGTGTCAATAAATTCAGGCCTAGTTAAATGAAATTTTTTCTTCCCTAGACTTTTTGGGCTTTTTTTTTTTTCTCCTGAGATTTTTGAGGGGATGAAGGATGAATAGTTAGAACCAAGAAGATTAATCCTTACAAAAGAAAATTGTTTTCAAAGAAAATTTCACTTAATGTAGAATTAAAGGTAGATTTGTATTAAATGCCCATAACACAGATTATAGTCAGAGAAACATCTGAATAGTGGAAAATCTGTTCTCCATTTCAAAACAAATTCATCAGCAAATGGAAATAGATTAACATTTATTGAGCACCTTGTAAATGCCGGGCATTTTACCTCTGTTATTTTGTTTGAACCTAAACAGAACAATGGGAGCTCATTTTTATCACCTTCATTTTGAGGAAATCTCTCAAGTTTATAAGTGAATAAATGTTAGAGCTTGCTTCCAAACTCAGGGGGTACTGACTGCATGGCCATGGCTTTTGCCCACAGGGCTGTGCTGCCTTCAGATCAAGATACATGGGGAAGGGCTTCTGTCTTTTAGGTTTCATAATGGTGATCGCATATGAAAACATTATATTATTTTTTTATTTATCAAACATTTAGTTGGTAAATGAAATGTGACCAGCACTTTTCTAGGAGCTAATTAGTGCTAATTGTGCATATTGACATTTATTAAGCTGTATAACTTATATGCATTTTTAAAAGTCAGTGATTTATTTTCAGCTTTTCTGTAATTTTGCATTAGGGATCTCAAAGTGACCCAGTGTGTTGATGAGGATCTACAATATTGAAAAAATGTAGGACTGGATCCCAGGAAACCTATGTTTGCCTTGTCTACTTGCTATCTCTCTGATCAAGAGAATCAGTTTCTATATCCATGGTTCAGTTTCTTTATTTGTATAATGGAGGATTGGAATATATGATCTCTGAGGTTCTTCTGAGTACTATAATTCTATGATTTTGCTAAGCACACTCATGTTTTATTGGTTATTCCCAATAGTCCATGTGACTACACTAAAATGCTAACTCAGAGCTGAAGAAATACCTTTGGATTTGGCTTTGGAAAGTATAAATGAGGTACAGTGATTGAAACTTTTAAAACACTATACCAATTATATTAGATTTTCTATGTTGTATAACAAAATTCCACAAATTTCGTACCACACAATACTGCACATTTGTTACCTCATGGCTTCTGTGGGGTAAGGAGTCCCAACCATGGTTGAGCTGGGTCCTCTGCTCAGGGTCTCACAAAGCCACAGTCAAGGTGTCAGTGTGTTGCATTCCTTGCTGGAGCTTGGTCTTTTTCAAGCTCAGGTTGTTGGCAGAATTCATTTTCCTGTTGTTGTAGAACAGAGGCCCTCATTTTCTTGCTGGCTGTCAGCCAGGAGCAGGCAGCTTTCGGCTCTTAGAGGTGACCTAAAATTTCTTGCTATGTGGTCCCCTCACAAGTCCTCTCAAAGCCTAGAAGCTTACTTCTTGTAACTCAACAAGGGATAGTCTCTCCTTTATATAACTTATGTAGCCTTATATAACCATACTGGGTTGAACAGTGCCTCTCCCCACCCAATTCATGTCCACCTGGAACCAATCTGACTATATTTGGAAACAGGGTCTTTGCAGACGGAATTAGTTAAGATGAGGTCCTACTGGAGTAGGGTAGGCCCTAATCCAATGACTGGTGCTGGTGCCCTTATAAGAAAAGAAAACAGATACACACAAACACACAGAGGGAAGATAGCCATATGGCAATGGAGGCAGAGATTGGAGTTAGGCTAGTGCAAGCCGAGGAACACTAAGGATTGTTGGCAACCACCAGAAGCTAGAAGAGGTAAGGAAGGATTTTTTCTCTAGAGCCTTCAGGGAGAGCATGGACCCATAGACACCTTGATTTCAGATTTCTTGCCTCCAAAATTGTGAGAGAATAAATTTCTGGTTTTTTTTAAAAGGTCAAATTTGTGAAACTTTGTTGCATCAGTCCTGGGAAATGGATTTAATAACATAATACAATCATGAGAAAAACATCCCATTACCTTCAGCAGATAATAGTAACCAAATGAAGGGAAAATCTGCTGGCTTCTATTGGTTAGAAGCAAGTTTACAGATTCCCCCCACCTGGAATGGGAAAGGATTATTCAAAGGCATGACCCACTGGGGATCACCTTAGGATGTGTCTACCACATCAATGCATGGTTATATCATTTTATGTTGTGAGAGAGGGCCTTTGTAGTATGTAGGAATTGAATTAAGAAGCTCTAACTCTCTTCACAAGCTCTAATTATGTCAAAGTTAGATACAAAGGTATTTTATTAAAAAGTTTTGGTGTGACTGATATATTTAGAAATAATAGCTCTTTTATTTAAAGTCCATCAATCTTGGCATTTTATTGTACTCTTAATTGTCTTTTAAAAATGGATTTGATTATATTTTAGCTGAAGGTTGTTTTGAAGATGAAAGTTGGTCATTTGAAAGCATAAAGCAGAAAGACGGAGAAGTTCATTAGCTAAACTCTGCCCTCTTAAAAACGTCATTAGCACTGTAAGAAACATTGGTCAATTGACTCAGTTCCACCGAGCACCTACCATATATTTAGCATTATACAAGCTTATTAAGTATAATTTAATACATCTTCACTATTTCAAATGATAAAATGATGTCATTTAAGCTAGCAAAACCATTGCCCTCAGATTACTCCCTCTGGGTACACTTACACAAAACATTAGTAGATTCCACCCATATTTATTATATTTCACAGAACTGCAGTCCAGGGTTAGCAAGAACCAATACAGCAAAGCAGCAATTCTATTTAACTATAGGTACCCTGTAGTTTTCATATTGTTTGTGAATCTAAACCTTTATCAATTCTATGAAATGCAGTCAGATTTGTAAGCTGATGTTCCAGATATATCTCTTATATTTTCCTACGGATTTCTTTGTAGGCTGTCAGACAAACATGTGTTTTTCTTTGGGTACTGCTATAGAGCTCCCTTCTGGGATTGATTTCAACCCTTAGTCAGCCTTGGGGAAAAATAAATGTTTCCCTATATGTGAACTTAGTACATATCATATTGCATAACTATTACGGATGCACGGTCCCCTATACATGTTGAATATTTTCTGCAGTTCAAACTTTCCTTTCAGAGATAGTTTATTTGGAAATCTATTTAGTATTGTCAAAGATAGAGGCTTACATACTTTCTTACATGGTGCTGTCAAAATAAGGTCCCTAAACTATTCTTGATTTTATAAAGATCACAATTAAAATTCTTTCTTCTTGCCAAATTCCTGTCTGTAATATTGCAGGAATAATCCTTTAGAGTATTGGTGTTTAATACTGTCAGAAAGAGGTATTAAATGCTATACTTTCAGAAAGATTATTTGAGTACTATCAAACATTGACAAATAAAGCACGTTTTTGGTTTCTAAGCATAGAACTGCCATGTAGTGTAGTAAAGTGAAGTTGCTTCATGCAAAGAAGTTCATGTGGTCAAGTTTCCTGGCTCTGGATTTTAGTAAAATGAAGTAAAGTATTCTATAGGTCCCTGATGAAACTTATGTGATCAAAGGCACCAGTTCTCCTCTTAGTTTTCTGGATTGGGTCTCTCAATGATAGAGGTCAGAATCCTACAGATAAAATTATAAGCTCTGGTGTCAGTTGGCCTGTGTTCAAAATTTTAGCTCTGGCAGTTTTAGCTGTAAAATGGGATAGTATAATATATCATACAGGATTTGCAGTGATTAAATAATAAATGTAAATTGCATAGCATGAAGCCTAGCACATAGGAAGTACTCAATATATGCTAGCTAAAAAGAAGCAACACAAATAAAATTTTCACTCAACACTCACTTCCAAGTGTCTGTGAAGCAAACTTAAGCTATGGAGAAATTTGCAAATGATTTTGAGGTTTTCTTTGGCATAGAATACTTTGGCACCATCCATCCAGGTAGGAAGGAAAAAACATTCACTGGCCACCTACTGCATGTCAGATGACATGTTAGAGTCTTTGCATAGTACTTACCAAATTCTCAAAAGAAATTTATGAGATGTGTTCATTTTAAAAGGAAATAGAGGCTAAAATGATAATAATAATTAATTGCAAAGCTGTGCTTTAAATCCATATCTGTTTGACTCCCTGATCTGAGCTCTTCGTGCTCTACCATGCTGCTCTCAAAAGGCAAAGTCCTCTGTAATTCAAGACTTCTGTGTACCACAGAAAGATAAAAATAAGAATGGAAAGTGATGAATGGAAAGAATGTCACACAAGTGACATTTCCTATGAAAAGGCACAAATGATTTCAAATAGTGAACAAGCCTAGGAGCTTTTTGGGGGGCTTTGAAACATGATTAGGGATATATCATCAGACACATTCTCAGACTTACTCATGTAGGTCTTTCTTATGTATTTTCACTTACATATATATGCAATCACAGTCACCTGGACCAGTATGTGTCCATTGGCAACCCTGGGCTCAGCTAGATGGAATGAGGATAGCTTGGAATGGTGGGCAGAAAATAACTACAGTTCCATTTTGAAAAAAATCACAGTTACTCTAGTACAGAGAACAGATTAGAAAAAGGCCAGATAGATGAATATAGGGAGATCAGTTAGGAAGTTATTGCAGTAGTCCAGGTAAAAATTGGTTATTCTTAGAGTAGACCAGTAACAATCAAGAGGGTGAAAAGTCAGTGGAACTTTGTGATGAACTGGGTATGAGTCATAAGGTGAAGAAGGTTCAAAAAGAACTCTTAGCTCTGTAAGTTTCACTGAGATGGGGGAAACAGAAGTAGAATCATATTTTAGGGATAGATCAATACACTGGTTTTTGTATATGCTCAACTTGGATATGCCAAGTTTGGATATGCTGAGTTTGAGATTTCCAAATAGATATATAGGATAGGAAGTTGAAAATAAAGATATAAAGTTCAGAGAATAGTCCTAGGCTAGAGATATAAATTTGGTAGAGTGATCATAGACTTGTATACATGGTGATGAAAGCTATGGACATGAATGTCATTTTCTTGGAAAAACGTAGAGTGTGAGACAAAAACATTGTCTATTACCCAGGCTTGGGGAAGTCCAACCTTTGATAGCTGGCTGGGTGGAATAGCATGTACCTGCAAAGGAAAGACCAGAGATAGATGAGCAAAACCAGTGACTGTGGTAAGACAACATTTCAAAAGAAGAGATGATTAACACATGTGGTAGTAGGTGAGGACCGAAACACATCCACAGTTTTTGTAGCAGGGAATGAATTTGGTGACCTTAGCAAAAGCTCTTTTGGTGAAGTGATGAAGGTAGAAACTGAATTTAAGAGGTTAGAAGAATAAATAGGAAATGAGGAATTGAAACAACATGTAGAAAAAACCCAACCAAACAAAACAACAAAGAAACCTCTTGAGAAGTTTAGTTAGAAGTTTTAGAACCTGAGAAAAGCAGTTAGTTTTTCTCTTCTCTTTCCTCCCTGCCTGCCTGCCTTCCTTCCTTCCTTCCTTCTTGTCTAATTAGGAAAAGCAAAACATTGCCATTTTTAGGAGAAATTCTTTCTTACACCCCAACAAAAAAAGAAAAGAAAAAGAAGAAAAGAGAACCAAGTTAAAGCCAAGGGGAAATCTTCATAACTATTTAAAAGGTAGCCTGATTCTTCCACTTAGAGATTGGGAACTGAAATATGCACTGTGGAGCTGTTCCAGGTCAGTACAGGGGGATTTTCTTTCTTGGAGAGGGGCAGAGATGGAGGACAGTGTTGTTATGTGGTGGCAAGATAAAAATCTAGTTTAGTTAAATTACCCCAGAAATTTCTTCAGTGTCAGAGCTTGAGTTCTTGATGCTCCCAAACCAATAATTAACCTATTTTTCTTTCTATTTCTGATGGGATTTCCCTTTCCTTGGGGTAACGGAGACCAATGCCTAATTTAAAGAGTGTGGAGGGAGTAGGAGTTGGAGCAGGAAGATCCCTGGCGCAAAGAAGAAGAGCATAAAAATTCTCTTTCTTAGCAGAGTGGAAATAAGTAATTTTGTTTGCGTTAAAGGCATGTATAATGTTTCCCCTTGATTAGTTTTTGAGCACCGACTTGGTAGAAAGCATTTTACTAGTGTTTTGGGTATTCTTTAATGTCTTCCTGCCTATAAGCTTTTTGAGACAAAGATCATACTTTTTAAGTTTTTAAAAATAATATTTTGTGACTTAACATACAGTAATGTTGACTTTCTTTTGGTATGTAGTTCTATAAATTTAACACGTGTAGATTCTGTAACTACCACTGCAATCCGGACGCAGAACATTCTCTCATCCCAAGACTCTTCCTCATGCTAGTTGCACCCTCTTCCCACTAACCCCTCATGACCACTGATATGTTCTCTGCCACTAGTATTTGAGATGGCCATGTAAATGGAATCACAGAGTATGTCACTTTTCAAGACTGGCTTCTTTTACTGATAATAGCACCTTTGAAATTCATCTATATCATTGCATATTTAAATAATTCATTCCTTTTATTACTGAATAATATTCCATTATATAAATGTATCACAATTTGTTTACCCATTCACTTGTTCAAGGATAACAATTGTTTCCAATTATTGGCAACTATGGATAGAACTACTATTAGAATTTGTATATAGGTTTTTGTGTGAACAGATGTTTTCTTTCTTTAAAGTAAATAGACAGGAGTAGGATCACTAGGCCATACTGTAAGTGTATATTTAATTTTATAAGACATTGCCAAACTTTTACAGAGCAGCTGTACTTTGTATCTTTGTTTTAAAATCAAAGTGAGATACACACCTATTATTATAGAATAGCTAATATTTAAAATACTGATAATTTCAAGTGCTGACAAAGATGTGGAGCAACTGGAACTCTCCCATATTGCTAGTGGGAATGCAAAATGATACAGCTGGGTGAAAAAAAGATGGGGGTCACAACCTTTAACAATCTAACCATGGAAGTGACAGTTTTGCAGTATTCTATAGATTGAGTATCCCTTATCTGAAATGCTTGGGAGTACCAGTGCTTCAGATTTCAGATTTTTTCAGATTTTGGAATACTCACGTATACATAATGAGATTTCTTGGGGATGGGACCCAAGTCAAATCTGAAATTCATTTATATTTCATATATACCTTATACACATAGCCTGAAGGTAGTTTTATGCAATATTTTAAATAATTTTGTTCATGAAACAATGTTTTGACTGCAACCCATCACATGAGGTCAGGTGTAGAATTTTCCACTTGTGGCATCATGTCTATGCTTAAAAAGTTCTAAATTTTGGAGCATTTCAGATTTTGAATTTCCAAATTACAGATACTTAATCTGTGTTTGTTAGAATCAAGTTACCAGATCTAACCCACATTCAAGGAGAGGGAATCACACAAGGGCATGAATTCCAGGAAGGAGGGACCACATTTGGAGCCATTTGAGAAGGCTGCCTACAATAATAATTAAAAAACATGAGAGGAAAGAACAACATATTTACTGAGAATAATATATTTACATAGATATTTATCATTTCTAATACTTTTCCTTTATTCCTGATGTTCCAAATTTCCTTCTGCTATCCTTTTCTTTTCCATCAGTAAAATATCCCTTATCAATTACTTTGGAGCAGGTTTGCTGACAATGTATTCTCTTAGTTTTCCTCCTGCTGAGAAAGTATGTTCTGAAGTGAATATTCCTGAAGGCTATATTCACTATATACAGTATAGTGTCCTGGGTTAATGGTGCTTTTCTTTTAGCTCTTTAAAAATGTTCTTCAACTATGGTTTCTGATTAATTTGAATTGTTTCCTTATACATAATGTGTCATTTACTCTGATTGCTTTCAAAAGTTTTCTTTGGTTTAATTTTCAGCAGTTTGCTTATGAGGTTCCTAAGCATGGATTTCTCTGAGTTTCTCTTTTTTGGGGTTCACGTTCACTAAGCTTCTTGAATGTGTATGTCTATGTAGTTTACCATGTTTTGAAAGTTTTCAGCCATTATATCTTCAAAAATTTTTTTAGCACTGGATTCTTTCTCTTCTTCTTTGGTATTACAATGGCACAAGGATTAGATCTTTTAGTATATCACTATAAAACCCTGAGCTTCTGTTATTGTTTCCCAGTAACTTCCTCTTTTCTGCTGAGAATTTTGTCTCTGTTTTCATTTCTAGCGTGCTCTCTCTTATTTGTTGGAACATTTTTATAATAGCTGCTATAAAGACTTCGTCAGATAATTTCAATATCTGTGTCATTCCAGTGTTGGTGTCTATTATTTGTCTTTTTTCCATGAAGGTTGAGATTTCCCAGTTCTTTATATACCAAATAATTTTAGATTATATCCTGGATATTTTGAATGTTACATTATGAGACTCTTGGTTTTTTTTTAAATTGTATGGAGAATGTTGATATTTTTGTTTTAGCAGGCAGTTGACCCAATTGGATTTAACTCACAATTTTTGTTCAGCCTTCTGTGTATTGTGGTTTCAATATCAGTCTCATTTTCAGAGTCTTTGCAGTTCTGTTCTGATCTGTCCTACGAACACAAAACCCAATGGCCAGTCTCACAGTATTTGTTATGCTGTTTAAGATCCAATCCAGGCACATGCAAGTTGAGGGTGAGTTCCCATTGCTGGTCTTCTGGCTGGAAAAGTGGGGCTTTATTTAACTTGCTTTGCTGCCCACTTCTCATGAATGGACCTGCCTTTGGGATCAATTGGTAGGAGGAGAGGTAGAGAAAAGAGCAATGGGGTTTCATTCCACCCTAACTGGATCTGAGTTTTCTTACTCACTAAACATCAAAATACATTTTCTCTTTAGCATTAGACTGTTGTAAAATTTCTTTGAAATTAGTTTGAAAGGGAAATTCATTTTGCAAAAAGCTTTTACTTTTCTCACTTGAATCAAAAGACTATGCTTTGTCTGGTACCAAGCACAGGAAACAATTGGCGGATCCGCTTGTCTTGGGTTAGTACAATGTACTGAGGGAATTTGTTGCAGGATAAGAGATCTGATATCAGTTGTCAGATGAGGGTCAGAAAACAGGAAGGGCAAAGAGAAGAGCACAAGAAAGAAATGGTTAGTGCACTTAGTAAGTATTGGCGCTGATGCTGAAGTTAAAACAATACCGTCAGCTCTTAAAAAAGGCTATGTTTATGTAATTTTGAGTTTTGTTAGGTCTTTAGAGAAAATAAACTTCAAGTCCTACAATGGCTTTGCTCTTATGGGCCTTATGTCTACTCAAAAACCACATTTCTTCCTATTGTGGGTTAATAATTCAAAGATCACATTTTGAAGTTTCTGGTTTCTGGAAATTTTGTGGAACTCAAAGTAAATGAAAACTAGAATTTTTAGGGATACTCTTACCACCTTTCCAAGGTAAGGACACAAAGAAATCCTATTCATAGACAAATAAATCCTTTAAAGATCTAGTTTTATGTGAATAAAACATTTAATAAGTATTGTCCATTTTAGACTCTGAACTGGGTACTTAAAACCACATGATTGGTTATCAGAATACAAGTAAAATGATTTTTAAAAATAAACAAAACCTTCTAAGTGGTGCATAAAAATGATGTCATTGAAATCTGAAAACTCTCTTTAACAGTTTATGTTTGTACAACGATGTCTTGCTGATGTCTGATGTTAAAAAAAAAAAAAGCACAAAAAAAAAATGCAAAAAAAAAAAAAAAGAACCTCTTAGAGAAAATTAGCTACTTGAACCTGGGCTGCTGAATGTGTTTAAATTCTGCAATTTTGGCAGAATATCACATCATCTAAATGGCAGAGATAAACTTGAGGTGTAAGGGATATGAAATGCAGTTTGTATTCTTGACTCCCCAGATAGTAGATTGCAGAAAGTGATAAGTTAAAGCTTCTGAGGAAAAAGGTAAACTAATTCTAGAGCTGCCAGTGATATAGCCTGGCTGGACTAAAATCAAGGCATTTTCATTAGCCTAGGCAGCCTAAAAAACATGGGCTATTGTATTTTATTTTTAAAAATATAATTTCCATGTTGTTATTATATCAAGAACATTCCTTACTGGATCTTGCAGTTGAGTACAATCACAAAATGGCTCATTTTTTTCAGCAATGAAAACAATATCATGAGCATAAATAATATGAAAATTAATAATGTTCAGCTAATGAATGAAGAAGTACAAAGAATGATATCTTAAAATAATTCCTCTACTTTCTTCGTAATCATGCATTATGCATGAGAGGCAGAGTGCTCTGGCCATCTCTGAGGATGAAAAGTGATTTATTATGTGAAAAATACCAAGGTTCTTTAGCCAATCTAATTACAAGTAGATAAATTAGGGTGAAAAAAATCCCTCTATTACCACAGACTATAAGAATTTGTGATATTCATTTAGTCTGTGCCAGATTTGCTGAATTTTGTCATATAGGTATCTTTAGGGGCAGTCTGGGGTAGTGGCTAAGGGCTTGGCCCCTGAAGTCAGACTCTTTAGGTGCCAATCTTGGCTTCATTATTTACTTTAGGCCCATTGTCTGTTCTATCTTAAGCTTCATTTACTCCATCACAAAATAGTGTCTATGTCATAGGGTTATGGTGGGCATTAAATCATCTCATGTAAAATGACTAGCTCAAGTATCAGGCACTCAGTAAATACTCCGCAAATGTTAGCTATTACAATGATGTAAAGATTCTATAGCACAAATCAAGTCATTCAGTGAAAGCTCTTTCCATGAAAAAATGTCCTATGAAAGAATTCTACTTTGACTATAATTAATCTAGCAAGTTTAGGACTGCTGGCCTCCAATGTTTCAAAATCTGATATATAAACAATAGATTTTTACTACAATCTAAAAAATTGTATAAATTATGTTTATAAAATTAAGTTCTATTCAAACATTTAGAGAAACTGGGAAATATGCCCATTGGACTCTTGCGTTTCTTAAAAACTCAGTTTGAAAACCATGAGTTATATTGAATCTCTTTCCTGTACATAGTAGAGATTCATGTACAAAATTTGGTGCCAATCCACTTAGCTGTCTACTTCCAGAATAAGGATATTTATCTTACTCCAATGGTACTATTGTCCAAGATAGAAAACTTAAAGTGAAAATCTCTTTGAATTAACTTTGAATATTTTCAATAAGCTTTCTATTTTTACCATTGAATATAATGATCAGTATTTCAGCTATATACTTTTTTTTTTTTTTTTTTTTAGCCTAGCTTCACAAGCATGGCTCAAGGCTCCATGGAAGCCTGGGGTTTCTGTATCTGCAACTGTTACTAGGGTGTTATTGTCATCTTGGAATGAGCAGCAGAAATGCTACTTTACTTCATTAACTCTGAAACATAGAGGGCTTTGTCTATGTTTACTGAAAGTTTTTCAATATCTGTCATAGGACTGTGAGAGAGAGGTTCTTTGGGCTCTGTTTTCTATAATTAATTCTGTGCCTCTTTGCACTGTATTCTTTTATAGGAATCGCAGCTATTGTTCAACTCATTTGAATTCGGTACAAGTTGGAAGAGTTCACATCTCATAGCAATCTACAATTCAGTAAATGTAATAATTGCATGATGAGAACTGCTCCCGTAACGGCCGAGTAAGAAAGAGACATAAAGGAGGCCAAGAAGACCACCCTGGTGAAGCACAGAAAGTTCACCCAAAGGGAGACTGTTAGCAATGAAGACAGAGTGCCTTGAGGTTTTATTCTTACGAGTGAAACCTAGATTTCCTGGAAGAGCCCCTCCTAAGGGTTTGACCACACGCAAGCTACAAGGCCCCTACCCAATTGCGTGATAGGAGGAAGATTCCGTTTGGACCTCATCTAGTGGGTTGCTACCATTACCCATCCCACAAATTATCTGCTTCCTGCTAATTCCCTCATTTCAAGATCAGGCAAACAAACTCCTAACTGCTCCTATGTGGATGACTGGAAAAGTAGGTGGAAGGCAAAAGCAAAGTAGGATTAATGGCAGAGCTATTATAGTCCAGCAAACACATGAAGCGTTTGGATTCCAAAGAAGACTCAGACTAAGCCTTAGTAATAAAGTATTTCCAAACTCTGTTACAAATATGTGAACAGCTGTTCTGGACCTTTTCTTGTGTAATAAAATCTCATTGTTACTTGGTCTCTGCAAATAGATGGCAAACTGTTCAGCTTGCTTGGAATATGAAATGGAAATTGTAGTTGGTTTTGCCTCTGGCTATCATAAGGGTGAAGGTCTGAATTTTGTAGCATTTTTCTCCCCAAATATAGCAAGCATTCTTCCTACGCCTATAAAATAAACTCATTTATATAATTTTGAGATAACAACCCCTAGGATATTGTTTTTGTTTTTGTTTTTTTTACCAATGTCATCCTATGTGCAAGGCACTTCATTCTCTTTCTAGGGAACAAGTGCTAGCAAAACAAAAACAAACAAACAAACAAAAACATACTCATTCTGAGACAAAGTTCTTCTCTTTTCTTTTGTGCCAACGAACTCACTGGAGTTAAAAATCCTCAGGCTATTTGGAGTCTGACATTTCGTGGAGGAAGCATAGTACTCTGCTGAGAGGGAGCCAGCTGCGATGTGTTGGGAGCAGCACTCCCCACAAACTCATTATATCATCTCTGTGAACCACCCACATTTATCAGAAGCTTATAGGAGAATGCTAACAAATACACCCCTGCACAGTCTATCCACAAACACTCTAATAAGTTTCCATTGACTATTACTTCTTAGTAACCAAAGGGAGGAAAAAGGGAAAGAATGAAATAGTTACCCACTTGCAAAACTCTGGAAGAATTTGCAAAGACTTAGTAGGGTGGAGAAAAACCCACTCTATCTCTTTTCCCCACGTTTCTTTACTGGAATAGAAATATTGCCTGAGGGCATCCTGCTTTTGTGTGCCCGCTCTCTCTCTCTCTCTCAGCCAGCACCCCCAAAAGCCAACTCTGAATCCACAATCACATAAAAGACCCCTTTAATAATATATGTTTCCTGTAAAGTACATAAAGCATAAACCTCTTCCCTCAACCACACTAACTAGAGATATGGAACTGTAGAAGTGAAGTCATCAATAATTCCTTAAATCTAACCTGCTTCAGATATGCGGCAGTTTGATTCCAATTTCTTTCATTTTGTCACGAGATAGAATGGGAGTTCTCTGGAACAGTTACTTTACAACTATAAGTGCAGAGAATTCCCCCCTTAGCAGGGAGTTCCCCCCCCCCCCCACTGGGCAGGAAAAGGCTAGGAATTGTGTTCTGTTTTGCAGGCTGTGATTCTGCAGCATTCACTCCAGAGAAGCAGGGAATCCATCTTATGGAAGGGTACCATGGAGAGTCATAAGATCTAGATGTTGGGTGGGTAGAGTTGGCATGGAGGTGAAATGTACCTTCTGCCTTTGCACCTCCCATCTGCCTGTTTATCACCCTATTTTTCCATCTACTGAGATCCTCTCCACTCCAATTCTAGAGAGTAGTACTTCTAATTGCTCTCCAGATACACACAATCCCAGTTATGAGGTCTTCCACCTTCACAGTATTCCCCCAAGATATCTCTTCCTTTCTAATAATGCCACATCTATTTTTTCTCAGAGAACAATTTCAAGAGGATTTTAAGAGGACAGCCTATAGGCTGAACTAATTCACACTTCAGTATGATTAATTATTAGCCTTCTAGAATGTTTGCATTTTAAGAAGAGTCTTATTACCCCCAAAATTCAATAGTTGGAGACATTTCAGAAATCATGAAGTGGACTAAACCAGGCAGTTTCCTAGAGTGTAAAGGCAGTGGGCAGCTGTTTCCTTTGTTTCTGGAACAAGGCAAGGTCTATTTTGTTGAACAAGACACCCTATGAAGGCAGGTATTGGGAAGCCACAAAGGGTGAGACGTCCTAGTTGACAGTGGGAAAGGAGGGTGTCTTTTGGGAAGGTGACACCACAAATGGGTTAGATCTAAAATATCTTTAGACATTTGCTACACCAACCTTCTCATTTTATTGGTGAGTAAAATGTCAATTGAGGACCACTACCACCTGAGGGACACTTGCAGCATTTCGTTGTCCACCAAGAAAGGAGGCGCCAAAGATGATTGACTTCAAATCTGTAATTGCAACTTACCTTTACTGGAGAAGTGATTTTATTTTTGTGTCTACTGCTTCCATTAAATCTTTTGAGCATTTTACAGGAGGAGCACAGCACAGCAGGTGAAGTCAGAAAGCAGGTAGGACAAAGTGCTGGCCCCAGCTTCTTGCTTCCCAGTCATGAGCATGACATTTTATCTCTGAGTTTTGATTCCTTATATCTGTTCTGGTAGGATAATAAGGCTAATACACACTGCACAGGGTTTGGGGGGTTGTGAAGAGTCACTGAGATGATGCAGGGAAATGGCTAGGGTGGGAGGCTCTCTCAATTTTAAGTCCTTTCTTTCTCAGTCCTTTCTCAGCTCCTTTTAAAGCAGTAGGACACCTGGCACTTGAGATCCAGGGCACACACTGAACTAGATAAACCTTATATGACATTGATTTTTCTATTTGAGTGTTTGTGTGTATGCATATGTGCATGTGGGATTAAAGGGAGGGGAGTCCTGGAGTCTCTCAGTAAAGACCCTGGCACTGGAACTGGACCTTGAAGTAAATGTTGGTGAATGACAGATTCGTTTTGCATTTGACACCTCCAAAGAGACATGCACATTCTTCATCCTCGTGGGTGCCTTGCTGTGTGACTAGCATACAGGTCAGGACAGGCCAGAACACTTTTATGCGTTTGTTCAGTTCTGCTCACTTAGAGTTCATCATCGCATCTCTCTTAAAGTCCAAATAAAATAGTATAAATATCTCTTATCTCGGGGCTTGCCACTCCTGCTGGCTTCATTTCTCGGGACTGCATCAAATTACTGAGCTAACATGAGTCTCTGCATCTAGTATCTTCCTGACTCCTGGTTAAGCCAGCTCAACTTTGTCGTAGCTCTGTCTGGCCGAAGCTGCTTTCCACCCACCCCTCTTTATTATTCTCTGCAAATATGTGTGTTTTCCAGAAGTTTAACCACAGTCGCACAAATATTTTTCCTATTATGAGCTGAAAGCTGACTGTAGGGAAATAAGATAATTCAGTCAACTGGATTTTCTTTTGGGGAATTGAGCGGATTCAGGGGACCTTCTGTAGGGTGGGGCAACATCCTCCTGGGAAAACAATAGTCACACTAGCAAGGATTCCACTAACCAAAGCTACTGATGACTGAAATTAGAATATCCCTGTGATTCACCAGATGTGAATCCTTGCCTAACATATAGCAGTACATGTATCATTATTCACTTAAAAAGCCAGTTGGAAGAATCTCAAAAGGTTTCCTCAGGCAGAAAAGAACTCTGTATTTTTAGGGTTGGCAAGACGGCTGTAGTGGCAGGAGGGTGTGGCTGGGTGGTGGGAGGTTGGGCAGGGGTGGGGGGGGTGGGGGCGGGGAGAGGGGGGCGTGCTGGTCTATCCGAAAGGTATATACTGATTTTAAGTTTCTTACCAGTTCTTCTTTAGAAATTTTACAGAAGTATCTATACTTCTATAGATAGTTCCATTAGATACTTAAAGTTTACTTTGTAGAACCCATTCTGTGGTTGAGAGCTAGAGCTAGTATCTTCTTTTTCTTCTTTTTGGCTTCTTGGCATAATTCTGACCCCTCAGTATAGCTATTTGTTTTCTTTTCTTTTTTTTTTTTTCATTTATTCTTTCTTCCCTTCCTCCCTCCATTGTTCCCTCTCGGTGTTTTGATTGTACATCCATAGAATTAGATTGATCATGATTCTCACTCTATAGCATCACTGACCCATGCTCTACTTCCCTTTCATGCTTAATTTCTTCATGTAATTTTATTATTACTTATGTCCCTCAACTTCACATCCATTTTCTCCATGACATCTATTCTTGTGCATTTAATGTGAGTTCTTCCAAGCCATCTTTTATATATTTATTTGCAAATATATATGTCCACAAGCAATAAATAGTATTGCTTTAGGTATGTGCTTTTAATTTACAGATATGGTCTTATTTGACATACTCTGTTAGTTTTTTCACTCAACATTATGTCTTTGAACTCTATCCATGTCAATATATGTGGCAAGAATTCATTCCTCTTGATTTCCATATATTTCAACTATTTCTTCTATTGATGGTTATTTAGTTTGTTACTAACTAGCACAATGTTACAATGAACGTGTTTCATAAATGTATATACCCGTCTAAGAGGTTTATCTTAGCAAGGGATATCATATAACAGAATTATAATCCTTAGGTTCAGAGTAAGCACATAGGCAATTTTTTTGTAATTATTTCCAACTTGCTCTTCTGTGTGGCTGTACAGTATACACTTGTGCATGAAGATTCTGACTGCCCTATTTTTTAGTCCCAACTTGATACTGCCAAACATTTTATTTTAGCCAAAATCATGGGTAGGAAGTACTATTTCATTGTTATTTTAGTTTAGCATTTCTGTGACTGCTAATAAGGTTAAGTACTTCTTCATTTGTATATCAAAGCACTTAGGCATCCTGTCTGTGGATTGTATGTTAATATGCTCTGCCAAGTCTACTATTGCATTTTCCATCTTTTCTTATTGATTTGTAGGAGATCCTTGTACAGTCTACATATTCCTTGCCAGATGGAAATATCTTCTCTGGATTTGTCATAAGATATAATCAAGTCCATAAGACTTTTCCTTTATGGACTTCTGCTTTTGCATCTTACTTAACATGCTTCCCTGATGTGAAAATAGCCTTTTATATTTTTAATAGTTGTTTTTAGTTTTCTCTTTAATATTCAGTATAATACTGGAGTTCATATGATTCAATAGAAAAATTAAAAATTGAGTATGAGGGTCAGAAAGGAAGTTGATAGAACTGTTTACATAAAATATTCCCAAGAATCAGCAGGAAATTATTAGAAAAAATTTAGCAAAATTTTGGATATTTCAGCTGAATAAAAATCAACCAATAGCAAAAATGGATTTAACATTAGAAAATCAATCTAATTCACCATGTTAACAGAATAAAGGAAAGCAACCATTTTATCACCTTGACAAATACAGAAAACACATTTCATAAATTTCACACCCAATAACAAAAATATTTGTAAAAAATCCCCCACAAAATTCATTTGAAATAGTGGCACAGTACACCCTAAAGAATCATTAACATTTCTCCTTACCAGTTATTATTAACAGAAAATATAATATAATACCATAAACAATGGCAAAAAACCTAACAAAAATGAATAAGACATTTACAGAGAAATATTTTAAATGTTATTAGAAAACACAAAAGAAAATCTGAATAAATGGAAAGATAGTATACTAAGTCTCTGAATGGAAAAACAGTATTGTATTTGTTTTTTTTTTCTTCTATTAGTACTCTCTATGATGTAACATTGTAAAAATAATACTTCTCACTCTAATCCATAAATTTAATGCAATTAAAAAAAATCCCAGGGATCCATGAATATCTAAAACAACTTGGAAAAGAAGATCAAAGACAAGAGACTAAGCCTTAAGATATCAAGGTTTATTACAAATATGTTATAATTAAATTAATTCAGCACTGGCACACAAACAGATTATTAGAACAGAATTAGAGGTTACAGAACCACACCTATGTAGAGATTGGAAATGGATAAGAATAGATAAACTGCTTAAATCACTTATAAAATAATGAATTCTTGAAAAATAATGTTGACATATAAAATAATAAGAATGACAACTAATATTTATTAAACACTTACTGTGCCCCAGCATTGCTTTAATTGTTGAAATATCTATTGACTTGATCTCATAACAACCATATGAATCTTTTATCATAATTTCACAGATGACAAAACTGAGGCACAGGCACAGAGAGACTGGACAACTTGAAGATTCCTAAGCCGAGACCCCAACCCATGCAGTTTAGCTTCAGTGTCCATATGTATAACCACTGTTCTAGACAGCTATCTCAGAGCTATATTGGCTCATTCTAAGCATAAAAATAAAATTAGTTCCTTACTTTCAACCAACCTCTGGATAAATTGTCCTTTCCTCCCTTTTTAAAAATGCCACGACATAATTCAACATTTCTGGTCACCGGTATCTGGTGGATGGTGATTAACTCACTTCAAAATATGAATCTAAAAATTTTAAATTTCTTGGAATCTTCTATTGACAGCTGGATGTTCATTTTTAATTTTAATTTTTCCACTTCCTCTGTTCAATACCTTACAGCAGAAACAAATTTGCTCTACCAAGCACTGTAAACTATTACATTACAGGAAGAAAGTAAAGAAGTAATGAGTAATGAACACCTACATCAAAATAGAACGTGTCATCTGGAAGCATTGTATACTTTGGGGGACAGATAAGAAGGACTGTTGAAAAGAGTACTTTTTGATATATATTGAGCTGAACACTCATGGAAGTTCTTGGAGCTAAATGTCAGGATGTTTCCTGAATTCTGGCAGGAAGCAAAAGAGTATGTCATATCTAATGACGCAGTCTAAAAATAATGCTGTGTACCTAGAAATCCATAAATTCATCTCTACCTCTCACCCAGTTGGAATAAAATGTATAAATAATTATATGGATACAAGACACCAACATTGAGATGGATAAGGCTTCAGTGAATAAAAAAATCTAAAAGGTATACTTTTGCATATATTACATTAAATTATACATTAACAAAGTCTCTCTAACACAGCTAAACTTTCTGGGGCGTTAGCATTCCCTCATATCTTTCCAATCCACCATTCATTGATTTTCACCCAGGATCTAACATATAACCTTTCTGTCCACCCCAAGGACAAGGCTGGAGTTTACATAAGCAGAGCATAGACATGGCATTCACCCATTCCTTGCATCTCTCACAAAAATTTATGGGAGTCCAGGGACATAAGCCACCATAATTGTCATTAAAATCTCTTATCCTCTTTAGTATCTGTTATCCCTAAACTCCTGGGAGCCTTGTCTTCATCTGTCACAAACAGCTGTTTTTCATGCCATCTGTCCTGAGCAATATGAAATCATGCACATTTTGCTCCGAACACATTCTGTCTTCTCTCCCATGACTAGCAGCCCCAAGGAATGGAACATTTCTTCCATGATGAATACTTTCCTCAACAATCCATCCACACAGCTTTTTCCCTGGAGTCACAATGGAGGAGCGGGGAGGGTAGGAACTAAATGGGCAAAGCAGGTGTGCAGGGGCAGGAGCTGTGAATCTGTGTATGTTAGCTACGTGGGCATGTACATGCTAATATTTTCTCCTTAGTTCATCAAAGAGTTGACATTTCTGCCACCCTCTTTCCTGCATAAAAATTGGCGAAGAAGAGGCAGTAAATGTAGGATGTGGAAACACACCTAAAATTCTTTAAAAGAAACTTAAATGTTTCTCTCCTATTTCTATATTATCACCAATCTCTTCTTCAAAACCCACTCTTGCAGCATGCTTCACAAAGCACTGTCCACTTGTGCTTCCCACTTCATGATAATCATTCTTTTCGATGCTCCTGTTCTCTTCATCCACATTCTTCCTGCCTCAGAGAGCTCCATGGACCAGGACTGGATCATTGCCATCCTGTACAGTGTGGTCACTCCTGCACTAAATCGACTGATCTATACTTTGAGGAACAAAGAAGTGAAAGGGGCTCTGGGTAGGGTGATCAGAAGCTCCAACTTGAAGAAATAAAGAAACTCTTCTGAGACATAAACTATCAGGCAATGAGAAAGTTAAGATGTGTAACTATATTGCTTCTCAAATTGTTTAGAAATGTATAACAGAGGGAACTGGATAAAATAAAAATATATGGGAAAATACGGTATAGTTGTATTTAAAATGCTTTCCTAGGTTATATAAGGGAAATATGAACAAATGGGATGCTACCCATAGAGCTCTAATGCTGAATTTTTAAGGAGATATCACTTGATCAAATCAATTTATTATGTTTCTGATGAGTTCTTATATAAAATTGAGTATACAAATATATTACCCATGTATTGAGTAAAATAATATTTGGTCTATTTATGTATATCATCCCTCTAGGTTAACATAGTATGTAATCAATAAAATTATTATGCTTTAAAAAAAAAAGAAACTTAAATGTTTTTGATTTGCCATTTGAAAAACAGTGTTCTTCCATTTTTTAAAAATTGTCTTCCTAGAAAACACTAATGATATTTAGGCCTACATCACAGACAATTTTGAGATCGTATATCTACTTTTTGATCTCTATGCTCTACCTGAAAATTGTACTGGGAAATAAGAGGCAGGAAACTCAACTAGATGGAAGAAAATGTCTCTCCCCAAGCTCTACTCACTTCATGTTTTTATTTGGGAAGGATTTCCATATTTTGACTTTTTTTAAATTTTTATTTATTTATTTTTAATCATCTAGTCTTAGGCAGGATTTCCATATTTCTTAATTTTAATGATCTTCAATAGAACTATAGAAAAAATATAAGGTACCTTGGATTTTTTTTGTTGGGATCAAGTTTTATAATTAGAATGTCTGATTATAAGAAGTTAGTTTCAAGTGCTATTTAATTATCCAGTTTCAAATCTCCTATCCTTACCTTGGGACTGTGGAGGGGAAGAATGTGAATCTCAATCTGCCATGACAAATATCCGCTTATAGTCAGTATCACATCATTGAGGAAGAGAATTTAAGTTCCACTTTAGTGATGTTAATAACCTGAAGTGATATAAATAACAGTTACCAAATTCCCCAAATCATAGGTGACCAAAAGAGTAAGTAGCCTCTGGTTTGAGGAGTGTTAAGGAATAGTGGTGTGATAATCTTATTAGACCACTCAAGCTGGGGTTATGATTCTGAATGTTGTCTTATGATTTAGAGGGGCCCTGAACTATTATCTTGTTACTACACATATAGTAAGTGCTTTCTGTAAACCCTCCAAATCCCATCTACCAACTTCCTTAACAAAACCAAGCGTTTATGCCTGTCATCACTGCAAATCCCAGGGAACCGCAGGAACGTCACTGGACGTTATTTCACTCTTGTTGTCTGTCAACCAAATTGCAATATCCATGCTAACAGCATTTTTCATTTAAGACTTTTTAAAAAATGAGAATACTTTAATGAACCATTTTGGGAATTTGAGTTCTAGAAATGCCACTCTCTTAAAACTTTGAGTTTTCCAACCAGGCTCACGCCTACATTCCTAGCACTCTGGGAGGCCGAGCAGGGAGGTGGGGGAGTTTGAGACCAGCTTGCAGAAGAGCAACAAAAAATTAGCCAGGCATGGTGGCACGCACCTGTAGTCCCTGCTATTTGAGAGGCTGAGGCAGGAGGATCGCTTGAGCACAGGAGTTCGAGGTTACAGTGAGCAGTGATGATGCCACAGCATTCTAGCTGGGGTGACAGAGTGAGACTATCTAAAAAAAAAAAAAAAAAAAAAAAAAAAAAAACAACTTTTAATTTTCCTAGATGATAGATCTGAATTTTTACTTATGTAGGTGATTCATAGGATGAACTTTGTACTTTGTCCATAATTGGTGTATGCGCACTCCCCTTATCATCCCTATACAGTTTGAAAAAAAAAAAAAAAAAAAAAAAGCAATACTTCCCAGGCCCTCCCTAGACTATGAGGTGAGTCTAGGACAGAGTGCCTTCCAGGATGTGTCCAGAGGACATTGAATTGTAATATGAAGACAGAAAAACATTGGTCCAGCAGAATTTTATCTTTCCTGCGCTAACTGTGGGGAAGAGAGGTTGGGATAAATGAAACTAGCCTTAGTGAGTCGTGCTCAATGACCACAAGTTTGGCCCAAATTCTTGCCTTTATGTAGCAACCAGACATTAATTACATTAATAGTACACAGCCACTGAGAGCACTATGTCACACAACTTAAAACTGACTTCAGAGGTCAGGTCCAGAATCTGTGAAAGATGTTGGTTGCTCTCATATTACTCTCATGGATATGAAAACAACATCCTTTTGTTTTATTTTTGTTCCCTCCATTTTTCATCTCTCTGTTTCCTTTTTTCTGCCTTCCCACGGGGTACTCAAGCAATTAGGATTCCATTTTGACATATCTCTAGTGTTTTTGAGGATGTCTTTGTATAACTTTTTTTAGTGGTTGCACTCAGTATTATATTTACCTAACTTAACACAGTCTACTAGTGTCATTTGATCAATTAGAGTGAAGCCTAGAAACCTTCCCTCCATTTATGCTCCTTTACTCTCCTCCATTTATTAATATAATACGATTGTCTTAAATATTTTCTCTACATACATTTAGAACCATATCAGACAGTGCTATAATTTTTCTTCAACTGTTTAACATAATTTAGAAGACTCAAGGAGGAAAAGTCTATTGTATTTACCCATATTTTTGTTTTCCATATTCTTTCTTCTTTTGGGATGTTCTAAGGTTCCTTTTTTAAAAAAAATACTTTTCTTTCTGTTAAAGTACTTTTTTTAGTCATTTGTTTAGAGCAGGTCTTCTGGTGATAGATTCCTTCCATTTCTTTCATCTGAGAACTTTCGATTTCTACTTCATTCCTGAAGGATATTTTTACTGGGTATAGGATTCTAGATTAATAGCTTTTTTTTGCACTTGAGAAATGTTATTTCAATTTCTTTTGGCCTTCAATGGTTTCTGATGAGAAATCTGCTATTATTTGAATTGTTTTTTTCCTATACAGATGCTCTTCAACACATAATGGGGCTGTGTCCTGATAAATCCATTATAAGTAAAAAATGCATTTAATGCTGGCAACACAGCAGATAGTCCCAGATTTACGATGGTTTGACTTACCATTTTTTGACCTTACAATGGTGATATGCATTCACTAGAAACTGTAACCCTATTGTAAGTCATAAACAGTTTCTTAACTTACGATGGAGTTACATCCCTATAAACCCATTGTAAAGTAAGAAAGTCATTTAAGTTGAACCATTATAAGTCAGGGACCTTCAGTATATAAAGTATGATTTCTCTTTCTCTGCTTTCAAGAAATTCCTTTCTTTTTCTTCTTCTTCTTCTTCTTCTTTTTTTTTTTTTTTTTTTGGCTGTTCTTATGGCAGCACAAGAAATTTCTTTGCCTTTAGTTTACAGAGGTTTGATTTTATCTTGGTGTGGATTTGTTTGGGTTTACTATATCTGGGATTCTGGGATTCACTTAGTTTCTTGAATCTGTAGGTTTATGTATACTGCCAAATTTGGTTTGTTTTTCAGTCATTATTTCTTTGAATAATTTTCTATTCATGTCTTCTATCTTCTCTCATCTGGAACTCCATGACGTGAATGAACTCCAATGACATGATTTTTTTTTTTATTATAATCCCACAGATCCCTGGGGTTTTTTTTTTCAGTCTTTTTCCTTTTTGTTTTTCAAGGTGAGTAATTTTTATAGTTCTATCATCCAGTTCACTGATTCTTTCCTCTGTCACTTCAATTCTATTACTGAGAGTATCCACTGATTTTTAGAAATGTTATTATATTTTTCAGCTCTAAAATTCCCATTTGAGGGGGAGGGAAATGGTGGATTAGTGGTGACCTCCTGGCTCTCTGCTCCCAGAGTAGGAGGTGAAGAACGCGGACAGCTACACCCGAGTGGATCGCTCTCCCACAGGAACAGCATTGTGAGTCTGCAGAGAAGCAGTGCGGGACAAGCAGCGCTGGGAAAAAAGAAAGGTGAATTGGAGAATCGACCACAAAGTCCGGAGAGTGCGAGACATAGGATAGGGAATAGAGTGTGGCACGGCTGCGCCTGTCAGCTGGATGGGACAGCGGGGTCTGACCCACAGGAGGAAGACTCTTCCTCCACCGACCTCCACATCCACTCAGACAGGGAAGTACCTGAAGTCAGTGCGAAGTTGTGGCATGGGCTCACAGGCTGTGTGAAGAAGAGACAAAAGTGGGAAACATTTTGAACTCTCCAGTGCTCTGTGCTGGGTCCGCACTGGGCGGGTGGGACTGGTCCGAGTGGACACTCTCTGGATCCGCAGGAGGGAGTTTGGAGACAGGCACCTCACCCCTGGCAGCTGCTGGGACCAGAACAAGGGAGGGCAATGCCGAAAGGGAGGCTCTGCCCTTGGAAACCACGGAAGATTTGGTGGCCCAGAGTGGGACAGAGAGTGCAGGACCCCCTACTGGACTGAGGTAAGTCAGTGCGTCAGGGAAGCAGTGGAATCAGCCTGCCAAACCCAGCACCCGCTGCCCCCAGAGCAGTTGTCTCCAGTGCTGGCTCTCTGTGGGTGGGCAGCTGCCATTTTGGGGGTCCATAGCCTAAAAACGCTGTGGCATGTTGCCAATCCAGGCACCGCCCCTTCCCCAGCCCAGCAGGGCAGGCCCAGGCAATGGACTCAGGCTGTGCCACTGCCCCTGCCGGGCAGAGCAGGCCCAGCTCTTGGAGGAGGGGAGTCACCAGAGAGGCCGCTTTCTGAACATTCCTCCCCCAACCCTGCCACTTGCCTTTCTGGGCTGAGAGGACAAATCCCGCCCTTGAAGGGGCGGAGTGAGGAGAGAGGCCGCTTTCAAGGCTGAATTGCCCAGCTGCCTCAGGAAGCACCTCTTGCCCTGCCCTGCGGCTTGTACTTCAGGCCGACCGGATAAACTCCGCCCTGGGAGGGGCAGAGTAATGAGAGAAGCTACTTTCTGGGCTGAGACCCCCAGTGGGCCCCCCCAGCGGCTTGTATTTCGCACCGACCAGACACCCCACCCCCACCCTTGGAGGGGCGGAATAAAGAGAGAAGCTTCTTTCTGGGCTGGGACATGCCGCGGTCTCAGGCAATGCCTCTCCCACAGCCTGGCAGGGCAGACTCTGCACTTGGAGGCAGGGAGAAAGGAGAAAAGTCACTTTCTCTGTGTGACTGGCATGAATCTGTGGGGCCTTGGAACTAAGCAAAAGGGGACAGACTGTTGATTCGGTCCAGTGGGTTGGTTTTGATCATCTGATAAGAACATAACACTAAGGCTGGCCCTTGGTGCCCAGGCTGCTGCCAGCTTTGGTGCTTGTGGTCTGGGAAGGAAAATCTTGGCCAGAGTCCTTAGCAGTTGCACCATTGACAACCCCCACCTGGAGCTACCTTGCAAGTGTGGTGAAAGAGCCCTGAATGACATGTTAGCAGCTCTCCCCTAACAGCAGACCAAGCAACCACAGAAGTATATGCTCTCAGGCTTGCAGGTATCTGTTGCTCTTCTTACCCCACCTAAAGAGGCAACAGGGCTCAAGTAACACTTGGGAGTGACAAGACAGTTCCCAAAGACGGGGACACTTGTATACCCCATTCAGGGGTTTAGAGCCCAATACAAAGGTATTGGAATACCTTGATAATCGACTGCTCCATGCAAACTACAAGCAACAAAAGAGAGGGTAACCCCATCGCCAAACACAGTGCCTTCCATCTCAAATTAGTGGAGGGCAGTGGAGTTATACACACAAGAAGATTCACCCCCTGGCAGACTAAGCAAGGGGTCCAAACTCACTAATCTCTTTTAGCAAAGGTGAAGACAACAGGTCAGAGATAATCAACCCAATGGGCTAAAACACCTGTAAGGCAATACAGGACCAGAGTGCATCTCCCCAACACTGTCAAAGAATTTCCCTTTGGAGACTTGGAGTTAAAGCCATAAACCAGCCTCCACACCCCCAAATCTTGACAAAGTAGCCTGATGAGAAAGAATCAGCAGAAGAACACAGGAAACATGAAAGATAAGAGAGAAAAGTCACCACCAAAAGAAAATATTCGATATGATTAAATTGACAGAGGAAGAATTCTGAATATGGATTGTAAGAAAAATCAATGGAATTTAAGAGAAAATAGAAACCCAACATAAAGAAGCCACAAGAACAATACAGGGAATGAATGAAAAAAAATCTCTAAAGAAATTGAAATACTATGGAAAAACCAAACAGAAATCTTTGTTGGTTCACATACTAGGCCACAAATCAGACCTCAAAAAATTAAAAAAAATAGAAATTTTACTGTGTATCTTCTCAGATCATAGTGGTATAAAAGTAGAGTTCAATTCCAACAGAAATACTCACCACCTCATAAAGTCATGGAAACTAAACAATCTATTGTTGAATAACTGTTGGGTCAAGGAGGAAATACAGAGAGAAATCAAAAGTTTCTTCGAACTAAATGATAACGGGGACACAAATTATCGAAATCTTTGGGATAAAGCAAAAGCATTCCTGAGAGGAAAACTAATAGCATTAAACGCTCACATCCAAAAAACAGAAAGCTCAAAAATCAACAATCTAATAAACAGGCTCAAAAATTCAAAAAGGAAGAGTATATCAATTCCAAATGTAGCAGCAGAAAAGAAATAACTAAGATCAAAGCAGAACTAAATGAAATTGAGAATAAAAGAGGTATACAGAAGATCAACAAAACCAAAAGCTGGTTTTTGGAAAAGATAAACAAAATTGACACCCTTTTGCCAGATTGACAAGAACTGGAAGGAAAAGGACTCTAATAAGCTCAATTAGAAATGAAAAAGGAGAGGTCACAACAGACACCATGGAAATACAAAACATTATCTTTGAATACTATAAAAACCTATATGCCCCAAAACTACATAATGTGGAGGAAATGGACAAATTCCTGGAAACATACAACCTCCCTAAGTTCATCCAAGAGGATATAGAATTCCTGAACAGACCAATATCAAGCACAGAAATTGGAGCAACAATTAAAAACCTTCCAAAAAGGAAAAATCCCAACCAGATAGCTACACTTCAGAGTTTTACCAAACATACAAAGAAGAACTCATACCTATACTACAGAAATTATTCCACAACATTTAGAAAGATGATATCCTCCCTAACTCATTCTACAAAGCCAATATCACCTTGATACCAAAGCCAGGAAAGGATCCACAAAAAAAGAAAACTACAGACCAATATCTCTCATGGATATAGATGCAAAAATCCTCAACAAAATTTTAGCAATCGAATCCAACAGCATATCAAAAAAATAATTCACTATGACCAGGTGGGCTTTATACCAGAGATGCAAGACTGGTTCAACATATGCAAATCTATACATGGAATTCACCGCATAAATAAAAGCAAGAACAAAGGCCATATCATTCTCTCAATAGATGCAAAAAAACCATATGACAAAGTCCAGCACACCTTTATGATAAAAAGTCTTAGCAAAATAGGCATAGATGGGACATACCTTAAAATTATGAAAGCCATATACAATAAACCCACAGACAACATCATACTGAATGGGGAAAAATTGAAACCATTCCGGCTTAGAACTGGAACCAGACAAGGTTGCCCACTATCGCCACTTTTATTCAACATAGTGCTGGAAGTCCTTGTTAGAGCACAAGTGTCTTTCATCCTATTCTGTTCTTCATTACCAGAACCTTTGTATGTTTATTTTTTGTCTCCTTCAACTAGAGATAAGCTCTATTGACCACAGACTTTTATCTGCTTTGTTTATGCTTTATCTCCAGCATAAAATAGTGCCTGGCACATGGTATACACTCAATATTTGTTGAAAGAATGGATGGATGGATGGATGGATGAATGATCTGGTTATGGTGATGGGGACCTTTATTTAATGCTTAAATTTTCACTTCATCTTCACCAGTAGTCCTCTCTACAGGTTGAAATTTTTGTCTTTTTGGACACTACCTTCAGGTAATGATGTATCTTATTCTTTGACAACAAGATATCCTTAATTTGATTTTTCCTGACTCAAACATGGAATTAGATATTCTTTTCTTTTCTTTTTTTTTTTTGGAATTAGATATTCTTTAAGAAGTTTTTTTAAAAATTAATTTTCTATATTGAATCCTAGTTTAAAAGACCAAAATATACAATCTTTTGAGATTTTTGCCAAGACTTCTATTATCTCTTTAATTTATGAGCACTAATATCTTTATTTATCTATAGTGTAGGCAATTTAATGTTGAACATTTATTTCCTCAATATTCAGATAAATATAGATACTTGTCTATATTTTTAAAAGTCAAATAAGCATGTCAAATAATCTAATGAAAGTAAAAATAAGAAATGCCAGAGACTTGAAAAACTTCACCCAATTTATTTAAGTAGAAACATTTTTATAGGTCCATATTTTTACAACAGTGTTTGCATTTCATAGTGACCCAATTTATTGGAAAAATAGTGCATTGGGTCATAATGCATTTTAGTTACACTTTTACATGATTATATATATGTAAACATATACCTTTATGTTTATAAATAACTCATATACTATTAATATATAATTTGATATTTATAAATATTATATTTAGATAGAGCACAAATATTTACAAGTTTACTATAGTCATTTTTGGCCTATATCCAGAATTTTTTATTCTCACATAAAATGAACAGAGAATTTAATGAGATATGATTATAAAAAAACTTAAGGCAAATTTCCAAATTATTACTTGCTTAAAAACACCATGTTTCACCACAATTTTGTGTTGTAAACAATCACCACACAGATAAAACACAGTCACTTTTATTCTGGGTAACTTGATGGAGAGTGAGAAGTAAAAATAAAATCGTAAGCCCCCCAACCAACTGACCATGCCCAAGGGAATGTTCCCTCTTGGCCAAGAGAACACTGGAGAAATCTTAAAAACTGAGTTCCCAGCCATGATGGGACAGAAAGGTGGACACACCTCATTGTACTCCCTCCCTCACTAATGGCCATTAGACTTTCTTTCCTGAAGGTTCAACAGAAACCAGCCCTTTTGAAAGACTTGATCCACCGTTGATTTCAACCAACCACCTGAAGCTGCCTCTCCCTTTTGTGGTTTTGACACAGCACCTGACCACGATTCCTTCCTAATAAGAGACCACTGACCATGGAGTGATTCTGGCCAGTCTAAGGAGGATGTGCACTGAGTACCCTTGTGTCCTCTGCTTCACCTTTTGATGTGTAGGGCCGAATTATAATATATTTAGATGTTAAGTCTCCATCCCAAGGTGAATGTGAAGTGCATATAACATGCATGTTAGCTTACTATGCATGTGTGTAGCTACCCTTCATGAATATTTACAGCTCCTCCTATGACTTGTTGAATATGTATACTTAGCTAACCCTTTCAACATAAATTTCTGTCTCATACTTCCCTCCCTTGAACTGCTTACTCTCAGTTTCTGCCAGAAGCTATGCTCCCCAGACTATGGGATGGCCACCCGGCAGGCTACACAACCCTTTATGAAAAATAAAGCTTTCCTTTCCAAATTTATGAACCTCATGATTCTTCAGTTGATAACACCATGACTCCAACAAGCCTGTAGCCTTGGATAGTATTAGGGTGCATACCAGCCTCCTTCTCTTTGATCAGTTTTCATTATATTGGACAGTCATCTTTCCCTAAATATCTGCTACTTGAAGTGTGATCTAAAGACTGGTAGTACTAGCCTCACTTAGGAGCTTGCTAGAAACAGAAGACCTCGTGCTTGACTCCATAACTACCAAATCAGAATCTGTTTTTTAACAAGATCTCTTCATTAACTTCTGAGTCTGTAATCATCATTTTATGATCACAATATTATTATTCTTTCTAGCCACTGCTACTCTGGAGGTTGCCTTGAGATGTCTCTCATGTTGATGTAGTTATAATAGCTGTTATGCTCCTCTTTTTTCAAACTTCCTTCTGCAGAACTTTAGAAGTCTTCAAAAATGCTTCAAGACACACCTCAAGAATGAGGGGTGCCTAATGAATATGGACCTGCTCCTTCTTGAGACAACCTGTTAACCAGGGTAGCTGTTGTAGGTTGAATTATGTTCCCCCCACCAAAAAAAAAAAAAAGTTATTTTGAATTCCTAAGTTCTGGTACCTGTGACTGTGACTTTATTTGGAGACAGGGTCTTTGCAGATATAATCAAGTTAATATGAGGTCATACTGATTAGGATGGGCCCTAATCCAATGACTGATAGCCAAATAAAAACAGGGAAATTTAGACATAGATACAGAGGAGACACTGTGGCAAAAACACCAAGTGAAGATGGAGGGAGAGATTGGAGTGATGTGTCTACAAGGCAAGGAATGCCAACGACCCCAATGGCAATTACCAAAAGCTAGGAGAGAAAACATGGAACTCAGAGCCTCCAGAAGGAACCAACCCCACTGACACCTAGATTTCAGACTTCTAGCCTCCAGAACTATGAAAGAATAAAGAATAAAAATATAAAGAATTCCACTCAGTTTGTGGTACTTTGTTATGGCAGCACTAGGAAATTAATACAGTAGCTTTCCTTTCATCTGTCTTATATCTATAATATATATCATGTTACTTGAAGGAAGAGCTGACTCCCTTGTGAAATGTTAGAAACCATGGCTCCCCACCCTTGGTGGTGATGTTAGGTGAGAGAAAGCAGTAAGGCAAAAACTGCTCTCTTTCCCTACAAATAAAACTTTTTTATTAGAGTAGCAGTATGTTCTAAGTGTTCTACAGTACCTCCAGTAATGTGCTTTTGCATTTGATAAACATTTTAATTGCTTTTCTCTCTCCTTCCTGCGCCCATATTCTTTGTGCAGCTTGGACTTAACAAGTTCAATGGTACCACATTATACTGTACTCAAAACCAATCACCTTTATAAACCCTCTCGCTAATGGACCAAGGAAATGTCTTGACTCTCCTTCCCTTCAAATGAGTTCCTTTTCAAGCAGTGCAATGCCTGGGAAGCTCAGCAGGAGCCATTATCCCCAGACTGTTCTGGGGCCCCTCCTCAATCCCAAGAGGCCCAGGCATGTTTTTTACCATAAGGCCCATAAAATTCTTATGAAAATAAAACCAGTAAGTCTACCTTCTTCCCCTAACTCCTAAGACGTGCCTGGAATATACTTCACATATTACCAGAAATCACTAAAAAAAATTGAGATGATATGCAAACTTTTATTTTAGACAAAATGAATAAACATAAATTGCTGTTGTGTTCGGAAGAAAAAAATAGGCAACATTATCATATAAGTTCATTAAGGACTGTGTGTCCTTTCCAAATCCAGTAAGTCATAGTTTCCTACTGGTACTGACTAAAAAGCAGTACTGGAATGGATTAGTAGAGCTATTAGGTTATTTAAAATTATTGTTTTTACTTCTTTCAATTAAGGATATATTTTATTTTCTTAGTAATATTTAAACATAGCAATTATAGTTTAAATAAACAAGTGAAAGAATGCATAGACTTATTCAAAAAAGATTCAATGCTCATAGCATTGTTTTACATTTTTAAAATTTATAGTTGCATTCAATGGATTCCGGTGGGATCTAGTGAGTTTATTTTCTTTTTGGTTTTAATTAGGAAATCCTACTGCAATTGTGGATAGCTATACAAACTAGAGGAACGGTTATGTTTGTATTTGATTATATTTAACGTTGGTGATTTTTTTATTTTGTAAAATTTCAGTGATGCTATAGTGTCAGTTGAATTTTTTTTTAAAGAATGGAGAAAATGAAACTAAATATTTACTTCAAGTCATTTTGAATGTTGTAAAAGTATATGCTTCTTGAGAAGGTTTAATTTTCTCTAAGAAAAAAACCCCTCCATTTTTTGTTTTTATTGCATACTAGTTTGAGATTGGGAGCTTGTGAAACTCCAAGTAAACAAAATAAGTATCCAGAAAAACTTTTTTTTATTTGTAGTGGTGACCAGAAGCAAGACAGATGGAAAAGGCCTTGGAATAGATGAACCAACCCCTGAGGTTTTCTAGAAGGGGCCACTAAAAATTTTCTTTGGATTTTTCGAGTGTAAGAACATATCTTAAATCACTCTGTCAGCTCATCCTCTACCTCTGTGGCTGAGAACCAAAGAAACCATCAGCTTGGAGTCAGCCATGAAACTGAGGGTCCTCAGTGATTGGTGGTCACACCAGGGTCCTAACAGAAACTTTGTTCCTGAATAGTTCTCCTCCCTCTGGAGTTATTAACTCAGAACTCCTTCCTCAGCAACTTCTCAATAGATGCTAGATTATATCTCACATCTTGCCTCCTTCATCCTGAAGCACACAGTGATTGGTCTAAGCACAGACAGTTCATGAACTGTCTCCTCTCGAACTCTCACATTTCTGCCCTGCTTCTCAGAGATGACTACCCACTTCCTCTACTTGCCCCCACGCTGTCCTCCTTTTAGCCCCTACCCAGTCCACCCTTGGAGGCCACCATTCCATTATAAAAAGCACTTTTTGATACTGACCTTTCTCTTCTCTTTCATTTCAATGAGTTAATCTAAACCTAAAATCCTTAGATTCTGGAACTAGAAGGGATCTTAGGAGTCAATTTGCCTCACTCTCTTCTTTTATAGACAAATTGCCTCACTCTCTTCTTTTATAGACAAATGAAATCCAGAGAAATTAACTGTCCAAGGTTACATAGCCACACATGAACACCACTAGAAGTATCTGTGTTAGGTGGATAGTTAGTCTCTTCTTGGGACAAAGGTTCCATGCTTTGGTGTTGTCTCTAGCAATTGCTCCACCCAGGAAGAAAGATAAGGGGGTCACTCCATTTTGGTGCTGCTCCACCCTCAATCCTATCCTGAGCAACTGCTACACCTGGGGAAGGAAGAACTGCTTTATCAATCTGGGAATTCCTAGCCCAGGCATAATAGGATTTAGAAAGTGACCTAGAGTAACCTAAGGGTAATTATCATGCCATTAGCTTGAATCTGCATTATGGTTCACCCCCCGTGGCTGGGCTTTTGGAGCAGCAGCTCGTATCTATAGATGGAATTTTGAGGACACCTGTTGATCATTTGATAATATCCCACACCTCCTGAGAGCCTTCCCCCAAACTGGTCTAATAAAAGGAAATAATCTGAGAATCCAGAGAGATAGTGTGGGTCAGTGAGTGAGTCAGTGAGTGAGTTGGTCTGTGTCTCTCCTCTCGCAGAGACAGACCTGTTTTGTTCTACAATAAAGAGCTGCTTGTGTAAAACTGCTTCCTGCCTGGGGTTACTCTGTCATACTGGCCCTGCCGGTGATTTTTCGAAGATAGTAGTCTGGACTTGACACTTTGGTGTGTCTGATCATTCTTCAGCCAAAAGCACACCAAGAACCGAGGGCAGACTGCCACCCTGACGTTTGTACTACACATGCCCCTCACACTTGTTAATATCATTGTTATTTATAATATTAATTTATATCTTAGATTAGGTTTTTGACATCATATAGTAACAGTAGAAATAAATCCGATGATAATGTGACAAAATTAATTCATTTACTGAGCACATTTATTGAGCATGTACTATGTGTCAACAACTGTTCTACATACTGGGAATGCAGCTGTAGATAAAGCAGAAAAAAACCCCTAAAATATTCGTGGACTTTGCATTGTTATAATGGAAGATAGATTCTAAACTTACATACAAGTAAACTATACAATGGCTGTGATGGTGCTGAAAATTCAAGTGGGGCAGGTGGAGAGGAAATGTAGGGGGTTGTGCGTCCTTGTGTGTCAGTGTGGGAAATGGGGAGTTGGGGGCATGAAATCAAGCCTTTGGAGGTGCGAAACCTGAATATGCTGGAACTGCATCAAAGAGCAGAGGCCCTTCTTGATTTAATTTTTGCTAATGAAGAAGGATGACGAGATATAACCCTTCCAAAGTTTTGTTTCTTCTTCCTGATATGAACAATGTAAAGTTAAGGTCCAGGGTGATACAATGAGAGAGTGGCTTTGCGCTGGTTGCCACCCTCATCACCTTCATTTACCTTTGTTAATCTAATTTATCAAAGAGGCATGTGCTCCCCATGGATATAGCAATCACTAGCTAAGGTAATTAGAATCTAAAGCTTGCATTTCTTCACTTTTAAGATCTGAGTTTCTTATTGGAGGCAAAAAATGTTTAATCAAGCCCACATGTAAGAAGAAACCAAGGTGCAGGAAGGACCTGGAGCTTCCAGGGCCTCAGTGCAAATGCCCATGGTGTTGGATGTTCACAGGAGAGGGCAACAGCTTGGGAATTCCTTTACTGGGGAGACTGAAGAGGGAATTGGTGTGAAAACAGAGAAATAAGTACTGACCAGTTGTCTCTGTTTTTCTTAGTGAGTGGAACTGCACACTGTTTCAAAATGGCGGTGGGGGGGGAACCCTTCAATTATGTGGGAGTGATTAAATAAGGAAAATACTGTTTCTCAATTATTTTTCTAATATTTTTTTGAGACAGGGTCTCACTCTGTCACCTAGGCTGGAGTGCAGTGGTGGGATCATGTCTCATTATAACCTTGAACTATTGGGCTCAAGTGATCCTCCCGTCTCAGCCTCCTAAGTAGCTAGGACAACAGGTATGTACCACCACACTTGGCTAATTTTTAATTTTTTTTCCTTTTTTTTTTTTTTTTTGTAGAGACAGGGGTCTTACTATGTTGCCCAGGCTGATCTCAAACTCCTGGCCTCAAGCTATCTTCTTACCTCAGGCTCCCAAAGTGCTGGGATTACAGGTATGAGTCACTGTGCCCAGTGTTTTCTTAACTAGTATTTGTGTATACACACCATAGTGAGGGAGAATATAACCATTAAATTTCCCTTGGTATTCTTCCTGCTGCTTCTACAATTTCTCTCTCCTTTCCCAATTGCCTTCCTCTTCCTGCTGCTAATGATGGTGTTGCTTAGGGTTCCAGCCTTTGTTTATACTCTCCTCCCCTAGCTTCTTTCCCCAGATAACTCTGCCAATTCATAGGGCTTTAGTTGTCATCTTAATGGTGATGATACCCCAATCTCTTCTCTCTGATCACTAGATGTAAATTTCACTTGTACATCATATGGTGCCCCAGATGTCTTAGGTATGGAAACAAGCCAGCCACCTTTGCTCTATAAAGTTATTCATCCTTTTGTGTCTCCATTTCATTATCCATCCTATCTTCCAAGGCAGACGCTTGAGTCGTTTTGGGCTGATCCCTTTTTATCGTCAATCAGCTGCTGATACTGCCAGTTTTATGCTGCAGAACTTTTTTAAGTCTGTCCCTCATCTCCATTCCTATAACTCTACCCTAATTTAGAGTATAATCTCATCTCTCTTCCTCCTCTAACACCATCCATCCTCCACATTTCTGCTGGAGAGATCTTTGAAAATGCAAATCTGACCATGTTACCATTCTGCTTTGATCACTTTGCATAATTGACAATATCCTTTAGGATCAGGCTTTTTCTTACCTAAAAGTCTAACTTTTTGCATTATTGCTAAAGAAAACAACTCTGATTTTAGAAAGAAATTTAACAAGTATATTAAAACAATGCAAGCACATAATCCCAGGAATGAAAGTATTTTCAACAGTCGCTAATGGCACATCCATCACCTCCCTGGAAGCATTCAAGCAGAAGCTGTGCATCAATTTAGAGGGACTAAAAGTAGAGGGAATTAAGGCTCAGATATGATCAGAACTAAATGAATTCTCAGCCTTCTCCCAAAACAACTTTGGATTGTTTTATTTGGAGAAGTCCTACTCATATTTTAGGCTCAGCTTAAATGATATTTCCTTCATGAAATCTTCCCCTATCTTTAGCTAGAAGTAATTTTTTTAACATTGTTTTCTTCTTTCGAACAGAATGTCTTTTTACTTTTGGCACAATTATACTCAGCAAGTTCTGAATAAATACATGAGTATGGAGACAGCATAGAATTTTTTATGTTCCAGTTTGTATTATACATACGTATAATGTCAAGAACTCAAGCTATATCCAGGCCTGCCTTGGCCTCCCAAAGTGCTAGGATTGTAGGCATGAGCCACTGTGCCTGGCCTCAAGGTATATTTTTAAGGAAACTTTAGTTCAAATCCTGGCTCTAGTACTTACTGGTTTTGTGATCTTAGAAAAGGTGGTTGATGAGTGACAACTGAGCTTGGTTTCTGCACCGGTAGATGTAAATACTAATTTCTGCTCTTGGGATTTTAGTGATAATTTAAAAAAAAAAAAGTAAGCCTTTGTTCTAGAGACTCTAGGGAGAACTCCACATCCAAGTTCATTCAGCTTGTTGGCAGAATTCAGTCCTTGTGGTTGCAGGACTGAGGTCCTTGTTTCCTTGCTGGCTGTCAGCAAGGGACTTCTCTCAGCAACTGAGAGGCTCCCACATTCCTTCTCATGTGGCCCCCTCCATTTTCTTGCCAGGTTTATGTGTACATATACACACATCCTCATACACAGTCAGGTGTCACTTAAAACAGGGATACATCCTGAGAAATATGTCAGGTGATTTCTTTGTCATGTGAACATGGTAGAGTGTAGTCACACAAACCTGGATGGAATAGCCTGCTACACATCTAGGCTATATGGTATTGCCTATTACTCTTAGGCTACAAACCTAAACAGCCAGTTACTATACTGAATACTGTTGGCAATTGTAACACAATAGTAAGTATTTTGTATCTAAACATACCTACACTTAGAACAGGTGCAGTACAAATATGGTATAAAAGATTAAAATGGTATACCTGTATAGGGCACTTACCATGAGCAGAGCTTGCAGGACTACAGATTGCTCTGGGTGAGTCAGTGATTGAGTGGTGAGTGAGTGTGAAGGCCTGGGACATCACTGAACACTACTATAGACTATATCAACACTGTGCACTTAGGCTACACGACATTTATAAAAACCTTTTTCTTTCTTCAATAATAAATTAACTTTAGCTCACTGTAACATTTTGCTTCATAAAATTTTAAATTTTTAAAACTTTTTGACTCTTTTGTAATAACACTTAGCTTAAAACACAATTGTACAGTGGTATAAAATATTTTCTTTCTTTATGTCCTTATTCTATAAGATTTTTTCTATTTTTAGATTTTTCAGTTCTTTTTTACACTTTAAAGTTTTTGTTAAGAACTAAGACACAAGCACACACATTAGCCTAGGCCTACACAGGGTCAGGATCATCAATATCACTGTCTTCACCTCCACATCTTGTCCATTAGAAGGTCTTCAGGGACAATAACATGCACAGAGCTGTCATCTCCTGTGATAACAATGCCTTCTTCTGGAATACCTGCTGAAGGACCTGCCTGAGGCTGTTTTACAGTTAAACTTTTTTTATATACATAGAGGGACTACACTCTAAAGATAAAAAGTATAGTAGAGTAAATACATAAACCAGTAACATAGTTATTTATTATTATCAAATACGATGTACTGTACATAATCGGATGTGCTATAGTTTTATACAACTGGCAACACAGTAGATTTGTTTACACCAGCATTACCACAAACACGTGAGTAATGCATTATGCTATGATGTTATGATGGCTACAGTATCACAAAGTGATAGGAAGTTTTCAACTTCAATGTTATTTATTAGACCACTGTTGTATATATGGTCCATCATTAACCAAAATATTCTGCAGGTCATGACATTATATAGATAGGATAGGTAATACACACACATACTCACACACACACTAAGATACACAGACACATATATAAAGATTCACACACACATCTAAGGACATTTATTGTAAGGAATTGACTCACATGATTGTGGAGGTGAGCAAGTATCCCAAGACCTGCAGGTCAGTCTGCAAACTGGAGACTCAGGAGAGCTGATAGTTTAGTTCCAGTCTGAGTGTGAAAACCTAAGAACCAGGAGAGCAAATGGTGTAGTTCTTGTCCAAAGGTGGGCAAGCTTGAGACCCAGAAAAGTCAGTGTTTCAGTTTGAAGGCAGTTATGCAGGAAAGATTTTCTCTTACTCCGGGGAGAATCATTCTTTTCATTCTCTTCAGGCCTTCAATTGATTGGATGAGGCTCACCTACGTTAGGGAGGGCAATCTGCTTTACTCAGTCTACTGATTTACATGTTAATCTCATCTAAAAACACCCTCACAGAAACACTCAGAATAATGTTTGCCCAGTCAAACTGACACAAAAAATTAACCATCACATATCATCTATTGAGCATTTATTCTGTGTCAGTTTACTGCTCTAATCATTAATCTTTACAAGTAACCCGGCTGGTGCTATTACCAGCACTATTTTCCAGATGAAGATGTGAAACAGAGAGAGATTAAATAAAATTCCCAATGTCTCACAAATGGTAAATAGTAGATCTGGGATTTTAATCCAGCTAGTCTGGTTGTAGATGCCATATTATTAATTTCTGCATTTCTTAGACTCAATACATTGTTCCTATTGCTCAATCATCTGCCCAAAGACTATGGTAGCAGCTGCACGGAAACCCAGCAGGTTTGGTCCAAAGGACCTCTGAGTCTTTGGTGGATCAATTCACTTGTGTTTCTTTGGTATACCTATAAATGAGCAGATGGTTCCTTGGAGGGATGGTGGAGGAAATTTCTAGTGATTTAAAATAAACTACTAATTAATCATATTCAGATATTTAGCAGACTTAAATGAATTGGAAAGAATCATTAACAGCATATTACTTATTGAAACAGCATGAACTATCCTCTATTTGTAGGATTTAACACAGTGGGTAGAAATAAAGCCTCAAGAACAGCAAACATAGACTTAGTTACAGCACAATTTTACCTGTCCCTTGCTAACATGATTAAGTAAGTGCTTCCAGAACAGTTGACAGTTTGGTCATGACCAAATCCCACTAATCATAGGGTACTTGAGAAATCATTTAGACACCAGAGGAAAAAAAAAAAAGACAGACAGAATTGCATGATCTAATGAAGTTTTCCCATCTCCAATATCTGCGAAACATATTATTTGGTAATACTTCAGGGATGCATATGTAATTTGAAGTAAATTAATATTATAACCAGAAGTGTCTATTTTGGAACCTAAATCCAATTGCAGTTGGTATGGCATATTTGTCCTTGTGTGCCTGCCAGTTACCAGGAGAAAGTCTGCCCTGGGCTCTGTCCTGGGCAGGAGGCAGTGCTTTGTCTGAGCCTGCTGGAGGCTTGCATCACTGAGCAACTGAGGGACCTCCCGTGGGTCATGGCACCTCTCAGACTTTCCAATTCATGCCCTTATTGATCACGCATTCATTCATAGTAGATGCTCAATAACTATTTGTTGAATGAATGAGAAAATGAGTATGATTCCTTAGAAAATGATCCACTTGACCCTATTCTAAAGAGGCTGGGAGAGAGACAATACAAGAATGTATTTTTAAAAGTGACCTGATCAAATTTGGCACAGATGCTGGTTAGGGAATGAACTGTGTCCTGCCTAAGGCAAAAACAACCTATTTCAAGTTTTCACTAGTTATGCTGGGGGCAGAGTTCTGAACATACACAATGTAGCCTCATGGACCATTTGTTTGGCTAAATGATGCATGAGTTGGACTTTCATAGGCAAAGAGATGTGTTTTTGAGAAAATCACAGACCAGGGTCCCAAGTCTTTATACCATGCAATATTTAATAATGATAGGGAAGTCAGGATAACATGGAGATTTCACTAACCTAAGAGGGGTATCATTTACTGCCCATGATGCAGCTTCCCATTAAAGGGATCAGCTTTGTAAGTCTCAGAAGATTGGCAAGGGTCAGGCTGTGAAACTTTGCACTCATTCACGAGAATGGGAAGCTTTCTTAGGACAAGGCAATTTTGCAGCTTTGGCACCATAGGAGTATTGCTTAGGGACCATGAGCTTTTCAAGGGCCCATAAAAATATTTGAGACCTAAAAAGTATATTGGATCCAAATATGAAAATATAACAGCAAAGTTGAAATTAATAAATGTTTAATTCAATATATACAAAGCATAACATTGGTTATTCTATTATCTGTTAAATTTCTTAATTAAATATTGATTATGTTTGGAAACAATTTGTAGATTGAATGTTTTTACCTTGCCAAAATTCCCAAGAATGAGTGATGACTACAGAGAATTTGTTGCTGATTCCAAATTAAATGAATTATGTGTCTCACATAATTTCTAAAACAAAATTATGAAGATATTTCAAAATTTTTACATCAAAATAGTATATTCATTATTCTTAACAAGTGACATAGAGCTTTTAAAAATATATTTGATGTAATCTGTGCGGTACCTCTACCAGCAAGGTTGCACACCAGGTGTTGAACTAGGTAGAGTGTGGTGACAAGCAACAGAAAGGTGTCTGTACAAACAGCATCAAGGAAGTGCAAGAGAAAGTGTCTAAGGAATCTGACAGGCAGAGTCTAGAGGTGGAGTCTAGAGGCAGAGTCTGGAGGTGGAGACTAGGCCATATAGGCCACCATGGAAAGTTGTCAGCAGGTAGCCACACCATCCTTACCTCCACCAAGACGGAGCTGGCAATAGCAAGTAATGGTCCTAGCCCTAAAACACCAAACTGGAATACAGTAGAGAACCAGCCAGATGTTACCTCCTAGGCCATGGTTCTTACTGTCTAATGAGAAAGAAAGACATTAAACTAAAAACAAGCAGGAAAAGTACAATTAAAGAGAAGTATAGAGTGCTAAGAAAGTAGTACAAAGACTGTGGAGCAAGAGTCTCAGGCAGGACATTACAGAAAAATCAAAACTGGAATAAGCATACCCAGAACTAGAAACTTTATTGACAAGTGAAGCTCCTTCTGGCAGAGGACATCACAGTGGAAGTTGCTAGAGGGCTGGACAGGAGTTTGGCATGGAGGCATTGCTATGGATTTTGTGGGATTGCTATATCAACTAGGACTGAAGAACTCTGGATTAGCCCTGAATGGACAAGATCTTTCCAATGGCAATATGTGACATGGAGAAAAATGCTCTTTTGGAATACGTTTGAGGGTCTTTGAGTTGCTGTGTTTTTTTCACAAATGAGCTACCATTTAAACATTTTCTCTTTTACTAACACTTCCTCTCAGACTCTATGGCTACCATACTTGCCGATGGTCAGTTAGTGTCAGTTATTGGACTGTCCAGTGGAGAAATCTGTCCCTTTTAATCTTTAACATGCAACTTAGGCATTTGGAACCTTAGGCATTCCTAACACATGTATAATTTTTTAGAATTATAAATAAGTTGTATTCAACACTAATTAACATCATCATCAGAAATATTGTACATGGCACACATCTCATGCAAGCAAGAAGCACTCACTGTACAAAGTACTTTCAACTGGAACTCTCCCATCCCAAATGACTTCATGCAGAGAGAAAATAAATAACAGTGTGTAGGCAGCATGATCTGAGTAGAGTAGACTTTTTTTTTTTTTTGGTTTTGTTTTGGTTTGTTTTCTTTTTCAGCCTCCAGCAGCCCTTAGCACAATGTCTTACTCATTACATATTTGCTAAAATGAAAAGAACCTGGTGTATTTTTCCAATGCCACATCTGATTTTGAAAGCCAACCAATGCAAGTCGAATCACCTGGCATTTTTATTTTAGAGATAGTGCCCTTGTCGCTTTGCCTTCCTCGGAAGCAGGGAGACGAAATGTGATAATGCAATCATTTGTACTGAGCATGTTCCAGCTGAAAGGGCTTTTGTAGGTTCTTTGAGTCTCAGAGAAAGGTATTCATTGTTAGTCATTAGTATTTGAAGATGATCTCACTGATAGGGTTTTATACCTAAGTGGCTGAAAAAGCTCCGGTCTAGGAGGCCTGTGGGAAGGCTTTTCTTTGGTTTGTGGTCAGAGCCTGTTTGTAGGGCCTGGTATTTGTAGTGCCACCTTTCTTCAGGCTGCTTGTCAAGATAAGTTGGCTCATGTCTCTTAGCCGTATACCAGGTTCCTCTGTTGGCAGGTGTTTTATTCCAGAATTCCATAGTTATCAAAAAATGGACTATGTCAACACAGGCTTTTATTGTATTTTAAGGTACCTTGGAGCCTCTCATTTTGCAGAGCTAACTGCTGCTGAAAGTTTGGCAAAGGTTAATTTTTAAATGGATTCTATGCTGCTATATGTGGCATCTCCCTGGATATTTGAATCATTCAGCACATAACCCCATCGTTAGATCATTTTTTTATGAAATTTTTGTTGGTCACCTTTAAAGCTGCATCAATCACTTGGTAATGGAAAAAAAAGTCAATGTAATGATCTGCTTTGAAAATAAACAGTCTAACTTGACTTTGGCGTTGAGAGCCTATTATCATGTGGTAACATCATTCTATTCCAATGACATTATCTGCTAAGGACATTATGATGGTGGAAAATATTTCAATTTTGTTATCGGAACAATGAAGCTGTGATATTTAATTACAGAGAAGTATGTTTAATTTTGGGAATCTGGCATGTTGACTGTCACAGTTTACTTGTCAGAAGCCTGGGCAGTGATAATCAAATTTGAACAGAATACTATTTAGTGACCCACCCAAGTTATTGATTCAACACTTTTTCTTGGTTTTCCAAGTTTTTCCTTCATGATTTTAGTTTTTTCATTAAGTTTTCTGATTAACAAATTAACTAATTAATAAACTCAATTATTACACTGCGGTGCTAGGTGGTAGAGAAGGGCTAGGATAGGAAAAATAGCATCTCTAGCCAGTTTTTACTTTTGGAAGGTAAGACTTGTTTCAACTTCCAAGTTGAAATGTTAACAAATTAGAGGGGCTCTTCTCCCCCACCCCAAGTATACATTGTGTATTGAGGAAATTAAAAATGAAGCAAAGCAAATAGCCATGCGAATTATTAATAGGGAGAGTCAGTGCCATTGGGATAAGATTTGAAATGCGATACAAGGAACTTCTGTTTTGCAGTAGCTCTTCTGCTGGCAATTGGTAGTGCCATCCTACCTTCTTAAATGGCCTTCAATTACAGCCATTGGCTAGCTGAGAAATATCCGGGCCCCTTTCCCTGAGTACTTATGTGTCAGACATTATACCTGATCTTAGGGCATGTGGAAATGGGCAGGGCAGACATTACTCTCAAGGAGCTCTCCATCTCACAGAAGGGGGACACAGCAAATGTCTGTGAGCAGGGATGGGAGAGAGGCCACTGATAGGATATTGGCAAGGACCAGTTTGTCAGAAAAATCAGAGAATCCTGCAATCTCTGAGCTGGAGAAAACTCAGAAAGCACAGAGTCCACCCTTGTTCGACAACGAAGCTACGGAGCATCTGAGAATTGCAGTGGCTTGCCCAAGGTCATGAAGCAAGCTGGTGGCGAAACTAGAGCCAGAGCCCAGTTTTCTGGCCAGTCTTTCCCCCACTGCATCCCATTCCTTCCAAAGCTCTACTTCCAGTCTTGGGTCAAGGGGATGGGAATTCTGCTGCAGAAGGAGTTGTAAGGGGAGACTTTGTCTGCTTCACAATTCCTCTTCATCACAAGCCCTGATAGGAAACTTTTATGTTTCCTTTTCATTTACTGGGGGGCAAAGGATGAATTCCAGGGGAGCTTGGCTACTGGCAGTCTCTTTCTGCAGCTGGGCCAGAGAAGCTCAGTGCCCTGGTTTTGGCTACTGAAACATTCTGAGTCACTCAACTTGGAGTGTCCCCAGATTCACAAAAGTGCCACAGGCACCACGAAGCAGAATCTTTGTATATATGGAGGGTTGGGAAGAATGGAGGGAGTTGTACTGAGGTATACCACCAAATTCACAGGGGAGTTGTGTTCTCAAACACTGTATAAGAAGACAAAAATGTCTTTTTTTTTTTTGGTTAGGGGGCCACCATCAGTCTCAAGCTGGTGACAATGAATTGTAAAGAAAAGGAGTCTAGCCTGCTTGTGAGCTGGCATTGAACAATTTGGGCAATGACAGAAATATGAGCATGCTGGCTTGTTTCTGTTTGTTTTAAATTATTTGCTATTTTTAAAAATTGACAACTAAAAATTGTATATTTATGCCATATAACATCATGTTTGATATACATAAACATTATGGAATGGCTAAATCAGGCTAATTAACATTACCCACAGACTTACCATTTTTTGGTGGTGAAAACATTTAAAATCTACTCAAATCTACTTTTGTAGTACTGACCTTTGTGTCTTATACTTCTTTCCTTCAGCTTAGTACTTCTTGTTGGTTCTTTTCGTATATACAAGTTGAAATCTCTCCATCCGTAGACTCTTTAGATAGAATGTATATCTGAAAGAAATCATTAAAGTACTTTTTAAATAACCCCAAACTTTGTAGGTTAATTCAAAAGTGTATGGGGTGCTGAGTAAATATTGGTACTGTCACATTATACAGGGAAGCTTTATTTTGTTCCTTCTTTATAACTTTATTAAAAACCAAAAACAACATACACATTGATGAAATTTTCTCTGCCAGTTAAGGAGCCTCCATCCAAAGCCAAAACAACTGAAGCTGGTCACAATGGCATAGATATCACTAGTAACTCTGTGTAAGAAACAAAAGGAGAAATGAATATAAGTCTGGTTACCACGAGCTCATCTGATGTCAATACATGGCTTTGTGACACAGAAAACAGCTTACAGGTTAAAAAAAAAATGCCTTGGAAAAATGTAAATTCTTTAACTATAGAAATATGTAGATCTTAATCCAGTAAGCGACATTTTTATATTAATGCATGGATGTATTATGTTTACATTAAGTAGGAGGCAGCATGCTGGAGAGGGAAAGTGAGGCATATGTCACACTCGTGAAGGTTGGGATCCTTATTCAGGCCCTGGGAAGGTTATTTAATCCTTTTGAATCTCAGTTTTCTCATTGGCAAAATGAGAAATTTGTTTGTGTCAAAGTCTTGGCATAGCACTTGCCCCATTATGGGCATTCAGTAAATGTTAGTCCAAGTTTCCTTCCCAATTTCCTGTCAAAAAAAAAAAAAAAAAAATCACCCAGTGGGAACACAACTTTGGAAACCCTCCTTAACTGTCCTTTTTTTTTGTTTTTTTTTTCCATATTCAACAATAGCACTCCTAAAATTGGGGCTCTTGGTGGGCATATCTCAGCTTTGTTATAAAATCTGAACAAAGAAAAGCTCTCAGAGGACCAGCATAGAGGGGAGGCCCCAAGAGAGGCTGCAGGTCCTGTGTGAGAAGTGAAGGAAAATCCATCAAGAGCAAAGTTGTGGAGAGAGAGAGAGAGGAAGAAACAAACCGAGACACACGTTTTTCCCATTTATGATATCAGCGTTCCAAAGGCAGCACCATCTTATCGTTTATTGTCAAAACTGGGGTGCTTTTGAAAGTGAACATGGACGAGGAGGAATGTCGCATCAGGTGGGATGCTGGGAGAACACATCTGGGCCATGCAGAGCAAACCCGGACACACTGTTATCACAGTGTGGTCGTACACAGACCTTGGCCGGAATCCCCACTGAACTCCTAGGGGGTAGACAAATTATGGTCGGTTATGCAACCTCTCTGCAGCTCAACTTATTTATTCATGGAAGGGGGTTAATGAGAGCTGTGCCTCAGGGCTGTTCTCAGGATCAAAGAAATACATCTACAGTACTTTGTGCAAGATGGTGAATAGTAAATGGAGAGTACTTGAGGTGTGCTAGGCAGGCAGAAAGCCTGCATGAGAAGGCCTGAGAATAAGGAGACAAGTAAATCTCCCAAAGGGAAAGAATCTTCCCTATTCCTGTCCTCAACTTCATAAAACTTGTAACATCAGGTGATGGGGGAGAAAAATGAAATTTATGGGCATCTTATGCTACTTGCTGTAAATTTTATATTTTGCAAACTAATTTTATTAAGTATTTTTGCCAGATATATTATTTTAAAAAAATGTAATCAATTACAAGCTAACCTGAAAACCTAAAGGGATCAGAGATCAAGAGGGAGGAAGTGTGCTTGGGGGAGGAACTGCTGCTGAAGTGTGTGTGCTGGAAGTGAATGCAGGTTAGGAGAACTCAGCTGCTAGGGTTTGGGACTAATTGCTCCTCCTTCCCTAATAGGTATAAATGGCTATGCAGGCACTGAAGCCTCCTGCCAGGGGAGAGCAGCAATCTCCTCTTTTGGCTATTTCTCCTACTCATAGGAAGATGGATTTTCATCTATAAATAAATACGTGAGTATCTGATGTGTCTGCTTATACCTGTGAATTCACCACTACAGTTAGGTGATACTTTGAATCCTTGTATTTTCCCCCAGTCCACCTGCTACTCTTTATATACATGAATACTTACTTTCATTTATTCCTTCAAACCTCCCAGGCGGGGCAGCACTTTAAAAAACACACTTATTTGTCCAGATTGCTAAGCCTTGAAAAGGTATCCAAGTGGCTGCTCATTATAAATGCCTTGTCTGCAAACATCATCATCCTGAAACACATTAGTAATTAAAATAACGGGAATTCTGAATATTCTGTCATGTATGATTATTTATTTATTAGCCTGTGTTTTCACCTTTGTTTTATCTGTAGCAGCAAAACAGAGGAGAAGGTTGAGAGCTGGAATATTTTAATAGTAGGTAAAAACTGGCCTATTAATGTTTATTGAAATGAGATTAAAATACATTTATGAGAAAGAACTGCATTGGCTGGTTGAGGTCTTCCACCTGTTGAACTATTCACGATGCTACTACATTCTCATTGACATTGCTTCTTAAAGCAAAACCATTTTTAATAGCCCTGCTTTTGTGAGGATGGATGGATGTTTTCTACCTGCCTGTTAAGAAATAGTCTTTTTCTTTATTTCATTTTATTGTATTTTTTTATTTTTATGAAAAATAACATTTTTTCCCTAGGATTGTGGAATGTTTTCCTTTTAAGAACAAATTCTTATATACATAGGTATTTGTGTCTTCATTGAGACTTTATGTGTTATTCCAGTAAAGACATTATATACATGTATCTTTTTGCCAATCCATGTGTATGACGAAAGAATAGGTTTTCCTGAGTTTTTTTTTAATTAAAAAATCTGCCATTGACGTGATCATGATGTACTTAGAAAAGAGGCCTGGTTGCTTTCTTTGTAATGGTAAAGTTAACTTTGAAGTCAGAATTGTGCAAGTGAAATTGAGGTTTTTATTTCCCAAAAGAAATAATGTTCAGTTTGATGTATTTAAATCAGCAATGGGTAAGTGTCCCCTTCCTTGGTACAAAAGGAAATTGTCCCAATCCCATACAAATGTTATCTTATAATTGGAGGGGTTTGGTTTGGCAATTAAGCTTCCCAAGAATAACAGAATCTGGTTTCCCTGAGCCTTTTTTTTTTTTTTCTTTCTTCCTTTCTTTCTTTTTTCCTTTTCTTGGCAGTTCTTATTCTGACAAATTTTTTGGAAGTTCTTCTGTAATTCTTGGAGAACACCTTCGGTAATATGCTCGTGTGATTAAGAGGCACATCTCGGCTAGACAATTTAATGCGTGTCTGGTAGGACAATCCAGCCTGACTAGAATTTGTTGGCAAGCTATTGTCTATTACCAGAAAGTAAAGTGAGTGAACAAGAAATGTCCCAGTAACTTCCCTCCTCCTTTTTAATTTAATTTTATTTTTTGAATTAGAGTAAAACTGAACTTTTTGTCTATGTGTGTACTGTTTGTTGTATGCCTTTTATTTTGTCTTGCCTTATTGCACCTGCTGGGACTTGCAGTGTGATGTTGAATAGGAATGGTGAGAGGGAACATCTTTGACTTGTTACCAACCTTACGGGGAAATTTTCCCTATTCTAAGTGTTAGGGAACCCCTTTCCTGTTCTTTGAGCCATAATTACAGGGCTCTCCTCTCGCTCTCATTTTCCATGCTCATGCCACATCCTGGTTTCATACTACCTTGTGTCCCAGCTTGGGGACCGCAGAGGAAAAGAAAACTGTGAACTCACCACTAATTAAGTGACACTTTGAATTCTGACATCTTCCCCCAATCCACCTGCTACTTTTTACTTTTCAGTTCTTAAACAGCTACTCCATGTGTTCTGCCTGGGTTTTTCAGCCACATTCAATGGGAGAAACAGGATGGAATGTGTTTCCTCCATCTTACTCAGAACGAGAAACTTTTATATTGTTATTAGTAAGATAATTTTTTATATTAATGCTTTTTACCTCTCACATTTTAGGGCAAAACTCTTTTAATCCTGAGAATATGAAATAGACTTTGGGAAAATTTTTCTCCCACACCCTTTCTTTGTGTGTGTGTGTTTGTTGAGAAAGTGGGAGTTTATGAATTCATATCTCAATATTTAAGGCCAGTGAGACTCATGTAGTGTCGGCAAAAAACAGCTTTACTTTTCCCACCTCTTAATGTCCAAACAGACACACTCAGGGGCTGATTCTTTCCCTTCCAATCAAATATTGAAGAGGCCTTACTACTCCATCTGGTGATTCTTAGATTTAAAGCAAAATGTCTTCCAGTCATATAATTATACCAAACTATTTCAATTCACCGATTATTATGCATATCCCTGTAATAACCAAAACTCCAGCCTTATTTTATTGTATTTTACTGTTCAATTGACAAAAATTGTACATATTTATCATGTACAATATGGATACCATACAATTTTCTTAAAGATTTAGTTGTTATATATTTCAAATTCTAAAAGGGTACATCAATGAATTTTTTAAAAAAGTATTTTGATATTCTTAACTGCTGTTTCTTTTTCATTTATTTATTATTACTATTATTTTTAATTGACAAATAATAATTATATACATTTATGGGTTACAATTTTATTTTTGATATATGTATACAATGTAGAATGAGTAAATCAACCTAATGAACATATCTACCATCTTACTTTCTAATCATTTTTTGTGGTGAGACCTTTGAAATTTAGTCTTAGCTACTTTGAGATATACAATATATTATTATTGACTGTTGTCACCCTGCTATGCAATAGATCTCAAAAACATATTCCTCCTGAGATCTAGCCTTATTTTTTAAGGTGAAGCTTCTCCTCTGGGGCTGCTCCAGACCAGGGTCCTACAGTGGCAAAGAGGCAGAGTTGTCATTATCTTTATTTTTCCTGCTAGCACTTCTCTTTTTCTCCTCTATTCCCTAAGTACTCTTTGGCTTGCCCAGGACTGAAGGGTAGGGTTGGACTGTGGAGAGAACTCCGGCTCAGGAGAACTGTTACTTTAGTGTTAGACTGGCACTGTTGTGAGCCGACATTGGCCCCAGCCTTGCTAGATGTTTAAGGCTAAATTGACTCTTCCTCACTTCCAGGTTTTCAGACATTGCTCCTTCACTGCAGCTCTCTCGCCTGCAGTTTTCTGACACACGTGATAGACCACCTCCACATCAACTCTCAGCGTGGGTCTTCCAACACCTGTTCAGGTGGCTCTTTTAGGCAAAATACATTTAGAACTATTCCAGGCCAGGGCATGCTCACTCTCTCTCCTCACGTACACGTATAGTTCACAGGAAAATACACTTCATCTCCTGAAGCTTACCCCTCTACTTTCCTGCTTCTTGCCCTTTAAATTTCTTGGATATGTGTCCAGTCACAGTATACCATATCCTCTAAGCCTCCGTGTTCACAAATGAAGCTATGCAAGTATTTTTGAATCTCTCTTGACTAGCCCTATACCTGATGGATCTTACAGCACATAAACAATTATCTCCAAAGAAAGATTCCAATTTTCTACTAACTTTTCTGAGACTCCTCAACCTATTTTGTAGGTTGGATATTAATGATTAGCTGTAGGTCACAAGGTGGTCTCTGCCTTCTCCTTTACAAGCCCTACCTGGACAATGTAGTAGGTCACTTTGGAATGAGAGTAGGTAACCCAGCCAAAATGGAGAGAGGAAGAGTTCTTTCTTAACCTCCTATTACATTTATAAATAGTCCTTTTAATATTTATATAACTTACCACCATGTGTGAGCTGGAAGAAAATAAATCATGTGTCAAATGTAGCTGGTGACTTAGCAGAGAAACAGACTAGTTAGATACCATGTATTTTTTATTCTAATGGATTTAGCAGTGAGAGCTTTTTACACCCATTGTTTTCAGAATAGATCATTACTGCAGAAATGAAGAGGGAAAGAAAGAAATCATTTCTTTCTTTTTGCTCTGAGTTTTAAAAGCCTGAAGGTGTTAGGCTTTTATATAATTTACCAAGAAGTGGATGAAAAATCCTAAGCCATCAAAGAATGTTTTCAAAGCATCACATGGGCTTACTAAAAACTTTCTTGCAGAATTTATTTTTTAAATACAGTTTGCTTAATTTTTAGCATGAAATTTGATTAAATATTAATTACCTGGAGTTTCTGCATTTAGAGAAGATTTAACAGAGCTATGAAGGAATGTCCTGGTAATGAAGGCTTTTGTTCTATTAGAAAAAAGACTAAATAGGTTGGACCCCAATCAGGAAGTTGTCCTTTTACAAAAAAAAAAAAAAAAAAAAAAGCAAAACCAAGAAGAAAACCAAAACAAAATAGACTGTAGTCTTCAGAAAACATGAGGATAGGCGACAGAGATGGTAGACATAATTGTAACATTTACTGATATGTTTTTCATTTTCTCTGCCTTTGAAATTGTATGTTAATGATATGATCCTGCTTATAATAGATATGTTGGACAGGTGTTTTCAAGTTATGAGACTAGAAAGATAATTCTTCTCTATACTGAGAAGAAGTATAAAATAATGATGAAAATCTGAACTCCAGGACCAGACTACCATGTTTAGAATCCCAGCTCCCCTGCTTTCTAATTATGTAATCTTAAGCAAATGAAATAATTCCCAGTATTTGAGTTTCTTTATGTGTAATATGGGGATACTAGTATATTTACCTCAACAAGTTGTGAGGATTAAATGAGTTAATACATGTAAAGCAATCAGAACAGAGCTTGACACATTGTAAACACTCAACAATGCTGGTTATTTTAAGTAATTACTGATGATTGGATTTTATTACCACACCCTAGAAATAACCCCCATATTCAATCAGTCTTGCTATATGTTATGGCCAGCAAGGATAGTTTAAGATCAGAGCTCTGATATCCAAATCATCTACCCTTCACAATGTCAAGTGATATTTAGTTGATTTATATCTAATAGTTCAGTACAGCAAAACAAGAAATTTGTTTACCCCAGGGTAAAGAAAACTTATCTCAAAATTATATACATATACCATATGTTCCAAAATTAGACATTGTCCTCATAATGCATCATTATAATTGGCTTTATATTGTTCTGAGAGATGATTGGCAATTTCTGCCTAAAATTTCCAAGCTTAAGTTCTTATGGCATGCCATATAGATCTGGAAGTTTGAAGCTTTTATTGGTCATTCATCCATCTGTGGCTTGAAACTAGGCCTATTATAGGAGGAAAATATTTGGCACTGTATGTAAGTAATCTCTTGGCCATTCAAATGAGGTCATCCTTCATTCAGATATGTGCCTTGATTAGATTTTTTTGTAAGAAAATGTTAACCTTCTCGTTTTGCCTAGTTGGTTGTTAAATATGTAACACAGAATATTTGCCCTGAGTGCTTTCCTTGGAGAATGTTCTTTGTATTCTTTGATGTTCCATTGTTATTCAAAAAAGAAAACTCATTTGTAATAATATTTATAGAAAACTACCTAAAGGACATGTGGTCTTCAAGATAGTCCATACTTTCTTCTTAGATTAAGCAACACTACCAAAAATGGGATACTAATGCTATACTGTTTGAAGTAGTTACAAAACCAATTTTATTGAACAGTGTTTCAGTATTGTCTCATTGGCTGATATTGAAAGACATCACAGAAATATTCAAAATTCATAATTCATCATTGTATCTACTGTAGGTGCATTGTTAAACACATTATTTACTACATAAAGGAGAGCCATGAAGAAATCATTCTCAGGTTTCTCTGACAAAATTATGATTCCTCCATTATAACACTTTTTTTTTTTTTAAAGAGATATTATTCTGGTTTCTTTTTGCTTTGGCCACTGGGAATCTTCTTGTTTCTAGCAACTTTTAAAGTTCCTTCCTTCCTACCTTCCTTCCTTCCTTCCTTCCTTCCTCTGTAGTGTCCTTTTTCTTTTTTTCCCAGGTTTATTGAGGTATAATTAACAAAAACTGTATATATTCAAAATGTACAAAGTGATGATGTGATACATGTATACGTTGTGTAATGATTACTACAGTCAAACTCATCAACATATCCATCACCACACATAGTTACACTTTGTGAGTGTGTGTGTGTTTGAGGGGACACTTATAATCTACTTTCTTAGAAAATTTCAAGTTAACAATACAGTATTGTTAACTATAGTCACTGTGCTGTATATTAGATCCTCAGAACTAATTCATCTTATAACAGAAAGTTTAAGGTATTATCTTTCTAAACTTTTATTAAGTCAGGAACAGAAAGAAAATGCTTGTATTTACACAGCAAACTCAGTCCATTTCTGCTGCTACAACAAAATACCTGAGACTGGGTAATGTATAATGAACAGAAGTTTATTTGTTCACAGCTATGGAGGCTGGGAAGTTCAAAATCAAGATGCTAGCAGGGGCAGGTCTGGTTATCTGGTGAGGGCTGCTCTCTGTTTCCAAGATGGCACCTTGTTGCTGAATCCTACAGAGGGAAGGAATATTGTGTCCTCACATGGTAGAGGGTACGTAGAAGGGCAAGAGGGCCAAATGCTGCCTGAAGCCTCTTTTCTAAGGGCCTTGATCCCATTCATGAGGAAAGAGCTCTCATGACCTAATCACCTCTTAAAGGCCCCATCTCTTAATGCTATCACATTGGCCATTAAGTTGCAACACATAACTTGGGGAGGGGACACATTCAATCCACAGCATATGCTGAGGAAAAGAGAGAAGGCCACTTGTGGCCAGAGGTAGCCAGCCCAGAGTTGGGTCACCCAACCACACTTGGCTTCTTCTCTGAGAGCCTACAAGTCGGTATGTTTGTATACCTGAAAACCATAGTATGCCATTTGGAAAGCTCTGCTCTATGGCATATATTTATATAATATCCTTTCAAATTATATAGATGATTGAAACCATCCTTAAAATCTTTGTGGAAGGAGGCAGGAAATAAAAAACCAATAATCAAATAATGGGTCAAAATTGGAGGATAAAAAAATTTAAAAACTCAGAGTGCCAGGATTATAGAAATGTAGAACAGAGCTTTAGTAGTAGTTAGGCCTTCAGCATTTTCCAGGGGTCTTTAGAGGAAAAGAAAGCTTCTTATTAATCCTGTGACTTGCTTCATAAGAGTGAACCTGAGTCCAATGTCCGAACAAAAACTAAGAAATCTCTGAATTGTAAAAGCCATGATATGGCAAAGACAGTTCCCAGTGCATATTAGTAGGGAAAAGAAGATTGGAGACACACACACACACATACACACACAAAACCAGATTTTCAGGAATTGGAAAAAAAGGAGAAATATAAGTGAATGCCCACTTTTTAAGGCATAACTGGATGAAATTTTTACAAGCTTTGTCAGGAGGAACTAGAAACTGACATCAGAAACCTATGGTAAATAATTTGAAATTAACTTTGAAATCTATACTTGAATCAATATTTTACTAAAATGTGTATAGTATTCAGTATATAATGTGCTTTTAGTCATTTAAAATTACCTTTGTTGTTATCTTTCATTAAGTCTAAAGTTGAAGGATCCCTGACGTTATTATTATAGTTGGCTAAATCCTAAATGAAGAGTATCCTTCATTCTTTTAAGCAAGATTTTTGAATCCAGAATGGAATAAAATCAGGTGGTTTGTATTCCTTAAAAAATGTTTAAACAAGGCTTATCTCTCCCTCCAGAGGTGCTATGTGATGCAATAACAGCAAACAAATGGATTCTGCTATCTATATGTTGACAATCTCCATATTAACATCTTCAGCTAGATAAAACTCTAGACCTGTACATGCAATATCCCACTCAACATCTCCACTGGGCTGTCTTTTAGACATTCTAATTTCAAAGTGTCTATAAATGAATGATCTCAGATATTACCCTCTCACCTCTACTACCCAGAACCCTCCTCTTCTTAGTTGGTGATAATTGCATCTTTCCTGTTGCTCAGATCCCAAATGTTGGAGTCTCTGATTTTCCTTTACTCCCTGTGTTATATTCAGTCCACCAGGAATCCTTGTTGGCATTACACTAAAAATATAGCCATTTAACCAATTTCCTCCACTTCCTCCATTATCACCCTAGTCCCAGCCACACCCACCTGCTACTGGATAATTGCAGTAGCTTCTAACATGTCTCCTGCTGGCCACTCTTGCTCCTTTATAATCTATTTTCAACATGGCAGCAGTCAGGGTAATATGTTAACATCGAAGTCAAATCATGTTACTTTTAAAAATTATTATTCTTTATTATATTTGTGCAAATTCTGTAAGGGCATTGATCATTGTCAGTTTTGTTCCTAAGTTCCTAGAACAGTGCCTGGCTTATGACTGAACAAATGAATAGCCATTTTTAGAAGACAGCACTGATACTTAGAGAACTCTTGGAACTCCATTCTGATGTTCTTTTTCACTATCCTATGCTACCCCTAGATGTGTTGACAGATTCCTCAAGATGAATATCAAGATTTTCTTGAGGAAGGGTGTTGTACTGTCTGGCAGAAGTCTGAGGTCAAGTCATGATTCTGCCCCTAAGCAGACAGACTCTGAGGACCACAATTTTTCACTTGTAAAATACAGTTGAACTAAGATAATCTCTAAGGCTTGTTGCACAGCCAAATAAGTCCAGTGATGCTGCCCAAATGTCTCCCAAGTCTTCAATAGCAGCATAAATAACTAAAAACGTCATTTGGCGGGTACCAACAGGATAAAGAAGCCTACCAAATATGTTAATGGTTTCTTAGATTCTTGGGTACCGCTAGATCTAGAAACCTTGTTAAGTGAGTCCAGGTTTCTCAGTGCTGGCTGCCAACCAGTGACATTTGGCTCAGCTGGCACCCTCACTGGTGATATACGCAAATGTGGTTGCTTGGGTAAAACTGAGTGTGACATCTATCTGTTTATTTATTTATTTATTTTATGTCTTTGCTTTGTGAAATCAAGCCCACATCCAAATTAGGGGTGTGATGCCTTAGGGCTTATCACAAGCCTTTGTGTGGGTTTTCTAGCTCCTTAGGGTAGCACTGACTGTGTATATATATTTTTATATAAGTATTTGTGTTTATTCCTCTACCTCAAATACAATGAAGTTTTATCTCAAAATGTACTTTTCCAATTCCAATTGCCTCTTTATTCTGGCCAAGCTAGTTTTCTTACGGTTCCTCGTATCTTATCTTTTATCTTTCTTGATTCTTCTTCCCTCCTTCCCTTCCCTCCCTTCCCTTCCCTTCCCTTCTCCTCCCTCCCTTTCTTCCTTCCTTCCCTCCCTCTTTCCTTCCTTCCTTCCCTCTTTCCTTCTTTTCTTTTTCTCTTTTTGTCTTTCTTTCATTCATATTATTTTCCTCATAAAAGGCTTTCCTCCCCTCTTTCTGACAATTCTTACCCATCACTATTTAAAGATGTGATTTATTTATGAGAAACCTTATCTGGCTGCTGTATTCAAGTCAGAGTACTAATTTTCTCTTTCATTAGAAGTTTTTGGTGATTCTCTTTATTCCCATTAATATTTTATTATTTTTAGTTCTTTGTTTCTATCCTTATTGATCATCCTCCTGTAGTCATATACTTTTTGGCACCCACTTGATCGCAAAGTTCTTGAGTTTACAGGTAGACCTTGCCTTCTATGTCTATGGGATTTTCCTTTTCACATATTAGTATAGGTTTGGATAGAGAGCAGAAAGCTCCCTAGCAGTCTGTGTTTCAGTTGCCTATTGCTTCATAACAAATCACCCTCAAACTAGGTGCATAAAACAACCATTTTATTTTACTCATGGTTTTGAAGGAGAGGAACCCAGGGACAGCTTTACTTGTCTCCCATACCTATGGTGTCAGCTGGGGCTATTGGGATTGGAAGGTGTACTTCTAAGAGGACTTCTTCATTTACTGTCCTGTGCCTCGGTGTTCCTTGGCCTGTCTGTGTCCATGGCATCTCATCATCCAGGGCCTTTCCATGTGGCTTGTACTTCTCACAGCATGGTCACCTTGGGGTAATCATACTTCTTGCCTACAATAACACTTCAGCCATATTCTTTTATTGGTCTAAGTGATCACAAAGCCTCTCAGATTCAAAGGAGTAAAGAAATAGACTCCAGCTATTGATGGGAAGGGGATAAGTCACATGGTAGGAGAGATGCAGGATGGGAGTTATTGCTGAGGCTGTCTTTGAAAAATATAATATGACTCACTCTGCAGAGGAGATTCAAGGGTTTTATCTAAAAGCATATTGGGGTAAAATGTATCACATATACATTGAAGAGACAAAAATTAGCATGTCTAAAATGAATGCCATTTTAGACCAACCAAACCAAAAAACACACAAACATACAGACCAACATTTTATTGAGAGCATCTGCACAGTTAGGTTCTGGTCTGTGGTCTACCTGATGACTATGACGTGATGTGTTATTGGTGTTAAGGTAAACTGTTCTTTGATTAGGTCGAATGCAATAATCACTAATTATATTGCTGAAGCTCTTGCCGTGTCAAATGCAGTGATGACACCATCCACCATGGTTCTCTTTCTGTAAATGGCCTAGAATTTAGTTTGAAGTCTAACTTCTTAAGAAGGTACTCATCACTTTTTCAATTTAGCTCTTCAGTTTCAAGTGTCATCAATCCCAATCTTATAGTATTCCTTTTAGTTCTGCAAATTAACCTATAAAACAAGCAAGAAAATTAATTCTATTTTATTTATTTATTCACTTATTATTATTAAAAATTTATTTTAAATATGCATTATGTTTAAAATGCTTTGTGTGTTATGTGGGATGAAAAGCTAAATTTTGCTTAAATTGAATAAAATAAGATACTAGTTCCTGAAATCAAAGGTTATAACTATGTGTGTGTGTGTGTGCACATGTGTAGGCATGCATATATGTATATTAGGATTTGAGTGAGGCTGTTGATGTAGGCTACGTAGAAAACTAGACAGTCTATCTTAACGTTTCTGGAACATTGATATTATCTTACTGGGTCTTATTCCCACCTGCTAAATTGAAGTTCGTAAGATCAGTACTATGTCTTACTCACCTCTCCTTTCCCCATGGACCATGGCAGCAGCACCTGGCACATTTTACGTACCCAATAAATATTGAAGACTCAACCTTCTGGAGTAGAGTTTCAATGCAAATGGAACTACTTCTGCTGGTAAGCTAATACTGGGCTGACCACATTGGGAATTTGAAGTCCAGACAGGCTACTTCAACTTCCCAGAACATCAAGAAAAACTTTTGGCCCTTTAGGATTGTTTGGTCCATTGATTTTTGGGTGAATCTTGCTGTTCCTGAGTCTACCACCTTGAGCTTCCCTGTTATTTATACCCACTCACCTGCTGTCTTAGGAACTGCAGATAAAAAATCTTTTCCAAAGGTCTTGGAATCACATACCTTTCACTGAAACATTACTGGATATGGAATTAATCAGAAACATGTGGATTAAATTTCCTTGAAAATTTCTTTGGTTATAAAAATTAAGAAAAAAAAAATGTGTTTGGACAGATGCATTGTGGGTAATGCCAAACCCAAATTGAAAAATGTGTGTGCTGGTTAGATAAACAAAAACATAAAAAATATAAACAAGTTTTATTTCCCCCTTGCCTTGTAAAGTCTCATAGTCACTCCAGTCAGTTTGAAGCCAGATTTTATAAAGGGTTTTGAGACGTTTATGGTTTCCTTTCTTGTCTGATCACTGGAGACAAATAGCTACATAGATAAATACTTCTGAGAATGCATGTAAGCAGGGCTGATGCTTCTCAGTGGATTTCAGTAAATTGAGTGAGGTAAGATGCATTTGTAAGATTTATTTGATTTCTTAGTGTTAACTGAAAATTTCATCTGAAATAGTTTCCTTCATGAGAGAAACAGCTGATTTGTTCAAGTTAAACTATTCCTAAAATATTCAAAAGCTCGGACATGATATACATATGGGAAAAGAAAGAGATAATGCCTTTATCATTCAAACAATAAACCTGAAACTAATTTGGTCCCCAAATCCGCCTTAGGAAAAAGGAAGCATGTGAGAGTCAAAGAAACTTCATTATAATGGTTGGTATCATTCTGTTCGTCCTTTCCATCAAATAATTGAGTAAGCATGTGTGTTCCTGTGCCCAGCACAATTTAAGGATAACCACGTGGATACGGTCCCTGGTAATTAGATGGACATTTGATATGTATACCCTAGTACACGGCTCAGAACAGCAGAAAAAAGACATTAAGAAAATAAGTGGACCATGAAATATTTCTGTCAGTGGCTCTCACATTTTAGTGTGCATAGTATCACCTTGAAAGGTTATCGAAATTACAGCTTATAAGTGTCTTCTCCCCTGCCCAGAGATTTGGACTTGCTTCAGGGCCCAGAAATCTGCATTTTCAACAAGGATTCAAGTTGATTCTGATAAAGATTATCTAAGGAGCACAAATGTGGATTTAGAAGTAAGAAGAGAAGCTATTCAAGTTGATATTGAGAAGGACTGAGATGTGGGGAGATAAAGACAGTCACTTGACCTCATCAGAATCAGTTTTTGTAGATGCTATTTTTAGATTTTAATTATGGATTTCTAGAAATGCATCTGTTCATTCAACAAATATTTATTAAGTGCTAAATATGTTCTGAGAAAATAAAAATATAAATCCATGACCTCATGGATTCTTACATTCTAGTTGGGGCATAGATTCAATAAAAAGGAAATAAAATAGCTTGTATATCAAGTAGTGATAACTATCATGGAGATAACGAAGTGGGGAAAGGGGCAGAGGTTTAGAAAGAGTGGGGAGAAAAGGCCTAGTTGAAAAGGTGACATTTGTGTAGAACTTAAAGGAGTCAAGGAAACATGGAGCAGCCAGCCACAGAAATGCCCGAGAAGAAAGCATTCAGGGTGAGGAAACAGCAGGACTGGTGTAGCTGCAATGGATTGGGCCGGAATGAGAGCAGAAGGCAGTTATGTAAGAGAGGCTACAGGGGACGGGGCTTAGAAGGTCACAGACTTCGGCTTCTCCTCCGAGTAAGTGGTACAAGAGCCCATTAGAAGGTTTTGAGCAAAGATGAAACTCACACAGAATGTTCCCACCCTAAGTGGAAATTAAAATGCCAGTTCAGCCATTCACGCTGCAGCGTTTGCAGAGCTAACAGTGTACAGTATTTGTGGTGGGGGGATTTTTGGATGGATGACATTCAGAGAGTGGAAAGGGCTGGATAAAATGTGAAAAACCTGACCCTGTCCTCAAAATACATTACAGTCTACATGGAGATTATGTAAATCATTTAGTTTCTGAACAATTATTGTTCAAAGTCGTCAATATTTACCTCAATTTTAAAGATTTTTTAAAACATGTAAATATTTTCATTCAAGCATGAAGGGAATGAGAATTTGGTCACATTAGAAAGACATTTGAGGATTAAAATAGAGCATATACATTTGTGGTTAGTAAAATCTTCCATTTTCGTTTCCAAACATTTAGGGTTTTAAATAAACTTAGATAAAATAGCTCGTAAGTGACATTAAGTGTAATAAATCAGAATCACTAAATTTCCTAAGCTAAGGTACAAGAAGATACAAGCAAGTCACATAAAATATCTGGAAATGGCAAAGTGGTCCTGACCTCTCCATCGTACTGATTTTTCATTACTAGTAAATGATAGTTTGATATTTCATATCATAGCACCATGGGGTGTTTTTCAGTTTTCTAGGACACAGCTGGGCTCAAAGGAAACAAGATGGTGTTTCAAATTAAGAGATAAAGCCCTTGTTAGAATGAGACTCACTGCACAAATAAGAACTGGTGACAGTGTTTGGCTAAGTGAAGGCTCTTCTATACGTTGTTGCCTGATTTAATTCTTCTTCAGCAATGTCTTTGGTCTTACCTCCTTTCTAATTAATTAACAATGCCAAGTAACCAGTGTGACTAAATTTTTCTTTCAATGATTTGTTCTCTTATCTCTCACCAGAAAGGTATATCTTCAAATATTTGTTCATGACTGATATATATTTTCTAGGCTCTGATTCTTGGATTCTTTAAATCCACATTATTTCTGTGTTAAAAAAAATGATACTAAGGTGTTGTCTATGTTTCATAGTGTCCTGGATTTTAAGGATATTAAATCCTACTTAACATTATGCCACCTCAAGAAATATCAAAATAATTAAAATAATATTTAATATAATTTTATAAAGGATCACAAGAATAACAAATAGTGATTATTTGGGAACCAAATATTAGAAATAAAAGGATTAATGTCATTTTCCAGATGAGGAAATGAAGCTAGTTGGCTTGCCAATTGCATGTAGCTAACCAATGTCAGATCTGTGTCAAGCCCAGTTTATTTCATTTTCAGCACTGGATTCTGGAATGTTCTACAAGACCAGAGCTTCAACAAGAATCATCTAAGAATTAGTGATGCTATGATTCACTACCAAAAGCTATCTAGCGCCACACATGCATTTAATATAAAATAGGGTCATGGAATGTTAGAATGGGAAGGAGCCATGAAGAAGGTCATTGGCCAGCTCTCTCATTTTTGAGATAAGAAACATGTTTTGTGAGACTTTCATGCTCCATCTGCATCCTGGCTCTAGTTAGTTTCTTCTTCAAGCTGATACTACTTTCTAACTCATGTTCTTCTGTGAATCATTACAGCCTAGATGTTCTTGACATGATTATTTTAATCATGCCCCACTGGCATTAAAATAAAAAGTCCAGGTCTTCTATTTTTTAAGTCCGGTTTTCTAGTAGCAATCTCAAAACCCTGACTGTGAGCCACTTCTGCCAGTTTGCTACCCAGCCATTTAGAACACAAACTTCTGAATTAGAAAAATAAAGAATTCAAAGGGGAAAAAAAGCCATATTTGGTTGAGTTGGCTGGGCTTCCCTTACTTCTTTAGTATTCAAGTGGACAATTTGTACAATTTCCCTTCCTTTGATCCCTAGCTGCCCACACTACCAAGTTGCAGGCACAAATTACTTGCCCATCCCTCCATCCACAGACTTTGAAGGATACGGGAAAAAAAAATTCGCCCATTGAGAAATATCCAGACTGAAAGTGCCTGCAGTTGCTGCTGCTGCTGACTTGGACCATATGAGAGGAGGCAGCTCCAGCCAGGGCTGCCCCCAAGGCACCCACCCTGCCAAACCTCTTGGTTTTGCCAACATTATTTCCTGAACAATGAAGTTCCTCATGTGTGTCCACTGGCATGCCCTTGGAAGATTAGGAATACCCAATCAGGAATCAATTAATAGGGGAGAAGAACACAAGACAGAGCTTTTTATTTAACTTGGAACTACGATAACCACGAAATGGCTCTGGGTATTTTGTGAATCAGATTGCTGTCAAATCCGCATATTTTTTTATTTGGATACACTTCAGTGATTGTACTGTTCTTTGGTAAGATCTGTTTGATGTTCAAAAACCTTGAAGCCGTTTAGACCACTTTCTTTCCCCCTTTTCAAATAGAAGTTTGTGTTTTGTCCACCACAAAGAGAATGCAAACGCCAAGAGGTCTGAGTTCACTTTGAAAGTCCAAACCCACAAACTCTGATTGGCTTCTAATCTTGGCCAGACACATTCTCCAGGGCTCCAGACTTTACATCAAATGGGACAGTATCACGTCATAATGAGGACTGTAGAGTGCAGGGCAGATTACGTGAATTCAAATCCTGCGACTGAAATTGAGCAAATGGCCTTATTTTACTTAGCCTCAGGTTACTCATCTTGCAATGGGGTAATGAGGGCACAGACCTCCTTGCAATACTGTGTGTGGGGCATTTGGGAGCCTGACACAAGGTAAGCAATTCGGGAGAAGATTGGGAGAACTACGTTTTTGGTAAGGTTCATTTGCATTGGGTATTTCCTTTTTATATAAATGAACTGAAATGATTTTTACTAATAAAGGAGACTAAACGAGCAATTGCACAATGTTACAGACTGTCAGTTTTAAAAAATCGTTTTAAAATATCTTGAATGAATATTACTAATCCAATAATTTCTGTCTAACATATTGCAATACCCTGCCATTCTTTCTTTTCCTTTTTTTCTATTTTATGCTTTAGCCCAAACTAAAGTCTTTTCCCATTTTCCCCAAGCCCAAATCAATATTTTCTACTTATTTTCCTTGGTTCCCATACCCTTGAGTGCATTTGGTAATATTTTAGTTTGATTTTAAGAATAATTTTCTGGAGAAAATGTCCTAATAGTGGCCCAAGATGAAAAGGGAATAGAAATGGAGCTTGTAAAGACAAGAGGACAATAGCAAAGGAGGAATAGGTCCAGAGATACTAGAAATTGAGCTAGAAAGTCCAACTATGAAAATTCCTGTAAATAAAAGGGAGGAGAAACTAAACTTAATACCTAAGCTCTAGTAAACCATATGGCAGTTTTAGGTACATTCAGATAGATCCAGGTGATAGATGAGTTGTATAGGTATGGAGGCTTTTGTGAGAAACTCAAAATGTGGTTGACTTCAACAGGGGCACTGCTTTGGGGTGAGGGCCAGGAGGGAGGCATTGAATGCTATATTTGCTTCTCAGGAATATTAAAGGATATGCTTCATAGGAGATCCTGAGTAGGTATCTGTCAAGTGAATGAACAAATGAATAAGTGAATGAATGAATAAACAAATGAAATGCAATAACCAAACAGATGTTGGCAGTACATGTAATTAAATTCTAAGTATAGAATTGCATGAATAGAATATTCTGAGACCTGCAATGTTCTAATAAAAACTGCAGTATTAGAATAGTATAAGAAACTAAAGAACTATATTGATAGTTCAATATCTTGGGCCCTCCTGAATGAAAGGGAAAATAAACCAAATGGATTGTTTTTTTCCACTTTCAGCTTGTGAGAGAAGGAGACAAGTAAAATAGTAAACTGACTCAAATCATCAACATCTATCCTTGTCATCCCAGGAGATGCTGAACAGCTCATAGGGGCAGAAGCTGCAGAGAAGACAAAAGACCAATTCCAATGATGGCTCAAAGGAAATAGCCAGTAGACTCAAGGGCCTTTGGGTCACGTATCTCATGGTAGCAAAGCTTTCACCTAGGGGACGGTTAGCATTTGGAATATTATTAAGCAAGACATATCCTAGTGGCTTCCTAGGAAGTTTCCCTCATAAAAATTCATTCACCTCAACCTTCCAACCACACAAACCAAACCCCTGGGACAGGAAGAAGTTCCATTTAACAGGCTCTTAATTTTCAGCCATTTCCCTACTGACAACCACTCACATGTAAATTGTTGAAGACTTTTACTTCCAGGTTGCTATGGGTTGTGTTCCCCCAGAAACAGATTCCTAGATGGAGATTAATACACAAGACATTTATCAGGAAGCATTTTGGAGATCAATACCAGAGGAAGAGAGGAGAAGGAAGCAGAGTTGGGCAGGGAGAGAAGTTGAGTGGTGATGCAGTTCCACTAAAGATCTCAGCACGTCCCTTGGGGAGCTCTGAAGTTGGGATAACAACTTAGAGTTGGGGCAAAGTGGTTGGGGCTTTTATATTCCTGCAATGGTTGGGATTGGATGGAGGCATTGGACAGGAGCTTCTTCTCAGAGGAGATGTTATCTTGGACAAAGCATATTTCTTTAGCTGAGACAATTCTCCAAGAAGGCCCACAGCAGAGGGCCATCTTCTGACAGTACTGCCAGCAACTGGGGAAATAAAGGCATCGTTGCTCCTAGGTATCTGCTATGGTTTCCTTTTGATGTCAAAGCAAACAAAGAAAGAACTGTAAAAGTAACTTTATTCCACAAGATGATATTAAATTATTTTTATTTTATTTTTTTGGAGACAGAGTCTTGCTCTGTTCCTTGGGCTAGAGTGCAGTGGCATCAGCCTAGCTCACAACCACCTCAAACTCCTGGGCTTAAGGAATCCTTCTGCCTCAGCCTCCCAAGTAGCTGGGACTACAAGCATGCTCCACCATGCCCAGCTAATTTTTTCTATATATTTTTAGTTGTCCGGCTAATTTTTTTCTATTTTTAGTAGAGATGGCGTCTCGCTCTTGCTCAGGCTGGTCTTGAACTCCTAACCTTGAGCTATCCTCCCACCTCGGCCTCCCAGAGTGTAGTTACAGGCATGAGCCACCTCGCCCAGCCAGGATGATATTAAATTAGGCAGAATACTATGCTGAGTTGGAATCTCCATTGCATAATTCCAATTGAACATTTAACTGGCATCATGTACCCACTTTATTTTACTATAGGATTTTTGTTCAAAATTTTTATAAGTACTTAGTGGAAAGGCTGGGAGAGATTTTTTAAAAAATCAGATATATAAAATAGGCAATAAATACCTTATTTTTAGGTCTGGCCTACCATACCAGCATGTGGCATTATAGCGGATATATGTTCTTGGAGAATATTTTCACTTCTTTATTTCCACTTAACCATATCTCTATAGTACAATGACTTCCATGCCAACATAGGAAGATATACCAACACATACCACCTTAGAAGTAAACTAGATTTCAAGTTTATTGCTCAGCCAATGCTTGGAACTTTGAGTTATTGTATAGATGTGTGGTTAAATTGATTTATCCTAAGCTTCACATAGTTATTGCTCTATGCTACAGGTACTATTGTTTCCAACAGATAGTATTGTTTTTATAAAATTCTGAGTAAATGATTCCCCTCAGAGGACCATTATAAATAAAGATATCTGGAGTTGGTCAATGTCATCTGACTATATATATTTATATTAATATATAGTCATAGAGCAGAGCAATTTAAAGTGTGAGGAGAAGATGATCTATTCAGGGCATCTGGGAACTATTCCCTGATTCGGTGTCACCTGAGCACTGAAAGATGAGCAGAAGCTAAAGAGGCAAAGGTAGGGACTGAGGAGGGCATTGTGAGAGCAGTTCATGGAAATGGAAGCATGTGCAAAGGCCTGTGTGATATATGTATACCATGGAGTACTACTCAGCCACAAGAAACAGTGGTGAACTATCGCCTCTTGCATTATCCTGGATGAAGCTGGAGCCCATTCTTCAAAGTATCACAAGAATGGAAAAACAAGCACCACGTGTACTTACCATTAAATGAGTACTAATTGATCAACACTTAATGGGCACATATGGAAGTAACATTCACAGGGTGTTGAGCAGGTGGTGGGGGAGGAGGGGATGGGGAAATTCACACCTAATGGGTGCTGTTCGTGATGTCTTGGGGTTGGGCACTCTTGTAGCTCTGACTGGGGCGGTGCAAAGGCAATATATGTAACCAAAGCATTTGTACCCCCGTAATATTCTGAAATAAAAAGAAAAATGCATTGTGTAGGAAGGAGAAGGTGCAGGTGAGGTTTACTTACTTCTTTCCTTAGTTTGGTCCTTTGGTCTCATGAAGTATAATTAGTTTGGAGCATAAATATTACCATGGCCTACTGTCTTAGGTATCTTCTTTAATTTTGGTGAAGTCAGTGCTAATGCTATTGATGGCATTTTTGTTTTAAAGTAAATCTTAAGAAAATTTGGAATCTAACACAGAAGCAGCTTCTACTGCATGTGATTTTGGCTAGGGAGTGTAGGAAAGACCGCTACCCACACTGTCTGAAAGCGACCTTCTATCCATTTATCAAACTACCTAAAATTCCTCCACTCAAACCTCATTTGGTTGGCTTTTGACAGCCTCTTGGTTTTATAGGGAGTCGTCATTTATAAAGATATACCTGAGGGACATAATAATTTAAAGGAATTTAATTTTCCTACAGATGATCTAACAGAAAGAACCCAGACCTCACGAAAATGGAATGAATGGAATACAAGGAGCCCTGGGGAAAGGGAGGGAGAGGAAATGGAAAACCAAGGCCTCAGAGAGGGTCTTTGAAAGAGCATGAAAATGTGTAAAAGAAAAATTTTACCTGCTTGAGAATTTGGCCACAGGACTCCCCTAATTGTAATAGAAAAATTTACCAGTGTCGAGCCATGCTATTTCTCAAGCAGTTTTCCTAAAGCCTTCCTTTTCCCCTACCCTTGTTCTCCCAGCTTGTGTACTGGGAGCACCAGCACGGCTGGTGAGAGGAGTCTCAGGAATATGTACATTCTTTATGGGTGAACTTCAGAGTTATGTCCCCCAGAAAGATTGCAGGCATATTGTTCTGTGGGTTGTGATGCTAAGATTTATAGTGCAGGTGAAGAAAGGAAAGATCCATTCCTATCTTTACTGCCTTGAGGAAGGCTAAAGAGGAAACGGCATCAAACAACAAGCTTTTGTTCTCTATACTTTAGAATTGATGGAGTAGATGATACAGGCATTCCACTCTCCCTCGGTGCCTAACTCACAGCAACCCAAAGTCGTGTGTACCTGCTGCCCTTGATGTACTCCATAATTCTTCCCTCAACCCCCGAGTGTCTATTTTAAAAGTCATATATTTTTAACAATAAATGGGATGTATTTTAGTGTTTAGTGTACTTTGCACTGGTGGCAATAGGCAAAAATGCTTTGATTGTGGGGATCCTGAACAGTTGCTAGGTTGTGTATATTTTTATAGATATAATTCTCCTTTTAGATCTTTGCTTGAGGTTGGTTTTGGACCTCATCTTGGCTGTTAATGGGAAATCATTTTTGCTACAGTTTTGTTTCTCTGGCCCTCAGTTTCATCATCTGACCTAAGGAACCACAAGATAGACAATTGCAAAAGCTCTTCTGTTCCAACTTGAACACATTTGTCCATGTACTACGTGATGGTAGTTTTGTGGCTGGTTCTCAGTACTTGCTGGGGTACTTCAGTCAAAGTTTGATTCTGTGCTGTTTGAAGTTGCTTGATAAATCTTTTCCAGCAGTCTGCAGTAGGCAGGGACTGATGCACTGAAAATGCTACATATTAATTGAAACAGACAACACGGAAAGTGCTGTGGTGATTGAAATGCCACCCACCTTCTCAGCTCTGAGTGGAGTTACTTACACTTACTACTTTTTTGTTGTTGTTGTTAAAATAGAGAAGGATAATTCAGTGACCTTGTGCACTGTTTTGATTTTTAGATGGATTAAAGCGAAAAAACAGACACAAGGTAGAAGTTTTAGTAATCACTCAGACCATTTCACCCCATCAGCAAAATATAAGCCACCATAATGGACCACTATTGTCAGTGCCATTGTCCAGCATTTACTAAGGTGATAATGCTATGTGAGACCCAGGGCCTCGGCAAAGAACCTGGTCAACTATTCTCTCTAAAAGTGTTCATTTCTAAGAAAGAAAATTATTATTCTATATTTCAGTGAGACCTAATGGTTTACAGCAGTTTTACACATTTATTTTATCCCAAGAACAACTTTATCATGTAAGTGTTATTATCAATTCTAATTTCTATAGGTGAGGAAATTGGGGCACAAAAAACTTATATAGCTATTAAGTGGCAGAGTAAGTATTCAAAACCAGATTTTTATGTTTTTAGTTCCAAATGATGTTACCTCTATAAAACTCTGCTTTCCAGGAACAGAAACTAGAAAGAGCAACTAGGAGCTCTGAGTAATAATAATATATAAAAATAATCCAAGAATAAACAGAGGAAGAAGTGCAGCTATTGAAAGTTGGAAGGCATGGAAGTATTGCCCCACTGAAGGTTCTGGATCTTCTGTGGATCCCACCTACCGATGCAGGTGTTGCTTTTGTTGTGTGACTTGGTGTGAGGGTAGAGGCCTGTCCACTGTCCAGAATTGCCAGTCACCAAAGAAGCATGATATATGTGACAGGTTGTGGGATCAGCCAGATGCTGGGAGACCCCAGGCCACAGCTCCCTGTGCTCTCTCTGTCGCCATGCGATGGGTGTGACTGTGGGTGAGCAGTGGTGGGGAAAATAAGACATTTCTCATCGTCTCTGTGGCTTTCCAGTCGGATCCTAAGCACAGCTCCTGCTCTGGAGGGTTAAAGGCCTAGAGTGAAAGGTACCCTCAGAGTCCAGCCCTCCAGTTCTGGGAGAGCAGTTATTCACATGTGTGCATGCTCCTCTTATTTGAAGCTACACCATTTTGCTAAATTAGTCAAGACATTAAAAAAAGCTCATTTATGTACAAAATCTGTGTCAGCTGAATCATCTAAATGTCTGTGAATTACTTATGAACCACATAGCTCTTTGTGGGAGAAATGTAAAAGGTGGGAGAGTTTATATGGGAACCAGAGAGAAAAGATGGCCTATGCCTTTTGCTCCTCCTCCTCCTCCCCTTCCTCCTCCATTAGTTTGTTGAAAACTAGTCTATTCTTCATAGGGATGGGGGAATTATCTATTTACCTTTTTATTAACAATGGCACACAATCAGAGCCATCGCTGTTTGTATTAAGTTGACTTTCCACATACCTGGCTATATTAATGCAGATACATTATACAATAGTTTCAAAATCTGATGTTTACCTTCATCTACACTTTCTCTGAGTTCTTTAGTTTTTGTTAGTTAACTTGTAGAATCTGGTGCACAATGGGCCTGAAAGAAATGCTCATGGAGTTAAATTTTTTGACTTAAAATAAATATGTAGAATTTCCCAGAGGTTAATGTAACAGAGTGGCAGATATCCCACTTGTGTAAGATGGAGGACCATTAGGAGAATTTCCCATAGCTTTTTGTCTGTGGAGTAGGGGTTTGAGATGGGACTTGGGTAGAGAAGGAAAGGTGTTTATTAAACACCTGCCAGCAACTTTCACAGGCATGTGTCCTTTAACTTGTAACAATTTGGGGAGACAATCCCACATTATTATATATGTGTGAAAAATCAGGCTCCAAGAAGTTAATTTGCTTCAGGTCACATCCTTTGTGGTGAAGCTGGCATTTAAACTCAGGTCTGTATGTCTCCAAATTCATGCACATTCTTTCCACTGAATCCATGACTCTCAGAAAGATACCGTTTAGTGAGAACATTTGGCTTCCTAATGACATAGCACATTCATGCCGATTTTTTTTGTTGTTAAATTTTTAACTTTTTTTTGAATTTTGTCTTGTCTAATAGGATGGTGTTTTCTTCTCTTCTCACTCCTCCCACACTCCTACCTTGCCTTCCTAGTAGGTGATCTTTGGTAAGAGGAAAGAGAAAGAAACGGTTGGCATCATCACATATTGAAGTGATAAGAGAATGGTCAACATCAATAAGAGGAAGTGTTTTTGTTTCATTATGAAGAATCCAAATGATCTAAAGTTATTTTCTGAGACTCTTCCTTATGCCACTCCTGCTGCTCCCGTGATGCCTGGTCCTTGGTGATCGTATGTAGATGGAGTTGGGGTCAGGGAAACCGGGGTTGGAGAGAGCAGGAAACCTCCAGATGCCCAGCTGAGGTTGTTTTGAGTTGCCTCAGAGTGGACCCTGAGGCAAAGCCTTGGGTACAGGTAATCTATTTAAGAGGTGATCCCAAAAAGCACAGTGAAGGAGTGTGGGAAGGGAGACATGGGAGGGAGAGGAGCTGATACAAGGTGCTTTAATGAACAGAGTACTACTGCGGGCCAACTAGACTCAATTCCACTGGGGACTCTCTGAGAAAGTGAATGGGATGGGGAAGCGGGCATTTATTCATTAATTCCTATGTTGTATTGATTGAAGCTTGCCCTGAGAGGCTTTAATTCTCCTGCAGTTCTTGGTTGTGCCTGTCATGGGTAGGTTCTTCTTCCACAGAGCCTGACAAAGCTCTCAGGCAAGCTTGAGAGTGGCCCAGGTAGGAAGTTGTCCATTTATTGTCATGTTTCCTGTAGCTGTAAGAAGTAGACTGGAGAGAGAAGGGAGTATAAAGCAGGACATCAGCAGCGCTGGCTACAGAGGTCTCTAGGAATGGACAGAGACTTGATGGGACAAGTGCAGAAGTACTTTGCACCATTCTGTAGGCTCCATGTTTCTGTGTGATCTATGAGTGCTAAGACGTCTCTGGAGAGAGGGCGTAGTACAGCAGTTACAAGCGTGGGATCTGGCAGCAGCTCTGGGTTCAGACCATCTCTGCTACTAGCTGGGTGAACTTGGTCAAGTTATTTAACTTCTTATTGCTAGTCACCTCATCTGTGTAAAATGAGGATGACAATAATAAAACCTACCTCAACTGTGTTGGTGTCAACTTGAAACAAGCTAATACATGTAAAGCATTTATGACAGAGCCAAGCACAAAATAAGCATGAGCACTGTTTATTTCTGGTCATGAAAGTGACTTTTATTGCCTTTTAAATTTTACAAACGTGGAGCTGAATGTTTAACATTCTTCCTTGTGACTTCTTTCACCAGAATGCTTTATTTTACATTCCACAATCAAATTCTACTCTCCCAAACCCAAGACTTCACATATATCTTAACATGTAATCTACCCAAATTTTGAACTCTATTTTTAAGGGGGACAAGTTTATAAAAGGACATAGTGAGAAGATGTTTTAAAAACCAGGAAGTGCTGGTGTTGTCATAAACAGACTATATATCCTTATAACTTCACATACCCAGAACTCACTAACATGTAGGTTTCATTAACAATGAGATATGACAATTATTGTTACTGATGGGACATGTGCTAAGTACCCTATACATTATCTCATTTTAAATGTATATCACATCTATAGGGTAGATATTATCAGCTCAGTTCCTCAGATGAAGAGACAGATTCAAAGAGTTGAAATAACTTGCTCAAGATCCCACAACTGGTAATTTGTGGGGTTGGGAGTTTGACACCAATGCACATTTTTTAACCACTATAAGCAACTGAAACACTGCAACAAGCTAAATGTTATCCTCCCCTGACATCACTTGAGATACTGTATACTCAGGGTGGCTTTAGAACTGAAGCTTGTGTTGAGTCCTTGCTCTACTCTTTGTGGCTTTGGGCATCACTTAACCTCTCTGAGCTCATTATATTATATGTTTTCTGTAAAAGAAGAATAATGGCTTCTACCCCACTGGGTTATTTTGGGAATTCTGTGAAATTATCTTAGTACTTTATAGTTCAGTATTATATAAATTTGATCATCTGTAAAACAATAAAAGTTTTGAAATGAGAATCTAGGAATCTATATGAATAAAAAGAGTAGCAAGGGAGTTCAGACTAAAATTTCTTTCATAATCAACTTTTGCTACATATTTCAGAGTTTCTAATTGAAATTCCTCCCCCTTTTATTCCATTTTATTGATTCACTTCGTAAACATGTATTAAATACTTACAGTATACCAGGCATGTTTTATGTGCTGAGACTACAAAGATGAAAGTAATATGGTACCTACATTTAAGTGGCTTAAAAGTCTAGATGGCTCAGAAATGTTTTCAAAATAGTGTCAGGAAAATTATAGTGGTGAGGTTTTGTTTTTGCCAACCTCTCTTTTTAAAAACATATTCTGCCCTCTACCTTCACAGAGAAAAAAAAGATAACCAACTAACAGTTTTATTTGCCCTCTACTCACTGTTTAGAAATAGTTAAGTGTAAATGCTTTTAAATTAGCTTTGTATGTCAAGCCTCTCCTGAGGATGTGTGCTTATTTATAGATAGAGACCTCTATCTACAAACTAGGTCCTTTTCAAATGCTGTGAAACATTTAGATCTTCAAAACCATTAAGATTGTTAACTTTGGCTGTAGATAAGCAGAATAAACAAACCCCTTTCCAAGTGGGCACTAGTTCTGCTGCCTTTTGTTGGCTTTTGAAGCTCAAAGAAGCCAGAAGTCTCAAAAACTGTTTCTCCTCTAAACTGAAAACTTTCTAATGGGCTCCATTGTTTTGTTTCTAGTACTTCTCACATGTGTAGGTAACATAATGTTTCTATGTTGGCTGTGAATAGCCTTAAATAGTTTTCTGATTTGTATTAATCTTTCCACTTGCATATAATTAGTTATTTACCTACCCATTTCTTAGCCCAATACTGGCCTTAAGACACAAATAAGTATCTTTTCGTTCCTAAATAATTAACCAGTATGTAAGTGAGAATAGAGCTTGAAAATGTATTTCTAATTTTCAGGGGAAAGTTCATGGGTTTTCCTGTTAATTTCCTAGTTTTGATGCTTCTTTCTAACTCAGTGGTTCTTAAGGAGACATTCTTGGTTGTTGCAGCTGCTACTGCTGTCTAGTAGGTAGAGGCCAGGGATGTTGCATATACCCTATAGTACACAGAGCAATGCCCTAGAACAAAGAATTATCTGACCAAAAATATAGGTAGTGCTGATTTTGAAGGACTCTGTGAGTTTGACATTATTATCTGAAAATTTGGGGAGATATAATTGCATTCTGTAAAGTTAATTCTGCCAGTCATAGTCTTGGATTTCCCAGTGGTAAGATAAGCACAATCTTGCAAATTTATTTAGTTCATCAGCAAAGTAGCAAAACCATCAACACCCCACCCAGTGAATTTTATTATTCCAAAATGAAACAAATCAGAATTTTGACCTCCTTTGACTCATTTGATAAGCTCTCTTGCCTCTATTTTAAATATTGTCTATGTATGGATGGGAAGAACACTAAAACCATTTGATTATTTAAGATCTTTAAAGAGTTAACATGGCCTTGGCCATTTAGATAGCAAGGTAGCAGAATAATGAATAAAATCATCACTTGTCCAAGGGCCAGAATTTGGGTGACCATTGTGAACCGCCCACACTTTCCGCAGATTCTTTTTAAGGTTTTCTCACTTTAAGACCTTTTCTTATACTATTTCACTCTTCCCTAATTATTAAAATTCTATCCATAACTTAGGGCCCAGTTGTCTGTAGAGTAGCTTAAGAAAACGTAATATTCCTTCCTTAAATAAATTTTGTGGATTCCAGCACTCTGTGCTCCTCTGTCATTTCAAAAAAAGATATGCGTGTGCATTTTTAAACATATATATATCATTTAAAATATATATAGTATCTTCAACAAAATTTAAATATTTTAAAGGTAAGAGACTCTATTTTATATCTTGCTGTGTAGGAATGGTGTGCCTATAACATGAATGGAATTATTCATGGTTCCTCCTTGAATTTGTTATCTCTCAAACACTCTCTTTTAGATTATTTCACTGTGTTTTAAAATACCAGAAAAAGATACAGATAATTTCAAGCCATGCTTACTTGAATTAACCTGTTTAGTTTGGTGTATTTTAAAGCATTTATATTTTCTACACAGTTTTCCCACAGACTGTTCTTTCTTGTTATTGAAAACTGTGGAGAGAGAGAGGTGGAGGGTGAGAGGTGAGGACAGATAAGGATTTGGATGTGTGTTTCTCACAGGGCAGCAAGTGGTGGGAGACTCTGCCCTAGACCCCTAACGCTTATCTCACATACTTGCTAATCATGTGGAAGGAGGAATGCACTGATTTTAAACTGTTAACTGCAATACAAACCACACATGTGAAAGGGTAGCAATGAAACATGAAAGCAAAGCACCAAGTTTTGCAATTTTGCATTTGTTTTTTTTTCTGAACTTTCCCCGGCTATGTTCATACCATAAAGAACAAATCAAAATATGATGAGGTAAACATTCTATATAGTCATGCAATGAGATCACGGCTAAATACTAACATATTTCTTTCCAGTATTCCCTTGAAAGTGTTTTTGTCTGTTGCTTTGCAGGTCACAAGTAGCTTTATTCTTCCCTTCTCAGTACTAAAAATTCTTTTGGATTGTTCAAATTTTCTTTTCCAAACAAAACACAGAATTATGTATTGCAGATGTGAATTATTTAGATTAAAAATAGGATCATAGTTTAACGGTTAAAGATAAGGTATAGCAGTCAAAATATTTGCAGAGTATACTTTATCAAATATATATCATTTAATATTCCCAATGTGCTTACACTGTTGCCCACTATGCAAAATAATTCTTGTTGAATTGTTTTGCTCTTGAGGAAATCTATTCATTTTTAAGACTCTCTAGTCAATATTAATCTGGAAGCAAGCTTAATTTTACTATAGGGATGGAGTCTGATATATCTAAAAAAGAGATTTTATATTTGGAAAATACCAATTACATCCTATATCAAACAAATACGTTGCTCACATACAGAAAGAGTATGTATGAGGTACATAGTAGGTCAAGCATACTTCATATAAACTTTACACTCTAAACCACAGAAGAATAATCAGTGTATAATTGAATCATTCAATAATGCAGCCAACCTTAGACATTAAGACCTGACTGACTGTGAGCCAGAATTGGGATTGTTTCTATTAAACAAGAAATCAACATTTCATTCAGGCTCTTTCATTAGCTTCTCTGAGAAGTCAAGATGAAATTCTTTTAAAATGATAACTTATCCACTTTTCTATTATTTCTATATTGTTTACATTATTTCTAATACAATTATTTTCTATAAAATATGATTCTGTTTGTCTTTATAGTGGGAAAAATCGAGAATGCTATTATGTGATTCAAAATGAAATCCTCGAATTCTGGACTGAATTTCTCTCTTACAACTTGAACTTTTATGATAATATGTACATCTTTATTTCATTTTGTTGCCTTACACATGTAGCAAATGCTTGGAGAGATACCTGCACTCTTGATGGGCTGTTTTTATTATTAATGTTTGCCATGTTAAAACCATGTTTGAGTTAGCTATTGATTTATGCTATGTGAAAGCAAGTCATTTATAGGTGCCTCATGAAATGTGCATTATTTTCCCACCACTTTTCATAGGATTTTGGCAGCTGTGGGTGGGAGTGGCCATGGAGGTGGTGGGCCAGCGACCTGATGACTGGAAAATCATTGACAATATGATATGGAAGATGGCTATACCCAACATTATCATCCCTCCTGGCTCTTAGGTGAAGATAAGAGGCTATGGCAATGAGATTTCCATTTGTTTAAATGTATGCTGTAAAAATTCAATTTTTTTTTTTTGCTGGAATCTCTCTATATATACAACCTGTCCATTAGTCACCTCATACATTTTATTATCACTTCATACTTTATTTTCTTCCTTTGACCTCAGGAAGATTCCCAAGTAGTTCTAAAACCCATTAGTATCTCTGAACACTCACAAAAAGTCCATAAATGATTTCTTAATGGTCATTAGTAATCAAGATTAAGCAATCTTGGACTGACCAGAAGTCATTGTGAGACTTTCAAAAAATCTTTTATATAAAAATTCTCTTATTCTTTTTTGTTAATACTATCATTTCTCTTTTGAGTATGTAAAAAATACTCAAAATGTTTACCACTCAATATACCCAGTATAATGAATGTGCAAATTCATCCATTTTCACTCTCTGTTATTACTTGGATTTATAGAAACAAAGAGATTGCACAACTCCTACGGTTTACATGGAAAATGAGGAACCCTTCTGGCTGTTCTCCCTCCCGCCATGCTTCTGGTTGGCCCTTTGAATAAAGCAGCTATAGACAAAGGGCTTCATAATATTGTATTTAGATATCGTTTCTAGCTCCTGTGGGCACCTGTCCCATCTGAGGAATGATCTATAATGATGTGGGATATAATATAACATAGCAATGTGGGATTTAGAATAGTACAGATGGAGTTCAAATCCTGGCTCCACCATATTCTAGTTGTTTACTTTTGGCAAGTCACCAGTAAAGTAGGGGCAATGCTAACTAATAATGACCTCATACAGTGGTTGCAAAGAAACAGTGCAATAATACAACTCCTAATACAGTGGCTGTTATGCAGTAAGCACTAAATAACTCTGGTTAACCATTACTTTTATTCCTGCTTCTGTGCCTGAGAAAGCACATTGAGAAAGACTTCTCACACTCAGAGAATGTGGTCACTAAAGGAATATATCAAGAGAGTTAAGAACAAATCCTCTAAATGAGAGGCCAGAATTTTTGCTGAAGCTCACAGGGTGGGGAGTTGTGCTGTTTATTGGCGCTTATTAAAAGTCAAAAATAACTATACAGATAAAGGACTCATAGAACTGCCTGCAGTTTCACTCCTGGTATCATCACTTAACTTGGCACATTAGCAGACAATCTGGTCAAAAGCAGAAGTTGACCAAAGTTACAGCCTTTTAGAGGCTGTAGAGTTATTTCAAACTAATTTATCATCTTCTTGAATGTGTAGAAAAAACAAACTCTGTATTCACACTTAGAACACTTCTGTGACCAAATGTGTAGGGTTTTTCCCCATAAAAATTCAATTCTCCAATTCTCTGCAGATACCAACTTAGTGTACTATAATTCAATTCAGTTATGACACCACATATCTGGAGTTATTGCAAACGTCACAGGTTAAGGGCTCAGTCCCACAAGACTGCCCCCCCTTCAGATACCAATTGAAAATTGTAGGTCCCCAGATTACCACAACTTCTCTCCAATTTAGCTGCAAATTGGAGGTGCTCATGATCCCCTCCACAGGTTCAATCATTTGCTAGAACAACTCACAGAACTCAGAGAAGCACTTATGTTTACTGGTTATATAATAAAGGATACAGATGAACAACCAGATGAAGAAGTGCACAGGGCAAGGAGCTTCTGTCCCCATGGGAGTTGGGGAGCACCATCCACCTGGCATGTGGATGTATCCACTAACATGGAAGCTCCACAAACCCCAGACTTTTGGGATTTTTATGGAGACTTCATCACATAGACATGATCAATTATTCATTCCATTTCCAGCCACTCTTTCCCCTTCAGAGATTGGGGGATGGGCTGAAAATATCCAGCGTTTAATCACAGCTTAGTCTTTCCTGTGACCAGCCCCACCCAGGAGCCCAACAAGAGTTACCTCATTAGAACAGACGACATTTCTATCACCCAGGAAATTCTAAGGGATTTTGGAGCTCTACATCAGGAACCAGGGCAGAGACCAATATATATATATATATATATATTTCTTATTATTTCACAAGAGTTATAAAAACAGTAAGTGGAGCTTTAGAAGGCACCATCTATTGCAATCCATAAGAGTAGGGAGTTTTTCTCCTCCTAAGTATGTTTGATCACAGCAGGTGTGATAAAGACGTTTGTCTGAATGCTTTCCACATTCAGTGTGGGAGGAGGCATAGTGGGGATAATGGGGTGTCGTTAGCAGAATTTGTGTGACATGAACCTTTCCATTTTCCCAAATTTGATTAGGAATATACAAACATATATACTCCTACTAACAGCCCCCCATGTAGTGTCCATCAGACTACTTGTTCTGAGCTAAACCTACTGGCGATGTTGGACAAAGGGAGAGACCATCACAGTTAGCGACCCTCCATGCACGAGGACAATGATTCCTGGAAAAGAACTTGGCATTTCAGATCCCACCATTTTTAGCTTAGAACTTCCTCTTCTGAGTTAGTTTCTTCCCCAGCTACAACACCAAAGAAAAGAATCAGTAGCCCCATTAGTTAGGGAAGCAATATAGTCCGATGAGCTGGTTAAGCATTCTCCATCTGAAGTCAGGCTTCCCAGATTTCAAATCGAACTTTAGCCACTTTTAAGTCTGGTGAACTTGTGAGAGTCTCTTAGCCTCTTAAGTCTAATTTCTCCATTTCAAAATGAGGTAAAAATAGAATCTAACGCACAGGTTTTTTTGTGTGTGAACAAAATCAGATAATGAAAGTAAAGCAATTAGCACATTTACTGGAACATTTAAACACTCAATACATTAGGGTTTTTATTGTTAGTATTTTTGGGGCACTGTTGGTTCTATATCAGAAAGCCAACCTAATGAGATAAAATTTTCTTTGAGTTAAATGTAGTAGCAATGGGATCCTTAGGGAGCTAGAAAGCTAAGAGTGTGGAGAAGCATGCCCCAGCCAGTACTTTGGGCTGGAAGGGTAGTGGAAGAGTTAACAGTATCTAAAAACCCAGCAAAACAAACTTAATGTGTGGACACTTTGGATGTTAAGTAGGGTAACAAGACATTGTCTATCAGCCCAGCAATGCTCATTTTTCTAGGACCTTGGATATTGCTATGGGTTGAATTTTGCCCTCCAAATTCATGTTGAAGTCCTAATCTCAGAATGTGACCTTATTTAGAGACAACATTTTTTTTATAGAGGTAATTGAATTACATGAGGCCATGAGGGTGGGTCCTCATCCAACGTGACTGGCATCCTTATAAATGAGGGGATTTTGGACCAGGGACAAGTATCAGGAGAGAATGCCATGTAAAGAGATTTAAGGAGAAGACAGTCATCTATAGGTAAAGGAAAGAGGCCTGGAACGGATTTTTCCCTCATAACCCTCAGAAAAAGCAACCCTGCCAACATATTGGAATTTTTGAATGTGAGACAATGAATTTCTCTTGTTTAAGCCACCCAGTCTGTGGTACAGTAAGTCCTCAATTTAACATCGTTGATAGGTTCTTGGAAACTGCAACTTAAAGCAAAATGACATATGACAAAACCAATTTTACCATAGGCTAATTAATATAGACAAGAGTTAAGTCTCTACAACATATTTCTGGTCACAAATGCATCACTCAACTTCTAAATAAAGACCAAAAACGCTTCTAATATTAAATGTTGAAATACATGTAAGCTATACATACATTTCAGAAAGATTAATAAAAACAAGAAAGATAATTATTTACACAATCATTCCAGTTCAGGGCTGCAGGTGGCTGGATTCTACCCCGGCAGCTCAGGGGCAATGTGGGCACTGACCCTGGACAGGACGCTATTCCATCGCAGGAGCACTCACAACCACACCCATACTTACTCAGCCTGGGACCATGCACACATACTGATTCACCATACATGGACATCTTTGGGATGTGGGAGAAAATCGGAGGACCTAGAGGAAACCTATGCAGACATGGGGTGAACGTGCAAACCCCACACAGACAGTGGTCTGGGACGGGAATCAATTTTTTGTTCTCATCAATGTTATAACAAAATGATGTTGAACAAAAGGACATTGTTCCAGGACCTGCTGTACTTTATGTATAATACATTGTGGCAGCTCCAGCAACCTCATACAAATCTTAATAACACGTGTCCTGAAGTGGTGTTGGTGAGAACATTGATGTCACAGGTAGTGGCATGAGAAAGAAGCTGGCATCCCTGGGTTACTAGGCCAGCAAAGCCTCCAAGCCAGGAAGGGCATCTTAGGGGAGCTGGCAGTTTGGATGTGGCTTAATCCTTTTAGGTCACTTTGAAAAAGCAGGATCCTAGAACTTTCCCCTCCATTAACTTTCCAAGGAGTTTTTGGAGCACAACGGGAGTAACCCTCCCATTTGCTTTTCATTTGGTGTCAAAAGCAGACTCAAAGGACTCAACATATTTAGGGAGAGAATTGTATTTGGTTTGAGAACAATGGGAAGGGAAAGCTATGAACCTTATTTTTGATTTTCCTTCTCTTCCTTATTCCTCCATTTTTGTAAATCAAACTCAGATGATAGGAAACTTCAAACAGAAATAGTTCTACTTCTGTTTTGACCAATACAAGCCACTGGGGGTATAGGTAGTTATGTGAAATTAATTAGTAAAATAATCATCCGGTTTTTTATTTATTAGACATTTATTGAGCCCCTACTATAAATCAGGCAATGCGCTCAACTGGCATAAGAGCTTCCCTGCAAATAAGATTGGGTTCTTGTCCTTGTGGGGCTTACAGGAGGGAAACAGGTGAGTAAACAGAAGGCTGCAATGGAGTTTAATAGTTGCTGAGTGGCTCAGAGATGCTATGAGGACACACAGGAAGGGCATTATCCCAGCCAGGAGATTGAAGGCTGTAAACTGTAAGCTGTAGATCATGCCTGAACCTAATCTAATCAGTTCTCTTAGCTGGGTGAACAGAGGTGGAAGGAAAAAAGAAGGCCACCCAGATAGTGGCCCTAACACATACAGTGGCATGGGGGAGTGAGAGAGCATGACACAGTAAGTGTGAATGACTCCTTGCAAGAAGGTTGAGTGTGGAGGGAAGGAGGAAGGATGGGTAGTAACTAGAGAGTATGATAGGGCAGAGGAAATGCTATCTTTAAGAAAGAAGAGGCAACAATACTGTGTTGCATACTTCAGAGATTTGCTAAGTGGGTAGATCTTACGTTGTGTTCTTATATATAATAATGATAAAAAATTGAGTTGTATTTTATATTTCTTAAATTTTTCATATTTTTACATATGATAATATATATCTTATTATTAGAAAGCCTAACTATGTTATAAATTTTAAAATAAGATTAACTAATAGAAATCTAATTTCTTTAAAAAACTTGTAGCCACCATCTGAAGGACCGTGATTAAAAAAAGATTACCTAGGAAAGAAAAAGGAAAAAAGTGCAGTATCCACATGAAGTAAAAAATGAACTAAATTTGGGAGTTAGCATTCATTCACTGATTCAATAAATGTTTATTGAAGTTCTAAAACATGTTAAGATTGGGGGATAGAGTGGTCATTTTTGACCTAATGGAAAAGGTCTAAGTTTACGTCTTGGCTGTGTCATTCCCTTGCTGTGTGGTTTTTGAGCAAGTCACTAACCTAAAGTGGGAGTCTCTGCACCTTGATTCCCTCATTGACAAAATGAGAAGCTGGACCAGGATCACTCTCAGTTCTAAAATGATGCTGTGATGAATATTAAGAAGAGCATATTCTAGTTTGCATGGGTAGAATTTAAGGTTGGTTAATTTCAACCCCCTCTCCCCCAGCCCATTCTAATTCAGAGTACCCTTGGCCCAGAGTATACTGAGTTAATGATTCCATACTGGGAAGAGGAGTGTTCATATAAAGATCCCATTAGGCAGCAATCCCCCTCTCCCAGAGTAATAAAAATCATACATTTACGACTTGCATGAAATAAAAACCGTGAGCTTTAGTTGTTTCTGTGAAAAATCTGTCATCTCTCTGTGCAAACTGGTTTCTATCACTCAGAGGGTTACTGTAATAATCATAGACTTTTTTTTTCACCATTTTACACTCGTTTTTTCCCCCAAGAAACAATGGGATTTTTACATCTTTTTTTTTATTAAGCCATTATGACTCAGTTGTGAAAACGTTAAGTGTTGAAGGGCGAGAAACACCGCTGGCCCAGGAGAAATATCTCAGGCAAATAAAATTTTTGCTGGCTCCCTGATCACGCTAAGCACCCCTCCTTTCTTTGTCTACCTGAACCTCAGCTGTCTTTTTACTTAGGTTGGTGGTAATGTATGACTGATACTTATCAGCCACTAATTATGAACTTAAGAAAATGATCTCATGTATTCCTTATGAGAATCCATGATAAAGATGCCATTATCCCCTTTCACAGGTAAGGACATTGAGACTTGGAGATAATAGATAACTTTCTCAAAACCTTATAATTAGTAAGTGCCAGAGCTGGAATTGGAACCGAGGTCTGGTGTATCCTTCAGATAAGCTTATTCTTCTAGTCTCTCTCTGGAAGACTTAGCTGGTTTCCCACTGAGCATGCTTATGGAGTTGCAGGCATCAATATTGATTTCAAATAGTAGTCTTTGCTCTCTAATGGAGCTTAGCTGTGCTCCTTACCCTGTTTCAGTGGTGACCATCCCTATGTAAAAGTTAGGGGGAATGAAACCTCTTCTTTCTGCCATATGTGAGGCATAAATTTGTGCATTTTTGAAGCAACTAAGCATTCTTTGGATGGGGCCAATCTTTGGTATTTTATTTTGTTTGGTTTTAATGGGAGAATTATTTTGCAGAAATTTTGACAAGAATCTTTCTCTATGGGAAGTGAATATAAGCTGAAGGCAGAAAAAGAATTTACTGAGTAGAAGATGACCCCCCCAAAAAAACAAATGCTGGCAAGTTGAGGCTCCTCATGGGCGATTCATATGGCTATCAAGAGACGAGGAAGTGTGTGGGCACAGAGCACAAAGCAGTCACCCAGTGTGTTTTCGTGGCCATCTGACTTAACATTCTGGAGGGCGCATTGGAACAGAAATGGAATACCTGGAGAAGCCACTGTAACTTTCCTCTCCACTCTCACCCTAACAAAATGGCATTTAACAAATACCAGCTGATGAAACAAGCCTAAAAGCAAGAAGAGAAAAATCATGTTTTGATACTTGTAAAGGGAGTTGCTGGGCATGCTCTAGCATTATTTAGCTTGTATGTTCAACTAAATACTACTCCTATTTTCCTCCTGTAAATTATCCCTCTCTTCTCCCAACACTCTGTATTAGCCTAAAAATCCATTAATCATTTTTGACAGAGGCAGCCGTCCTATGGGCCTGTTGTAAGTTTCTGAGATGTTCTGCAGGATAAGGATACCCACACCAGTTGAAAGGCTATTCAACTCTTTCCAAGCCTTTTCCTATGTTTAGGGTCGGTCTCTCCATTTCCCTTCTTTACTTTGGCAGTAGGGCTGATTTTCAGGGGATTCTCCATTCTAAGGAAACCAAGACCAATCCTCCTCTTTAAGCATGTGGGGAAAGAGTTTCTCATCTTGACAATTGCAGCTGACCTGGACACGTAGTCCAGGCCCTAGAATGCGAATAATGCCAGTGGGTCTGCACAGTATTGTGTTTATAGCACCAAGGGTCCTCCAGGTGAACTGCACGTCAGAGTGAAGTGTTCAGCATCACAGTCTGCAGCGGGAGAGGGGATTTGAGGGTTTTCTGCCCTCCCCTAAATAAGTCTTTTCAGTCTGTCATGAAGGGCTATCAAGAAGGTTCCATTCCTTCTTGCTCCCCCTCGCCATTGCAGCTGGCCTTGTGTACGCATCCATATGCGCCTCCAGCCCTGATTCTACAGCTTTCCAGGTTCGTATTGCCAACCCATGTTATGACTCTTCACAATTTCAGATGTATCATGCCAAACCAAGTTCTTTACCTTCCCCGCTCAACTGGCCTCTCTCTAAATCCCTCCCAGGTCTGTTAAAGAAGTAATCTTTGACTTCTCCCTCAAGTTTCTCTCCCCTTATCTCTTTTCAATATCAACTCGATTTAAACGACAACAGCAAAGCTCCAAAATGGTTGCTTCCTCCTCGACAATATATCTGGTCTAAGTTCATTTTTTTCCTGCTACTGATACTCTCTCGGCCTTTCCACCCAAGAGACTGTAAGCGTGTATATTCCAGCTGACACTGCTGCCTCTGGGCTTTTCTTCTTCTGATCCTTTCTGCAGACCATACAGTTATGCTTGTCTCAAGAGAATGTTTTCCTTGGATTTTCCCTCTGTTCAGAAGTCTGGAGTTGGATCCAGTATCTCCTGAATCAGCTCTAAATGCTTTACTAATTTTTAAGATGTAACAGAAACCTTCTTCAAATGTATTGAACTTTATTTCTTGCTATTCCCTTAAACACAACTTAAATTGAGACAATTCTCATCTACCTCACCACCACTGGGTTTATTTTTAACACATATATGTCTTCTCACTTGGAAAGTTTTCAAAAATACTTTCTGTTTACCTGAATTCTATTTATTAAAACTTAAAGCTCAGCTCTCGTCCTTTTACATGTAGCTTTCTCTGATCACTCCAGCCTGCAACTTTGACTGATTTTTAACTACTTTGAATTTCCATTTGTTTCTTTCTTTTGATTGAACATTGTATTATTCTTGAATAATGACAATTAACTTCACCTCTCCAATTAGATTGTAAGCATGAGGGTCAGAGACTACTCTAAGTTCTGTTTCAGATGAATAGAGAGACTAATTTTTGTGATGCTCATTCACCATCCCCTTATAAAAGATAAAATCTGCTACTACTTATTTGTAAATAGCCCTTTAAAGTCCATGGAGCCATTTCATATATTAATACGTTATCCATTGAACCAGAAAGTCCTATCAGAATTTAATTACTTTGTATTCTCAATCAGGGAAAGTATTTGCTGACCATCTCTGTAGAGGTACAAGGTCACCCTGGAAAAGGCCTTAATATTATGTCTGTTTGAGTAAGCAAATATATGGCAGATAGAGCAGTGTAGTAACAAAGTTGCAAGGAGATCTGTTTTATTTTTCAAGCCTTCTAACAGTATGAGGAACTTTGAAGTGGGAATGGGATAGCCTGCATGAGGAGCACAGAGAGTTATCTGGGAAGGAAGCAACTCATTTCCCTTAGCTGCTCCTCCCTGAGATTCAGAATTAGGGAGCTCTGCTTGCATTAGTGTGGTCCTGACCAACCATCAATGATGAGAGGGCAACAAGAGTCTTTAAGTAACGTTAACATAAGTTAAGAGAAAAATGGCACTTAGGAGGAAGAAAAAAGTAAGCACTATTTTCAATATTTGAGGCAGCAGATGTATCTATATTCTATATTTAGAATCAGTTTTAATTCAGCTTTCCTTGGAGATGACTTGCCTTGGGGAACAAAGGGCTCAAAAGATCTAAAAACTAAGGCCATAGCGGTTTAGGGGCTCAGGCCTACATGAGGCTCAGCACAATAGTCTGTCAAGGAACCCCACAGCCAGTAGTGAGAAACATAAAGGGATCTGAGTCCCAACACATTTCTGGGTACCACCATTGAAAGTCACTTTGCCCAGGACCAACACTGCCGAGTTTTACTCAGGCCTCATGCCTGATAGAGTATATCCTGCTCTCCATCCTGGGGAAGTGGCTGAGTCAAAGAAGAGAGAGTGCTTTGATCCTGGTAGACAGCCCTCTTTACTGACCATTGCACCAGGAGGTGGATCCATCCCTCCTCAAAGAGTGGAAATGAAATGATAATTTGTCTCAGCTATTATGCATAGGCCATGATCAGCCACGACAAACCCAGCTTCTACAAGTAGCTGTCTATAGCAAATACTCCGGGATACTATTTTTTGCTCCTGGATACTATTAAGCACAAGAGGTTTCTTGAACTTAAAATATGGAGAGGATTAGGGCTTTGATGAAATGCAGATCAAACCTCCTGCTACTCCTGCTGCTCCCCAAAAGTTCAAGCATTATATTTTTGGATTTGACTGAGGCATATTCTTCAGTCTACATGCATGCAAACTGCAGAGTGTTCCATATTATTTTAATCTTCACAAGAAATTTATAGAACTTATAGATGAAGAAGGGCCAAGTATCCCTTCCTCCATTTGAAATGTTAGCTCTTTGTAGCTGATAGTTAAGAAATAAGGATTACTTATCTAATCTTATAAAATATCTAATCTCCTTCTTGACCAGGTGTGGTAGACAGAATAATGGTCCTCAAAAATGTCCACTGCCTAATCTCTGGAACCTGTGGGCATGCTCTTTTACATTGCAAAGGGACTGTGCTGATATGATCAAATATTTTGGGTGGGCTCAGTGTAATCACAAGGATTTTTAAGAGGAAGGCAGGAAGGTCAGAATCAGAGAAGGAAATATGGTCTCAGAAGCAGGGGTCAGGGTGACAAGAATGGAAGAGTTTTGAAGATCCCAATTTGCTGGCTTTGAAAAGAAAAGGGCCCCGGGCCAAGGAATGCAGATGGTATCTGAAAGCTGAGAAGTCAAGGTGGTAGATTCTCTTCTAGAGTTTACAGAAGGAAGGAGGAAGGAAGGCCTACCAACACCTTTACTTTAGAACTTCTGACCTCCAGAAATGTAAGATAATACATTCATGATGTTTTAAGCCACTAAATTTATGGTAACTTGTCATAGCAGCAATAGCAATCTATTAATAATATACCAGGGTAAGAAACTATTAGTGACAAGTCTTTGGCAAAAAAGCTGATTATGTAATCTATTATATTTTACAGCTTTTATATTTCAGGGTGGAAAGCAAAGTTGGCAAAATAATTGGAGGGAAGAAAATTATTTATATTTACTAACTTTCTATTTCATGGCTAATATGATTCTGAGAAAACTCACACTTTTCATACTGTTTTCCTTATTATTTGTTTTGTAGTGTTTTAAAAGGTTCAATCTAAGTCAACCCTGACCTAAGTAATAAACTCTCAGTAACTTGGTGAGATTTCCCAAGTCTCTAGCATCTAAAAAAAATTTCTTTAGAAGTAAGTATTCTTGAATTCAGACACTGCCATAATTCTGTAACCTATTATATTCAGCTATAGTGGGTAGGAAGTTTGAAATGTTATGTTTGAAATACCCTCTTATTCCTCATAATTACTAACAATGATTGAACACTTACTGTATGCCTGGCACCATAGTACGTATTTTACATTTGTTTACATGCAATGTGGTGAATTGATTATATTAATGGACTCAATTTTTCCCACACCTTTACTTTCATGCTTTTTAATAACTTCCTTCAACACTAACTCAGGGCTTGACCATGCAACTTGCCCTGGCCAATGGAACAATAGCAAACTTGATGCAAGCAGAGACTTGCGAAAGTGCTTTCACATTTCCCTTCTGTCTCTTGGACCTCTGCCACCACCAGTGAACAGGCCTGGACTGGCTTTCTGGAGAGACATGAAACATGTGGAAAAGATCCAAGATATCCCAAGCAAGGTCATCCTACACTATCCAGCCCCTGCTTCCCTTCTGGGTGATTACAGAAGCCTGAGTGAGCCCTGGCTGACATCAGGCCAGCCTAGTCCAACCCAGATTTTGAGCAATAATAAATGGTTTTTGGTTTAAACTACAAGTTTTGAAGTGGTTGGTTATTTAGCAATAGCTAACTGGTATATGTAGCTAGTAATATTATTCTCATTTTATATATGAGAAAACTAAATTTTAGAAGGATTGAGTATCTTGCTCAAAGTTTTGCTTCCAGACTGTTTGACTCTAAAACCCATGAGCTTAACCATAGGCAATCAAACCACAATTTGGCAAACTGTAAAGTGAATTGTTCAACATAGAATTTGGTAGAATAGCTCTTTATATACACACACGTATACATATATAGTATGTATATGCATGTGTACATGTGTGTGTGTATGGTGTTTCTATTATTAAAGGGCAGAAATTAGCATTATGAAATAAATGGATGTAGCTTCATGAGGCATTAGGTGATATCACTGATTGGTTAATTTCACATGGAGGACACAATAGTTTGGGTGGGATAATTTTCCTGCTATATGGGGCTCCTACTATGCTGCAGGATGTTTATAAACCCTGCCCCTTATAATGTTACTAAACCTCCCCAGTTGTAATGACCACTAAAAATGCCCCCACAGAAATTTCGGTTACTAATTTTAGCCCATATGCATTTTCCCCAATTTCTAAACCTTTCTGGGTGGGGAGTGGGGGAGGGGGAAAGATGTCACTTCCAATTGAGAACCACTCTTGAAAATTTTAAAGTATTAGATTTAATAACAAATACATGTGTATGTGTGTGTGTTTTTTTTTGGTGGGTATGTATGCACTAATTTAAAATTTTTTAATTTAATTTGTAAGGCTTAATAAATTATGATAAGGCAAACATCCTTGACATCACAACTCAGGTAAAGAAGTAGCACTTGGTCAATTAGCCCAGACACTCCCCCCATGTCCCCTGTCTCAATTGCAACCACCTCCATCCTCTCAAAAGTAACCACTATCTTGGACTTTTATAGTAATCACTTCTTGCATTTCTATTATAGCTTCGTAACTCAAATGTGTGTCCCTAGACACTATAGTTTTGTTTTGATCATACTTTTAAAATCTGCTGTATCAGCCTGTGTCAATCTACAGATATTCTGTTCATCATTTCTTTTTCTCACAATTGAACTGTTGAAGCATCTTGAATGTTTACTTATTTCAGACCCAGAGCAGTAAATATGTGAGATGAACAATCACAGTAATATTGTTTATATAGTCAACTTATGCACAGTATATTCAGAATCTGTCTCTACTGTGTATTGATTCAGAAAAATATTGTTATTTTGACCTAGTTTGTGTCTTAGGATAATGCCTTTCGACTTTCTTCGATTAGCTTCAGGGCCAAGGAGCACATTATGTTAAACAGTGAGGTTAATAATTATTTCTCAAACAACAGGCATTGATTGATTTCCAGGGAAGCTATTAACGGTAGCTCTTTTTCAGCCCTTACCTATTTAAGAATGACATCATCACTTTAGCCATTTATATATCACTTTTTAAATGATACAGAATGATATAGAAAGTGGCTTTTGCTTCAATCCTTTCTCTCTGCCCAATTGCTGTTTCGTGACTTTTGCCTTCCAAATTAGAAAAAAATCAAAGCCTGATCATGATGTGGGATCGTGGTGCTATAGCTTGGGCTGCCTTTTTTTTTTTTTTTTAATTTTCTACTTCAAGTCAAAATAATTTTAGGATATCAGCTTACAGTATAATAGGGAAGGTAAGTAGCTATTTATCCTTTTGAAGTCAGCAGGTAAGTTGATTGCCTGGAAATCTGAGTGCTATTCAAAACCAACAAATTTTGTTTTCTGATTATAATAGCAATACATATTCATTACAGAAAACTTTTGAAAAAAACACAACAGTACAAAAAATAGCAAAAATTGCAGAATAAAGGCCCTATTGACAGAATCCATTCTCATTTTTCTTTTAAGAGCACAGTTTAATTGTCACTTTTAGGAACAACATGCCACTGCCGCTGCCCAAATACTGTTCTGTGAGCCCTGTGCCAACCCTGCCTTCCAGTCTGCACTGGTGTGTTTTCCTCTCTTCTGCCATGCAGTCCAGGTGCCACCATACTGGAGGTGACCACTGTAAGGGCTCACTTGCCACGTACACTCATCCATAATATAGATTTGCCCATAATTCTGCATGGAACTATCTTCTGTCTTGCTCTGTACCTCTCTCCCCAAGACCTTTGGACTACAGTGAGTATTCTTCCAAAGTGAGCAGGTGGCTCCTCAAGTCACACCAGTATGTGGGTCTAATAGGAAGCAAAAGAACACTCAACCTATCAATCCACAGCCCAGCCCAATAATCTTCCTCGCTAGTTCTCACCTAAGCCTTCTCCTTCACCTTAACTTGGGAAAGATCTGATCAGTAAGGGATTTTATAAACTCCACTCCATCTTTATTTTCCATGTAATCTCTTAGCTTCCTAGGTCTCTGAGGGAGCATTCAACTCCTCCCAGGGAATAGTGTTAGTGTGATATTATAATAATGAAGAGTTTGTGGCTGTCAATCAGATGCATCTAAAAAAAGAAAAAAAAAGAAAAAAAGGGTTTGAACTTGACACTATCTTGCACAGTAAAAACTCAATAAATGTTAGTAAATACAATGATTAGTAATTTGTAGTTGGAGGATCCATGTATCATCCAAATATAACAGTATACAGTTAGAAACACAAAAACATTTAAAAAACATGTATTTAATTATTTGAATGATATGTTGTTTATCCATCTTTAATAGCTCGTATAGTCCTGGAGAGCCATTGACTAGGCTGGGAAATTTAATGGTGTGTACACTTTCAGCTTTCCTCAGAAGGCACACATGACTTTAGCTGCTCATTCTCCAATAGTCAATCCATGGTGCTCAAAAAATTTGGATAATAGTTTTAGAATTAATTAATTTAATTTGGCTACTGAGATGTACATACTTTTGTGAGCCAAGGGAGCACTTTACTTATCTATCAAGCTCCCAAAGTTCCTAGCAGAAGACCTAAAAATAGGTAGGTTTTCAATAAATATTTAGTAAATGAATGAACTCATGAATTTACAGTCATATTCAGAAACATTGCAAGGCACATCTGTTTTCAGTTCCCCTAAGAAAAGTTTTGGGCTCAGAGGGCTATTATATCATCAAAAGTTATTGAATTCATTTTAGGAATTGTTAGAAGTTCACGATTGCACTCTGAATGATAATCTGGCAAAACTATTAACAGAATGATAATCTTGTAGACAAATAAAACATCTCTTAACTCATTCATGTATTGATATGCTCAACAAATATTTATGAACACTCACTATACTCCCCTCACCCCGCCCCCAATATAAAGCAATGGGAATATAACAAGGTAAAAGATGGGATGGTTCCTGCTCTTAAGAAATTTATAGAGTATCGGAAGAGACAAGTAAATAGTTAATATACAGTCCGTGTTAGAAAAATATGTAGTCTAAACCAGTGGTCTTCAAACCTAGTGGGCATGAAAATCATTTGTAAGGCTTTTAAAAACACAGGTTGCTGGGCCCAACCCAAAAGCCTCTGATTCAGTGCCTCTGGGATGAGGCCCAGGAATCTGCATTTCAAGTTCCCATGTGATGTTGATGCTGCCGGTCCAGGGATCACACTTTGAGAGCCATTAGACCAAAGGAGCCATTAGTCAGGCAGAGCTAAACTCTGTGACCTCATTATTTCAATTATAACTTGAGGGTAGGATAATTTATTGAAATATTAATTGGTATAGATGCATTTCTTCCTTCCTGCCTTTTCAAGGATAGAGCTTGATCTTTAGCCATTTTTTGCCATGTGTATTTTTGCAAAGAGTAAGTCAGAAGCTCTTTGAACTCAGGAGCCTTTTGTAAACACCTACACTCTCTTATAAAGAGTTTATGCCAGGTGTCCTTGAGGAGGGAGAGTGTTGAGATCCAACAGAAAGAAGGTACTCTGGTTAGGCGAGAGAGAAATCTGGGGTCTGTGATCAGAAGTCTGTGATCAGAGGGGAAGCTTGTTCTATTTTATGATCATTTCCTAGAGACATAGCAAGATCTCAAAAAATGGAGCATCAAAGGAAAGTGGTCCTGGGTATGGGGTTCCCAGCCCTGTCTGTGATTCCCATATCCGACACATGGGGCACAGAAGCAACAGAGCAATCAGATTTACAAGAACCATGCAAGCTGTGGAAACGGACATTCAGAGATTCTAAGTGATAAATAAAGGATGAACTCACCCCCCAATCTCCAATAATCTGATGCTATGTAAGACTGGGCCTCTGACAACCACGGAGGAGGGAGGCACCGTAATAACAGAAAGGATTTCTTGCTAGCTGAACACAGGGGGACTTGGACAAGGATTTATGTGGGTTTAATTATAATGAGTAAGTGTTGTTTCTTATACCTCCGAGTTTGTGGACTCAGATTTATACTTGGGTTTCTTAGTTAATCAGGCAATTCTAAAATTATTTTAAGAGAAATTATAAAACCAGCAAACCACAGCTTCATATACATTTTCCATGAATTTTAGGAGAAAAGCCTGCTAAAGATCTTCATACTTAACATGGGATCAATAAATATCTGTTACATTGAAAAGACTCTATTAGGATGTTTCCAAATTATCCAAGAGCATCCATGCTAAATATTCATCTTAGGATGAGTGACACAGTATATTTTAAGAGAGGCAGTATAGTGCTATGGTTGGGGAAATAGGTTCAGGAATTACCTGCTTAGATTCAAATATGTTGTAGGATAATTATATGACCTTGGACAATTAGCTACATGTTTTGTGCCCAGGTTTGCATTTGAAAATGAATATAATAATAGTGCCTACCTCTCAGGGATATTGTGAAGATTAAATGAATTATGTCTTCAAGTTTTTAAATGCAAGATTTAAAAAATAACAACGATATATATGCTGTAGCCAGTTTGCATGGGTAGGTATTACATGAATGAGTTTCAAATAGACAAGAATATGCCTTTTAGGGTATATTCATTTTGGAGGCTTAGAATTCAGAAACTTTCTCAAAAAGCCTAGAATTTGTTGTTGTTCAACTGTGATTGTTTTAAGGCATGATTAACTGAGATCCTGTAAAATATTCAGTGCATTAACAGTGACAGTTTTAACATCTTAATAAAAACGCTCTCAAACTATTTAAACATTAGCTAACTTGATTGCCTTTTGGCTTTAATGCTGTCTTTATTCATTTTTGTCCTTCATAACTCAGGTTAAGAAATATCATTACCTGAGCTGAAAAATGTACAGGGCATTTACACATATTCCAAGTGTAGTCCATAGAACATTATACTGGAGAATAACACAGGGTGGGTTCTCCCTTGGTTATTTCATCATATTAAACATCTGTACGTTTCATTTTAGCTTATATTATAGCTGGCTTTCTTGGTTACAGGCATACAGAATATTCTTTCCCCAAACGAGCTCTGTTTCTTGTAACTCACCATCTCCTTTTTGATTCTTTAATTCCACTGGCAATTTGGAGTGGTCTGCTTACTCATGTTGTGTCTGCAGTTCTGGAATCTTAGCCCTTGAGTCATATAATTTCGGAAATCTTTGCTTTCTGCCTTATGTATTAACAGCAATCAGGCAGCCTCTTAAGACCTTCCTGGAAACATCCCAAAATACCTCAGCTTTTATTTTGGTTTTAGTTTGAGGGAATTTGAATCAAGTTAGCCTTGAGTTCCTAATTTTGACTGGCCACCTAACTGAAGACAGCTTTAGGGATCTCCAGTTTGGCAAGTGAATGCCTTTGGCAGCAATCTGTGGATTTCCCAAATGTCACACAATCAATTTGTGTTATCAGGGTTCCAAAATCACAGTTTAGCTTTTTATTCCAAGGAAAACTTTTTGTACCACTGATATTTAGTACTAGTAATTCCTTCCTTTTCTAGTTAGCTTACCAATGAAAGGCTGGGTTCCAATGTAGGAAAAAAAAATGGGTACATGATTAAATATTCATTATATAAGAAATATATTTTACTAAAACAATAGTAGTAATTAAAGAATGTAGTTTATAGAATATTTATTAATACATTTATTCAATACATTCCTCTTAACCTACTACTTACAGGATACATTGCTAAGTCACAGGGAAAGCAAGAGCAACTAAAATCTACTTTTTGTCCACAAAAAGCTTATGGTCTAGGCTGACAGGCAGAAAAATAAACAGGTGTTTCTATAACAGCATGTGAAGTGCTTTATTAGGGGTAAGTACTGAGTATGATGAGAGCACAAAGATAAAGCACCAGGAACATTATGGAGTGTGGGGCTAGAAGAGTTTTCCTGTGAGGGTTATATCTAAGCTATGGTAAGAAGGAGGTAAATAATTCAGCCAGGTAGAAAGAAATGCATTTTGAGCATTCTAGGCAGCAGAAACAGCTGTACAAAGACCTTGATTATTCCGTCCAGTGATGGACTTGTCTTAGAAAGTCTCACTCACATATTATGATAGTTGCTGTACATTGTCACAAATTCTGTGGTCACAAATTCTTCCCCCTTTTTGCATCTAAGTCCTTACAATGTGACATTACAGATCTTCCCATAAAAAGGTAGGGTATATTTTTCTACCTCTTGAATCTGGGTTGGCCATGTGATTTGCTTTGGTCCAAAGGGCATAAGCAAATGTGGCAAGTGCTTGTGCATTGGAGCCTGACCTCTTGCTGAGCTAGAGCCCTGAGACTACCATGTTTTATGAGCCTGAGGAGCCTGCAAGGGGAAGGAGAGATCACGTGGAGAGTGCAGTATCCTGGCCAACAATCTGCCAACTGCTAGATACATGAGGGAAGCCATCTGTGGAAGGCAAAATAAGCTCTCCTAGTCCCCAAAGATGTTCATGTCTAAGCCCCAGAACCTGTAAATATGTGACCCTTATTTGGGAAAAGGGACTTTGAAGATGTGATTAAATTAAGGATTTTGAGATGAGGAGATTACCCTGGATTGTCTTGGTAAGTTTATTATAATTACAAGGGAGACAAGGAGAGTGAGAATCAGAGAAGATATGATAGTGGAAGCAAGAGTAGAAGTCAGAGAGAGATTTGAAGATGCTATAGTGCTCGCTTTGAAGATGAAGGAAGGGGTGATAAGACAAAGAATGTAGGTGACCTCTAGAATCTAGACAGGGCAAGGAAAAAGTTTTCTCCTCTAGAGCCACTAGAAGGAATACAGTCCTTCTGATACCTTGATTTTAGCCCAATCTGACTTCAACCTCGAGAACTACAAGAAAATAAATCTGTACCATTTTAAGCCACTCAGTTTGTGGTCATGTTATAGCAGCAATAGGAAACTAATACACTATGCTAGATCATCAGCTGCTAGCCAACCACCAGTTGACGACAGCTGTATGGCAGAGGCCAGCAGAGAGAAGTTAAGCTGGTATAGACCAGTAGAACTGCCCAGATCACCCACAGGAAATATGAATTATAATAAACAGGTGTGTTAAGTTACTACATTTGGGATGACTTTTTGTACTGGAACAGCTAAGTGATACACTGATCTGTAAATTCAAAATAAAAAAATAAGGTAAAATAGTATTTACATTAAGTTACTTACAAATAGCTAGTTGCTAACTCTCCTATGGACTTTTATGTAGGTTCTTTATTTACATCTTCTGAAATTCTAAATGAGGGTTTCATCCACTCTTTTATCCAATACAAATTGATTATTTGTTGCCTGTATAGTAATGTGTTAGACCCTGTAGTAAGAAATTTGGAACTTGTTTCTGCTCTTAAAGGGCATAGAGTTATTTTCCTAGAAGTCTGATCTTAAGCATGTTGCTCAAGTCTCTAAACTTAAGTATCTACATCTTCCAAAAAGGGATAATGATAGTACTTGGCTTAGAGGATTGTTTTGAGGCCTTAATGAGAAAATACATGTCAAGCTTTACACGACATGTAATAAGTCTTCAACAACTGTCAGCCAAATTGGACAGAGATGAGGGAAGATTAGATGGCAATATAAAAAATAGGAAAGACAATAATATGGGAAATAACAATAACTATGATTTATTGTTTATGATGTTCTGGAAAATTTATGTTTATGTTTATGTTTATCAATAGTGACAACACCCTGCAAGATTTTATTATTAATATTTCCATTTTGCAGATGCCAAAACTAAGCTTTCAAAGGTTACTTATCTTATTTCACCTCACAGAAGTAGCCAGTAGTAGCAGGACTCTAACCCTCAACTGCCTGATTCTAAAGTCCTTCATCTTTCTGTACCAGGTGGTCCACAGGTAGTTGTGACTAAATCAGTTACAGTTAAGGAGATCTCTTCAAAAGATGTACATAATTCCATCAGCCACCCTTTTACAACTCCTCATTGCCTGTAGAATCATGTTCAAAATCCTAACATTGTCTATGTGGCTTTTCACTACCTAAATTTCCTACTTCATATTGCTCCCCTGCGCTCTGTTATACTGACTTCTACCAGCCCGGTGAGTACGTCATGCTCTCTTCCACTTCTGCACTCTTCACATTGGCTGAGCTCTCTCCTGGAATGAGTGTTCTTTCTTTCCTCTTGGGCTGACTAATTTTCACACAGCCTTCCCATCTCAGTTTCCACACCATATTCTTCCCTGATACTTAGATTTCTTTGTTATATCTTTTTTTTCAACCCTTTCTTCTTTCTTTTCTTATTCGTTGCCTTTGAAATTCCTTGTCTTACCGCAAGTCTTTGCTTGTAGTAGAAACCTCTTGTGGCTGTGTGATCCAATACTTCCTCTTTTCTAGAAACTGTCCCTAGTGCATAGCAATGATCTCTTAGAATAGTCTCTATTTCTAAACTTCATTACCATCCCCACCCTCCCACCCTCATCCTGACCATTGGTCCAGGGTTGAGCATCTAATTTGGGATGACAATTTGGTTTCATTCTGCCTAGAATTTTTGAATTTTGAATAAAGATATTGTAGAGCCTAAAAGGGGTAGAACCTAATTGTGTTACCAGCAGCTCTCTAAAGCAAAAATTCAACAACTCCTGCCTCTCAGTCTATAGTCAGTCCTTCTTCCTACTCTGCCTAAGCTTGATTGTTCACCTCTTCTTTGGATTTCTCATTTTTTTCAGTATTCTTCCAAAACAGCTACCTTATTCTTAATGTAGCCAGATCTGATTTCTTTTAGAAGACTAAAAGAAGTCTTTTAGAAGACTGTAAGCTCTGTAAACACAATTTGAGAATTCCTTCTCATTACCCACTTATTATAAACCCTGATATTTTGGAAGCATAATAGGAAAGACACTTACTGATCTCTAGATTTAGCTCTTTAAAATTTTGGTGTTCTGTAGACTCATAAAAGAAAGCTTCCATGTTGATCATACTTCATCAAAACAAGTCAACATAAGCCTAGTGCTGCTTACAGACAGGCTTGATGTATAAGACCATTGCTTGTCTTGCACTCTACTCAGTTTAGGCTAACTCATCTCTTTGGAATGCCATGAGAGGATATTCTATCCTTTGTTAAGGGACCTGACCGACCACAATTATGTTATTATGCCAATGTCTGTTGAAAAATTCCAGGGAAAGTTATAAAGAATCACATGGGATTTTGACTTGAATCAAACGAAAATAGTTTGGAATGAAAAAGCAAAGATAAAGTAAGTATAAGGGGAGGCAAGATGGCAGATGAGAAAAATCGCCAGCCAGAGTGTCTCTGCAAGAAAGATAGATTTTAGATGAAAATGGAAGAAACAAACAGGCAAACAGATCGGATGAGGGTCGGAAGGAAGGGTGCCTGAAACTATAGGAGACTCCACAGGAAGAAGTTGCAGAGCAGAGCTGGAAGTGTCAGGTTTTAGTCTGGAATGTCAGTTCTTAGTGCGTTCATGGCCGAAGAATGACCAGATGCACCAAAGTTAGGCAAGCATGAGGTGAAGTGTATTGAGGGGGATCAAGATAGGATTATAGAGCAAGAGCGAGACATAGGTTTGCAAAGCATGATACATACACCACAGATGATGACCGGAATCCTTGTTGCAGCAGGAAAAGAGTTTGGTTACGGTCTGGGTCTTATTTTATGGTGTCCAGATAGGGACCTCCCCGTGGTTCAAATGTCACTACAGAACCACTTTGATCAGACAGTTAGGGAGCTACATGACCTGAGTCTTACTGCACATGTGGGTTCTAGGTCACTTTTCGGACTTTATGGTACCCATGTGTCTTGGCCCATAGGCTAGGGAGTCCTCTGCATTCTTTTGCAGCTGGTGTGCAAAGTTCTGATTAGCAGATTCATAGGGTATTTTCTCCCCCACCAGGTATGGAGAATTAGGGTTGGGCAGGACCAAGATGGGGGAGCAGCACCCACTTCCATCCCTAGGAGACCAGAATCCCTCACTATCTACCTAACAGAAAGAGAAAGGCATCCACAGGGTCTAAACCTGGAGAGGCTTGGAGACCAGTGACTAGGGTAGGTGGAGCAGTTAAATTTCCCCTCCCCTGCATCTTGGACTGCTGGTGGACTCCTGAGCTGCTTGAGAGCCCTGCTAATACCAGCCCAGAGACGCCTGCCACCAGTGAGCAGTGAGCCTCTTGTGGACAGGGCACCAGGCTTCTGGTTCCCTCAGGCACCTCCCACCCCACAGACCCGACCCGATTGGCAGGTGCCATATTGCTTCATCCTCCCCTTTCCATCCCTTCCCCGCTGCTGCCTAGACAGACAATTAAGCCACCACCTGGAGGCATCCGCAGGGAACAGGACCTTTCCTTTTGGGGCCCTGCAGTGGACTGAGGGGTTCTCCAACTGTGAGCTCCCTACCCGCTGGCCCTCCCATGTGCTGCTTGCCTGGTGACTCAAGCAGAGTAGGGCAAATCCTGAGATGGAGAGACATTGATCCAGCTTGGGCACCCCATAGGTGACTTGACACCAGCATTCTTCTCCCTAGCAGGGTCTGGGATTGATCTCTGGTGCCCAAGGAATAGGCCTGCAGGCCAGATCCTGTACACCCAGGTCTCGATCACATAGCCCGGGGGCACAGAAGGGATATTTGTGAACTAGTCTACTGAGGTGTGTGTGCCTTCAGGGGCAGATCAGTGGGTCCTAGCTGCAGCATGCTCGAGGGCAACCCTCCTCCCACAGAAGGGGCCGTGCCCTTAGCTCAGGCTGCGATCCTGGGCAGGGAACCTCCCAGCTCCCATCACAGTCAGGGGAGATCTGTTGGCTTGAGGTCCTCCTTGCCGACAAGGCCTGGAACAAACCATGGAATCAGGGAGGGTGGAAAAGAGCGAGGCCTGCTGTAGACTGCAGGTCTCAGACAGTCCCATGTCCACATGCAGACCTTTCGGCTGAGTGGGGCCATTTCAGCCCCTCCCTGGCAGCTTTTCCCAGAAGCAGAGAACAGAAATTTGACCCCTGCTAACAGCATTTGTGGAGCTTGAGGGCAGGCTCACCCAACCCAGCCCTGCCGAACCTCACTCCCACACCTGCCACCATTGAGGTAGAGAATAAGGACACACCTGGAAGTCCCAGGCCCCACCCACCACCTGAGGCACTAGAGTGCCTCTCCAGAGGAACAAGAGCTGCTCATAGGACCCAAAAACAACACTGCAGCCTGCCCTCAGGCAGGTGACAGGGAGGTCATTCTGCACACCCTTTTACTGCATTCACTCACTGATCATACAAGGTGTGGTTGGATTTCACCCACAAATACCACCAACGGGCTCAGAGAGTAAACTAGGCCTGTCATTACCTAAATGAAAATCTAAAGGTAAGAAGCAACAGCTGCTCCAGATGGGAAGGAATCAGCAAAAGAACTCTGGACGTATGAAGAATCAAATGGAAAGCACACCCGCAAAGGGGAACACCAGCTCTCTAGCAATGGATATCAACCAAATTCAGAACACTAAAATGACAGAAGAATTTCAAACATGAATTGTAAGAAAACTCAATGATATGCAAGAGAAAAATGGATAACCAATACAAAGAAACCACACACACACACACACACACACACACTCACTCTCCAGTGAAGAAAATTTCACTAAAGAAACTGAAATATTAAAGAAAAAACAAACAGAATGCTTAGAAATGAAGAATTTATTCAAGAAATTACAAAACACACTTGAAAGCCTCAAGAACAGGGTAGATCAAACAGAACAAAGAATCTCAGGGATTGAAGATAACACCTTTCAATTAAATAAGTCAGTTGCAGAGATAGAGTGGAGAAATAAAAGAAAAGAGCAAAGCCACAAGAAATGTGAGATTATATGAAGAGGCCTAACCTGAGAATTATAGGCATTGCTGAGGGTGAAGAAGAAAATGCCCAAGGGTTGGATAAACTATTTGAGGATACAATGGAGGAAAATTTCCCTGGCCTTGCTAAAAATCTAGATATCCAGGTGCAAGAAACTCAAAGGACTCCTGAGAGATTCATTGCAAACAGGAAGACAGCACAACACATAGTCATCAGAGTGGCCAAAATAATCATGAAAGAGGTGTCCCTACAGGTAACTTACAAAGGAAAACCCATTAGACTAACTACAGACTTCTCAACTGAGACCTTACAAGCCAGAAGAGACTGGGGCCCCATTCTCACTCTTCTCAAACAGAATAATGCCCAACCTAGAATCATGTACCCTGAAAAACTAAGTTTCTTATACAAAGGAGAAATAAAGACCTTCTCAGACAAGCAAAGACTGAGGGAATCCATCAAGACAAGACCTGCCCTCCAGGAAGTACTCAGAACAGTGTTACACATGGATCAGCACAATAAACACTCACCAATGTAAAATCATCCAAAAGCTAAAGGTCAAAGGCCAGATACCACATTACAGAAATTGGAAATGATAATTATCTTTGGGATAGGTGAGAAGCAGGGAGACTTTTGCTATTTATTTGCCATTTTTCTAAAATGTCTGTACTATTGGATAGGTAAGAAGTTTGCCTTTCAGAATATGTGTATATATAATATAAAGATGTATTACTTATAAAATTTATATTAAAATATATTTACATAAATATAATAAAAAGAAAACACTGGTTAATTTTGATGTGTGAAGTTGAGAGTAGAGGTGGGGTTTGGGACCATTGATTGCTTTTCATTATAAGACAGAGTGCATTTTGAATATTTTAGATCATGTGCCTTTTTTTACTTTTACTTAGATGTAAACAAAAAAAAGACAGAAAAAAACTTTAAATGCAGAAGAGAGAAAGGCAAATAGCATGTAAGAGCATAGTCTCAGGCACCATACTGCCTAATTTTGAATCCCAGCTCTGCTACTTACTAGTTGAAAAACCTTAGATAATTTACTTAGCTTGCCCATGTCTTAGTTTTCCCACTTGTAAAACTGACAATAGAAGTTTTCTTATAGGGTTTTCATAAGCATGAAATTAGTTAACATAGATAAAATGCTTAACTTACCTTGTACACAGTAAGCACTGCCTGTGAGATATTATAAATATGTTCTTAGGCAAGGAAAAAGGAAAAAAAAAAAAAACTATGAACCAATTCAATCTGCTTTATTTCCTTTACTTTTACTCATATCTAGTTTCACTAATAATTCCAGGTTTGAGAGACTTTTGAGGGAGAAGATTAAGGGTTGAGTCTGAGGAATTGCTTGGGGCCCTGGAAGGACAAGCAGGGAATTAGAGGAATTTTAATTTAAATGGATATTTCAAAAGTGAAACTTGTATTCTGACTGTTATGCCTTGATTAATACTTTTTTTCCTGCTATTGCCATCCTGAAAGACCTTTGTCCCTTTATCAATCTTTTCATATTCTACCTAGTTTTTGACTTGTCAGTATTTTATACCTTTTACTCTTTATAATTGTTTTTGGTTATTTTAATAGATTTAGGGGTACAGGTTGAATTCTATTACATGTATATTCTACTTAATTTTGAAAAGAATAGCCAAGCCCTATTCCCTCAAGGAAGACATTGATAAAGTTCCTGGCCCACTTAGAACTCTCTTGCATATATTGTTTTTCATCACATTTAGCCCCATTTTATATAGTCTAATTATGGGGACTTCAGAAATTAGTTCTATAGTTTATTGTATGACACCCTTATATAGAATGTATTTTTACTAATTATTACAGATTTTCAGTATGGTTATTGATTGGTAGCAATTTTATGAAACAACATTGATTTTCCCCTTGACCTAATATTTCCTGTAAGATCTTGTACTTTCTTCTTCCTTCTTTTCCTAACTAAACCTTTAGAAGTAGAAATCTGCATTTCATCATAGTACAGTTTCCATTTCCTCAGTTTGTTTACTCCTGAACCCATCATAAGCTGCTTTAATCCCTCCACTCTGCTAAAACTACTCCCACTGGGGTGCACAGTGACTTCTTAGTTGCCAGAGGCTAAGCTGTATTTCCATTCTTATTTTACTCAACTGTTCAACATCAACATCTTGACCACTTCTTGAATCTTCTTGAGTTTTCTCTGTTGGATTCCAGGAGAATTTCTTCCTGGTTCACTCCCTACCTATGACCATTCCTGTTAGTCTTATTCATAAGCATCAATATCTAAGAAGATATTTTGTAGAGCTTTCATGCCACAGCTGGTTAGTACAAACAAGCATTAGAAATGCAATGTATGATTAAATTGGATAGTAAACAGGGTTATCATTATACTTAACAGGAACATTCTTAAGAGTTGAAACATTGTAGCCCACGCCCAGCAGCCCACGCCTATAATCCTAGCACTCTGGGAGCCTGAGGTGGGAGGATTACTAGAGCCCAGGAGTTAGAGACCAGCCTGAGCAAGAGCAAGACCCTGTCTCTACTAAAAATAGAAAAATTATCTGGGCAAATTAGCTGGGCATGGTGGTGCATGACTGTAGTCTCAGGTACTTGGAGGCTGAGGCAGGAGGATCCCTTGAGCCTAGGAGTTTGAGGTTGCAGTGAGCTATGATGATGCCCTGCAGTCCACCTGGGGTGACCGAGTGAGACTCTGTCTCAAAATAAATAAATAAATAAAAATTTTTTAAAAGAACTGAAACATTGTAGAACAATGTAACATGTCAAATAATATATTCTAGGGAAAAGATCATTATTGAGGCAATCGCATAGTTTTAAGCATCCAGAATTGTGGAATAAAGTTTCTGTATGAAAGTTAAAAGACATTTTTTCAGTTTTCAGTGGTACAGTTGAAAGACTTAGAAAGTGACCTTGCAAAGCCAAAACCGTTGCTGGAAAAAAATTTTAAATGCAATTCTAAGAAAACTCACCTCTGTGAAAATTGTCTTTTACTTACCCACAGCTCCCTACATACTATTCTACAGAGCAGCTAACTTCAGGACTGTACAATTATACATCATCTGGTGGTGTTGGTAGGGGCGAGGAGTGCTCTTACTCCCCACACCTCTTTTCCTTCACAAGGAAGTTTTTCGTCTCAGACTCTATATTCTGTCTTCCCTGGGAGAGGAAGAGTGATTTAAAGATTGGTGAGTTTTGGAGAGAACCTGGCAAGTGTAGTTGCTTCCTCTCCCCGTTGTCTTTGGGACATGCCTGCCTGCAGGTGCTCCGGTGGACTGCGTGGAAAGCCTGGAGGTAAAGGCCTTGAACTTGCTTTTTTTTCCCCTTGGAATGAGTGGGTGAATATGTTTGCTTAGTTCTGTGGCTCAGAATCAGGAAGCCCCAAATTCTCCAAGAGCCCTATTTTGGTCTCCATCTGCCTTACTCCTTTGCTCATCTTCATTGGTTTAGAATTTGAGAAGGGAAAGCAGGGAAGTTATTTAATAGTCCCTTTGAACTCTAATATTATCTTCTACATAGAGTCACTCTCCACTGTTTATAACCCCATACACTGGAGAAAACTATCATTTCACAGACATATTGTTCCACCTGCAGTAGTTCCAGATGGAAATCTTTCTATGATTTCCTTAAGTTGAGACACAGCCACTCTTAGGATTTCATTGTCCCAAAGAGACCAAAGTACATCCTTCTGGGGTATATTCACCATCTATCTCTCAGTGATAATTTCAGCTAGAATTCCTGTGGCCACACATTTTTGTTCTCTATTTTTGTAGTTTAAATAACAAAATAAAGAAGATATAATACTACCCCCTGAAAAGGTAGGAAAAGACTAGAAACATATGCAAAAGAAATTCTACTTTCTTCTTTAGAAAATTAAATCTTGTCTAATATCATATGCTTTTCCATGGTTCTAGGATTTTATTACATGCAATTTGAATGAAAAACAATTTTCTCCAAACTCAAGAATTTTTTTTTCCAGAAGGGATTTTTACATATATATATATATATAAGATAACATTTGGACTTACACTTAGAATCCATAACAAATGAAAACCTTTTTCTGGAATTTGAGCCAGAAAAATGGGAAAAACAAAAACAAAAAAACCCTTTTCCTTTGAGGTTTTCTCTACTACATAATAGTCATAAAATGTATTTTATGGTATTCACTTTAAGGTATTAAAATGTTACAGCTTTTTATAGACCATTCCAATCAGCATCTCTAATTTATATGTAAGGGAAATATTGAGTCATTCCAGGTTAGAGACAGAATGCCTTGAGCAGCTGAGAACTGAAATTCTGAAAATGGAGGCTAGATTGGTGATCACCAGAGGTGAGGAACGGGAGGCAGGGTGGAGAGAGAAAGGGAAAAAAAAAAAGTGTATTTATTACCACTGAACCACTGCTGTGTATACTAAAAAATGGCAAAGATGGTAAATTATATATGTATATTTTACCTCAATAAAAATTATTTTTAAAAGCCTGAAATTCTAAGGTTCTAATCTAGCAAAGATTTACTGAGTAACTACCATGTATAAAGCCTGGTCCTTGTCCCTGAGATTCTTACTTGTAAGTGGGAGAGATGTGAATTCAGCTAATCGACTGATTCTCCTCTTCTGAGGCCCCTGGATACCAGCCTGGGTATTGGCTGAAGGGATAGTGCCAGGTTTGGGTTCCTGAATGCTGTATCTTGGGCTGCTAAGTGCTCGTAAGCATCCAGGAATGAGCAGAATTACTTGGTAAGTAAAACAAAAGAAAACAAAACAAAACAAAAACAACACCACCACCACCACAATCAAACAAACAAATAAGCAACAACAAGAACTGTTGTTGGGGAATACTAAGTTCTATCGCTTTAGGGAGTGGAAGTTAAGCACCATAAATTAAAATCCAGAGGACCAGGAGCCTGGTGGACCCTAGGACCAGGTAGAGAGAGAAAACAAGGCAGAAAGAAAATGAGAAGACCCAAAATCATTGCAGAGAACAGGCTGGCCAGCCTGTGACTCATTTTTGGTGGCTCCTGGCCACGTTAATTGCAAGCTGAAGGCCTGAGTTGGGAGGATGCCAGCCTAGCTCTGGATTGTCATGGTGCAGTGGAAAGAGGACAGGGAATTCAGCAAATCGTATAAGTTAGTTGTTATTTTCAGCAAGTTCTTTTTTAAAAACTGGTGCATCAGGCTCCCCCCAGAAGGAGCAGGGTTATATAGAGATGGGGTACCTAAAATAAGTAGGAACATAGGCACATCCACACAATTTTTGGAATTACTATATTTTCTTTCTTTTATGTCATGTGCTTACCTCTAGATCTAAGGTCAGGTGATACCAGACCTACTAGACACATCAGGAATGAGAGGGGTGGGTAGGACTCCAAAAAGAAAACTGGAATACTGTTTCTAAATTTAGGAGGAACTGGTTCCATTCTGACAAAAATAGATGTCCTCCACAAAGAGGAAAGCCGAAATATCAAATGTAGCTGAAAGATGAGGATCATGAGGGAAAAAAAGACCTATGAATTTATCAATAATCTAAATGTGGGAAAGACAGCAGCTGTTCTAGGAAAGCTTTGCAGCCAGGCAGATGCCAATCTGGATCCTGGTTGAGTCATTTAGCAATTTGGTAAAGCCAAAATTTTGGTTACTACCTAACAACTTGAATACAAAGGTTAGAAAACTTCCCTGGTACATAGGTAGTTATTATTAATAACCTTCAAAAGAATAATCATTTTGGTGGTGGGAAATGGAAGCCAAAAAATGAACAAACAAGAAATAAAAATAATACAAATATACCTCCGGTGCAAGAAAGGCAATCAATGAAAGAAAACTGAGAAATCAAATAATAGCTAGAAGGTGGCAGCAAGCTGTACTTATTTTTATCACCCTTTCCACCCACCACAATAGGGCAGATCTGTGAAAATAAGGAGGCTTGGTAGACATAACCAATTGAAGAAAAGAAGATAAAGAAATGAGTTAAGGGAGAGAAATCAACAAATGATTTAAAGTTTAAAGTGGAGAAAAGACCATTTCTCCTCTAAAACTAAAGATAAGGACAAGATAGCAGATAGAGACAGAGATAATGAGAAAGGCAATTGTTTGATCCCAAGGCTGGACTTTATAGATAACTCCTCCCTTACACACACACACACACACACACACACGCACACACACACTCATTCACAGATATGCTTTGGACTCCTGGGTCCTTATCTTACTTAAGTTTTCTAAAACAAGTTTTAACTCCTGTCCAATTTCTCCTCCTAGAAAACTTTTCCTCCTTTGTTTCCTATGGAATAATTCTTTCTGCATTCTCATCCTCATTTAAGCCTTGTCAATATCTTCTGGCTGTTTCCTAAATGTTGAGGCTCTCTGGGCTTTCAGCCTTGGCCCTCTTCTCTTTCCACTCTGTACCTGGCTCCTGGGTGAGCTCGCCTAGCCTCACTGCTTCAGTTTGCACTTGAATGTTGATAATTTCGAAATCTGTGTCTCTGGGCCAAACACTTCTCCAGAACTCCAAGACTTCTTACGCAACTAATTGGCTACAGGCTAGCTCTGGCTATATGTCTCTCAGTCTTTTCATCTTAATACGTCCAAGCTAGAGCTCCTCATTTTCACTCAACCCACTTCCTGCTCCAACCTGTGCTGCCCAGATCCCCCTCAAGGAGGATTTTGTTGCCAGCTGCTGGAAGGTTGTTAGCGCCTGCAGGTTCGGCCTCAGTTTCAGAGAGCCATCTCTCCTAAGACCACGCCTTTCCCGGGACTGGGTCTGCATCCAACGAGGGAGCACAGTGAGAGCATTTTGGACCCTCAGGACGATCTGATGAGCCATGTACTCTCCAGAGCTCCCGTGAGGTTGGCTGAGGCATCAGGCCTACATTGCAGTTCACCTTCTCTGTCCGCCCAATCTTGTTTCCTCCATCTCTCTTCCACAGGATTTGATCTCCAATAAATACTCATCATGCCAGCCTCTGTTTTAACATCTTCTCAGGAACGCAAATTGCAACTTATCACTACCTGCTTATTTCCAAACCAAGAATCTAGGTGTTATCTCTTCCTTACCCCGCTTATCCACCACTCATCAAAGTATGGCAATTCTTCCTCTCAAATCTTTCTCCCATTTTCTAGTTACTTTCTCTACTACTCCCTACTGGCTCCCAATGCCCTAGCTCAGCTTTCACATACTTGGCTGTCCTATCTTAATAAACTTGAAGGTTAAGATTTCACCCACCAAATGGACCCAGAAGGGCCATTGTTTTCCTCCTTGCCGAATTGCAAGCTGACAAGTCTCTCTCCTTTAACTGTCTGCTCCTCCAGGCTAGAAGCCAAGTCTTATTTGTCTTGATATATAACCTCCCCAAAACGTTACTCCCACCCTCAAGTCCATGGCAGAAACCTCACCCTGTCCCTGACACTTAGAGAAACTCTGCAAGCGTTTGGGCAATTAATTAAATGAATATTGCCCAGGTAAGTAAGATTTCAACAATGCCTAGTATGGTATTATTTAAACCTACAGTTAAATAGTTGTGCCTTATAGTTTTATGAAATGACTTAAGTGCATCATTCACATATCATAAAGCTGCCCCCTTTTCATCTTTTTGTTATATTTCATTGTGAAATGATTAGCTGTGATATTCCCACTGAGGGTATTTAATATAGGTAACTCAGTTCATTGGGAGAAGAGAACAGATTATAACCGTTGCTTATTTCATATATTTGTATCTCTAGTTTGCTGAGTCTGAAAAAGCTACCATCATTGACTTTCTTATATGCTGTATGTGGAACATGGAAAACTGTCTGTGGTCAAGGAGAATAACTTAATAAGGGAAGTTGGGGTCCATCTTTGTGATGAGATGTGGTTTAGTATTAAAAAGCAAATCTGTCATTCTCAAAGATTAACTAGGATGATACTTGGGAAAAAATCTCATATGGTTAAATATAGGGCCCTGAAAAATTCCACCCAACAATCTCCTCCGTAGCATTTTCATTTGATTATGATTTGGATACATTTTCATTTACTTTAAGCCTTTCCCTTGGAATTACCTATTCCAAGATTCTTAAATCAGTGGCAAGAGAATTCTTGGCCAAAGTTACAGCCTCCCTTCTACAAATGGTCTTTTTTAATTATATGACTCCCATTCAAAAGTGGCTGTATGTGTCCAAGATGTGTTTAGTTTATGATTGTGCAAGAACTGTCGTGTGATATTTTTGCCACTGAACCTGGTCTTTTTCCTCTCTCCCTTGCAGAGCTTGTTTTTCTCTTCACTGAGGTCATCTGAAAAAGATGCAGAGGCTTCATAGGTAATTGCACATTGGTCTTTTTGATTGCAGTTTAAGGTTGGAATCTTTCAAAGAAAAGAAAAATAGGCATGGATCACTGCTTCTTTCTTAGAAGTTCAATTTTCATTCAACAAACATTTATGGAGCACCAGCTGTGACCCAGGCTGAAAGTACATATGTGTTCACATGTTCAAGGGGCCATATCTTATGGGGAAGACATTAAATCCTGTTAAAAATTCCTAATCATCGTGATGAGTGCTATAAGGGTAAGCACAGGGGGCTTTGGAACCCCTGAGTGGACATCTGATTGCACACTGAAGGGGGTGGCCTCCTTTCTGGGGGCGGGGGAGGTGATAGTGCTTACAAGAAGAGTGGGCTATAGCCAAGGAAGAGGAAGAAGTAGTAAGTTAGACAATACGAAAAGGGCCTTCTAAGGAGGCAGAAGTTTGTGAAACTGCAAGAAATTCTGTATACCTTGCAGGGAGAGTACAAAGAAGAAAGTAGTAAACTATAAAGCTTGTGAAAAGGGATGATAAAATTATAAGCATTTAGAATTTTTTAGGAAATGTGGCTTCCAGAGAGAATAGTCCTTATTTTCTGAATGGAGAAAGATAGTGATGGAAAATGAAAGATGCTGAAGATTGCGTCACATATTAAAAGAGATGGCTAGACCCAGAGGCAGAGCAGAAGATTTGGGAGCTAGAGCTTTAGATAAAGAAAAAAGCAGGTGGAAGCATTGAGGAGGGGGTAGTGGAGAGAGGGAAAGGGAGCGAAAAAGAGAGACAGAGAAAAACATACACACATACAAACACGCACGTCAGACAGAGGTAGTGAGGGGCACATGACAGAGAGGTGAGGACACCTAGAGAAAATTCACAGGTGGAACATGGGTGGACTCTATCCACAGGGGGCAACATATCCTCATTCTCTGTTTTTGTTTTCATTTTTAAATAGACACCATGGAACCTGATAAAAGTAGAAACATTGGATTTCTACTCTTTATAGTAAATGGGCAATAGTCTATATGCAGGAATTTAGCCCGTTTATTCATGGCTATGCCTTGAATGGATCCCAGAGACTAACCCAGATGGAGAGAAACCTTCAGAGTTATTTACCTCCAAACCAGCCAACCAAGCTGGGACAAACAAATTCTCCTTCATTTTCTTGCTTTTTTAACTCACCAAAGTCGTCTTAAAAATTCACTGGCTTATAGGTACCTGCTCATGAATGTTATTGTTGCCATATTACCTAGAAGAAACAGCTAGGAGATGTGACTAGAGCTGTTCTGCAAGAGGGGAATAGTAAATGGCAAATCCTGGTCTAGATCATAGATCCCCTAATGTTTACTTCTCTGCTATTTTGACTCCCGCAGTACTGCTTCTCACCTGAGCAGAGTTCAATAACTTGGAAGAAGGATATATTAATAGATGCCTCCACAAGCACAGTCCACATACTTATGCTGTCTTCTTGTTTTCTTCCACATATTAGGTAGGCACAACTTACTATGGATGGTGAATTACAGTGGGACAGGCCAGGCTGAGAGTTTCCAGGCCTTGAAACTGGCCTCCCCCACCATGCTGGGAGTGTTCTGTGATGGAAACAGACTCAAGCACAGGTGAAAGGAATGACTTCAATCTGGCAAGTAGAATATGGAAGTCAGTGAGTGGATTCTTCTATAACAGTCAGTAGCTATGTCACCTGTCTGGGATGGGTGAGTGGGGTTGTCTACTAGGATACTTACTGTTTCAGCTGGAAGAATAGCATTGTAATAGGGAGTGTGAGAGCAAGTGGTACCCTGGAATCCTGGAAATGGGATGTGGACATCAGAGATAAAGAGTAGGAGGAAGCAGAGGCCCCGCCTCATGGTCTACAACAGCAAGAGGAGAGTAGACAACTAAAATCTGCAAGGAAGGTTTCAGTTCCAAAGATTTGCAAATGCGTTAATAGCCTAACAACTCAGACACTAAATATGTGGGAAGAAAGTAATGACTGGACTAGCAAACCTAGTAAAGATATCAAGTCAAAGAGTGGTAAATGTAGACACTTAAAGTTAGGATAGGTCCTGGAGAAGGTGGTTGGCTAAGTGTGCAGATTGGAGTCAAGATGTAAAGAGAGAGGAAGATTACAGAGTCTAAAGGACAGCAAAGGCTTAATACTTGTTTCTTAAATAAATAGCAGTACTATTTTGGAGCGTCTGACTCAGAAGCTGATGCAGAGATGTGCAAAGAGATGGAGAAGTTGTTCTAGAGGCTGCTTGATTCAAAACAATATGCTTGTGCCACAAAAATAATAATGTAAACTGTCTATAAAAATATGAAATATCAGGAGTGATGCTAAGAATATAATATTAACTTAGATTATGCATAAGGAAAAAAATAAATATTTTCATTTACTTGTGTTTGCCAAAAAAAAAAAGTTTTTTTGGTTGTTGTTTTTGTTTTTGCCTTGGTGTTGAATTGAAGACTGTAAAGGGAGAAAAACTTGTCACATGATGAAACATTCAAATAATAAGAATAACTGAACTTTTAGGCACAGGTCTCATTTATCTGGGCTGAGAAAATCCAAATGTTCTCTTCTAAGAGAGCCCGGATATACAGCCTTCCAAAAATCCACTGTCTTCAGACGCAGAGTTCCTGTGTGATCTAATAATCAGATGGCAACATAGGTGTTTACCTAAGATTAATCTAATAGACTTTATTTGCTTAATAGCTAGATCACCATGTAGGAGCCACAGGGACCACAACAAATTGAGTGTCAGTGCACATGTTGGCAATGGTTCTTAGAGAGAATTTAAATGCATCCCAGTCATGCATAAGATCTGAAGAAACTGATAATGATTTTCCAGAGCATAGTTTATTAGTCTTGCTGGATCATCTTTACTCCACCCAGAACACCTTTTAGGGCTATAGTCAAAATGAACCATAGCTTATGAACACAGGAGTGGCTGTAAAGGAGGACTTTCTTTTACTCATCAAATATACTGCATAAAATCATGCAAATGTACACCTGTCTGGCCTTGTACTGTGACTACCTCTATTCTTCAAAATCTTAGCAGTGAGAGGTGGGAGATTGGACAACAGAAGGAGATCAGACTTTGTAAGACATACTGTGCTCACATCCCTTCTCTTCACCCAGATTTAAGAGCATCAGAGTTTTGAAGGCTCAATAGCTTACAACCAGCTGAGCAACTAAATGCAATCCTACCCAAACCCTGCATTACATTCACCACTTGAAGGAGTGCAGTGTCATAAATAATTCAGCCCAAGTGGCATTTATCAGTGCAAATGAACTTAGGCCATTTTGCAGCATTAACTCTGATGATTTTGTTCACATTTATTTTCTAATACAATCTTGGTTCATCTGTAATGGTTTCTTAGGTCATCCATTTAAAATAGCCAGGTTCACCCTGTACTCCCACAGAAACAATGTCTATTTGTCAAATTGATAGTTGCAAGGAGAGGTCTAATTTCCCAACATAAATTGATTTCTTTGGTGTGTGTGCAATGAAAAGGATCTGTGTGTTTTTCAAAGTGGCCAGGGTCACCATCTAGTTGGTCTAGATTAAAAACAGATTCATGTCCCATAATGCTGAGTACAAGTCCTAACCGTGTGACAACTGGCTGGTTATTTCACTTTTTTGAGTAGGCAAATAAAACTGACCAGTCTCTCAGGGACGCAGAAAACGTGAATTAACATCAGATTGTTAAGCATTTTTGGATAAGATAGAATATTATAGTAAAAATTGTATATTTTCATTTCATGATTTGTGATGATGAATGTGGATTAAGTAATGTAAATATTACCTGTGGATTTTAATTAAAATGACCATCAGTTACTAAGTAATTTTTGATGAATCACTTTTCTTTAGCTAATGAGAAATAAAAATTCCAAAGATTACAGAAATGTCTCACTGCCATATTTAAATGTATGTTTCTAGATTATTTCTATAATAGGTAATTTATCAGTTGGACAGTGCTTAAACTAGAGAGGAACCACTAACTGACTTTAGCCATTTCCATGACAATCTAGTCATGATAAAAGGAATATCAAGGTGTTAAAAATCATAGATTGGTAAGATTCAGATCCCTTAGATATTTTTCAATGGTTTAATTCATTTCTTCTTTGTAAACATAATTTATAAAAGTAGCATTCCTAGCTCTAATTCACCTTTGGAATGTTATGTAGATTCCACACCCCTCCTTGTCCACCTCTGTCCCCACTCCCACCAGATTACAGCATTATGGTCTTTCCCCTCTTTAAGTTGAAAGAAATTGCATGCCAGTACCTCCTCCCATAATACTGAGAAGCAGAACAACACTGTCATCTGCTTCACTTTATGGACAGTAGTGATTTTCCCGTAGAGGAACAACTGTTGATTAAATATTTTCCATGCTCCCTCTGCATTTCCTGGTTCTGAAGCTCTTGTTTCCCTGACTTGAAGCAAAAATATTGCTTGGTTAAGATACTGCGTTTTATTTCAAATAAGTTGCCACTGAAATTTGGTGATTGGAATATCATTTAAAAGACAAACTACTGGCCTGGTTCAGTGGCTCACACCTGTAATCCTAGCACTCTGGGAGGCCTAGGTGTGTGGATCCTTTGAGCTCAGGAGTTTGAGACCAGCCTGAGCAAGAGCAAGACCCCGTCTCTAGTAAAAATAAAAAGAAATTATATGGACAACTAAAAATATATAGAAAAAATTAGCTGGGCATGGTGGTGCATCCCTGTGGTCCCAGCTACTGGGGAGGCTGAGGCAGGAGGATCGCTTAAGACCAGGAGTTTGAGGTTGCTGTGAGCTAGGCTGATGCCACAGCACTCTAGCCCGGGCAACAGAGTGAGAATCTGTCTCAAAAAAAAAAAAAGATAAACTACTCATATTTGTATGTTACTCACATGACCAAAATGAAGCAGGCACCTTCCTGGTTAGTTCATGAAATTAATAAGTGACTTTTCAAAGAGCTCTTTATAATTATGCTCCTGTTAGAAATGTAACCTCTAAGGCTGATTTCTAGTCATTGTTTAATATATTTATCAAAGCATGTGCAAACATGTGAAAGCATATTTCTATTGTCAGCAATCTTTACATTTTCCAGCTAGAGAGACTATGATGTCTGTCAGTTACTGCATTAATAATAGTCATTGGTAGATCTTATTAGAGAAGTTATACCATTTTCAAGACATGTCATAGCAAAACAAGCAAACAGTGACAACAGCAACAATAGCACCAACTCCAACTACTGGTACCACTACTACTATTGGTAATTCTGTGTCTACTGGTTCTGTGAGGTGAGCCTGACAGCTACACTTATTCCCATTTTAAAGATGAAGAATCTGAAGTTGAGCACATTTCAATGACCTGTTCAAGGTCAAAGGACACACTCAAGGCAGAAGCAGGGAAAGAAACCAGTTTCTCTGACTTTCAAGAATACATATTTGGGTACTAGGTATTTTGTTATTAGGTATTTGTTGTTAGGTATTTTGTTTGACAGCACCTGATGTATCAAGAAAGTTTGCCTCTTATTAAAGCAAAATGAATAAAAATGTTTGTACAAAAAATGCCACATTAAAAAATTTTATATCAGTCTTGAGAATACAAATTTCTTGGTCAGAATGACTGGCTCTAAAACTTTGTGATCCTGCTTGGTGGTGAAGCACTATAGAAACTTATTCAGATATTAATCAATAGTCTCCCATAATTAAGTTGCAGTTACAACCTTAATCCAGTTTACATTGTTATTTAAAGTCTGAAATTCTGCTGTTTATGTGCTGTACTTGGGCACAAAAGATTTTTATGACCAGGGAACCACGGTGTCTATGATCTAGGCTCCTTACACACACCACGTAACCATTCCCTTCTGAAGTCTCATCACTTTCTCAGATGTCACAGAGCATATGTAGGCAAAAAGACTTACAGATCTTTCTCTCTTTTCAGGTTATGTCTCAGCTTAGCAAAGGCATCACTACTCCTTTCTTCCTGGACTACCCGAATATCAAAGCATCAGTTCCTCTCTTTCTGCTTCTTACTTTGCCAAAGTCTTTGAGGGTGGGATTGCACAAGATTGGTAGTCTGTCCAAAAAAGAGGGGATGTAAGGAGCATATGCACAAATTATCCTGCCAAACACATTACTATGAAAAAGTAATGATTATTGGCTCTTTGAGTTATTTGAAAAATTTACTGAGCCCAAAGCTTTCACCTTCTATTTTGGGCTGAAATGCAGAAAATATTTGACTGGTGATATTTGCATTAGCCATGGGAAGGAGTAGAGAGAAATCATCTATCCTCCAATTCTTGGTAGTAAGTGGATTTTGAGAAGATTCTGATTTAGAACAATATGGTATTAGTTTTATTTTTCTAATTTTTAATAAGATTCAAAGTAACATTTTTTAAAGTGTGAGAAAATATATACACTTGTATACTTTGTCAGTTTATCATTGATGTCCACAAATTAGATAGAAACGCCAGGTATCTCCAAAATGAGATAATGGAACATTCTCCAGAAGTAGCGAATGGACTCATCTTCCTTATAGTCATTTTTCCTGTACTCTGGAAAATGTTAACAATAGAAGCATAAATAAGAAATTCACTCTGAATTTGGATAAATTTCTTGATTTGCTATTAAAAGTCTTTTCTTTGCTCTATGATAAAAAATGCTTATACCTTAGTTTTATTCCAATTTCAGCTCCTTTGTGGTCAATAATTATGGCCATTCTGGTGCTGTGTTTAACATTTACTTCAGAACACTGAGCAAGCTTTGAGTCAGAAGCACCATCTACTGAGGGAATGATTTACCTGGCAAAGTTTTGGAAAGAAAAGCATGTCTCAGTTTAATCCAGTATCACCTATTGTGTAGCAAAATATATGAGAGCTTTGGATCATTAATAGAATTTTGACTCTGAGTCTCCCATATACTGCAGTACTGCGTGGTTGTGGCTGTCTTAATGCACCCTATGAGATCATTTCCCCATTTTAAAAACAAATGAAGATTGTTGTGATTTATTTTGATACCTTAAACTTGATTCCCTCACTTTATTTGCTTTCTTAACTCCCCACAAGACTTTAATAAAACGGGCTCTTCAGAAACAGATTAAGTAGCCTTAAAAATTGTTATATCCCACAAAGAGTAGAGTACCAGTTTTACACTTTTGCAGAAGCTCTGAACATAGGAATATAAGATCGATGAATTTGGTGGCTTGTTAAGATGTTACCCGGAGCTTTCTTTTTTCCATCCCATATTCATTGTAGCATTATACCTAGCAATTTAGGAGAAAATAATCTTTGGAAAGTAAATGCATTTTAGGTTAAAGAAAAAGGTGGGAAGAATGAGAAGAAATAAGAAAATAATCATAAGGTGATTGACTTAAACCTTTAATTTCTTTTTTCAGCTTCAAAATCCCCACAAGAGCTGATGAGAGTCCCAGGAAATGACCAAGTGTGCTCATGAGTAATAAAGAGGCACACTAGAGAAGAAGTTAAGACAATATCATACCTATGCTCAGTGAGATGGTGTTTTTAAAGGGAGTGTACAGTTGGAAAAATAAGATTAATTTTTTTTATTAGCACTGTCAGAGGAGTTTTTTTGAACTGGGAAAGAACCCGGGACCTGATACGGGTCCACAGAAGCCTTGATAGAATGCAATTACAAAATATATGACCTGAAGTATTGACAGAGACGGTGATGGCCAGTGCTCACTGTGGGAAGTATTTTCTTTTGTATTTGACTAGGAATTATCTAGCTGGTTTTAAAAGGAACCCCCAACTGGGTTCAGAGTAGAGCCAAAAGGTTAAGTACTAGCTCAGGGTCACACAACATCTTGCTTTTCTGGATGGCATGAAAACAGAATTTCCACTTTGCCACCTTGCCCACTGAGCTGCACCGCCTTGTTGCCAGGGTTACAATGGACCCCTGAGCCAAAAGCAACCATCCTGTTTCTGTTTGTGGTTGGAATGAAGACGTTCATATGGCTAATAACCCCTGGGACCAAAAGAGAAGCAGGTGAAGCTAAGGTTAATGCAATATTGAAGTGTTAAGAGGTTCTTGACAACTCAGGAAACTCTCTTAGCTGAGCTGGTTCTCCTGAAATGTTGAGTCCTGTTTTCCGTGGCATGGTGCAGCTGATGTTGTCACTCTGTGGTCAGGAGCAGGAAAGCTCGTGGGGTGGAGAGAGATTAGCGGTCTGAAAATATGTAATTGGTATTGCATGGCAGCAGGGAGTTGACAGCCCTCAGGGACCACAAACAGGAGAGGACCAACAGCTCAACTGAATTAAAACAAACTATGATTGCAAAAAAAAAAGTAAGAGAGAAATATATATTTAAGTAGTTAAGAATTTGATAAATTACTCTATAGATGAATTCCACATTGCCATCCTTAAAAGGCAAAGGGTTAAGTGAGATGATATATGTAAGGAAGTGAGCATAGTGCCAGGATTATAGTGATTAATCAGTTAAAAACCTGGCAGCTTTTATTATTATGTATGAGGAGCAGGTCCATATTACTTAACCTTAGCAGCAGTATTATTTCATTGGAATTTCCCCCCCTGTTTGCCCTAGAGAATTTTGATCCTCATTTCAGATCTTGTACCTGACACTGTGGGTGGAAAAACTCCACTCATGAATTTGGAGAGGGCAGGCGCACTGCTACGGCAGTTGCCATCCAACTGAGTGTGGTTAGTTTGTATAATTGAAGCCAAGCAAAGCTAAGGCAGTGCCGGTACATGGATCCTTCTGTTAGACTAAATAAAGAACAGTGAGCCCATTTTTATGGGGAGAAGAAAAAATTGTTCTTAACAGTAGGGAATGGCTGGAGTCTAGGAACCTCAGGCTGTGTCTAAATGTTACCAAATATTGAGATGAAACTACACAAGAATTCACTCAGTCGTCCAGATGTTTCCAGAAATCCAATCTTCTGATTTCATGTAGATAAAATCAGGGGAAGATTAGATTTTTTTTTTTTTTTCTGGCATTGTGAAACACAGTCTCAGTATCTTTCTGGTTGGCTGGTACATCTCTCTACTTAGGACTATGTCATGGATTCTTTTTGGACCAGCACAGCTGCTTTCTGGGGTGTCAGCCCCCTGCCAGGGCCACTCTTCAACCTATAAAGGGTTTTTGTTCTATATGAAGCTCGCACAAGGATGGAGCCCAGTTTGACAGTTGGTGTATTGGAGAGATCCAGCTGAGTTTAGTATCCTTGTGGCTTCAAGTCAAAGGATTAAAATATATAAAGCAATGGCATTTAACTTTCCTCCCACTCCCCAAATCTATCTGAAAGAGATCGGCCCACAAGGATACTTTTGATGCTCAGAGAAGTTAAATCACTCCACATTTGCAATAATTCTATGTCCATCAGAATCTGGGAACTTTAGCAAGACCAGTTCTTTGCTCAGGATAAAATCATAGAGCATGAGCATGATGGGAATGGGTTTAGTACAACATGTCCCACAAAGCAGGTGTTCCAGATGTTGGCTCCTGAGTGAGTGAATTGGAATATTTCAAGTAGAGGTGGTTTTGACATAAAGATCAAGATAATGAAACCCAACTTTTCAACTTGATTTATCTTATGTGGCAAAAACATAAATGAAGAAGGGTGACCTCAGTAGACCTGTGGAATAGATTTAAACTCTAAGAAAATTACTTATCTTCTTCAAGTTTCTATTTCCTCAATCATAAAAGGAAATTTAAAACTTATAAGTATTTTATGCAATCAGATATTTATGAAAAGCTATACCTAACTTATAGTAGGTGCTCAATAAATATTAGTTTTCTCCTCTGGTTATTCTTTTAACCCTCTCCTTAAGTATGGCTTTGGTTCTAGCACAAATGCTTAACTTGCAAAGGAATAAAAGGAAAATGCTGAGACAAATCTTTTGGAAAAGGTCAGTTCTAGTGATCCACTTCATATTTATCTTTTATGCTCATGTTATTGGATGTACTATGTAGCCATGAGCAATGCATTCAGAGGAGCATTGGCAATAACTGATCAATTTACGATGAGTGTACTTTATAGTGATTTTAACAAGTTTATCAAAACTCATAGGTTGCTTGCACAGTGTTATAAGATCTATATATAAAGTTGTTAATTTTTGAAAAAAGTCACACAATTGTATCTACCTTATTCCATGGAAGGAATGCCAGAGGCTAACCCAAAAAACTATGGCATTTGGAGAATTAACTAGTCTACCTAAAAATTCTATGAGCTGTCTCAATTATCCTCATACACAGATCAAGGAATTTGATCTTGCCAGGCTAAGACTCTTCTGTTGTACTCAGTAGCTACCTGGTATAATAAGTACACACTTGGAGTACTCACTATCTACTGGAAACACTAGTTTCTGCCTTTGTTATCACATGACCTCAGACACTGGACCTGGAGTGGTAAAGTGCCATGTGGTCTTCGCTGGAAGCACATGGGCACCATGAAATCAGGGGCTTATTTTGAGCACAGGCTCTAATTAGGAATCGAATCTTCAGGACACCTAGAGCTGAATGTAACCATCTCTTAATGTGGCAGGGAACGTGGCCAGCAAAGAGAACATAGCCAGAGAGTAGTCAGCTGAGTGAGACAGCCAAGGAACACGAGCAGGCATTTTAGAGAGAACATTAGAGGGAAGAAAAACTCAAAAGCAATCAAGTGATAAACACCCTGCTTAGAATGGACTTCAAGTAAGCTCTCAGGATAGCACAATGCCAAAGCAGATTATATGGAACAAAAAGAAAACATTGTGGGAGATACAGAAAATCAGCTAAGCTAAAAGAAGAAGAATCCAGTTGAGATCAGAACGGACGTTATTGTCCTGATCATTCCTGCAGCCAGTTTTTAAAAGAGGAATAGCTGAATATACACACGCCAAGTTCCAGATTCCTTGGTCAAGGGCTATTCTATGGGTTTTAACTCCTTAGTGCTTCTGATCTGCCACTTTCACAATTGGGGGATGGGGTTGGAAATGATAAACCCTTGGGCTCCTCTGGCAGTTGAAAGTCAGGTGGAGTGAATTGACACATTTGAGTCGTATGGGTTGGGCACTCTCAGTATCTGCTACACATCTGGATCCACGTCCACTCCAGGGTTGCATATATCAACTCACAGATTGTCTGCTGCACGATTTTATGGAGTGCAGCTCACACAGCTGACAGGGAGAGTGGTGCCCCTCTGGAGCTGAACAGCTTGTCCCTGCCCATCTGGGGCCCAGGTCAGTCCACACAAACTAGTAGTTTTCTTTGGTCCACGTGACTTGTTAATCAGAGCTCCACTGTATAGTATTTGGTTTATTGTTAACACCTTGGTTTAAGTTTAGGTATGGCAAATTATATAGTTCTCGGGTCTATAAATAGGTTCAAACATTTTCAAAATTTCCTATTGTCTTCATAAAGTCCGAAGTTAAACATTTTGTTAGACATGGATGCCTGGACTAGGTGAATCCAATTTAATTTTTACAATTAAATACTGATGCCTAGAAATAGAAAAATTAGGTAAGCACCAATACTTAAAGACTATTGTTTCAACAAGTATGTTACCATCAATTCTCACATTGTTCTGCAATTGTCTATTTTCCTGTCTGTTTTTTCCACATACACGAGCTTCTTGAGGGTTGATATTGTGTCTTATTCACATGAATATGCCCAACATTAAACTTGGGGTATTGTTGGTGCTTCATAAGTTTGTCAAGTAATGGTGTGTGTGAGTGTATATGTATGTATGTATGTATGTGTGTTTCTCTGCATATTAGTAAAGAAAATAGAGTGTGACCCAAAATACAAAGTGAATTATACTGGGAATGTATATCCCTGGCTTTTCATCTTGCCTATTATAACTTATTAATTTTTACTTTGGTTCCAGAAACATCATACTAATTGTCATCGATTGTGTACATCTGGCTGATGAGACTGGTTAGTGACAAGTAATAATACTAAAAAGACAAAGGTCAATAAGTCTAAAGATTCAGCCTCATGTGGATCTGCTGTGCTTATTACTCCGTGGAAACTCTTCAGAAATTTCTGTAACTGAACCATGGTGGCTGAAGTCAGGCCTTGTCTGTAAGCTATAATAACTAATTGTAGGACCTTATCTATGAGAGAAGTTGAAAGATTAACATGTAACACGGACTAAAAAAACTACTAGTTTGTGTGGACTGACCTGGGCTGCAGATGGGCAGGGACAAGCTGTTCAGCTCCAGAGGGGCACCACTCTCCCTGTCAGCTGTGTGAGTTGCACTCTATAAAATTGTGCAAAAGACAATCTGTGAGTTGATTTATGCAACCCTGGAGTGGACGTGGATCCAGATGTGTAGCAGATACTGAGAATGCCCAACCCATATGACTCAAATGTCTCAGTTCACTCCACTTGACTTTCAACTGCCAGAGGAGCCCAAGGGTTTACCCTTTCCAACCCCATCCCCCAATTGTGAAAGTGGCAGATCAGAAGCAATGAGGAGTAAACACGCACAGAATAGCCCTTGACCAATGAATCTGAACTTGGTGAATATATACCTCAGCTCCCTTGCCTCTTAGATGGGGTAATACCAAGGCTTGTGTTTTGCACCCTTTCCCAGAGTTCCCCTATGGGAATAAGCTCCATTTGTCCCCTGTAGCTACTCAATAGCATATATCCTTTAGTGACTGCCTTCTGTTTACTGTGTTATCTCACCACCTTTCCTTTTGATATTGCCTATACTTACCAAACAAATTATTTGAACTTGAATCCTTAACTCAGTGTCTTCTTCTAGGAGACCTGGAACTAAAACTAGGTGCAACCCAGATGGGCTTACAAATGCTCAGAATGTGGTTGTGATTCTGGTCCTTTCAGAGGGGAAAGCCCTTTCCTTGTCTGCTCAAGTTGGAGGAGTGGCCTTGAGCAGCTGCCATGGTACAATGCACATTCCTACGAAATGTGACAGGAAACCCTCTCAGCTACTATCTAGTCCATTGAAAAAGCAATTTAAAATCCCAGTCAGAGGACCTAATGAGTCAAAAAATGTTCACATGAATGTTGTTTTTGTTTCTACCCAATCTTACAGCCTCTTTAAAGTAATTCTGGTCACAACCTTACTCTGTTTTCAGCACCCAAGGAAATAAAATGGAAAAATAAGTCTTTTCTATTAGCCACTCAGGGAGCTAAATAGCAGAAAAATTCAAATTTAGAAGAGATGACACAGCAATTAAAAATACATTAGGAAATGGTGAGTATGCCTACACTTAAACGAGTGGGGCATGGACATAGACCAATGCTAGCCACAGCTATTAAAAGATGCTCATCCCAGAGGATGTCACTCTCTTAGAAATAGGGGGGAACACGTCATATTGAATATAGCTTGGTATGGGAAATCATGATAATGAGGTAGCATTATTCATACTAGTTGTAATGTAGTAGCAAAATAATTAAAAGAAGAAAGAAAAAAATGATAGGCAGAGAATAGGATAAACAGGCTCAAAAAAGGAGATACAGAACATAAAATACTCCTATAAAAAGTAGAGGAATACTGACTATGAAATACTGAAATGAGAGGACATTCAAAGGAGGAATTTATGTAGCAGAGGAGGGGAAGCTATCAGGGCCGGTTGGCAGAAATGATATGTAGCATGTCAGTAAATTAAGAATATATACAGGATAGCAAAACCCCTTGTAGGAGCACTTCTGGGGACTTTGTCAGCTCATGTTCCTTCTCCACTCAAACCCCTCTATTGGCTGCCCATCTCCCTCAAGATAAAAGCCAAAATTCCTCCAGTGGGGGACCCTACGTGATATTCTCCCTTCTCTATCTTCATGTTATAGACGCTCCCTCTTGTTCACTTCTCTCTAGACACACAGCCTCCTTTCTGGGCCTCAGACATGCCAGGCACAGTCCCACCTCAGAGCCTCTGCACAAGGCGCTCTCTCTGCCTACGGGCACATGCACAGTGACTCACTTCCTTTTCTCCTTTAAGTCTTTGCTCACATGTCATCTTCCTAGTGAAAACTGCTATCACCATCCCATCTACAATTTCAATCCTTCCCCTGACCACTCTGCCCTATTTTTTTTTCAAACGGTTGCACCTTTTAACAAAATGTGCAACGTATGTTTATCTTTTCTTCAACTCTCCTCTCCCCTCTCCCAACTAAACTGTAAGCACCTTGAGGGCTGGAATCTTGACTAAACATTTTCATTACTATATCTCAATCACCTAGAACAATGTTTGACAGAGTCGGTGCCCAATGAATATTCATGGAATGAATGAATGAATGAATGATGACTTCTTATGTCCTCTGCTGTCTTCAGCACCTGGTACACAACCGTTGTTGAGTAATTGAATGAAAGAATCAATAAACCTTTATATGTTTAACTAAAAAAGTTTTGTAGGTGTTGGGGTAAAATTTCAAGTTAATCTTGACTTGGTCACAAACACTAAAATGTAAATCAAAATATTATTTAAAGACTGAGTATTCTTTCCAGCTACTGCCACTTGTAATTCAATCTTCAGCTGGGAAATATGTCATCATAAATATCTTGACTCCAATATCCCACTTCCCTAGGCTGGAAGATAAGAATTTTATTTAAGTAAAATTTGTGATGTGAATACAGTTTCTGGGAGATAAATTCTGGCGTGGTCGAGAGTGGCCCATCCTAGAAGGAAGGGACCCTGATCTGGTTTCTCTTCTTTCCATCTCAGTGATTCCAAATAATTAGTTACACAAATCTATATTTTTGCAAAATTGTAAGTAATTAAACAAATGTATAACACTGACCTTAAACATAAAAATATTAATCTTCTTAAATAAAACATATCATTTTAAAATAAAAATAACAAATATTAATAAAATGTATTATACATATCAGTGAGCTAGAAGTATGTTTGAAGAGAACATCCTAAAAAAGAGTTGAAAATATAATAGCTTAAATTTAACATGAAAAAAACTGATTTTTGGCTAAAGTGAGTTTGAAAACAACCTTGGTATTCTGACCTTTTCTGAATCAAATGAATCATGCACAATCTGAAAAGATGATTTTTTCCAGAAATGGCTCAAACTCTAGCCATGTTTCCACCATTACCTTGTGGCAAGAGGGGATATTGACAAGTAATGACAGTTACTCTGACAGTGTTTTTGCCACAAAATTCATCTTTCTGTACTGATCAGCATTTTGCTTTAACTTGGGCCATGAGACTGAACGTGGCTAATTGGCTTTGGAGCCGTGAGATTGGATCAGCTCAGGTCTTCCTAGGTCATTTTAAATATGATTTACATTTAAGGATAACTCCTTCAGAAGCATTGTGACCAGCTACAGTAACCCAAATTTTGATATTTTATTTTTATTCTTTCTATCATTAGCCTGTGGTGACACTCCAAATTTACCATAGACTTGAAAGAGATCCAGGTAGGCTATACTTTGACCATGGCCACATGTAGATTTCAAGTAGAAAGCCAATTCCCATGCTGCCTTGCTCCTGCAGGGGATGTTATTTAACAGTGATGTCTATTTTCCTTCCAAACAAAACACTATACCACCAAATGCATCAATACTTATTTACATTTTTCAGCAGATTATATTCTTTTATAACTTTTGATCACACAGGAGAAATTCTTATAGAATATTAAGTGAAAAGTGTAGATAGCAAAAATAATAGATTCCAATTGCACAAAAGTACATAAAATTTGAAAATTTTGGCTGTGATAACTTAATTTTGTATTAGGATGTCTTAATTTAAAAATCCGGAAAATAGCCTATATTGCTGTTATTGTCATTATTTTTATTATCATGCCCAGTTTTGTTAGGTTCTTTTTAAAAAAAAAAGGTCACAATCATTGTTAGCTCCTCCTACAGACCATGTAAGTCAGTCTATGGAATACTACAAGGAAAAGAAAGCCCACCCTCTTACTGGAGAAATGAAAGGCCACACCCAAAGAAATGTGTTCTTAAGCCCAGTGATAAATTGTGAAGCGTCTGGGACAAGGCAAGGGGTGTAGTGCAGGTGATGAAGTATTCAAGCACTTCTCCACTAATTGCAAAAACAAATGATGGAGACCATGAATGCAAAAGACATTTCAATGCAGTAAAAACTTGTTCAAAAACTAAAATGTGATAGTCTGCATAATGTAAAACCCCAGTGGGTAATGATACTGGAGCAATATTTCCTACACAACTGAAGGTGATTTAGAAAAGACTTTCTAACAAAACAAAATCTTGTTTAAGTGGTTGTGTTCTAGAATTTCTATTTATTATGTTTTAAAACAAATTCAATGCAATTTAATATTTTATTCATAAATCTGTATTTTTATAGCACATTAAGCATGATAGTCATTGTTTTGCCAACCACAATTCTTTTAGGAACATATCTCCTGAGACTGGAAGAGATATTCCTGTAAAATCTATAGAAAAAAAAGAAATATTACAATGTGTTAATAGTTCTTACTTATGGGTATGGAGATCATAAGTAGTTTTTATTTTCTTTTATTTTTTTCAATATATTCTAAATATCCTAAAATGTGTACTTATTATTTTCATAATCAGAAAAAAATACTGTTTAAAAATAACTGGAAGGTTGTCACTTGGTTAGCTGATGGAATTTTAATGCTATGGATGGATGAATACTTAAATTCAGTCATATGTTTATATGTTGAAAGTCTTTGCTTATAGCTCTTGTTAGTTAGTTAGTTTGTTTGTTTTAGGAATTTCTTGGTTGACTATAGGGTATATTCCTGGGCTAGAAAATGACCACGAATAATTTCATTTGGTGGAGGCCAAAAAGCAAATAGGTGAAACCACTAAGATAGCTTGGATTAAATATATCACCCATGCTGGTTTCTTAGAGAAAGCAAGAGGAGAATGGAGTGAGAATGACCCAGATCTGCCTGAACAAAGTAACTAGTGATTACTAGTTAACCTTTGTAAACCTAAACTTCCCAAATCTCCCCTCTAACATACTCTTCCTCCATTCATTCCCACCTCAATAAATAGAATCCATTCATTTAAGTTCTTCAGCTGGAAATGTAGAAGTCATTCTTGACTCTTTCTTCTCACTCATTCCTTTAACCAAAGTTATCACCAACCATCAACTAATGAACAGGTGAACAAAATGTGGTATATCCATATCATGAACTATTACTCAGCCATAAAAAGGAATAAAGTACTAATACACCTTACAGAATGGATGAGCCTTGAAAACATTATGCTACATGAAAGAAGCAAGACACAAAAGGCCGCACAGTGTATGATTCCATTTATAGGAAATATCCAGAATAGGCAAATCTGGAGAGACAGAAAGCAAATTAGTGGTTGCCTTGGGCTTGGGGGAGGAAGGAATGGGGAAATGTATTAGTTTGCTAAAACTGCCCTAACAAAGTACTAGATATGGTGGGCTTAAATAACAGAAATTTATTTTCTCATGGTTCTGGAGGCTAGAAGTCTGAGATAAGATGTCTGCAGGGCCGATGTCTTCTGAGACCTCTCTCCTTGGCTACAGATGGCTGTGTTCTCATTGTGTCTTCACATAGTCTTTGCCCTGTGATGTCTGTGTCCTAATCTCCCTTTGTATAAGAAGGCCAGTCATAGTGGATTATGGACCACCCAGAGTACCTACTTTTACATTAACTACCTCTTTAAAAGTCCTATCTCCAAATAAAGTCACATTCTGCAGTACTGAGGGTTAGGACTTCAACGTATTAATTTTGGGAAGGATGCAATTCATTGCATTACAAGGAATAAGTACTAAATGGGTATGGGTCTTCTTTTTGGGGTGAAGAAAATTAGAATATTTCAAAAGCTCCATCCACCTAGAGATTATGTGGTTTGTAATTAAATTTACCTTATTTTCCTTAATTTCAATGATTGCTTAAAAGTTCACAAATACGGACAGAATAGCATACAAATAGTCTCACAGTGCTCTAGTGTGGCTCTTAAAAACTTCCAGTAAAGCATACACTGAGGACCAAGTCCAGCTGAAACAGGAACAGGACTCAATAAAGAGATCAGTGGACAGTAATAAAATAAAATATACAATAGACTCAATCAATAAAATGAGAAGTTAGCCTTTTGTTTTCTTTAGTAAGTGTGCTAAAGAAAAATTAGAAAAGATAGAAAAAATTGAAATAAGAAAAAAGATATAACTAGGGACATGGGATTCAAGAAATCTTGACAGAATTCTATAAATAACTTGCAAAAAATAATAAAAACAAAGAAAATGTAAGATTCTCTAAGAAGGTATAAATTACTTTAAATGACTCACAAAGAGGTAAAAATTGAATACATAAATAACCGTATTAAAAATCCATCCCTATAAAACATACCAGCTCAAAATGAATTTATAAGCCAGTTCCATTCAACCATTAAGGAACAGATAATTACTCTGTTAAATTTTCCAAAGCATTAAAACTGTTGAAAAACTTCAAAGTTCATTTCATTAAGTTGCATAATTCTATTAAAAAAACAGAAAATAAAAGAAAAAAATATGCAGAAACTATAGATCAATATTTATAAAAATAAGCACAAATAAACTAAATATTTAAAAGTTAAAATTAGTAATTTTTTCAGAAAATAGTATAAATGATCAAGCAGGATTTATTCTAGAAGTATAATAATGGTGTAGCATTGGGAAATTTATTAATATAATTCACTAAATTAACAGATTTAGAGAACATTATATAATTAACTTACTACAAAAAGACATTTCTCATGAATCAATATCATTTTTAATAAAGTCAAGCTAGGAATAAATAGGTTATTCCTTAATTTACTAAAAAAAATTGTTAGAAAAACTTAGCAAACATCACAGTTAATGGGGAGACATTTCAAGTATTTAATTAAGTCTTGACCAAAATAAAAATGCCTAATCCTATCATAGCAACTAGAATGGGAGTCCTAACCAATGCAACAAGGCAAAAAAAGAAAATGAGTTAGAGATATAGAAAAAGGGGCTCAACTTTTCTTATTGTCATATAATAGAATTGTCTGAGAGAATGTACAGAGCAATATTTAGTAAAACAGGTTGATAAAATTTCAAAATACAAAAATCAATCACTTTCCTATACACAGTAAAAAATTAATTTGTAAAAATGGAACAGAATCCATGTTCAATTGCTGATCAATTAAAAAGAAGGGAAAAAATCCAACTCAATAGCAATAAAAATTATTAAACATACCCATGAATAAACTTAACAGAATACACAAGACTTTTATAGGGGAAATTATATAATTTTACTGATGTACATATAACAAAGCCTGAATAAACAAGCTTCAGGATAAGAAAACTCAATAGTTAAACATGTTTACTAAACTCAAAATAAGTCTATAAATTAAATGAAGTCATAATTAAAATCCCAAAAAGATTTTTAAAATGAAAGTTACGATTTTCTTTTAAAATTCACCTGAAAGAGAAAACATGCAAGAATATCCTAAAACAAATGAGCAAGATAAACAATGTGAGTGTAAGTTGGGGAGGGATGATCACTCTTGTGTTTCATATTTTTTCTTAGAGCAGAGAGATTTCTGCTCTTTCTTGGAGGAAGGTATTATTGGGGCAAATACTCCAAGAAAGCTGGGTTTGGTTTGGGAAGCTGATGTTCTCTTCTTTGAGCTGGTTGAGTAATTGCTTTGCAGATCTCACTTTTTCCACAGTTAAGAGTCTAAGACTAGGATTTGTAGCAAAGAAATAGAAAACCTCACTTTGGTCCCAGGCCAAACTACATCCTCTTGCACAATATATTTGAAGTTCTATATTTCAAGGGGATTGCTGGACACTAGTCAGCCAGAGCAAACCTGATGCTGCACATTTTTATCCTTATCAGACTCTGTCTATTATCAATTTTTGAGGAATCCAGAGAGAAGGATGATGAGTAATCAGCCCTCCCATATCTCTAATAAAGAAGTTGCTTATGAAATCTCAGAACAAACCAAAAAAAAGCAAAAAGACACCTGTTAATTTCAAATACACGTTTAAAATTATACTTCAATTTCAAACTTTCAAATATTTCAATTTCAAATTCCAATTCAACTTTAAATATTTCAATTTTAACTTGAAATTTAATTCAGATTTTAAAATAATGAGAAAAGAATGTTAAGGTAATCAGCCCTCCATTTAAAAAGAATTATATCTCTACTTCACATGAAATAACTTCCAGATGATTGAATAATCAATTACAAACACAAAGCCCTACAGAATTATTAAAGGAAAGTACAGGAGATTATTTTGACAATCATGGAATGGAAGGAATCTATGAAAAACATAAAACTCTAAAAACATTAAAAAATGGATTTATCTAAATAAAAATTAAAAATTTCTGCATAATAGGAAATCCATCAGCAAAGTTAAAAAACAAGTAACAGACTGGGAGAAAATATTTGTAGCAAACACAGCAGAGAAAGAAAAATCATCTACGTGTTCCTGTTGTTCTATAAGGAAAAGCAAATAACCTAGTAAGAAAAATGAGCAATAGTTATAAACTGGAAGTTCTTTGAAAAAAGACAGGTGACTAGCACACATTTGAAAATGTGCTTAAACTCACGAGTATTCAAACCAAAGTAGGAATGAGTTATTTTTCTCCATCAGATTAGCAGAACTCAAAAAGATCAAGTATGGTCAGTGCTGACTACTGGCATGCAAACTGGTGCTCTCATGAATACTGGTCAGTATTTAACCTGGTTCTACCTTTCTGAAGTCAATATGACATGGTCTACCAAATTTAAGATTTACATATTCTTTGATATCTTTGTTTTTTGCCACAATGAGGCGCCTCCTAGGTCCCACCCTTTGGTGTGTAAGATCACAACTCAGATTCAGTCCAATCAAGCATGTTCCCAAGGCCACAACTGTTAGCTTCTCCTCACATGTTTTGCTAACATTTCTCAGTCCTACTTCCAGGTGGCTGGGTTAGCAGGGTCTTCCAGTCTCAGCCCCATTCCATGACAGTGTTGGCACTCTCTCCACATAACCATTTAGGCAAAAGGTCAAGAACTCAACTGCCTTCTGAGTTGCAGAAAGCTATAGGCATGAATGAAGCAGGGAGAATAGAGCACATATGTAAAGGTGGGCTTTGGAGCAACTGCAGAGTATGTGCCCTGGGCAAAGGAATCCTTATTTATATAAGAAATCTCCTGACTTTTAAATATTGGTTCACTACTTTTAAACAAAGGAAATGAAATTTGAGTGTCAGGAGCAAGAGAAACATAATTTGGCTTATAGACAATTTCTTGATGTCCCTCTAATCAAGCCTTGAGCACCAGTTCAATACCACCTTCATTTGTGGTTAGTTTCTCCTAATGGTTCCTCGTGTCTTGACCTGCCCACTCACCCTATGTAGGACCCCTGCACTCCACTGGAGGCTGTAATGACATTGAATCTCCAAAAGCAAAGGGTCTCATTACGGTTTCCTTTCCTAGAAGTCTCCCTGTTTCCTCTGCAGGTGTACACACCTCTTTCCCAGTGACAAGTCTGCATCCCAAAAGGAAGTGGGTGATGAAGAACAGGATTAAGACACTAAAGGGCCTCATGCTCATCCCTCAGACAAGGGTACCTGCTCACCCTTTCATTACAAAGTCACTTAAGTGACTCTTCTAGAGCAATGTAAATTTGTTACAGTGTTACTTCTCTCTTCCTCCAGAAAGAGATGCACCTGGCAATTATGTGTTGGAAAAAAAATTAAAGTTCTTTCTACTAATGCCCCGATCACATGATGACTAGTAGGAAAGCTCTATATTTAAAGAAATGTGCACAAATAGTAAATACAAAAATGTGTTGTTCTGTCCTCCTACAGAGGAAGGATTAAGGAACCACAACCTCCAACTTAAAGACCAAGGTTACTTTATCCAGTTAGGAGGGTAGGCAGTGTTTTCATAGAGTAATGAACCACAATTTTTCTTCGCCACAGAATTCTAATGCTGTCAGGTACAGTAAGACGGATGATCCTATTTAAAATTATATTTTACAAAGCAAAACAGATATAACTCAGTAACTGTGCATCTAATTGTCTTAATTGCCTCATTTATCACATGACTTAAGTGAGCTGATGTTTTCTACTCTGCTTCACCCATGTAATTCTTGTAATGTAAGAGCTGAGACATGGTGCCAGGCGTGAGCGAGAAATCCTCCCTCCTGAGAAAAGATATCACTGGAGTGATGTTGGCTTTGGGTTCCAGTTTATTGAAAAATCAATGTCCATTTGTGCGACCAACACATATGGCTTTCTTCCAGACTGATGATGGCTTCGGGAGGCTGGCTATCACCTAATGAAGTCGGATCAGCTTACCCAGCACCGGAGTTACAGTTGGCAAAGTGACTTTGTCATTAAAACCCAGTTTATCATTCCTGTTGGTGTTTTTCTCCCTATTTCACCCCCCCTCCTCCATTTCTCCTGAAGCCACAGTATTGTTTTTCTCTCATGCAGATAACAGACCAATGGCTCCAAATTTTAACATTTCAAAGGGACTCAGTATGATGTTTGGTGTTCAAAGGATAAACAACTTTCTCATATGTCTGTGTCTCTCATCAGGGGCAGACAAATACATACATACTTATATAGTCCTACTCAGTCTTGCCTCAAAATAGATGTTTTTACAAATCAGAGCCAGGTTTGTAACAGGCTCAATTGAAATTCATCAGTTTAGCTGTCTTGGGTAAATCAACAAGGCTAAGTTTGTTTAATGTGTTGATTTGTTCCAATAAAGAGAGTCCAGCTCACACTTTACATAGGGCTTTTTTAAAATAAATATTACCAGTAAAGTAATACCATTTTCCCATTATTAAATGGAGTGGCAGTCTAAATTGCAATGCTGTTTTTATTTTTTTCTCCTCAATGTTCTCTTTCTCTGGAGAATACTCTCAGAGTGATAGTCATTGGCAACAGAAGCTCTGGCAAGGCAGTTTTTTTTTTTTTTCTCCCTGAAATCTGCCAAGAGTAACAAATAATTCTGTTAGGAAGTGCCAGCTCAGCCACGAAGCATGGTTACTGGGTTCTTACTTGGCTCTGTCGTGTGAAGACCTTCCTTTGCAAGGATACTAGGAGCTCACAGAAACAATGGGAGGACAGAGAACCAGGCACAGAAACTGGGTTTGAACCAAAGCACTTCCATGCCAAGAGAGAGGAATCCAAGGTCTTTTAGCCCAAACTAGAGATACCACTATAAGCAAGACTCTATGGCTGCTGCTTCCATGAGAAAATCTGAATGTTTTCTTTTGTCTCTCTGTTTCTTGGTAGAGAGTCACATCCTATGTGGATGGGGGGCCTGGGACATTTGCTCCTCTTCTGGCTGACAGTGCTCCAAACAGTAAGGATACAATCCTTTGGTTTCTCCCCACAAAGAAAGGGAAGTTTTTAGGGAAATGTCCCATGTGACAGTGTCATCTACAGTCAGAGGAGGAGCACCTAAACTGGGAGGTTGTGAATGAAAACTGCCAGAGAGGCTGGTTTTGAAGGGTTCAACATGTACCCGAGGTGCCCAGAACTTGTGGTACAAACAAAACACTGGAAGCAACAATGAGTATATGATCATTTGTGTTCAGCATTCCTGTAGATTTGAGATCTAAACATAAACAGGATATAAATTCACAGGGTTCCACAGTTGTAGTGAGGTATATCACCAAATGGTCTTAAGAGATATAGACACAATTTCTACACATATATGGAAGTTACTCTTTTTACATAGCATTTTATCAAACATCTCATTTGTTCTTGTCATGTAGTCCTTGTTTAGGGCAGTAAGTTTGATTCTGGGCAATAGATTTATTTTAAAAACTCTCAAGTGGGAGAAGTGAGAAGAATCTGCAGTTATTGAGTGTTCATGGTTTTCTAAACATTTTTTCATGTCATATCATTTAACTCTCACAGTAGACCTTCAAGATAGCTAGGAGCTGCTCGCGTTACAGATAATAAAGTCAACATTCAGAGAAATGTCTGGGGTTTGTCCAAGGTCACATAAAGTGAAAACCGACTATGAAAGAATGTGTATGTAAAGAGTCACATATCATCATAGTCATTATGTCCTCATTTCCTACTGCCCAGTCGGACTTCTGGCCCTATGGCTTCCGTAAAACAACTCCAACAATAGTTAACAGCAACTTCCAGGAGACTAAATTCAATGGACACTTTTCAGTCCTCATTTAACTTCAGGCTCAGCAGCATCTCACTCATGGTACAATTTTCTCCTTGAAACATTGTCTTCATAAGGTGCCACAACACAAGAGTAGTCATCCTCCTCCCCCTCGACCGCTATTGCTCTGTTTCCTCTCCAGTGTTGGCCACTCTTACCTGCATTCCTCTCTTCTTATTCTTTTTGCTATTCCTGTAGGATCTTATCCAGGCCCACCTATAATGACCACCAAGAAGCAGGTATCTTAATGAATACATCTCTAGATCAGACCTCTAACTCTTAAGTCCAGTCAAATCTCCAAATATCCTATGGGATACCAGTTTTTGGAATATTAACAATACTCAAAATTAAAATTTCAAAACTGAACTTATAACATGCCCTTCCCCCCCACAAAATAAACCCGACTAACAAAAATAAATAAATAAATGAATAAATACCTGACCTTTTCCAGCATCCTCTTACAAGGAATGATACCACCATGAATCATATTTGCAATTTGACATTTATTTGCATGACTAATGCCTGTTAGTTGGCCAAAATATTAATGGTGCATCTCCTATCTGTTCTAGCTTTGCTCAAAACAGTGGGAAAACAGCTATAAACTAGATAGTCAGAGTCCCTATTGTTAAGGACCATACAATCTAGGGAGGGAACATGGACTATAAAAACAAAGAGGGTAATGTGGTAGACTATGGCTGAGAGGACTGCTTTTGCTAGGGAAGCCCACTGGTGAGGAGGTGTCCAGTACTTTGAGACTTGGATGATAATGAAGGGGCAGCCACATGATGTTGTTGAGGAAGAATATCCAAGCAGGAGACGTGGCAATTGTAAAGGTCCTGAGATGGAGATGAGTTGTACATGTTCTGGGAGCTAAATATAAACCAGTGTGGTTGGAGGGTACAAGAGGATAGTAGAAGGAGATAGTCAGAAAGTTCCATAAGACAAGGACATTAGGACATTTACATCAGATCTTTGGAGTAAGAAAGAAATAAAAAGAACACAAAAAGGAAAGCTGAGTTAGCAGTTGAAGGAAAAGTTACATTTATTTAAAAAGTTAAACAAATAATGGAAAAGTTCCAAATAATGGAACTGGCCTGGCATATATTCAATTTTTATATCTACTTTCATATTGTCTTCTTTTTAGGGAAAGTTTGGAGGCAAGACATGTTGGGACTTTAACTGATGTCTTGAAAGTCACTCCATGATGAAAGAGCAAAAGCTGATGAGTTCAGAAAATTGTGAGAGGACTGGAAATTTTGGCTAATACGTTCCTTGTATACAAAAGGTTGAACATAGAAATTCTATTGACATCTAATTGTTGGCATGTGTGGGCTGATAAGTGTTACCAAATGCCCTCCTAAATAAGTATGGGGTAGTGTGGAAAGAAATGTTTCTCTGTTGGCTAAATGGTGAAAGCAGCAAACTATTATGCGAATTATCCTCACACGGTGGATGCTAATTGATTTTATGTGCAAGTTAAGAAGTTAATCAATGGCAGGCTTGCAGCAAAATAGCAGAACAAAAAATAATATATGAAGCAGATTCTAGTCAAATATGGAAAGCATCTGATCTTATCACTGAAAATGTCTAGTTTCATGACCACATAGCTGTTCTTGTTGCCAGTTTGGCACCCATAAACTTCAATGGAATCTCCTTGATTTCACTCAGAACACTTATAAATGCACATATATATATATATATATATATATATAAATTTTTTTTGCAAAAGGAAATGAAATTTGTAACTTCATAACCTTTACAATTTTTTTATTTATGTGAAATTCATGCAATATGAAATTAACCATCTTAAAGCATAATCATTTAGTGCATTCACAAGGTTGTGCAACTGTCACCTCCATCTAGTTCCAAAAAGTGGAAACAACACAAATGTCCATCAACAGATGAATAAATAAACAAAATGTGATATATCTATAAAATTGGATATTATTCAGCCATAAAAAGGTATAAAGTATAAAAAGGTATTAAGTACTGATACATGCTACAATGTGCACAAACATCAAAAACATGCTTAATTAAAAAAACAGACACAAAAGGTCACATATTGTATAATTCCATTTGTATAAAATGTCCAGAATAGGTAAATTCATAGTAACTTCCTAAGTTCTTATATGATGAGTCACGCTGAATTCTCCTTTAAGAACTGTGAAATTTTGTGAATGTAGGAACTGTACCTTATTCTTCTGTGTTTCTGGCCATAACATACATTTCCTGGCACATAGAGAAGGTCCATGGTATAAGTCAAAGTTCTTATCAGAGAAGTAGAACCAACAGAACACACACACACACACACACACACACACACACACACACATATATATTTATAGGGATTTATTCTAAGGATTTGACCTTATACAACTGTGGAAGCAGGAGAAACAGTGTATGTGAAGTCTAGTTTCTGGGTTTGGAACTGAAACCTGATACACACAGGGAGGTGGCTGGGAAAAAAAGAAGGTTGTTGGGTGGGAGAAACAAAGACAAACTGGAACCTGTGCGACTGAGCTGGAGCCCTCAAGAATAAACTGGAACTTCTATGGGTTCCTCATCGCCTCCGAGTTGCCAACTTTGATGGTGAAGCTTTTCTGCAGGGGGAGCTGGTGTCCTTTTGTCATGGAGCTAACCACACATGCACCCAGGCCAAGAGTCAGAGAAGGAGATGCAGCAGGATTTGGAAGAGCTGGGGGCCTTGCTGCAGCCACCCTCAAGCTGGGACGCCAGGATGTCAGCACCAACTGGCACGAGCTGCAACAGCAACAGTGCCTTGTGCTGTACCAGCCTTCTCAGTACCAGAAGAGGACAGCTGGGGTTTCCCTTCTGCTTCCACATCTGGGCTTCAACTGATCACATTAAAAAAGGTGGATCTGGGAAATGTAATTCCAGCTTAGCTAAATTGATGCAATACAAATCTCTCTCAACCACCAGGGATGCTTATAAAAGAAATGAGTAAGCAACTGCAAGAAGCAATGTTTTGGCAAGGATTCTGGCACTTTCCTTCCCTATAGAGTATGGGAGATGTATTTTACAAGTACCTTACAGATGAGAAAATGGATTAGGCACTTACCAGCATTGTTACTTCATTATATCTTCACAACCACTCTATGACATAGTTACAATTTTTATCACCACTACAAAGATGAAGCAGAGAGACATAGGAAAGTAGCAACAGGCACTTAGCCTGGGTAGCTGAGCTAGAAATCCGAATTTAGATCTATCCCATTTCAAATCTCATGCTTTATCCACTGTACCCTCCATACCCCTACCTTGATCTTCTGCATTTTGTGTATAGTGAAGTTTTCTGCTTCTCTTCTTTTCATCTTCCTCTTTTTCTAAGGAAAACAAAGGAGGGGGCATCCTTTTCTTCCCATGTAACTGCTATTATAGATGACCCAGCCCTGAAGTTTGTACTTTTTCAGCAGTGCTTATCAGAGATGGTAGAAGTTCAGGATTAGAAAATGGGGCCTTCTCATTTCTTCTCTCTTAATAGTGAATTATTCTCTTCCTCCTGGTCCCTGTACTCTGTCCTCTGCTGTTAAATCCACTTTTATCACCTGCTACTCTGAAGCCATGGACAAGTCAAATTCTAAGTCATTTTTTATTCACCTGTTTGTTGGTGAATCCCACAAATCTCCATCAAAAAGTGCATCATTTTGCAATGACAAAATGCTGGGCACTATCACAAAAAGGGCTGATACATCCAAGGAGGCAGATTAATGAATTATATACATTATTTGCCTAAGATGAGGCATCAAAGTGATAATAGCTAACATTTTTTTAGCACTTAGTATGTGCATGGTTTTGAGCTAAAAGTTTTACATGAATTATCTCATTAATCTAAATGACCGCCTAATGGAGGAGATAATTAAATATTGCTAATGAAAAACCTGAGGCTTGGCGAAGTTAAAAAACTTGCTCAAAGACACAGGTGTTGAACTAATCAGATAGATTTGTTTTCAAAGTGTTTGGTCTTAATTTTTATGAGATGTCATTTGAAACTTGTTAGCAAATTCTTCCCGTTATTTAACAAATATCCATTGAGTGCCTACAAGGTGTGCAAATAATGATAGGAAATTAAAACAACATGGTACAGGATAATATGAGAAATATAACTACAATCATACTTTTTGTGTTCTAATAGTTGTCTTCAAAGCCAATTCCTGAAAGATATATTGTACTAACATTTGACAGATGAAAGCATAGTCTTTGAAGGATCTCTCCCAAAAGGTTGGGAAAGCAGTAATTCCCTCCACGCTCCTCCAAATTCCCTCTCACCAAAGACATTAAAATTGCTGACTTTGTTTTAGTAGACAGGAATTAAGTAAATCACATAGCTGCAAGTTTAATTGACCAGATTTATTAAATTTCAGCTTTTGTCTGCACAATTTATGCACACAAAACAAAATAGCAAAGAATAGGTCTTATTTTCATTCATTTTATATTTTCATCATGTGCACTGTGAACATAGGGACCTATGAATGGAAGAATCCAACTTGAGGTAGTAAAATACTCATGGTGATTTCTGCTGCTACTACAGCAGGTCGCTTCTCAGGCTATTTTAGATTTTGCTTTTGCTACTGGTGTTAGTTATCATTTCCCCTCTTCCTAATGTTTTTTCCTTTTTTTCTTTGGTCTTTAGTATCTCCACATTAGAAAGACTGAAACCGGACTGTACTGAAGAATTACATTCCTTAGGGAAGGCAGAGTACTAGAAGTCAGGAGACCAGGCCAAGGTGATCTTCTGGAAGATAATCTGTCTCCTTGTTTTCCCACATGACACGCTGGATTCTTGACTGCAATCATCAGTGGATGATGTCTGCTTGGACCAGGGTTTTACCAGAAAGAGCTTCAGTAGAGCTCTGTGGCAACAGACTCGCAGAGAGGACTCCTCCACAAGGTAGGGGGAGAGCTATGTCTGGTTTCACACAAAGTTTAGTTCATGGTACTTTTGTGGATGTTGAATTATATGTGACAGGTAGATGGGTCCTGATACAAGCTTCAATTCCTCCTTACTATGTAAATTAATTCAGCTGGATATGGCTCAGGGAATAATCTTTCATAATGGTTTGAAGTTTATTTTCTTTCTTTGTACAGGGTCTGCTGATTGATTGTCTTTACTTTTTTTTTTTTTAATGTTATTACCTGCTGTATCTTCTTTTATTTTTTTTAAACTATTCCCATTTTATCTCCCCCTCCCTGCTACCCTTCCCAGCCTCTGGTAACCATTATTCTATTCCCTGGGTCCATGAGATCAATTGTTTTTAATATGTAGTTCCCACATATGAGAACGTGTGAGATTTGTCTTTCTGTGCTTGGTTTATGTAATCTAACATAATGTTCTCCAGTTCCATTCATGTTGTGGCAAATGGCAGAATTTCATTCTTTTTGTGACTATATAATATTCCACTGTGTACATGTATCACAACTTCTTTATCCATTTATCCATTGATGGACACTTAGGTTTATTCCATATCTTGGCTATTGTGAATAGTGCTGCAATAAACATGGGGGTGCATATATCTTTTTGATATACCGAATTCCCATCCTTTGTATATATACCCAGCAGTGGGATTGCTGGGTCATATGGTAGCTCTATTTTCAATTTTTTTGAGGAACCTCCATAGTGGTTGCACAAATTTACATTCCCACCAATAGTGTACAAGGGTTTCCCTTTCTCCACATTCTCACCAGCATTTGTGGTTGCCCTTCTTTTTGATAAGAGCCATTTTAACTGAGGTGAGATGATTGTAGTTTTGAGTTGCATTTCTCTGATGACTAATGATGTTGAGCATTTTTTCATATATCTAAATAGAGATTTCTCATTTCTCAAAAGAAGACACAAACAAAAACAAACACCATTTGTATGTCTTCATTTCAGAAATGTCTATTCAGATCCTTTGCCCATTTCTAAATTGGATTATTTGATTTTTTTCCTATCAAGTTGTTGGAGCTCCTTATATATTCTAGTTATTAATCCATTGTAAGATGAGTAGTTTGCAAATATTTTCCCATTCTGTGGTTGTCTCTTCACTTTTTCAATTATTTCCCTTGCTGTGCAGAAGCTTTTTAGCTTGATGTGATACTATTTGTCCAATTTTGCTTTGGTTGCATGCAGTCTCTTCTTATTTTGCAAGTTTACTCAAAGTTTATCAACTGAGTTGCTTAAGGGAAAATTGCTTCCTTCAGTCATTCTAAAGATGATCTACTACTTATCACCCCTTATCCTGGAGATCCTGTCCTGAGTGCAGGACTCTATCTCTTGTTTGTGTGCTTGTTTACTCTTCTTTAATCATGAGTCTGTGTCCTGTCTGTGCTGTGGTGAGACTTCCCATGTATTGAATGACTACCATGTATCACCTCTCACTTTCACAGTAATCTTGCAGAATGGTATGATTATTTCCATTTCACAAATAAAACTTGAGGCTCAGAGAAATTCAGTGACTTTTATAAGGTCACACAATCAAGACGTAAATCTATATCTGTCTGACTTTAAAGCTCAAAGTAACTGAAAGGGTCCTTTATCCAATTTTTTTTTATTTGAGTGATAAAATTAACTATTAGACTGAAAGGAAATATATGATGGATGTAAGGCATCAGGCTTGGGTTCAAACCCCGGCTCCATCTTTACTATCTAATTAACTTTGAATAAGTCACTTGAAGTCTCTGAGACCCAGTTTCCTCATTTGTAGAATGGTTATAATTATATCATCACCTGTGATATGCTTAGGACAGCAGCTGGCACATAGGAAGAGTTCATTAAATGCTACCTGTCATTACTATTGTTGTCATTATTGTTATTTTCTAACTGAGAAGTAGTCTTCTATTATATAGAAAATGGGTGTCACAATGTTTACTCTGAAACATCAGTGAAAGTTCTTCTTGCCTGTAGGAGTTCAGAGATTTGACTGTTTAACCATTTCATACCCAATGTCATGTGGGGCCATATCTATGCTGGAAAGGAAGAAACTCTTTTTAAAATTAGTGCTTTCCAAGCTATGGTAATATTATCACTTTTTTTTTTTTTCTGTACTGACTCTGTTCTTAAATATGAAGTGGAATGCTCACCAATTTCTACACAATGCCTAAAGTAGCCTCATCCTATAAAACCCTATTCTTGGAAAACAATCTTTGGCTTGGCTTTGGTGTCTTTAAATGTGAGGATTAGAGTCCAAAATTGACTCCCTGGAAAGGCTGACCAGACAGCAGTTAACAAATCACCCTCCAGCAGGAAAAATTCCCGGACAAGCTGGGCAGGATCAGGGCTCTCACTTCCCATAAATCTCTGACCAGCCATTACCCTTCTTTCTGGGAACTACCACCATTGCTTTCCATTTTCTTTCTCTCCCTCCATCCCTCTCCCCCTCCATTCCTCCCTTCCTCCCTCCCTCCCTCCCTCCCTCCCTTCCTTCCTTCCTTCCTTCCTTTTTTCCTTCCTTTTCTTCCTTTATGGAATTAAAGCAGACATCAAAACCAAATTACAAGACTAAGCCTTTTTTATACCCAGTGTCTTTAATAATATATGTGCTGTGTGTATACATGTAAACTTGGAAAGTTAGGACCTCGAGGGCAGGTGCTATGTGTGGCCTTGCTCTGGACAATACCTAAAACACTGAGAGCTCACACTCTATGCAAAGGCCACAGAGTCTCTCAGGTGTGTCTTTTTCTCAAAACAAACATTCATTCGTGGTTATTAATATCACTTGGTACTCTATGATACTGGCCAGATACCCCAGATATATTTGGAGAAAAATTATATTGAAATAATTGACATAAATGTGATGAAACATTGGGCCTTCTGTTCCGATTGTAAGGATGATCTCTGCAAAAGGAGGAGAAGGGGCCCGGGTGCCTTGCCCAACACTCTCCCCTCTGCTTTGCTGTGCAATGCCCATACAGTGCACAGTGGTCTTAACCACTTACAATATTCAGGTTGATCCTAAACTGTCCTTTTCAGAATTGAGTATTTCCCGGTGTGTGTCTACACTGGAACATTGCTCACCTTAGTGAGGTGAGTCAGCCTTTCCCAGTCCTCTATGTAGCTCATTAACTGAGCTGTCCCTCCGCCAGTGGTTTCCAGACACAGACTTGTGACAAAATTTCACTGGTATGAGGTAAAATGAGGAAAATAAGGATAATGTAGGGACTTTTTCTTCTGGCTAAATTTATTTAATTGAAAGGAAGGCCATTTACTCTGAGATTATGTAATTCCTATATTTTTGTGACAAAGAGGCCTTTCTTTTATGAAAGGATCTGCAGAAAAGGAAAGCCAGGGAGCCATGGTCTTAGATTTTGGGAACTAAGAAATGGATAAACTGTTCTAGGCCACAAATGGTGTGTGTGTGCGCTTATTACCATGTGCCCACCTCAAGGGACCGTGTGACTCGACAATCCCAAAAGGAAGCTTCTGATGAGAAACTTGGTGGGGGTTGTTAGCACCAGTCAGATGGCTGCTAACGCAGACGAGTTCCTAAAACAGAAGGGGCAGCTATTCTGTACCTACAGGCAAACCTTTAATCTTCACTTTGCCCTTTTGGGATGTATTTTCTTCCTCTGGCTGCTCTTGGTGTCTTTTTAAATCTGATTTCATCTGAATAAAATTGTTCACTAGGGATGGCCTCCATGAGCATCTGACAATTTAAAGAGAGTACATGAATGAAAATAAAACATGCTGTGATGACGTTCCTAATAATGATGACACTTTAGAGGAACATCATGGCTCAAGTTTTCCAGAAAACAGGGTGCACGGCAAGTCTTGATTGGTTACATGCTTTATGGAGAAGTGCAATCTTAGGACAGCGAAAAGAGAGGGAAAAATAAGTACTTTTACATACATAGTGCATTTCATCATCTCAACCAAAATATAATGTACTAGTAATGTAGTTGAAATTTTGAGAAGGTGCTTTTAGATGCCAGTTTTGATGTCCTTAGTGTTTACATGATAAGTGAATGTGCTCAGGAGGGTAAATGACTGGCCCAGGTTTATGTAGCAGGGAAGTGGCAGAGCCAATCTCAGAATCAGGCTTACCTCTTGAGCTAATGGGCTTCCACCATTGCTGCAGGTTAGCAGCACAGAACTTTTTGAGCAGTATCAGGGACCAGGGTTATTATTCTAGTTTTGGAGAAAGAAGGAGCAGATGCATTGGAGAGCCTAGTAATCTCTCTAAAAACAAATTGACAAATCAATGCATAAAATGTCCAACAATGTATAAAAAGAATTATATGCCTCCACCAAGTGGGATTTATTCCAGGTACACAAGGTTGAGTTAACATTTGAAAATCAATTAATGTAGTCCATCACATCAACATGCTAAAGAAGAAAACAACATATGATCAAAATAGATGCAGAAAAAGCATTTGACAAAATCCAAGACCCATTCTTGATAAAAACTCTCAGCAAACTAGAAATAAAGGAGAATTTCCTCAACTTCATAAAGAACACCTACAAAAAATCTACAGCTAACATCATACTCAATGATGAGAAACTAGAAGATTTCCTGCTAAGATCAGGAGCAAGGCACTCCTTGTTCATCACTCCTTTTCAACATGATACTGGAAGTCTTAGCTAATGCAATAAGGCAAGAAGAGGATATAAAAGGTTTACAGACTGGGAAGGAAGAAATAAAATTGTCTTTGTTCACAGGTAGCATGATTGTCAATCTAGAAAATCTGAAAGAATCAGCAAAAAAACTTCTGGAACTACTAAGCAATTGCAGAAAGGTTATAGGATACAATATTAATATACAAAAGTCAATTGTTTTCCTATATGCAGCAATATGTTTTCCTATATGAAAAATTGGAATTTGAAATTAAAAATACAATATCATTTACATCAGCACCTCCCAAAGTAAAATACTTAGGTATAAATATAACAAAATATGTATAAGATCTATATGATGAAAACTACAAAACTCTGATTAAAGAAATCAAAGAACTAGATAGATAAATGGAGAGATATTCCCTGTTCATGAATAGAAAAACTCAATATTGTCAAGATGTCTGTTCTTCCTAACTTGATCTATAGACTCAATGCAGTCCCAATCATAATCCCAAAAAGTTATTTTGTGAATATTGACAAATCAATTCTAATGTTCATATGGAGAGGCAAAAGACCCAAAATAAATAAACAAATATTGAAGGATTGATTAATTGACACTATCCAACATCAAGATTTACTATTAAGCTATAGTAATCAAGATAGCGTGGTATTGGCAAAAGAATAGACAAATAGGTCCATAAAGAGCTCCAAAGTAGGCCAACACAAACTTAGTGAACTGATCTCTGAAAAGTAGCAAAGGCTAAAAACTGGAACAAAGTTAATCTTTTCAACAAATGGTGCCAGACAGCTGGATATCCACATGCAAAAAAATGAATCTGGACACAGACATTATACCCGACACAAAAATTAACTCAAAATGGATCACAGACCTAAATGTAGATATAAAACTATAAAACCCTTAGAAGATAGTATAAGAGAAAGTATAAATGAGCTTGGGTTTGATGATGACAAAAGATACAATACCAAAGACACAATCCATGAAAGAACTAATCAATAAGTTTAATTATTCTGTGAACTTATAACTTCCCTAAAAAATGAAGTCTGTTAAAAAAAAGTCTGTAGTAAACAGTGAGTGGATGGGAGCAATTTAAATTAAAAAAAGAGTATCACACCTCTAGAGAGTACACTGGAGAGGGATCATGGATAACTGGATCTAGACCCTGCTCTGCAACTAGTCAGCAGTGTACTCCGGGAGAGTAACAATCTTTCTAGGCTTCACTCCTTATGTACAAAATGAAGCAGGTGGAATAAGTGACCTCTAAATTGCCTTTGCCCCTCCCATTTTCTCAATTTGGGAACAAAGCAATCAAGGCTACTCTTGGGGAAACTCACATAGGAGCTGGGATTGAAGGGGAGCTAAACACATCCTCTTGCCACAAATTATCACCTTCACTTCCTTATATGCCCACTCACGTTTTTGTGTTATAAAGCCCATTTCCTGGGATATATTAAAATGCAGATCAATCCCAGCTCTAACCCTGCTTCCCAATACAGTTACCCTTAGGGACTATTATATCTTAAGGCATAAAGTTAATTAGTGGGTATTTTGTTAGGGCAGAGGAGGCAGGGCAAAACCTGGTATACATCAGGTGTTGAAACATATTTGTTAAGTAAATATGTAGAAGAATCAATAATTGTAAAGAGGGAGGGTTCGGGGGGAGGGTGGTAAGGAGAGCGGCAGATGTAGGAACTGTGTAGGGTCATGGGAGGAGGAATGGGCTGTAGAAGGAGGTGCAAGGAGAGAAGCTCCACAGATAGATTTGCCTATTTCACACTTATGCATGGGGCTAGCCCTGGGAACCCATTCCATCCCTCTTCTTTGTGTACCATTCATTTAGTGAGCACCTACTATATGCCAGAAACTGTACTCAGCATCAGGAATTCATTGGTGAGTGAACAAGAGGCCCTGAATCTCTTTCTCACAGAGCTATTTGCCTGGTTCCTCACTAAATACTCACATAGCAGAGAGGATACCAGGATTTCTGCTCACTTTTCCACTTTTGACACCCTCATATACCCTCACCAAATTCAAGAATAAGTTCAAATGCCCCTTTCTTCATTGCTTTGAAGACTAGCAAATATAAAAACTTTTTCCTGGGTTTCCCTACTGTGAATAAATGCTGCCCCCTTCTGGAACATTGGCAGAAGTATGAGAGACTGACAGTGAAAATTCTTAACAGTTCATGGAAAGTTAGGGTTAGAAAAAACTTTAGTTAAATCTCATTGTTTTATCAGTGGGGACTTTGATGCTTGAAAAGGTCAACTTGCCAGTCTATATTTTGGAATATAAGAGAGTAACAACAAGGAATGCAAGAGGGGACTGAAATCTATGCTTTCTATTAGTTCATGGTATTTCCTTTCAAGTTTGCTAGATTGGTGACATGGTTATAGATGTTTTTATTGGTCCTATGTATGTATTTATGTACACATTTCCCCCTCGTTTTTATCATATTTATCCCATGCTTTTACCTCTTCCCCATTTCCTGTTCCGAAGCATGGTAATGGACAGGCTCACCTTGAGGACCCAAAACACGTTAAGAGATGTCTCTAATAATGAGTAATGTCTGTTTGTGTACCTGTGTGTCTTCTAAATTTTTGTCTGTGTGACTCACTGATATCTTCTACAGATTTTGGGGGAGGGAAGCATGAAAGTACACTCTTCATTTATGAATTTAAGTCTATGGGAACAAATTTAACATTTTCTTCTCTTCCACTCAATCATTCTGCAAATATTTCTTAATCTACTATGTTTTATATGTTGTGAATACAAAAAGACATGGTCTCTGTTCTCCAGGAAATATCACTTATTAGGGGAGATAGAAAAGTAAACATGATCAGAGGCAGCAGTAATAATGAGAGCCCTCCAAGAGGAACTCTCAGAGCATGAAAGGAGGCATTTAACTCAGACTGAAGGAGGGAGGGAGGCTCCCTGGAGGAGGTGGCATCTTACCTTCCAGGTTTCTGAGGATTAAATGTAAAATAAAGGGGAATACAAATGTCAAACTGTAAGCAAAATTTTGTAACATTCCTAGTCCATTCTTCACCCCTTGAGAGGCCTCAGAGATTTGTGCATCTCAAAGTGAAAATACTCAGTGATCACTGAAACTCAAGCATGTAAACATCTGATACAATGTATAAAACTAAATTTTCTATGTCAAATAAATCATTTAGAAACATCAATTTTAATAAAGTTGTGATAGTATCTAATTTTCTTTCCATCTACTTCTGTAATTGATATTCACATATTTATATAGCTTAAATTAGTCCCATGGTTTGTAGAGCCCTTTGCTTTACTGAGGATCTGTGTCAACTTGTGATTAGTAGATGTGGTAGGGTGTATAGTAAAGAAAAGGTCAAAACGAAATTGGAAAACGACCTAAAAGTGAGATGAAAGTCAACCTGATGCTTGCAAAGTATCCTAAGAATGAAAGCTATTTATCTGTGTTAATGCCTTGAAGTTTGTTTTAGTGAGTGTATGGTAGTGAAATACAAATTTAATTAAGAGAAATTTGATTAGGAGAGAAAGAGGGGAGTTAATTTCTGGATGGATCTTGGGCAAGTCATTTAATCGCAAGACCCAAATGTAGAGCTACTTCTAGCCCATATGGTTCTTATACACAAATTAGAAAAAGGCTCCCCCTCTGGGGGGGTGTGGCACCATAGCACTGTGTTTGATGAACAGAATGTAGGATGGATATGAGCCCTCTCTTGCTCCTTAGTCAGGTCTCCTTGTGTAGTGAATAACCTGCCCATGTGTGTGCAGAGGCCCTGGCCAGAAACCTAAACAGTGAAATGAAACTCATACATGTTTTACGTACCTCACAAGGTTGCTGCAGGGATGTCATGAAAAAAAGTATATACATACATACCTGAGCTCTGTTATACAGAATCTAATGCTCCATGTTTGGAGGAGGGTGTTCAGGGAGAGTATTTTATCAGTGATCACAGATATTCTCATTAGAGATGAACTTACAGTTGCTAATTAGACACCTGCTGTAAATGTCACTCGGAATGGCCTAAGGATGTTCATGTTCTGTGGAGCACAGCAATATTGATTTCTTGGAAGGCTTCTCTTGCTGTGACCAAAATTTCAAACAGCAAAGCCACAGCCTTTTCAGAGGATTCTGAACCTTGTTGTCCAATTCCCAGGTGGCTGTGGGCAGAAGACTACGCTGGCAGCTGACGGCAGCAGACGCTGAGAGCCATCACTGATCTACTAAGCACAACAGAGGCACCAGCTGTGCCAGGACTCTCTTCTTCCTTTTGTATTCTATCACTTTCCAAATATTTTCTATTTCTTCTAGAAGAATTAGCGGAACATGTATGTGTTCTAAAAATATTCCCAACAGCTAGGTTTTAACTTTTACGGTTCTGTTTAATTTATAAAAATTCAAATTACTATAGTAAAGTAATTAAGTTTTCATCCCTGGAGGATGTACTCTGATTTTACACCTACCCCCACACACTCAAACGTGCTAGGTATGCTCCCACATACGGTTTTTGCACTTACGTGTATCTACTTGGAATGTTCTTCGCTGCATATCCACCTCTTTAAAGTCTTTGAGGTTTCGTTTAATGATGTTGCTGTGCAATAAATGTTTATTGAATTGAATTGAATGTTGAAGATGATGGGAATCATTGACACTTAAGGTTATTTTGGACCCATTTTTTTTTTGAAAATCACATTGAAAGATCTCTTGATAATTATGGCTTCTATTTAAAGCTGATATTTATTATATTCCATTATTCATAAGTAGCTTGAAATAGGATTATCAGTATTTTTTCCAAGTGCATATGCTCACCAATAATCTGGCAGACAAGCTAACTTCTATGCTTGGCATTAACTTCCAGAGTTACCAGGGAGGGGTGTGTGTGTGTGTGTGTGTGTGTGTGTGTAGGGGTGTGTGTGCATGTACATGCATCTGAAAAAATACTTGAAATTCTTAGTGACATCCAGGGCATTAGGATAGAAGTGTTATATATAAAATGCACATGGGGCAATAGATGGATAGAGAGTGACCATGATCTAGAAGCTCTGAACAGCCATTCCTTTTGTAGCCTTGCAGTACAGCTTTCTCAAGTGCCTCATACTCTTTTATTAACCCTCCGATCCCAACCCTTTCCAGAGAAAGCTTCTAAATTAGTGGGACTGGCCAAATCATGGTGGAAATCACATTTTAAAAAAGTGAACACACCAAAATTTTAGCACTGGGTTTAAAGTTTACATGGACAACCTCTGTGACTTTAGTCAACCATAATGTGATTTTAAAATCTGTAGCTACATCTGTGATGTCTACATTTTAAAATAAACCCACATATATATGGTCAACTGATCTTTTCAAGAATGCCAAGAATACACAATGGGAAAAGGACAGTCTCCTCAACAAATTGTGTTGGGATAACTGGATATCCACATACAAAAGAATGAAATTGGACCTCTACTTTACATCATAAACAAAAATAAACTCAAAATTGATTGAAGACTTAAATGCAAGAACAGAAACTGTAAAAATCCTAGAAGAAACTGTAGGGGAAAAACTTCTTGTCATTGGTCTTGAAAATGATGTCTTCACTATAGCACAAAAAGTACCGGCAATGAAAGCAAAAATAGACAAGTGGGGATTCCATCAAAGTAAAAAGATTCTGCACAGCAAAGGTAAGAATTAACAGAATGAAAAGGCAACCTATGGAATGGGAGAAAATATTTGCAAGCCATATATCTTAAAAGGGGTTAATTTCCAAAATATATAAGAAACTTGTACAACTCAATGGAGGAAAAAAAAGAACAACCCAAATAACACAAATATTAAATAAAAAACAGGCAAAGGACTTTAACAGACTTTTCTCCAAAGAAGACATACAAATGGCCAATAAATATATGAAAAGATGCTCAACACCATTAATTATCAGGAAAATGCAAATCAAAACTACAATGAGATATAGTCTCATACTTGTTAGGATGGTTATTATAAAAAAACAAAAACAAAAGATAGCAAACGTTAAGGAAAATGTGGAGAACTTGGAATCCATGTACGCTGTCGGTGGGACTGTGAAATGGTATAGCAGCTATGGAAAACAATGTGGAGGCTCCTCAAAAATTGAAAAATAGAACTACTATATGCTCCAGAAATTTCATTTCTGGATATAAACCCAAAAGAATTGAAATCAGGATCTCAAAGAAATGTCTGCACTCCCATATTCACTGCAGCATTATTCACAGTAGCCAAGGCATGGAAACAGTCCAAGTGTCCATCAACAGCAGTATGGATAAAGAAAATGTAGTATATCCATACAATGAAATATTATTGGCCTTAGAAAAGAAGGAAATCCTGCTATGTGTGACAACATGGATAAATCTGAAGGACGTTATGCTAAGTGATCTAAGCCAGTCACAGAAGGACAAATGCTGATTGATTCCACTTACACGAGGTATCTAATGTAGTCAAACTCCTAGAAGCACAGAATACAGTAGTGATTGTCAGGGGCTGGGGAGTAGAGGAAATTGGGAGTTGTTGTTCACTGAGTATAAAGTTCCAGTTATGTTAGATGAATAAATTCTAGAAATCTGCTGTAAAACATAATACCTTAAAGTTAACGATACAGTATTACACACTTAAATTTGTTAAGAATGTAGATCTCATATTAAGTGTTCTTACTGCCAAAACAAAACAAACAAAACAAAACAAAAGTGCCCCAAAGAATACAAAACAAAGGGAAACAAGGAAACTTTGGGAGGTGTTAGATATGTCTATTACCTTGACGTGGTGATGGTATCATGGGTGTTTGCATATGTTCAAACTCTTCAAATAGAACATATTAAATCTATGCAGTTCTTTGTATATCAATTATACATCAATAATTATGTTAAAAATAGAACAAACTTCTTCCGTATTGATTTTTCTAACAATATAACATTATGACTGTGAATCTAGTCACACCATCAGGGTCTTATCTCAGATTTACAACTTGCCAAGAGTGTGACTTTAGGCAAATTGCATAAACATTCTGGGTTTCAGGTTTTCATCTGTAAAATTGGGATAATAACAGGATTTCTGCCTAGAGTTATTGAGAAGAGCTAATGAGATTGCATTATAAGGTGCCACGTGCAGTGCCTGGCATGCAGTAAAAACTTAATAAATGTTAGCTATAATTATATTTTAGTCCAGGATGTGTTTAGTGTGGCCTATTTCTTCTGCAATGCTTCTTTGCTGAGCACTGCCTGCTTTACCTTTCTGTCTAGAAGGGTGACGTAGCAATCCTGCTGAAGCCACTTCCTTTGTGGATCACTGGAGGAGGGTTGTCAAGACTATGATTAAACCTCCAGATTCTTGTCTTAACATGTGAGGAGAGGAGGAGGGGGTGCTATAACTGGTGACCTGTGCCAGAATCTCAGTACAGCGTCTGAAACCAGGCCAAGTCTTGCCACCACTGCTGCAAGTCCGCTGCCACTATCTGCCATATGGAATTGCATATGAGCCCTGGTGTTCTGAAATCCGTTTCTTACCTTCAGCTGTTGTTTTTTTACCTTTCAAAATATCAACTATTCAAGGACAAGGGAGAATCAATTATTTGACACCTGCTCTATGGTGGACATTGAGCTAGTGGCTTCCAGTTCACCACGGCCCTTTTTACCCCCATTTTACAAATGAGAAACAGAGGTGGAGAGGTTAAGTGATTTATCCAAAGCTGTCGAGTTATGAAGTGGCCGGTTGGAGGTCCCATTCCCGGTCTCTCTTGCTCTAAAGACCCCCACTCTTTGTAACTAAAAAGCTACTCTCTAAAGGGGCAAACGAGAGGGTTTTCTCTCAGTTCCAAGCAGACTGCTAATGGCTACTCCAAAGCACTCTTCCTGTCTTCTGCTTATCATGGCCCTACTTAGTCAGCACAAGTGACCCTTCCATCCCTTCTTAACTGATATAACCCTCCATGATCCCTTTTTTCCCCAGCAATTTTTGTTTGAGAGCAAAAAAAGTTTGTGGTGAAAGAGACATGAGAGGTTGGATGAGCCTTCAGATTGTGGTTTAAATGTGACCCTGTGAAGGAGAGAGGGAAGGAAGGTTGGTGGAATTGTCCCAGACCACCCTGCAGTCTAGGGAGAGTTTGGCAAGACTTCCAGGGAGTCCTTGGGTCAAAGTCTCTCAGGCATGGACCTGCCTCAGTGTCCCTGCTGCACTCGATCACGGGCTGGCATCAACCCCAGGAAGATGTGGCAACCATCCAGTGGTGATGGATTTTAGAAGGTAGCAGCCGGGGACCTTAGAAAATTATGTTTCCTATTGTTTAAGATCTTCTAGGGCCATTCTCATGGCTGCCATAGGAAGGTGTTCCTAACAGAGAGACTACAATGAATAAAATTATGAAAGTAGGAAAGGGCATGTCATGCAAGAAATTTGTCCAGTGTTCTAGCATGGCCCAAGTCTAGGGTATGGATGAGGGTATGTTGGAGGATGGGAAAATTACATATAACATATATATATATGGAGTGGGAGAGAAGGTTGGTAATTTAAGACTGATTCTCAAAGTGTGGTCTCTGGACTGTTAGAATCAGTATCACCTGGGAACTTATTGGAAATGCAAATTGCAAATTCTGGAGCCCTATCCCAGTCAAAAACTCAGGGAAATGGGTATCAAAAATCTGTGTTTTAACAAGTCCTCCAGGTGATTCTGATGCACACTCGAGTTTGAAAACTTTGTGTGTTCTCAAATATTGAAAAATCAGGAGCTGGACCAGAAAATATTACCAATCCAGTGCCAACACTCCAGGGAGAAGCCACACATGGTTTTCCTATTATTCAAATTAGTGTTTTCCAGCCTGAATTATAAACTGTAGATTTGAAAACTAGACTCTCTTACCACAGACTCAGAAATAGAACAGAAGAAGAAAGGAGACAAGTCATAACAATCACTAAGGTAAAGACAAGTTAAGGAGATGGAGTGGAAGCTTGGTGATCACCCCCATTTCGGGTCTACTTACTGAATTTTACAAGCACTGAAACCATCCCAGCAGTCTGGAGTTCCCAGACGCTCCACCATATGATCTTACCCAGCTTTGTGACTCGCTGCTTCCATGTAAACCTATCATCTGGTCTGGTTATCTGGCTCCTCCATCCTCCTCACTGTGTCTCTGTGTTCCCCATCTCCCTTATCACGCTGCAACAGATCATCTTGCAGGATGGTTGAACATCTAACACTGTGTAAAGCAACATGTTAGGGGCATGAGTTATTATGTACATAATACTGTCATAGGCACTAATGAGAATGGCATAATACATACAAAGCAAGCATGATTATTTCCAGAAAAAAAAAAAACTTCTCCAAAGCTGCCTATGGTTACTCCTCCTTTTATTTATAACATGAATAGACTGACAAAGGGAATAAAATATCCATCCATTTATTCAGTGTCTGTTTTGTGACCATCCCTGGAATAGGGGCTCTATATACATCCACTCTTTTAAGTTATGTAATGGAAGAAAGTGGAATCACAAGAAAAAGGCACCAAACCCATAATTGTTCACCTTTGGGGCTACAGCCTGGTCCAGTGAACTTTGTGAAACAGAAAAGCATAAGAGAAGGAAACCAGGAGGGTGGAGGGATGTCAGCATTTGATTCTAGACCTGTACCTGTGACTCTCAATCCCCTTTCCTCCTGGGTACCCTATAAACCAAGCACTGAACCTACCAACCTTGGCTCAACTGTGTGACATACTTAATAGCACGGGGTTTAGAGTCAGAAAGACCTGCGTTTCCATTGTGGTTTTTCATTTACTAACTATATGACTTTGACCATTTTACTTAATCTTTCTGGGCTTCAGTACCGTCATAGTTAAAATGTTGGAACTACACTTATTTCAAATGAATGTCCTGAAGTTTAATTTATTTAATATATAGCTATGTGCTAGGCACTTCATGAAATCTGAGAGAGGCTATAAATAAGACAGGGAAGGTCCTGATACTCATGTAGCTTATTAGAGGAGTAGTCATATGTGGAACAATTAATTATAATCACGAGAAGTCATGCTAAGGACGAATGTGGGGCCCACGTGAGCAGGCAACCGGGGAAGCTCACCTAGGTTGGAAAAGTGCATTTAAGCTCAAACCTTGGAGCTCTGCAGTGAGCAGAAGAAAAGTGCCTCAGGCAAAGGGAATGGCAGGTGCTTAGACTCTGAGACAGACAGGAACATGGTACATTCCAAGAACTGAAAAGAAAGGCTGGAATGTTAATACCCTGACTATACAACAACTGTATTCTGAGGGCAGTGAGGAGAAATTAAGGGATTTCTAAGTAAACGAATGAGATGATCTAAATTGCATTTTCTTTTTTCAATAATTTTTTCAAATTCTGAAACAAGAGCAAACTTACAGAAAAGTTGTAAATAAAGGAAAAAAAAGTTTTATTTTTTCTGAAACCATTTGAGTGTTAAGTTGGTAACCTGTTGTTCTTACTTCATATATATTTAGTGTATATTTTGTACAAACAAGATATTTTCTCCTATGTAACCAAGACATATCCATCTGAAATAGGAAATTTATATTGATAAGTTACTACCAATTAATACTCAAACCCCAATCAAGTTTGGGATAAGTTTACTTGTCCCAATAATGTCTTTATATTGAAAATATCCAAGTCAGAAGCTTATTAAATCCTACAATGTAGTTGTTACATTTCTTTAGATTTTTTCAATTTGGAATAGGTCTTTAGAATTTCCTTCAATTTTATGACACTGAGCCTTTTAAAGATTATAGGCCAGTTATTTTATAGCATGCCTGTCAATTTAGTTTGTCTGGTATTTCCTCACGAGTAGATTCAGGTTATATACCTTTGACAGGAATATCACTGAAGCAGTTCTGTACTCTTGTTGCATTCCATCAGCTGTCACATGATCTCAATTTGTCCCATAACTGATGACATTTGCTTTGATCACTTGATTAAGGTGGTGTCTGCCGGGATTCTGTACTTAAAGTTTCTCTTTCCCCTTTGCAATTAATAAATATTTTGAGTGACACTTCGAAATTATGTAACTATCTCAGTCCTTTTCAAAATATCAGTGGATTCATGTATTAATTTATATGACTATTGACTCATATTTTTCATTTTCATGTTTTATTCAATGAATTATAACTTGTTAATATATTTACTTAGATGTTGAAATTGTCCCCCTCACCAGTTTGGCCATGGGAGCCCCTTCAAGCTAACTTGGGAGCCTCCTTCGTACTATGGACACTTGCTTGCTTTCCGGAGCAAATGGTCTCTCCTGTACTTTCCCTAACCCAGTGCTGAAATCAGCCATTTCTTCAAGGATACTGAATCTTTAGTGGAGAATAGCATATTTGGAAAATAAGACAAGGGGACTGGAGTGCTCAATATTCTATTGAAATGTCACTGTTTTAGCCCCAACAGTGGACAAAGCTGGCAGTATGCTCATGTATGTATATCTATTCGTATGGATACACATATACATATACACACGCATACCCTAAAATGAACTCTGTGGTGTTGGATTGGAACTGGAGGTATCAATATGGACTTGCAATTTTTAATATGTATAGATTGAGAGAGAAATACATGTGGATACACACATATATGCACCCTAGTTTTCTTTTTTTTGCTATTTGTACCTTCTTTTTCCTACAGTGAAAAAACTAGCTTAAAATTTCCTTTACTTACTTTTTTGATAAATCTTGGTATGCAGCTAACCTCCTGTCTGCACTGCCATCCCCTCCCCTGCACAAATCCCACCTCCCCTGCGTGGAGTTACTCTTCCTCCTCCTGCTTAGGTTTCAACTACCCATGCCAAGCCACCCGTCCACACAGAGGCCCTCCTTACCCTGCTCAGGCTCTACTTCTGGTTCCGGCTGCTGCCCCCACCCAGCGGCACCCTGCCCATGCAGCTCGGGCAGTGGCACACATGACAGGCTCCCCTCTTTGTGGACACCCTCCTCATTGTGCTCCAGCTCTGATCCCTACACCAGGTACTCCCTGGAAGAAGGCCCTTCTCACCCTGCTCCAGTTTTGGCACTCCATGCTAAGCATTATCACATAAACAGAATTACGGTTCAAACTGATTTCTTCCCAGCACATCCTGATTCAGGCTCTCATGCTATCACACCATATACGTGCGCATGTATGTGTATGTATCTTTGTACATATACGTGTGTGTGTATATGTAAAAGATTAAAACTCCTAACAATCCTGTCAACTAAAACTGGCAATCTGTTGCCAGAAGAACTTCCACTGACCCTCAGTCATACGAAATTAGCATGGTCTTGAAAAAATCTGACAAAATGAGCACAAGAAAAGAAATTCCATATTTACATGATTTTCATGTACAAATATCCTAAATAAATACAATAGCATTGAATTGCTCCAAGCATAAAATAAAATAAAAGTTAACTCAAAAATAAAAACCAAAGCTCATTTAACATAAGAAAAGTGATTAAAGCACTATATCCCCTCCATAGATACAATAAAATATATGGAATCATTTAAATAAATGATTTTAAAACGTATGAAATACTCAACTATTAAGGAGTCCCCCAAATCTTAGTATATTTATTCAGAAAACAGTTACTGAACATCTACCAGATGGAAGTTCTTGTTCTTGGTCCTGGGGATACAGCAGGGACCAAAAAGGCAAAAATCTCTGCCCGTATGGAGCTGATATCCTAGTGGGAGAATCAGATGATCTGAAAAGCAAGTTATTTATACAGTATAAGAGAGGTAATAAGCACTCTAGAGAGAAGTAAATGGAGGGGGCAGGTAGGGAATGCTGTGGATGGCCAGAGTGAGTTGCATTGTCACTAGAACAGTCAGGGTGGCTTTCCTGGGAAGATGCCATTGGAACAGGGACTAGAAGGGATGAAGGAATGGCCATGTGGCAATTTGGAGGAAAAGGACTCCAGGTAGAGGGAGTGGGGCCCTGAGTCAGAAATGTGCCTTGGAAATATATGCTCATGGCATAGCCAGGAGGCCAGTGTGCCTTGAACAGAGTGGGGACAGGAGACCAAGAGGTGGGTGACCAGATTATGAAAAAGTATAAGGCCTTTGGGACCATTTTAAGGACTTTGAGTTTTGTTCTAAGTGAGATGGAAACCCATTGCAGGTGTCTAGTGACATGATTTGACTTAGGTTTTAAAAGGATCCCTCTGGCAGCTATACTGTGAATAGATGAAAGAGAGGCACAGCTAGAAATACTATGCATTATTAGCACAGTATGTTGATGCAGTGTGTGGATATACTGTAAATAAATAAATATACATACATTGGAGTTTGCTCGAGTTTTATTACCTACAGTGGCACATGATTAAAAATGCCTGAAAACCACTGCTCACGACAGCAAGGCAGCCAGCAGGTGACTGGGATTACTTGGGAAGAGGGTAGACTCCTCTGGTGTTTAGTTTCAAAGAGCTAATTAGTGATAACTAGAAATAAAACAGCTCTGATACACTAAGATTTTTTTACAACATTAACAGAGAGAGAGAAATGTGAGTGGGACCTAAGTCCTGAACTGTGTGGGGGAGCTGTGTGTAAAGATTCGAAGCTGAAATGTTAGGATGTGTATAATTCACTCGATGTTCTTCATTCTTATGGACTTTTAAAACAACATCGAGGCAATCAGCACCTAATATGTATGAAGTTTGAAATGTGGGATCAATATAAAAACTGTACCTTTTCCATTGTTATTTACATGTGCAATTTATAGTCCCATAATTTATACTTACTCATTTTAGCAACAATCAGAAAGAAGCAAAAAAAGATAATGGATGGAGTGTACCCATTATGTCATACTACAAAGACAGCTAGTGATAACATTTTGTATAGATATGTATATCCTTTTGGTCAGATATGCAAAATGTCCCAATAAAAATTACATAAATCATTCATGCATATTTTGAAAATACATTCAATTATACATAAACAGTTCCTAGTTTGCTTACCTTAAATATATTATAATACATTACTTTAAAATATTTTGATTCTCTTGATATAGGTTCTGTTGATATATTCTGGTGGGGATAAATATATATATATTTTAAATTGTGGAGATATACAAACACACAAATATTTACAAAAATGGGACTAGCTTTTTATATTGTTTTATGTATTTTTTTATTTAGATACTATATCATGATCATCTATTTTTGTTAATTAATGTTTTAAAAAGTTATTTTTGTTAATATATGTCCTCACAAAAATTTTAAATAGCAGTGTAGTTTTCCACAATATGATACTTTATCAGAACAATCTTCAATTTTAGCAGATTTGCATTGTTTAGGATTTATTTCAATTTTATTTTGTTATTATTATTTTTTTATTTATTTCAATTTTAAAGAACCACTGTCATAGCTATTGTTGACACATCTTTACTCACTTGCCTAATTGCTTTCTTATTCTGCTTCTAATCAAATGGAGGCTACATTTTTCCAGGCTTCATTTTTTCACAGGAAGTCACAGAATAAGCTTATTGCTTTTATGTTTAATATACAGTTTTGCAATGATGTAGAATGTAAAATATGCATAGATTTTAAATATAAAACTAGAATTTTCAAAAAATTTCAAGCCATTGGGAGGGTATTTTGAGAGTGAGGAGGTCATCAGGGGAGTAGGGGTAGGAGAAATTGGATTTATTTGCATCATCAAAGTTTCTTTGGCAGATAAATTTGAGAAGCATTTAGGATATACCTCTGAAAGTAGAATTTCTAGATCAAATAACATATATATTTTTATGACTTTTGATCCATATTTCAATATTTTCCCCTAAACAGGTTATACTACTTTACCTTGTATGTGTCAAAGTTATTTCACTTTATTGGAGAGTAGTGCAATCTTCCATTGAGTAGGATATTTAAAAGTATATATTAAAAGAAAAACATCATGTGCACAAATGTCTACTGTTACTAGTTGAAATGTCTACATTTTTCTTTATTCCCATTATTTCATCATCTTGAGATGTTCATGTAAACAACCTTTTTGAAACCTTAGCTAATTTTCAATGAATACAATTTTGTTCTTAATTCTTCAACTTTCATAAATAGACAAGAATTTAAGTGAATTTTAAAATCACTCCACAAAGGTAGTCAGACCAGCTGTTACCTGAATTTTGTAGAAAGTATTTACAGCTATCCAAATCCATTTTAAAATAAAATAATCACATTCTGCATTACTTCAACTAAAAAAACAAAACAACCCTAGCTTTTCAGACATCTGTCAGCTCAACTATAGTTGGAAGAGAATTTTGTTCTGTGAGCATGGCAGTGGGAACTGCTGAGGGGGCAGCACTGTGGGAAATGGTTAAAGAATGGTCCAAATTCAATCCTGAATTAGAAAAGATATGGGTATTATACCTAGTATGAAGCCGCTCCTTTTGTAATTCAGTAGAGTGCATTTCTAATATCAGTATAACTTTTGTACTTCATGAATAATCGGTCTCATGGTACCTGTAATCATTGTAGACATGTTTTAAAGCTACAATTATGATGTAAGCTCTAATAAATTAGGTAGACTATAAACTTTCTGAAAGTAGGGCAGACTCTTGTCTTTGTATCTTTAGTACTCAGTACAGTATGTGTTGTAAAGAAGAAACCCAATATAAGGTTCTTGAATAAGTTAAATGAAGAATATTGCCCCCAAATTAAGATATAAAATTAAAATGCCGATTTTGCAAATTCACTAATTTAATCAACAGTAATTGAATGTTTGCTATGAGTGAAGTGCTGGAGAGATGATGGCAAATTAGCCAGACAGGATCCCAGTCTCTGTATCCAAGAAATTTACTGCCTTTGTGCTGCTAATGAGACTAGCACGTTCCCCAAATCCCATCTCCTCCTATCAAGAAAGCTAGTCTGTCTCACTAGAATCTTACCAGATTCCAGCTGGGAAACACATAGAATTATACTGAAAATCGATAATTACGACAACTCCATTTTTTCTCTTCCTCCCTTTCTTTGCTCTAGCAATTCTGGTCATCATTCTGTCCATGGATTCCCTAAGCGCTTTTCATGCTTAGGAATCTTGCCTTTGCTGTTCCATCCAACTGGTACGCTCTGCATTACAACCTTCTCTCGCAGGGTTTGGGTTGAATGTCATCTCTGTAGGGAGGTCTGTCCTGTTTTCCCTCCCAGTCTCAATTAGCCATCCCCACTCCAGTCATTCTATGACATCAGACTGCTTTATTCTCGTCATAGCAATGATCACTTTTGAAATTATATTGTTTGTTTGTCTATGATTTCCTCAACACAGAATATAAATTCCACGAAAACAAAAACTGTCCATGAAAGTAAATCTGACTTGTTCACCACCATATCCCAGTATGTAAAGGTGACATGCAGGTCCCTTTGTAATCCTTCCTTCCTCTCTCTCCTTGTCCCTTCTCCTGATCCCCAAGCAACCATTGATCTGCTTTCTGTTACCTTACATTAGTTTATATTCCCTAGAATTTTATACAAATGGAAGCATATAGTAGGCACTCCTTTTTTCCTGACATCTTTCACCCAGCATCACTATGTTGAGATTCTTTGATGTATAGTGGATAACAATTTGTTGTTTGATGGATCATGGTTTTTGGTGTTGAATCTAAGAAATCTTTCTTTAACTCAAGGCAAAAAAAACCGTTTTCTCCTATGTATTATTCTAGGTATTTTATAGTTTTAGATTTCACATTTAGGGCTATAATCAATTTTGAGTTGTAGTATACCTTTGTGATTATATTGAACCTATTTAGATAATCCAGCATAATCTCCCCATCTCAAGATCCTTAACATAATAACATTTGCAAAGTCCATTTTTCCTGTTAATATATTTATAGGTTCCAGATATCAGGACATAGTTATAATGGGGGGGTCATTATTCTGCCTATCATAAATGGATTCTTGTAAGCAAATGTCCCTGGATTTTCCATTTTATACAAGTGAACTTCATGTTGCTCTACAATGGCTTAATATGGTGAAAGACTTGAAGACAGGAGTGGAAAGACTGAACGCTGACCAAAGTTTTACCACCAAAACTCACCCAATTTGTAGTGAAAGCGCATAGGCTTTGGAATCAGGGAGATTTAGGTTTAAATTACAAGGTTTTCAACTGTTGCTCTGTGACCTTGGACAAGTTCATTTATTCTCTACCTTCAGACTTCTCTTTCAATAACAGGGTAATAATAGTTCCCTGTGGGTTATTTTGAAGGCTAAAGAGATAATGGAAGTTAAAATGCCTAGATAGCACTTGGCACGTAAAATGTATGATGCTAATTTACATATATCTCTCAGAAACCTTTGCTTCCACTTAGCTGTATTTTACTGTGCAAAAAACATACTTTACTTATTACTGATGCTTATACTATTGGTTTATCTACACTGAAATCATTAATCTTTATATTAATATCATGGCCAAGAGCACATTGATACAGAAGTTAAGAATCATAGCGCCCTAGGTCTAAACCTTGATCGCTGTATGTTCTAGCTGTGGGGTATCAGGTCATTTGTTCACTCCTCACTGTTCTTATCGCCTAAATGGGAGGAGTGAGAGGACTGACCTACTTCACGATGTTGTGGTGAGGATAACAAAGGTGCAGGTAAGGCGGTCCTCCCGGGGCTGAGCATGACCACCCCTTGCCTGGGCTGGGCAGGCTCCGTGCTGCAGTGAGCTCGCTTGACCCTTAGAGGGAGCTCCATGTGAGTGAGAATCCTGTGAAGCAGATGAGCGATGTGGTGCTTTTTTCCCTGGATTCTGTTTTTAGCAAAACTGATTAAGGGGTGATTTAAATTGCACAGACTCACTGCCATGTGACATTACATATGCATTTGTTAAATTCTGAAACAGAACATTAATTTAGGTTCAGTCTGAGGTAACAATAATTTGAATTATTTCACTAAATGCTCTCAATGTTCTTGGCAAGATCAGAAAATTCAAATAGTTTCACATACCAGAGTAACCTTCAGTGGCTGACCAACTTTGTAAATCCCATAACTTATGAAATATATATATATTGCGTGTGCCTATATATATGAATGTGAATATGATTACACTAAAATAGGCAAGGCAGCAATCATTTTGAGTCTTTCAAACCACAACCTTTCAAAGAAATTAATTCTTCCTGTGACAAAGATTGCTGAGGCAATCAACTATAAATGGCTTTTACGGAAGCGAGTCCAAATAGAAGAGAGTTACAATTAACATCAAGGCTCAGGATAACCCAGAGAAGTCCTAAATTTATTTTCAGCTTATTGAAAAATTGAAAATATAAAACAAGAAAGATGTCACACTCAACATTAAAACCAGACCCCAAGATTAATAAATTTAAAAAAGGACACACTAAAGGGGAAATTATGTATTCAGAAGCCTGTAGAAAAATAAAAAGACTAAAAATAAGGGGGAATTATTGTGAAATTTACTCCTCACATGGCAAGAAAAAGATATGTAGTTTAAAAATGTTTCGCCCAAGGAATTAATTAAATTCAATTTTTTAAAGTGACTGTTTATGAACTCTTTTCTAAAAGGAAGGGAGGAAAGAATTTTCTGTATTAGACACAGTGAAACTTGATTTTCCTGTGGGCTTATATTTGCAGCAGTTCAATTATTTTTCCTTAGCATGACAAAACATGGTCCTGAGTTTGAGCCCCAAAGTCCGGCTTTACCGATTCCCTGACACACTCTGCACTTTCAGAGTCTCCATGATTTGCCTGGTGATTGCCTCTGGTGAAGATTCCATTCTCCGTACCCTTGTTTGCTGCCAAATCTTCACTCTGGTTTTTTCAATAATCCTCTCCAAACACTCTTTCCACCCCTCCCCCACTCCATGCAGAGTTGTTTATTTCCTCATCATGTTTCCCAAATGACATGTTCTATTCCAGTTATTGGTTTATAGTCTTGTCTCCATGGCTGAACTCTCTGTTTTGTGTGAACAGTGACTGTGCCTTATTTAATTCAATATCGTTGGAACCTCCCAGGAGGCAGAACATCATAGATATCATGTAAATGTTATGAAATCAAGTTGGATTTTGTATGGTGAGGGACCCACTGTGCCATGCATCTGTGGGCCTCTTTTAGTCTGTGACATGATGCCAATCATGATAATGACGGTAATTAAAGTACCTGAGGAACCTCATAGACAAAATTAAGGGATGGTTATATTCTTTCCTCTCTTTTTAGAAATAGTTACTCATTATTACATTCATTATAAGCAAGTCCATTTTTTAAACATGTTTATTAATGTCCTAGACAAAGGAAGAACAAGTTAAAATCACTTATACCTAGACTTAAGCTCCTCATTAAGCATAGGCAGGGGAGCCTTAGGTACAGAGAGAAAATAGACCCTCATAGTGTATTTCGAGGTACACTAGACAGAATCCAATGGCTAAAGCTCCCTCTCTTCTCCCTTTATTTACTATCCAGTCTCCATTCGAAAGCAGGCGTGATTTTATTTGTTTAAAGAAGACATCAGACCATATCATTTACCTGCCTAAGCCTCTGATGGCGTCCCAAGCCACTTAGAATAAAACTCAAACTCTTTTCTTTAGCCTCTACCTGCACATTCCACCCTCTGCCAACCACTCGGGTCATTTCTCACTGTGTTTTGCTTCATTCACAAGCTCCAGCCAAATATTCCTTTCTTCTCTTAGTTGAGGACACTGAATTGAGTCCCACTTGTAGCTTTCTCCCCTGGAATGTTCTTCCCTCACCTCTTTAAGAGACTTGCTCCTTTTTGCCATCTGGGTCTCACATTAAAGAGACTTCCTTACCGTTCCCCGATTGCCTAATCTAAATAGTTTCCCAAATCTTTCAAGAATATCATCTTGTTTTATCCTTAATATAGCACTTAGCACGGCCCAACCTATTCTTGCTTTTTGTTTATCTTTGCGTCCTCCACTAAATGGTACAATCCACAAGAGCAGACACTGTTCACCTCTGTGTCCCAGAGCCCCCAAGAGGCAAATAGAGGCTTGAAGCATTTCTTAAACAAATGAATAGATAAAAGTACTACAGGGAACACAACTACTCTTTCCTCCTAGTCTTTCCCCCTGATATTCTTCAACGATATTTCTTGAGGGAGTTGGGGCTAAGAACATATTCAGCTAAATTATCTTCAATGTTTAGAAAATTAGTAGATTAATAAAAAGGCTCTGCACCTTGAGATGTACACGGGGAAAATACTCTTCCTGAGATGTCCAAAGACAGGGTCTGCCAGACCCAAGCAGACACTGAGAATATAGCAACTCTCTCTAGCAGATTTGGGATCTGAAAATGGGATCAAAGAAGAGGGAAATAGGGCCAAGAGAAGCTTTTTGTTTTTCTTTTTAAAATGGGAGATATAATACATCTTTTAAAATGAGATAGTGGCAAGGATCATATTAAGTAATCAGGATATGTATTGTTGCCAAAATTTGAGATTTATTTTTTTCACATCTAAAGTACTATAAATTACTCAAAGAAAAATACAATCTGCAGCAGGAGATACTAATATGTAATTATTGGCATAATTAGGGGGAGGTTCTTGAATATTTAAGGAGGAAGTGATTAGAAAAGGATTTCAGTATACCATGTGATAACAAGTGAAAAATATATCTGGGTAAGTATAGAGTATAATAATACATAATACATTATCATATTTATTGTGGACACAGTGGACCATATTCACTGGGCCTGTTTCATGGGGCACCAAGGGAGACCCTGGGAAAAATCCCTTCACTGCCTAGGTTTCTTTACTTTTGAAATGGTAAGGATATAGAGCATCATGTATAATTTCTCTAATGGATCTGAAAAAATCTGTAGCTAATGGGAAGGTTGCAGGTTTCATAAGGGGAATTCATTGCAAGCAGGACGAAAGTGTACAAATGAGACCGGGGAGGTAAAATTAATTCACCTCCTTTAAAACTCTGCCTGATGACCTTATGTGTCACTGGGAAAGCGAATTACCTCTCTCAAAGTAGAGTAAATCAATTATCAAATAGCATGAATAGGCCATGCCTAGCAATTTAAGATTGCAAAACATTTCCTGATGAAATTATACATTTTGTAGTTTGAGGGCACTTAAAGTATTATTTGATGTAGCATTTTCTAAGCTGTGGAATGCAAGTTTTAAGAGATGTTAATAGCTATGATGTAACAGCTGAATTCTATGTTCAAATAAGTGTGGAAAACATTACACACTCTATTTGATTAGGAGATTCAGAAATCTTATCAATATATTAAAACTCCTGAGAAATTCATCCGTACACAAACCCGATTAACTCTGATCATACATTTTATTCATTCATTCTCCATTCAGCAAATATTTATTAAATCCTTACTATGCACCAGCCTCTGTCCCAGGTACTGGTATATAATTTCAGTGCCAAAAGAAACAAAAGATCTTGTCCTTTTAGGGCATACATGCTAGAGGGTTGACGTGGAGAATAATTAATAAGCACAAAAATAAGTAATTCTAAAATATGATAGAAAATGATAAATGCCATGACAAAAATGAGAGGAGTGTTAGGTGAATTAGGAAGACCGGTGCAGGGGTGGGGATGGACTTCCCTCAGTAGGACATAGGGTGGTCAAGAGAGGCCTATGACGAAGACAACATCTGAACAAAGATCTGAAGGAGGGGAAGGAATTATACAAGTAGGTACTTGGTGGAATAGCCTTTCAGTCAGTGGTAGTGACCAATGCTAAAGCAAAAGCAAGTCTGATGTTTAAATAAGAGCAAAGGAACCATTGTGGCTGAAGCAAAATGAGCAAGAAGGACCATCACCAGAGAGGAGATGAGGGAGAGTATCTCATGAAGATTTTTGTGGGCCATTTAAGGTGTTTGACTTTTTCTCTGAGTGAAATGGGGAGCCACTGTAAGGTTTTGAGCAGAGAAAAAATTATCTATTTGAGTTATGAAAAGATCACTGCAGGTACTGTGTTGAGAACAGACTGTACAAGTGCAAGGACAAAAGCAAGGAACCTATCAGGGGTTCATCTTAGCAATCCATGTGAAGGGTATTTATGATCTTGACTTAGGAGGATAGCAGTGGAGATGGTGAAATGTGGTGAGATTTTTGGATATAGAGTCAGAGAATTTACAGGTTAGGTGTGGAGGTATGAGAGAAAGAGAAGTGTTAAGGATATCATTCAGGTTTTTGGCCAGAGGAAATGAAAGGATGGAGTTGCTGTCAGCTGAGATGGGGAGGGCTGTGTATAGGGCCGGTTTCTTCAGGAAAAGATCAGGAATTCAGTTTTGGGCTTTTGATCTTTACAGACATAGAAATAGAGATGCTGGGAAGGCAGCATGACACAAGTCAGAAGTTCAGGAGGGAGGTCTGAGCTGGAAGTACAGCTTTGGAAGCAATGAACATATCATTTATATTTAAAGGCATGAAACTTGGAGAGGTCACCAAGCAAGACTGTGTCGAGAGAAACAGAAGTCGACCAAAGAATAAACCCTGGAGCCTCCACCATCAAGGAGTCTGGGGGGAAGGACAGGAACCAGTGAAGGAGCCGGAGAAGTGGCCCGTCAGACAGGAAGTAATCCAGCGGAGTGTGGTGTCCTGGCAGACATATGATGAACCAGGATCAAGGAAGTGCAAGTGACAACTGTGCCACATGCTCCTGACAGGTTGAGTCCAGTAAGGACTGAGAACTACACATTGGAGTTAGCAATGCAGTCACTGGGGACCTAGAAAAGTGGTAGAGTCAAAGCCCTGATGAAGTGTGTTTAGGAGAGAATTAGAACAGAGAGATAATTGGAGAGAATTAGTATAGCAACTTTTCCAAGGAGTTTTGCTGCAAATGAGATCAAAGAAAAGATGGGAGAAAAGTAATTCCAAAGGAAGTATTTTTTTTCTTTTACGGTAGAATAGTCATATGCTTACATAGCTATGATGATGATCCAGAAGAGAGTAAAGAAATGATGACATGGGAAAGAGGGGAAACTTGCTAGAGCATTTTCCTATAGGCACAAGTGAGATTATAGACACCAGCTGTAGATATCCAGAAGGCTTTAGGCATCAGCATGAAGAGTTCATTTACGGTAACTGGTAGGAAGATAGAGTTTGTGGGGGCAGATGTTGGTATATAAGTAGGAGGGCTGGTGGAAGTCTATAAAAGTCCTTTTCTGATCATAGAACCCTTTCCCTTCACTCCCCAACTCCAACCCAAACACACTAATATACCCTGTTCCACCCAGGTGCCACAGAAAACTGGAAAACAGTGATTTACTGCTACCCCTTCATCTTAGCAAGGTATAAACTATATTCAGATAGGCTAGTCCCAATTCACATATATGATTAGTGTTGGTAACATGTTCCTTTTCCATAGCTAAACTAGTTAAGTATCAAATGATCTAATCACGTCCAATGAAATCTCCACCTAAAGTCAACAGTGTAACCTGTATTGGTGTTATCAATCACAGGCCATTCCTTAGTACCCGATACATATAGACTCTCAATGAATATGTGTTGAATGAATGCGTGCATTAATAAGCCATGTGTTTTTCTAGATAAAACAGGAGGAAAAATATGGCAATCCACTTTTTTAATTCATTATATTAAATTAAAGGCAATTAAACTTTAAAATCCCAAATTATTTAGAAATATGAAAATTATACAGTCACAATATCATTATATTAATTTCCTTTGCTGTTGTAACAAATTACTAGAACATTAGCAACTGAAAACAAGACCTATTTATTGTCACTTAATTTTGGGGGGCTAGAAGTCTGACACATGTCTCACTGAGCTAAAATCAAGTTTTCAGTAGGACTGTGTTTCTGACTGAAGGCTATGGGGAAGAAACCACTCCCATTCCTGGGTTGTCAGTTTAAGTCAGTTTCTTATGGTTGTAGGACTGAGGTTCCTGTTTCCTTGCTGGTTGTCAGCCACGAGCTGGTCTTTGCTCCTAGAGGCTGCCTACATTCCTTCATCACACTTTCCATGTGGCCCCCTCCACCAATGGTAGGTCAAGGCCGTCTCACACTTTGAATCTCTTTGACTTCAGCCGTGAGATTAAGGGCTCATATAATTAGATTTGGCCAATGTAGATAATCCAGTATAATCTTCTTAGAATGTTAATCACATCTGCAAAGTTCCTTTGCCCTGTAATTTACTTAGAAGTCCCAATAATTAGAACATGGACATCTTTGGGGGGCCATTCTACCTACTAAAATATTTCATCTAAAAGATTCAAGACATTTTTCCAAAAGATATTCCTACAAAATTATGCTTTGTCCACGTGATAAGGCATTGCAGAAATTATTACCCTACTTAGAGAATCAAGAAGAGGAGCAAAAATTAATTGTAATTTCCTAAATTGAATTTTTTCCTAAATATCATTCCTTTCCTTCCCTTCCTTTCCCTTTCCATTACATCCCATCTCATTCTATTCAATTCCAACAACTTTAGTTGAACAACTACTATGTTGCAGACACCATGCTATGTACAATGGATATAAAGATGGAAGTCATTTTCATAGCTTGCAAGGAGCTCACAGCTTAGCTGGGGAAATCTTACAAGCTTAATTTGCAGCAATAGCATGTGGCAAATGAACTTGCTAGTTCGTATCACTAGTTCATTAGTGAAAAAAGAAATTGAGTCAGAACTTCTTGGAGTTACCTTATAAACCTCATAACCCCCAATGCTGTATTGTATCCCAGGAAATACTTCCAAAAGTTACTATATTTTCAGAGTCCCAGCAGTCTTTCAAAAATAATTTTCTCCTTCACCTGTATCTTCAACTGCTTGAATAAAAACCCTTTTGGGCATTGCCTTGTGACTAAAACATTTCCGAGCTGGCATGAGCCTGCTAGTCTTTCTATAACTTAACTTTTCAAGGTCAAATAAAAACCTATAAAAATCAAGACTCCCCATCATGATCAATGGAGTGGGGCCAGGGAGTCAAGCCGGCAGGTTGGGCTAGGGCCAGCATGTGTGTCTAAAATCCGCCTGGGATGCTCTCGATCTGATCTTTTGGCAATCGCTCTCGCCGTGCATTGTAGAAGACTGCTGAAGCACTCATTGGCAGGGCTCTGATAATTTAAACAGTAGCAATTTGTTATATAGACCCTGACACTGTCCTTCACAGACCAAAAAAAAAAAAAAAAAAAAAAAAAGACTCAGTCTTTTATCAACACAATCAAGACAACTGGCTACACCATTGTATTGCCTTTTGCTGCACCTTTGGATACCAATATTTGAGAGAAAATGTGGTTTCCTCTATTCAGCTGAAGTTCTTTTACACTGTTCATTAAATAATGTATCTGTGTTTTCTTTATTCCTTCCTTTTATTGTGCCTCTCCAGAATGTAAAACTGTGTAAGTTCTAGCTTTAAATGTAAGCAGACTTCTCCCAAGGTTTTTTAAGGGAAAGAAAAAATTAGTTTGGCTTAGGATCTACAGTTAAATTAACCAGAAGTCTGTGGGGATAAGAGGAAAGCAGGGGTATTATTCAAATTTTTGAGCATCCAAACGGACATCAGCCATAGGCTTTGGGGAATGTTCTAGAGAACCCTTCTTATACTTGGTATGGTATTAACTCTTCAGTTTTTGGAAAGTGGTTAGATTCCAGGGGTCCTAGGTGTCAGAAAAGAGGATATATTACCAATTGGTATGGTCATTTTGGTCTTGACAAGTAAATATAAATCCTGAGGGACAGTACCTTTGTGAATTAAAAGCTCAGTGTGCCATGGGCAAAATCTTTGTGTTGCTTATTTATTTTGACCCATTTATGCCTCTAAAACTGTGTCCTAGAGCAAGCAGTGCTTCCCAAACCTCCCTCATTTTCAAAGTCACCTGGTAAACTTTATTTTTAATTTTACTGGTTTTTAAAACTATTTATAATAAGACATGTACATATGGTAAAAAGAAAATCAAACCACACACAGATGTGGGAAATGAAAAGTTAAATCTCTTGCCCTACACTTCTTCTACCCGTAGAATCATATCTGAAAAGGATTCACTTTCAATGATTTCAATATTTTGTTCTTCCAGTAGTTGCCTTAAACTAAACACAACGGTTTTAGATCTATAATTATGAACAACTTTAAATAGCATTCATTTAATTGGGGAGAACTTTTGAAAATATACAGATTACCAGATCCCTCCTTGCTGGAATCTGATTCAAATCTATGTTGGGCTTGGAAATCTGAATTTTTAAAAATTTTTAATGTGATTCTTTTGTTCAGCCAAAGTCAGAACCAATTTACCAGAGAAAGGAGGGTGTGGATAATAACATAATCATGTGTTATTATGAAGATCTTTGCTTGAACAACATAGTCGTGCTTGATGTTTTGACCCTAATTAATGGTGGAATCTTACTGCATACAATTTCTCTTCATTCTGAAAGCATCTTACCTTGCTTTCTTTATTTTTTTCTATTTTCACATCTTTTTCATTTCTTCCTTAAATCTATTTGCCTTATAACAAGCCTTTTTTGTGTTCTAGAGCTTATCTGTTAACCCTGTATTCCCTGCTTTTCTACCCAGCTTTAGGGAGTTGAACAAATTGCTATGTCACATCATTGTCCAAAGAACATGGATGTAGTGAAAGCTCATTAAAATTGCAGAGGGCAGAGTTCTCAAAAAAGATGCTTAGAAATTTCTGGGAAAATGTACAATCTTAGGATCAATTAATAGGATACATGTTCTCAATACTTGGAAACTCAGCATATCGATTTAACATGGCAATTTATATTTAGTAAAAATTACTCATTGCACTCAGAGCATAAAATCTCTACACTCATTTTCTGCCTGCCAAAGCATTTAATGTAGTTCCAGTTGTTTATGATAAGGATGGCACTGAGTTTTCAAATAAAAATTTCTTCTGTAGGACATGCTAAATTACTGGGAGGATTAGGTGATAGAGAGCACACATCCACACTCAAAATAAGACATGGCATCTGCCAGACTCTGCCTCCTAATAATTTTCTGTCCTTATGCTAAGCCTGTCAGCGTTGCCAATATTCTCAACACAGGTTGCCAGCCGTACATTCCGGGTGAACGGAGCAACCAGGTCGGTTTGGTCTGACATGCAAAAGAATGTTCTTAGTCATACCATGCCTTAATATTTTCTCAGCCTTGGAGTGTTGTTTTATAGAAGAATTTCAGTGTCACCATTATTTCCTACAAGAGAAATGGCTCTTCTCAATTTTCACAAAAGGATCTATAGCTATTCCTAAGAATCTACACGAGACAAAAACAGATGAAGGGAAGTGTGAAAAAAGAAAAGCCTGCCACTTTTTCTCCTAAGCCAGCTTCTTTGTTTCAGAATTTAACAGCAGATTTTTCTGATTCCCCAGACGTATAGCCTTCAACTTAGTATTTAATCCTTTTCCTCCAGTTGCCTTCACTCCTATTTCCAACTCTTGTACACGGCACTTCTAAGCCCCACCAATATTTCCTTTAAAGTATCTTAGACAAGGAACAATTGGAAATGTAAAAATTAATAATACCATTTACAATAGTATTGAAACCATAAAATACTAAGAGGTTGATTTAACAAAAGATATGCAATACCATTTTACTGAAAGCTACAAAACAGTGCTGAGAGGAATTTTAAAAGACCCTAAGCAAATAGAAAGAAATAGTATATTTACTGATGGGAAGATTCAATGTTGTTAAAACATCTGTTCTTCCCAAATTGTGTATGTGTTCAACATAATTGCAAATACTCTAAATTTCCTGTGAGCTGTTTAGGAATGTAAATAAGCTGTTTCTAAAATGTATTTGGAAAGGCGAAGGACCTAGAATAGCAAAAAAAAAAAAAAAAAAAATCTTTTAACAAAGTTAGAGGCACCTGATTTCAAGATGTGTTATAAACTATGATATACTCATAGTGGAACGGCAATGAAAAGAAATGAGCTACTGCTACACATAACAACATGAATAAATCTCAACAACATTAAGTTGAGTAAAAGAAGCCAGAAACACGGTAGTATATAATTTATGATTCTATTTATAAGAAGTTAGAATAAGCCAAAATAATATATGATAATAGAAATCAGATGAGTGGTGGCTTCTGGGGAATGAGAGAGAGAACTTACTGGAAAGGGGTGGGAGGGAACTTTCTGGGGCAATGGAAACGTTGCATGTCTTGATAACGATGTGGTTTACATAAGTGTACTCATTTATCAAACTGAACAAACTATACACTTAAGATCTGTGCTTTTGTTGAATGTAAAGTAGACCTTAATAAAAAAAAATATGAAAATGTCTTGCAGATGTGTCTATTACTACTTATTACTTTATTTCAGGCTATGAATATTCCACATTTATTTTGCTGTAAAAACAAGGGAGTTCATTAAATACAGAATTGTATTTTATCCTAGAAAAGGACTGTTCATTATCACAGTGAATAGCCCAGTGTGTGGCCTGTTTTGCACCCTCACTGGAAGGCCAGGTACAAGCCAGTTTCTGAAACACGGGTCTGGCTTGGCTGTTTCACAAACATCAATCATTATCTAGTCTCTTCATTCCAGAATTTCAAGGTGTTTCAAAACCGGTCAGTGAATCACTTCATTTCTTTTGTGATAATTAATTTTAGATGTCAACTTGACTAAATTAAGGGATATCTAGAAAACTGGTAAAGCATTATTTCTGGATGTTTCCAGAGAAGATTGGCACTTGAGTTGGTAGACTGAGTGGGAAAGATCTGCCCTCAATGTGGGCAGGTACCATCCACTCAGCTGGGGACTCAAATAGAAAAGGTAAAGGAAAAGTGAACTCATGCACTGTGTCCCCTGGAGCTGGGACACCCTTCTTCTCCTGCTAGGATTTCAGAACTCCAGGTTCTCTAGCCATTGGACTCCAGTGCTGCTTCTGGGTTCTCAGGTCCCCAGCCTGGGCCTGAGAATTAAACTACCAACTTCCCTGTTTCTCTACATTGCAGATGGCCTATCGTGTTATTTCTCAGCCTTCATAATTGTATAAGCCAATTCCCCTGATAACCCCCCTCTTATCTATCTATCTATCTATCTGCCTACCTACCTATTTATCCTATTAGTTCTGTCTCTCTGGAGAACCCTGATACATTTCTCATTCATGTCATTTTTTGGCACTATTCAAAATACAAGTTTATTTTTTTCTCTAAATCATCTTTCTTATGTTCAGTGTTTCATCTCCTCCTCCCTGCCAACTCCAACTCGTATTTGCATTGTTTTTCTGTCTGCTGAGTTTTCGTATACCTTTTGGAATTTTATTTGTTTTTCAGAAAGAAATAAGGAAAGGAAAAAATTAAGGAAAGAAAAAAAAACCTCCCCAAGGAGCTTGAATTTGTTCACAAAATACCTTAGGTTCATCCTTGCATCAATTGAATCAGGGACATTTACGACCTTGCACCTCTCTCAAGTGGAGGCTGTTTAATATCACATTTTCAGGCCTGTGCATGGCACTAGGTATTCTTACTACTTTCAATTAAGCTATCCAAACATATATATTTTTTTAAATTTTAACAAAGACACAAACAACAAACATCACCTACTTGTAGTTCAATGGCATAGCTCACCACCACTCTCTCTGCTTACCACTGTGATCTGTTGATATCCTAATGACCGCCCCCCAACACACACATTCACTAAGGACTCTGACATCTGACTTTGTATGTCAGCCTCTATCCCATCATCATTCTACGTCAATATCCATGTAGATGTCTCATTGAATCTTAGTTTTTAAGTTCCTTGACTTTCATTTCCACCCTATTTGAGCAGCCCACTTCCATGTCTTCATAATGGACTCAGTTATTGCCCACTTTATTAACAACTTTATTGAGACCCAATCCATATACTATAAAATTCACCTATTTAAAGTATATAATTCAATGGATTTTAATATATTCACAGGTATGTGAACCATAACCACAGTCAATTTTGAAACATTTTCATTCCTTTGAGAAGCAACCCCATATCCTTTAGCTATCATCCTTCTATCTCCCCATTTCTTCACCCCTCACCCCTGAGCAACTACTAATCTATGTTCAATCTGTATAGATTTCTCTGTTCTGGACTTACATATGAATATAATCATGTACTATATGGTCTTTCAGGACCAGCTTCTTTCACTTAGCATAATGTTTTCAAGGCTCATACATGTTGTGGAATGTATCAGTACTTCATTCCTTTTCATGGCCAAATAATATTCCATTGTATAGACACACATACTACATTTCATTTATTCACTTGTCCATTGATGGAAATTGAGGTTGTTTCCACATTTTGGATATTATGAATGATGCAGCTATAAACATTTGTGAACAAGCTTATATGTGGACATGTGCTTTCATCTCTCTTGGACATATACTTAGAAGTGGAGTAGCTGGGTCTTGTGGTATCTTTATGTATAGCCCATTTCTTAATAACCAATATCTCACTCTCTGGCCACAAGTCAGGCTTAGTCATTTTTCTCCCCCTTATACACCTAGTATTCAACTGTATAAGGACCCAATTTCATTTTCCCTCAAACTATGTGATCTCTTGTAACTTTATTCCTTTGCCTATATACCCCATGGCCTATTGCCTGAAATACTCACTTAACACAACTCTCAAATCACTTGCCTTCTTTTTGCTCTGTTATTGCAAAACATGAAGCACTAGCTTTGGATTAATCTAAGCGTATTCTGCTCTTAAACAACTTCCTGGTTTGGCATCACTGAATATTTCTAGTCTGTAACGTCAGCTGGGCTTGGGTACACAGGGGTGTAAAGAGTGGTATAATGACATCAGAAACTCAAAAGTAGGGAGAGAGGGAGGGGGCAAGGGATGAAAAATTACCATTTGGGTGCAATGTACACTATTCAGGTGACAAGTACACTAAAAGTCTAGACTTCACCACTATAACAATTCATCTGTGTAACCAAAATCCACTGTACCCTAAATCTATTGAAATAAAAAAAACTGCATAAAAGGACCCTTGCTCCACCCTAATCTCCACCACCAACCTGGCACCACTGTGGACTGTTAACATAAGAAAGTAACTTCTGTTGTGTTGTGAACCTTTTTTGTATGTGACGTCTACTTGTTATACAATTTGCTTACAGGGCTTTTTTTTTTTTTTTGCTCTCTTTTTTCTTTTTACTTGAAGTGTGGCTTGCAAATTATTTTTAAAATATGAAATTGCATGATTCTGGAATTAATGTCGTAGATAGCTTGTTCTCTCTGATGGTTCTCCTACGTAAATTAGTAGATATGACAACTCTAGTGATAATTAGATATTATTAGCCTACACACCACTCTTAGAATATTATTTCTCTTTTCCCATTAGTATCATAGAAGCTACAATTTGCAACTCCACAGAAATGAAAAACACACACATATACATATGAAACCTTCAATCTAAGAAAAATAGCAAGTTGATGAGTGGCATGATCTAAGTAACTATCAAAAGAGACCTTGATTCAGGACAAATATTTTCATTGCTTTAAGCACCTACCAGTTATATAACCTTGAAATTTTAAGTCTCGTGAAACTTTCAGCAGATCTCCATTTACCGTATACAGAGTTTGGTATGTAGGAGGTCACACTGCTGGGTTGTGTGAGTAGAATCTTGGTTTGCTTTTCTAGAAGAAATGACAAATCTACCTTGTATCACATTCATTATAAACAAGGACATACATGTGTAGATGGCCTCACTGCAGCAGGGGCCAATTTCTTTCTATAGAATTGAATATTATACTCCACTACAGATAGATGCCATTTGGTCAGATTATTTCAAATCTTTCCTCTAAAAACAAATGCTTAATTTTATAATAGTAGAATAGGAACACCAGCAATTTATTAAGAGTCCTTTTGCTCTTCTACTTATTTTCTTTGAAGTGTTCACTCCAGAAGGGAGAATCATATAGTAGAAAAATATGCTTTCTGTTTTACTTCATGAGTTAAAAAAAAAAAAAAAAGGAAGAAGAGGAAAATATACTGACCTAAATTCCAGAAACTGTGGGTTCATACTCTGGCTCTGCTACGTACTATCTATACGGACTCCTGAGTAAACTACTGACCACCCTAAGCCTTATTTTTTTTCACTCTCAAAATGAAAATTTCTTAGGGTACTGATGAGGAGCTGATATATATATAAAGATCCTGGCATACAGTTTCTTCTTGTTCCTTTATTTCCTTTGTGTCTAGCCTGATTTCTTCTTGATTGGATTAACATGATTTCTCAATGACTTGCATATCCAATTAACTTGGCAAAACTTTCATGTGCTCCAGATACAATATCACTTAGAACATTTGTCCTTTGGATCTGGTTCATGCACTATTTAAAGAACAAGCATAATTTGTTGATGAGATTAAATGTGTGTGGAATCTAAATATTAGAACATATTCAAATTCATCATTTTATATCAAAAGTAGTCTGACTTTGAAATTGTCTTCTAGTATTGACAGAGAGACACTGAGCCACATTTACCCCTGTAGGACCAGTGGGGACAGGAACCACTTGTCTGGGCTAAGGATGTCCTCAAAGCTCTGCAGCTGCAAGTCAATACAACTTCAATACAGTAGAGTACAGTACGATACAATACAACACAACACAATACAATACGAATTCAGTAGAGGAAAAGTGTTCTGAATAGTATTTACTCAAAGCAATACATTTCTTTTTCATTGCTCTTTCCACTCCTCCAAGTACTTAAAACTTTTTTCCTTTTTATTTGTAAGAAGATATGAAATTACATAGATGCCAAGCTTGGGTAGAGAAGGCTGGTATAGTGTAGTCTACCACTCACATCCACTTTCTTATTTTTTCTCAGTCCTCAATTCCCTGTAAATTGATTTTGGTACTCTCTACTTTATTGAAGCCATTCTTGAAAAGTAGCACAGTCTCCAAATTGGTAAATACTAGAAGCATCTTTCAGTGCTGTGCCCACCTGCTGCATTTCACACTGTGATACTTGAAATTTTCCATCATAATTTTCATAAACTACTCTCTCTGGTTTTTACATCTCTTTAACTGATCTCTCTTGATGTATTTAGGAGTTTCTCTCCCTATGCTCTTAGCATCGTTAGTTTTTCACAGAGTTTTATCTTTAGCCTACAATTTTTTAAAAATGTATATGCTCTCTCTTGAGATGACTCTAGTTTTAACTATGGTCTGTGTGGCTACCCTACTGATGTATCCAGTCCTACCTTTCCACTATGCTTAATAAATGTTTGCTAATTTGTGGGGAGCGGTCTAGGCCTCCTAGTGTACCCGCCCAGGACATGCGTAGTCAGGCCCTCCACCTATCCCTGTGGGACACGCTTGTGGGACACACCTATCCGGGGCTATAAAAGCAGCTTGCATTTCCTGTTCGAGGTCTCTCGCCATGTAACTGTTGTAGGTGCCTCATTAAACTACTGCTGGAAGAACTCCAACTGGTCGTGTCGTACTTGCTGGCAACTGCGGCGCGACACTAATTATCTTAATTGTACATATCCACCTAGGATGTATGATAGGAGCCTATAATAGACACCTTTTGGAATTTCTGCATAGTTCAAAAAACATTCTTTCTGAGTGCTACTCCTAACACATTGTTGTGATAGATCCTGCTAGTGGTCTCCTTAATCTCTATTTCCTCCTGTATCTTATTAATAGACTGTTCATTTCATTTGGGGTGTCAGTGTGCCCAGTTACTAAATTAAATATCAATATTTGACCAACATGATATGTGAATCCTCCTGAAAATTCTAGAAAGCTTTACTTTTCTGTTATAGGCATCACCTCTTTCTCCTTGTTTCTTCCTTATTTTTCTGTATATGTGTAATGAAAGCTGAGGGAATAACAGTCATCTAGATACAATGAAGTGGCCGTAAGGATGACAGCCATGCACTGAGGGTGGTAACGAGAAAGACAGAAGGAGCCTGGACCATTGTTGCATCTTCTTTATCAGCACTGCACTCCTGTATTAGAATTAATTTCAGCTGTGAGAAAGGTAAAATCTCAAAATAATAGTGGTATAACAAAATAAAAATTCATTTCTCTTTCATGTAAACAAAGTCCAGGGATGGACAGCCGAGGACTGGCATATCAACTCCTCCATCATTAGGCACTCAGATTCTTTGTATTTTGTAAGAAGACTTATAAGCCATATAATCTGGCCATTAAATTCACATTTAATTCATGACTAAGCAAGAAGGACAAAAGAAGGACATAATGCTTCCCTTTAAAAACGTATTTTCCAGAAGTCACATAGGACACTTCTATTTACATCCTTCAGCCAGGAATTAGTCATACAGTCATACTTAACTATAAAGTAGACATGTGTTCAGCTAAAAATAATGAATCTTATTGCAAAGAAAGAAGGCAAGAGAATCGGGGGCAGTAAGTAACTATCTCTGCCCTGACTGCTCGTCTTCGACTTCTGGATACATTAAAAAGATAATTTCCCATTTAGCTAAACATTTTTAACTAGGATTTCATTACAAGCAGCCAAAGGCAATCCCTAATTAATTCAGAATTTGAATCCTAAAAGAGATGGTCAAAGTAACAGAAGATAAAAGGTGGCATTGACTGAAGAAAGAAAAGAGAGGCCACTGGACAACAAGGAAAAGTTGGAAGGTAGCAGAGGTTGATTCATGAGGTTGATTCCTGAGGTCTAAGGAAAGAAGCAGTCTCTATAACATAAAAGTGCAAAGCGATGCAGAAAATACGTTCAGAAGCTGAAGGAAGTTATCCAGAAGATCTAGCTAAGATAATTGATGAAGGTGGCTATGCTAAACAATGGATTTTCAATTTACACAAAACAGCCTTATATTAGGAGAAGACATTCGGGACTTTCATAGCTAGAGAGAAGAAGTTAAAGCCTGGCTTCAAATCTTCAAAGGACAGGCTGACTCTCTTGTTAGGGGCTAATGGAGCTGGTGACTTTAAGTTGAAGCCAATGATCATTTGCCACTTAAAAAATCCTGGGGTCCTTAAGAATTATGCTAAATCTACTCTTCCTGTCGTCTATAAATGGAACAACAGAGCCCGGATGATAGCACATCTGTTGGCAGCATGGCTTATTGAATATTTTAAGCCCACTGTTGAGATCTACTGCTCAGAACAAAAAGATTCTTTTTAAAATATTACTGCTCATTGGCAATGCACCTGGACACCTAAAAGCTCTGATAGAGATGTAAAAGGAAGTTAATGTGGTTTTCATGCCTGCTAATACAAAATCCGTTCTGAAGCCCAAGGATCAAGGAGTAATTTCAACCTTCAAGTCTTGTTATTTAAGAAATACATTTTGTAAGGCTATAGCTGTCAGAGATAGTGATTCCTCTGATGAATGTGGACAACATATTATAAATTGAAAACTTTCAGGAAAGGATTCACCATTATAGATACCATTTAGAACATTTATGATTCATGGGAGGGCAAAATACATCAAAATATCAACATTAACAAAAGTTTGGAAGAAGTTGATTCTAGCATTCATGGGTAACTTTGAGGAGTTCACAACTTCAGTTGAGGAAATGAATACAGATATGGTAGAAATAACCAGAGAACTAGAAGTGAAGCCCAAAGATGTGACTAAATTGTCACAATCTAATGATACAACTTGAATGGATGAGGAGTTGCTTCCTATGGGTGAGCAAAAAAAGTGGTTTCTTGAGATGGAATTTACTCCTGGTGAAGATGCTGTGAATATTGTTGAAATGACAAGAAAAGATTACAAAGGATATTGCAAAAACTCAGTTGATAAAGCAGTGGCATGGTTTGAGAGAAACCAATTTTGAAAGAAATTTTCATGTGAGTAAAATTCTATCAAACCATATTGCATGCTACAAAAAAATCTTTCATGAAAGGAAGGTGAATTGATGCTGCAAACTTCATTGTTGTCTTATTTTAAGAAATTGCCACAGCCACCTCAATCTTCAGCAACCACCACCCTGATCAGCCTGCAGCCATCAACAATGAGGCAAGACCCTTCACCAGCAAAAGGATTACAACTCGCTGAAGGTTCAGATGATCATTAGCATTTTTTAGTGATAAAGTTTTTAAATTAAGGTATATGCATTTTTTTAGACATAATGCTATTATACACTTAAGCGACTACAACATAGTTTAAATATATTTTTATATGCACTGGGAAACCAAAAAATTTGTGTGACTAACTTTATTGTTTTATTCATTTTATTTCAGTGGTCTGGAACTGAACCTGAAATATCTCTGAGGTATAGTTGTTTAAGGGTTGGGGTGCTATCTTTGGAAAGAGAAGACAAACTTGCCAACAAAGTTGCATTATAATTGTGTCCTGAAATCTAAATTAACTGAGGAGTTCCCTAATTTGGAGCTTGAAGTGTTGTAAAGACAATTGCTTTTGCATTCTAAACAGAGGCAGTTATAAGCAACGGCTGTGGCAGCCTTAGCAAGAGCAGCTTTTCATAAGAATCCTCTATCAGAGGTTTTTGAGTTTGAAGGAAATGATGGAATTAATGCTGTTGCCATCCAAACAAATTGTTTCAAATTGCTTCAAGCTAGTGTCAATAAACTAAGGGCTGGCAGGATGTGCAGAATAGGTATCAGCTGGTAAAAGAAAGGCCTCTTCAGGCTGAAAGATGCTATATAGGCAAGACCTATAGGTCTTGTTTCATACATAGAGTTGACAGACTAGAAACCTAGTAAGTTTTTATACAATCGACAATTACCCATCAGTGAAAGTCAATGAACTACAGCTACGTAAAACAGTACAGATATACTTTTTAAAATAGAATGTTGAGTTAAAAAGAAGCAAGTTGCTGAAGACCTCATACTCTGTGATACTATTGTTATAATGCAAAAAGGAAGCAAAATTATACATACATTGTTTAGGTATACCTATGTGATAAAACTATTTTTAAAAAAGCAGTGACATTATTAACATAAAAGACAGGTGGCTGCTAACCTCTGGGAGAAGAAAGGAATGGGAACGGCAGGAGCACACAGGTGACTCATATAAAGGCGAGATTCAGGTTCTTAAGGTGAGCGGTTTAGGCTTATGCTTTAAACTTACACATATGTCTGAACTCTTTTGTATGTCTCAAGCATTATGTAATAAAATATTTTCTAAAAATGGCATACTTTATGTATCATATGAATGAGGTCTAAGAGAGACCATTAAGTAAGATAGCTATCCCGGTTTACATAGGACAGCCATGGTTTACACGTGGCATAATTGCTAATTGGAGCATTTTTCACCCTCAATTATTGTTCAGTAAAAAGACAAAAGATGCAGAATAGTGTTTATATTATGCTTCAGCTCATGTAATATGGCCTGTTCAAAAGCACGTAAATTTAAATTTAAGGAAGAAACAAAAGAATTAATTGTAGCCAACATTTGCAAAGGAAGACTTGTGGAAACTAAGTACTTGGGAAACAAGGACACTTTACAAATGGAGACAGTGAAAGTCTGTGGATCGGGAACCAGGTGGTTGGAAGGCAGGGGTGGGAGATTTTTCTCTGCAAACCCCCTTGGCCTATTAGAATTTGTGCTCTGTGCATGTATTATCTATCTTTAGGTAACACAGAAAACAATTTAAAACAACAAAATTCATTTTCAATGCAGTGTGATCCATGCCGTGATAACTATTACCAGCTTTCATATATTAGAATCTTACTTTGTGTGAGACACGTTTTTAAACATTGTATAGCCAGTAAATTCTTATAGCACATCTAAGAGGTAAGTAGCACTACTACTAGCTGTATGACTTATTTTTTCTGTAAAACAATTCTTATTCTATTCTATTTATACTATTCTTATTTCTGCTCATTCTCTGATATCACATTTGCTAACTGTTAAATGTTTCCTAAGTCAGGAGCTATAGTAGAAAGTGTTCTGGATTAGAAGTCCTAAGCTCTCCTTCTTGCTCAGGTACTTACCACCTATATAAATCCGAGCAAGCTGCTTTGCCTCTCTGAGACAACCTGGATTTCTCTCTATAAAATAGGAACAATATGCCTTCTGATATTGCAGGCTTTTGTGGGCATCAAATGAAGGCATAAAGTGGAAGTAGACTGAGAAGCAGAAGGCACCACACAAATATGAGTTGCTATTACTATTAATGACCTAATGTAACGTTTGAGCCAGGAAAGCCATAAATCAGTAGAGGTTGTAACTGAAAACAACTTGAAGACTATTTTTGCTTTCAGCACAAGTGGCATTTCCTCATTGCTTGTTGCTTTATATAGTTGATAGTTTTATGCATAGCAACAGCCTTGAAACGGATCAGCAAGAACATAATGAGCATACTTCAAGCAGGAAATGTTAAATGATCTATGTCTCTTGTTATGGGCTAAGCCTCAATTAATTCAGGAGGTGGTTTTCTTAGTTGCAAAGAAAGCAAACAACCTCATGTTGTTTACTGTACATGAACAAATTCAAAATTTAGTTATAAAATGGTAATGTAAGTTGAATTTGTGGCCTTTTCTCTTAAGAAAGTATCCTGGCAGTATTTCCACAGAGTGTATTTAGCTTAACTCTCTTCTTTTGTATAATTTAGAAGCCGCTTTTTCTTCTCCTTCTTCTTGGAACGAAACAACTATGTAAAATACTGCAAATAACAACAACAAAAAAAAGCCTTACCAGAAATTAAATAGGAAAAAAAGTGGAAGAATTTAATTTTATTGATTAGAAAAATAGCATCTATGAAAAATATATGCAAAGTGTCTTAGAAGGCTTATCAAACTAAAAATTCTTTAAAATGCCATATCTATACTGAGGGAACACTTTGGGAAACGAGGGGAAAGGCAAAATTATAGCCTTCTTGGTTTTATAGCTTTGTAAAGTTACCTGGCAGATGTGACTGTGGTTTGGTTTATTTTAGTTTTTCTTGGCTCTTGTAATAGCAGAAACCCAGGAAAGTCTTCTAGAGGGCTTTATCTAATTGGTGATTTAAAAAAAAAAATCAATTCATAATATCAATAGGCTCAGATAGCTGCTTATTTTTGCACCGAATTTTATTTTTCTCTCAATAGTGTCCCATCCTCCCCCTCTCCTTCAGAGCCTTTCACTTCCCTCCAGGGGCACTCTGCTGAGTAGCTTTCCAAGGGGAGAAAGAATGTTTGAAAATGTGAAGGAAGATGTGAACTGCAACCTACATGAATGTCTTTATTTAGATAGTTTTTATCTAGCGATTTAAAAAAATGCCAACCAAGGTACTCAATGCTATTTTCTTAACAAAAGCAAAAGAATAAAGGAAGAAGTGAGCAATGTTTAGTACACCTGCACCCCGGGAGGGATTCAACATCGCTTCTTATTTTATGGTTTATGATTTTGCTGTGATCCTCTATTCAGGGCTCACAGCATTAATAGCAAGAGCTTGCTGGGCAGCGAATTCTGAATGTGGGTTTTGGAGTCAACCTGACCCTGAGATTCATTGACTATTTTCAGGCCAGGTAATTTGACTGCCTTGGCAGAAGTGATGAGAATTTTACCATATCCCAGGTAAACAAAACACGACAAAATTTCAAACAATGATAGTAACAACAATTAGAACAAAATGGTCAAAATGTATGTTTACTGTAATACAAAGAGTCTTCATTTGAGGTCAGGAAATCTTCATTTAATTTTCTAGAACAAGCACTCATAAGCCATGTGACCCGAAACTCTTTAGCCTCTTTCTTCATCTGTTCAGTTGGAGGGATTACTCCCCTAACTTCCTAATAGCTTCCTGTGAAGACTAAACAATGGTGAATCTCAGTGGTTAGCAAACTTTTTCCATGAAGGGCAAGAGAGGAAATATTTAGGCTTGCTTGTCATTATGGTCTCTGTTGCAACTACTCAACTCTGCTATTGGAGGCAAAAGCAGCCATAGACAATACGTGAACAAAGATGTGTGTCTGTGTTCTAATAAAACTTTACTTATGAACACTAAACTTTGTATTTTGTATAGATTTTCCATTTAAAAAAATGCTATTCTTCTTTTGACTTTTCCCTTTAACATTTAAATATGTAAATATGTCATTCTTAGCTCCTGGTCGTGCAAAAACAGGTACAGGGCTGGATTTGACTCATAGGCTGTAATTTGCTAACCCTGGTGTATACTAAATCACTTAATAAACTTACATACATGTAGGGAGTTACTAAGTTGTGTTAAGGTCAACTTGGAATATCTGCAGTACATTTTAATTCCATATTGATTTCCCTTTGTCACCCCAGACTTGTTGAGATTCCTGCTTGCCCTCTCTGTAACATTTCAATGTTGTCCTGTGGAAAATCATTTAAGAGAGGAGGCTTTTTTGACTGAAAAGAATTCCAGATGCATTTCCCATCCAAAGAGAAATGGGTATAGAGTCCCTCAGCATTTGCAATTAGATAAACTATTGAAATGTCTCAAAATGAAGCATCCTGGATTTCCCTGGATGATGTAGACATTCCTTTCACACCTTGCATGTGCTCTGTTATAAAACCTCTCGCATTAGGCTGTGATTGTGTGCTTAGGTGTTGGTCTTCCGGATGGATCAGGAGAGTTATACGGGTAGAGATTAAGTTCCAGTACTTCCTACTAGAGTGCTTGGCAATATTATTCATTTGTTTATTTATGTCTTTAATATTGTAATGTATCATAAATATACATATGTTTGTTCTTCACCCAGTTACTGGCACAGAGCACCTAAAACCCTTAGAATTTCCAAAGTGGTGTCTTTTTGTATGCTAATGAGATGACTGGTGGCTGGGGAGATGGGGAGGGGGAAGATCCTAGATAGCTTTGGAGTGGGGGCTGGTTGCCAGGGAACCAACCATGTGATTAGAGGGTGGGAAATTTCAGCTCCCTCCATGCCCCCACCTCTGGGAGGGGAGAGGGGCTGGAGGTTGAGTCAATCACTAATGGCCAATGATTTAATCAGCCACGTGTGCACAATGAGACTTCAATAATGACCCCCAAGATAGGGTTCAGAGAGCTTCCGGGTTGCTGAACACCTGGAGATGCTGGGTGGGTGCCAGACCTGGAGAGGACACGGAAGCTCTGTGCCCCTTTCCTTATGCCTTGCCCTGTGCATCTCTCCCGTGTGGCTGTTCCTGAGTTATAGCCTTCTATAATAAACTGCTAATCTAGTAAGTAAATTATTTTCCTGAGTTCTATGAGCCATTCCAGCAAATTATCAAGTTCTAGGAGGAGGTCAGGCAAACCTCAGATTTATAGCCAGACAGAGAAGCACAGATGATAACCTAGAATTTGAATTGGTGCCTGAAGTGGGGGCAGTCTTGTGGGACTGAGCCCTTAACCTGCGGGGTCTGATGCTGTCTCTAGGTAGATAGTGGCAGAGTTGAGTTAAATTCTGGGACACGCAGCTGATGTCAGAGAATTGGTCCGTGTGGGAGAAAAAAAACCCAGACATCTGGTGCCAGAAGTGTTTTGTGTGAGAGTAGAGTGGATAAAACAGGAGTTTTCTCTACAATGTTCCTTTCTAGCAAATGAAGACTGTATAGAGCTGGCAAAAACACTGGAAAAAAACTGATAAACAAAATAGATAAGGAAATCAGGGTAAAGGAGAAATATGAGTGTTAAAAATGATGAAGCTACGGGTGAGAGTATCACCGGGAAGTACATTCCACTTGGTCCTGTGTGTGGCCAGCCAGCCCGCCCGCCCTATGGTGGCCAGCTGCAGGGGCACACTTCTCCATGCGGGGCTGTAGCGCATGTGTCCGTGATCTGAAGACACACTTGCAGCACCCTGACTGGCCTCTGGACAGTATTAAGAGGTGGGCACGCATTTGGGAGATGACGTCAGACTAGTAACCACATATACCTATATTTTCTGGCCTTGCGAGATGACGTCTTGGGTCTAGAGCTGAAACATAGGCAGAGTCTGTCTTCAGAGTCCCTGCCCCACCCCTTCGTCTTTAATGAGCTCTCTCCTGAGCTCTCTCAGGTTTCCATTCTATTCACACCCCATAGGCCTCTGATCTTAGCTATCTGTTCACCAGTTACTATTCCTATCTGTTAACTTATCATCTGTTTCAGCGGCATTTTCAATGTCCTAAGCTGCTCTGAGGGAAATGAAAAGGCTCCATGGCAAAATAAGTTTGAACATTTTGAAAATCGAACTCCTGCTCTGAGAATCACAGTAGTTACCTGCAGATGTATAAATCCTCGGAGAATGTCATAGTAAATCTACTTGTGTCAACGTTGTTTCACCAAATATTGCTCAAATGTATTTGATTATGGAAATTCTTTTCAGATAATACCTATCAACCTTTCTGTGAATTAGTCTTCTAAATGTTTTAATTCACTTCAATTGAACAAACACATTTAGAGAAACTACTTGGTGCATCAGGGGCTTCGTAAGTGAGAGCAGTGATTCTTCCCTTATGGAGCTTAGAGTTTAGCAAAAAATGACCCATTTGGGGGACAGACACCTTTCAATATTATTCTTTATAGAACGTGAACTTTAACAGAATTGCTTGAAAGGATTAAACTGTTTTTGTGACCTAAAGAAATGATTCTTTAGGGTTAAAAGGTTTTAGTCTCCATGATGAGCAGCAAGGAAGAAAAGAAACTTTTCAGAAAGGGGCCAGGTCCAGGGTTCCTTAGACCACACCGTGTATTATGCAGCTCATTCCATATACCTGTATATACAGTTTGTAGCACAGTAGAATGCCATTGAATTGGATCAGGAGATGGAATTTAAATCCCAGCTTGGTTGTACATTCGTTTTTGCCCTGGAGCCGAATGATGTCATGATAATATATCTAGAAAACTCAAGAGAGTACACCCCAAACTATTAGAGACCGTAAACGAATCCAGCATGGTCATTGATTACAAAATTTATATGTAAAAATCAATCGCTCTACTATATACTGACAATAACTGGTTAGAAAATTTAATAGAAGTAAAGCTCTCCTTTATAGTAGCAACAAAAAACATAAACTAGGGCTAAATGCAACAAGAAATGTTCAGAACTAAAATAAAGAAATGAAAGAAAAAAAAAAAACCTAAAAATCTTTCTATTGAGGGCCGTTAAAACAACAACAACAACAGCAAAAACAAACTTACTAAATGGAATGAAATGCTTTGCTCTTAGGAAACAAGCACTAGAAATTTTCCCTAAATTCATCTCCATATATGATGTATTTCCAATCAGAATTACAACAGGATTTTGGGGAACATACAAAAACATATTCTAAAATGTGAAAATAGGATAATTTTAAAAAGAAAGAGGAAATAGAGGAAACTTGCCCTACCAGATGCTATTAGGAAACTTTCTTACTTATTAATATTTAACAGAAGAGAAAGGGGCAGCTACATGGGTGAGGGCTCTTGTCCTGTTCACCACTGTGCTCCCAGCCTACAGAAGTGCCTAGGCAGTCAGTGAAAGTTGTTGTTGAATGAATGAACGAAAGAATGAATGACAAAGCCTACCTTATATGAAAACATGGATAAGCCCTCATTTCTCAATGGTATAAAGGATAGGACAATATTAAAGGGGTGGTGGCAAGGAGCACTGACTCTGAATTTGAATCCTAGTCCATTACTTGCCGGCTCAGTGGCCTTGGTTGAATTTCTTAACCTCTCAGTGCCTAAGTTTCCTTGTCTCTAAAATAGGGATAACAACAGTACTTACTTCTTAGGGTTGTTGAGAATAAGTGCATTATCCATCTAAAGCCTGTGAAGAGTATCCAGCACAGAATAAGGTCTCAGGAAATACTTACTGAATGAAAACAAAAAGATGGAAATTCATAAATGTAGCCCTCGGTGAAAGGTCAATGATATGGCATCTCACGTCCAAACACTTGCTGTCACTACAGGCAGCTTCTTCACCATCCGCATGAATGACCCGTCTAACAAAATCTTCTACCTCCTCTGATCCCAGCTATTCATCTGTAAACTACCAACCTACTTGCATGAGCTTAACCAAACCTATTGTTATTTCAAACTGGTTCTTATCTGGAGTCTCATAAAACAGTTTCTGTCCTTTCAAATATATTAATATATTTGAAATATATTAATCTCCTTTCAAATATATATAATCTCACATTTTAGAATATGTTTTTGTATGTTCCCCAAAATCCTGTTGTAATTCTGATTGGGAATGCATCATATATAGAGATGAATTTAGGGAAAATTTCTAGTGCTGGTTTCCTTATATTCTTTCACCATGTTCACTCTTATTCCTGCTCCAACTGCTCCTGCACTTTTCCATGCACCTACATCTCTTTCTTTCTCCAAGTTCATTGCCTCCTCAGGAATTTGCTTCCTTTCTCATCTGGCTTAGTTGCAATGTCTTCCTTGTGAGTACAACCAGGTTTATTTGTCCCTCTTTATTTCTCTTGCACTTGTTATGAAAATCCTATAACTGGGCAGCTGGGGGGAGGAAATATTAGTTTCATCAAAAATCCATTACTCTCCAACCTCAGCTTGCCTTTTGGGAACACACAGTCATTCTTTTACCACGTCCTTCTCTCTTCAACTCCCCCACAGATGTCAGTTTGTGTTCCTTTTTCTAAGCTTCTCCATTTCTAAAAAATTTCTTAAACATGTTGATTTATCTTTTAATTGGCTGGATTTTTGGTCAACTAATTTTCAAGAGTGACTTACAGATATTTTATTTCTTGAACCCTTTCATGTTTAAGAATGCTTCTATTTGAAAAATATCTTGGCTGGATATAATATTCTTAGGTTATGAGTTCTTGTAGTCAGAACTTAATGACCATAGCTTCATTATCTTCTGGCATTGAATGTTTGTGTACCAAAATTTGATGTCAGACTAATTTTTCCCTCTAGTATTTTTTTTATTATGTTTGGATGCTTGAAATTAAATAGCTTCATGACATGCCTTTGGTGTTGAGCATTTGCCTTCAAATTTTCCTGCTATGGTTAGTGTTGACTGGAATCAAATTTTCCTGTAGCCTATGTGCCTTCTGGATGGCAACTTCAGGTGCTTCTCCATTTGAAAGAATGTTCTTATTTTATCTTTCAGTATTTTCTGTTTCATTTGTTGAGTTCCATGCTTCAGGGACACCAATTAAACTACTGGGGATCCAGTTTGCCTACTACAGCTATCAGATTTACTCTGACTGTTTTAATATCTTTGTCCTTTTCATCTCCATTTATGAGGTTATTCCAAGTCTTTATCTATATTAGCACTTCAATTTTCAGGTATGCCTACTCTGTTTTATACTGCTTTAAATTTATGAATGAGTTTATCATCTTGGTATTTATTTTTATGTGTTTTCATCTATCTCCTCTTTTTTCCCTCAATCCTCTTTTACTATATTCATTTCTGTGAATTAAGTGTATTGTAGTATTCAACTTTACCTCTTCTACTGATGTTTTTAGCTGTACCTCATTATATTACCTTTAGTGGATCTCAAACTTCAGAATGGATAAAAATTACCTGGAACACTTGTTAAAACACATAATGCTAAGCTCAACCCCAGAGTTTCTGATTCAAAAAGTAGGAGGTAGGAGCTGAGAATTTGTATATCTAACAAGTTCTGAAGCTCATACTTTGAGAAGAACCACTTCTCTAGAGAATATAATATGCATCTTTAATTTATCACAGGTGCTATCAAATAATCTTATTCTACCTTGGGAACAATGTGAGAAACCCAAAACAAAATTCATTGTATCCCTTTTGTTCTTGTTGACACATATTTTACTTCTACATATGCTAAACTAAAATTCCATAATATAGTAATTATTTGTCTTATACTGTTAATAGATTTTTAAATACATTTTAAAATATATTCAAAATAAAGATAATAAAAAACATCTCTTATATTTACCTATGTGGCAGACAGGCCCTAGGGGCCTTCACCATATCCCTGACTCTGGGTCTTCATGCTCCTGTATAACTCCTTCCACTTGAGAGTGGGAAGAAGCTATGATCTGCTTCTAGCCAAGAGAATATGGCAAACACGATAGAATGTCATTCCTGTGGTTATATTGTGTTATATGAGACTCTGCCATGCTAACAGGCTATTCTAGAGCCTCTTCTTGCCAACTATAAGAAGTTAGAGGCTATATAATTCAGAGTTCTCCAGGAAACAGAACCAGTAAGATGGACAGATAGATAGATAGAGATTTATTACGAGACATTGGCTCATGTAATTATGGAGGCCGAGTCCCACAATTTGCCGTCTGCAAACTAGAGACCCAGGAAACTTGGTGGTTTAGTTTAGTCCAAGTCTAAAGGCCTGAACCAGGGGAGCTGATGGTGTAAGCTTCAGTCTGAAGGCAGGAAAAGATGGATGTCTCAGCTCAGCAGTCAGGCAGACAGGGCAATCTCTTCCTTCCTCCAACTTTTTGTTCTGCGTTCAGTGGCTTGGATGAGGCCCACTCACATTGGGAATGGCAATCTGTTTTCTCAGTCCACTGATTCAGATGCTGATTTCATCCAGAAGTACCCTCACAGACATACCCAGAAATAATGTTTAGCCAAAATGTCTGAGTGCCTTCTGATCTAGTAGAGTTGACACCTAAAATCAACCAGCACAGTGGCTAAGTACCAAGAATTTAAAGGCTGCCCTGAGGAATGGTGGGAATCTTCCAACAACAGCCAGCCTTTAGTCCTACAACCTCAAGGAAATGAATTCTGGGAACTACCTAAGCAAGGCTGGAACCGATTCCTCCTCGGTCGGCATCAAATGAGAAAGCAGCCTGGCTGACACCTTGATTGCAGCCTTATGAGACCCTGGTTAGAGGACACAGTTAAACCGTGCCTGGATGCCTGAGGCACAGAAACTGAAATAATAAATGTGTGTTCTTTTGAACCGCTAAAGTTGTGATAACTTACTACACAGCATAGAAAATTAATATAACCCACATACTTACCCTTTCTGATGCTTTTTTTCCTTTCTACAAATCCAGGCTTCCCTCTGACATCATTTTCCTTCTGCCTGAAGAACTTCCTTTAACATTTGTTGTAGCACAGAATGGTTGAAGATAAGAATCTCTTTTTTGTCTATTTAAAACTTTTGTCTATTTGAAAATGTTTTTATTGAGCTTCCATTTTTGAAGGATATTTTCACTCATTATAGACTTCTAGGTTAACAATCTTTTTTCCTCCAGCACTGTAAGAATATTCATTATTTTCTGGCCTCACTGTTTCTCATCAGAAGTCAGGTATCATTTTTATGATTGTATCTCTTTATATAATGTAGCTTTTTCCCCCTGGCTGATTTTAAGATTCACTTTTTATCTTTGTTTAAATAATTTTAATAAGAGGTGCTGGGGTATAGTTATCTTTCTCTTTATCTTTCTTGGGGTTTGCTAATCCTTGGATCTGTAGTTGATGTTTTTCATTGATCTTGGAAAATACCCACCCATTATTTCTTTAAATATTTCTTCTGCTGAATTCTCTCACTTCACTTTGGGACTCCAATTATAAGTACTTTAGATCAATTGTTATTACTATTGTTTCACAAATCTTGGACGCTTTGTTCTGTTTTAATTTTTACTTTTTTTTTTTCTATTTGTGTTTCAGTTTGGATAAATTCTATTGACCTGTCTTCCAGTTCGATTATCCTTCCTTTTTATGTCTAGTCTGCTATTAAGACCACAGAATGGAGTCTTCATTTTAAACATTTTAGATCATGTAGAGATTGTATTTTTCATCTACAGCATTTCCATTTGGTTCTTTTTTATGTTTGCCTCTCTCTGCTGAAATTTCTCATCTCTTCATGCATGTTGTCCATTTTCTCTGATGAGATTCCTTATTGTATTTTTCAAAAGGGTTCTTTTACAGACCCTTTCAGATAATGAACATTTGCATCACCTCTGGGTCAGTCTCCATTTCCTCTTCTAATCATAGGTCACATTTTCTCGTGGTGTTTTTTTTTTTTGCAAATATTATTATTTTGTAGACTTGTACACCAAGCCTGGATATTGGGGTACAAGAACAATAGCATGAAATATACAACATTTATCCACACAAAAGCATATGTCTGTCCTGTCAGGCCACCATTTGGGCGGGGTGGGTGGATTTTGAGACAATCTAATCTTTATCTGAGTTGGGCCTGCACTTTTTTGCAGCTTCAGTTATATGTAGTTCACCACAGATGTCAAATGCTCTGAAGAGAGTATCAGAATGTTCTCCTCAACCAGGCTTTACATCTGAGGACCTTCCGTCCTTTTTTGAAATATTTTCCCTCCATTTTAATCTCTCCTCTTTTACTGTGACTCTATTTGTATATTGGGCCACAGCTAGGATATTGTTTCACAAATTTCTGAATGTTTTATTATTTTTTTCTGCTTTTTCTTTTTCATCCCTGGTGTTCAGGATGGATAATTGTGATTGATCTTTCCTACAGTTCATCAGTCTTTCCTCTTCAGAGTTGCATCAGCTATTAAGTTCACCCAGTGAATTTTTCATTTAATATGATGTACTTTTCAGTTTGCAATCTCCATTTGGTTCCATTTTATATTTTCAATTACTCTGCTGAGATTCCTATTTCTTCATTACAACAGTTTCTTTTTATTTAAACCTGTATTTAAATAAACAGCTTTATATTCTGTTTTTACGTTCTTGGCTGCTAATTCCAGTGTCTGGGCTGCTAATTCTGTGAATGTTTTTACTGACTGCTTGGTCCTGTTAGGACTGATTTTACGCATTGGAAGGCAGAAATATTCCGGTTTTGTCCTCAGTCCAACAACATGGCCCTTACTCTAGGATTTGGCCCTTACTACTTACCAAACTCTGGCCTTCCTGGGGTCTCAACTGAATGCTTAATGTGCAGTCCTTCCACTTTAGGATTGAACCCCACCTTCTCCTGGCTGTCTGCTATTTCCATTTATCTCTCATATCCACAGCAACTTCTCTGTTACTTTTCATAGAGTCTTGGTGTGCATGTACTTATCCCAGCTCCCAGCCAAGGTATCAAGGGGAACCCTCATGTAGAATTCTAGAGACCCTTTTGCACACTTCCCTCCTCTCTGCTAAACGGCCCCTCAGATTCAAGCCATCTCAGCATCCCTGAACCCCAATCTCTGCCTTTTCACATCCGTGAGACTACTGCTCTGCATGCAGTCCATCTTCTTATACTGAAGTTAGGAAAGTGTCCCCAGGCTGATTGCTGGCAAATGCGAATCTCACCTTGTGTATTTGCCTTCTATTAAGGATCACATTTCTACAGTGTCTGTTATTCAATCCCCCCCAAAAGTTGCCTCACATATTTTTTCCTGCTGTTTAAAGAGAGATAAGAAGTCTTGTATCAGTGACTCTATCATGGCCAGAAGTGAAAATCAGAACTTTTTTATATTTCTTAAGTCTGCTTTATATTCATGTGTCCCGGCTTTGGCTGTGAAATGTTCAGATCGCTTCCAACTATTTTAAAGGTACCATGAAATTTCCATAACAATATTTTTGTGAAAGATGAAGAATAGGCATTACTATAAAATATTTTTAAAACTATAGCATAAGGAAATAAGGCCAGTAGTGCCACCGAAAACTATGTAATGTCTTTCAAAATTCAAGTCTAAAGAGGACATTTTACACCATAATAAAATAGTTGTTTGGCATCATTGATTTTTATCTCTCAAGGGCCCAATCCTAACTATTTTGTACTAAAATAAACAATCCAATCCAAATCAAAATCATTTTTGATTCTATACTTCACAGATTGCTATTTTATGGAAGTTTAAGAAAATAAGTCATTGTGAATTCTGATAATGGTTGGCTTAATTAGCAACTAAATGTCAAATAAATTTCTTTAAAATAGGAGATTCATGCAAAAAGTACTATATTTGCATAAAAGTCAGAGTAGAACAAAGTTTAGAAAAGAAGTTGCATATTGATAGCAACATAAATTTATTACCAAATCAAAATGAACTTAGGGTTTGGATGAGAGAGTATAGGCAAAGAAAAAGAGAAAATAGGAGAAGAAAAAACATATTACCAGGAATTAAGGAATATAGGAATGGGAGGGAATAACATGTAATTTTTTCTGTTTTTGTGTCTGCCCTTCATTCAGTGCTTAAAAAGGGTCCTGGGATCAAGGAATTACATTTTAATTACTTGAAAGCAACAAAAAACAAAATACTGGGTAAGAAGAAAGTAAAGTAAAATCAAAAATTAAAGAATGTGTTTGGAATGAATTTAGTTCACATCTTTTACAATTGTTTAATTCTATCATCAAAATTTCAAACTATTTGGTTTTATCCACTTCCAACTAAATGGAAGGCAGCATTCCAGAATTTGGGAGTATAAATCCATTTGATGATACAGAAATTAGGTTTTGCTATGTTTATAAATCAGGGAACTCTTATATGATGCAAAGTATCTGATTCTATAAAATGTTTGGATGCCATCCTCCAACCTGTCTGTTTTGGTAAATAGCACATGTAATATTATGTTATCTGTTTCCCTTTATAACTTAGAAATAGGTGACAGTTACTGAAATTCTGAATCTGTTCCAGTAAGTGAATTCTTGATACGGTTAATTAACATCAGTGTCTGTTATGTCCCTGCATATCTCACCTTCTTTCACTTTAGACCAAATCAGCTCGCCATTCCTTGCGACCTAAGATCGATACTGGCAAATTTAGAGTAACATATTGAATCACTGCACAAAATAAAATCAAATTTTTCCTCATGAGGATAGACTTGCCATCTTGTTGCTACGTTCATAATGACTAGGTCCGTCCATGCTGCAGGAACTGCAAGCATGAAGTCGAACTGGGGAAAGGTTCCCCTCACGTGGTAACAGCATAATTCCTAATGTTATGATGCCAACACTGATTATTTCCAACAGACATCTGCTGTGACCACAGACATCAGTAATTCCATTAATCATTTTTATTTCCTTCGGAGCTAGGGGACTATACCCAAAGGAGCAATACAGTACTAAAAAAGGATAAGAATAAATCGTGTTCTTACATTTCCTAATTTGGGGTCTGCAAACTAGTCTTTAAGCCCTAATTTTGCATCTAAAACATCTCAGCCAGGTGTTTCTTACTGTTTTCAGTAAGGGATAGTAATGCCCGATTAGGACTACGCAGCCTAAATGATTAGGATCATCGTAAATGTGGATGATTTAATGATAATAAATATGTAACCGTAATTTAGTAAAATCTTATTAAAAGAGGTATGTAACATTCTCTTTATATTACTATATTCCAGCAGATTGTATATACCAATATTTACCTCAATGCAGACTGTTCTTAGTAAGAAAATAAATGATGTTTGGTTTTCAAATATTATAACATTCTGAAGATTTATTCTTTTGCTGTCCTTTTAAGAATATTCACATACTTACACATGGAGTGAGGTGAGTTGATCAGTTAACTTTTATCAGAGAAAGGACTTTAACAAAGTCAATTTAAGTGCCTGCTGCTATAAATTGCCTGTTTTTTTAAAAAGAATATATTGCTTTTAATGTCTCCAAGAAGTAGCCATACATGTACTTGTAATATTTATATACCTGCCTCAGAGAAAATAAGCCTAATGACACTAAAATTAATAATACATGTAAGTGTTGAACATCCCCATGTCTTCCTTGGTCAAGTCTTCTTCACCTTTCCTCACTCCACCCCATCAAATCAGGAGAAATTTACTCTTAGTAAACATGCTGAACTTACGCTCGAATCTATACTATTACTCATTTAGCACCAGATCATTTATGCACTGAACTCTGCATGTTTCAATTTTCTGTTGAATTGTGCTTTTTTTTTTTCCTTGTGCTATCAAGAGTGACGTTAAATTCTTATCTCTCTTTTAAATTCTCAGAATTTAAAAATGGAATTTTTAAAGGCAGAACATCTTTCAGACAGCTATGAAGCTGCTTTCTTAGAGATATCAGTAACTAGGCTCTATCATTTAATGAATTCCATAAGCATTTTATAATAACCTACAAGTAAATTTAACAGACTTCCAGTTCCAGGAATAGCTTTGGAGAAATTACCATAAGAATTCCTTTACAATAAGTAAATAATAAATATATAACAAATAAATAAATATCCCCACAAAATGAAAAAAAATGTATTTTTAAATATATAGCAGAAACAAAGAGAATGCTGAAAACATGAAGGTGAGCAGTGAACTGACATTTGCTTATACCAGGGGTCTGAAGGCTTATATCCTTTGTGAAGGAATGCATTAGAACAAAACCTGCCCATCAGCATAGAAGACAGCCAGGAGGCTTACCTCTCTTGACCTGAGTGGGATGAAGGATACATGTAAAAGCCATTCATAAAACAGAAAATGCAAATGGCCAATAAATGTATAAAAAAAAGTGCAATCATTTCAGTAACGGAGAAAAAGCAAATTGAGACAATAACAAATACAATTTCGCTCCCATTAGATTAGCAAACCTTTTATAGCAGGACAATATTAAGTGCTGTGGAGGGTGTTGAGTAATGACAGTGCTAAAACACTGCTGTTGGGAGCATAAATGGGCTCAAAGTAGTATCTTTTAGTTAACCTGAAGATGCTCACACCCTCTGACCCCTGAGAGAAATTCTCAGACCAAAGAAAAACAAAATGTTCATTGCAATATTTTTTGTAGCCACAAAAAAACCCCAACTCCCCGAAAAACAATATAAAATAATATAAATTTCCATCAAAAAGATGTTGGAGAAATAAATAGTGACACATTCCACCATTTACAATGGGTACCTGGTACTACATAGCAGTGAAAAAATATGAAATAATAAATCAAAGCCATATAGATAAACATGGATAAATTCCAAGAATAAGACGTGATTTTATAAAAGCCAGCTGCCAAATGATGAAACCATACTACATGATTTATATAATGCTTAAAAACACACGCCCAAACAATATATATAGTATTTATTTAAAGTAAGTATACAAAATATTTGTAACATTTTAAAAACACATGCATAAAATCCATGTACTAGAAGTATAAAAATATTGTGGGAATGATAAACACCAAAGCTAAGATACCTGTCATCTCAGTGGAAGTAAAAAGGTGTATGAGATTGGAAAGGGCTAAAAGGGAACTGCAATTTTAATCTGTAAGGCCTTGTCTATTTACAAACACAATTTCCTATAAAAATTGGGGGGAAGGGATTAAGTATCAAGAAAAGTGAATGGTTTCATGTGCTATTGGTGGAAAGGTAAATTGCAATATTTTTGGAAGGCCATTTGACAATATCTATCAGAATTTAAAATGCATGTACCTATTATTCAACAATTATATTTCTAGTAATTTATTCTATAGATATATTTGACACATGTGAAAAGGTACATATATAAAGGTGTTTATTGTAGCAATGTTTGTAATAGCAACAATTTTGAAACAACTTAAAGGGGACTAGTTAAATAAATAATGGTATGTCCATACAATGGAAAACCTAAAATCCTTAAAAGAAAGAGGCAGCTCTCTAATGGTTGAGAAGAAAAGATCCCTGATGTAAACTGAATGAAAAAAGCAAGATACAAAAGAATGGAACCGTACTCATGTAGATGTGGTCTCATCTGTGTAAGAAACAGATCTGTGTTAAGCATATGCATAAAAATATTTGGAAGTTTACATAATTTGCTAAAAGTAGATGTTTCTATGGAGGAGAACTGGGAGACTGAGGTAAAATGAGATTTAATTTTCATGGTATACGCTTGCTACAGTCAAAATTGGGTAAGATAAATATGCTAAGTTGAACCATCATATATACTGACAATATATACAATAAGAACAATTTAATATGGGTCAACCATCTAACATACATGATGTAAAGCGCTGCTTAGAAGGCTTCCACTATGACATCTGGAGCACATTGACATACAGACCCCACAATGGGTCTGATAGCCCTTTGCTTGATTCCACATGGAACCTCCAAGAAGCTCAGGTAAAGCAGAACAGGATCAGCCAGTCTGCTGGGACTGGTAATCTGGGTTGAAAAGCCAAGCGCACCGGGAAAGCAATGCTGGGTCACAAAGCCTGTACTGGTCACAGAGACTATCTTAGGAGATGAGTTGCCAATGGCAGAGCTCCACAATTACTAGCAAGCCCGTTCTGAGTGCGGTTTTGACAGAATGCGTCTGTTGGCAGGAGTGTGAGAGGCTGCAAATGCTTGTGGCTTGTTCTTGCTCTGACTGTAACATTAACTTATCTTAGCCTTTACTTGGCTGAGTGCCTGAAGCTCTCCTTAGAACAGATGCAATTATCCCCTTGCCCTTTTTCAAAATTCTCTCCATGTCACTTTGTAGTCTGGCTGCAGCAATGTCATGCTTGATAGCTGGTGTCTGATGTGAGCCCTAGCCAACCCTACACCATGATCTGTAGTGAACTATCCTGTGAGTGCTACAACCCCAAAAGCTTTTACTGGTTCAACATTCAAGCCAAGCTGCAGGTCAGAAAGGAAAAGGGATGATTTGTCTGCTCTGGGATTGGGTCATAGCTGGCTGACTGTGTCAATTAAAGGGGCCTCCTCTGATTGCAGTGTTTTCTTCCTTGTATCTCTGATAAAAAAGTTAGTGGATTCCTGTATTAAATAAATACCCAGGGCATGCGTGCACTCTCTTTCTCTCTCTCTCTCTCTATACACACACACACACACACACACACACACACATTTAAAGAAACCCTTCTTTGAGAGTAAGTCCATCTGCCTAACACTCTTCCAAAAAGCTTTTTAGCCACTCTTTCCTTGTATAGGGTCTTTTGTAAGTGATTTTGAGGGGTCAGTGTGTGTGTGTGTGTGTGTGTGTGTTAAATTTTATTATTTTATTTTTACTGAATTTTTCTATTTTATTTTTTTCCTTTGCAAGAGAATATAATTGAATTCATTTACCTTATTTTGGTTTCTATTCATTCATCTGTCCATTCCTCCATCAATCCAATGAACATCTACAGCATAGCTGAGACAACACCAGACTCTGAGATAAAAGGCAGTATGCTACAGTGATTCGCAGCATGGCTTCAGGAGTCAGAAACCCAGGCTCTAGTCCAGGATTATCCACTTACTTGATCTTACATTATGTTTTCTATCCTATGTCTACACCTCAGTTTCCCCAACATTTAAAGAGAACCAACCTCATAGAGTGGTTATAAAAATTAAATGAGATAATGAATATAAAGAGATCTGCACAGGGTATGGAACACAGTAGTATTCACTCCATATAAACTCTTATAATGATTTATGAAAACCGTTTATCTTATCCTTTTAAATGAGAAACATAAGTATAGTTCTATATCCAGGCCATGCTTGAAACAAAGATGCTTTTCTATCTTACTAGAAAGGGTATTTTAACAGCCTTTAAACTAACTGTCCTCCTGTCCAGAAAAATTACTGGGACCTGGAGACAGACAGTCTCATATCCAAGGTCTTTGTTCACAGAAGCCACAAGCAAAAATATGTTACCTCTTCCTTTTTCCTTATCCATCCAAATAAAATGCAGCTCTAAAACTCTTCTGGGTGGTATAACTGAGTTCTTTCTTCTCTATTTAGTCCTTATGTGAGGACACTTACAATAACAATGAAGCCTTTCAAAAGTTAGGCAATTCTTTTATGAAAGACATTTCAATATATTTTGAATATATGTATATTCAAAAAAAATACATACAACTCTGTCTTCCAAAAAAATTGGTCAACCACTATTATTTGCCATCAAGTCACGACACAAAACAGACTTAGCCACAGGGCTTGGAGCTTTACTGCGAGGCTTTGAGAAGAAAAGCCCATGAAGAATCTTTCTCTACCCAATTACCTACTTACGCTTTACCTACTTACACTTCTGAACTGATCAGAATTCAAGCCAGTAAAGTTTGGAAATAATTCACTAGTGTTTCATTCTTCCTGCTATTAATACCGAAGACCACAGTTAACAGAATAGACATCATCTCCAATAGGGTTTTGAGGCAGGAAGTAGCTGTATGTCATGAAGGAAAGCCTCTTTGCACACAAATAAACTCGGCATAGACTATAATCTCCACCATCTCTCACTCACACCTGACTAAAATTTCAGAAATTCAAAGAATAAAAGTACATGACATACCTTGACAGGATGGATTCCTGCCTCCAATACACTGGGCTTCCTCTGGTGTGAAAGAAAATATCTTGAATTTTTTCATACATTTTTCTAAGGACAAACAGCTGATTCTCATAGGTAGCACACTTAGTAATTTGCAGGATCAGGTCTTAATGTAGGTTCTTTATTCTCTCTAATTTCTTAATCTGTTCCTTTTTCCAGTTCCTCTGTTCATTTGTGATGAGTATTCAGGGATTTTTTACTCAGTCCCATGGGTAGAACCTACCTCGATGACACCTTCAATGATCAACAGCATTTATTTTCCCACCGGTCAAGCTTCAGGCCTCAGTTCCCACATCATTTCCTTATATACACTTCCTTCCCCATACTACACTCTCATTTCTCCCCACCCTTTTCCTTTGTTGTATTTATCATCAGTTGGAACCATTTCCCTGTGTAAGTATTTGATTCATACCTATGTCATCTACTAGATTAAAACTCACTGCCAGGCACAGTGGCACATGACTGTAATCCCAGCTAGCTGGGAGGCTCAGATGGGAGTATCACTGAAGCCTGGGAATTCGAAATCAGCCTGGGCAACATAGCAAGATCTCTGTCTTAAACAAAACAAAAACTCTTGAGGATGGGTAGCTTCTAGTTTTGCTTTGCTTACCTTTATATTCCATTGTCTATCAAAAATCCCTAGTATATAGCAGTCTATCAATAAAGATCATTAAATAAACGAAAGAACCCATAAGAATAAATTTCCTCCAAATTGTTTTATCTTTCCTTGCCACAGTGTTTTCCTGGAATGAACTGTCCCATTCCTCTGGCTCAATCCCAATTAAACCCTCTTTCTCTCCTCCCATTGATAATTCTAGAAAACCAGTGCTTTTCTCCTCCGTAACACTCCCATCTGTTATGTCTCAAATCAGCCCAGATAAAGTAGGTGCTGTGAGTCAGACACAAAGGAACACAAACCCCAAGCAGTTAAAGGCAAAGAGTTGCATTTTAGGAAATTCTGAAAAATGTTAACTGTGTCTCCAAAGCACTTAATCCTTTCCTGAAATTTAGCCATATAAACACAAATCTAGGCATGAGATTTTACATAGTATTTGTGTTTACGTGTATGAGTGTTTACATAGTATTAGAATGTTTTAAATAAAAATATAATTCAACTCTAAGATTCACTAACTTTGGAGATATTATAAGTAACATAAAAGGAACAATTGACCCTTGATATTTGAATTTGGTATGCATGGTTTAAATTATTTGGGGATGACCATGAAGGCCATCAGAAAGTATTTATAACTGGAGTTATAATGTCTACTCTTACGGTGTTTAGAGAAATAAGTAAACATATATCAACACTTAGCACTCAAAGCAAATGTGCAAGTCACCTCTCTAGTAAAAGGACTAACTGGTTTTTTTTAGACATTTAATTAAAAGATTAAAATCTTTATTTTAATTAAATCTGTATCAGAACTAAAAGCATTCCTGATTTGGGGAATTATAACAATCTCCAGAGTTATTCCACAGGCAGGTAAAGACATACTGACTATTTGCATAGTCACAGAATTAAACAATAATTCTTTCATCTATTAACAATACAGGTTTCTGATTATTTAATTACTCTTTCATGCACACAGTTTAACATGACAGTATTTAGGAAAAGAAAGTAAAAGACTTCTTGAAAAGGTTCCCTGGAGGAAAACAACTGGTAAGACATGGATTTTTAACCTACATTTTTCCTTTGTATCAGGTGGAAGTTCTGTGAATAAGTGAGCCTTCAGAAACTGCTATTTCTATAGCAGAGGGAAAACCTGACAGCAGTGTATGGAGTATTCAGTTTCTTTCTTGTCCCTACAACACAACCAAGATAAAGGAGAGGATATCTAAATGACAGGTTAAGTCTTGGTGACGACACCATGGCATATGGACTGCAAGCAATGGGAGAAGAAAGACGAACTTAACAGTGCAGGTGGCATCCATAAGCCTTAGAGATTTTTTGGAATTTCAGTAGGCTTCACATTTTCTATAACCAAGACTAAACAACAACAACAAAAAACCCAAACAGACAAATAAAAAACCTCAAACATTTGGCAACTAATAAAAACACTTATTTTTCCCTAGGGGGATAAAGGGAACATAAGGGTTAAAAAGGAGAGAATAAAGTTCTCCTTATGACTGAGGAGCAGAAGAATGGAGGTTAAATAAAAAAAGTGAATTCCTAGATGCCATATACATTTTTTTGTATTCTGAAATAGGGATTGCTTCTTCAGTATTTTATACAGTGGTTTGATTTTCCACTCACTCTCTTTGACTCCAAACTCAGTTCCAGGTTTATCTTTTTAAATTTTTTTGACTACATAAAAGGGCCATGTACTTTGGCAGAGACATTAGAATTCCATTTTTTCCCTTTTTCCTATCCGGATTATATTCCTAATCTGATTTTTTTCCTCTACCACTTTCTCTAAACTGGAGGGGAGCAGTTGTTTTTTAAATTTCTCTACTTTTCTAGAACAAGTACACAATGGTCATTTTGTTCCCATAAAGATTCAATCTTAAGGTATGTGTGAATTCCATTCTAAGTTGTATGAATTTTCCCTTCAACATTCTCACGAGAAGGAGACCGGCTTACTGGTTATCTATATCTATATTGGGGCCAGTTTCCAATTTCCTTTCTGGCATCTTTTTTTTTTTTTAACTTGGCCAGTATCACAGTGCCCTGCACATACATTTAGTGGAGCTTTATTACATCATATCATAGTTTTTTAATGCTGTTTGCCAGGTGAAATGTTTTATTACATACTTAGTCCGTCTTTCATTAGACTTTATCTAGAAATAGAACTTTTCAGAAATGTTTCCATCTACTAAGTGGCTTATGGACAGACTGTGAATATGCCTGTATATAGGCAGGAGGAGGAGGAAAATGTGAGTAAAAAGCTACAAAGTAAGTCCACTGTTATAAAATGGAAAAATTCCTTTTGAAAAATTGGTATGGTTTAGCATAGTGAGAAAAAAATTAGTAATTATTCTACTAAATTATTTTTGGCTGCAACTGGAGAGAGATCAGCAACAAAAAAACTAACTTCTCAGAATAATTATAGGCCTCTTGGCAAATTAGAATATTTTTTTGATTGTTAAACAGATATTTCTTTTTCCTCTGACGTATATTATGACACAAACCCTAAACTTATAAAAACCCCAAAAGAAGAGGAAGGAAAATGGATGAAGTACAGTTCAGCACAAATAATGCCATCCAGCTTCCAAATAAATTATTCATGGTAGCTATTTATATGTGGTAATTCCTATTCTTACCTGACAATATGCTGACAGGTTCTTCTCTCTACCGTATCTTCCTCAGTTGGCTTATTCAAGTCCAACAAGAAAGGGAAGAGAACAGTGGATTCTCTCTCTCATCTTAGAAAGTATTTAGATTATGTCTGTTATTCTAAGTTATTTTGTGTAGACAAAAAATAGTAAATTATTATATTTACAGGAAGCAGAGTCTCATCTGTGTGGCTCCTTAAAAGAAGAATATACATGTAATTAAAGGACAAACCAAGTCATCCAATCCTGCTTAACTATTTCACAAATCACTGAATCCCAGTGCCACCTTCCTACCCTCAGCGTGAAGACATGAACTATACAGAGGAGAGCCAATCCCGTTTTTATGGTCTCATGAGCAGTTCCCACATCTTTCCTTGTTACTTACTCATTGTGGTGTCACACTCCTGGACATCAGAATAGTCTTCCTGATGGATAACTGAATTCTTCAGGTTGCTTTTTTATCCTCTTATATTAGCCCAGGGAGGTCAAGATAATTAATTCATAATTTACTATTTTCACCAATTAAATTTTATTTTATTTTCTGATTCCAAGGTTTTTCATAATCATAGTATAGTTAAGTGCATAGACTCAAATCTTGCTTCCACCATTTACTAGCTGTATGACCTTGGAGAAATTTTTTAAGCTCTCTGTGCCACAATGTCATTATCAATAAAATTGAGGTAATGATAATACCCACCTCATAGGGTTCTTATGAGAATTAAATTAAATGAGTTAATATTTGTAAATCCATTGAGTCAATGCTGGCATATAGTGTGTGCTATATACATGTTTTTTTTTTAAAAAATTAAAGGGCATTTAGAAAATAAAAAGGAAAGAAAAATTTAGAAAATACAAAAGAAAAAACTACCAATAACCTCACTCTAGAGATAATACTGCTTACATTTTAATATGTTTTCATCTGGTCTTACATGTGTATATATGTCACATATATAGCACATAATTGGGATGATGCTAATTTGAGAAAAAGCTCTGTATCATCAACTTTTTCACCGAATGTCAATGAGTATTTCTCCATATCTTTAAAAATCTTTGAAAATTATGCCTGGTGATTTTATGGCAATCCAGTTTATGGACCTACTCCTTCAGCACGCCCTCTATTAGTGAGCTATGGGGTCCTTTTCAATATTTATCTCTTCCAGCTAATGCAGTAATAAATATATTTATAAATAAACTTCTATCTATCTCTTTGAATATTTGTATTCTAAATTTCCTTAAAGTAGGATGCTGGGAGAAAGGATATTTTGAAGATTCCAAAAATGTACTGTTAAATTATGTTAGAAATGTATTAATTCATGCTTCTATGAGGCAATGTATGAGATAACGTCTTTCATAGCAACACGTAATATTGTTTTATAAAAAGGAAAGAAAATGTTTCCAACTTGATGGTTAAAACTACATCAGTTTAATACTTTAATTTGATTTTTTTTTTTTTTTTGGTTCCTGGTTAGAGTGAATATTCCTGCATAGTAACTATCATAAAATTGTAAATTGTTATTAAGTCATGCCTTAACCTTGGTTTTCCAAGTAGAATTCATTGTTCTTTTATGTTTTCCATTGTATCATGTTTTCTAACTTTAATTGACATGTGATTCTCCTCTAGAGATGTTTTTCCTCCTTGGAATATTTTCTTATACTGGAAACCAGGATAAGAGACTATGTTAGCATTGGGGGAAGACTGAGTATTTGACATACTGGGAGAATTTATCTTGTTTCTATTTATGCAAGTCAGGAACAATCATCAAGTGACTAGTATGAGTTAGTACTGATCTAGGTACTGTGGAGGTAAGAGAGGGTCCTTACCATTCCAGAGTTTAAAGTCTAGTTGGAAAGAAAAGAAACAATTAGTGATCAATATAAGGCATCCTCCAGTGAGTGAACTGTGGAAAACATACAAAGTGCTATGATCATTTAAAGAAGGGAGCAATCAATGGTAACGTGAGTGATCATCAATGAGGACGGCCTTGGCAGAGGGAAGGGCAGGCAGTGTAGGTGAAAGTAGCTACAGAGGTAAATGGCATCTATCACAGATTGAAAGAGCTTGGATTTTTGTATCAAACCTGGGTAGGAAACCTCGGCTATACCACTTATTAGCTCTAACCTTAAGCAAGTGTATTAACTGGGTTTGAATTCCAATCCTGCCACTCATGAGCTGAGTAACCTTGGCAAGCTACTAATTTCTATGAAATCTAAATTTGCGCAGTCATAGCATTTGGATAATAAGAGTACCTACCTTACAGGATTGTTGTGGGGATTAAATGAGTAAATTTAAGAATTGGGGCTTGGCACATTATAAGCACTCAATAGCATTAGCTTTTATTATTAACCTAGTTAAGCATCCATTTAGTAAATTTAGTAAGTTACTTGTTAATATGATATGCTAATGACTCTTCATCATAATAGATAAGTATGGGTGTTTTGACAAAGCAGCGGACAGATTTGGCTTTGAAAAAGAGAGGAAGAGACTGGGACCAGAAGGTTACCTCCTAAATCATGACACATGTCTTATATTTTGTGTGCATGTGTGGGTTTTTTTTGGAGACAGGTCTTATTCTGTCATCCAGGCTGGAGTGCACTGGTGGCATGATCATAGCTCACTGCAGCCTTGAACTTCTGGGCTCCAGCGAGCTTCCTGCCTCAGCCTCCCGTGTGGCTAGGATTATGGGCACACACCACCACACTCAACTAATTTTTAAATTTTCTTTTGGTACAGACAGAATCTCACTATGTCACCCAGGCTGGTCTCAAATTCCTGAGCTCAAGTGATCCTCCCACCTCGGCCTCCCAACGTGCTGGAATTACAGGCGTGAGCCACTGTGCCTGGTCTGTATTTTGAAGTGGAGTGCTCAGCTCTTCACTCGGGTCGGTATTGTTCATTACAACCCGCACGCACCGACCTGCTTCCCTCCATTTAGCTGGAGAGTCTGATTTTTCTCTGCAAGGTCCAAGTCAGCTCTGATTCTTTTTAAAGATCAAATTCAATACTCTCCTTAATATATCCTAAATAAAAGATATAATTAACATTGCTAAAATAGGAATATAATTACAATACTAATTAAGTAAAGAGGTACGATATTAGCAACACTAAAGAGAATGGAGGGATTTAGAAAAATCAAAGTACTGAGAATAGAAGTTTTAAAATATGTACACACCCTTTCTTGACATTCTTCCTTCCAAAGGTGGAGCCTAGTTCTGTTCTCCTGGACTGTGAGCTGGACCTAGTCACTATTCTAATTGATGGAATGAGATGGAAGTGAAAGTATTTGACTTCCAAAACTTGGCCATAAAGAACTTCACAGCTTCCTCCTTTCTATCTTGGATCACTCTCTTTAGGGGAACCCAGAAGCCTTGTCATGAGGAAACTCAAGAAGCCCCACGGTGAGGTCCACGTCATAAGGAATCAAATCAAGACCTCCTGCCAACAGCCAGCACAGACACGCCAGCCGCACCAGCGAGCCATTTTGGAATAAAACCCTCCAGTCACAGTCAAGCCTCAAAACGACTACAGCCCCAGCCAACGTCTTGACTGAAACCTTCTGAGAGAACCCTGAGCCAAAACCACACAGCTAAGCTGGTCACAAATTCCTGACCAACTGAAACTGTGTGGGATAATAAAAGTTTAATTTTTTTTAAGCCACTAAATTTTGGGGGCAATGTATTATGCAGCAATATATAACTTACATACACCGAACATGATATAAATTGAGATTTTACCACGAGATACTTAACCTAATTCACTTGAGGAAAAAAAAAAAGAACCCACATAGTCGTGGTGAACTGAAGGAAAATTTTGGTCAAGCAGAAATGAAGAAAATACTTAGAAAAAGCAAACATTAAACAGGAAATTAACTATAAGTAGGTCATACCTTGTGGAAGTTCACCAAACCCATTGCTTCTGCTTCCCGGATATACCTCTGGACTACATGTCCCAGCCTCCCCTGCAGTTAGACGTGGCAATAATATAGAGTGCTAACCAACTGAATGTGAAAACATCCCACAAAATCTTCCACGTTTTCTCTTTTTCTGTCTGCCAGCTAGATAAGAACAACCAAGGTGATCTTAGAAAATGACAGAGCTTCTATCAGCCCAATTTCCTAAGAATTGCAGAGCAGACAGTACCCCAACCCAGGCTGATGGAGGATTTTCCATCTTCACTGTGGCTTCTAACTTCTCAGACAGTCTCATCTAGCCACCAGATTGAGGAGGGAAAGGAATAAATGCAGGCTGGTTTCTTAAGCCCGGAAGTGTCACTTTAGCCAGGAAGTGACGCACATCACTTTGCTCACATTCCACTGGTGCAAACATTTGGACCTACCTAAATGAAAAGAGAGCTGGGAAATACAGCCCTTGCTTTAGCGGCTGCTTTCCAGCAACGACTCTACACAAAGGAAATGAGCATGGATGGTTGGTGGATCTACCATAGTCTATCCCTTTGCACACAGAGAGAGGACTCAACTCCCAAGGAGGGTGACTCAAAGACTCATCCAGATATTGCCTCCAGATCTATATTCAAGACCTCCAAAATGTACATAGTCTTCTTCATAAATTTGAGATGTCTCTTGTGATCTGGCAAACTATAAACAAAAAAGATAAGTTATACCTTATATAAAACATACAATGATGGAACAGGGACATGATAACTATAAGAGACCCTCTGACAGTAATTGTTGGTCCATAAAAATGCTGAAACTTTGTCAGACAGGCGTTGTGAAGTCCTTCTGACCTGTGGATGGGGTAAATTTGTTGGCTATGTCCTGTTCTGTTTTCTGGAAAGAACTTATTTGTCCACTATTCTAGAAGACCCCCCATTCAAGCCTCTAGGAGTTTCTTTCTTGTCTTTTATCATCTATGACCACATCTAAAATGGATATTAAAGAGCATGCCCTCTTTGGGGACTGTACAAATTTTCCAACCTGCTTCCTACAAGTTTGGGAACTGAAGTGGGTTTTTTTTTCTTTTTTTGAGACAGAGTCTCGCTTTGTTGGCTGGGCTAGAGTGAGTGCTGTGGCGTCAGCCCAGCTCACAGCAACCTCAAACTCCTGGGCTCACGTGATCTTCCTGCCTCAGCCTCCTGAGTAGCTGGGACTATAGGCGCGAGCCACCATGCCCAGCTAATTTTTTGTTTCTATTTTAGTTGACTGGCTAATTCTTTTTTTCTAGTTTTAGTAGAGATGGGGTCTCGCTTTTGCTCAGGCTAGTCTTGATCTCCTGACCTCAAGTGATCCTCCTGCCTTGGCCTCCCAGAGTGCTAGGATTATAGGCATGAGCCACTGCACCCAGCTGGAAGTGTTGTTTTTTAAGGCTCAAATAGTCAAAAGCTCATGGCTTCTTTGGCAACAAATTTCCCTTAGAAACAGGATTTTGTGATACCATGTGCAAATAACCATATTCAAATTTTCCTGCCTCCAGCCTGAATTTTTTCCTTGTTTCCAGACCCCATGACTTTTCTTTCTCGGCTTAATGATGCTCTTTTGAGATTATCCAAAACAGCTTTGCCCTTAATATGATCTTTGACATAAGGCTGCATCACTACTGAACTTTTAGTGCTCAAAGTCTCTCTCGGCCTCATCTTTTATCTTTAGGAACCTCTATCTCTCCTACCCCTTTTCGTTGTTCACAACCAGGAAATTCTTTCCTGAGCTCATCATATGTGTAAGGTATGATTTAAGGCTGGTGCTGGCTGTACTCTCTTCTTGCTCTGGTTCTCCTGGCTTCCGTGCTGTGGATCCACTCAAATATAGGGGACATCACTGACTCTGCCATTTATCAAGGGAAAATGAGTTCAATTTTTAGCAACTGTTCTTAGCATTTGTATTTCAGAGCATTTAGTTTTGCTAATTTGGCAAAATGTGGGCAAGATTAAATAAAATTCAAAGATAAATTACATATAAGTATATGAACTCGGTGGTCTGAATAAATGACAGTGAAGAAGAATCTTTTGCCAGTGTGCTCACTGAATAAAATCCTTTAAGTTTTAATAATATGAATATTATAAAAAAGATTCAACCACATCAGAGGATTTTTCTATGGCAAAACTCTGCTATTCAAAAGATAACTGAGTTTTTTTGCCACATAGCATGCTGATGACTGAAGCTATGACTATTCAAGGTCTGGAAGATTATGGTACAAGGTACTCACACATTGTACCCCACAATTAAGCAAAAGACAACTTTCGAAATTGTTTTTGTCTTATGAAGGGAAATATAAATTTCTTTCCTGGAGGAATGTATCTATCATGGTGGAAATAAGAGACTTCCAGATGAGCAGTTTCCAGAAGATGGTGATGATGATGAAGATGAAGGAAAGGGAGAGAAAGAAGGTAGGAAAAGGAGGAGGAGGAAGAGGAAAAGACTAAGAAAGAAGAGGAAGAAGACTATGGAGAGGAGGGAGGAGGAGAAAGAAAAGATTATGTTGTGTCATGGTGATGAGTAATCATCCCAATTCAGTTTTTCATCAACCAGTAATCAAAATAAACATAGGATCCCAATTATCTCCAAAAACCCAGATTCTGCTGTTCCACAGCAAATCACTTAAGATAATGGTGAATCCAACGATGGAATAACAGACAGGATTCTGTCTCAGATCTTCCTCTTATTTTTTCTTAAGTTCTATCAGCGTTGTTCAAGGCAAACAGTATTATTCTCATTTTACAAATGAAGAAACTGTGGCTCAGATGTCTTGACAAGAGTAGAGGAACAGGCATTCAAACTTCAGGTCATTGCTTTCCTGGTTCTGAAACCCTTGTTATATCATGTGTTGTGGAGACACAAGACACTGTACACGAATGTAAAATTCCTGGCACGTAGTAAGCACTCAAATATGACTTTATCTCTGTCATTGGATTCCTTACTGGAGACTATGTAAAACCTCCGTGGACCACTGGAAACATAAGAAGAGTAACTACATTTTTTATTCAGCTCCAAGGGAAAGTGTCAGTCAGTATGGGTTATCGGAACCTCAGTGGGGACAGTGCGTAGGATTTAATTTGATTTTATATTTTGAAAAATCACTGTATTATCTAAAAGCAAAATATTGGCATAATTTCTTTATAAAGGGTTTCTTATTTATCAAATCACATTGCTGTTACTTTATTTTATAAAATAATAAATATAAAATAAAATAGCTAGAATAAATTTTTTTTTTTTTGCAAGAAGGGTAGTATTTCTTCTAACCTTGAATAAATATGTTTTTAGTGAAGTAGTCCTGGGTTTTAATTCTCTCTCTACTGCTTATTGGTTATATAAACTTTGGCCAGTCATTTAACATTCTTCAGCTTGTTATTCAGTTTTAAAAGGCAGATATTTGCCTTGGAGATATATTATGAAAATTAAACAAAGCAAGGTATAAACTAAATAATACATAATAAGGACCCAAGGAAGTAAGCACTTCCTCCTGTCCATGAGTTGACAGCATAAATTGGCTTAATCTCCTAATTTTTATGATAAAATAATACAATAAAGCCATATAGGTAATATTAAGGTAATTATAATTATTTCCCATTTGAAGTGTTTTTAATAAAGAACTACTACATTGTGCCTTTTCTGGAGATCTTTAGAAGAATTTTTTGCCTCCAGTATAAAAATATTAAATGGGTCAATGATCACTAGAGAAGATAAGGATTTCTATGTTCAACGGTACATAATGTGCTTGAACAAAACAAAGACCTTAGAAATTGTGTAGTCATTAGTGTCATTTGCCAACAGTTCTGATATTCACCATTTCAGGGCACATTATGGAACTACATTTCTTGGCTTCAGTGGGACTATAAGTGAGTACTGGCTAATAAGCTGTGGATGGGTACAGTGTCTGTTTGAGAACTTTCAAACTCTTTTTACCTCTAACTTGGCAACCAGCAATATTTGAAAAGGTAGCTACATTGAACTGAGTCCCTGAGAGCCTGCCTGTTGACCTGCAAAGGTAATGTAGCAAGAGACTGTGGAATTGTTATAGCAGCATTACTTAGCTCACTCTGACGGATCAGAGGTGGTTAACAAAAACCAAAAGGCCTCCTAGCAAAAAATGTAAATGAAGAAATAACTAGAGTTTCTTCCTATAAGGAAGTAAATAAGAATCTTGATCCAATTTTTATTTTAAACAGGTGGTGCAAGATATGGGGCCTCACTTCCAATTGTCTCTTTAGAGTTCTTGACCTTGACTGCACTTATACATAATAAGGATAAAATTCTACTTAATAATAAGATTGTGATGCATACCTCAAATGAAAATGGAAATCAAAATTAGATTAAGAGAAGATTAAGAGCAGGGGCATAAGCTAATTCAATATTTGTTTCTCACCTAAAAGCCTTCTGGATTTTTAGATAAGTGCTTTTAAAAAATATCTATTCATGAATTTTTTTTCCAAATCACACAATTCATATTCTTAGTTGAATACTGATTAATTTAGAGAAATCCAAATAACCTGGACTATTTCATATAAAGCAAAAAAAAAAAAAAAAAAGACACAGTTTACATTGTTTAATGATATGGTACCAAGAAAAATGATACACAGGTTAGGGGTAAATATTAGTTTTAATTTTTTTTTGACAAATAATTTCAAATATAATTTTAAAAGACTAAATCAGCATCACATATTCAGGTTTAAATAAAAGTTAACAAATAGAATAAAACATCTTAATAAATAGCTTTATATTAAAACAATATGACATACTTCTACTAACATATAAGGTGTCAAATACCCTAAAAAAAGCTCATAACCTAATAATTTCCCATTATAATATCAAAAAGCACATAATAAACATCAAATTATTTTTGTTTGGCAAGAAAAGTAAAAATTAAAAGCATGATGAGAGCCACAGAGTACAAACTCTAAATATACTGTATAGTAATAACCCATCTTTGCTTTCTTTCGTACATGACATTTTTTTGGAACCTGGCTAAGAAGCATAAAAATGACAGTGAGAAAATAAGGCTGGCTGTTCCTGAAACGTAGGAGAGTTATCAAAAGTTGGAACAAAGGAATATAGTTCCCTGAAATAAAATAATAATTCACAGTAAGATAATTTCTAAATATGCCACACTCTTATGAGCCTGAAATTGAAAGGTTAAAAAAACAAATTAATAAACATTAGTGGGATGCTGAACCACGAAAACAGATTTATATAATTATGGCATCTCATTCTGAGGTTGATTCCAAATTCTTCATTCATGACCTGTGAAACACTTCTCTTGTTCTTAAAGTCAACATTAAGGCATGCCAAATTCCTATAAGAAAATTATTCTAACAATAGCTTTGGATGTTAAAGATCTATAACTATCAAATATACTCCTAATACATACATGGACTTGAGTGTGCACAAACTCGCATACCGACAAACTTAAACCACAAGTACACTCTTAAGTGTAAGCCACGGATTTTTAAAATCAGTATTATGTGTTTAAAATAACATCTTACTTTTTACAGTGTCAATGCACTAGGCAGGCAAATTATTTCCCTAGATTTATGAAAGCTGGAAGGAAAGAATATTATAGAATACTATGAACCATAAAATAATACAGCTGAAAATCAGCTGAAACACAATGATATGTTAATTCTCTTTCTTATGAACTATTTTACACTGGTAAAAGCCAGTGAGACTTCATTATAATTCTCATCGTAGTCATTCTTTGTGTCCAGTTCTGGGAAAGGTTAAACCCATTAGAGAGAGCAGTGGGGATCTGTTTTATTCCCTTTTTGCAGTGGAATCTAGTTGACAGTATTAAATCTTGCCGTAGATTTGGCAAAGGTTGTGAATCTTCTTTGTCAGATCACATTTTTGTGGTGACATTAATTGCTGGAGTGAAATCTGACCTTCAGATTGAAAAACCTTCTCCTAATTGAGAGATATAGAATGCTTTTTCTTTAACTTTAGACAATAATCCAGGTAAGGTTTTGTGTGAGCCAACTATGGCATATGTGAAAGATGTGCTCCTGCCTAGAATTTCTGCTTGTCTCAAAGAAGTAAGTAAAAGAAAAGTAGAGCCACTTGAGTTCAGACTCTTAATTCTTGATATCCAAGTAGTGCTCATTCACTCATTTAAATTTACCCTAGGGGGCAAAGGGAAGGCACAGATAAATTTGGTAGAGGAGTCTTTTTGTCCAAAGTTGCACCTCAAAGGGCATGTGCCAGCACTGGTCCAACTGGGTCCCTAAAGCAAGTATGTATCAGGTGGATGGAATTTCGAGTGGACAGAAAGGCATGTGATATCAAGGTAAGTATCTAGATAGTACAGAATCAAGGGTCATAGTAGCCGTGTGGGTAAAAGTAGCCACAGCCTCTGAGAACTTATGGTTCCAAGCAGTCCTGTTCTCTAAACTATAATTCAGCTATGCAATAGGGAACACAAAGGAAAGACATTCTTTGTATGAGGACCAGTGCATCATATTATATGGTCTGCTTTAGGAGCTCCAAATGGCTGCAAAGGACAAACAGCATTGCAAAGAAAACTCTCTGCAAACTTTGCCACAAACAGTTTAAGGTGCTTTAAAAAGAAATGGTTTATTAAAGACATTAATAGGCTTAAGCTGTCCATTAGCAGCATGTAGGTCCCAGAAGTAAAGGAGAAAGGTAGCTTTCTTTCTGGAACTCACCCCATTGGACCACACTGCTGAAGGATGAGCTGCCTTCTTGTTAAGATTAGAAATAAGACTCTGAGTTTAGATTTCTAAAACCAGGTAAATAAGCTAAAGACCTAGGACCTCTGAAAAAAGAGTTTTGCTTCTCCAGGTTTAGCAATAAAAACTTTCAGAGGTAACAACCAGCACCGTGTTGACGAGATAGATGTAAGTTCATAAATCTCCAGGAAGGATACAAGACCAACACCACAGCTATTGTCTGACCAAGGTCTGTAACATTTATCACCTGGTCTTGCCTAAGTACTTCTAGAGCCAAAAACACTCTTTATAAGATTGGAAACAACAGTGTATAAAGCACATGGCTTTTCTTTGCCTGTGATACCATTATTTTAAATTCAAGTAATCTTCATCTTGAATGCAGGCACTAACAGAGTAGATGAGGGCTACACACACCAAATATCCAGGGAAAAGTTGATTAAGGCAAGTGTCTGAATGACATCAATCCAGCACGAAAGGAGTCATCCAGATGATTTTCTAAATTGGTCCCTTTTGGTGTAATGGTCTGTCCTCATATAAGTTGAATGTCAAAAGAGATGTGCTCTCTATATGAGCAGGTTCAAACAATGTTGAAATATGCATTTGCTTACTAAATTTCAATTTTCAATTTTAAGGAAAATTTTATAGACTTCTTAGAAAAAAAGGAAATATATTATGACTTGTTAGGTCTTTTCCCCCCTTGAATATTTTCTTTTCCTAAATGGCATTCTTTTTTTATGTTGCCTTTAGACCACATCTATATAATTTGGTAGCACTGCAAGATTCACTAAATGCTTCCACATGAAAAGCTTTGGCTTTTTCTCCCTTATTATCAATTGAAGAAAACTTCCTAATATTTGATTCTCAAACTCCCCTTCCTTCATATACTGAAAATCAGCTGCATATTAATTCAGTTTAGTCTGCCATTTGGCTAATTAATCTTGTTTCACCAATACACAAAAACAAACTCAGTTGATCTCATTTAGATTCTATGAATAAACATGTAGTTTTTTGTAAACGTATTAAAAAAAAAAGCTCAGACCTACTTGCTCAGACCTATTCACTCAGCCAAGAAGTAGATTATTCCCTTTCTGCTTCAATATTATCCAAAATGGATCCTCAGGCAAGCTACAGCCAGACTTACAAACCTTTAGAATTTAAAACTTATACTACTGGTAAGACAGCCTCAATACAAACTATGACACGAGCCACAGTAAAACAAAGTTTGGTTCAAAAAGCACAAAGAACCAGCAATAAAAACAAAAATTATGCTTATATTGTCTCAGTTCTTTCTGAATCAATAAATGAGTACTGTTCTGTAGGGTAAAGCAATTGAACTACATCTAGCTTCCTCTGATGTCCATATAATTTCTCATTTTTACCTTATAATTCTTTCACAATACCTGTCCTCTCTTTTTACTATCCTCTGATCCTCCCTTTTTGCATTTCACCTTAACCCTTGGTAACACAGCATACTTCGCTCATCAAATCGATCTCGACGCCTACGAGAGCTCATTCCCATAAATATCTTGATCCACACACTTTGCCAGCCAAGTCACCCGTGCATCCTACAGATTTCCGTAACAACACAAACTTTAGACATTAGAACCAGCCTTTATAATCTATAAATAAATCACTTTCTTACTTCATCCCTGCCTTCTCACACCAATTCCTAGCTCTAGTCGTTTTTAAGAATGATCCCCCTGATCCTGGTAACAGTCATGGCAGTTAAAACAACTTTTAAAGTGGGAGGCTGGAAACACCTCAAGGAAAAGGTGCAAAATGCAAGATGTTTCTGAGGGTGCGTTTCCTGTCCCCTTCCTGAACCACTGCCATACAGAGGTGGCGTGTCAGTGTGGACACTGGGTGTGTGTTTTGCCAAGTTGTGACCACACTGACTATCATGCTTCGCACAGAGTGAGAGTTTGCACTTTACAAGGCAAGAGCTCAGAGTTACTGAATGACTCCTAGACCACTGTGAGTGGGAGAGGAGTTCTGGTGATGAGTGCAGCTCCCACTGAATCAGTGTATTTAATATTTCTCTCTCTCTCTTCCCATTTTAATTTTTTTTGGCTGTGGGCTTAAGGCCTGCTGCCATCCTGAGGGAAGGACTTGTTGTTTGGCTTAGAGCAACTGATACAGCTTGCTAGGCACAGTTCCCAAGAGTGTAGCTGCAATTGTATTGGAGATCTTCCCCAAACAACAACAACATGTCACCTGGGAGCATGCCAGAGCCAATGTGACTCAGACCTGCCGAGATGTTTAGATGTCTGGAAACATATTTTAAAACTTTCATGCTTTGCCTCTGTGGTGTGAGAACCAGCAAAGACTTCAAGAGCACAGGTCACCAGTACGATAACAAAATCACAGACAAAAAATAAAATGTATATCAGCAACTAATTTCACTTCATTTACAAACAGGGGCATGTAACCCTGGCTATTATCTGGCACTAACATTGTGGGTTAAATTCACATTGGTCTTATAATGATTTATACAATTTTCTTTTATTAGGAAATTTATCCCAATGACTTAGTTACTACTATTTCTGAATACAGGAATGATTTTAAATATAACGTTTTTTACAGTTACTTTAAAAATAACCAACATCCTCAAGCTTTAAAATGTTCAAACTCAAAATTCCATATTTTAGCATTTAGCCAAATTATAGAAAGAAAAATTAAGCAAGAAAATGGACAAGCACCTTTGAGAATTAAATATATTATGTGATTAGTGCTTAGTAAATTTGTCACAAAATAGATTAGCAATTGATCCTACTCTGTGTAGGACCCCCTGTACCCAAAGAATAATATCCCATATTCATGTAAAAGAAATCATTTGTGTACTGGGTCATTAGAAATATTTTGCTATATAAGTAAGTAGAAGCTCATGGCCATCACAGATTAATTAGTGTTCAGCTCTTTAAAAGGACAGGTGTGGCTGGTTGTGGTTTCTTATGCATCTTACATGGCTTTTCTTCTAAATAGAAGACACATGGAGAACAAAAACACTCACTGGCTGTTGGTTTGTGAAATAAACTTTTCTTGCCAGGCAAATAAATTGCACTGTTAATTTTTTATAAATTAACATTTTTTTTCATACAAAACGCCAAGGCAGACTCTCAAGAAACTCACAACGAGAATTAACTCTGTACAGCAAGAACATCTTCCTCTACCAAGGACAGTTCCAGGGTGTTTTCATTAGTGCTGGTTTTCATCCTGAAGTTGAAAGAACCATAGAGTTTTGCAGACTCTTTGGAAGAGGCAAATCTGTTTCGACGATAAAGCTCCCCCTTCCACATAGACATCATTAGCAAACAGGACAGGACGACCCCTCCCAGAGTGAGCAGGCAGAGCCCGGCAATCACGCAGCGGTCCAGGTGAGCCCCCAGCCTCGCACTCTCCTTCTCCAGGCGCTCCATCTCCCGGGCTGCCACCGTGTTGGGATCCACAGTCACTTCCCGTGGCACGATGTAAGAGATGATCACCAGCAGGATGCCAGTGACCAAGAACAAGATGGCGCTGATGAAACCATAATCTACTGACTTCCCTGAAGATGTGGCTTCTGAACTTGTATCGTCTTCCTCTTCAGATATCAAGGATATGGCAGCCTCTTGGGACCACTCACTTGGATTTTCCCAGCCCAGGTCTCCAGTGTGATTACGCCCTTTTCTTGAAGGAGAACTTCGGTTCTGCTGCTCCAAGTTCACATTCTCGTCCACATAGGTAAAAGAAGTTTCTAATTCCTGGCTGCAGCAGTTGCAGACTTTCCGTTCCACTGTTACTTGGCTGTTCTCTGAGTGGAGAGGTCCCTGTGGGAAGGAGTCTGGCTGAATAGCACAGTCTCGTGGAGAGGAGGAGGGGGATGCTGGAGAAGGACTGAGTTTAGACCCTTCCATCTCAGTTGCCCTTGGTGTGGACGTCCAGTGTCTTTGGCAGCAGAGGGCAGCTCTGGTTGCTGCATCTGCCTGGTCATCAGGAAGCCCTTGTGAACTCCAGTCCACGGCATCACACAGGTCTGCCTGGCTGCTCTTCTCTGCAAGGTGGTGGAGCTCCATGGGAGCTAGTCAGACATCCCCCAGCAGCTTTCGGAAAGTCTGCCAATAACAACACAGTTAGATAAGAACCCAACAGAAGCTAAGGCTGCACTGCCAGGAGTGCCACTCCTCAGGTCCCCATTTCCTTTGCAGTCACAGCTGTCGGCACCTCAGCCCCTGTTCCTCCTAAAAGGGGCAACAGAAAGGAGGGGATTCCTAGTGGCAGTAAAGAAGTGTGGAAGGGACAAATGCTCTGACTTGTCACAGGGATTAACACTGAGAAACTTAGGTCAGGGTAGAAAAGGTGCACGGAGGAAGTGGCAGTGTCTCTGGTGAAAGCACACTGCCGTCACCAAGCCAAATTTATCCAAGGACTCACACATTCCTGCGACAGGATCCCTCAAATGAGAAGGCAGGTTTCCTGTATAAAGACAAAAATGAGAAAGGCAGGGGCCGTTTTTAGCAGAGCTGCTGATATCCTAGGGGACTTAGGAAAGCATAGATTTCTTAATTCAATTAGATTGTGAGTGTTTACACTCTGTTTATTTCACAACGGATTCTAATACAGATTAGCTTTAGAGCGTCACCATGAGCGAATGACTATATGCCCCTGTCAGTTGGGCTCCACTGGAGCAGGGGCTCAGCATTTTGATTCTGAAGCTCTGAAGTGGGTGAAAAAGGCTGGCGTAATCAGCCAGCTGTCCTAATCTCACGCGATACATCCAGTGACCCTAGTCACAGAGCCCTGTATTTACAAGACCATATGCTCCTTGTTCACTGTGCTTCCACTCAGCCCCATTCCCTCACCACATGTTCTGGACCCCAAAGTGTGTAGACAACACACTTCGCTGTGATCCCTGCTAAGTACAAGAAGCCAGCCCACTTCCCCCCACACACTGCGCCTGTTCCAGCTGGTCTGTGTGGGTCTGAGGTCCTTCCCCTCTGCATGCTTTGCTAACAAACATGCACAAGAAATTGAGCATCCAGAAATTTTTATGAACCCAATCTAGAAGTAAACTGACAGTAAGAGGCAAACCATAAACGCACAGAGTTAGAGTTCTGTTGAGGCAAATTGGTGAGAAGCTGTTTTCAAGGTTACCTCTGGGATTTTATATCCATGACACTCCCTCCTACTGCAGCAAGGGGCCTTTCTGGAATAGAACTTTGGGCTGAGCAGAAAACCATCTTCCCATCTTTCTCTGCCTCTGCCATCCTTCCAAGGAATAAAAATTCACTTTCCACTATCACTAAATATGGGGCTTTTAACCTAGGGCCCCTTTTATTTTACTTCTAAATCCAGGGTGATAATTGATTTAACCCATGGCTTGAGGCTTATTATGCTTCAAAATCCACAGCTCCAAAGCTGGTAACAGCGGCACAGGCAAGGGTCGCCTAAGGTCAACTTGGCAACGCAAAATATGGGAGAGGGAACTGACACGTTTTCTGCTATACATCAGAGATTGTTTAAAACAAACAAACAAACAAACAAACCACTTTTCTCCTATTATTGGAGTTTCTCTGTAATGAAAACAGCAAAAACACCAAGTGCAAGAAAACCACAACTGAACTTGCGCTTTCCTTTAGCAAGTGAGCAACCTCCTACTGAAGGATCCCTCAGTGAACGAAAGGATCGTAGCGGGATTCTTCAATTGCAGAAATGAGAAATCGCCTCGCAGTTCCCTCAGGCATTAGGCGCTCTGATTAACCTTTGGCACAATTAACTCATCACATTAGATTACTTTGGATACAATCGGCAGGGTTCCTTATGGGACTTCCAATATATAATAAAGGAGGAGAGAAATTCCCACTTAATTCTCTACTCCTGCCTGTACCTTTCTTTAAATAAAAGAGAGGCTCCCGCTTGCTCTATCCGAACTGCACAGACGATTTCCTTTGCAGCTCCGTAATCCGGGGCTTCCATCCTCAGTGGAGACCGGATAATCCCAGGGGACCAGCTAAAAAGGCTCTTTGCTTCCGTCCTCTCCCTCTTTTTCTCTGGTCTGCTAAAAGCCCAGTTAACGATATTGCACCTTAATGGGAGGGGACTGCACTTTCCCTCGTCTGTCTGTCGGCAATTAAAAGCATTAATATTTGCACAGGAACGGACAAGGGCGAGGCTGGTCTGGGGGAGGCGACCTCGGGATGCGTCCTGTGCGCGCTGTGCCGGGAGGGCAAGCCGCAAGCACCGGGCAGCCGTGCCCTCCGCGGGCGCTGCGGGATCAATCAAGCCATTTCTGGGGAGCTGTGCGCCCATCCGAGGCACCGCGGGTCGGGCTGCGTCCGCCTAGTACTCGGAGGCGAAGCAGGCACCTTGGGCAGGGAGTGGGGACATGCGCCCCTGCTCCTCCAGGCTCCCGGGCTCTCTGCCTCGCGTCCAGCGCCTCCTCCCCGTCCCACTCTTCGCCACTCACCTTCTCGCCTCGGCCACTCCGTGCGGCTCGAGCCCCACGCGCTCGTCCCGGCACGGCTCCCACAGAAAGTCCCCCAATCACTAGCCGCGGCACTTGTAGCCTCTGCGCGCGGCTCTGGGCTCCGCGGGGTGGGCAGCGCCCGCCCTGCCGGGCTGGGCTGGGCTGGGCGGGGCGGGGCGGGACGGGGAGGGGAGCTCCCTCTTGCTGAGCATCCCGGGAGTTGTAGTCCAGGACGGTCCCTGCGTCCCTCCCATCTCTGTCTCCTCCCACACTCCTCCTGAGTTTGGTCCTTGCTGCGGGTGAGTTCCCGCTGTATCCCTACACTCTTGCCTGGCACTTCAGAAAAAAGCCCTGGCTTCTAAGCTTAGAGTGGGGTGCCCTGGCCTCAGGTGTGGCCACAGGATTGTGGGGAAAGGACAGGAAGGAAAGAGTGTATATTTAGTTTCAACTATGTGCCAGGCACTTTGCATACTTTGTCTTATTTAACAGACAAAACAAATCTTCAAAGTAGATTTTATTAATCTTCATTTTATAGATGAAGAAACTGGTTCAGGGAGATTAAGTGCCTCATCCAAGGTTACAAAGACAAATAGTAGCTTTTAAAATTGCATCCAGGAATCAGATTCCAAAGTCATTGTCTTTCCCATAAAATCACATTTCTAGAGGACTAGCTTGTCAAGCCACATTTTATAGGGATGCATTCTGCACTTAGTACTATAGATTCAAAATGAAACATAAAGACATCCTGGAGTGTCCAGAAGAGAGCAACTAAGATACTGAAGGAACTTGAACTGAAGTTGACAAGGAGATGCTGAAGGAACTTGGGGTATTTAGCCAGAGGAGAAGACTTAGAGGAAACAAAAACTATTTTTTAATAATTTAAAATTTGTTAATAGAGGAAGAATTATATATAGTTTTTAAAAGGGCAAAAGGAGAACTAATGACAATAATACTATTGTTTTGGTGCTCTTGTGTTATCATCTTTAATTCTTACACCAACTCTATAAGGGGGACAGTATTGTTGCCCCCATTTTACAGTGTAGAAATTGAGGTTTGAAAAGTGTAGTCTCTTTCCCAAGGTCTGAGAACTAGTATCTGGCAGAGCCAAGATTCTAACTTGGGTCTGTCTGATTCCAGAGACTGACCTCTCCACCACTGTGCCATACTGAGCAGTGCTTCGCAATCTTTTTCACAGCGGAACACACGTAAAAGGTGACAGTATTTATGGCACTAGGATAAACACAGGAACTTTCTCATGGCCATAGTCCTGGGGCTGTGGCTACTTCCGTACATGCAGGACGGGTTGGAGGGCTGAGGAAATAAATAAGCCAGCACACCTGTGATATATTGGAGCGCTGGAGGACGCCAGGACACAGGGTCTGGAAAGCTCTGGATAGCACTATTAGATTTAATAAGGAGCCTGATTCGGGGCTTAGCATGAGGAAGGACATTATTTCTAAGAATTTGAAATGGAAGTCTCATGAAAGTGAATTCTCTATTGCTGGTGAGGATAAAAAAAAAAAAGAAGAGCCATTTTTTAGTGATGTTGTAGAAGGGATTCATCTAGTAGGATTAGAGGATCTCTGTGGCCTCCATGCTGAACTGATTCTAAGTTACATCTCTTTTGTGAAGCCTTTTTCTTCTAAGCCTGGCCCCGAGGAGTCTACCTCCTATGGACTTGTCAGCACTGATATTTTTGATATTTATCATCCACTGCCTGTGACGTTTCTTGAATGGCTAGGTAATTACTGCATGTGGTTTAACTTCTCACTTAGGTACCTAAACTTCTAATGGCAATTGTAAGTACCTCAAGGTTAGTGTCTACATGCTGAACGTCTTAATACTTCCCGCAGAAAGTGCAATATTTCTGTTGAACACAGTGAGGGAAGATGACAACACTGAACTGAGACTTTAGATGATTATCTATCCATGCTATTCTCTCCCATTTCATATTTCTATATATAGTATCCTTGACTGTTGACATATTCTTGAGAACTAAAAATATAGCAACTCTGCACCAACACACTACAAAATCCCCTTTAAAATACTGCAGAAAAAAAAATAAAGGTGGACTCACTGAGCTCTTGGACAGAAAAGCTCTGTGAAAATTGCTTTTTGCTGGAATAACATCCCCCCTCCTATAAGTCCATGCCTAAAACTTCCCTGAAAATCCAACCTGAGAAGCTTTTTCAAGAACCTTTCTAGTTCAACATCCTCAACTTCTTGTGACCCTTCTAATTGGCTTTCTAGTGGTATAATAAACTTCTTTTTATATTGTCATTTTACATATAAGAAAGTATTTCTTGTATATTTTATATTGCTTTCTATGTGACCTGTCTTCCCAGATAAAATTTAAGCTCGTTGAGAATGAACATATTCTTTTTATTACTTTGAAACTATACATGGGCACGAAATAAGTGCAAGGCATGGGCAACAGTAGTTCCTCGATATATGTTTATGAAATAATTGACAGTAGTAAAATGATACTTAAAAATCTACATAATGATTTTGATATTACAAGAATTTTGATTATGTCTCATGGTTTCCTGTTTACTTATACTCTGTTATGGGAGGAGCAATCGTATTATACTAAGTTAACCAGTGGAATATAAATTCTGAGAAGTAAACTTACCATGTGGATCAAGGGTAGTGCAAGGCCTTCTAACAATCAGTCTCATAATAATTACTAAGAATGCTTTCCAGTTCTTTTTTCAACAATAATAATAAGGGCTGATTGTATATAAACATCTTTAGTGAACTTGGAGTTATTGTCATGAGAGGTTGGGTCCTAGGGAGGAATTATATAATAAAAAGACCATTTTTGGAATAGGCTGAAAAGCAGATCAGTCATTTAATGAAAATAGTACAAGGAATATTGTTTTGCACCCCCAGCTGGTGCTTCTAAACTGTGAAAAAAAAGAAAGAAAATGACCATAATTTATAAAATGGAGATCTTGTTAATTAACAAGATTCTAGGAACAAAAATGTCATATTAAACGTAAAAGATTTCCTTTTAATAAGAATGCTTACAGTGGCCAAGCAGTCATATTACTTAAATAAATAAAGTGGCTGGATACAGACAATAGGAGATAGGAAGAAGACTACCCAAGTTAAGAGCAAGTCCCTTTCCTAAAAGGGGCAGTATCCCCTGACCATTCTACTCAATTTTGGTCTTAAATGAATTTAGATATCGATAAAAGTCAGATATAACAATTTTTACTCAAAATTGGAGTTTTTTTAAGAGGCAGGGTCTCATTCTTGCACCCAGGCTGGAGTGAGTGGTGCTATCAGAGCTCACTACAGCCTTGAACTCCTGGGCTCAAGCGATCCTCCTGCCTCAGCCTCCCAAGTATACAGGGCTCCTGGTGTACACCACCACACCCAGCTAATTTTATTTTTTTATTTTCAAAAAATTTTAAACTCTGTATGGGTCAAAGAAAATATAATTATGGGAAACATTTGTTTCCAGTAATAACAGACTAAATAATTTAGATCCACCCACTGCTGAAGATAGCTAGAAAATCTGGACCAAATATGTACAAGTCACTTGAATGAAGACATGAAAAGTTAAGATAGAGAAAAAAATTACTGGGCTAGGATCCAGAGAAGGAGAGAGGCTCAGAGAGGCAAGTCAGGAGCTTGGAGCTTCTTTTTACTTGGGGATGTTAGATGATTCCAGCGAGGAAAATTTATATGCAGTGAGGCTAAGGAGAATGGAGTTTGGGGTCGTGAACCCACCAAGGGAAGGAGCCATAGTGAATCTGCTCCATTCCCTACACGTTGGGTTGGAATCCGGAAAGGTTGCATCCTAGCAGTGCAAACCAGGTGTTGGATAGCTCCTCACAGGGAGTGCACCTCAGTTTGTGAATATCTCAATTCCTAAAATTTAACCAAGGTGACTTCAGAGTGCCATAACACCAGGTACCTGGGAGGAGAAAGTATAAGCAGTCTCTGAAAAAATACGACATCATCACAAACCAATTTTACCAACAATTTTGCAAGTACAGCAACACAAAAAAATAACCATGAGAAAAGCTAATCTCTAAAGGTCACATGTTGCATGATTTTACACACACACACACACACACGCACACACATGAAACATTTTCAAAATGACAAGATTATAGAGAGATGGAGATGGAGAACAGATTAGTGGTTGCCAGGGGATAGAGATGGTGGAGGATAAAGGTGTAGGTGTGAATATAAAGACAGAGCATCAAGGAGAATTTTTGTGGTGATGGAAAAGTTCTGTATCTTGAATTAAAAATGTACAAGGAGTATCCAAAAGGTCAATATGTATATGGAAAGGGGCACAGCATCATTAATCATAAGGGGAATACAGTTTAAAACCACACCACATCACATCCACCAGAATAGATGAAGTGGTAAAACAATTGACAATCCCAAATTTTGGTACAGTATAGAGCAACTAGAGTCTCATATAATGAGAATGTAAATTTGTATAACCACTTTGGAAAACTATTTTTTGCGTTGTCTGCAAAAGTTAACTATGCTGCAGCAATTCTACTCCTAGATATACTCAACAGAAAGTCATGCATATGAGCACAAAACATGTGCTAGAAAATGCCTGACAATAGAATAGATTAAAAAAATGTAGAAGACTTATAGATTGGAATAATATATAAGAAATAAATCACAGTTGTGTGCAACAAAATAGGTAAATCTCACAAAGATAATTGTGGGGAATAGAGAAAATGTTTTTGTTTTTGTGGGGCTTTCTGAGTAAATTTTGCTGAAACTTGGGGTCCTGAGCTAAGAGCAAGCCCTAAAAGTTAATTTACAACCACATAAATAATGAGAGAACTACAAAGAGATTTATCTAACTTTAGAGGTATATGGTCTAGAGGTAGGTATTCAAGGGGGAATGAGGCCCAGGGCTTTGGAAACATTTCTACATTGAAAAAGCTGGAGATACCTGGGCATATTTTGCCTCAGAAATATATATTTATATTTTAAAGGTTTAGAGAACGCAAGATTTTGGTGTCCACGCAGCAAAGTTGTTCTGAATATTTTGGGAGGGGAATAGAAGGCAGCTCTCTCTTGCTTCTGTAGGTAAGCAGACAAAATCAATTTTTCTGTTTCTCATCTGTGATACAGACTTTGAACTTTGTATGCCTGACATGTGATCTGGCTTTAATTGTGTTGTCCTAGGGTTAAGAATTGAGGGATAGAGGACTATGTGGTCATTATTTGCTTTTTAAGTAAATAATGATAATCTGTTTCTGATATAAACACCATCTATACACATTCAGGATAAAATTAATAAGTATGAATATTAAAAAACACTCAACAGTAAGGTTGAAGAAAAGACAATGGCCACTAAAAAACACATAATGTGTAATTCCATTGTATAATTTATTTATATTAATTTAGAGGTAAAACTATATCGAAGTATTTTGGGATATTTGTGACACTATGACGAAAAGCAAGAATGCAGTTACCATAAATGTCAAGAGAGAGATTGCCTTTGTAAGGGGGGAGAGTGTAGTGGTTTAGAGGAGGCAAAATGGGAGGTTTCTGAGACATTGACACTGTTCTATTTCTTGACTTGATGGTGTTTACAGGGGTGTTCTCTTTGGGCTAAATTACTGGAGGTGACCCTCTTTATTTCATGCATTGTTCTGTAAGTAGTAGTTCATAATAGAAAGATCAATAATCTTTTGGAGTGGATTCAGGTTGCAAGCTCCTGATTTACAATCTCTGCATTAAGGGTTTATATCTAAGGATTCTGTTCTATCTTAAGAAGAACTTAAAGATAATTTCCTCTAGCTTATCTTCACCTGACATATTGTTTTGCACGGCAGGGTGGGAGAGTGTATAAAGGTAGGGTATTCAGATTTTCTCAAAATCTTTACAACATTAAGATTTAAAGAGATTTGAACACTGATATTTCCAAAGTAAAAATATAGAAATATTTAATGTCTAATATTTTGTATTATTGTTTATGACACATTTAGAAAGCACAATGTGGGAAAAATACTGGATATTGGTGGGATACCATACTACCAGGATCTCAAGAAATGTTCCAACTCCTTTAACTCTCTCCCTGTGTTTTATTACGTTACTTTCTAGAGACATGGCTCAATGTATGGGACCATCTCTGCACTTTACGTCCTTTCTAAGGTCATTAACAACATTTAAGAATTCAGCCATTCACTCAACAAGTATTGTCAGCAGGTTCTATGCTAGGTGCTGGAAGTACAACAGTGGACAGAATAGACACTTCCCAATGTTTAAGTAGCTTACAATCTGGTGGGGGGTGTACCAATTCAACAGGCAAGTATCACACCATTTCATAAGTGTTATGATAATGCAAATAGATAATACGATGGGAACATATAGGAAGAGCACCTAATTCAGAATTGGGGGGGGGTCAAAGTAGGTTCCTAGACTATATAAAATCTAAGTGAGACAAATATAGAAATAAACTAGCCATTAGAAGAACAAAGCAGGATGAAGATGAACAGTGGATGACAATCCAGAAGTGCACTATTGAAACTAAAAAATGGTCAGTACATCTGGAGTGTGAAGTGTGAGGGGAGGAATGTCAAGTAACGATAGTGGAAATGTCAGTTGAGGACAGATCATCTTTGGACATCTCAAAACAGCAAAGTGCTAAAGATGGCTTTTAAGCAGGAAAATAATTAGATCATATTTGCATTTTGAAAAGATCATTCTGGGGAATAGACTGAAGATGAGCTAGCCAAGTGACACCAAATAGCTTATATCATCCAAGAGAGAGATAATGACAATAAGATTTAAATATAAAGATACAGGTAAGTTACAAGAAAAAAAGATACATCCTGCAAATATTAATTAAAAGGAAGCTGAAGTGGCTATACTAAAGTGGGTTTCAGGACAAAGACTATTACTTGGGATAAAGAGATATAATAATGATAAAAGGATCAATATGTCAAGAAGACACAACAGTGCTAACTGTGAATGCACTCCCTGAATCTCTGTGTGACCACACTTCCAATTCCAGTCAATGGAATACATGTAGCAATGATGTGTGTTAACTTCCAGGCTTAGTTAGTTATGTGTCTGGTGTTTCTGCCCTTGAACTTTTCACACCATCTTCTATCTCTACATGGTGCTAAAATGACCTTGAAGCCACCATATGAAAGTAGCCTAGGTCACTGAATCACAACATAGGGGAGAGTTACCAGATCCATCTGAGTCAGAAGTGAGCATAAAACCAGCTTCTCTTGTGGCAGTGAGATGGGGTGTATTTGGTACAACAGTCTTAGACTTTTCACATAATGTTAATAATATTATTAATCTTTTGAGTGATATTATTCAGTGCTTAAACTAAATTCTCTTTCTACTTGAATTTTCCCCTCCTGTCCTCACTTTTTCCTTTCCTATAAAATAGACATGTTTGAAAAGCATAACACTTTCTAGCTATATTTTATACTTTTTGAAGGTACATCAGAGGAATAACTAAGTTGGATTCCTGTAAATGTATAAACATATGTCTCAAGAGCAGTGTATCCCTAATTATACCCTAAATATAAATATTAGTTTCATGGGATATAACTAAATAATCCTGGAAGAAAGGGTTCCACACTTTAAAAATTCAGCAGGTTTTATTACTTGAGGGCTTCTGAGACCCTTTGATTTGCTAATGTATGATTTGAAGCTCCAAGGGCAAGACATGTTTTTAGAGTTTTTCCTAACCTACAGGATTATGAATCTTTTATTTTGTACTAAACATCTTGTAGAATTGGTGTTGTATAAAATAAACTTTGGGATTGCTATAAAAGAATGATATTTTTTATAGTCATGTCAGATAAGAATATTTCATATTTTCATTCACTTTTTCGGGGCTTTTTATGGTTGAACTCTGCTGTGCTATTATGTTATTTTTACCTGTTATATGTTATGTCATCTGTTATGCTCCTGGGGGGCCTTACATTAACACTTGTTATAGGTGGTGGTTATGCTTCACTAGGTTTATTTTTTTAATGTCGTTAGACTTTATGGTATATAATTTGACTTTATTTTTCACCATTATTGTTAGTCTCAACATCTGATCTTATTTCTACTTCCTTAATGTAGGTTCTTATCTCTTGTCTGGACTACTGCAATCATCCCCTGCTTACTACCTTGCCTTTAATCTTGAGCTTCTAATTCATACCGAACAGTGCCCACATATTGATCTTTATGAAAAAAAAATCTGATCATGGCAATCCACTTCCTAAAACCCTATACCTAATTTCCATTGCTTAAACTTGTCTTGTTTAGCACTTAGTATCCCCTTTCAAGTGAAGAAGGTCATCTTTCTTCTAGTTTAAGAAATTCTCAATTATCATGCATTTAAATATTGCTTCTCTTTTGTTATTGTTACGCATTCCATGTAGAACTTCTCTCAGATGCTGAAACTTCTAGTTCTATTTTCCTTGTCCTCTTCCTTTATTTCTTCATACCTATTTTTTTTTTTTTACTAACTTGTGTTGTATTTAAAAAGGAATTTCTAGGTTCAATCTTCTGTCTGTAGTACAGTGTTTTAGTAAGTGTGCTTCCGTGTTAACTGACTTGGGTCAAATCCAATGCCCACCACTTACTAGCCATGTGGCTTTGAGTATGATTTATAAAATAATTACAGTTCAATTTCCTTATCTGTAAAATAGGGATGATAATATTACTGCTTATTGGACTACTATAAAAAAGAATTAAATAAAATATGCAAAGCACTTAGAACAGTGTCTGACATAATAAATGATCTGATATATGTTATATTATTTTTTAGATATTGTTTTTCCACTGCTTTTCTTATGTTGTTTTTCACAAACTATTTAATGTTTTCTTTTTTATAACCATCTGTGCTATTTCTTATTTTGTAAATGTGATGCCCTCTCTTAACTCTCCATGGATATTAATTATACACATCTTCAAACATATAACCAGTATCTCTCTTGATTGCTCTGTTAACTATTTTTTGGGTACAAAGTCTTTCATTTAGTCTCTCTTTTATGGGATGTCTTTTATCGGGTAGTTTGCTATTTTTTATTATACTCATCTTCATAGCAGAGATTTTCTGCTGGATTTGCTGCTTAGTCTGTTTTGGTATCTCCCTTATAGTGGCATCATATTTCTTTAATCACATCTCATTTGCTTTTCATGTTTTAGAAATTCCTCCTGATTTCTTCCCCACTGACAGTCCTCCACATTTTTTAAGAGCAGCTTGTTCTTTCAGAGAAAGTTCTTCATGACTGGTCTATGCCTACTTCTTCCTTGCCTCCCACTGTAGTCTCCAGTCTCATAAACTATATGAAATTGAATAAATTTTCCCAGCTGTGTCCACAATATCCCATTCACCAAGCTTCCTCCTCTACTTAGACTAGCCTGTTCTTAATTTTACTGCCCCAACTTATAGGTCCAGGGAGCACCTACGTAGGAGTCAACTCTGCTTAGCCTGTGGTTTCCTCTATAAACTGCTTCTTTAACAATCCTTCCCTCCCTGGGTAGAATTGGCAACTACTCTCACTATACCTCAGCCTAACCTAGCTATTATTACACTCCTGTCAGAGCACCCAGTAATATATTATTATCTTTATTTGCCTGTATAAAAGGGGAGAACTTTCATCATAATTTGACCCTTGATCTCTAACTTCCACTTCCCTTATAGAGAGGGCAGATGTCAAGGAGGTCTTTCAGGTTGCTGAGCTTGGTGATACATAAAATGCAAACCAGGAAACCAAGAAAGATTTAAATAGCATTATATAAGGAAAGAGGTGGAGGGAAGCGAATCCCAGAGTGGGAAGGAAGCTGAAACTAGACACTGAAAGGCTGGAAAAGAGAGACTTTGGAGGAGGAAGGAAAAAAAAAAAAAAACACAGTGAAAGGCGATTAGGGAAGATTCGTTATGAGTAGGATGGGAAAAGGCAAAAAGAAAAAGGATGGCTAAAAATTTTTCTGTGCAAAATGGATTTTCATGTTCCCCAATTTTTGAGCCAGATATATTTCAAGATTTCGGTAGGTTTTTTTGTTTTTGTTTTTGTCTGGCTTGGGTTTGTTTCTTTTTAATTTAGAAAGCTAAAACTTTACATATACAATATATTTTGTAAAATCCCTGGTGAAGTCTGGGGCATCACCCTGTGATCAAACATATTAATATATTTTTCAGCAAAAGGTATGGATATTTACACAAAAAGTCAGGATAAACAAAGAGTGCAAGTAGCTTTATGTACATTTAAATTTGGTTCTGCTGTCAAATGAGTTGACTAAAAATTAATGAAAATGCTTTGGCTTTAACGGCTTATTAGATTTCAGAATGACTAAGCAGTGGCCCTATATAATCCTTGCTTTCACCTTCCTGCCAGATCCTCCTTGTCGTGACTGGACTCATTTATATATCTGTGGTCAAATGTTGGGTTATTGATTGGTTGAGGGTGGCCTGAGCTGGGACGGCTTGTCTCTCTTCTGTGTGGTTTTGCATCCTCCAGCTGACTAGACCAGGCTAGCTTACAGGATGGCAGCGGGAGTCCAAGAGAGTGAGTGGAAGCACACACGGCCTCTTAGGGGCGAGGCTTAACACTTGCAGATGGTCATTTTCAATGCATTATTTTGTCAAATCAAATCACCAGACCAGATTCAAGGGATGGGAGAATAGACTGTACCTCTTAATGGGATGACCTACAAAGTCATATTACCAGGGATGTGCAAAAAGTAGGGCCATTTTTGCAATCAAGTCTACTGTAATATTAAATAATAAAGTGCTGAGTCTGAACATAAAGTTGGAATGGGTAGAGAAGCAATGCTCTCTATGGAGCACCAGTCCCATAATCATTGGTTGCCTTACCAAAATCAATTTCCCCCCATTCTCTTTTGTAACAGCGCTGGGATTTCCCTTGAGGTAATAATCTTCCTCTGTTGTGGAGCAACTTTGTGGTTTGTGGGAGAGTGACTCTACCCTTTGCTCAAAGGCACAAACTAATTAATCTAATCCCATTCCCCATGCTACAGTGATTGGTTCAGGGAAAGGAAGGAAAAAGTCCTAAGCCAAATTAAATATGGAACTTCCTTAGCCACAGTTGGCTCAGACATAGTCCAATCAAGATAAAATTCAAAATTTTGACCAATTGTTGAGAATGGAGGATGCAGTCCCTGTTTCTGATTGTAACCATAAGGTAAGTTAGCTTAAGGATAAAGCTGACACACAGGAGGAGGAAAGAAACTAAAGAATCATAAAGAAATAGAATGAAAGGCAAGGTTAAGCCATGCAGAAGTTCTTCTTGCCTTGGAGATTCTTGGTAACTTGAGTCAACAAATCACCAGCTGGAGTTGGATTTTCTGATACCTGTGAAAGCATCCAAACGTGATACATTTTCATTCTATCTCACTAGACTCTTTGAGGTCGTGCTAAGTTTAATTTATCTCCCTCCCCAGCTTTAGCATAGTGCTTATCTCATCATAGGTGCAAAATAAGTGTTTAAGGACCCTGTACAACCTGAAACTTTCTGTAACACAGCTCTCCTGTGTAAATAAAGTAGAAGCAATATCTATAATTTTTTAAAAAACAAAAGACAGTAAGCAGACCCCAATTCACAGGGCTCAGTTGATATTTATAGAATGAATGTGTAAATTAATTGATAAATTAAGAACTTGAACCTAAAATCTAACATTCCATATAGTTCTCCTATTTTGCTACAATTATAGGTAAAACAGAAGCTACAAGTTAATGCCTTCGGTTTAAAGAAAAAAAAAAAAACAAAAACCCTGAAAACCAAAAATACCCCTAACCAAAAAAGGAGAATTATTCCAGAAAGGACAATCCAATCTTTTATTTATGGATAATGAGTTTTAGAATGAGAGAATAAAAAAAGGAAAATAAGCCACAGGAGAGTAGAAGATCAAGTTCATAGTGACTATCATGAACATGGCAGTTAGACAAACAGCATTCTCATTTTGTAAAATGTACAAGCAAGCTAAGGCTAATTCCCTAAGTCCTTATAAACATTTTGATTTCAGTGTTCCTAGGAAAAGGGAATTTGGTTATTTGGCAGTGGCTGTTGCAGAAATTAACTAGAACGGATGCTTTGCAAAAACGGAGAATCAAATGCAATGTAGAGTGTTAGTTCTGTGAGACAGAGACAGAGCTCTTAAATGGTAAGAATTCTGTCTTTCTTTGATCTTATGAGAATTAGAATGTAATGTATGCCTTAACTTGCAAGATAAAGCCCTTCCTTTTAAAAATCAAGACAAGGTAATTTTAAGCAGCGATAGAAATGAAGGCTAAATATTGGGAAAAACACTATAATGAACTGTAAAATATGTAATGGAAGAATCTGTCACTGTGCAGAATCAATGTCACTGTTACATCTTCTAAGCTATGACATCCATCTATCAAAAATACTTTACAATAATTAAGTGGATCATTACAGTATTACTCTATCTGCTCTTCACTGTGGGGGCAGACTATGCAAGTCATTACCAAATTCTCTTAACCCAGCAGTCCTCACTTCTATTTTTATGAATTTATTAAAATCTTACATAGTCATAACACATGAGAATATCATATGCATTTCTTCAAGACCTAGGATGACAAGCATGTTCAGACACTGTCTTTGGACAATACCAAGGAAAATGAAATTGCACATTTCAAGTACAAGCCAACTTGATTTGTCCACCTTTGCCTAGTTATAGTTGGTGAATTTTTTTATGGTGATGTTGTAGTCTGAACATTTATTGCTTCATACTTTTAGTAAAATTTATTGAGCACACACTCTGGTCAGGCGCTATGCTAGATGCTGGGAATTCACAGACAGAGAGAGGAACATATGATTAATGTATTTACTTTCAAGTTTTTCTCAATGTAGTACAGGCTAGCTTATAGAAGAAATACTCCCCTTATCTTTTCTGTCTTCCTAAAAGTGTCAGAAAAGTTCCAGTGTTTTAGTCTACAAGCAATTTTTCCTGTGTATTAAATATTTTGCAGCCCATTTATCTACCTGAAAAATACCCTAAATATCTCCCAAACTTAATCCAATTGCTTGACTGAACCAGTTTAAATACCTGGCATGCTCCTGAGTAGAATGTGCTGATGTCTTCCATAAACTAGAAAGTTATCTTTCCTCTGTCTTCTCTCAACAACAGTGAGCAGTCAAGTTCTCTTGGGATAAGATGGGAAGAAACTACCTTAAAATCATCAGAAATGCAAGCACTGGTTTGATTCTCAAGCTAAACCAAAAGGGAAATAATTGGCACACTTTGTCATAGAAATTATAACAAAGACAAAAGAATCCAAAGTAATTCTCCTTCCATCTAGCTATAAATGAATAGTGAAACACACTATTACAGGCCTTTTATCCTCATAAATATTTTAAATATCATGATCAGATGTGCTTGCTATTTCTCTTTTAATTGAGCTGTGAGAATTCAATCACTGGAGTGGATTAGAACTTCCGATTATCTCAAAGGTTTTTTCTGCCGTTTACCTTACTCCTAAAGAAGATGACCTTCAGTGGTTTGATGATGTGGGGTATATGATGATTTCAAATTAGTGTCCATTTTCAGATGTTTGTGTAAGTGTGAATAATATTATTTTTAAAAGAATCCTATTTTCTGGATGTATCATTTATAAAACCGTTTATATTTGGAAATGTATGACCCAGAAATAAGTGGGTATCATAGTCATGAATCTCAGACCTTGAATTTCTCTCACACTCTAAAAAAATAAATTGATTATGAATTTTTACTGCTATTTCTTGAATAACTTAGATGTTGGAGAGCTTTAGTCTTGCTTCAGCACTTTCATATCCTCTGAACATATTTCTGCAATCACATTTACCACACTACTTTTCATTTTTAGTTCCCATCTCCCCCATCAACATGCGAGCACCTGCAGAGCAAAGATTATGGTTTATTCATCTCAGTACCCCCAGTACCTAGCAGAGTGTGGAACCAAAAAGTCAAAGTATATTGGATAAGAAAGGAAGAAAGAGAAGTGGGGAAGATGGAAGGAAAGGAAGATGGAGGAATATAGCAGTCAACATGTAGAAAACTATTTTAATCAATGTGGTAGGAGATGGTCAGAAACTCTCCATTGTCAAATATACTTGACAAAACCATCATATTTGTTAAAAGCTTAATAGAGGAGAGAACACTCAAGAACAGATGATAACTTCAAACATAATAGTAGGGTGAGGCTAACTGTAGTAAACTTTTTAAGAGCACAGGGGCTCAAAAAGTCTGTTTTATTAGGAAATCTCAAAAATAACAATACGAGCTTGTCCATGGAAGCACTATTCACAATAACCAAGATTTGGAAACCACCTAAATATCCAGAGATGGATGAATAGGTAATGAAAATGTGGTACATACATACACTGGACTATTATTACTCAGCCTTGAAAGAGAAGGAATGCTGCAGTATGAGACATCCTGGATGAACCTAGAGGACATTATGCTGAGTGAAACGGGCCAGTAACAGGACAGATACTTCGTGATTCCACTTATATGAGGTATCCGAAACAGTCACGCTCATAGAAGCAGAGAGTAGAATGGTGGTTGTCAGGGGCTGGAGTAAGTGGGGGAATGTGGAATTGCTGATCAAGAGACAAACTCTCAGTTATGCAAGATGAGTAAGTTCTGGAGGTCTGTTGCACAACATTGTCCCTATAGCTAACAATACGATGCTGTACACTTAAAATGTGTTAAGGGGGTAGATCTCATATTAAATGTTCTTACCAAAACAAAATACACTTAAAAAAAATGGAAAGAGGAAAAAGTAATGTCCTTTAGAGGAGTAAGACTTGAGAGAGAGATGAGTTTAAAGAGAATTTCCACTTTTACTCCACATACTTCTGTCTTGTTTGAATATTTTGTCCACTGATGATAAATGCTCAGTCCCTCGTGTGATGCCTGGCACATGGCAGTCACAAATAAAGGCTGATTTAATAAATAATATAAAAAATAGTTATAAGGTTTTTGACCAGGAAGTGGGATATGTGTCCTCTTCTCCTTGAATTGTAGTGGGCTGGTTTTTGCTGTTTACCAATAGACTGCAGCAGAAGTGATGCGGAGTGACCTCCAAGGCTAGGTCAAAAATACTGATGCAGCTGCCACCATGTTTACTGGGACACTTGGAGCTGGAGCCTACAGGGGAGAAGCCTGACTGCCCTGAAACCAATATGCCAGAGAGGCTGTGTGGAGGTGCTTAGTGGATGTCCTAGTTGACCTCCCACAAACAGCTTCCCTCAACTGCTTGCAGTTTGAGTGAGCCACCTGGGACTTTCCATCCCATTGTGCCTTCACATAAATGCAGCTCCAGTCATGCAATAGACTGGAATCAACTGTGTGAGAAATTCCAAGCAAGAAATGTCCAGCTGAACCCTTCCTGAATTTATGATCACAAAATTGTGAGCAAAATAAAAAATTGTTTCAAAAAATTATTTAATTTATATTTTCCTTGACAAATAAAAAGGGTATAAATATTTATGGTACACAGTCATATGTTTTGAAATATGCATATATTGTGGAATGGCTAAAGTGAGCTAATTAACATATGTATTACTTCACTTACTTATCTTTCTTTGTGTGTATGTGGGGAGGTGAGAACACTTGAGATCTACTCTACTAGTGATTTTCAAGTGTTAAACAAATTTTATGGGAGACTATTATTTTGGACTAGCTTCCTACACCTGGCCCCAGCAGACCAGACCAAACTAGAATGGAGTCACTTGTGCTAAGTGCCAGCTAATCAAAATGAACTTGGAAATGGGCCAGTTGTCCAAAAGAAACAAGAGATTGCAGTTGACTGGAATCAGCATAATTAGGAAGTTTCCTCTCTTTCAACCTTATAAGGAAAGTAAGTTTGACCATCTCCTTTTTGTTCTGTTTCTGATTTCTTCAGGCCTCTTCTGTCTATAAAACTAAACTCCTCTGCTCAGCTTATAGGAACACTCATTCTATTTTATAGAACAGTGTATTACCCAGTTCTAGAATTGCAAATAAGAGCCAATTAGATTTTTAAACTAAATTTATGGTGATTTGTTTTTTGACAGTTTTTAGTGACCAGGAAGGGACCCAAGGGACACTGCTGATGCTCCTGAGACTCTTTGAGGGATGTGGGAGAGGCACCCTGACCCCTTTTAAGGTCCTGTCTTCCCTCATGGAGTCCCAAGGGTTGGACTTTGCTCTTTTTGCTTTGAGCCCTTGATCCTTGTGACTTTTGAATCCATGGTTAGTTTGTGCTGTGAGAGAGCACATGACCTTTTGGAGCCTTCTGCGACTGAATCACTGGAAAGGGCTTCAGTTTTTAAGGTAACTGACAGCAGTTGACGTAAGTGGCTGTTATTGCATGAGGTGCACAACTCGGGCTTTCAGAAATGTCCAGAGATTTGGGCTTTCTCTTCTTTATTTCTTCTTGTTCTTGTATGCATAGATAGGGGGAAATCATTGGCTAAATTGATCAAGAGAAATCTCAGAGCCAAAACCACAGTTTAACTGGTGGGCATGGGTTGGGTACCCCAAAGCTGCTTTGAGTGTTTGCCACCTAAAAATAAGATTGCCATGCTGCTGTAGCTGGAGCACGGAATGGATTCGTCTTTAACACTAGGTTGCCTGCCAGCCTCAAAGCAATTTCTGTGCAGAGAAGGAACACTGTGAAAATATTACACAACCCAACCTCCTGGTGTTGCCCTTTTAGCTTTTATCTTGGCTCTGAGAGACCCAAGATTCAATATAAAAATGGGATTCTTAATTTCTAAAAAAACTGAGCACTCCAACTTCCAGCTACACCTGCCTTCTACGTGTGCAAGCATGAGGCTCTAGAAGCTGAAAATACTTACAAAAATTGTGAAATCTTACAAAAGATAATTTAAAATTATGATAGTCATATGTGGAATGTTCCAGATGAACAAGACTGTTCATGTGAGAAGTGCATTTAAAAATGAGGGCTCCCAAATTAGACCCATCCAGAGACACCTATTGATGTGCAGAAGTTTCTGACAAGTTGTAAAAAATATTTTTCCTTTTAAAAGCCTCCTTACAGAAGCAAATAAAAAGCACAAGCAACTAATTGGTAATGAAAATTGAATCTGCCAACCTTTTTACTTAGTTATTATCTCACCCAGAAGGCTAAAGAAAGTTAGATAAAGTGTTTATAAAAGGCCCTTAGGTTCAGCAGTTTGCTTCTTTTTCAGAGTTAACCATGCTAACTCCAGGCATAGAAAATGCTTTGTCTGCCCTATGAATTCAATTATCTAGATAAGAAACGGAAGCTAACTGAAAAGCCACCTTTCTGGAATTTACCTGATTATTTTGAAACTCTTTTGTAAAATATTTACATCTATAAAGAGAAATCATTAGAAATGCTTACAGTGGGAGAAAGCATTGGTCTAAACAACCCTCTCTTTTGATCATTTTTGTCTCAACTGTGTTTTCTACCTACACCCTTCTTTGTTTTGGCAGATAATGGTATTTAGGTCTGAAATCTAAGTTCTGTGCCTTTGAGATGTAAATTTTATACCTTGTTTCACCTAAGAGCCCTCTCTTTGGAAATGCAAATTTAGGGTCAAAAATTTTTAGAAGATCATTAAAAATGGGATAAATAAAATGCATAGTAATGGGGTTGAAATAAAGGTTTAATCTACCAAAGGTTGAATGGGCCGGAGGAACCACCTACTGGTCCTCCAACATTTCAAGACCCCAAACCAGTTCATTCTATTTATTCCAGTTTGGAAAAATCTAAAAATCTAAAATGGAAGGCAAGGATTATAATAAGCAACCCAGCTAATGGTCACGTAGGGCAATAATCAGGAAGGTCAAGCAAGAAAAGGCAGGGATTCCATGACTCAGCCCCCTGCTAACATGGGTAAAATGGTGAGGGGGTGAAGAAGAGAGGTATCCTTGGGGTAAATGACTTTGGGGAACGATGAATGGGTCCTTGGCAGAACAGATGATGGTTTTTGACAAAGTGTGTCTGGGTGTGGTGTCTGGCTTCCTCTCCTGTGATTACAGTTCATCTTTCCTGGTTGATGAAACTCCCCAGGGAGAGGATTGGTGACAATCCTCTTCCTTTTCAGAGTTCCTTTTAGAGGATCTGTCTTCAGGCAGATGGCAGAAATTCACAGAAAGTGTCCCTCTGCATTTTGCCATTTTTCAAGTACCTTTAGCTCAAAGTAACCAATATACCAAAGTGACATATTTTAGGGTGACAGTACCTGAATTCCTTCAAGAGCTACCTTTGTTTAATGAACAATTCAAGCGCATTATTAAGAATGAGAAAATTAGGTGTCGATGGAATAAAAGTTTATAAATCAACTTTTTATAATTTCAGAAGTTTTCTTCAGTAACTTGAAATCTTAAGGTTTTTCAAACAAACAGGAGATTTCAGTCAATTCTGAGTCAGGGTAATAAAGAAATTCTCTCTGTTTTAACCATATAAGGAAAGCAGTTTTGAAAAGACCAACCTCCTTTTTGCTTCCTATTTTTGATTTCTTCTATACTTTTTGTCTATAAAGCCACACTTTTCTGCTCAGCTCATCAGAACATTCATTCTATTTTATAGAATGAAGTGTTGCCCAATTCTAGAATTGCAAATAAAAGCCAATTAGATCTTTAAAGTAAATTTGTGGTGATTTTGTCTTTTGATACAAGTATACAATATAGTAACCCTGTTATACCATAGATCTCATAAACTTATTCTTCCTATCTAACTGAAATTTTGTATCCTTGGACCAACATCTCCCCACCCCTCAGCAGTCCCCACCCTACCCTCTGATAACCACCACTCTACTCTCTGCTCCTATGAATTCAACTTTGTTTGGTTCCACATATAAGTAAGATCGTGTGATATTTTTCTTTCTTTTCCTGGCTTATTTAACTTAACATAATATTGTCCAGTTCCATCTATGTTGTCACAAATGACAGGATTTTCCCCCTTTTAAAGGCTAAACAGCATTCCATTGTTTATATGTACCACATTTTTTAAATCCATCCATTAATGAACATTTAGATTGATTCCATATCTTAGACATTGTAAATAATGCTGTAGTGAACAAGGGAATGCAGATATATCTTTGACATACTGATTTCATTTCCTTTGGATATATACCCAATAGTGAGATTGCCGGATTATATGGTAGTTCTATTTTTAATTTTTTGAGGAGCCTCTATATTGTTTTTTTATAATGGCTATACTGATTACATTTCCACTAACAGTGTGAGAGTGTTCCCATTTCTCCATGTTCTCTCCAACACTTGTTATCTTTTGCCTTCTTAATGATAGCCATTCTAACACAGATGAGGTGATATCTCATTGTGGTTTTAATTTAAATTTCCTGATAGTAAGTGGTGTTGAGCATTTTTTTATATACCAGTTGGCCATTTGTATGTCTTCTTTTGAGAAATGTCTATTTCAGTCCTTTGCCAATTTTTTAATCAGGTTATTTGTTTTCTTGCTGTTGAGTTGTATGAATTCCTTATATATTTTGGATCTTAACCCCTTATCAGATGCATGGTTTGCAAATATTTCCTACCATTCTCCAAGTTATTTCTTCACTCTGTTGATTGTTTCCTTTGCTGTGCAGAAGCTTTTTAGGTTTGATCTAAATTGACAAATCAAATTTGTCTGTTTTTGCTTTTGTTGCCTATGCTTTTGAGTTCATATCCAAAAAATCATTGCCCAGACCAATATGATAGAGCTTTTATCTGCTAAATTTTGGGAGTAGATTGCCATGCAGCAATATTAGCAAGAATACTTCCATTTATGAAGCCTGTAATCAAAATCTACTTAAAGCAGTTGGGGGTCGGTAAGACTATACTTAATAAAATTTTTCAAGTACAAAAAGTAAATTTAAAAGGATTTTGCTTTAATTTTTTTTGGAGGAAATGAATCTAATTTTATTTTGATTGGTCAAGAAGAATAGTTGTATCAAGGAGAATAATGTCACAACTACATTATTTAAAAAGTTTGAAATAGTTCAGAAAGCAAACTTGGATAAACTTTTGGTTAGCTTGACTAAATTACACATCTCATCTTTCAACATTTGTTTAGCTCATAATGACAGTTACATTTGAGATATGTGTGGTGAATAACCAAGGGGAAATACAGGGAAAACTTACATTAAAAAAATCAGGTAATGTGTTAGATAAAAGTCAGTAAAAATGTTAGTTCATCTATCAAGCAGAGATTATATATGCAACATAATACAGGGATTCCTGAAAATAATTATTGAGGAATAATTCTGAGATAGATAGTTAAAAGAGGTCACATATGGCCAGATAGAAAAAAAGAGAAAAAAATATTAACCATCCAAAAAAGAATCTACTAATATATTTTAACCCCTACAAAGTCTTTAAGTCATCTTCAGAATGGCTGAAGCTTTTTTATTTTATTGTACAGAATTTTATGTGAAGTTTGTGGTAACCAACACATATTGAAAAGTGTATTAGAAATTCTGGATTTTAAATGTCTTTTGAGTTTCAAGCAGCTCACAATATGGCAAAGTTTACAAATGAATGTAACACAGATCTCTCTTTCTGGGAAGAATATTAATTCTGAAAATGAAAGTTCAGGACATTTAGCTTATGTGAATTGGCAGAGAATATCGGCAATAATTATAATTGTCATAACTCAGGTTTTATGCATATCCTGTGAGAAGAAATGACATTGCAAAGATTAAAATTTAAAGTACTCTCAGTTACTCAGGCTTTTGCTTCAGCCTTTCTTGTTACCCACTTCTCATGTTTCTTTGTGTCTTTTCAGTTTCATTTCCTGATTTTTTACAAATAAAATGTTATTTTTATGAAAGTATTACATATAAAGAAATATTTGCAAAAATTCAAATATAAATAGTGTTAAAAGGCATAAAAAACACCTACTTGATCCTCTTGTCTTGATCCCCAGAGACAACTGCTTTGAACTCCTTTAGTTTGTTTTCTAGGTATTTATTTCTATAATTTTAAACAATATGTATATTCTGCATTTCCTTTATTCACTAATGAAAATTTTCTATTGTGGTTATCAAAGCAAAATGAGCAGGTGGCCATTAGCCTGGGGCTGTTTCTGTACCCAGAGTTTGTATGTCAGCACACTGGAAATTAACTTGGAAACATTTTTGTAACTGACTCAGAAATCAAAACAACAACAAAAAGACTCAGCAAACCACAGTCAATCAGCCAATTGGTTATACAATGAGGGACCTCCCAACAGACCATATCACAGTATACACAAATAAGGCAAATACCTAGCTTAGCCAATCAGGTGATTTCTCTACTTTGTTTCATGTTTTGCTTCCCATGCTGCTGGATGGAGCTCTCTGAACCTCTTCTGGTCCTGAGTGCTGCCCAATTCATGAACAGTTCTTTGCTCAGATAAACTCAGTCACGTTTAATTTGTCTAAAGTTTTTCTTTTAACGTGGTATATAAGGATTTAACTTATAATTCCTCTTCTCCTTCCTGCTCCCTCAGATCTTCGCAGTATCTGTCAATTTTTAGTTAAAAGAAAACTGAGTATTTTCATTATTATGATGACATAAATATTGTTCATGTAGAACCAGGAAAATATTATGATTTTTATTTTATTTTTATATATTTCCTCTATAGTTACTAAAGCCCTCATTTTGTTTGTTTGCTTTGCACTTAGTTTCCTTGAACTTCTAAGTCTTTCCACTTTCCAATAGCTCTTTAAATATTTCTCAGTACAGTTTTCCTGACATATCAGATCAAATGTATCAGATGAGTTATTAATTCCAGGTATATTTTTCTGAAAATAGCTTTCATGCTCTGACCTGAACAGATTGCTATCTAGGCTGGATAAACATGTTTTAGTTTTTTTTTTTTTTAATTGTTGTTTAATTTTACTTTGGGAATTGCCTTTATTTCTACTCTGTTGATTTTTTCTTCCTTCTGAATCTCTTGTACATATTTTTAATTATCACTCAACTGTAAGTAAAAACAAACCTCCCCAAATATCCACTTAAATCATGGAAATTTATTTATTTTCATGCAAAAAGAATCTAGTAGTAAGCTTGAGCTGATGATGTGGCTTCACAAGTATCAGGTACCGAAGCTCCTATTTTTCTTCTCTGCCATACTTACCATGTCGTCTCATGGGCTAAGAGAGTTGTTCAATCTCCAGACATCATGTTTTCATTCCAACAAGTATTGAGAAGGAAGGGTGAAAAAAGGTACACCTCATCTTTTAAAAATACTTTTCATACATTTCCTTGGCCAAAATATAGTTCTTTGGTTATACCAACTTGAAAAGGAGTTTGGGAAATAAGTTCTTTTACCTGAGCTGAAATATTCCCATCTAAAATATGGAATTGTATTACTAAGTACGATATGTAGAATGGGTATTGTGAGGCAGCTACCACTCTGCCATAATCAGCATCTTTGGGAGGGAGAGGGAGGACTTAGGAATGGGCAGAGGGATAAGTCACACTGTGATGAAGGCTCGATGACAGTGTAGGTCAGTCCTATGGGAAGCTTGGGAGCTAAAATAGCTCATCAGACTTGTCCAACTTGGGGTCTAAATAGCTGGACCTTTATATCCCTGCCTCTATCAATCATTAGTGTGGGTCCCTCTGGGAAACATGATCTTGGGTGAAGCAGCTTTCTTTAGCTGAGGCAGAATCTGAAAAGGTTAAGAGCAATCTCTGACAGCCCTACCAATAGCCAAAATAAAAAGTACTTCTTTGAAGGGAAATGTGGAGGGCTCGGCCCCATTCTTATCACTAACCACATGAGACCAGTTTCTTCATAATATTTTACTTAACAAGTCTCCTTAGCTAAGGAAACATGGATAAAAGTGCTTGGGTGCAAGTTTAAAATAAGAACATTATGTGAATACAAAATAATACTATTGAGGCCCATTGCAGAGTATCTCTAAGCTCTTTGATTATTGTAGAAAATACAAGGCAAGATCTTAATCCCTATCCAGTAAGTATGTGTAAGAATCTATGTTTCCAATAACATTACTTACAGTCCATCCCCTGCTCCGGAAACTAGAGCTTCTTCCTTGGAAAACAGGGGATAAATTTAATTCTAATTTTAGTGTATTCTGAACAAAAGGACCATGTTCCCAACCTAGGCAAAACCCTCCTTTATATGCATGTAATACAGAGCCCCTTTGACTCATCCATTTTCCTGAATATGCACAGCCATGCACAATAGTTTATGTATAGCATCTTTGCCAGTGCTCCCATGGAGTCTGACCATGTACCCAAATTCTTCACATCATTTGAGGACATTTCCAGGGGACATCATCTTGATGTCCTCATCCTCTTGTCCAACCAAGTTACACTAAATCTGTGTCTTGCTTCTATTTGCCACACTTTTTCACATTTCATTGCTCAAATTCTAAAACATTGATTGAAGAAAATAAATTATAAATATTTATAATTCCTAACTCCCTCACTTTCTCAATTGTTTGGGTCCTAAGGAAGATCTTTTTGGTTGTTCTGAGGATTGGCAGACAAAGATACAAATAAGGACAGTGAGTAAAGAATAAAGGTGCATCTTCTGGTCACTTTGTCACTTCCTTGTCTATATAATTCTTCCTCCAAAAGAGTTATTCTAATCAGCCTTCCCAGTTTTGCAAATGTAAAGGTACTAGGTTCCCATTATCCTAGGGAAATAATATTACAGGGCATTTATAGGTTTGGGAAAGCATGTTCTTGTGAATAATAGTCCTGGATATGCGGTTCTGATTGCAAGGAAAGAGGTAAACAAATGTGCATAAGGTCCAGGACCCTTTTCTTTCAAAGTTCAAGCACTGCTCTGATGGACAGGGATGGTCTCACTAATGTTTAATGGGTGGAAAGAAAATCAGGGCCCTGAAAGAAAACACATCATGAGGGAGGGGAAAATCAGGGCTGATAACTTGGGTTCAACACCTGGACTCAAGTGTTGGTGGCAATAGCTGTACCCAGTTCAATGTCCTACTGGTTGAACTGTCATTTTGAGAGCCGGACTATGGGCACCACTCTGACCTGTTCATAACTGGGGCTGATTAGGCAATCACTGATGCACAGGACTCTGCGGGACCTATGTTCAGCTCCATCATTGTGGTAGAGATGGAAGGAATGTAGGCAGAAACCTAGGTTCCACTAGCAAATCAGGCTGATTTTTAATTTTTCTATACCTAGTGTTTGAAAGCAGAACTGACCTTTTGCAACAATTAAAGCCCAGGAGTTCTTAAATGATTTAGGGATAGAAGGTGGTCTCAAGAAGGAGATTCTGAGTTTCCTGCTTATTTTAATATATGGGTACTGGGTTAATTAATTAAAAAATAAAATAAATGTGACTGTTATAGAATGGAAGTTTATATCTTTCCCAAATTTATAGGTTGAAGCCTTAACCTCCAATGTGATTGTATTTGTAGATGGGGCCTCTGAGAAAGTAATTAAGGTTAAAGGAGATCATAAGGATGGGGTCTGATCTGATAGGATTAGTATCCTTAAAAGAAGAGATGAGAACCAAAGCCTGAGCTCTCTCTCTTTCTCTTTCTCTCTTTCTTTTTCTCCCTCCTTCCCTCCCCTGTCCCCTCCTTCTCCACCATATGAGGACACAACAAAAAAGTGGCCATCTGCAAGCAGGAAAAGGGCTCTCACCAGAAATCAGATTGGCCAGCACCTTGATCTTGGACTTCTAGCCTCCAGAACAGTGAAAAAATAAATTTCATTTGTTTAAGCCCCCAGTCTATGATATTTTGTTATGGGAACCTGAGCAGACTAATGCAGTGACCATACTTGTACTCTAAGCTAATGAAACACATCATAATAGTCACATCAAAATAATGAAGAACTTTTTTCTGGTTAGATATGGGGGTTGCATGGGAGCAAATGCATGCAATACCAGAAGCATAAAACTAGGAAGCTATTCATAATGCTCCCAGATATTCATATGGAAGCCAAACAGAAATAAGAATTTTAAAGAAAAATTTTGAGTACTGGTAACCTTGTTATTCAAGGTCAACTTACTATTGGACATAGCTGGCCATCTATTACTCTAGGCTAGCTAATGACATTTTAAAAGGCTAGCCAAAAAAAGGTAGATTTTCTTCTCTGGGGTTTAAATATATTGCCTATACAAAGTCTTGAAACTATTTTTAAGAATCCACATCTCTCTGTGATGACATTCATGACTGACAAGTTTTGTCAACATCTTTTGTTAATGTTGTTGTTTTTAAAGGAATGAAAAATGGGATAAAAGTCTATTGAAATCAGTGATCTCTATTGTATTCGGAGATAATTAAATAACTAAAACACCTAAACTATGACAATTTAAAGTGATATAATTCTGCTGTGGAAAACCATACATAAAATTTTATTAAATTTCAATGTTTTCTTCTTTATCATTTAAGATAGACACTTACTATCTTTACTTGCTAGTGAAAAAGAGTGCTATTGGTGATTAGATAGCACTTGGCGTGACAGGGTAAAATAACCCTTCCAGCATCAATGCAGAGGTTCACTGATATTCAAGGAACATTACTTTCTAATTCTCTACCTCTTACCTTTGCAACAGAATAAAGGAATAGAAACATCATGCAAAGATTCACTGAGCTTAGGACACAGGCAATTTATTACTCATTTCCAGTTAGCATTGAGAGAAGGCAATTTTGATTCAAGCCTAATTTCTTGGTTGTTTAGAAAATTTAAGCACTGGAATATACCTTTTGAAGGAGGTTTTGAAAATTAGTTCTTTTTATTTTTTTATTTTTTTAAAGAAAAGCACTAATTCATTCATCTGGATAAACTGCAATCTGCTCAGGTCTCTCTTCCTACAGCAAGGTCATAGGTGTTAAATAATACAGATATGAGTTTAATTCTGGTCCCCACAATAGCTCTGTACTTTTTTCCCTTATCTGCAAAACATAGGAGGACGATAATGAGGACTAAATGAGAAGAGACATAGAGGTTAGCACAGGGCCCAGCAATCCTGATAAATTATAGCTACTGCTGTTGTGAAGGCTCTGCTGATGCCACCGATGGTGAGAAGCATGCTAAAGCAAGAGTAGAAAGAGCTTCCTTCCTGTATTTGTCATATTCACTCAACATTAATTCTGCAGATGTTCATAAAGTATCTACCATGTATCCAACATGGGATTAGACACTGGGTGTAAAGGAACAAACAAAACAGGCATAACTCCTGTGTTTATTGTGCTTAGAGACTAGTCACGAGGCAAATATTAAACTGAGATCATAAACATAAATATAGAAATGCAAACAGGGATAAGCTCTCTAAAGGAAAATTCACAGTTCCGTGGAAGAATATAAAGACAGAGTGAAATTTAACTGAAGGGTGAAGGATGGCCTCTCTGAGGACACACTGCTGAGACTTGAAGACACAGAATGAGATAACAGGCAAACAAGCAGGTGGGGAGCCCTCTACTCAGAGGGATGGCAGGTGCAAAGTCCCTTGAGTAGGGAAGAAATATGTGCACTTGAGGAACTGCAAGAAAACCATGTGGCTGAAATTTCACTGGGGGGAGAAAAGTGATATGATATAAAGAGAGAAATAGACGGGGCCAGATCCAACTTGTTAAAAGACTGGAATGTTTTTCCCTAAAAGCAATGAAAGGTCGTTTTGAATAGAAGAGTGACATAGTCAAGTCTACAGTCTACATTTTTTAAGAAATAGTTTGACAGCTTTGTGGATAATAGTGTAGAGAGATGCAGAGCAGAACATGACCAGTTAAAAGCTATTATATTATCCCAGGGAGGCTGTAGTAGCCTGATGGCAGTAGAGAAGAAGAAGAATGAATATTTTATATACATACATATCTATGCTAGATATTACTTTATGTACCCTCCTGTTTTTAAATCAATAAAATAAAAGTTAGAAAAAGTTAATATAACTTGCTCAAGGTCATACCAGTAGAAAGCAGTGTGGCTGAAACCTGACTTTATATCTGGCTTGATTCTAAAGTCCATACCTTTGAGCGTTATTCTATTCTGTGTTTGCCACCTGATCTAGAGAATGAGTCTAGATAATTCCCCTCTGTACTGGCACAAGGGATTGCTTTCAGTTTCTGAACGCTCAGGTTTTGGAGTGACTGAAGAGAAGGCAGATATGCCACAAGCAGCCTTCTGAGGCAACAGCAGTCAGTTTCAAATCTGCTCCGATATCAGTATCATCAGCGACCCTAGGAGGTCTCCTCCAGAGCGCTCTAGGGTTTCAGAAAAGTGGCTTTTATGGAAAGTGAGAGGAATTACTGAAGCTTTAACCTTACATTAGCAAAAGTGGAATGGTAATTGCTTTATATTGTGTGGTGCTGCAGATAATTAAACAAGGGAATCAGAGTAAGTGTTTTGCAAGGAATTTGGAAGATCATCAAACCAGATGTGTTTTGATCAGGTGGTGAATAAGGATTCAGAGGATATTTTTAATAGAATATGCTTTCAGGGTGGGGGAGGGAAGGGGAATAGACTGATTATAAAGCATCATGATCTTGACATAGTTGCAGAGAGGAAACAGAAAAGCATGTCAGATATTAGAGAGGGGAAAGCACAGTTATAACTGATACCACTACTGAAAGGTTACTATATGCAATTGAATGCATCACCTCATTTAATTTACTTTCTCAAAACTCCTCTTTACTGAGGCTCAGAGATATCAAGACATTTGCCTTGCATCACACAGCTAGTAAGTGGTGGAGTCAGGATATTATTGTCTGCCTGTCTCCTGAGCTAACTCAAATACTACATTCTCCTGACACTTGAGAGGAGGAGAGGGGCATGGGTTTTTCAGTGAATCTTGTCTATGATTCTTGCCTCTAATCCTGAACAGGAAGGGATCCATTAAGGAGAATACAGCAGAGAGAAAAATAAGATACCTATACAGTCTTTGGAAAGACGTTTCTTTAGAAGACAACCACTCTGGTTGAAAGAATAAAGTGAAGGCTGCAAAGCTTGACAAACAACACAGGCAAATCCTCAAAGGTTATATCTCTGGTGACAGAATGAGGTTTCTTGGGAGTTATTGCAGATACCAGACAAACGATAGTACATTTTGAATCATGCAAGGAGAATAATAATGGCGATGAGCTCTCTGTTCTCACTGTCCCCTGCTTTAGTTTGACATATTGTGCAGGAGGTGTGGGAGGGGATTTATACTAGAGCTTTGAAATATTAAAATGTGTGAAATGCCAACAGTCAGAATTTAACTGATTGCCATTTGGTCAAGGGAGCTTATTTCTAGTGAGAGAATATATTATCAGAGACAGAAAGGACTTGTGGATCCCAGGCCAAGGCTGTTTAGGGAGGAAGACAGTGAGCTCTTGAAAAAGTCTATGGATTGCATTGGTCACACAGTTAGCTGCTGGCTATGATGACAGTTGCCATTTATCAAGCACTTTTTATGCCAGGTACTGCTCTAAGTGTTTCCCATGATTTAATACCACATCATTAAATTCTCATAAAATCCTATGTATTAGGTTCTATCATTGCAATAATTCTTATTTTACAGATAAGAAAATAGTGCCAGAAAAATGTTAAGAAATTAGTCTAAGGTCATACCACTAATAAGTGTTAAAGCTGGGATCTGAGCCTAGGAGATTTGACGCCACAGCCTGTGTGTTTAACCACTGCACTGCCCTGTCTCTATGGTAAGTCCCACGTCTGTTTTTCTGTTTTTCTGAGTGAATATGCAGACTTGACTTTCTTTCAAGACCCTCCTCATTTTGCCTATATTAAAAATATTTTAAAAATCCCTTTTAAGTAGCATTGAAAATTGACTTAAAAGAAGCTTCTTTACCACAGAGCCCTCTCTCTCTCTTATATATGTAAAATGAAACCCTAGGTAGAAACTTAGGGATTGAAGTACTTATTATAGATCTACATACACAAAAATAAATGTTAAACTCTTTGATAAGAGTAGGTGGAAATTGCCATATCTAAATATATCTAATTCTGTAAAGGTTATCTTTTCCTTTTAAAACATTTAGGCTTAATTTTCCCCCTGTGACAGGCTGTACTGGGGGTTGGGTTGGAAGTGTCTGAATGCACCAAGACTCAAAGGAGCATTTCTTGCCTCAAAGCTGTGGCCACTGATGGCATTTGAAGATGAGACAGGAGCCAAAGGTTCAGAGGGAGGTTCATGTTAGGGACAAGTGCAGGTTGGCAGCACTAACCACAGGAAAAGAGGAGGGGTGGGGAAATGAGGAGGCCAATGAGCGTTTAGAATCTAACTCACAACAGCAGGTGCCTGCACAGAAACCAGAAGCTCATGTCCAAAGGTAACCTTTTCTCCATTAACATACATTAGCATAGTAAAAAATCACACCCACCAGTACTATGACAGTTTACAAACGTCATGGCAACCCCTGGCAGTTACCCTATAAGGATCAAATTGGGGAGAGCCCTTAGCTCTAAGAACGCTCCACCTTTTTCCCAGGAAAATAATAACTATTTCACCTACCATTTAACATATCTTTTTTTCTTTTTTTTTTGAGTGCAAAAGGGTTTATTTGGAAGATGAAGGAAATGCTGGAAGGGTTAGGGGAAACGAGACTGGGAAGGAAAGGCAGAAAACAGAGGGTACGTTATCAAGCCCATTTAGCATATCATAAGGCACAGACGTAAGAGTAGAAGTGTGGCAAGACCCCAGCATCTTCTCCACTCATGGAGCTAGACCTCAGGAAATGTACTTTTGCTTTCTATTCTATGCTGAAAAGCCTGCAGTAAAAGCTGCTTGTGTGAGTTGCTCGTGTCTGTCATCACTCTGTCGCACCGGCCCCCTTGTGATTCTTCCAAGCCAGGAGCCAAAGAACCAGAGCAACACCCCTCAAAAAAAAATCAGCCCTGACGGTTCACAGTTCAGTTCACTAAGGCAGAGAGGGAGGGCCTAATACAGGCCACCAGAATGGAGATCAGAAACCAATGTGGAAAGTGAGGGTCCAGTGTCACGGTGATTAGCAAGAAGCACAGTCAAGGTGGGGAGGAATTGTCTCGACCAGTTAGCTCTGTGGCCCGTGCTTGCATGTGACAGCTGCTGTGAGAGTTTCCTGGGAGAGCTGACTACCTAAAGGGCAGCAACGGGTCAGGTTGAATGTTCCGGGCTCCATTTGGAAAACACATACACACGGAAGGAGAACTTGAAGCAGAATGACAATATGCTCTCCTTTGTCAACTGTCATGGTTTTATCTTCAAAAATTCACTCTTCTCACTGTACATTTTCTTGATCCTTCTTTTCTCATCATAGTCACTCTCAATAAAATCACCTAAATTACCCTTCTGTAGGGCACACATGGCAGAAATGAAATTTCTGACTTTCTCTTCTCAGAGGCATTTTAATAGCAGCAACCAGAACCAAGTGGGAGACATGAGATTTTCCAATTTCAACCAAAAACAGGTTCAATCAAATGGGAGTCAAGAGAGTTGTCATTGTATTGGTCAAAAGCAAAGGTTTTGCTCAGGCAACCTGGGCTCTAACTACCTATACTACTTATTTGTTATATGTCCAGGGTTCTGTCTGTGAAACCTTGAGCAAAGTTATCTGATTAGTAAAATGTTATACTCATTTGAACTTCATAAAATTGTTTGCAGAATGGAGTTGGAGAATCCAAATGAGGCTTGTGTATAGTAGGCACCAAATAGATGTTGGCTGTTATTCTTATTGATATTAATAGCATTCTTATGAAAAATGGTCAACCCTTACGGGATTCAAATGGTAAGGGAGAAAGAGCTATTTAAATCATTTCAGGTCCTGCCTGGAACATAGTGAGCACCCACTAGAAGGCCATTACTATTATCATGATTGATATATTATTAGTGTCATGAAATGCAGTGTGCAGAACAGCCTAAGAAGCAGCTTAGAATCTATTCGATAAGGCCACCTTCATCCTCACTGCACTAAAATTCTCTCTCATCCTTACATTTCATTATATTTTATTTTTAAAAATTTTGTTCAAACAAATCATCTAAAGCTCATAACTATATTTTAAACACAGAAAATAGCTATCTTCACCTTGACACAAGGCCATTTTGTAATTTAAAGTATTTGGTCCCTTTTTGGAATAAAACCGAGAGAAAACAGAATGTAAAATGCTTGATTTAGGAATCAGGTAGCACTGTTAATGCCATTGCATCTCTCTCCTTTGGAGTTCAAGGATGAGACTGGATTCCTCCAGCATCTATTAAGGCATACGTGGCTGATGTGAATTATGGACTCTGGTTTGAAAGCAGAAAATATGAACCTAAAGAGCTAAGAATTTATTTGTTAACAATAAAACAAAAAGACAAACTACCTAAAACAGTTTTTTTTGTTGTTGGTTTTTTTTTTTTTTTTGAGACAGAGTCTCACTCTGTTCCCCAGGCTAGAGTGCCGTGGCGTCAGCCTAGCTCACAGCAACCTCAAACTCCTGGGCTCAAGCAGTCCTTCTGCCTCAGCCTCCCGAGTAGCTGGGACTACAGGCATGTGCCACCATGCCTGGCTAATTTTTTTCTATATATATTTTTAACTGTCCAGATCATTTCTTTCTATTTGTAGTAGAGACGGGGTCTCAGTCTTGCTCAGGCTGGTCTCAAACTCCTGACCTCAAGCGATCCTCCCGCCTCGGCCTCCCAGAGTACTAGGATTACAGGCGTGAGCCACCGCGCCCGGCCTTAAAACAGTTTTAATATTTCAAAATAGGTAGCTTTACCACTGAGCATCACGAGGCGAAATTACTTACAGAGCTGTTGTTTTAGTTCATATCTATATGCACATTTCTAGGGATGTATATGTAGGGCATCGGCCATCAGTGACCTGCAGGCAATGACTTGTCTGCTAGGTTTCATTGCCCTGAGATTTTTAATTAACTTACAGGTTATTTGGTATAAGCAGCCCTACATGCCCAAACGTGTCTGGGCAGGAACACTGAGGCCCTTGTCCATAAGAGATTGCTTTATTCTTACTCCTTGCCTCACAATTTCTTTTGATTGTACAGAATAGTGACAAGAAACCAGAAAGGAAACATTATGTTTTACAGTTTAGTAGGAAAATCAAAAGGAACAGACAGGCAATCTGCTGTTCCTCTCCTGTATGGGTGACAACAATGCAACTGAAAGAATAAGTACTAATTAGCTAAATGAAAAGCTCAAGCTGTGATTGTTGAAGAGTTTAATTTTAGGGCAACTGAGATGCTTTCCCAATCCTGTAGAGGTAGAAACAGAGAGAAACTCAGAATGTTTCACCTGCAAAATCTGGTCAATAAGACCCTTACATGTCTCAGAGGGAATATTAAAGAAATTATCTAGAAAAAATGCTAAGAAAGATTCTAGTTGAGAATCAAGTAATTCGATTATTCACATATATCTTCCTCTAAACAATAAGTAAAAATATTGTTCTGAAAAATTCTTTAATTATAATTATTAAGCAGGCTATCGAAGTATATATTAGAATGACATTTGTTAAATAAAACATTGACTGAAAATGGTATAAAACCTACTATACAAATATATTGCTATGGACTGAGCAGTGGAAGAACTTATTTCTGCTGGGGTCATATGGCCATGTTTGAAAAGAAGATGAAGGGTATCCACAGTATTTTTCTCTCTGACAGATTAGTAAACACATATGAAAAGAAAAACAACTATGTTTGCTCTTAGGATCATTGCTAGAGACTAAATGTTTGTGTCTCTCCAAAATTCATACGTTGGAAGCTAATCCCTAAGATGAGGGCATTTTGAGGCAGAGCCCTCATGAATGGGACCAGTGCACTTGTAAAAGAGACCCCCAGAGAGCTCCCTCGCCCTCCCCCATGTGATCACACAGAGAAAAGATTGTCTTCCATGAACCAGGAAGTGGCCCTCACCAGACATGAAATCTTCCAGTGCCTTCATCTCAGACTTCCCAGCCTTCAGAACTGTGAAGAAATAAATTTCTACTGTTTATAAGCCATCCAGTCTGTGGTATTTTTGGTATAGCAGTTCAAACAGACTAAGGTAATCATCATTTACTAATCTAATAATATGTAGCCGCTTCCTTTTCTGGAATCAGACGAGTAAATCTTACACTTGGTTTGCATAATATTCTTCCTTAAAAAAAAATCAGGACATTAACATTACCTCCAGTCTCATGATTTTGCTTTCATTATTTGTTGTTATTCAAAAATTACTAACAGAATCAATAATCTAATTTGTAGTTTTTCTTGGTACCCTAGGTTATAATTTGACTATGGCAGGAGACAAGCTCATTTCAAGATTATGTGGTATTGCAAATAACTCACTCATCTTGGGATTCAATTCTCTTTTTACCAGCATTAGATCCAGCTTTTTGTGATCTGAGGGTCTTTCTTCTGGGCATTGAAAACACAAACAAGACAAAGAAAACGAAAACAAAAACAAAATAAGAGCTGAGTAGTTGAACATTTCTTTTATTCTAGTGATATTTGTTTCCCTTGTCTGCCTGCCTTGGGCTTCAATTACAAGATAAATTGAATACAAGAGATCTGACTTTTAGAAAATAAGATTTCATCCACTTTTCTCATCCTGCCTTCCAACAAAGTAATTTTGATAGAGACAAGACTAGGTCAACCACATTTATCTAGACAACTTCTGAATATCAGCATTTGAGATAGTTAATTCTTATAATGAAATGTGTTCCACCTTGATACGAAGCTTCCTGACAAGGCAAGCCTGGTACGTTTTAACACATACAAGCCCTGATGCTAATGTGTACACAGATATCCTGAACCAAACATAGTTTGTTAGTTGACATCATGAAATTAGGAGGTCAAAATTATAGACCTGGTAGTGATTCTGAAAAGGATTTTTACATATTAAAAATCTCACTTGGAAAAACTGCTTCCTACTGGCTATGATAACAGAAGTACTGCAAGCATGTTGATAAAAGATGAAAATTCTTGGTTACACTTATGTATAATTATAATCTTCAATACTGACTTGGCTCTGGTTAAGACCAAAGGGAATTTTACTTACATTTATGATTAAGGGAGATGTATACTTGATTATTTAATAATCAATACTTTGTTTTTCTCCTTCCTTAAAGAAGATATTTTGGATTCAGGTGAGTCATCATTTCTATCTTAAATTTACTCTGACTTCAACATTGCACCTGATCTGATAATGTAAAGAACTAGAACAGTGAAAGTAAAATGAGATTCTTTAAAATTGCATGAGTGACCTCAGGAAGTTAAAAAATGCCCAACACTCTGCTCAGAATTTTTCTGAGAGAGCTTTTTCCCTCTAAACACATATCAATATATACAACCTACAGAATAACCCAATATATAGACAACCAGGAGCTCAAAGATAACAGAAAGAAAAGGAAAAAAGTACTAGTAAATTTGTGAAACTAGACCTAAGAAATAATCTCAGATAAAATTAGATTTAATATCTTATTATTTAATAAATGACTTTACTAGAAGCCAAGGGAAACTTTGGCTCTAGTATAAAGGTCAATATAAAATTAAAATTAGGAAATATAAAATCGTTATCTATGCATCTTCACTTCTCTGAAAATTCTGTAAAAGCACAAATCTCTTTTGATGACCAGACAAGATATTTACCCCAATTTCTTCTCCATTTCATAAATGATAATGTTGCATATATTAGGCATCAAGCATACTTATTTTCCAAGATAAGATCAGGTATGTACAAGTTTAAAGGACCCACTATTAGTGTTATTGCATTAGGAATAGTTTTGAAAATTATCCTTAGTGGTATATGCAAATCTTTACTATTTATTTTAATACATTGAGCATAGTTCTATCCAGACAAGGACAAACTCTTCTCCATCTTCAAAGGAGAATTCTCCTTGTATACTCAAATTATAAACCTATTAATCTACTCTATCATAAAATTTAATACCAACTTCCAATACAAGATATGTTTTATTCTAGCAAAACCAAAATTAGTTACTTTTATATATTGCTCTATTTTTAAAAACTAGGACATGAGGCTTTATAGGGTTAAATCATTTTCTAAATGTCTTCACAAATTTTAGGGTTTGTTTCTCATTATAATATTCCATGGAGGGCCGGGCGCGGTGGCTCACGCCTGTAATCCTAGCACTCTGGGAGGCCGAGGCGGGTGGATCGCTCGAGGTCAGGAGTTCAAGACCAGCCTGAACAAGAGTGAGACCCCGTCTCTACTAAAAATAGAAAGAAATTATATGGACAACTAAAATATATATATATATACAAAAAATTAGCCGGGCATGGTGGCTCATGCCTGTAGTCCTAGCTACTCGGGAGGCTGAGGCAGCAGGATCGCTTAAGCCCAGGAGTTTGAGGTTGCTGTGAGCTAGACTGACGCCACGGCACTCACTCTAGCCCGGGCAACAGAGTGAGACTCTGTCTCAAAAAAAAAAAAAAAAAAAATATTCCATGGAGACTAATTCCTTAGATTGTAAGATTTGTATAGGCAGAATCTCTGTGTGTTTGACTCAGTGGTATATACATAGTACCTAGCACTGTGCCTGCAGCTCTGTAGCTATTTTCTGACTATGTGTGTAAAAGCCACAGCTACATGAAATGACTCCTGTTTTGTACTTGCCAATGAAACAGTAGAAAATAAAAAAAAAAATTTGCAGTGTTCAATAACCTTTTCCAGCTCTTAGGTTCCATAGAATGATAGAATTTTATGCCTTGCAGGAAGCTTTAGGATTATATGATCAGCTCCCCCATAACTAAATGTCCTGTTGCCCAAGTGAAATAATTTTATTGTGGATCCCAGGTTGTTCTAGCTTTTCAAAAGTTAGTATTATTAACAGAATGAAAGTGATTAAAAATGGGTTTTTGATTGATGAGATATCAGTTCTAAACCACTTGCAATAGGGCTATGTTTTAGTTTCACTTCTTATTTCCTAAATATTTTGGTGTAGCTAATGGTTTTAGAGTTTCATGTCCTCTAATTAGCAGAGTAAAATCAAGGAAACTACCTGCATCAATCAAACCTGCGGCCTTGGGGCTACATGTGGCCTTCTGGATCCTTGGGTGCAGCGTTTTGACTGAATCCAGACTTCACAGAACAAATCCTTTTACTAAAGGGATTTGTTCTGTGAAGTTTGCATTCGGTCGAGGGGCTGCACTTGGGGATCTGGAGAGCAATATGTGGCCTTGAGGCTGTAAGTTCCCCACCCCTTTTGTTCCAAATAAGCTTAATATTAATTTAGTAACCACCAACCAGCTACTTTTAATTGGTCAGAATTTTCTCAAACACAGTTAACCTTTTATATACACAATTTCTACTGTCTGTCTAGCATCTAAACTATTCATTTAAGGGTGTTATTAAATTATCTTATTTTTAATTTCAAATATAAATTTACTATTACTATATTTTTGGAATAAATGGGCCATAAGTAGAAAATAATCATAAAATTAAATATTAGAAAACAAAACACTGTTATTAAAATTCAGCTCCATTCTGCTCTGCATACTCTGGATAAGGATCCAGAGTCAAATACTAATTATCTAGATGGCATAAGACAAGTTTATTAACCACTATTTTCATTAGTTATTTCATCAATAAAGCGTAGATAACTGCAATTCCTATCTCAGAGGATTTTAGTGAAAATTAAATGAGAGAAAGATATCAATTCTCCTCAAACTGAGCTACAGATTCTATGTTTCTCTAGTCAAAATCCCCATAGAATTTTTTCTTCTGAGAAAATTGACAACCTGATTTTAAAGTTTATATGAAAATGCAAGGCAATTTATCTGGAAACTAGCCAAGACAATTTTGAAGAAGCTGAACTAATTTGGGAGCTTTTCATTGACTATGATAAAACTATGTTAATCAAGAGATTGGTATATTGGGGCACTGATAGACAAAATGATCAATGGAATAAAATTCAGTTACAGAAACAGACTTTCATATATTCAGTCACCTGAAATACAATGAAGATGTCAGTACAGTGCAATGGTGAAGGGATGATCTCATCAAATAGTGCTGCATTGATTCTATATCTATTTAGAAAAAAAATGTATCTTGCTTGACTCCTATCATGTGCTATAATAAAAGTCCATTCCAGGGAAATTAATGAAGTGAAAGGGAGAAAAAGCTTATAAAAGACCATCTTCATAACCTTGGCAAAGACACAGATTTGTTAAGCAAAAAACAAAAAGAATATTTACAAAAATTTATACTACCTATAAATTTAAAAGAATTTAAATGTAATTATATTAAAATTAAGAATTTATGTGTATTAAAAGACACTGCTAATGATGTCTAAAAGCAACATACATACAGAGAAAAATATTCATAATATATTTATCTAACAAAGGACTTATCTCTGTAATATATTTTTCAAAACTCCTATAAATCAACAATCTCTTACAAATTTGATAACTCAATAGAAAAATGGCCAAAAGACGTAAACCCTTTTCAAGAGAGAATGTTCGAAAGGCCAGTAAACATATGAAGGTATGCTTAACTTCGTGAGCCATGAGGAAAATGAAAATTAAAACACCCACCATGGAAGATGATATATTTGTAACAAAAATGTATTACAAAGGACTAGTATCCATGCTATATAAAGTATTTCTGAAAATCAAATTAATAAGACAGACTCCCCAGTAGAAAAATGAACAAAAGACTTGAAAAGGTCTTTCATAAAGGAGGAAACCCAAAGAGACCATAACCATGCAAAGGTGTTCCACTTCTTTAATTGTCAGGGAACTACACAGTGAAATACCACTACATAATGACCAGATTTTATTATTAAAGTCTGACAATAGCAAATGTGGGTAAAAATTTGGAGCAAAATGTAAACTGCTTGCTCATGTAAACTGTCAGAAGAAGTGTAAATTAATGCAGCCACTTCAGAAAACATTTAGGCATTATCTATTAAAGGTGAAGATATGTAGTCCTATGACTATTCAATACCCCTGGGTATATCCTATAAACTTATCCACATGTGCACAGAATACTTATGAATTCTCATTATAATAGCTAACAATTGGCCACGACCAAAATGTACCTCATATCAGAATGGATAAATAATTTTAGTATTAATGTATTAAGGTACTGGAATACCATAAAACAATGAAAACAAATGGACTGACTACATGCAGTATGTAAGAACCTCACAAAAATGCAGTAATTATAAAAATACATCAACATGGTTTTCCTCAAGACCAAAAGAAAAAAAAAAGAAAAATCTAGCATTTATCCTACTGAAACTGTTCCATAATATCAAGAAAGAAGGAATCCTCCCAAACTCATTCTATGAAGCCAGTATCATGCTGATACTTTTTGTCCAGGAAAGGACACAACAAAAAAAGAAAACTACTACAGACCAATATCCCTCATGAATATAGATGTAAAAAATCCTCAACAAAATACTAGGAAACTGAATCAAACAGCACATCAAAAAGATAATTCATCACAATCAAGTGAGTTTCATCCCAGGGATGCAAGGATGGTTCAACATATGCAAATCAATAAATGTGATCTACCACATAAACAAAATTAAAAACAAAAACCACATGATTATATCAATAGATACAGAAAAAGCATTTGATAAAATCAAGTACTCCTTCATGATAAAAACCCTAAAAACCTAGGTATAAAAGGATTATAACTCAAAATAATAAAAGCCATATATAACAAACCCATAGCCAACATCATACTGAATGAGGAAAATTTGAAAGCATTTCCCCTAAGAAGTATAAAAAGACAAGGATGCCCACTGTCACTACTTCTATTCAACATAGTACTGGAAGTCCTAACCAGAGAAATGAGGCAAGAGAGAGAAATAAAGGGCATCCAAATTGGGAAAGAGGAGATCAAACTATCACTGTTTGCCAACAATATTATCTCATATCTAGAAAACTCTAAGGACTCCACCAAAATACTCCTAGAATTGATAAATAAATTCAGTAAAGTCTCAGGTTACAAAATTTATGTGCACAAATCAGTAGCATTTCTATACACTAATAACAGCCAAGCTGAGAGTGAAATCAAGAATTCAATGCCATTTACAACAGCTGCAAAGAAAATAAAATATCTAGAAATATATTACACTTAACTAAGGAGGTAGAAGATCTACAGGGGGATCTACACAACACGGATGAAAGAAATCATAGATGACACAAACAAATGGAAAAACATGTCATGTTCAGGGATTAGAAGAATCAACATTGTTAAAATGTCCATCCTGCCCAGAGTGATTTATAGTTTATTCAACACAATTCCTATCAAAATACCAACATCATTTTTCACCAACCCAGAAAAAACAATCCTAAACTTCATAGGGAACCAAAAAAGAACCCAAAAAGCCAAAACAATGTTAAGCAGAAAGAACAAATCTGGAAGCATCACATTACCTGACTTCAAATTATACTACAAGGCTGTAGTAACCAATACAGCATGGTACTGGTATAAAGGTAGATACATAGACCAATGGAATAGAATAGAGAATCCAGAAATAAAGCCCAACACCTACAACCAACTGATCTTTCAGCAAAACAGAGAAAAGCATCCACTGGAAAAAGGACCCTCTATTCAATACATAGTGCTGGGGAAATTGGATAGCCACATATAGAAAAATGAAACAGGATTTTTATTTGTTACCATATACAAAAATTAACTCAAGATGGATTAAAGACTTAAGTGTAAGACCTGAAATCATAGAAATTTTAGGAGAAAACGTAGGAAAATCTATAATTATATACAATGGTATGAATAAGTCTCACAAACATAACATTGAGCAAAAGAAATACATACAGGATGTATTTATAGAGTACCTAAACAGGCAAAATTAATCCGTGCTGTTAGAAGTCAGTACACAATTCTCCTTGGGCAGGTAGGAATTGGAAGAGATCACAGAGGGGTGCTTGCAATAGTTTATTTCTTGATATGGTGCTGGTTAAAAGGATAGGTTCAGTTTTTAAGATTACATCAATGCAAAGGTATGAATTGTGCCCTTTTTAATCCATAGGGAATGTTATTAAATCAACAATAGAGATTATCAGTATCAATATTATATCAAAGAATATGAAGAAGACATAGAACAATGTTTGCTGCTTAACATTCATGACAATATGGCTCCTTACCCACAGACCAGAGAATTAGCTAGATTGAAAAGAAACTAACAAAAAATTCAATATTAAAACAGGCAGAGACTAGCAATAGTTTAGGACCTCATCCTCTGCAAATGTATGACTTTCCATTTGTTTAGCAAATTTTCTCAAACACTGACAGGAGATGACCTCATCTACTGTGGGGTTGGTGTCAATAATAATATAAAATAGTCTTAATATAGCTTTTCAAACTAAAAATGATACATTTTATGGACTTGGAAACTAAGATTATCAAACAAATCATTGTGTATCAATTCTAAAGTTGAAGTGAAAATCTCTGGTCAGTATCTATCTAATATCTTTTAATTCTTATCAGTGTAATATTTTGTTCTTGGTTTCTGGATCCTGTTTGGTAAACTATTTCTCCTGTGCTCTTGGAGAGGTCAGAGCTTTGATTTCCTTTGACAAGCACGCGTGGCAGTATCTGTTTTGCGTTGCCCTTGCTGTAACAACAGCTGCAGGTCCATTGGCGTTAAGATGGCAGCTGCAAGAACTAAAGCAGGGAAGATGAAGAACCAAATTTGTAAGAGAAATTCCTTTGAGGCTGCTGAGATACTCTAGCTACTGGAAGTAAATGAGAGGGTTGGTATTGCCATTAAGAGAGGAAACTAGGCCTTGTGAATGAGCACAGCTATAGGAATAATGAGTGAGTTGGGCAGAAAGATTATGGGATTTCCTTTATTCATTTATTTGTCTCTGTCCCAGCATCCACTACATTTTAACTCCCTTCACTCCCTGATCCCTTGGATCTCTGGCTCTATCTTCTCCACTCTCTTACTATAGTAGCATACTGCTGGCTAGCACTACTGATCACTTTCTCTGCACCAGGGACTATATTAATTTTCATGTATAACCTCATTTTATCCTCACAACAGCCCTGTATGATTTACATCATTTATCTACATTGTACTAATGGGGAAAGTGAGGCCTAGAGAGGTTAATTAAATTTTCTAAAGGTCAAAGAGCCAGTGCATGTTGGAGCCAGATGAGTGACATAGGTACTGCCTCTAACCACTAAAGTCTATTGCCTAGGCAATGACTTTCACCTTTCCATCTTGAAGCACCTACTGGTTTGCTCTACCAGGAGAAGGAACAACTGATATATATGATTCCACATTCTATGAAGGTGCCAGTAAACTAATTTCATGGGTGACAACAGATCTAAAAATCTATTTACCAATGAAAATACCAGATCCTTCTGTGGGAACTGTGAGAGAGTAGGGTTGCCTTTGTGCTGTTTCTTTGTATCTGCTAGGACCTCACCAGATGGAGGAAGGGGTGTAGTTACTGGAGGTTGAGAGTTGGGAAGGAGGTGAAGACAAGCAGAAAAAAAAAAATAGGAAACAACAACCTGAATTTTGTGTTCTTTCTACATAATTGGCAGCTCCTATGATTCCAAAGTCTACTACAAGTTATAATCCCTATCACACAGACCCTAGATGTGTCTGACAGACGTGAGGTCAGAAAAAGAGTCATTTTTGCCACCCCGAAAGTCTCAGTAAAACCACTGAGGCAATTCTAAGTCTCTACCTCTGGGACATGCTTCTGGACTCCTTGATTATATCCATTAAATAAATTGCTTCAAGCAAAGGAGGTCCTCAATAAATAAAAAGGTTGGCACTGGTCTCTTTCCACTAAGGAAGGGGTGTGATGAATGCTGTCCTGGTACTGATTGTAACACATAGGTCTCAGTGGAAAGGTAAAAATGCAGGCAATGCCGCTGGGGGTGTCCTACCAAGTTGAAAATTATATAGGACACTTCTTGTACCCTACCGCATATCCTCTTGGCTCACTTTTTCTCTAGGCACTGCTGCAGCAATGAATTTTCACAGGTGTAACCTGACAGCACTATATTTCTCTCATTTTTGGCCTGGGGATTCTTGGATGTAGTAGCATGGGATGGATGTGAGTGCTTATTAACACTCCATGTGGCCCATTTTGACTAACGGTGGAAGGAATCTGGTCCTTTCTCTCCCTGAAGTAGACATTCTGAGGCATATTCTCTATGACACCTCAAAAGGTCTTGGCTGGATTGAGCTTCCGTTGTCCACTGCAGAGACCAATGAGGTGCACTATCAGTGAACTGGCTCCCCTCCTTCTCTGTTTCACTCTCTCTAGTCCTTCCTTCCGGTTCTCTCATCTCACTTCCTCAATACACGATCTTCACAAAGCTCTTGTCTCAGTTTACACTTTCAGGGAAGGGTGTGGGAGGGGGGCGTACCTTAAGCTAACACAAAAGCAAAAGTAGAGAAAATGGAAAAACGGAAAGAAGAAAGGGTATGAATAAGAAAAAAAAAGGTTGTCAAAAGACAAAATTACAACAAATTTAGTTTAAAGATCTAATTGCCTTTTATTTGCAATTCTAGAATCAGGTAACACCTCATTCTGTAAGATAGAATGAGTGTTCTGCTGGATATGACAGAATGGTTGGTTTTTGGAAAGTAGAAACAAGAAAACATAACACACACACAAAAAAGTGGATTGGTTAACATCAGGTTACTATATGTCACTTTTCTTGTAAGGGTTAAAGCCCAGGGAACTTCCTCATTATTTTGACTCAGATAGAGTGGACTCTGTCTCTGTTTAACTGGTTGCTATGAATCTCCCAGTTTTAGGAAAAAGCAGTCCAGGAATTTACCTGCTTCCTTAAAGTTTCAGTTCATTATGTGGCATTTAGCATCAGTGATTCTATTTTGATTTGGTTGGGTCTTTGGGGGCCTAGTGTGGGAGGCTAGTCCAAAACAATGATGGCCTCCCTTAAATTTTGTTTCATGGTGTATACGTATTTACCTTACCTTAAAATGTATCCAAAAAATGATTTGAGACAGTTTATGACAATGGAATTGTTGTAATAAACCAAAAATCATTCACACAATCAAAAAGGCAAGATTGGATTGTAAATGAGAAGACATTTACATCAAGTTCCCAAATTTGCGTAGAATTGCAGCCACTGAATGGAACCTCCATATCTGAGTTTCCTAGCAGTCAAGGCAAAAATGGAAACATATACCTCTCAGTGTTGATTAGTTTAAAGTGAACTGAATAATCAGCAAAAGTTATTTTTTTCTGGATGCTGCACTCAGGATAAATAGTATCAACATGTTTTTTATAAATGGGACATTGGATAAGGTAATAAACAGTGTACTTAGTAACAGAGTTATAAAAATTACAGAGGCATCCCACGGGGCTACTTCATGTATTAGCTCTTCATTGGTGCCAAAGACATAATATCTAAAAATTCTAGAACTTTTCTAGCCTCCACTCTATGAGTAGGGGTTGGGCAGAAGAAGAAAACCCCAACTTTCAACCACACTCATCTAGGACTTAGCTTCAACAATAGGCATCTGGGGGAAGGATAAGAAATGCTGAGGCCTTGTTCCTCTCAGGGAAAAAAGCCTGGGGAGGTGGGACAGGGGAGGACAGAGAAGATCTGCGTTGTTTAAAATGCACAAAAATATATTTAAATGCCAACTGATTGGAGAATGAAAGAAATAACCGTTACTTGAAAAATCAGAGATCAACACTTAACCAACTATAGTGGAATTAGAATATGGTTTCAATAATAAATTTTGAGCAAAACTGCATCCTGATGAACTTTGAGCAAGATAAGATAGTTCCATATTGCATTCCCAGATAATTAAATAAATTAACATGTTAAATACTTTTTAAAATTATGCAAGTATGACAAATTTATTTCAAATGTCTCTACTTTCTCCTGTACTTATGGCAGATGCTCCTATTGGCGTTTTTCCCTCCAGAAGCAGCCTCTGAGCTTCTTCACACAGTACCCCAGACACTGAACAGAATGAGATAATGCAGATCAGTTGAACACTATTGGCTATCATTTGTTTGTTTTAACCACCTGGATGAGAAAATATGCCACCAAAAATGATTTTTGATTTAGAATAATAAATGCTTAGTTCTTCGTATTCACATTAAATGGACCACAACTCTCATAACTTCTTCAGGCTACTCTTGGGACACAAGATAGAATTTGTTCCCTATGTTTAATGCTAAGAACAAATAATGTGTGAAAATGGAGTGAGATTCCAACCTAAGACACGTAAGAATCACAGAAGTAAGTTTTTTCATCTGGCTTAGAAAATATTCCTATATAGGGATATGAGACAAATTAGAGGTAAAGGGAGATTCTTTACCTGAATGAATCACTTTGCCAAAAAGATAAGACCCTCAACAATAGATCTAAATGTCTACTAAGCATTATGAAGGCTTTCATTTCTTTGATAAAAAGAAGACAGCATGACACAAGATACCTTCCATTCTGAAGAACATTTCCACACATTCTCCTCACCATCCTGATCTCAACCCTCCCCACCATCCCAATTACAGGTTAGTGTGGATTAGGCACTTAGAATTCTTGCAAATGTGATCAGTAAAAGCAAAACTAGATTTACAATTGTAACAAAAGTAACAGGATGAAACCTTTCCTAGATCATTTTACCATTTTTCATCTGACAATATTGTGGCAGGACCTCTTCCATGAAATGAAAATCTCACATGTTATCCATGCCCCATCCCTAATATTGGATATATATTGAGTTGCTATTGCTCAAAGAAGCAGCTCTGATTGTTGCAATGGGTAAGATGTAGAAAGGGAAACATATATTCTATTACTGACTTTAAATGGAATCTTTTCCACCTTTAATGTGAGTAGATTAATAAACTGCTTACAAAGTAAGTAATTGACAGTAAATGATGTTTGTTTAAAAATAATTGTTTGAAACTTCTTTGGAATAAGTAATACTAAGACCAAATATTGATTTATGAAGTTTCTAATGCTATATGTCATTTCTGGCTTATAGATATTAATTATAGATGGGTAGAAAAATGTAATTAAAAGTAAAAATCAACTGTATTTTAGGTCACTAGAGGTTGTATACAGGGAAATTATACCGTAATCAAGAGTTAAAGAGTTACTAAGATCACTGTATACAGAGGTCTCTTTTCATGAATAGTATATGAAAATATTATTATTGTTTCAATAGCCCTCAAAAAGTCTAGTAACAGCAGTATATTTTTTGCCTACATTGCTTTCTGGTCATGAATAATTTTTAAGGAGATTAATTCTAGGTTACTGCGTTCTGTTGATTATAAAAGGAAGTAAATATCACAAGCACAAACAGAACCTCAGCTGTTTTTTCCTTGAAAATGGAAGGCATCCATTTATCTAGAGAAGTGTAATTCAGTGTGAATTATTTAGTACCTATAGTCATACGCTGTTAGCATGAGAAGGAACCTTAGGGATTTCCTAGTTCAGAGGTTGTCAAAGCACATTCTTTGGAATCTGGGTGCTGCTGAGATGGGCCCAGGTCCTGCCCACTCAGCTCCTTACTTACACTTTGGCCAGACCAGTTATAATATATTTTTGACAGTTTTGAGTAATTGTATGACTTGTTAGGTTTCACTTCAAAAAAGAATTCTGCTACTAAAAATAGTCAAATAGTCCCTGTACCCCCTAATTTTACCAATAATAATTATATAGGATCCCATGTTGTGAAATGACTTCATGAAGATGCTGTTTTGGTAGTAGAGCTAGGTGCCAATGTCCTTTCTACTCAAGTGTGGCACTTTTTCTCTACAAAATTTATGGAAATATCTCCTGTCTGAAAGTGCTTTTTTTTTTTTTTTTTAAGTTTTAAAGCTCTGTGGAAGAAAGAGAAATGGGTGAAACTTCCATATTTAGATCTGGTTTTTATGTATGAATATTAGTTGTTTCAGAAGGCAGAAATATTACACTTGGCCATTTTGGTAAATTTGAGTAGTATAGTAAGTTTGAAAAGGAAAGAATTGCATAAAGAAAGGAAGGAAGGAAAGGAAGGTAAGGAGACAAGAAGGAAGAGAGGGAGAAAAGGAGGAGGTAGGAAGGAAGGAAAAAAAGGAAGGAAGGAAGAAAGAGAAAAGAAGAAAGAAAAATGGTAAGTATCTGTTTTTATCAATATGGCTACGTTTGAGGCTGAAAGTTCTAAATCTATTTTTTACATTAAGCCACCATTAAAATATTAAAGTTCTTTTTACTTAATATCATACAGAAAATAAACATTTGATGATAACTGCTTTATATTGGGTTGTGATTCTTTTACTCTTAAATTCTATGTGTTCTCTTCTACGTGTGTGAGGACATTTAAAAAACTAAATGGCAAGTTTTTCTAAAAGAAAAAATATGAAAAGCTAATGTAAACTCAGAAAAATGTCCTAGGTTGGGCATTCTTGGTGGAGAGAATATATCTAAAGCAAAAGTAAAAATGTAACTTGAAATAAAATTATCTAAGAATTTTAAGGACTATTGTTATATATTTATGAATCGACTTCCACTTTTTTTGAGTAGGGGAGAAATGCTAAACTCACTCTGCAAATCAAATAGCATAATTTGTGCTTATTGAAATTTCTTTTATAGTGCATCGATGTTACAGCATTTCTTTACTTATTTGTCTCTCCTCAAAGACAAATAAGTTCCTTAGGGCGAGGATTTTACCCCTTACTTATTTATTTTTTATGCCTCTGTAACTCTCATGGCCATGTGGTAGATGTGCTATTAATGTTTATTTAGTGAATGAATCCATGAATGAATAAATGTGAGTGACTCTGCACACTGAGATTCTGGGTTACTTGGACTTTCTGGTATCTCTTTAAATGTCTGTGTTGTTTAGACTTTTCTCGCTTCAAAGTAACTCAGTGGGAAAAATAGAATTTTATGTTCAGATTTTCTTACTATTCTATACAATATTTTAGTGACTTATAAACACTATTGAAAACAATGTTCACACGTATCCTAAGTTATCTCTAATGGCACAAAGGGGGAGAATTTCTAGACCAAACAAGTATAAGCTGGTTAATGTGCTTACACATCTTCACCTTCAATTATGAAAGAAAATACACAGATACAAGCACACAAGTACCCACACACATTCATGAGAATGAGATCAGTACTTCACTTTTTTTTTTTTTTTTGAAACAGAGTCTTGCTCTGTTTCCTAGGCTAGAGTGCAGGGGTGTATCATAGCTCACGACAGTCTCCGACTCCTGGGCTCAAGTGATCCTCCTGCCTCAGTCTCCCAAAGTACTAGGATTACAGGCATGAGCCACTGCTCGTGGCCAGTACTTCACATTTTTAAGTTCTTGACAGATTATTCACTTTTAGAGAAAAAGAATAATTGATATTATTTAACGAGCACATGCTATGTGCTAAACTCTCCATAAGCATTTATATATATTGCTTCATCTTCACAACATTCTTATGAAATAGATTCCACTATTATTCGCATTACATAATTGAGGAAATAGAAGTTTAGAGAGGTTAAGTACTTGCAGATACCTCTTATATGGAAAGGCTTGGTTTCAAACTCAGACATATCTGATGCCACATACTGTAATCTAGTCTTGCTCATTTTTGCACATCACCTTGCATATATCAAAGGATTAGGTCTAGAGGAGCAAAGAAGGAAGGTCCTAGAATGTCTGAAAGTGTTTGGAAATGCCTCACTTCAAAACAGCGCTACAAGGCCAAAATTTTTTGCTTTTGGCTTTCTCCTATTTGAAGTGATTTTCTAACATCACAGAAAAGAATATTCATGTGCATTTTTAAAATATCCAGTTGGCATTTCAACCAAAGCCAGGATAAACTGGTAGTCTTCTTCCCACACATGCACCCTTCAGATAGCAGCCTTCTTTTTAGTAGGTAGCTCAGTTTAGGTTCATTTGAAACAGAGTCGTCTCTTTTGTTAATTTACAAATCTAAAAGATCAGTGAAGTGTGAGAGTGAAATGGATATAAAAATACAAGAACATATGCAGAGGGTGCCGAAAAGAGGCAGACAATACAGTGTTTCTCAGCATGAGGGCTGCTCTGTCGCATTACTACTTGGGACATCTGTGCCCGCACCAAGCTGTCTCAGAGAAAGGCTTTAAGCCAAACCATCACGCAGGCCTTGTCCTCCACACGTAGTTGTGGCAAGTCTGCTATTCAGAAGCACCTGCCTGCAAATACAATTTGCTCACTGATGCTGCAAGGAGCATTAGAATTATGCACGGTCTCCATCTAATAACACCTTTGCAGTCTCTCCACAGCAGGGGCTCTGCACAGCTCTTTTAATCTTCTTGCCCTCTGTAGGAAGTAAGAACTATGATTTCTCTTCCCCTCACAAATTAAATTGTATTACCAGGTAGCAGTGGGGCAGTGCCAGCTGAATAAAATTGATGGCAAAAAGAGACAGAAGAATTCCAGTGTCCTCAACTGACTTCAAGGGAGAGAGATTTTATTTCAAAGGCAGTAATTCAATGAGGCATGAGCCCCAGTGTCATACAAGCACCCCGGTGTTGCTCACTAAATCTAAAGCCAGGGATGGCCTGGAACACGCATTGCCTGCTAACAGAGGTGGCTCGGCCAGCAACCATGCCATGCCACCTTTGTCCCCTTGCAAATCTGTAGAGTTGCTATCCTCCTGCATTTTGAATTGTTCTTATGCTTTAATAAATAGCTGCCTTAAAACAGCGTGTTGCCTTCATGTATTTAAATATTCCTAAGAACACCCAGTAGCCTTGGCTTTCAAATTACTAAATTTAAGCTCATCAGGAATGTACATAAATGATATATCAGTGTGGTATGTTGTGAGAAACATTTTCTAATTGCAGGAATCTTGCTTCTTATTTCCAACAAGAAGAAGTCATAAAATGTTAAATAATAACTTTTGGATTCATAAATTATGAATACAGTCTTCCATGGATCCCATGCTATGTATGTTGCTTACAACCTTTCAATTGTCTGTAACTAGCATGTGTATTGCCAGTGTCATCACCACTGTTTTAATTTATAAAGGTCACTAAGGTAGCTTTTCCCAAAGCACATTCCTTGAAACATTAATACTGCATAATAGGGTTCTATGGAAACAACTTATCAAGAAATGTTCCTGTGAATTGGTAGAAGCAAGATGGGCTCTGTTGCATTTTCACAATTATTTAATTAGAAACATTTTTTTCTCAAAATATCTTGAAAGATAAAAAGCCCTATTAGAATTGGCATTTGAAGAAAGAATGTGAAAAAAAAAAAAAACACAGCAACAGCATAGATTGTCCCCATCCAAATGTTCACGATGGGGTTTGGAGATGAGAGAAACATAACATTTTCCTATTTGAGTATTACTTTTCCCACTCAGATTAAGACCCTGTATATTGATTTCCATCATGGTCTCATTATATCATAATCAGACGTACGGCAAAAATAGTAAAGGTTGTGTCTGTATCATTCAACCTTGTATTTCCAGTGTAAGGCACATACTAGGTGCTCAGTGGATAAAATGCTTATTGAATAAATGAATGAATGAATGGATGAAAGAATGAATGAGTCTGCATATGCTTCTTTATGAGTGTGGTTACCCATGATATTATATTATCTGTTTTTCTAAAGTAAGTAGGCAGTATTAGAACAGATGTTTCTGAGCCACCACAGTGGCTCTGCTCTCTCTTTATAACTTGTAAATAATAAAATCACATGCGCATTTCAAAATGTCAGCCTCTGTTGCTGGCTGCATTGTTGCCTTGGCAACACAGACTATGACATTCTAAGCTGTGGTCTCTGCCATGGCAGCTATTTGAGAGTTACCCTGCAGAGTTCCACAATGAGATATTTTTATTTTGGATGTCTAACTGCCCCTTGGTCTGAAACTTGATGTGTGTGTGCCTGTGAGAATGAAGTCTACATTATATTAATTCCCTTTATTTGGCTTTAAGATTTGAACTAGTAAATCATTATTTTATCCTCCTTCTTTTGCTTCAGTTATGTTCACAGTGGATGGCATATTGTTTATGAAAATATACTCAAAAGTGATGATGATCAGACTTTGGGATTTTATAGACAAGAAGAACTCATTAAACATTAAGAGGAAAATATCCATGCGTGTGCACTTTTATTATTGCTAAGTAAAGACAAAAAATAAAAATAATTACCCATTATCCTCATTTTATTAAAGAATGGACATTTTGTCCTCCAAAAGTAAAAAGGACAATTTTAAAATAAGGGACATCCTTTAATTTGAAGAATCCTATAAAATATCAATCACATTGTCTTTATTCATTTCATTAGACTGTTGAAAATTTCATCATGGACAGATCATCTTGTTCCACAAACTCATACCTGAACACCTCTTCTCAAAAGGGTAGTAGGAAAATAAAAATGAACAAAAAAATACAAGAAGATTTATACTAGATGAGGCCAATGTGCTGTATAACTAGAATTCTCTCCTGTCAGTGGCACCAAGGAACATGGAGCATGACTTGGTTCACCATGCCCATCTCCAGAATGTATGTCTTTAAATTCACAGGCATTAACCTTCTCCACCCTCTTTCAGCTGCTGGCCCACGTATGCACCCTACCTCTCAGTACATAGTGTCATTTCTCTCTTGAGAAAATTGAGGCCAAAATTCTCCTGATCCCATTTGTGCAAATTATCTAAATCTCAACCCATCCTTTCCAGGCTTGGACCTTCTATTATGCCCACTTGTCTGAATTTTCCAACTCTTTGATGACACTTGTGTTTTAGCCTTTACCTTATCCTTACTCGATGCTCCATTATAAATTACCAAATATGATTTGTTTTGGTCTATATTTACTGTGCATGTAATTATTACTACAGCCCTAAAAGAAGAAATTGACTCCATGATATTTCTCACAGCAGTTCTCATGAATTTTGAAGATCTGGGACTGTCATTTTCTCTTTCAATGTTTAAGCAGATCAGGTAAAGTCCACCTTGGTAAGTCCAGCCAAGTATATGCCCTCTCTGTTCCTGTTCCTCAGTTTATCAGAGATAGGATAAATCAGGTCAGACTAGTACTTGTGGACCTGGTTGTATGTGGAAGAGGTCAGAGACTCACTGTGTTTTCCAATCCAGCCATTTCGAGGAAGCCCTGAATGAAGCTCAAACTGTGATCTCAATTTGGCTGCCTGTTCTTTGCATATGTACAGCATTGCCCAGACTCTTGGAAAGTCAGTTAAGTGGTAGGATTAGGATATAAGCCCCACTTCAAATTCCTAACAATTTTCATCCCCCAACTCCATTTCCTTATATATCTACCCACTGCAATCTGTCTTCACTACCCACAGGACACCCCAAACACTCTGGTAAAATTCACCAGTGTCTTTCTAATTGTCAAATCCAATAACATGTGTCAATCTTGTAATGTTTTTTACATCTATATAAAATCTTGAATTTTTTAAAAGTAAAATGTAAAGTTTTTTTTTTTTTTACATCTTAAACCTTGAAAGGTTTTTTAGCTCTTGTTTTATTCTTCCTGGTTCTGATATTCTTACCATTTTCTCTGCGAAATTCCTCACAGAATCTTTTCTTCCATAGAAAACACTTTTTTAAGTGCACTCTCTTACTTTTCTAACTACTTCTTCCTGGGTTCATTTCCTTAAATGTTAATGTTCTTTTAAGTTCTGATCTTAACTCTCTTCTATTTCTGTTACTCTTCTCTCATTACTTCTGTTACTAGGTTGACTTCCAAATCTACATATTGAGATTAGATCTGTTCCTTCACTACCAGTACCATATAGTTTTCTGCCTGTTAGAACTCTTCACCCAGATAAATTCCAAACTCTGCATATTTGAAATTATTATTATTATTATTTTTTTATTATTTATTTATTTTTTTTTTTTTTTGAGACAGAGTCTCACTCTGTTGCCCAGGCTAGACTGAGTGCCGTGGCGTCAGCCCAGCTCACAGCAACCTCAAACTCCTGGGCTCAAGCGATCCTCCTGCCTCAGCCTCCCGAGTAGCTGGGACTACAGGCATGCACCACCATGCCCGGCTAATTTTTTGTATATATATATTTTAGTTGTCCATATAATTTCTTTCTATTTTTAGTAGAGATGGGGTCTCGCTCTTGCTCAGGCTGGTCTCGAACTCCTGAGCTCAAACGATCCGCCCACCTCGGCCTCCCAGAGAGCTAGGATTACAGGCGTGAGCCACCGCGCCCGGCCTGAAATTAAATCAATTGTTCTAGCATGACAGCACGAGGAACTCTGCTGAGCTGCTCCTCATTGAAACTGGTGAAAATTGTTTTTTTAAAAAACCCTTTAAGACCCCTGAAAATGTTCATAAGTGCAAACAACAAATATATATATACAAGAAAATCTAGGAAATTTCAGTAAGAAAGGTGAGAGTCTGTGGTATTTGCCCAAAACAGCTCCCCCACCACCTTGACCTTCTCAAGTGATTTTTCCTGAGAGGAACAAGGCTTCAGCATTTCCATCTTGCCCCCAGCTGCCTATTATTGAGACTAAGTCCAGCGTGAGTGTGTTTGAAAGGTGGAGCTTTCTTCTGCTCAGCCCATACTCAGAGTGGAGGCTTTACCTTGGGTGTGGCATGCTGAGAATACTGGAGCCCCAGTCCCTTCCTCCTGGCTTGAGGGATGGTCATTCCATTCCAGAGGGCAAGCCAAAGAGGACCTTCAGCTATTTCACTGTTTTTCTAAAATAGGGGTCTTCCTCAGAGAGAAGATTTATATTGTTCCCACTCCCAGCTCCAGAGCTCTGGCTTTGAGATTTTTTGCCTAGGGAGAGAAGCGGGCAGTAAAATAGTAACTCCATTTGTAAGAGAGAAGTGGAGAAATTTAAACCTAAGGGCATTCTCAAGAATAGTGGAGATTGTGCTGAAAGGCAATTGGAGGAGATTTATGGTTTTAATGAAGACACAGCCTAGACTATAGGCCAGCTAGTTTGTAGTAAAGAACGAGGAAATAGAAGTTCTCCTGGGGCCAGAAAAAACATCAAACACTGACGTTCAAAACTATTCTTTCAAAGGAATCACAGTGTAATTAGATTAGTTTGTAAAGAAATGTATTTCTAGAATATTGTTGTAAGCAATAGTGCAATCAATCACCAGCAATGGAGTTTAACAGCTGGATGTGGCAAAGGAAAAAATTAGAAGAGAGGTCTAGTAGTACCACTGTTATCGCAGGTTGCCCGTGGGCATACTCAAAGCTGTGTCTAGTTAAGAAGCAACATCAGAAGCTTAACACTGTGTGTGTATAGGGAGAGATATATTTCATTAAGATAATCCATCCAGTTATGAAACAAATATATAAGCAATTAAAAATAACAACCCCGGAAAGGGAAGAACCAATAAAAAGACTTCCTACAAATATATTACCTAAAATGTCCAATATCCAACCAAAAAAATGAAGCTACAAAGAATTAAAAATTATGACCCATATATCAAAAAAGAGCAGGCAACAAAAATTTCTCATGAGAGTGTTCAGATGTTAGATGTATCAGAAAAAGTTTTCAAAATGGCCATTATAATATGCTCATTGAACTAAACGAAAGCATGATTATAGAAGTAAAAGAAGATATGAAGATAATGTTGCATCAAATACAAAAATATCAAACACATACACACACACCAAATGGAAACTCTTGAGTTGAAAAGTACAATAACTGAAATTTTAAAAAAATTACTGGAGAGACTCAACAGTAGATCTGAACTGGCAGAAGAAAGAATTAATAAATTTGAAGATAAACTGATAGAAATTATATAAACTTGGGGTGGGGGAAGGCTCAGAGAAATGTGGAGCACAATTAAGCACAACAAATATACATAACGGGAGGACCATAAGTAGAAGAGAAAAGGGAGAAGAAAAAATATTCAAAGAAATAATTGCTGAAACTTCCCAAATTTATTGAAAAACAATAACCTACACCATAGAGGAAGCTCAATAAGCTCAAGTAGGATAAATACAAAGAGACCTACAAACAGACACATTATAGTAAAAATGCTGAAAATCAAAGACAAGAAGGATATCTTAAAAGCAGCGAGAGTAAAACACATCATTGACAAGGGAATCCAAATAAGATTAACAACTGACCTTTCATAAGAAACAATGGAGTCCAGAAAGTAGTGGAATTACATATTCAAAGGGCTCTAAGAAAAAAAAGTCAACCAAGAATTCTACATCTTTCAAAGTTATAAATCACAAATAAAATCACAGTAAAGACTTTCTCCGATAAACCAAAACTGAGGGAGTTTGTTGCTACCAAACCAGCATTATAAGAAATACTGAAGGAATTTTTCAGGATGAAAGCAAATGATTCTAAACAGTAATTTGAATCCACATGAACAAACATGAGCACTAGTAAAAGTAACTATACAATTATAAAAGATATTATAAATTCATTTTTACCTTTCTTCTCTTAACTAATTTTAAAAAACAATTGTATAAATTAATATGTACATAATGTACTGTTCAAACTATGATATATAGAAATGTAGTACATATGTAATATGTTTGCCAATAATAGCATAAAGGAAGTGGGTGGGAGCAAAGCTGTAATGAATTAAGGAAACAATGACAGATGGTAAAGCAATAATTATAACGATGTATCGTTGAGTTTGTAACATTAGTAGATGTAATATGTATAACAATAGTACCATGAAAAAGGGGAAAAAAGGAGTAGAGCTATATAGAAGAATCTTTTCTATATATTACTGGAATTAAGCTAATATAAACCTGAAGCTGTATATGGTAAATCCTAAAATAATCACTAGAAAAAACCCTCAATAATATAATAAAAAAATCATTGATGAAATTAAAATGCTACATTAGAAAATATTTAATTGTTGCAAAAAAGTAATAAAAGAGGACAGCAGAAACATAAAAGAAATGTGATAGAACAAAAGCAAGAAATAAAATGTAAGATGTAAATCCAACTATATCAATAACAATAGTAAATGATGGATTATGGGCTAAACAATTCAATAAAAAATCAGAGGTTGTCAGACTGGATAAAAAAGCATGATCCAACTTTATATTTTCTATAAGAGAAACACTTCAGGTTCAAGGATACAAATGAATTAAAGTAAAAGGATGGAAAAAGTATATCCTGCAAACAGCAACCATAGGAAGGTTGGAGCAGCTATACTAATATCAGAAAAAATAGACTTTGTAACAAAAATGTTACTTGAGATAACGATGGCTAATGATAAAAGGGTCAATACATTAGGAAGAGATAACAATTATAAACATATGTGTGCCCAGTAAAGGAGCACTAAAATACCTAAAGCAAACACTGACTAAATGAAGGAAGAAGTAGACAATTCAGCAATAATGATTGGAGACTTCAATATCCTCCTTTTAATCATAAATAGAACAACTAGACAGAAGACCAAAAAGAAAGTAGAAGACTTGGACAACCCTATAATCCAACTAGACCTAACAGACATACATAAAACACTCTACCAACAATAATATAATATATTACTCTTCTCAAGTGCACATGAAACATTCTCCAGGATAGACCATATGCTAGGACATAAAATAAACCTCAACAAATTAAAATGGAAAAAATTACAGAGTATTTCCTCTAACCACAATGGAATGGAATCAGAAATCAATTACAGGGAAAAATTTGGGAAACATAAAAATATATGGAAATTAAACAAAACATTCCTAAATTATCAGTGGGTCAAGAAGAAATCCAGAGAGAATGCAGAATACTTTGAGATAAATAAAAATGAAGACGCAGCATACTAAAACTTACGATATACATATAAAGCACTGCTTAGAGGGAAAGTTATAGCTTTAAACACCTGCATTAAAAATGAAGAAAGATCTCAAAATCAATAGCCTAACTTCCACCTTATGACATTGGAAAAAGAAGTGCAAACTAAAGCTAAAACAAGCAGAAATAAGAAACTAATAAAGATTAGAGTTCAAATTAATGAAATATAGGATAGGAAATTAATAAAAATCAATTAAATCAAAACCTGGTTGTTAGAAAAGAGCAACAAAAGTAAGAAACTTTTAGCTAATTTGATGGAAGAAATAAGAGAGAACTCAAATTACTAGAATCAGAAATGAAAGAGGAGACATTACTGCCAATCTCACAGAAATATAAAGGACTATAAATAAATACCATGAACAATTTGTGAACTAAAATAAAATCCTAAGTACCCCTGCTAACCAAATGGACCTCCCTCTTTGTCAAGGGAACCCCAGAAAAGCCTTAAAATGAGTACCTGGCCATCAAGGAAAGGAGTTTGGACACACCTCTTTATACCCTCTCCCTTTTAGAGTTTAGATACAACAATTAACCAGCATTAATGTTAAAACAGAGATCATAAGACTGTCAAAAATGTCCCCTGTCATAACCTCTGTTCAACATTGTACTAGAGATTCTTGCCAGAATAATTAGGCAAGACAAAAAAAAAAAAAAATGCCAACAGATAGGAAAGGGAGAAGTAAAACTATCTATATTTGGAGATGACATAATCTTGTACATAGAAAATCTTAAAGAATGAACTAATAATGTTTAGTGTAGTCTTTCAAGTGCATTTATTAAGGTTGCAGGATCAAGAATGATATACAAAAGTCAGTTGTATTGTTATTTACTAGCAATGAACAATCCAAAAATAAAATTAAGAAAACTATTCCATCCACCAAAGTATGAAAATACTTATAAATAAATTTAACAAAGAAGTGTAAAACTTATACTCTGAAAACTACAAAATATTGTTGAAAAAATTAAAGAACATCTAAATAATTAGAAAAAACACAACACATTCATGGATCAGAAAACAGCATTGTTAATACGGCAGTACTCCCCAAACTGAACTACAGATTCAATGCAATCCCTATTAAAGTCCAAGCTGGCTTATTTATAGAAATTGATAAATTGATTCCAAAATTTATATGAAATATCAAAAGACTTAGAATACCCAAACCAATACTGAAAAAGAAGAATATAGTGGGAGAATTCACACTTTTCAATTTTCAAAACTTAATACAAAGCAATGGGATTCAAAACACTGTAGTACTGGCACAAGAATAGGCATATAGATCAATAGAATAAGATTGAGAGTGCAGAAGAAAAGCAATATGTCTATGATCAAGTGATTTTTAACAAGTGTTTTAAGATAATTCAATGGGGAAAGAATAGTCTTTTCAACAAATTGAGTTTGAACAATTGAATAGCCACAAGCAAAAGAATGAAGTTGGACCCATGCCTCACACCATATACAAAAGTGACATCTCACACCATATACATCTCACACCATATGCTTCAGTGACAACTTGTCAAGAACAGTACTTGGATTTGTCAACCAAGACTCTTCCTACGTGGAGAATGGTTTTTATGTCTTCTCTTCAAGACTTCAGCTCCTTGTGTGGCAATATATAGCATGTATTCGCAGAAAAAAACAAGCATAGAATTGAACTGATGTTGCTTCAGTCTGGAAATAACAATTGATAGTGATTAATCTAGCATCTTCTGTTTCTTGTATCTGATTAGATTGCAGTTTACTTGGGTTACAAAGTCAGACATGGGTCCTCAGCCCTTAACATGTCAGATTCTTATACTGTATGTGTGCTTTACTAACTAAACTTTCAGAGGACACATCAGCTTTGAAGGTATTTTGTTGCGGCCCGATTACAGAACGGGGGACGAACACATAAACATACTTACAGACACATGGAAAAAACACACGGACACACATAGACGGTAAGGACTGCAGTATGGAAAACTCCAGTCGCTTTATTTTTATACTCCTATTGTCCAGCAGCTACTTCCTGGTATGTGAATATCTTTAGGGTCCTGAGGCGACATGTTCCATTTCTTATGGAAATTGTTCAAGGGAAGGCAAACGTTTGCATCTTAACCTTTGGACCTCATTACGAGTGCAGGACAATGAGACACACCTTGGCTATTTGCCATAGGAAACAGTTTGTCTATTTCAATAGGCCATTGACCTTTAGCTCCAAGAAGCATTCAGCCGTCGATGGGGATGGGCCGTGTCCGGCCCCATTGACTTCTGGCCTCAAGGAGCGTTCTGGACCCATTGACCTTTGGACCCAAGAAGCACGTCCAGCTTCGCTGACTCTGAGTTCAATCCAATTCTTGCTCAGGGACGATCTCTACAGTATTTCACTTTGGGACCATCAATATTCCCTTACTGTTTTTCTCTCTTTATGCAAGAAAATGCACTTTACTATGTATTTCAATATATAAGGGATATAATCTGCCTGCACTTGCATCAAAACCTTGACACATTATTTACTTTCCATAAAACAAAGAAAATCAATTTGTGCATTTAAATAACTATAGTTCTGTGTTTATAAAGAAGATTTATATTTAAATCCATATTACTTAATTAATAGCCACCTCAATTTTTTTAGAAAAACACTTTGTTAACAGGATACCCCAGCATCTAATATCTGTGTATGGTTTTTAATCATCTGATCATCCTTTCCCATAATAGAACATCCTCAGTCTAAGGAAGCTATCTCACTAATTGTCAGGAAGAATCAATCAGTTACACCCAGGATGAACAATTCAGGCAAGGAAGCCCAATTGGCCAAATGCTGCATGCTTGAGATGAGTGACTATTCCAGGAAAAAATTACTGTAGTCCCTGCCCCCTCAAAAATTTTTTTTCCAGACTAATATTGCAGGAGACAAGAAAGCTAGACAAAACAAATCAGTGTTTTGCCAAGATATGACTGAATGTAACAAAAGACAGCAAATGAACAGGATTGAAAGCATAAAATACATGCAATCCAGTTAGAATTGATTTATCTTCAAAACAGAATCAGAGGCTAAAAGATAGATGTACCACTTTTGCTATAATCTTCTGGCACTTACACAGCCTCCATAACACCAATACAAATGGGAAGAATTTGCTATTTTACAATGAAAGATCTGTGGCCATGATCGGTATCGTGAATCCACGACCAGTTTTGTCTGTCACTATCTTAGGTTCCTGAGAGAAAGGCTAAGAGTACAAACAGGGCCCACTGTGTGTGTGTGTGTGTTACAGCAGGACTTTGGACCCAGATTCCTATGTGGGACTCCTGGTCAGGCATGTATCTTGAGATCACCTGCTGCCCTTCTAGTCTAACACCCAGATCAGAGTTTTCCAAACTTGGTACCCAGGCAGCAATATTTATCAAGAAAAATATGAATGATAATATCCAGTGTTCATATAAATTTGGGAAATAGTATTAAACAAAAGTAAGGGGGCTTCTTTTACATTTTCCCAGTGTATTAAGATGCTATTGTACATTATAGATGTTCACAACTGATATATTATGCCTTCTTTTCAGACACCTTTTAGCCCTGTCATTCTCATTAATATCTGAGTAAAATACCCAGTAGAATGTGGTTGGGAGTTTTTGACTTTGAGTAAACTCTGGGCTCTTAGGGCCCTTTACCCAAATCTCATCCCCTGTCTTAGCAATTGAGGTTGTGCCACTCAGGAGGGCAGAGGCATAACATAACCAAACTAAGTGGCCCGTCCTGAAGCCTTCCAGGTCTACCAGAGCAAGGTGGTCCCAAAGCTATCTTAGCCACAAGAATGATGCCTGATGGGAAACTCTCCATAAGTAGAGCTGAGATCATGTCCCCAAGACGTCCAAAGAGATACCAAGGCATTCACACAGAGACAAGGGCTCTGAAGCATTGCTTCTCATACTGAATCTCCACCCACATGCACAGTGGTGCTTAACCTTGACCAGCCCTTCCCCTCCTGCACATCTACATGGGGGAGTGGGATCTGGCAACATAGGGAGTTTTTAGCATCCCCTGTTGGTCATAAGACCGTCAATATGAATGTACTCATTCATACATACTGGATTACAGCTATCTGTATAGTATTATTCTAACCATAATGAAACATATACTTTGCAATTTACTGAGAGATTTTAACAATATTTTATTTAATTAATATTTTCTTTTAAAAAGGGACCAAACACTTAAGACATGGAGAGGAACTCTGTGAGATGAGTATGCTCTAGCTGAAACACTGAAGAATGTCCCATAGGCATCAGGAATCATCTAATGCCTCACTTACACAGAGTGCCTGCTGGCTGCAATGCTCAAGCTTCTTAAAGATTGGCAGAAAAAATAATTATTGTGACTCCACTGTTCAAGATGTGCATGGAAGGAAGGGTCCCAGTCACATAGGACTTCATGTTCAATAAAGTCTCCTAAGGAGATAAAAGAGCACTACAACTGAGCACTAAATTTTATTCTTTATTCAGTTTGCTGGATCAGAACAAATGCTTCTTCCTGGAGTATTTTTATCTTAGAAAATAACAAAGACCTATAGCATGAAGCAGACTGGAACAGTAGAAAGTGCAGTCATTTTGGCATCAAACGGACCAGAGATTGGATACCCCTCTGCCATTTTCTAGCTAATTACCTTGGGAAAGTTCATTAACCTTTCTCAGCCTCAGTTTGCTCACCTATAACATGAGGATAATAATGCCTAACTTAAATAATAAACATGTGAATATCACCTTATAAGGTGTCTGGCTCATAGTAGGCATTCTATAAATTGGGTCTCTCGTAGGGTAAAATAAGAACAAAGCAAATAAGCAAATACCAAAAGCAGAATAGCACTAATGAGAACCATCAATCTTGTGTCTACAACTGTTGTTACTCCACAGTAAAATTCTTTTACCTAATTTGATCATAAGTCATATCATCAATCATCTCTGACAAAATATGGCATTTTTATGGTTTGAAATGAGGTATGTACCTGACAGCTAATCTAGCATTGACAAGAGGTAGAACAAATCACTCCAGTTGGTGGATAGGAAGGAGACTTAGTCAGCCTAACTTTAGAGGGTTTTTGGAAGACATTGGATTCACCATCTGGCAAGTGAATTTTGGTTTATTTTAGGTTTTATTTTAGAGCCAGTCTTGAAAGCAAAGTCCTATACTATGGCCAAAGAAGATACAAAACTGATGAGATAAAATTGCAAATTATGATTAAAATGCTAGAATCAAATGTCCAGTAGCTAGCTGGTTGTTCTTTGAAAACTTCCACTAAAATTTTAGGGTAGAAGAGGCCCTAGGGCTTGTTTCAACCTAGACTGCACTTTTAGAGTGGCCCAGAAGTCATTATCCTGACACACTTAACACTTAATTTTTATGAAACATAATGGAGACCAACATACTAAAGGTGAAATACAACCGGCTTGCTTGAAAGCAGATATATCTTCCTGGGGATACTTTAAGAGAACTGAAATGTGGGTTGGGGGTATCTTATATCAAATAAGTATTTGTTAAAAAACATATTTGCCAGGAGGTATAAAATAAGAGAAAGTGCCAGGGTACTCTAGTCTATCAGCCGGCATTTGGGTGGAAAAACAGAATCACTGTAAGTATCACTAGAATGAGAAAATTAATGGAAGGATTAAGGTTTACACAAATGTGGAAGTAGCTAGGGAAGCGAAGAGCGTGGCAGGCTACAGCTAGAGAATTGGGAAACAATCACTGACAACTTTAGCCTGAAGCACTGGAGTGCACGGAGCTGGAACTTGTATAGGAGTCTGAAAAGCCACTGCTTGTAGACACCATGCATGATCCAAAAGAATGAAAGAGAAAAAACCCACAGGAATAGTCCCAGAAAGCCTCAAGCCTCTCTGACACACCTTCTGGGAATATGGCTGCCTCTTCACTTCAGCCTTCTAAGTCTCACAGGTCCTCTTTATAGCAGCCTTGAAGCCAGAACCATTCAGGGAATAGGATTTTGGGAAATGTAGTTCTCAGCCTTGGAAGGGCACAATGGTAGTGCTGTGTTGGTAAGAGACAACCCAGCCCACCTGATTACAGTTGTGCCAATATGTCTTGACTCCCTTGGAGGGCAGTGAGAGTGTCACAGAATGTCTAGGAAGATGTATATCTCTGAGTACAGCTTTTAGCTTTTTTCCTATGAGAACTCAGTGGATAAAGTAGAAGGAAAATGTCTTAAAACAAAATCAAAGAAAAATAACAAAATCAAGAAAAAAATAAATCAAGTATTTATGGAATAACTTTATGTGACAGGCATTAAATTATTTATGGATATTATTTCTTGTACTTTCACAACATAGATTTTTCTTTTCATTTTACAGATAAGGAAACCTTTATTTTAAAGGTATAAAGAGGATCTCCTGAATCATTTAACTGGCAGATGATAAAGTAGATGGAAATCAAGTTTGGGTCTAAACACAGTGCTACTTCTCTCATACCGTATCACATTCCATGAAGGGGATAGAAACTTTGACATTATTTTGAGTAAAACACAAGTATTTTTGTTATTAATTCAAGTCTACATTGGCATTTATTTCATGCTTAGTGTGTATTTTGTGGCCTACCTGAATCCAAATGACTGGGTAAATCAGCATTTTCAACTAGCTCTCTGGGTGATTAATGTTTACCCTACAGTTTGAGAATTGCTGATTTAGATATTTTCTCAAACATCAGGGTGAACACAGAACTGGTTAGGGGGAAAAGCCAATTTTTCTGCAACTGGTATAATAGGATACATTAAAATATAGAATTGTGCAAAGGTTCTGCAAAGTACAAAATTAACAGTAGTTCAAATTCCTACCTTCCTTGTCAATATTATTGCTTTACATAATTGCCTTCCTGGAATTAAATAACATGTGGTTATTTCCAAATACAAAGGAATCTCAAATAAAAAGGCATAAGGCATTTTCAATTATATATTAAAGTTGTCTGTGACTATTTTCATTCCAAACTAATTGTCACTCCTTTAGAAAACAGCCACATTACTAAAGTCAATTGGCAATGCACTTGAATCCATTTCAGTTTCCTACATAATGACCTAGTACACTCAGCACTCCAACGACCCTGGCAGACACGACAGTACTTTGAAGTACTCATAGTCATCACTCGGGAACTTTTAGTACATCCTGTGCAGCTGGTCCCAATTTCTAAGTAGACTATACTGACCTTAATTGGACAGACACATCTTTTTGACAGAGAGATCTTTGCCAGATTGAAGCTCATGTTCTACCTGCATGCATCAACATGAAGAAAATTATATTAAGAGAATAACCATAAAACTTCAACCCAGAGAATTTAATCAAGGAGCAAATTCCTAGTAATACCATTCTCTGTGGAGCTAAATAATCGTGCTTCTGATTTTCTTGTTAGGCAACAGACACATTTAAAAAGCCAGTTCTTATGTCTTCACAAAAGGAAAGCATAAAATATTTAGATTTGATAACTTAAGGAAGATATCAGTTAATTTTAGCTAATTTAGTTAATTGAGAAATGCAATGGAAATGATCTCTTTCAAGGCTGCACGAAGAAAATATAAATAAAAAGAAGTGCTTATAAACATTTCACATTGGAATAAAACTGGTCCATCAGACACCGTTAATATTCTTCTTCCCGGAAACCACACTCCTGACTCCCCTGACTTCCCTGTTCCCAGTTACCCAATTCCTGCCGACAGGATGGGTTTCTACCATCTGGGAACCAGGAACGACCAGAGCTGTGTCCCAGAACTGCCTTCCTGGTAAAGTCTCCCTAGTGGTGTTTGCCTTATGCTCATTGACACCATGTTCCCTCAATTCCTACAGGATCCATCTTTTTGATAATTTAATCTGCATTTCAGATTGTGTGTCTGAGACTTTTCCATCTTTTGGATTTCTGGTACCCATCCTACCTGCCTTTGGATATTCTTGCCACTCCTACATGTGCTCCAGATACATGACACTTTGTTGTACACTGGAGGTCCTTGCAGTTTCTCTAACCCATTCAACCAATTTACCTATTAACAATCAGTTGTAAAACATGAGAGTTTACACCTGATTCTCATAGACATTAAACTCACAATTCCTTGAATTAATAATCACCTGCTGAGAAAGATTAGGTAACCAGTCTTTCCTCATACCTCTATTTTCCTCATGTTTAATGTGGGAGTTTTCATACCTTTCTCCTAAGGTAGCTTTGACAATTAAATGAAATAACACATGAAAAGCACCCAGTATCTATACACGTAGAGCACCTGTTGCTTGGCAGGTACTCAAGAACCGAAGCTAATTTCTCCCCCTACTTTTTTACTCCTATAGTGCTTGGACACTTACATAAAATCTTGTAAATTTTTTGTCTCATGCGATAGTTCATCTACTTTCTAAATAAATACAGCATTAAATAAATTTTTAAAAATCTCTGGGGCAAGAATAATGTGCTCTACTTCCTTTGAAAGCCTCATTGCCTAGCATCAGGCTGGGCTTGATAGTATGTGTACAATAAATAATTACTGAAGTGAATGGGGAGCTAGACAGGTTTCGATGGCAGTTGCCAGGCTGCCTGATACACGTTATTCCTGACAGAATGTCTTCCATGAATTAATGATGCAGAACACCAGGTGGTCAGCCACAACCCTCCTAAAAAGGGAAACAAGCAGGAGGAGAGGAGGATTTAGCATGAAAACCTAAGTTTCACCACAGTGAATTCAAGATCCTCCTTTATCACTTTCAAAACTAGGCAGCTGGTGTCACAGCTTCACTCCAACTGTTCCTGGTGGTGGCGGTGATGTTCTGGGGCACGAGGCAGGGTGTTCCTGGACTCCATCTCACTCCTGCCCTGCTTCCAGGCTCTCACGATCCCAATGATTCATTTGCACTTAAATCAACCTTAGTAGGTATAATATTTGTAAAATTATATCTGTAGGTTTTTTTTAACTTTTTAAATCAAAGTTAATGAAGAACTATAAATGATTTTTAAACTCCATTGGCTTTGAACGTGAAAAAAATACAGCAACTTGGAATAAAATGTTCACTCATACCAGAATTGTCCTTTATTTTATGGCCATAGCTCATTGGAGTCCGAAGGGTCATTTAAGAGTAGAGTGGCCAGTTAAGAAATTTGGAAAATTTTAATGAATTCATGCCTGCCCTGATAATAAAAACAAAGCCTTGGATCTCTAGATTCAAGTCTAAAAAATACATGTTTTTAATCAATACTTATTTAAGCATTCACATGTGCACATATACACACACATACACAAAAACACTTTTCTCACTGAAATATTGAATACTGTTCTTGCACATAAGCATTCCTTCTTATCAATGAAGCAAATCATGGCCCAAGAAGATGAGCTTAAAGGGCCTGCCAGTTCAGCCTCCACCCACAGCTTGACTTTGGAGGTCTTACTTTATAGTTTCTGAAGAGTTCTTGGTATCCTATCATCAACAGCACCTGTCCATAAACATGAACATTTTCAGAGAGATTGCATGTTGCTATTTTACATCTCAGCTTATATCCTCTTCTATGTCTGGCAGAAGTAGACCAGACAAATATAAAGATTATGCAAATCTACACATTAATCTGATGAAGGGAAAAGAGACTTCTTAGGTGGTCTTACAGCACACTCTCCTTCCCTTCTCTTTTGTTACCAAGTATTGTAATCACCTGTTTACTCTCCAGGTCTTTAAACTATAAATTCCACAAGCAGGGACTTCTCTTTCTTTTTTCTGCTCTTACGTTGAAAATCTAGACTAAGTCCTAACATACAGTGAGTGCTCAAAAAAGCACACATTGACTCAATGAATATGTGAAAGAATAAATGTATATATGAATGAACCCAAAATGTTTATGACTGGGTGATGAAAAGTATGGATGGCTTTTGCTTCTTTTTGAAATTCTTCATATTCTACATTTTCTGCAGGGAACTTGTGTTACTATTCTGCTAAATGAACAATACATGCTTTAGATGGTCCATCCACTACTGATGTGGAGATGGTTAAGGCTTCTCAGACTATCCCAGGAATTTATGCTGAGCTAGGTCTAGGAGTAAGCTCAGAACTTAAGGTCCTGAGAGTACGCAGGATCTGGTGCAGGGCTGCTGTGTCCCCTGTGTCAGTGGTGACATGGGTGAGACTGAGATGGAAGTGTCCAAGGGCAAGGAAGCCTGCAGGGGGAGACCTAACGCAAAGCCAGGGCAGCCCATCCAGTGGAGCTACCCTCCCACAGGGATGGGGCAAATAGATTGAACCCAATTGTCAGGGAACTGGACAGATTCCTAGAAATCCATAGAAAGGAATGTGACATGAAGGGGTAAGTGGGAGACCAAACCTGGAAAACATTCCTGATGCAAAGAAAGGATCACATCAATTCCCTTTTTTACGAAGAATTTGCATCCTCAGCGTGGGTGGAGAGGAAACGTTTAATGCTACTGACAGCAGGAGAATCATTTTATGGTTTGAAGACCACGGGAGTGGTTGTCATGAGACCAGTATTTAGGCTATTTCCTTTTTGTGACCCAAAGCCATAGACCTACCTTCTGGGTCTTGCTTTCCTCCTTTATTAAACTAACAAATTAGACTAGTTGATCTTGTTAAGTTTTTTTTTTTTTTTTTTTTTTTTCCAGTTAAAACATTCTGTGTTCTCTCATTCTGGGCTGAATGCCCAAGGCGTTCAACAAAATAAACTTGTTTTGAAGAGATATAGGAGGGAAGTGATTCACCTATACTTATTTGTGAAGCACAGAGTGCATTTTCTGACTTTCAGATAACACCTTGACACATGCTTGATCGTTTCTGAGTAAACTTGCTTTATATGTGATGAAACATACTAAATTTAAATTGACTCTAGTTTAACCTAAAAGGCACAGAAATCTGACACATTCCCACCCATAGAAAATATTAGAAGGATTTCATTTACTGCTAATGCTTGGTGGTAGAAATACTTGAAAGTCAAACACAAGTCATTTGTTTTATGACTCATTTCTAGCAACTTGGGAAAAATTACATTTAGTAACTGCGTCAGTGCTATGAAAAGAGGCAAAATAATGTAGAGAATATTGAAATTCTCTCTAAAGCTTTAGAGAAAACCACATCTAAAAGAATATTCTGGGCATTTTCTGCATTGGCTCTTTACTCCCAAAGTCCATTTGTCCCTGAAACAATCGCACTGTCAGGTGGTATCTCTAGCCACGTCTTGATTGGAAGCAGAGGAAAGAGGTGAGGTCTTTAATTCTCCCTTCAGACCATCTTGCTGCAAGCCTTGTTCAGAACTTGGTGACCTGGAGACACCTGCTCCAACACCTGGCATTCTAAAATCGCTCTGATCTTGGTTTACAATCTTCAAGGCTCCCTCATTGGAATTTCTCTCACTGATATTCCTACCCTGGATATACTTTCCTGACTGGAATTTTCAGGATCTTTAGGGTCACTAGGAAAAATTGCGCACAGATTACATTTAGTGGTGAGGGTTTCTGGTAAAATGCTCCCCATATAGTAGCATGGACAGCAATGTTACATTTGCACCCAGGGCATTCAAGACTGAGATGTACAACAGCCATGGCAAGTACTGGAACAAGAGCTAAGCCTTGTTTGGGAAAACACCTGCTCCTTCTCCTCCTACTACTGCTTTTTCAATCAACTTTACACTAACAAGAAGGAATGATATGATTGGCCAGGTTGTTGCCATCTAACTGGAGTCTCAGGGGCACCTGGCTTCTCTTATGTCTAGACATTATAAAGATACTTTCAGATCACGTACCAAAGTCTGGTCAGAATAGTGAGGATCTGAGTAGCAAGACTGATTTCATTTGACCCACAAGGCACAGTCATATCATATGAACCAGCAGAGAATTTGAGACCTCTTCCTTCAGAATCGGGTAATATAAGTGAAGAGGTACTTTGAGGCTTTATGAACTTTCTGACTGATTAGATAGGAAATACAGTTAACAAAGAAAGGTACCACGAAGCCACCAATGATCTCTGCATGTTTATCCATGTGATAAAGGAGCCACTTGTCTCTTCAGGGGAACTAAAAATCTTGCATGCTGATTCTACTCTGATATATTTAGAGAGACTATCTCGAAGATCAGGGCAATTATATTTGCTCTGCAAAGAGGTCTCGCTGAAGATAAGCATTTGTGAAATTCTGCCCATATATTTTAGAGTATGGTTTAGTCTATAGGAAATTATAAAAAAACTGATATGATCCTATTAAAACCTAAACTATAGGCAAAAAATTTATATTTTACTTTCTGCCACTGAAATATGGAAGCCTTTTAATCAGAAATATACCCAAGTCTTTCTAAGTTCGCTCCCTAAAAAAATGAAATACCAGCCCCACAAAGTTGAGCCTGGCCTCCTGCTAAAACCAGTCATTCCAGTAGTAAGTCTATCACATGAATTGAGGTTGAAGTGCAGAAGAAATAGTGAGAGAAGATTTCTAATGATCTGTGTATCATCTTCTATTTATATTTATTTTTATTGATTATTTAAGTTTATTTTTTGTCTTATATTTTCTATTTACTACATTTTTCACTTAATTTTTGTCTTCTTTTCTAGTTTTTATTGGATTTGTCAAATTTTATTTTTTTCTTCCCTTTGCCTTAAAATAATTTAGAATATTATCCATGTTTTTCTATTATTTTAGTGATGATGCTTACATTTTTAACATATAAACTTCACTTTATTGTTTTAGTCCATTTTGTACCACCATAACAGAGTACCTGAGACTGGGTAATTTCTAAAGAACAGAATTGTATTTCTCACAGTTCTGGGGCCTAGGAAGTCTAAGATCAAGGTGCCACAGGTTCCATCTGGTGAGGGCCCTTTTGCTGTGGTGTCTACACAAGGCAGAAGGAGAAAGGATAAGTTAGTGCTGCCTGAAACCGCTTTTATTTATTTTTTAAGGTTCAAAATATTAAGGGGGTACGAATATTTTTGTTTCATTGATAGTTTTTATAATGCTTTAGTCAGGGCTATAAGTGTGTCCATCGCCCAAATAGCATTCATTATACCAGTTAGGTAGGTTTTTACTCTTCCCTTCCTCCTCACTCCTCTCTTCTTCATTTCCAGTGATGTTTATTTGCTTCTTTCTGTGTCCATGTTTGCCCATCAATTAGTTCCAAAGTATCAGAGAGTACATGGGGTGTTTGTTTTTCCACTCTTGAGATACTTTACTTAGGAAAATCATCTCCAGTTCCATTCAAATTCCTGCAAAAGGCATTTATTTATTTCTTTTTATGGCTGAGTAGTACTCCATGGTATAAAATAAAATAATAATAATAATAAAAGCCATTCTAACGGGGTAAGGTGATATCTCATTGTGGTTTTAATTTATATTTCCCTGATGATTAGTGATGTTAAACATTTTTTCATATGTTTGTTGCCCATTTCTCTGCTTTCTTTTGAAAAACTTCTGTTGGCCCACTTTTTATGGAGTTGTTTGTTTTTTTCTTTCTGATTTGTTTGAGTTTTTTGAAAATTCTGGATATTGGCCCTTTATCAGATATATAGTTTGAGAATTTTTTCTCCCATTCTGTAGGTTGTCTATTTGTTGATTATTTCCTTTTCTGTGCAGAAGCTTTTTAATTTAGTCAAGTTCCATTTATCTACTTTTGCTGTTGCTGCAATTATCTTTAGGATCTTAGTCATAAATTCTTTGCCTAGGCCAATGTCTAGAAGAATTTTCCCTACATCTTCTTTTAGAATTTTATGGTTTCATTCTTTACATTTATGTCTTGTATATATCTTGAATTAATTTTTTGTGAATGGTGAAAGATAGGGTTCCTGACTCATTCTTCTGCATGTGGCTATCCAATTTTCCCAGCACCATTTATTGAATAGGATGTCCTTTTCCCAGTGTATGTTTTTTCTGCTTTGTTGAAGATCAGTTGGTTGTTGGCAGATGGTTTTATATCTGCGTTTTCTGTTCTGTTCCATTGGTCTATGACTATTTTGTACCAATACCATGTTGCTTTGGTTGCTATAGCTCTGTAGTATAGTCTGAAGTCTGATAATGTGCTGTCTCCAGATTTGTTCTTTTTGCTTAAGAGTGCTTTGGCTATTCTAGCTCTTTTTTGATTTCACTCTTAGCTTGACTGTTATTGGTATATAGAAATGCTACTTATTTGTGTACATTGATTTTGTAAGCTGAGAGTTTACTATATTTATTTATCAATTCCAAGGGGCTCCTGGGGAGTCTTTGGGATTTTTCTAGATACAAGATCATATCATTGCAAAAAGCAATAGTTTGACTGTCTCTTTCCTGATTTGGATGCACTTTATTTCTTTCTCTTGTCTGATTGCTCTGACTAGGACTTCTGGTACTATGTTGAATAGAAGTGGTGACAGTGGGCACCCTTGTCTTGTTCCAGTTCTTAGGGGGAATGCTTTCAACTTTTCCCCGTTCAGTATGATGTTGGCTGTGGGTTTGCCATATATGGCTCTTATAATTTTGAGATATGCTCCTTCCTTGCCTAGTTTGTTGAGGGTTTTTATCATAAAAGGGTGCTAGACAGATCATCAAAGCAGAAAATCAATAAAGAAACACTAGATTTAAACAGAACTCTAGAAAAAAATGGGCCTAACAGATATTTACAGAACATTCTACCCAAAAGCTACTGAATATACATTCTTCTCATTAGCACATGGAACATTTTCCAAGTTTGATTATACCTTAGCCCAAAAAACATGTCTCAAAATGTTAAAAAAAAAAATTGAAGTAATACTATATATCTTGTCAGACAACAGTGGGATAAAACTTGAAATAAATTCCAAGAGAAACACTCAAATCTACACAAAGTCATGGAAATTAAACAGCCTGTCACTGAACAATTATTGGGTCAATAATGAAATTAAGATGAAAATCAAAAGATTCCTCATACTGAATGACAAAGGGGGCACAAGTTATTAAAGTCTATTAGATTCAGCAAAAGAAGTCCTAAGGGAAAAATTCATAGCCTTAAATGCTTACATCGAAAAGACAGAAAAATCACAAATTAACACCCTAATGACACATCTGAAGGAACTAGAAAAGGAACAGCAAATCAAACCCAAAGCCAAAGAAGAAAAGAAATAATAAAGCTCAGAGCCTAACTAAATGAAATGGAAAACAAAGAAACAATGCAAAGGAACAATGAAACAAAAAGTTGGTTCTCTGAAAAGATAAACAAAAATAATAAGCTTCTTTCTAGGTTAACAAGGAATAGAAGAGAAAGAACTCAAATAACTTCAATCAGAAATGAAAAAAAAAGATATTACAACTGATACCACAGAAATACAAAATATCATCTGTGAATACTATGAAAATCTCTATGCATATATACTAAAAAATGTAGAGGAAATGGACAAATTCCTGGAAATGACCTCCCAAGACTCAAGCAGGAAGATATAGAACTCCTGAAAACCAATAATGAACAGCGAGATTGAAGCAGTAATAAAAAATCTTCCAACAACAACATAAAAGTCCCAGACCAGATGGATTCAGCCAAATTCTACCATATCTACGAAGAAGAACTGGTAACCACACTCCAGAATTTATTCCATAACATCGAGAAGAAGTGAATCCTCCCAACTCATTCTATGAAGCCATTATCACCTTGATACCAAAGCCAGGAAAGGACATAACAAAAAAAGAAAACTATAGACCAATATACCTTATGATTATAGATGCAAAAACGCTCAGTAAAATACTAGGAAACTGAATTCAACTGCACATCAAAAAAATAATACACCATGACCAAGTGGGCTTCATCTCAGGGATGCAAAGATGGTTCAACATACGTAAATTAATAAATGTGATTCACCACATAAACCGAAGCAAAAACAATGACCATATGATCATCTCAATACATTCAGAAAAAGCATGTGACAAAATAAAACCTTTTAAAAAGCAGTAATCTCATTCACAGAATCATCGTAAAGGCCCCACCTCTTAATATTAGGTCATTAATATGAAATGTCCAATTTTGAATCAAAAGTTTAGTTTATCATATCCCAAACAAGAAGCAGTACAATTTATCAAAGAATGCACTGAAACTATCAGCACAGTTTCACCATCTTAATGGTAGCTTATTTATGCCAGCAGCAAAGAAACCTGGAGAGCCAGTGACGATGAAATCTCAAAAAGCCTTTTCCACAGTTTGTTGAGAATTAAATATTTTCCCTTGCAAGAAGTTGTCCAAAGCCTGAAAGAAGTGGTAGTCAGTTGGTGCAAGACCCGGTGAATATGGTGGATGACAGAGTTTCCAAATTTCCAAATCCAGCTTCAGTAGTTTGAGCAGCATTGTTTGTACTACATGTGGTTTAGGGTGTCTTACAAGAGGATTGGCTTGTCTCTATTGACCAGTCTCGACTGCTTAATCTCAAGCATCCTCACCATTTTTTCCAACTGGTTGCAGTAGACATCTGCTGTAATCGATTGACCAGTTTTCATGAAGCTGTAGTAGATAATACGATAATACTAGTGCTGGACCACTAGACACCATTGGTTACTTTTTCATGAGTATCTGAGTTTGGACTTTGTTCCAGCACTTCATCTTTATCCAGCCATTGTGCCAAACACTTGCAATTGTTAAAAGATTTCATTTTTCATCATAAATAACAATATTGTGTAGAAATGTTTCACCTTTAGGTCATGACAGCAAAGAAAGGCAAGCTCCGAGACTATGTGTCTGCTGGTGCTCATTTAATTCATGTGGAATCCATCTATCCATTTCTTTACCTTGCTGATTTGCTTCAAATGGTCCAATATTGTTGGAATAGTAACGTCAAACCTTGCTGCCAATTCACACATAGTTTGAGATGGATTTGTCACTACAGCTTTCAGCTCATCATTATACACCTTGTTGTCAGGTCATACACATGGCTTATTTTCAAGATTAAAATCACCAGAATGGAACTTCTCAAACTATCAATGTACTGTGTGTTCATTAGCCACATCTTTCCCAAACACTTCATTGATATTTTTAGGTGTCTGTGCTGCATTGGTTCCATGATGGAACTCGTATTCGGAAAAAACATAAATTTTTTTACTTATCCCTGTTTTTACAAAAATTTCTCTAAAAATTTGAAAGATAATCAAAAGCCAAAATGTGCTTTTGAAAGACTGAGGATGTACCTTCACAATAAAAATAAAACAAGGAGTGTCAAAGTGAAATATCAGAGATAACAACTGTCAAACTTAGCACTTAAGGAAATCGGACATTTCATAGTTAATAACCTAACACCGTCATATTGGCAATATCTGAATTTTAGAGGGGAGTCATTCAAGTCATAGCAACTGTATCATAATTTTGTCTATAATTCTACTTTCCTCTTTTACAAAAAGGATTTTAGAATGCTGCAAATATAACTACCCCCTCTGTCTTAAAAATATTATCTATTATCTTTAGCTGTTCTTTGTTTTTAAATCCCAGAATATTACTTATTTTTATATTATTTAGATTTGCTCAGATTTCTCAATTTTTTTACTTATCCTTGCTTCTTATATCCAGCTCCTTCTTTCTAGCTTCATTCTATCATGCTGAAATACATATTCTTTAGCAGTTTCTTCAGTGAGTGTGAGTAGTAAAAACTCTCAATCATAGTATATTGGAAACTATCTTTACATTCTATTTTGAATACTAATTCCCACAGAATTCAATATTGATAAGTGTTTTGGTTCAGCAGTTTAAAAATATTCCATTTTCTTCACACTTCTATATTGCCAGCTAGAAGTCTGCTGTGTAGTCCGATCATACTTCTTTATAGATATTGTTCTCCTCTAGTTCCTTTGATTGTATGGTCTGTGTCTGCACTGTATCTGTCTACATGCAGCTTTATTTTTATATCTAGGGGAACAGGAAGAATGTCTGAATTAAATATAATATTGGGGATTAATTTCCTTTTATGCACAAGAAAATTCATCAGTGTCCTTCTCAATGGTTTCACTAGGTCGACATTCTACCTCTTGCATTCAGTGCTTTTCAGTGGGTAGAGACTACACTATAGCCAGGGTAATCATTTAAAATGTAAATCTGATTATGGCACTTTGCTGCTCAAAAACTAAAAACTTTCTTGTATTCCTAGGGTAAAGACCAAAATCCTAAGCAAGAGCTAAAGGCCCTAAATGATCTCTCCAGAATTATCTTTGGCCCTTTTCCCTCTTTGCTTTCTGATATCCAGCTGCATTGGTCTCCTTTTAGTTCTCTCCCTCTTTTGCCCAGTTAATTACCAGTCACCTCTGGGATTTCATTTCAGTATTATTCCTAAAATGAAGTCTTCTCTAACACCTTGGAATATGCTAGATGTCTCTAAGATATGCTCTCATAACAGCCTGTACTTTGTTTCAAAGGATAATAGGACTGTATAAATATATGATCATAGGATTATCTATCTTGTTCCTTTGAGGGCAGAAACCCCTTTCTATTTCACATAACATTGTAATCCCAACACCCAGAATAACTCTTCCAAGTTAGTGGTTATTTTACAGTGCTGAAAATAAAGTATGTTCTTCTTTAATTCTCTTACCTGCATGAAAAGTATCTGTTGCCTATTAACCTAAAAAATTGTTTTTTAAGACTTAGCAGACCTGATATATCATTTCTACCAGCCTTTGAGCTCTGCTAAATTTGTAAATTGCATTACATGGAACTATGCTCTTGTGTAGTTAATCACCACTTGTCATCCTTAAAAAGGTGAAGGTCAACACCATGATATTTTGCTTTGGAAAATTCTTTCTAAAAGGAAATCACTTACCCCTTTTTCTGTATAAATATAATTCCTTGGTGTTTTACTTTGTTTTTGTCAAAAATTCATACAATTAAAAATTAATTACACAAATACACATAAAAGTAAATCTGATTCAATAAAATAATAACAAAAATTCTGTGGGGATCATGGTCTCAGCTAAGCAGGAAGCTGCCATCTGGAGAAATGATTTTCACACTCTGGTGATTGAAGTGGCCTCAAATCACCAAGTGTGACATGCCTCCTTCACTTCTTTTCTAATTAAATGCAATTTGCTTTGAAGGAGTTTTTAACCAAAAATATAATTCTACTGATATAATCCAAGTACAATATAGCCTGACAGATGGAGGAAGAATGGAAGGTAATTTTAATGATGTTCTTTCAAAATAAAATGTGACCAGCTAAAAATGTGGCTAATCATTAGCCTTTATTTTAAATGCTGATATTTTCCTTTTTTCCTTGGTTTCCACTCCTACCAAATTATAGTTTGAAAATCCTAGCTCACTTATTTAAAAAAAGAAATAGAAATCTTCAGTTTTCCATGGGACAAATATAAGTTATTTCCTCGCCTAAGGCTACACACATAGAAAATAAAATCATTTTTGTTTTGTTTTCTTTCCACGAGGTGGTGCTGGTGGCATGACCAACAACTTGGGACAGTGCTTGTCAATTTAGCACAACAGATATCCCACAGCAATTACAATAAGGCAACTGGGTCAAGTTTGTCCATGGTAACAACTTCAAGGGGAATATAAAATTTTATCTATCTACCTATAGATAGATAGATATTTCCCTTTTGAACTAAGTAAGTGTTAGTTATTACTATTGTCCAAGGAAAAGAGGCATCAGTGCTAGCACTGGAGGTAGTGATCAAAGAAACTTTAGTTCTATTTGTTATATTTTTTATAGGAATAATTAATTCATATATTGTATGTAAAAACTATTCTTTTCTACGTAGATGATAAGTTTTTCCAGTAGTATTTGTTAAATAGGCCTTCCTTTTCTTAGTCTGCAATGTTACCTTTGCATATATGAAATTTTCATAGATGTTGGTCTGTTTCTAAACTCTCTGTTCTGTTTTTTTTTTTTTTTTTTTTTTTTTTGGTCAATATGCTTGTTTCTGTGCCAATATTACACTGTCCTGGTTATAAGAGTTTTATATAAACTCAATATCTAACAGCGACAATCTCCCCCACTATAGCACTTTTCCACAAAAAATCCTTGACTCTTCCTGGGCTTTTGTCCTTCATAAAAATTTTAGAATCAGTATCTCATAATCATAATCAATGATTTGAAGACCATCCCTTACCCCCAAACCCCAAACCCTAGGAGATAAAGAAGAAAATGTTTTGTTGTAACAAAACACACAGATCCAACCAGTTTCTCTCTCATGAAATGACTGTCTTGCCTTTATTCTCTGATAATAGATGGTGATGTTAGCCAATCACAAACTTTCTCGTGGGAGACACTGAACATTTTTCTCTAGTCCCTAATAGAGATTGGTATTAAGTAGCATGCATAAAAGAATGAATCATGACTTAATTCAAGATAGATGTAAAGGCTAGAGAAGGTCCCACATTTGGTTTCATTCCCCTTGTTATATTACACCTGAATTACCATGTGGAAATAGCAGCACCCATATCTTGCTGTATCATATTCTTTCAGTGACAGTTCAGCAAGCCCTTATCTTCACAGATGCAGAAAACATTGTAACATGGCAAATAACAAATAAAGCCCCTCATCCATTTTTAAAGAATTTGCCAACAGTTCCTGAAACACTGTCTTTTGTTTTTCTCATTTAAAACCATGGTCACATTTCCAAGTTAACACATAAAGATTCAACTCATATAATTGCATGATACCAGGGATACTGCAATGAACAAAACAGAAAAAGTATCTGAACACATTTTTAATTATCTTATTCTGTGTGAAGCATTGGCAGAGTCTCCCCTACTTCCTCCAGGTGAAGTTGATTGCCACTTCCTTTCGCCATTTTTTTCTCTGAATTTACCTCTACACTGGCACATTTGTCTTAACACAATATAGTTACTCCCATCCTCCGATGCTCACTTCACACATTGTCTCTCTGAGGCCTCCTCTTTTCTTCCCCTATTGATCCTTGAACATTAATTTATTCATTATGCCATAATTTTTTCTAAGTCTTTCTACAGCTAGCTGTGTTCATAGGGTCCTTTCTCAGGAGAGTGTAAACTTAGTCATTCTTTGTATCCCCAGTTATTGGCCTAATGCAAGGAACATTGGAATCCATAAATAAGGGTTAAGTAAATGAATTCTCTCAAGTTTTCACCAGCCACCAACAATGAGAGGACTTAAAAATCATATCTACAATATTTTAAACTAGTATTTAGATATTTCTACCTGGGTTTCATTTCATTTCCAAAAATCCAATATTTTGAAAACAGAATTCATCATCTTTTCTCACTATTACCCTTCCCTGCCAAATCTCTTTCTTGACTTCTTATAATACTCAACCATCGTTGTTTTAAGTCAGTCCTAACTCATTGACTTGGTTTTCTCTAACCTTATATACTGACAGCCACCATGGTCTATTGACAAGATTTTTATCTAATATTTCCAACAACCATCGTTTCTTTTCTTCTCTCAGATTGACAGCCAAATGAAGATATGCATATTCTTTTGCCTGGCCTATTGCTATAGTCACCTAACATGGTGATTCATAAACACTCAAAAGATGCTTATTATTGGGGTAACCATATGTCCCCACTTGGACAGTAATTATATGGTCACCCTGCTTTTGGAAAGGATGGGAAGTTGTCATGAAGTTGTACATGAAGAGATCCATGGTCCATGTGACCGATCCAGCTGTCACATCTGTCAAGAGCTGAAGAATCAAAGCATGTTGGATCCACTGATGATTTTTGCCACCAAGCTAATCTTAGAGGAAATTATAAAAGTTCATTGAGTGGGACATTATTAGTAAAGCCAGAGATCGTGGGAGTCCTTCTGACCTCAGTCATTTAACCATTTAGCCTTTTTAGGAGCCCTCATCCTTTCCATTTCTGTCGTGCATCTCCTCTCCTAACACACCTCCCTTCAGTTCTCACTATCCTGGAGCATTGTTCAAAGCTCAAGACTTCCCACGTTTCCACTGAGTTCTATCCTCTTGGCTTTGCATTCTTCTTATGAGGCAATAGCTAATCAGATTGACTCATCTACTCATTCTATATATATATTTTATAGATACCTACTATTCCCAGGATTCTTTCAGACACTTAAAATAAAAAGTGGCCTTTACAAAGGCATAGCTAACTACTAGGCTAACTACTCTTCCTTACTTCCTCAACATGTCAAATTCTTAGAAAGGCAGTCTGTCACAGCTAAGAGCATGATCAGAAGACAGATCGTCTGGGTTCAGATCTTAGCTGTCCCCCTCTCATTATGTAAAGTAGCACAGTTACTTAAACTCTGTGTTCAGTTGCATTATCTATAATAGTAATAATAATAATAAAAATAGTATTTACCTCACTCAAAAAAAGTAGTAAGTATTGCATAAGAAAATACCACAGATTCTTAAAATAATCCTGGTACTTATTAAGCATTCAACAAATACTGACTATTAAGAATAAGAAGCTCTAAATATTCTGAGCATTTCAGGTCTTGGGATTTGAAGACCACAATGGAAATATGGAATCACACCAATGTGTGCTGTACCAGTTACAACTTTTTCTCTGCCTGTGTATCAAGTGAGGTTGATTGATATTGATTATTTGATTGATTGGTTAATGGATTTGGGATTTTGAGCAAGTTTTAGTAATTAATTGATATAAATGTTAAGCACAACTGACTTTAGAAGTCAGGCAAAACCAGGTTCAAAATTTTCTTTGCCACTTGTGTGCCACATGATTTTGCAAGAAATGGGGTTAATGATTCTACTGACCATGTGTTCATTTAATTGATATTTACTGGGCACATACTGCATGCTAGATAGTATTCTAGGCCCTGGGGATATAGCCTAGAATTGATCTTGGCACTATGGTGCCTACAGCTTGGTGAGACGAAGAGGAGAAAATATGTAAACAGATATTTAAGAGACAGAATTTTAGCCACCTCCTAGGGTGATTGTGAGGTTTGTAAATGCTCCAGGAATGGAAGTTGCCCAGATGAAAGGAGCTCATAGTCTAATGTGGGAGCCAACTGAACAAATAGATATCTGTCATTCTATAAAAAGCAATGATAACAGCATTACTATAGGGACCAAGAGGAAGTGAGATCCAGAGAGTAGTAGATTCTGGGCCACAGGCAGGAGTAATAGAGTAGTGATTGGCTTCAGGGAGGAACAGCAGTAAGCTTCTTGAGGGCAGTGTTGCTATCTAAGGCCATCCTTTCTTTCCTTGTGGCTAAACACTGCTGTCTGGATTATTTTCCAAGTCAGTTTGTTTCACCATATTGAACCTCTCCTAAAATATTTCATTTTCCTAGATTGCCCTTTCCCAAATGCCCAAGGCAACATGTTTTGAGATGCTCTTTCAATCTTTCAGGAATGGTTATTGAAATTTGAGAGCCCATTCCAAAGGAGTTAGGAAGTGCTCATCTGCTGCAAAATTTCCTGTTAGTTCTGTTGTCTAGCCAAGGTAAATCTTTCTGGAGTACACTGCCTGTTCTTCCATATCTTTCTTTGTATATCTTCCATTTCCTGATATCAAATTTACCTTCAGGGAATTCTGTCTACCGAGAAATTACAGCAATTCCCAACCTAAACACTATGGCAAAAGTCCAATGTCCAAGAGATTGACCGATCACTCTGGCTTCTAAGCTGGACAATACAGAGACATCTCAAAGACCTCTTCCTGGAACCTCTGGTGCATGTAAACAAAATGATATCATTGAAATGATTGCACTGCAAACACCAAAACCCATATCTGGGCTTTTAAAATATGCACTATCACATTTTGTGCAAAGCCTCTAGGCCCCCCTAAAAATCTAAAATGATTTACAGGAAAACCTTTTTTTAAAGGCCTATGAAATCTATGTGGACAAACAACTTGTGATTTTTAAGGCTAGTCTTTCTTCTTTAGGATGGATTAGAGCATAAGAGTCTATTTTATATAAAATTTTTACAATTTGTAATTTGGTAATTATGAAATGGTAAAACCAGCAGGATTTCTTCCAAATATAGATGCCAGAAGTGCTTCTCTCATTTTGGTGCTTTCATGTTGATTTCAAGGCTGGCACAAATCTGTGGACCACATTTCACCTGTTAACTCCATTCACAACATCAGATGTCAAATTGAACACTGCAGCCAAAGAGTGAGATAAAATTTAGATTGGAGTATCTCTACCTTGCTGAAAAAGTCAGTAGTCTGTATGATTGCTTGCATTTTCCACATGACTGCAGGTATCACTATCATGCAAAGTGCTGCATTAAATTTGAAATTATTGCAGACATATGGGCTGGAAAAGTGATGTCAGCTAATTCCCATTTGGTTGAGTTTCGTGACCATGTGCTTATGACATTGATGAGAGAAACAGGTAGATTGAAAGGGATCCTCCTCTCCTCTCCTTTCCTCCTCTCCCCTCCCCCACCTTCCCTTTCCCTGTGAGATTCATATTCCTGACTGATGACTTCCAAATCTATCTCATCTGTATCACCTGACAGCTGTCTGTCAAGCTACAGCCACACCTGTAACTACTGTCACAGGCTCCTGAAACTCCTCATGTTCAAAACTTAAATTCATTATTTTCCTTACCAAACCCTCGCCACCCCTCTCATGTCTTAGATTCATGCTCTACTACTCAGACAGCTGTACAAAACTGAAATCCCTTATTGCTTCCCAGCAATTCTTAACTATGTGAAAATATCCCTATTCCAGCAATCATATACGTGGACAATTGCAGAGGAGTAAGATTGCATGCAGTAGAGAAAGTCCTGTGATTTGGGTAATATTGTCACAGTTCTCTGCAGGGTTTTGATAGTTTCCCAAAGAGTGTAAATAATTCAGTATAACCTAACATCACAATTGAAAAATCAACTTCAAACATGTTATCGACTTTTAGGGGCTCAGGGATGTATTTTTATTTTTACTATTAACTAAATTTCAGATTTATCTGAATTTCACCAGTTTTTCCCTTAATGACTTTCTATTCCAGGATCCAATCCATGGTACCACATTGCATATAGTTGTCATGTCATGTCAGGTCTTTGACAGTTCTCAGCCTTTTCTTATTTTTCCTGATAGTTTGAGGAATGCTGGTCAGGCATTTGTACAGTGCCTCTCAATTTGGGTTTGTCTAATATCTTTCTAATGGTTATTCTGGAGGTTTTTGATTTTTGGAAAGAATGCCACAGAGGTGAATTGTCTTTCTCATTACATAATATCAGGGGATATGTGATAACACACGACATCACTGGTGATGTTAACCTTTATCACCTGGTTAAGGTGATGTCTGCCAGGTTTCTCCACTAAAACGTTGACATTTTTCCCTTTACATACTTCATCAGGAATGCACTTTTGTGCTTAGAAGACTCAAGTTTTCTAACAAGCTTTTGTTTACTTGCCTTTCTCTTTTGTAATTCTCTCACACATAATACCTTTTTCCAGGAAAAAGGGAAAAACAAATATTTGAATTTCTTTCTGGGATCTAACATAATCCAAAGTCACCTTTTAAATAAATATTTTTAAAAAATCAAAATACAACTCAACTTAGTGCTGTTTCATGTAGAACATTTATATCAATATCAATATCATGACTCATAATTGTAATGCATTTGAGCCACTCTTGGCATTGACTAGATTTCCTAGAACTTATAAAAGCTCACCTATATCAATAGTCTTCATGACATTAATCAATCAGGAAAGCACTCAGAATAGCCCCCTCTTTATACAAAAAAGCTTGTGTAATACATTTATGTGAAGTTTTTAAAAAGTTCTAACAAAAAGATACTTATCTGGAATATATATAATTAATTCTGATTTACTTCAGTCAAAAGAAAATATTAATAATATAAAAACATAATTCCTTTTAAAATTATGTATAACCCCCATAATTTCCTCTTGTCAGTGAAAACACATGTATGCAATAAAACATTAACTGTGACATATTTTTTAAAGCTAAAATGTTTATATCAACCCGTTTCTCCCTAATGTCTGTCTAGCTCAAGGCTTGTCAACCATGTTCAGCTGAGCTATAACATGCACTTCCTGAACTTCTGAAGCAGAATAAAATATTTGCAGACATGGCTCACACTTGACAGAAACAAGGTGAAATAATTGAAACAGTAAACTTATAATATTAGACTCATCACTGACTTTATATTTTGATAAGCTCCTCAGGAAGATATAGAGCCATATCTTCTTATATCTGTAGAATATTTGAGTAATTGCTGCAATAGTGAAATGATTAAATTTTGAAACCTACAGTACATGTGAAGAGTGTAGAAGAGACACCAGCTTAAGCCTAAGTGGTATTTGCTGCTGGAATTTAGGCATATCTGATGACAGACTTCCAAGAGCCAGTTTCATTCATAGTTCTGTTGGACACTAGGGTGCAAGGCTGCACTTCGACATTGCATAAGAAAGGAGGACATTCTTCCACTTTTTGTGAGTAATTCAGCGCAATTTCCATTAGATGTGTGGTTCAAGAACAGAGTGTCCATCGGCACTAAAAAGGTTCCAAGGCATTAGTTGTGGCTGTGGAAGCATTGACAATGCCCAACTGCAGAGGCATCAGCTATTGGCCGAGATGGCTGCAATGATGTCCTATACATGCTGGTTTGGGATAAGTGCTAGACTGTCTGTGGCTGGAAGAGGCCTCGGCAGTAGGTAGAGGCTAAAGAAGGTGGAGGGACCCGAGTTCATCTGTTGCTAAAGACAGTTTTTCTTTTCTTTTTCTTTTTTAGACACGAGATCTCGCTATATTGCCCAGGCTGCACTCGAACTCCTGTCTTCTGGGCTCAAGCACTCCTCCTGCCTCGGGTGCACACAATCACTTCTGGCTTAAAACGAGTTTTTCTTAATTGCCATACATAATGATGGTTAGTTTGAGCTAAAGGGATCATAACAAACCACTTAGCTCACTGTCCAGAAATTGAAAAGTGATTATATCTTTCTAAAAGTACATGGCTACCCCAGTAACAAAACTGGGAATAAATGTTAAAGTACAGACATGAAGAACTTGATAACCACCCACTGGCACCTCTTACCATAACCTCCTGTTCTTAAATAGTTAAATGTCAGCAAATGAAATAATGCATTTCATCATATCCATTTATTTTCTTGGATTTTTTCTTCCTTGATAGCATCATTGGTTTTCAAAAACGTTAACAGCAATACATAAAGTGACCACATGGTGTCAGGAGTTACATGCTGTTCTTTAAAGGAATCAGCTTTTCAGTCTGGAGGAGAAACACAAGGAATATTTTTAAATGATTCGCTTTTCTAATTTTCCCCAACTTTGATGCTTCAACTACTCAATATTTTAATACAATTTCCAACAATTTTGCTCAAGATTTTTATAATTAGAGCTGTTCTGATTTTACTGATGTTAAGATGATTAATGAATTTCAGTTGCAAATTAATTTAAAAGTTATGTTGATCTGTTCCTGGTGTCTAGCTGCAATAAGTAACGACTCTAGAGATACTTGGGTATATTTCCTCCTTTCCACCATTACATGTTGGCCTATAATAGAAAGAGAAGGAGTTTTGGAGTGAAGCACCCTGCCTTAATAGCCCAGCCATTTGTTTTCAGTTGAATGAGCTTAGATATGTCACTTGAGTTTCTGTTTCCTCATTTGAAAAATGTCTGACTAATGTCCTAGAATATGGATATAGAAGGATTTTCAGTGACTGGAATTTATATAATGAACATTTAACAGCTCATTAGTTATGGATCGAGTCAAACTTGCCCTTTGATTTCTGACTAGGAGAATCTGCCCAGTTAAATTTGAATTTTAGATAAACAATGAGTACTTTTTTTAAATATAAGTATGCCCCAAATATTGCATGGAATGTACTAATACTAAAACATTTTTTGTTGTTTATCTGAAATTCAAATTTAATTGGATGCATTGTATTTTACCTGGCAACCATACTTAAACACTTATATTAATGTGTTTATTCATAAAAAATGAAGTCTGTCTGGCTCTACCCAAAAGCTCCTCTAGAGCACCTAAGAGAAGATGTATCCACCCCCATCTAAAGAATGTAGGGGAGATGTTTTCTGTCAATAGAGAAAGTCTATAAGAAAGCATAATACAAAATATTAAAAATTTCTTTTATGAGGTTTTACAACATTATGGGAAAGTGTCATAAAATAAAAAAAGAAATTTGAGAGGACTTTTCTTCCTCTGATTATTACTAACAGAGAAAATGTCAAAGCTATGAAAAAGCATAGCAATTAGAATTACTAGGATTTGTTGTCATCACTAATTTAGTGAGGGACAGGGAGATAGAAAAAAAGGTTTGGAAGGACTGTCAGGTTTCTGGTTAGGTTGGACAAATGGTACTAAAAACAAGAAGAGAAAGGGACTGATTTTGAGAGAAATCTTGAATTCCAATTTTGAAATGTTGATGTTGAAACATCTTTTGGTGAATAGATTCACTATACAGTTGAAACCAATGATATGCATCTGGAGCCACAAAGTGGATCTACATTACAGATGTGACTGGCAGTTGAAACCATAGAAATGGGAATAATCATGTGCGTAGAATGTACAGATAATAAATAGCAAAAGGCCAATGACGAAGCCTTGGGAAACATATATTTAAGGAGGAGTGAAAGGAAAAAGAGCACACAAAGTAAATGAGGAAGAAACTGGGAGAAACAATTTCGTGAGGGAAAGAGATGAGAGCTTTACAAAGGACATGTTCAAGAGTGCTAAATGCTGATGAGATCAAAGTAAGATGTAACATAAACAAAAAGTCACTGAATTTGACAAGTGGGATGCTACTGGGGAATGTGTGCCAAAGCATATTTATTAAAGCAGTGGAAGCCAAAGCCAGATTGTGGTGAACTGGCAAGTCACAGAAGTAAGGAAGTGGAAACACTGAATGGACATTGAAGGAGCTCAAGAAATTTCATCCCCAAATATGGCTCCTTGGTATATGGAGTATCTTGAACTACAGGCTCTTGGAAGGGGCTTCCTCCAATCTGCATACCAGATGGAACTATCAAAAGAACAATTAATTTCCCTTCCTTTCCCTGTTATCTCACAGTATTGGTGAGGGAATCAAGAATGCAGTCAGACATGGCCCAAATCATTTTAAGCATAATACCTGTCTCTCAGGTTAATTTACAAGTCAATCTGTTTCAGCCCAATCCATTAATTCTCCCAAGTATCTATTTATCCTCCCTAGCAACCATTTATTGCCCTAAACAGAATTACCTATACTCCTCATCTCCCTCTCCCCTCTAAAAGGTAGGTATAAAAATATCTGGATTCCATTGGGATATTGAATAATCACTCTGTGATTCTCCCCATGAGCATGGCAAAGAAACCTCTCGCTTTTATTATTAATAATCTGCCTTAATTATGAGTTGATCTTTCAGGGAACTTTTAGGGGAAAGGTGAAGTCTCCCCTAACTCCTACAATACTAATCAGTTGAAGAGTTTGGCTGTGGATCGGAGGAGGCATAGCAGTGCTTAAAGGAGACACAGGATTGAAGGAGAGCTCCCTGCTGTTTTTAAAGGGAATATGGAATTGAGACCTTTTTTTTTAATGGTAGAAACTTGTTCATTCTTATAAGTTGGTGAAGTTGAAGTTAAAACGGCAGAAGAGAGAACAGACAACAAACAATTGTCACAGTCCTGAAAGTAAGAGAAGGTTTGGGAAACAAAAACATGGATGGAGGTTTTAAAGGCACCATGTTTCTTGTCCTGTGACTAAAGAGAAGGAGATGAAAGTCATAGCACAGGTATCAGGGAGGCAGGAAGAGCAAGTAACTTGGAGAAACTAATCAGGTTGCCCTCTGAGACTTAACCAAAAATGAACACATCTACCAGGGAAGAAATAGGCATGTTAGCAAGTCTTGACTGAAGTCTAAAGAAAGAATAGGTCAATCTGAGCAATTCAAATCAGACAGTATAGCAAGTATGAAAAAGAGTGAGAGATGCAGAAACTGGCCATACCCAGTGATGGACCAAGAAAGAGGGTGCTCAGTCATGTCTACCTGGCAGATGTACCATTAGTGAAGCATAACATACGAGATCCTAGTGCATTTAAGCATTCAAATATCTTAACTCATTTCCCTAGTTCTTATTTTATTCTAAGAACATTTTTCAAGCATCGTCTGCCTGGTGTAAAGGTTTATTCCACCTTCAATTAACTCTCTTTTTTCAAATGAGTCAATTGGCATCCTGATTTTGGTAGTTTAGTCACTTATAAATTAGTGTGAGTCAAATTCCCAAAGCTACATTAACATCAGCAGCATGAACAAATCTAAATTTTTGACTTGCATATCTTACAGTTAGATGCTTGATTGTGGTGAATACAGTCATCTTGTGAGGCTTCCTAAAAACAATTGGTCCACCTCTGCTGGAGACATCTCAATCCAGATGCATAATTTTCCTTATTCCAATTCTGTTTGTAAAACATCTTTGAAGTCTCCTATAGATGCACCTCTAGCTCCTGTGCCCAGCTTTGGCTGATGGAAGCAATTCAGGGAGTATAGAGCGAGCACCCAGTGGTTAAGTGCATGAGCTTTGAAACCAGACCAACTGAATTAGAATCCAAACTCCTCTATTTAAGCTGTGTAACCTCAGGCAAGTTAATGAAGGACTTCTTACCTCAACTTCCTCATCTCAAAAATGAATAGACTGCTAATATCCACCTAATAATGCTTTGCTTTGCTGTTGAAATTAAATGAGTTAATGTGTATAAAGCTCTTAGCAGAATTTTTGGCACATGTAAGTACTTAAATAATCTTAACTACTACTGTTAGCTCCATACATGCCATTTCCACAGACATCATAAACCGTGTACCAAATTATATTTACTATCTTTTCTCCATTTCTTTAACAAGTATCTATTGAGCACCTTTTTATGTTTAACCTCACAGTGCTGGATGCAAGGGACACAATGGTGAATAACAGAAAAAGCCCCTTCCCTAAAGAACCTTGCTATCAGATGGAAAAGAGAATGATATGTAAACAATCAAAATACAATGAAATATAGGTCCCCTCCTTTAATGCCATAACAAGCATCCTAACCACCCAACGAGAAAACCGCATTTTGTGAGCTCTGTTTTCTCCCTTTTCCTCTATACCCAAATCACTAAATTGTTTTAATTGTGAATATAGAGGAATGTGACTTAATAATTTGTTTAGATTTGAATCTCTTGGAGGTATTTTCTATTAGCATGCAGCGTCATCAGGATCTTTTCATCTTTCTAATCTACAATCTGTGCTGTGTAGACTTTTACCTTTATGCTTATTGCCTCGTGGGCTCACGATGGGTGCTGCACCTCCAGGCCATCTGTCTACAATCCAGGCAAAAAGAAAGGGAGAAGGGAAAAGGGCTGACAGTCTAAGTGGGCGTTGTCCTTGTGAACAAGAAAGGGAAGCCCTCCACAGCTACTCTGTCTGTATCTCGTTGGCCAGAATCCCATCATATGGGTGTCTGCAGTTGCAAAGGGGGCTGAAATACTGACTGTGTAACTAACAATTATGTTGCTGTCTTAAGCAAAAAGGGGTTCTATTGGGAAGATAGACGTTTGGGAAAAATGTCATGGGGTTAATAGCAGTTCTTGCCATACACACACTCACACACAATATGTATTTCTAGACTTTATTGGCTAGAAAAAAATGAAAACCATGTACATTTGTAAAACCATTATTCCAATAACCATAATTTCCATTATGATTTAATATAAGATATTAATTGTATTTTTAAACCAAATTGTAGTGGGTGTCAGTTTGTTTTTTTTAACAAGAAAATTTGATTAATACCTTTCTCAATAGAGTTAGTATGGTTTCCCTCCAGTTTTCCAATTATTACACATGCCATTCCATTTCAAAGATAATGGCTTATGGAGATGTCTCTTTGAAAATGAATTTAAGCAGATCTAGCACTTAGAGGAAATTCACATCCTTACACGTGTAATTTACTCGTAAATATGATCATAAAATTAATTAATATACACAAACACAATTATACATTTAACTAGGATTGTTATAGGAACATAAAAAATTATTTAAAAGAAGAAAACATCTATGACTCTAGTGACTTGAAAAGATTTTGTACCTCCTCAAAATATTCACCATAATTTTAGTCACCTCATGCACCCCTCAGTCCAACAGTTCTAGCACAGACTTTAGAGAGAGGTATGTCAAAGTTTGAATCAAGCAGCATTACAGACCAGCTATGTGACCCTGTCTGTAAGTGAATACGACAGTACTTACTGCAGTGGATTGTTGTGATGGTTAAATGTGGCAACATATGCAAAGCACACAGGATGGTGTTAGCTCAGGGTTGGCATTCAATGCCTGTTAGATGCTTTTTGTTTTTTCCTATGCACTCTTTCCTACTGATTGAATTTCTTAGGATTTGCCTCTGTTTGTTTTTTGTTTCTTTTTGTTTTTGGCATTTTTCTTCAGCTTGGATAATATTTTTCAGCTGAGGATTTATTCAAGAGAAGTAGAAATCAAGGGGCTCTACTATGTTTGCCTGTTTCATTTCTCAAGCTAAAAATAAATTTCTGTTAACTACACACCAATGTATATTTAAATGCATTCTCTATTTGGCTATTGTACAGAATTTTATGATTTGCTTATTATTAGAATTTAACATAATGACTTCTCACTATAACCATACTTGAAGTATTTAACATTGAAATGCAGTTTCTTTAATCTTTACAAATAGGGAGGATAATTATATTGCAATTGCACAATTGTTAAAAGATATCATTAAATGCATTTACACATTTTCCATTTAAGTTAAATTATACACTGAGCATAGTATATTTTTAAAAAACTTGTCTTTTCTGCTTAGAATATTTTTCCTCCTAAGAGGGCTTACAAACTAAATTGCAAAAAGATATTCTGTTTTTTTGAGAAGATTACACATGCTGTGTTTCTAGAATTTTATTTTCTAAGAGGAGCATTTATTTAATGCAAACAATTTGCAAAAGTGTTTCATTAGCTTTTTGATTAGAAAATGAATTGCATTCTTCTTTTGATGTCAGATTCTGATTTATCAGCAGGTTCAACATCTGCTCCTACAAAAATGGTACCCTTTTACAATCAGAAATACTTGCCAGGAATATAGCACAACTCACTGTATCAGTTTAAAAATATACTTCACACAGCAAGTAACGGGCTCTTTAAAAATTGACTTAAAAACATACATCATAATACAAAAGAATACAAGAATAGTCAATAACAAGAGTAAAAAGACACAAAAACCTATTTTCCTTGCAAAAAGGACTCCAGAAATGTATTCTACTTGGTTTGTTTTGTTCTGAAAGTCTTAGAAATAGTTCTGGCTTGTTATATGCACTCCACTCTAACTGTGCACACCTTGGAGACAGACATAAAAAGAAAAGAAAAGTACTGAGTAGGTAGTGCTACCCTGACACTTGTGCAAATTTAGTTAGCCAAGATGCACGCATGTGTGATACTCCTGATGCATACATACTTCAACAGTGAAACCATTTCCTTTCCCAGCTTAGGAAAATTGAATGTGCCATCCTTCCCCTTTCTGACCTTTTCCCATCTCCATCGACTTTGCACATTTTCCTTTTTCTCCCCTTTTCCTTTATTTATCATTATATTGTCGTCTTCAAGTCCTCTTTCCCCACATCACCCCTAGGAAGGTGCTTTGTGAGAAAGCACCTTCAGGTCACTCTTTCTCCATGAAGACTCAAGGATTCTCCTTGCTTTAGTCTTTCTTTCTTTTTTTTATTTCAGCTTATTATGGGGGTACAAAAGTTCAGGTTATGTATATTGCCCATGCCCCCCTATTCCCCCCACCCCGAGTCAGAGCTTCAAGCATGTCCATTCCCCAGACAGTGCACATCACACTCATTATGTAGGTATGCACCCGTCCCCTCCCCCCCCCCCCCCCCGCATCTGTCAGATACCCAATTGGTGTTATTCCCAAATGTGCACTTAGGTGATGATCAGGGAAACCAATTTGCTGGTGAGTACATGTGGTGCTTATTTTTCCATTCTTGGGATCCTTCACTTAGTAGAATGGGTTCCAATTCTCTCCAGGAGAACAAAAGAGATTCTAAATCACTGTTATTTCTTATAGGTGAGTGATAGATACTCCATGGTATAAATATACCACATTTTACTAATCCACTCATGTATTGATGGGTATTTGGGTTGTTTCCACATCTTTGCAATTGTGAATTGTGCTGCTATAAACATTCGGGTGCAAGATGTCTTTGTAATAGAATGCCTTTTGTTCTTTTGGGTAGATGACCAATAATGGGATTGCTGGATCGAATGGTAGGTCTACTTGAATCTGTTTAAGGTATCTCCATATTGCTTTCCATTGATTTGGCAGTTCTGGGCCCATACCAAATGGCAGGTACTGGAGAAGCAAAGATGAACAAACTTAGATGAGCCTCATCTGGCTCTAGTCAAACTAATCATGCATCTACATTCGTCATGTTATACATATTATTATACATATATACCCTGTTCCACTTACTTCTCACAAAACCAAAGGTATTATAATATTTTCTCCATTTCAGAGATAAGGAGATCATTGAATAGAAGTTCAACTGCACTACTAATTATCCCAGCCACCCCAGTGAGCCCAGCAGCATGTTGTATCTGTCTGTGTGGCAGATCATTGCATCTGTGTCCTAGCACACCCCCACTTATCCATAGGGTATGGGTGTTGTTGAAAGTCTTACTTCCACCAGAGGCAGAATGGAGCAATGATTTCCTCGGTGACCAAATCTTAGATACAGATCTTCTCCCCATACTTTCTGCTCCCTCTTCCTAAATGAGTTTTAGCCTTTTGACTTTCTATAATCCCCCTCCCATCCCACCTGCCACACACAGAGGTAAAATGATCTTCATGCACTTTGCATAAAGTGAGGGAAGTGCAGCAGTAATTCATTATGAATGTAATAAATGTCAGCTGTTAATGTGAGATTCTCGAAGTTTTATTTTATAAGAGGGAGAAAAACATTGACATACAAGTTTGGTCTCCAGTGATTTGTTAAGGAGGAGGCATCTTTTGTTGTTATCAAGCCTAGTCTTTTTTTGTACTTACTAGTTGTTGTGAATAGAAATCTAGAGCTTCTTTATGAAAGTTCCCCATTTAACACCCCCACAGAAACAGGGAGTCTATAAACTCACTGGCAAACCTTACATTTATCTCTGTTATATAAATAGAGACCTCCAAGTTCCTAGTAATTGCCCTCAATATGGATTGTTTTGCTGTAACTTTTGAGTTACTTTGGAAACCTCAGTTTTCAAAGAAGCTTGGTTTGATTTTAATCAGAAGCAACTACATGCAGTGCTTTCTGACAGCCTGCTAAGTGCTTTGGCCAAAGTCCATTTTTACCTTTAATTTGTTACCTTGATCTTAAGAGGTACACAACTTGGCATCCAAGCAAAGTTGTGGAAAGAAAATAAAAGGTAGCTTAGCCAAAAAGTCTCATGATATTCACTTTTAACTTCATATTTATGATTAGACATATACAAAGGCTGATTGTAAAAATAAAGAAAAAAGAAGCTAAAAATATAGAAACACATAAAGAGGAAAAAAATCCTTCTATAGCATATCACCAAGACAACCTACTTCAAAACTTGAATAAATGCCCTTTCAGACCTCTGTGCATTTCATTGAAAAAAGGATAAGATAAACATAAATGAGAAAAGTAATATACTATGTGGGCTGGTGGTATGTCTCTACCTTGGCAAGTTAAGGCAGCATTAGAATTTCTTGTCCTAATAAGAAAAATTAAGATAAAAATGGAAGGTTTAATTTAATGAAACTAATGGGTACACTGGGAGAATGCCAAGTTTGCCTGGAGTTGGAGAAGCCAGTAGAAGGAAGATATATATTCCACACCTAAAAATCCTTGACTCCATTTCTCCCCAAATCTTCAAATACCATAATGCCAACTTGGGATGCTTTGCTCTCCAAAACCATCAGTATGAACGATCTTATCTATCTCCATGGCTTCCCATGTGTAAAATACCTCTCAAGGAAACCTACAAACTAGCACATGGAAAGACCATATATATATACAATAAACATACTTTAAGAGAGAGAAAACAAAGTTAATTGCATGTTCAAAAAAGAGAGACAATACATTCAGTTTTCTCTAATGGAGTAGAGAAAGAGCATGAGGATGGTTGACACAGAAGTGCTTTTGGTGCTAGACCTTGAAGCATGGACAGGATTGGGCCAGGTGGTAATGGACAAACATACTCTAGGGAGAGAATTGAACAGGAGAAAGACATAAAGGGAGAAACATTGCAAGGAGTGTTCGGGGATTTTTTTCTTTTCTTGGAACACAGGTTATAGATAAGAAACTACTAGGAATAGAGGGCTAGAGATAATATTGTAAAGCACGTTGAATTCCAAAATAAAAAGTCTCTAATTTTATTTGGTAGGAAATATGGTGCCTTAGACTATTTCTGAGGAGTTTGTAACAAGATCATAAACATACTTTAGAAAAATTAAACAGCAGTATCCTCAAGGAATGTGAAATAGGAATATAAGGAGGGTTACAGTCCAGACATGTAAGCTATAGGATTTAAAATTGTTAGTTGAATATGAAGGGATTGGTGATGGGTAAGAAAAATCTAAATTTTTAAGCCTTGGTGAGTTGGAGGTTGGTAGTATGCCAATGGTAGAAATGACCAAATGAAGGGGAAGCCACTTTCTTGATTACGATGAGAGACTCTGAATCATGTTGAGTTTATGGTGCTCATACACATTCTAGATAGAGGTATGATATTTGTAATCAATAACATGGCTGATTTCTTTAGCATATATGAGATCTTAGAGCAGAGAAAGTATTAATATAAACAAAGAGAGTAAAGGCAGAATTGTGAGCAACACAGATGACAGAGAAAACTTCAAGGCTGTAGAGCTACTGTATCGGATTCCATAGCCACTAGTCAAGATGGATTTTGAAAACCTGAAATATGAGTTTTCCACATTATGCTGTAAGAGTAAAGTACACACCAGATTTCCTAGAATTAATGTAAAAAATGTACAATATCTTAAAAATTTTGTATATTGATTACATGTTGAAATGATAATATTTTGAATATAGTGGGCTAAATAAGATACATCATTAAAACTCGTTTCACCTGTTTCTTTTTACTTTTTAAATGTAGAAAATTTTAAGTTATATATGTGGTTTACATAAAATTTTTATTGGATAGCACTGCTTGAGAAGGTTTATCTAGGACTTTCAGAGAAGGGATTTGAAGGAGTGACAGTGTCAAAATCTGCAGCAGGTACTGTAGTAAGTTTGAGGTTTGGGAAATTATTGATACACTCAAACAATGCAGGAAAGCAGCAAAAATATTTAAGGTCCAAAAATGTGATGAAGGCTTTCTGTCATTCAATTCTCACATCCACCCAATCAGATAGCTAATGTCACCCTATTTTATAGATGCGGAAATTAGCTCAAAGAAGTTAATAAATTCACATTAACACAGCTAGTAAACAGTGGAGCCAACATTCACTCAGAAGTTTAACTACAAAGTATTCTTTTTCTTTTCACTGATGAGATCATAGTTCAATCTTTTAGTGAGCAGGAAAGATAAGATGGTGTAAATTGAGGGAGATATTTATATATGTTTTTTTCTTTGAAGATAGCAAAGAGATTCTGGAAAGATACTGACATAATAACAAAAAAAAAAAAAAAAACCTCTCTCCCTCCCTTTCATAATTCCCAGGCTGAGATGATTCAGCTATTACAGAAGATAACATTCTTATACTTACATATTTCTTGCACTAGAAAACAGAACATGAAAACCTGAAACTTTAAAACATGCAAACCAGAAATCTTGACGTACTTAAAAGATACATTAGTTGAGGAATGGGGAAGGAGTAGCTGCTGCCTATTTCCTAAAGGGAAGCTTGCACAAGATGCCTCTTCTCTGGTGGGTGGGCTCAGACTCCCCACGGATCACCCTGCTCCTGGGCCCTGCCTTAAAGCAGTTTATATGTAGTCACCCAGGGTTTCTGAGGTTGTGGCCAGGCAATGGATGGTCACAGGTAAGCTTCCCTTAGAGACAGAACTTCCCCATTCGGCAGGGCTCAACACATTAACAATGAAAGCCAACAGTGAGAGCCCCCTAGAGGATTCTATCAGGTGTCCTCTGAGGACTGGGACCCGTGAGAACCCCCATTCACCCTGTCAGTCCAAAGCTAAAGCTAAGGCCTACCTGAGTAGGTGGGGAGCTTGGCAGTAGCAGTCAGTCACTCACCTTGAGGAGATTTCCTTGTGTCTACTACCTTGTGTCCAGCCACCCACAAAATCAGCCAAGCAGGCTTTCTTCATCTCCTACTGTGAAAGCTCCTGCCAGTCTGCTCATGGGTGACCTCCACATCTGACCCTCAGGGGATGGGGCTTGTCTTCTCTCCAGCATTGCACAGCATGGAAGAAAACCACCCATAGCAGGGCAGAATGCAAAATAAAAGAAAGAAAGAAGGAGAGGAAGAGAGAAAGAAAGAAAGAAAGAAAGAAGAAAGGAAGGAAGGAAGGAAGGAAGGAGAAAGGAAGGAAAACAAAGAAAGAAAGAAAGTAGAAAGAAAGATAGAAAGAAAGGAAGGAAGAAAAAAAAGAAAGGAAGAAAGAAAAAAAAAGAAAGGGGAAAAATGCCTTTTTTTAACCACAAATATTTGTTTACCTGGATGATGAAATGTTGATGAAAGGAAAACAAAGTTATCTAGATAGAAGGGATAAATCAGTTTTCAACATTTTCATTTGTTCAGAGCCCCACTTCCCTCCCATAAAAACATGTACAACACACATATGACTGGGGTTCAATAAATATTTAAGTGGATGAATGAACATCCACTGGATAATTCAGGTTCCCAGCATAAAACAGATGCCACACTCAAATAAGGAATTGAAGAAAGATTGATAAGAGAACTGATTCTAAAGGTATGGGCAGGGTTAAAAAAGAAACAAAGATAAGAAAAAAACAAGGAATGGCCATGTTAGGAAGCAATTGCCATCACCAGGATGAAGAAGCAAGGGGAAGAAGAAGTTACTGAAATTTGGATCATAGGTAGCAGATTCCCTGGTGGAAACTGTGACCAAGGTGGAACGATATAGCCAAATAAAGACGACTTCAAGGGGGAAGCCAACGGCATAATTACCCTGACCTCTCTCTCCTCTAACCTAGTGATCATCTGCCAGTGCCTCCCACTGGCCAACACCAACCCGAAGCCACATGGCAAGGGACCCACAGTGATGCAATCCTTTCAGGCCAAATCCAGTACAAATTTTTACAGCTTTTATCATTATTTTTTCAAATCCAACTAAAGATATTTTTCTTTTTCCCGAGGAATACTTGCTATCTTGTCACCATCATTCAAGTAGCAAAAAAAAAGATTTTTTTTTTTTTTTTGAGCAAGTAGTAAGTATTCTAAGGCCTGAATGGAACCATAAGCAAAAAAGATTACGTTCTCATCTTGAGTCAGCAGATAAACTAATGGAGCACAGGAAACATTCCAGAGCTCCACAGATCCCCCTTTGTAGAGAGAAAATCACCGACTTTATAATGAAACCAGAACATTGGTGACTAATGTATTTTCACAGAGCCTCAGCTTTATCTGTTGGAAGGGAATCATGACACCTATTTCTTAGGGTTAATGTATAGTCCAGAGCCTGTGTATGCCACCCATTTAATATAGGTGCTGGCACACAGTGACTAATTTCAACTTTAGAAATGACTTCAGGAATGAGTCCAGGACATCCTATGCAGTGCAGCAGGAGGGACTGTGGCATTATACAGACCTCACCACTAGGTTTCTATTTCTTCTCATCCTCTCTTCCTAGGCAGCTCCTGCCCATGTCCTCACTGCAGTCCTCTACCTGCAAAGGACTGGGATTTGCAAACGACCGTACCTGGAGCTCTCTCTTCTCTTCAAAGCATACAATTTCTTCTCTATTTTGTACTTAACATGGGGACAAGTGGTTGGTGGTTGAATGTAGCTTCATGTTTCCAGGGGCCCCAGAAAGTGGGGAATCCCTGTTCTGAAGGTTTAGTTGGTTCCAGGTAAACCAGAACCTCAGTCTGCACAGGGACAGTCTGAAATGTGCCCTTGTAGAGTGTGGTCGTGGAGGCAGCTGGCTCTTCCTCTGTTAGCTGGACGGGCCTGAACCCTCTCCTGAACTTTTCTGCTGTTGGGTTATTTATTTATTAAGTGGACTGCATGCAGAATGACTGCCTGAGGCCATCTGAGTAATAAGCAAATAATCTTTTTTTTAATTAGTGGTACATGACCTTGTTTATGAGACTTCATACTAGATGCCACAAGAAAATAATAGTTGAAGAAGCAGTACAACTACAATTAAAAAATGAAAAATTTCCATTTATGAGTCAGGAAAAGAAAAAAAGAAAAAAAACCACCTTAACAACAACTGAACAATATAGGTTATCTTAATGACCCAAACTCCAGGGTGTTTTGTTTTGGTTTTTCTAAACACACTGGAGGATAAACAGATGTTTTATTTTATTGTAGTAATTATAAAATAGAAATTTTTCCAAACTGATATTTTCCCATAAGAAACTTAAAGTTTCTTTATTTACCTTCTTTAAAATACTTTCTTAGTTCTTATAGCTAATTATAAGAAGCCAGGTCTGCAAACCCTTTTGGTTTTCATTGGTCCTTCAATTATACACAAAGGTTTCCTCCCCACTACATTTAAACTTAATAAGATTTCTGACAAATAAAATCAAATTTTCAAAAAAGTTTCAGAAATGTCAGTTAGGAATTACCTAATGATTTGCAATGTCCAGCAAACTCAATTTCTGCATATCCTTTTGCACTAAAGCATTCAGTACAAATTCTTTATGTTTTTATATAAAGTGGGTTTTATATTTTTACCTTCTGTAGGCCTCTATGAAAAGGGTTATAAATACAGCAAATGCTTACATTTGCTGTGAACTGATGGCCTATACGGCCTGGGCTGTGTTTGCTGAATATCTGCAGAAGTAGGCCTGCGTATATTAAAAAAAAGTACACCAGGAAAACAAAATTACAGCTTCAGTCATATGGCAACATTCTTTATCCATTTGTTAATCAACCATTCATTGATTCAGCACTAATGTTTTTCACTTAAATGTGCAAAGAATTATGTTAGATAGAATGAGATATATGTCATGGTACCAGCTTTTTAAGAAGCTCATGTTTCCACTAGGGTAACTGTGCATGACCAAAGTCAATTAGGTGATAGTTCAAGAGCTATTACAGAGATTCCACCGTTTCTACTTTTTTAAAGGATTTGTAGGTGTGATAATGTCACCTGCAACATTTAACCAACTTCAGAGATTGAGAGAATGAGACATGAAATTGTTAAGCTTATCACATATCCATGGATATCCACCTTTTCTTGCAAATAATTTCTAAAATTATTTGCATTACATATGCATAAATGAATTATCAGGAAATAATGTACAAAGAAATAATTTCTTTCTCATTCATATGTGTTGTGTGCTTTGACTCTACCGTGTGTTATTGCATTATTGTCAATATTTTATTTTACTCTGAGGCTATGGGCATGCAGATGACCTATTTTTTTTCCTTTCCTCCATATCTAATATTCAATATCTTTTGGACAAATAGCACCACATAACCTTTCCCTTGTTAGGAATATGTGCAAACAGATTGCTTCATTCTCTTATGCTGTAGTGTTAACTGTTAAACAGCAATTCGATTTTGACAGAGTACAGCAAACATGGAGAGTAATTTAGCAAAGGTGGTTTCCTCCTGTCAGTTGCACAGGGAACCAATCAAGCTCTCTGTTCACACTGCAGCCAGAATGAGTTTTTGTAAAAGGCAAAATTGATCTTCTTACCCCCCTACTTAGTATCTGTCAATAGTGCCCAATTACAGCTGGGATAAAAACCGAATTCTTTAATACTGTCACATGTTTCTGTTCCTGCCCCTCCTTTCAGAATTAATAGTAGCAAGAATGATGCAGCCAGTAGTGGGGAAACAGAGCACTACATCATCAAGAAAGAAAAAACATTTTTTATATATATATATATATATATAAAAATTTTAAAAGAAAGAAAAAATGAAACAGGTTAGAGAGGTGGAGAACAGTAAACTGGAGAACAAGTTTGAAATTTAGAAAGGACATGCATAGCACATTTCTCATGAAGGAATGAATAAATAACCCTGCAGTGACCTTAAACTTGAGACAAGGAGAGCCAATCAGAAATGGCAGAAGTACAGATGGATACTCCTGCCAAGACCTCTAGTATCCAACTATAGCTCTGCCTCTGGACCACAGAGGAACAATAGTCAAGCTGCCAAAATATTCAAGAACCTCTTTCAAAGCTTTCCCACATCCTTTAGAAGAACTCCAAAGAGCTTTCATCAAGAGCATTGCTGATCGATCTATTTCTTCATGCTCCCTTCCTGAATAGTCTCTTCATTTATGTTTTCATCTTCCTTCACTTTCTTCTTCAAGGCAAAAATCAATTCTGGTGAACGCCACATATTTTTTTTAGGCTACATGCTTACTCTTTCTAAAAAAAAAAAAAAAAGTGAATTGGTCTATCTGTGAATGCCGTCATTTCTGCTTATAAGGTTACCTTGTTTTCCTTTACGATTTTTAACAGCTAAAACCAGAATGGTTCCATTTATTTCCTTTTCTGGGATTTCAACCTTGCTGTCATATTCACAGTTAGCCAGAAGATGTCAGCCTTATAACTCAAACCAATTTGCCCCTCTCCTAAGCAGCCTAAAAATAAGTCAACTTATTGAAATCCTCTAAAACTCCAAACAATAGATACACAATTATAAGCACTAAGATATTCCTTATGAATCATAAATAATCTTGTCTATTTGGGGTTTATGTAGATGTAATCAGTAAGCAGTTGCTGTTCATCAGCCTTTTTAAAATAGCTGGAAGCAAACCAGTGCTGAGACAAAAGGGCCTTAGAGTTCCTGTGGCTTAACCCTCTGCTTTCCCTACATGCAAGAATGAAATACAGATTTCTTAGTACCACCTTATTCCCCTATTCACACATTCGTTTATTCATCAAATTTTATTGACCATGTTCTGTGTGCTTGTTAGCGAGGTAATTGCTAAAGACACAAAAGTAAAAATGATGGACTAGACACAGTCCTTGCCCATTGTTATTGGTTGAATTGTGGGACAACCCCTTTCCGCAAAAAAGATATGTTGAATTCCTAACATCCAGTATCTTAGAATGTGAACTTATTTGGAAATAGGATCATTGCAGATGTAAAAAGTTAAGCTAAGCTCACACTGAAGTAGGGTGGGCTCTTAATGTAATAGGATTGGTATCCTTATAAAAAGAGGGCAGAGATACACAGGGAGAAGATGGCCATGTGAGAACAGAGGCAGACTAAGGTGATGCATCTACATCTACAAGCCAAGGAATGCCAAGGACTGCCAGCAATCATCAGAAGCTAGAAGAGGGATGGCAAGACTCTCCCCTGTAGGTTTCAGAGTGTGGCCCTGCTGACATTTTGATTCCAGACCTCTAGCCTCTAGAACTGTGAGAAAATAAATGTCTGTTGTTTTTAGCCAGACAGTTTGTGATACTTTCTTACAATAACCCTAATAAACTAAAACACCTACAGAAAGATTACACAAGACATGTAGGCAAATCTAATACAGTGTGATAAATGCTATTATAAGTGAAATATGGGTATGAAGGGAAAATAGGAGAGAAATGCCCATCAGAATAGACCATACAAAGGATTTCTGGAGGAAGTGACCTCCATCCCAAAAATAAACAAAAAAACATGGCAAAGAAATGCCCGAGTAAATTGTTGTGAAGGAGTAGAACCATTTTACAAATGGAGAATGGCACCTAACTCTCCTGCCTACCTTCACCCCTTCTTTGCCCAGCTCAAACTTTGGTCAATAATCGAAACATTAGACATGAATCCCAATCCAGATGTTCTGAGACTCTGATTGTATCAGATTTCACTTGTTATCATTTTTATTCTCCTACATATTGTGACTAAGAGAAACATAAACCTTTTTCTTACTTTTAGTGACTGGAGAAACCAATTTGTACTAGAAACCTCACAGTTCCACTGAGCCTTCATCCTAACCCTCTCCCCTCTTCCTTCCAAACCCTTCCCTCCGCCCCAACCCCATCAATGCTCCGGGTTGTCTTCTGTTCTCTTGGCTTTCGCTCTGCATCTGATCTGGCTGAATCTGGGCTGATTGGCTTCCACTACTTCCTCACTGCACACGAATTTTCTAACCTCCCATGTGCCCACCAGAGTTTCATTCACCACCACCCTGTTCTTGCTCCAAGATCACCATCTGCCCTCTAAGCCTCTAAGTCTTTCTGGAGCTTCCCATCACACTTGTCTCCGCAACTGTCCTTGTTAAACTCTTCAGAAGGCTGAGCTGAGGAAGGTACCTGGTGTAGGACTGATATGTGCAGGGCTATCCAGTGCTTGGGGCAGAGCCCTTTTCTTCAGCACCTTTCTTAAGTGTTGAGGGAGGGAGTATGTCCACTAGCTTTCCCTTAGAGTGGGCCACTCAATTCTTTAGGTCACTAACTTCACTGTTTACTATGGTAGGTTATATTGCCCCTAGTTGGAAAATCTTAACCCAGATATGATTTGGGTTGGGGAGATGATCCTAGATGCATAAAATCTTTTTGCAGAACTTTTCATAGCACTTAGCGACCCTCAGGGAAATTGCAAAGGTGCAAACCCTGTTTCTTGGGCATTGTATGTATGAAGCCCACTCTGAACTATGCCCACACTGCTGCTTCTTTCACCTTTCAATTCCAGGAATTGAAAGCTACTGATACAGGCTTTGTGTAATAATTTAATTATAATACTGAAAAAACAAGAATAATGGTTAAGTGATTAATAAACTCAAAGAAATATGCATCCATTTGAAAAATAATTATGAAGACTTTACAACAATTTAGAAAATATTTTTGCTCAAAAACTAAGAGAAAAATTTAGAATACAAAATTGACATGCAGGCAAGATAAAAAAGAAAGCAAAATACTTCGATTACACAAATGAAATAAATCATACTTTCATATAAAAAACGTAGAAAAATTATTTATAGGATGGACGTGGTGGCTCACCCCTCTAATCCTAGCACTCTGGGAGGCAGAAGTGGGAGGATTGCTTGAGCTCAGGAGTTCGAGACCAGCCTGAGCAAGAGTGAGACCCCGTCTCTACTAGAAATAGAAAAATTAGCTGGGTGCCATGGCCCATGCCTGTAGTCCCAGCTACTCAGGAAGCTGAAACAGGAGGATCGCTTGAGCCCAGGAGTTTGAGGCTTCAGTGAGTTATGATGACACCACTACACTCTACCCAGGGTGAAAGAGCAAGACCCTGTCTCAAAAAAAAAAAAAAAAAAAAAGTATTTGACCCTCCCTTCTCACTCCCCCTTCACAAAAAAAGAAGAAAAAAGACAAATTACTTATAATTCCATCACCTTAAAACAATTAAATGTCTTCGTTTTTTCCTTTGTCACTTTTTTGCTGATAATGCACTTGACAAATTCTTTCTTGCTACTTTGCTTTTGGACATATTATTCCATGTCTTTGAAACACCTTTTATTATATTTTCTACCTAGAAAATTAATTTAATCATTTAGCATATATAGACATGTATGTTTTAAGGGCCCTATAATATATACTAAAAATGTAGTTACAAAATATCTTAGGAGGTGTTTACTCTTTCAAGACCTTCTTATTAAGACAAACTTCAAGGGGAATTCTCTTTGTGATGCCTTCTTTGTTCCCCTTCAAATTTAACTGCTTGTTTCCTCCTCTGTAGATATAATTATAAGAACATTTATCAAACTATATTATAATAATTGTTGACTGCATTTCTCTCTCCTTAGCTAGACTCTAAGGATATTGGGGCGGTGGGGGAGGGGAGATTGTTTTATTTCTTGTTGTGAGGGTACAGCCTAAAAATGTACCTAGTTTATAATAGAGGGTTAGTGTTAGACGAAGGAAAGGGAAAAAGAGAACGAGAGAAAGAAGAAGGGCAAGAAGGGCATAAGAGATTGGTACTAAAAGGAAAGAAATGATTTCAACATATGCAGATATGGTTTGACTATAGCACAGGAAAGAGCAGCTTCAAACCATAGAACAAATAGTGCTACTGGGCTTGCAAGGGGGTGACATCCACGCCCTTGGATTAATTAACTCGGTGCTTGTTAAACTGAACAGCCAACCCTATTGTCCTACACTGTCAATTGTATTTATCTTATAATTCATCTTTAGCTAGAACAATACAAGGAGTGGAGTATCATTATGAGAATTTAATTACCTCTTATGATTAGTGAGAAAGATGTTTTGAAGATAACTTTTGCTCTTAGAATACTACTTTACAGATTTTTTTTTCTTGTTAGTTTATAGCAGATAGAAATGATGGTGGTTTTTTGTTTCAGATTTACCCACAAACTCTGATTTTAGTTAACTATTGAATTATCAGGATTGCATGCACAGGAAGAAAACACATATACACAATGTCTCTTCTCTCTCTCTTTGCCTCCCTCCTTCCTGTCTCTCTCCTTTTCTTCCTCTTTCACTCACCTCTCTCTCACATACACACCTTACCTCAGTGTCAGAGGGAAAACAACTTTACTTTCTTTGTCACAATTCCCAAGAAATCCATAATAAGATTCCAAAATCTGGCTGTGCGTGGTGGCTCATGCCTGTAACCCTAGCACTTTGGGAGGCTGAGGTGGGAGGATTGCTTGAGGTCAGGAGTTCGAGACCAGCCTGAGTAAGAGCGAAACCCCGTCTCTACTCAAAATAGAAAAGATTAGCCGGGCATGGTGGTGCGCATGTGTAGTCCCAGCTAGTCAGGAGGCTGAGGCAGGAGGATCGCTTGAGTCCAGGAGTTTGAGGTTACAATGAGCTGTGATGATCCCACTGCATTCTAGCCCAAGTAACAGAGTGAGACCCTGTCTGAAAAAAAAAAATGTAAAGTCAACTGATAATTACAAAACAGAAGTGGGTATAGGATGGTATAGAAGAGGGAAGAATGAAGTATCTAATTCTGCCCTTAAGGGATCAGTGAGGACACTGGTGAAGCTTATTTGTTAAATCCGGATCCCAAACATATAATGAATGCACTGTGAGGTTCAGCAGCTGCCTCATGAATCACCTACCTTAAGAGAGTTAGAAGAGCAAAGTTCCCTTCATGTGTAAGTGTGAGTAGTGTAGTGACAAATGTGAAAATTAGGCTCAGGTTGCCCGAAAAGACCACAGAGATGAAAAAAATTAAGCAGGACTTGCTTATGTAAGTGATACAGAAAGAATATGCAATAAGGATGCATACAAGTGAGAAGTGGTGAAGAAATATGCTCATAGAATAGTTGTAGATGGCAATATATGAGTGAAGACCAATCAGACTCCGAACTAATTTTCTGCCAGCCCATCCTTATATATGTAACTGGAGTGGCTTGGGTTGCAGCCTGATCTGAAAACATGCGGGAGATCGCTATTGCAGTACAGCTAGTCAAGGTTAAGGCAACACCATGTACATAATGAATACCAGTGTACCATACAGAACACTGAGGCTGGGACACGCTCCTCATTCAGCACGCTCAATTTCTCCATGCAATAACAGTGTCAGACAAGCACATTCATGAATTCATTACTGTGGAGCTAGAATAGGATCAGTTACCCAGATGTCTGGGAGAATCATGCTAAAACATACTTGGGGACTATCCTGCAGTGTAGTATTAGGAGTTTGTGGGGTTTTTTTTTTTTCTTTTTTTTTCTTTTTTTCATTGGGGCTGGTGGGGGAAGAGCTAGCAAAAAAACACTCTGGAACGACCTGGAGCAAAAAGTTAGGGAGGGAGCATATTATACAAGTATAAAGGAATCTGATAGTATGCAAGAACAAAAATCTTGCTCAGCCTCATGAAAAGACGGATCACCAGGAGATCCCGTCATCTCTTCTGATTGTGGCTGTCTCCCAATCTTTTTCATTCTTTATTTTTAGTACAGAAACTGTCATTCTCCTCTTCCCAATCCATTTGACACAAAATTGCCCTCAGGGCTTATGAATCTTTCAGTATCTTTTACAAATTCCTGGGGAACAGATTCCTTTGTTCTAGCTAAATTCAGGTGTCCAAATCCGGTACATGAAGCCTACTGTGCTACCACGTGGATTAGGACATACGGTTTTGAAAAAAGGAGGTTGGTCATGTGCCCTTTATTTTTTCCCAAACTCTTCATACTCTCTTAAATATTAATATATAGGATAAATATGGAAAAGAAAACAGCAATGAAACTTCTATTATTACTCAAAAAGAAAATTTCTATTTGTTCAGTTAGAAAAGGGAAATGATTTGGAAAGCAACCACAAGTTGAACAAATTTAGTATCAGTTTCATTATAGAACTTGGGAAGAAATCGATCTCAAAACTTAAAATTTTAAAAATATATTAGTACCTTTACAACCAAAACCCATGTGAAAAAACACGATTTAACAATATTTCTGTGATATTGCATATTGCTGCAGGGATCAGTAACTCTAATCACGTATTCATTCATGCATGAATGCATTCATCCACTTATTTCATATCCTTTTGCTAAGTGTTAGAAATGTAATGAGAAACAAGTTAGAGACGTTGGTCTTATGTGGAGATGGAAGGAAATATAATTTATGAGATAACTTTTCTCTGGTAGCTTCTAGGTTCTTCTCTTTATAATTGGTATTAATTTTAGTCATTCAAATGGCTGGTAGTCATATTTTGTTATGGTTTTCATTTGCATTTATTGGATGACTAATAATGTTGAACACTTTTTCATGTACTCATTGGCCATTTGTACATCATTTGTGCATCACCATTTTTATTAATGGCTTGTAAAGGTTCATATATATACATAAATATATATATTCTATTATATGTATATTCTGTGATTTATTTAGTTTTTTTGAATGGCATGAGGTTCATTTTTTTGCCTATTAATATTCATATGTTCTAGCATCATTTGCTGAAAAGCCTATCTTTTTTCTATAAAATTGCTAAGCAACTTTATAAAAAATAAATTGACTATATATTTTGGGACTATATCTAGACCCTCTATTCTGTTTCTTTGATCTATATATTCATTTTTATATCAGCTCCTCACTGTTTTAACTACTGTTGCTTTACAGTAAGCCTTAATATCCCATAGTACAAGTCCTCTAATTTTCTTTCTTTTTCAAAACTATCTGGGTTATTCAGGGTCTTTTGCATTTCTGAATGACCTTTAAGAATCAGCTTGCCAATTTTTAACCAAAAAGGGACTGATGAGATCTTAATTGGAATTGCATTTAATCTATAGATCAATTTGGGGAAAATGCATGGTATATCTCCTCATTTACGTAGTTCTCCTTTAATTTCTCTCAGTAATGTTTCATAGTTTTGAATATACAGGCCATGCATGCACTTTGCTAAATTATCTGCACTTTATAACAACCTCAGCAAAGGAATACTCATGATGGGCACTAAACTAAACATATCCTTCTTACAAAGTAGTCATGGCTAACTTTATAACAAACCTTAGCATTGCTTTTACTCTTTTTCCCGTTTCTTGACTGGCCAAAGCATAATATTTATGAATAAAAAAATTTTAAACTATTTATGCTGTTTGAGCTTTCACATATGGAAGCCTGTGACTAGTCATAGTTTGCCAGAACTACGGAGAGTCAGAGTTGTGCAGAAATTTATAAATGAGTATGTGTTAGTCCATTTTGTGTTGCTATAAAGGAAATACTTGAAGCTAGGTAATTTATAAAGGAAAGGGGTTTATTTGGCTAGCGGTTCTGCAGACTGTACAAGAAGCATGGCACCAACATCTGCATCTGGTGAGGGCTTCAGGGAGCTTCCAATCAATGTTGAAGGCAAAGGAGGAACAAGTGTGTCTCATGGCTAGAGAGGTAGCAAGAGAGAGAGGAGGAGGTGCCACGCTCTTGAACAACCAGCCGTCCCATGAACTCACTCATTAGCATGAGGAAGGCACCAAGCCATTCACGAGAAATCTGCCCCCATGTCCCAAACACCACCCACTAGGCCCCACCTCCAACACTGGGGATCAAATTTTAACATGAGGTTTGAAGGGGCCAAATATCCAAATTATATCAGAGGACTTACCTTTCCTCATACCATTTAGACTTCATTTCACTCCATGCATAATTCTCTGGAAAACAGCATGGACTATGGGGAGAAATATTGCACCAACGGATAGGAGAACCTGACTTCTACTTTTGTATTTTGTCATTTACTATTTGCATAATCTTGAGAAAGCTGCTCATGCTTTTAAGGCTTTTGTTTGCTCATCTTGAATAGATCGTTATGATATCCACAAAGGCAGGAGACTATACCCAATGACCCCTTGGTAGCATTTTCCAGTTTTACAATTCAAAAAAAAAAAAACCTTCAGTGACCTATAGAAAGGGGACTTCTAATTTTTTTCAATTGAAATGGGCCGCTTATTGATACTTTATTTATCCTTGTATTTGCCATGTATAATAACTATTAGTCTGTCTTGTGTTGAGCACTCTGATTAAGCACTTAGTAAATAGTTGTTGAATAAGATTGCATTTCTAGGTCATATGAGGTCATGTAATATAGAGCTTAGTTTAATAGGCTCTAGGATTAATGATTCTGAAATACTGCTCAATTTTGCCCATCATTGTTGTGTGACAAACACATTTAGTCCTGACTATTGGATTGGCAGGAAGTATTTTCAATGAGACTATAAAATGTAAAATCTGATTTGGTCTGATTACACGTTTTATGTCCTATGACCCTCCAGTCAATAGCAGTGTGATTGACCAAAACACAGCCTTCAATGCTGTTTACCCATGTTGCTGCTACTGAGAGATGATTATGAGATTTTTTTTTTGGTCTCTATTACAGAGATATTTTATTTGTGTCAAATGAATAAAAATGTAAATACCATAATCATTCAACTATTTACCTGACATGATGGAATTGGGAAAAAGCAGACAAAGTCTAAGATTTGTGAGCCATTTAATCTTGAAAGATACTTCTTTCCTGAGTGTTTAAGGGCATGACCTAAGTTTGTTGGAATTTCAAAGACGCTTAATAATAATTCAGTGGGCTTGTCAGCACAAAATTTTTAAATAAGTCATTTATTGATATATCCCAGATTTTGGTGAGTCAGAGAGTAGCTTCATGCCACATTTATTCTTTGTTACCCCAAGACTTAAAAGTAATGTCCCTTCCCTGCAAATGGATTTTAGGTAGCAGTTGATTTTCTAGCTCTAAACTAAGGTGGTTTTTCCCTCCACTTGGTGAACATCAGTCAATAGGGAGAGAGAGTAGTGCTGTTGATTTATGATCACGCCCTTCCAGAATGACGTACTCAATGAATGAAGTTATGAAGTATACGCAATCTAAAATAAATACAAGTGTCTCAGCACCCAAGTTCTACATAACATCTCCCTTATTGTTATCAGCTATCAGTTCCTGCCCTTTTGCTCTTTCTTCCCATGCATTTGGTTACTTCATTCAACAAACCTACTAGATGTCAAGCACTGAATAGGCACTGGAGATACAGTTCTGAACAAAAGAGGTCCAGTTCATTCAAATCCACTTTCTATGGATTGTCTAAATCATGAAAAGAATTCATGATTCCTCTCTATTTTTCTAAAGTAAAAGCATCCTCTCTCATGATGTGTTTTCCCTGACCATTGAATTCCATGGTTATACACCAGAAGGCTTTGTAGCCTGAACATCAAAGTTCTATGTCTTATAGAATATAGTGTGACATTAAATTCTTTGAGCATATTTCTTTTAACCTTTTAGATCTTTAGTTTTTGCCCTTTTGGATTATATTATTACAATAGCTGGCTTTATACAATATTTTTGAGCTATTGTGTTTCCTTCATACTATATGCCAAAATATCAAATGCTGTTAAGTTGCTATGTTTAGTACATTTTTAAATAGTACTTAAAAAGAAATAGTTCTACCAGGTCTATCCTAATGTTCTCTCTCTCTCTCTCTCCCCCGCCCCTCAAACGCATATATACATATAAACACACATATACATATGTGTGTGTTTATCTATACATCTATATCTATATTTATATGTCTATCTAATCTTAGAGGACACACTACTACTTACTAGTTCTATGCTTTTGTGTAAGTCATTTAACTTCTCATTTTTCTCATATAAATAAAGAGGGAAGTAAAATGTACTTCATGGATTTAGCTGGATCTCAATATACAGTAGCTATTATTTTGTTCGCCTTTATTATCATCAAGTTTAGCAATCTTTACCTTGATCACATATTTTAAAAATGCACCATTAACTTCAAAGCAAAGTTCCCACAAATATTCAGGAAATTTGGGGAGAACTAACTCTATTCAGAGTCTTTTCCACCTTTGCCATGACAATCAAGGCTATATCTAAACATTATGCCTCTGTTATCACTGAATCATAATCTTCACACAAGTTACGACTTCACTTGACAGCCACCCTCTTCAGCTCACCTTTTTTCCTTTCTAATTTATTTCCTTTTTTTCTCTATTACTGTGCCATTGGAATCTTCATCCTATTGCCAAAAATCTTTCTTTTATGCTCAATATTTTTCTAGAATATTGCTATAACTTTCACACCATAAAGCCTAGTCCTATGCTAACAATAGTCACTGTACTAAGATTCTTACGGTTTTGTGGATCTTCAAAATAGCCTTCAAGAATATAATATTGGAATACTGAATCTGTGGGAGACTGTATAATTTGTACAAAACATTACATATTTAAATAAGACCGTAATACAGTAAGCAGCAGAGTCAGGAATCTAACCAAAGTTTGTCTGAACTCAAGTCCCACACTCTGCTATATTGCACGACCCTTGGACCCTCTCTGTGAAGGCTACTCATAGTGATGTTAAATCTGTGGGCCTTAAGGAGGTTGAAAATACTTTGCTTCCTATTCTCTCATTCCAAGCCATTAGATGTTCATGTTAGTTCCACAATGTCTACTTCAAAAACCACATATTAGCCTTTTAAAATTATAATTCCACCAGTCCTCAGATGCCTAATCAATCTCCATACATCATTTATGGCAGGGCTACAATTTTCCTTTCTCTTTCATAATTTTCCAGAAGCTTAAGTAACTTCATTCTTCAAAAGGATGCTGCATTAAGTACTCCCAGTTCATAATTCTCTGACCTCCTCTTCTCTAACAACTTTCATCTTCATGCCACTTTAGCAATGAGCCCACCGCTATGTCCTAAACAATTTCATCACTTTTTATCAGAAGTTTTTCACATCTGACATCCTGAACCTTGAAATTTCTCTCTCTGACTATAGTCTTGTTCCACACTTTCTCACTTGTAAGCAATGTGTATTATACTTCTGATCTCTCCATACCTCATTATTCTTCCAAATTATTTTGACTTCACTTTTCTCCTCATCCAGGCTGCAATACATGGTTCACTATTTTATTTCTGTTTCACCAGCCTCCAGGATTCCATTGCTCCTTTATATTTTACTTCAATCACTTTGTCAACTAGGCAAATCAGCTGCTCATTTTTTCCAGGCCTGCTGTTAAGCTGTGGATTTGTGCCAAAGAACATCGTATAATTTTCACGATTGGATCCATGACAAATGAATGTAATCCAAATACAGACAAGCCTTTAATATTGCTTAGAAATCCGTTTATTCAATCTGACTTACAACTTTATTGAGCATTTCCCAAACTGTCCTCTGCAAGATATTAATATATATTCCTCCATACATAAGCTCTGAAGTAAAATAAATTTGGAAATACTACATTTATATCCAAATTCTTGTAGATTCACACTTTTCATTTGCATATTCAAGGCTCTGAGAACTACTACAGTAAAAAAACTTATTGAACCTTCCATAATACAAAACTTCACAAATTTATTTGACCTTGAATCTCTTACTTATTCATTAATTTGTAAGAATAACAACATTTCAGTTAATACATTTTGGGAGATGTTGGAGGATAGAGTCCTTGTCCAGTTAATTCACCACTGTACTCTCAGCAGTTAAAAAGATGCCTATCTCAGAGCAAGTGCTAAAACACACACAAATATTGGATGAATAAATAAATGAAATAACTATAGCAGTTTCTCTGACTTTTTCCTGACTTTAAAATTTTTTTTAATCACATACCACACCCTCATTATCAAGTGAGGCCATTGGCCATGAGTTGTTCCAACTCTCTTTCCCATCTTCTCAACATCTTTCCAAATCATTGAACAGCCTTTTGTGATTTCTCCTGTCTCAGAGATATGTTTATTGTTTCCACGTTTGATAACAATGATATCAATACATGAGTGGATTAATAAAATGTGGTATATGTATACCGTGGAGTTCTACTCAGCCACAAATATCAATGGTGATCTAGCACCTCTTGTATTACACTGGATAGAGCTAGAGCCCATTTTACTAAGTGAAGTATCCCAAGAATGGAAAAACAAGCACCACATGTACTCACCATCAAATTGGTTTTAACTGACCAACACTTAAGTGCACATATAGTAATAACATTCATAAGGTGCCAGGCAGATGGGAGGGGAGAGGAGGGTATGGGTACACATACACATAATGGGTGTGGTGCGCACCGTCTGGGGGATGGACATGCTTGAAGCTCTGACTCGGGTGGGGCAGGGGCAATATACGTAACCTAAACATTTGTACCCCCATAATATGCTGAAATAAAAAAGAAAAAAAAAACCAATGATAGATGTTTAGGAAATAGAAATATATGTCAGCCTCTTTCAGATATTTTAACTAATCTCTTAATCCTATAAAATAAGTAAAATAGTCTTTTTATATCGGTGATAAAATTGCAATTCATACATGGCAGAGTTAGAATTTGAACCCAAGTCTGTTGACTTCCCAGGCATTGTTCCTTTCCCAGCCCCATTGTTAACCTTCCTTTCCAAGGCTAATAACATCATTTTGTTGGATTTTGTACTGGGTACAGCTTATGTAACACCTAGATTTACGAGGCCCTGAGGCTCAGATGAGTTTGTAGCCCTGGTCAATACTCTGATTTCAGCCTGGCAAAATCCTGAGCAGAAGACCCAACTAACCCATTCCTGGACTTTTCACCTACCAAGACTGTGAGATAATAAAAAGTCATTGTTTTAAGATGCTTGGTTTGTGGTAACTTTTGATACAATAGGAAACTAATATAGTAAATAATGACAGATGTGACAAAATAGTATACAAATAGCATGATATATCTAAATATATCAGCAATTATATTAAATTTGAAGAGTGTGAACACTCCAATTAAAAGATAAGATTGTAAAACTGTATTTTAAAAAGAAAATATATATGTATATTATTTCTAAGAGACATCGCTTAAAAATAAAATCACAGAGAAAACTTGAAATTAAAGAATTAAAACATATATACTGTGCGAAAACTAACCAAGAGAAATATGGTGCGTTTATTTAATATAAGACAAAGAAAACTTTAAAGCACAAATTTCACAGGACTAAAATTTTACAATGCAAGTTTTTTGAACATGGGGAATTAAATTAGAAGTCAACAAGAGATAAACAGAAATTTTCCAAGTGTGTATACATTAAGACACATGCTTCTAAATAACCCATGAGTCAGATAGGAAATCACCATGAAAATAATTTTGTATGGAATGATAATTAAAATATTTTGTGCTGAAATTATAACATATCTCATTTGTAAGATATAGTGAAAGTTGTGCTTAGAGGGAATTTATAGCTTTAAATATATATATTAGAAAAGAAGAAGAGTCAGTTACCTAAACACCCAAATCAAGAAGCTAGAAAAAAGAAAAGAAAATTATACCCAAAGTAAAGGAAAAAAATGACAAAAGAGTAGAAATTAATGAAATTGAAAACCAATGCACAATAAAGATAACTGATAAAATAAAAGTTGGTTATTAAAAACTTTGTAATAATAATTAATACCCTAGCAACATTAATCCCTTCAAATCATGAATATTGGAAAAATAACACATTATGAAAATCTTTATGCCAATATATTTGACAACTGAGATGAAATGGACAATTTTTTTGAGAAATGTCAAATATCCAAACTGACAAAAGAAAAAAGAAAAAAATCTAATGGTCTTTTAGTTGTTAAAGAAATTAAATTTATAATTCAAACTCTTCCTACAAAGAAAACTGTCCCTGGTTAAATAATATTAATTTTATACAAATTCTTTCAGAGAGGAAATACTTCCCAATTATTTTGTGAGGTTAGCATAACACTAATACCGAAATCTAACAAGACATTATAAGAGTGGGGAATTACAGGCCACTAATTCTCATGAACATAAATAAAAACAAAATATTAGCATGTATAATGGCCAAGTGGGATTTATGTCAGGATTGCAATATTGTATTAACATTAGAAAATAAGTATAATTTGTCACATTAACTGATTAAAAGAGAAAATATAGTCACAACAATAGATATAGAAAAATGTATTTGATAAAATTCAACATCACATCATCCCACAAACCCTCAGAAAAAGAGGACCAGATAGGAAATTTTTATTCTCATAAAGTTTATCTTCAAGAAATCTACAACTTGTAGGTTGGGTAAAATCTCAGATCTATAACAATTCTTTTTTTTTTTTTTTTTTTGATTCTATTTTTTTATTTTTTTTTTTATTTTTTTTTTTTTTATTTTTTGTTTGTTTTTCAGCTCATCAAGGGGGTACAAAAGATCAGGCTATATACATTGCCCATGCCTCCCCATCCCCCCGAGTCTGAGCTTTAGTTGTGTCCATTTCCTAGACAGTGCACATCACTCTCATCATGTAGGTGTGCACTCCTCCCCTCCCCCCAACCTACAAGCTAACAAGTTTTCCCGGCTCTCATTTTAAAACACAATATGAAGTATAAATGGTTTTCAGGGTTGGGTAATTCCAAAGTGTCTACTTGAAATCTGAATAGATTCCAAAAATATTCACTCAAACTGACAATTCATGAAATATTTTTGTAGTAAAATAATATTCATTATATGTGACAAGATACCAAAATCAATGACATTGTTTTAGTGGTAATTGTTAAATTATATATCTAACTGATTACTATTAAGCAGAATAGAAAATATTTAGAAGCAAAAAAGTAAACTGGAGAAATAACCTGAATTTCTACTTAGAAAATCTTCTCATGTTAAAGTAACTTATCTTAAAATAAATTTTCCTTGTTTTAATTTTTTTAAATTTTTAATTATGGGTACATAATAGTTGTATATCTTTATAGAGTATGTGTGATCTCATGGGTTTACCAAAATGTTCTATAATTTTATTTTACAGTCAGAGGATTATAGAGAAGAGAATAGTGTGGCTATTCTGGGGCCAGTGTCTCTCATAAAAGAAAAAGATAATGAGAGCTAAAAAAAACCTGTTGAAATTTTCTTCCATTCATCAGTGCTACAGAGGTAGAGAAGAAATACAGCTATGTAATACCACCACTTGTGGGGAGCGGTCTAGGCCTCCTAGTGTATCCGCCCAGGACATGCATAGTCAGGCCCTCCACCTATCCCTGTGGGACACGCTTGTGGGACACACCTATCCGGGGCTATAAAAGCAGCTTGCATTTCCTGTTCGAGGTCTCTCGCCATGTAACTGTTGTAGGTGCCTCATTAAACTACTGCTGGAAGAACTCCGACTGGTCGTGTCGTACTTGCTGGCGACTGCGGCGCGACAAGTGGTGCCGAGACCCGGGAACTCTTGCACCAGGCGGAGACGACCTCATTAGAGGTGAGTTCAGAACCACAGTAGTTGAGGTAGGGTCGGACCCCCCCCCCCGAGAGTGCTTTGATATGGGGAATTCCCCGAGCGCCCAGCTGCTCCGTGCTCTACAGGAGCTTTTGGCTGCACGAGAGTTGAAAATCCCCGAGCGTGTCTTACGGCATTTTATGCAGGAAGTAGATCGTGTGGCACCATGGTTTCTCCACTCGGGCTCTTTCACCGTTCCGAGCTGGGATAAATTAGAGAAGGACCTTCGCTGTGCCCATGCTACTGGGCTCCTTCGAGAGTGCGTCCTTCCTATTTGGGCATTGGTGCGCACCTGCCTAGAGGACTCTCCTTGTAGTATTCAAGTGCAGCAGGGGCAGCAGGCTCTGAGTGACTATCAAGATAGCATGTCAGAAAGGGATAAGGGTGGTCCGGACCGGCCGGGGCGTTCGAGAACCCGGTCGGAAGAAAAGCGGGGAGCCGCCCGCAAGGGAGGGCGCTCAGGAAGGCGACGGGGACGCCCGTTGCCCGGCCCGTTATCTAGGGAGGACATGGCTTGTAAAATGGCCGCCCTCCGTCTGTCTTCTTCTTCTTCTTCCTCTTCTTTGTCCCGCTCTTCTTCCTCGTCTCGCGAGAGGGAGGCGGAGCTTTCTCCGGCCGATAAGGCGGACTTGGAGGAGGCGGCGGCGGCGTATGAGGCGGAGCGTTATCGCCCGCCTCCGTATGCCTCCGCCCCTCCCCCACCAGTTGATGGCGGGGGAGGTACATCTTTCATGTCCGACCGGGTTCGGAGAAAAGTCAGCCAGTGCTTTCCTGTACTTCCCGGGCCTTTCAACAATTTTGCCGCCATCTCGGCGTTACCCATGGCACTGGCTTGCCCTATAACCCCCAGGCCCAGGGCATTGTAGAACGCGCCCATGGCACAATCAAAGTCTACTTACAAAAACAAAAGGGGGAGGCTGGGGCTTTGGGCGGTGGCAGGTCTCCCAAATCTGCCCTATCTCTTACTCTATATACTTTAAATTTTTTGCTGCTGGATGACCGTGGTCGCTCGGCGGCAGATCGCCATGTGGATCCTGGCCCCCCCCTTTCCGAGCGGGTGATGTGGAAAGATGTGCTTTGTAATCAATGGAAAGGACCGGATCTGATTCTCAGCAGATCCAGGGGAGCTGTTTGTGTTTTTCCACAGGACGCCCCGGACCCTATCTGGGTTCCGACACGCCTCACGCGACGCCTCAGTCATCCTGCTGCTTCCTCGCCGGCTCCTGACGACGATGCTGTTGTGGCGGATTCTGCTTTCCCTGACCATGACCCTCCTCGCCCTGGGAGTGCTGTCCAGGGCGAAATGTCATTGGGCCATCCTGCCTGTATTCCCGAGACCCCTGCCGGTGTCTCATGATTCGCAGATATTCCCCCGGTTCTTTATTACCAATGCTTCCCTAGGACTTCCCTACCTCCCGTGGTCCAACGAGTCTGGAGCGGTTCCCGGCAATGAATCCTATATCCTTGCTGGGTCCTTGTGCTTTACTACCATTATCCCGACTAACGGCAACCTGTCCTGTATACTTCTTGCCAACCAGACGGGTGCTTGGGTGGACCGGCCGCGTCCCCGCAACGGGACCTTTGCTAATGGGACTTTTGTGACAGGGATGTGGCCTGCGTTACACAAAACTGTGAACATTTGAGACCGCTGCGTCAGGCGCTCAGTTTTCCAACGTGACCTTCGGTCCCACGCCTGTTTGTCTCTGGCCTCCATTCATCTGGATTGTGGCCCGCCTGGAAAACCATACGGCCACCCTTAACTGCTCAACTGTAAACTGCACGTATACACGTTGCTGGAATGCCTCAGAACACAGGATGGCCGTGGTTGCACGCATGCCCCGGTACGTCCCCTGGCCGGTTGACGCACCGGATTCGTTGGTTCTCTTTCGACATCGTAGGGACTTTGGCGTGACAGCTCTTGTCTTTGCTATTGCAGCGGCCTCCGCTGCGGCCCTTACCGCCGCTTCGATCGCGGCGGCGGGCGCCGTACAAACGGCACAGGTCCTAAATAACCTGTCAGCAACGGTAGCAACTGCCTTGGACACACAAAGCTCTATCAACTCACACCTGGCGGGAGGGATTATGCTCCTAAATCAACGTGTGGACTTGGTTCAAGAACAGGTGGACAGTTTGGTACAGCTCGCCCAGCTTGGTTGCGAGCGACGACTGCCGGGATTGTGTATTACTTCGATCCCATATTCTAACTTTTCCCAGGCGGCCAATCTCTCTAAAGAGATTTCTCGGCTGTTACAGGGCTCTTGGTCTGCCAATTTCTCCAAGCTAGCCACTCAGTTACAACTAGAAATCACCCATATTAATTCTACCCGGTTAGATCCTATGCTTACTGATGGCCTCCTCCCCACCTTTTTGTCGCTTCTACACGGGGTTCGGGAATGGGCAGGTCTTGGATCCCTGGGCCTGCTGGGATGTCTTGCTTTTTGGCCTCGTGTTCTGGATGCTCATGCGTGTCCGTTGGCAGCAACAAAGGGATCGAGTGGTCATGGCTCAAGCCTTTGCTGCCCTTCATGAGGGCTCTCCTCCTGGAGTGTGGATAAGCATGTTACATACGGACGGCAACTACCACTTTTCCCCTTGACAGCATGGCGTGGCCCTTGCACCCCGAGGGCTTGTCCCCATTGCACCGGGAAGGGCGCGCGACCCCTGTTTTGTGGTCAGCCCTTGCACCTTCATGAGCTCTCGCTCATTGCACTGAAGAGTGGTGACCATACGCCCCTTGGTGAACTGTGACCCTAGATCCGGACTGGGGCTTCCGTTCACCATGAGGCAAAAACAAAAGGGGGAGCTGTGGGGAGCGGTCTAGGCCTCCTAGTGTATCCGCCCAGGACCTGCATAGTCAGGCCCTCCACCTATCCCTGTGGGACACGCTTGTGGGACACACCTATCCGGGGCTATAAAAGCAGCTTGCATTTCCTGTTCGAGGTCTCTCGCCATGTAACTGTTGTAGGTGCCTCATTAAACTACTGCTGGAAGAACTCCGACTGGTCGTGTCGTACTTGCTGGCGACTGCGGCGCGACAACCACTGATTATTTTATGATTTTCATCATCAAAAGAATAGAAGAGAAAATAGTAGGAATACTAAAAGGGAAAATATGCATTAAGTCTCCTTACATTTTATTGTACTGTATAAATATTTTTAAATCAATAATTTCTATTTCAATCAATAGAGCATTAACTAAATTTGCTTTCTTATGTACATGGGGATTAAATAATAAATTAGATTCTGCCAAGCAAAAAAAAAAAAAAAAAAAAGAAATCTACAACTAATATAATACCTAATGATGAAATGGTTAACAATTTTGACCTGAATATGGGAAAAGATAATGATGTCTAATATAACATTTCCACTCAACATTGCACTGATGGTCTTAGCCAGAGCAAGAAAAATGAATAAATTATGTTAAGATTGGAAGAGAAGAAATTATTTATCAGTATCATCCCATCATTATTTATCAGGATTGCTGAATACAAAGTCAATATTAAAGAACCATTTTTATATACTTAAACAAACATGGGAAATTAAATTTTAAGCTTCCAGTTAAAACAGTATCAAAGAATAAATCCAATAAAAGACTTCTACACTGCAAATTATAAAATATATCTGTGAGAAATATAAAAAGACACAAATAAATGAAGTGGTATCCTGTGTTCATGGATTAAAATAGTCAATATATTTAAAGATGTCTATTTGTTCCCAATTGAACTGTAGAATCAATGCTACTTTGACCATAATCCACACTGTGTGTGTGTGTGTGTTTAAATTAACAGATTCTAAAACATATAAGAAAATGTGAGGAGTTAAATTAGGCAAGACAATCTCAAAGAAGAAAATTTGGCAGATTTACTTTATATTATATAGAAATTATTTTAAAACCAAAAGTGATTAATTTAATGTGGTTGATTCAACGGTTAATTCAATCTAATTGGTGCAAGAACAGACAAAAAGATCAACAGAATAGCACAGAGGGGGTCCTGAAATAAATCTTCTACATGCTTAGTTACTGATTTACAACAAAATTTTCATTCCCAATCAGAGGGCAAAGGGGGGTATTTTTAAAATATGGAGATGAATCAATTAGATATCTATATAAAAATATATGAAACCTGACCCCTCCCCAACACCACAAACAAAAATTAATTCAAAATTGATCATAGATCAATACAATCTAAATAAATCATGATGTAAAAGGTAAAATAATCACTCTTCTTGAAAAAATATAGGAGAATAGCTTCATGACCTTGGAATACAGAAATATATTTTAAATGGGACACAAAAATCACAATGAAAGAAAAAAATTTTTTTGTTCACTGAATTATACTACTTAACATGCTAAAGAGGAAAGCCATTATTGAGAGCAGAGATTTACAATACATATATTTGCCAACGGGCTTGTATTTAGGATATACAAATAATGAATACTAAACAACATGAAATGGAAAGATGTACAATTTTTAAAAATAGGCAAAAGACTTGAACAAATACTTCACAAAAGAGGATATTAAAATCTCTGATATATGTATGTCAAAGTGCTCAGCATCATTAGTCATCAAAGAAAAACAAATTAAAATCACAATAGGATACAAAGACATACTTAACAGAACAGCTGAAATTAAAAATGACAATTCCAAATTTGGCGAGGTTTTAAAGCACCTGGTACTCTTTTATATTGCCATTAGAGTTTTAATTTGCTCATCCACTATTTTGCAATATCTTCTAAAGCTAATCATATTTGTACCCTTTGACTAAGCAATATATGTGCAAAAAAAGTAGGTGCTTATGTCCACTTAAAGTCATGCAAAAATGTTCATAGCAAGTTTATTTATCATAACCCCAAACTGGAAAGAATCCAGCGCCCATTAGTAGTAGAATGAGCAAATAAATTGTAGGATATTCATATAACGAATACAATCCTGCAATAAAAAGGAATAAGAAATCCAGACAATAAAAGAAGACCTAAGAAAAGGGAGTAAAATCAATATTCATGTTATAAGTATGCAATATTTTAAAGATATAATTTCTCTCCAAATTGATCTATAAATTTAATGTATTTTATTCCAAAATTCTGAAAGCTTTTTTTTTTTTTGGAGTATATAGGCAAGGTGATTATAAGATTTTTATAGAAGAACAAATTGCTAAGAGTAGGACAATGACATGGGCAGGGACCTGCCTCAGATTCTAAGTCTAATCTATTGTAAATCCAGACTTATTTATAAGTCTACAATCATACAGTCTGGTATAGGTAAAAGGATAAACAAATGAAGCAATGAAACAGAATAAGAAGCACAGAAACAGACTTACACAAATATGAAAATGTCATGAGAGCATTACTAATCCATAAGGAAAAGGTACATTAATCATAAAGTGTTCCAATTATGTTAACCACTTTTATGATTAATGTATCTTTTTCTTTATTTATTATTAATGCCAACTGTGGTTATAATGTGTGATCATCAATATGGAAAAGAATAAAATTAGTCATATCTTACATCACAATTAAAATAAGTTCCAGATGGATGAAAGGCCTAAATGCTAAAAGTAAATCTTGAAAACTTTTTGAAGAACATATTGAAACTATATTTATGATTTCAGGAAGGAAATGGTGACATAGTAAGACATAAAGAGCAAAAACTATAAGCAAAATGTTGTTAAATCTAACAATATTAAACTTTCTGTTCCACAAAAGATCATAAACAAAGATAAAAGACAAACCACAAACTGAAAAAAGACATTTGTGACTCAAATCGATACAAAGAGAAAATCCAATGGAAATATGGGCAAACATTATGACCAAAGCAATTCACAGTAGAGAAAATCAAATGCCAATTATCAAAGATGCTTAACCTCACTAGTAATCAAAGAAATGGAAATTAAATAAAAAAACAGAATACCATTTCCCTGCTTCCTACTTTCATGCCCCCTCCCCAGCTTGGCAAATAATTAAAGTCTGTTGATGCAAATATTATCACAGACAAGGAGCAAGGGAAATTCTCATATAAAGATGTTGAGATTTGGAACTGGTACAGACTTTTTGGGGAATTATTGGACAATATACAGTAAATTTGTTTTTTTTATTTTTTTTTTATTTCAGCATATTACAGGGGTACAAATGTTTAGGTTACATATATTGCCCTTGCCCCACCCAAGTCATAGCTTCAAGCGTGTCCATCCCCCAGACAGTGCACACCCCACCCATTAAATTTAAAGACATACATAACTTTCAATCCAGAAATTCCACTTCTATATATAAATCCTAGAGAAATTCTCCCATGTATGCACAGGGAGATATATACAAGATTAATCATTGCAGCATTATTTGCAATGTTGAAAATTTAGGTAGCAATCTAAATGTTCATTAAAGGATATATAAACAGTTTTTCTGTATTTATATGCTGGAATACCACAAAGAAGTTAAAATGCATGAACTGTAACTCTCCATACTATAGATAAATCAGATAAAAATAATGTTGGGTGAGGAGTTATTTGAGAATGATATATACAGTCTGATAACATGTACATAAAATGGCATGCAAAACAATATTACATATTGTTTATTGATACATAATGATGTAGGAATGGTATAAAAGCATATATAAGATTATTAAACATCACATTCAGGGAAACAGCTACCTTTAGGGAGAAGAGAACAAAAAAAAATCAAGGAGGCTTTATATTATTTTTAATATTATCTAAAATAATGATTTAAATCATATTTGATAAAAGATTAAACTCTGATAAGACTGGTGATAATAAATAACTTTTCATTACTATAAATGCCTCAATTTTAAAAATAATTCATACTTAAAATATGTAAAAGTGAACACTGTTCAGTATCCTGGCCATGTACAAATGTCTACTATAATTGAAAAATATCAAAGAAAAGAAGAACTTTTCATTGAATTTTGCTAGTATTGTTTATTTGAAGAGGATTATTATTCTAGAATAAACTCATTTATAAGTTACTTATAGTGTCTTCTTAGTTTCTTTTGAGAGTTAAGAAAAATTTCATTTCTATGAATTAAAATCAAATAAAAATGTCACTATTGCACAAATTCATATAATCCACAACAAAATTGAAACTAAGTTGTCCACACTCTTAGGCCAGTCCTCTTTCCACTGAATTACATTGCCTTTTTTTAACTTCATGTATGAGATGTGGGAAAGGGAACAAAAAATCATAATAATGCTATCTTTTGTGATTGGCAGCATGAATTATGATAATAAGAGACATTTACTGAGCTCTGATTTTTCAAAACCCTGCCATACAACATTATCTCGTTTAATCATGAGACATCACTAAAGGTTAAAAGTGTAGGTAATTTGGATCCATTTCTTGTCTTCATCTTCTCTCCTACTGCTTCTTTTTTCACTGATCATTGTATGATAAGAAAAAAATTAAACTAACATTGGTGAACTAGAAGATGTATGAAAAAGCTGGGCTTGACAAAAAAAGAAATTGTCTAAAAATGAACATTTTAATGATAGTGCCAAATCCCTCTCTTACCAAGGTTTTTGTGGTTTCCCATAGAGACCCCAAAATATGAGAGTCTGTGAGAGGACATGGAACAATATGAGTTTTATTAATTTCAACTTTCACTTCAAATAAAAAGGAAAATATGTTTTGCCAGGCTGTCTGAACATACTAATTCTGTCACAAGAACATCTCCAGGGTTGTTGTCTGAACCTAGCAGAGAGAAAATTCTATTTAGTTCCTCTTTTTGGTTTTTACCTTGGACATAAAAAATTTCTCACCCATACTAGGATGGAATTGAGCAACCCCCACCCCCATTGAATTTAACTCAGAGGTAGTCAAGAAATTGTGTTATTTGATGACAAAGAGGTCTCTTTCTCTCTCTGTCTCTCTCTGTCTCTCTCTCTCTCTCTCTCTCTCCTTTTCCCCCCCTTTAACTATTATTGCTAGAAAGGGTTTTGTGTGTGTGTGTGTGTTTCTCTTTGGCAGACTTCTCTGACTCATAGATTATCTGTTCTTTGTAATAGTTATAATTTCCACACTACAGAATGACTCAGGGCATTAATTAAAGGTACTAGAAACAACTTCTCAATGTGTACAAATCATAGTGACTAAGTGTGGAAAACTGAAGAGAATGTACAGAGTAGCAGAAGCCTGCAGGAGACTGCAAGAAGACAGAGAAATGCAAAAATGAGATGAAATGAAATAAAGTAAAATAAATACCTGATATGAGTAATAAAATTTTCTTTCCGATCTTAAGCTAACTCTCCTAATTAATCTCTAGGGTAACACAAACTAAGTTGGGGGAATACTTTTCTGAGTCAATCAGGGGCCCAAGGAATGAACTGAAGACCCACTGTTTCTGTTGGGTAGATAGTGAGGGATTCTAGGTCTCCTAGGGACAAAAGTGGGTGCTGTTGCCCCCATCTTGGTCCTGCCCCACTCTAATCTCCTGAGCAGCAGCCATACCTGGGAAGAAGGGAATAGTCTACAAATTTGCGGATCATAACTTAGCATACCAGCTGCAAAAGAATGCAGAGGACTCTTTAGCCCAAGGGCCAAGCAGCATAGGTACCATGGAGTCAGGAAGTAACCTAGAACACCCCACATGCATAGTAAAACTCAGATTATGCAACTCCCAACTGTCCAATCAAAGTGATTGCATGGTGACCTCTGAACCACGAGTGAGGTCCCAATCTGGGCACTATAAAACAAGACGCAGACCATAACCGGTCCCTTTTTCGCACCCTTCCTTTTGCTCTCCCTTTGCTGTGACAATGGGTCCTCCTGTCAGCTATGGCATCTATATCATGCTCTGTAAACCTATGTTGCTCTTGCTCTATAATCCTATCTTTCTCTCCTTGCTAAAACTCATTTTCATGCTTGTCTAACTTTGGTGCATCTGGTCATTCTTTGGCCATGAGTGTGCCAAGAACCGGCATTTTCACACTGAAACCTGGTATGTCTAGGTACTGGTTCCCTGCACCACAGCCTTGATCCCTTTCTCTTTCTCTAAGCCATCCAAAGACTCTTGACTTAGGAGAAAACATTTCAGATATTTGTATGTCCCAGCATTATGCTATTTGAAATAGTACTTTCCTTAGAAAAGTCTTGTACCAAGACTTAAATCTTTTCTGATTTAACCAGATTGGTACAGGATTAGTAACACAATATATAGTAGCTCCCTCAATGAAGAAGAATTGGTTACTGTGTTAAGAATACACATTCAGAGCCAAATTGCCTAGGTTAATTTATCAGCTCAGCCACTTGCTGACTTTGTGGAGACTGTGCTTAGTAATAAATGTCTAGTAACATGTACATGGTACAGAGACAAGTTACTTCACCTCTCTGTAACAAATGATTATTGGAAGCTGTTACATTCTTTTACTATATACATTACACAGTATACTATGTAACAACCTTTGATTAGCATTTTCTCATCTGAAAGTTCTCTGATTTTTGGCTCATAGCCATTGGTTATAATCTAGCTGGATAATTTCCAGAGATTTTATAACTTAAAAAAAAAAAGAACAAAATTTCAAGGCAAGATAGGATATTTTGTAAATAAACAGATATCTTACATCCCCCCTCTTTGCTTCTTAATTTCTTAAACAGTAAGATTAATATTTATCTACTAGAACATAGCCTTAAGTTATTCTTACTCTCTACTTAGAAAGAAGATTTCATTTAGTGAATCTCCTTGGTGAATTTCAAACTCTTGAATACTTTGTTTCTTTTGATGTTTTTTTCCACCTTCATATTCTTGACTTTCTTAATATCCTTATGTCTCTGGTTTTTTCCTTATAACTCACAAGTTCCAAGGCTCCATTATGATTTCTCTTTGTTCCCCCACCTCTTAAAAAATTAGTTTCCTTCTTTGGTTTGTCTCAAGGTTTATCATCAGCTATTTCCCTTTCTCACTCTACCTAATTCCTCTTAGCCACATTCCTGTTGAAAACTATGAACTCCTTCAAAGGAGTGTGAATGTTGAGGGTGACACAGACTCATAGTTTTACATTTAGTTTATACAGGTTCATTGACCTTCCCCTCCCCCTCCCTGCTTCATGACTTGATGAGCCAACTCACTTACTCTCAAACTTTAGATATCTAATCTATGTAGATTGCCCCAAATCTGCATTTTTTAATTCTCAATTTCTATCCGGTACTCCAGATATGTACAACCAAGCAGTGAATATGCACATTTAGAAATTCCATAAACACTCAAACTCAACCTTCCTAGACTAAACACATCTTCCCATCTAAATCTAGTATTCTCTGCCTTGTAGTCTGACACAGTGAATGACATCACCATCCACTCAGGTATCCAGGGTTTAAAATCTCAGTCCCTCTAAATTCTCCTTCTCCTTCATTTCCTATAATTATTCACCAAGTTCTGCCATTTTTACCTCCTACAAATCTCAAGGATTTTTGTTGTTGTTGTTTTTGCAATTGTCATTGTCTGGATCCTAATAGCTTTTTATTTATTTAGTTAGTTATTATTTTTGTTTCAGATATTACGAGGGTACAAACATTTTGGTTACATTTTATGTCTTTGCCTCACCCATGTGAGGATTAGAGGCCTGCCCTTCCCCTCCACAACGCTCACTGTGTCCGTTAGTTGTGAGTTTACCCCTCCCCCAACCCCCTAATCCCTGGAAAATATTACTACCCTGTAAGCACCATAGTGTTGATCAGTCAGTGCCAATTTGATGGCGAGTACATGCGGAGCCTATTCTTCCGTGGATCCTAATAACTTGTTGCCCATATTATTAGTGATATGGACAAATAAAACAATTTTTAATTATGTAGTTAATAAACACATACTTTCTCATTGTAAAGATCCAAACAATATAAAAGTACAAATGGTAATTGGTCTCTTTCCATACTGTCCCATCTCCATCCCCCATTCTATCCATCCACAGATGTATCCACTATTAAGCATTTGGTGCATGTCCTTTTAGTTCTTGTTCTTTTATACCTGCATACAGATGCACATACAGAGGAATTTTTTTATACAAATGGGATACGTAACAGTCTCTTATTTAATTTTTTTCACTTAAGAAAAGATTTGGAGAAATTTCTGTTTCGGTACATATGACTAAATGTGGTATTTATTAATGGCTACTCAGTATTCCATTATAAGGATATAGGCTGTGTGATTTAACCATTCTACTTTTGATGAGAATGTAGTTTGTTTATTTTTTACTATAATAAAACACTATCATCTTTGTGCATGCGTGAGGTTAATTCCAAAGGTGAGATTCCTAGCAGTGGATGTTAGAGGATCTTATCTGCTCTCCCTAGCTCTAGTCTCAATCCTCTCCAGTCCACTTTCACTTATTCGCCATCCTTCAACAACAAGAAAACTGTCTGAGCATCTACTGTTCTTCAGGCGCTATGCTAGGCATTTGGTAACGGAAGAACTAGTTGACACAGCTCTTACTTTCGGGGAGTTCAAAATAAAATGGAAGAGAGACAAACTGAAATGTGTATAAGGTACTCTCTCAGAAAACAAACAAAAAATCTCACCTTACTCCGGGGGCAGTGAAGGAGTAGGATAGACTAATGAAAAAGAGATTTCTAGATATATATTCAGGGATGGAATTGGCTTGGTGCAGAAATGATGGGACTTTTCAGCAGAAGGAAAAACCTGTGATTTATTTATTGGGTGCTAATGTGTGCCACACACTGTTGTAGCCACTGGAATTATAGGCATAAACAGTGCAGAAAAAGTCCCTACTTTCCTGGAACTTTCCTTCTAAAGCATGGGGGAAATTTATACAAATATAAACAAGAAAGTGTGTGACATAAATTCAAATCATGATAAGTGGTATGAGAAAGAAAGTAGAGCAATGGGATGTGAGAGTTGTTAGAGGAAAACTATTAAGAGACAGAGACATAAGTAAAGGCTTTGTTTCCCCAGGTTACATTTGCCTTGAGACCTGAGTTGTAAGAGGGAGTTAGCCACAACAAAATCTTGGAGAAGAGGTACCAAGCAGAGGCAACAACATGTGCAAAGACCCTGAAGCAGGAATGAGCCAGACATATTCCAGGAATGAGAAGAAGGCCAGTTATAGAGTTAATAAGGAGGGTGATGTCTCTGTGGACTAAATGTTTGTGTCCCTCCAAAATCCATATGTTGAAGCCAAGTCCTCAGTATGATGGGATTTGAATATGGGGTCTTTGGCAGATAATTAGGTCATGTGATAATTAGCTCATGATGGGATTAGTGCGCCTTATGGAAAGAGGCATGAGAGAGCATGCTTCCTCTCTCCCACCCTCCTTTCTCTCTCTCTCCACGCCCCCCACCATGTGAGGATACAGGCAGAAGGCAGCCATCTGTGAACCAAGAGGAGGGCCCTCACAAAGAATCCAACTTCCATTCTGCAGAATTGTGAGAAAGAAATGTTTGTTGTTTAAGCCACTCAGTCTATGGTATTCTGTGATAGCAACCCAAACTGACGAAGGCAGTGGTACATCTAGGGAACTGCAAAATTAAGTAAGAGACTGTTATGTAAAGCATGTTCCCATTTGTGTAAAAAAAAAAATTCATCTGTACATGCATATGTATGCAAATATAAAAGAACAAGAACTAAAAGGACATGCACCAAATGCTTAATAGTGGATACGTCTGTGGAAGGGGAGAATGGAGAGAGCAGATGAGGGAACTGCAGGCATTTATGTGTGACTAGAACCACAGCCTGGCAGAGAGAACCCTTCATGAGAGAACCCTGCCTCCACTTCTGCCACTCTTTATATGATCCTTAAGCTTCAGACACGCAGTATATTTTTAGTTACTTGAAACACCTCATTCTCTCTTGCCTTTGCTCATGCTGTTTCCAATGGCTTGAATATACCTTCTTTGCTTTGCTTACTCCAATTTTCCCTTTACATCTCAGCTCAAGTTTAAGGAATCCTTCCCAGCCCTGCATGGCTGTGTTAGGAAGCAGTCCTCTGTACAGCATAGCAGCATGTGCACAAATAACCTTCATTGTTAATAGTGTTTCCTTGAAGGCAGGGCTTGTGTAACTTGCACTTGTGTTAGTTCATAGAGTTTGGTTCAGAACCAGATACACAGTGGGTGTGTCTGCTGATTGGGGCTGATTCCTGGTCTATCTCCCTATGGCTTTACTTCCTCTTCCTCATGTTGGTTATAAGTCCTATCCCACAATTCTTCCTGTAGATGCCCAAGGAGCCTCTTAGGAGTTCTCTAAGTACGTCTCAACACATATGATGCTTTGAGAATTCTGTGTATGTATTACAGCAATTAATTCTTTCTGAATTTGCAACTTATCTAAGGAGCTTGCAACTCTTAGTTTTTGTATTTATTTTCTTTTTCTTGCATTTTGCACTGTCAAGAAAGAGAGTGAAAACTACTATCTTGTTTAAATTTTCAAGTGACAAATAATCATATATATTTATGGGGTACAATGTGATGTTTTGATACATGTATACATTGTGGAATAATTAAATCAAGCAAAGTAACATAGTCACTAACTCACATACTTATTTTTTGTGGTGGGAACATTTGCAATTTACTCCCTTACCAATTTTCAAGTATATAATACATAATTATTAACAACAGTCACCATGCCACAGAATAGATCTCAAAAACTTATTCCTCCTGTCCCAGTGAAATTTGTGCCTTTTCATCAATATCTCTCCATTCCCCACTACTCTGCAGCCCGAACAACTTTCTTTGTGTTATGTATTATGTGCTTGTCCATTGGCTAAATCTTTGCCTGTTACCGTATAGACTCCTCAAAGCACCCCTACAAAGCAATCTTTATCAATATAAACAGGAACCTGAGGATCAACCAAGTAAAATAAAGCTGAGTTACACAATTGGAAGCCATTAGTCTGACAGCCTTCCACAGTGATATAACAGGGAGCTATGTCCAAAGTCAGAAAGTCTCTTCATTTAAAAAATTTTTAATTTAGTATGTGCAAATGAGAACACTAACACAAATAATAAACACAATCTTGATGTAAAATTTTGTAAGATAAAATCATTGAAAAACTAAGGAGACGTGGAAAAGAATATCATTGAAATCATATAAAGGCAAGCTATATTTTCTATTTCAGATTTTTATCTGTAAATACAAACCGGAGCTAAATGCCAACTAATCAACAAACCATTACAAACCAAAAGAATATTTTTTCCTCTACTCCCAGGAAACTGTAAAAATGATTATAAAGAACTGCTCATGATGATGAGTGCTTAAGGATTGTTTATTACACATGGGAGGAGCGGTCATCTTGATAAATGCCTAGAGTTGGATTCCATTTAAGAAGTACTTCTTATTCCAGAAAAAAAGTCTTCAGATTGTCACTATTTTTTGGTCTTAAGTAACACTATAAAGAGAGTATCATAATTTGTTCCATTCAAACCTTCCTCTAATTACATATGTCAGTTGCTCAAGAATTTCGGCATTACTTATAGGAGCCATGGAGGATTTTTCAGATGGCAAAGTGCATTTCAATTCCACAAATCTTCTTTAAGTATCTACTAAATTTAAGCAGCTATGCTGTATGTCTTAACACAAAGTCAAGAAAAGCATGGCTTCTGTTCTCAAAAAATGTAGGGTCTAATGAAAGATACTTACAAATGTAGCTGAACATGATTTGAATATTTTATATAAATCTTGGCCATGTGTATATTATAAGTAAAGTTTCTGTACAGGATCATTCTTCTGAGGCCCCTAAGGAACAATATTTAGCACTTACAGAGTAAAACTAAGTTGCTATACGGACAACATCCTAAGGTAATTAGGAAATTGAGTGTCAGTTTTTTTTTTATCACATCATGTTACTTCTCTTGGGCTACAGGAATATAGTATATTGTATGAGACCACAATCATTTAAATACACATAGTCATGTATAGAAAAATCACTGAGGAAATACCCCAAAATACTACCAAAGTTATTTCTTTATATTGATCCTATAGACTTTTAAAAAATATAGTTTTTCTATTTCCAATTTTACAATCAGAAAATAACAAACATGACTTTAATTATAAGATTAAGAATTTGTCCTTCAAAATATGACACAATAATGAAGAGCACAGACTTTAGAGACAGGCAAACTAAAGTTTTAATTCTGTCCTTGTAAGTTAATAATAGTTGTGTGATCCACAGCAATTTACTTCACCTTTCTAACCCTCGTTTTTGTTGTACTTTAAATGCGGAAAATAATATGAAGAGTAGAGTTATTGTGAGGATTAGATGAGATAATGTATGTAATAGGATCAGAGACTGAAAGGAAATTATTAGAACTCTCCCATTCATTGCCATGGAAGGAGCATGAGGTAAAGAAAATCCTTTGGATTTGCTAATCAGTGTCACAAAGATACAGATAATTTATATTCCAAACAGGACAGTTTTGAGAATTAAAAGGGACGCTAAAATCAATTAAAGTTATATAATTTTAAATATGTGTATATATTGACTGGCAAATTAGTTTATTCTTCTAACTAGCCTGCACAATAGTTTTATTTAAGTCTATTTTCAAAAATAAAATTCTTTCCAAAATAAAATACTATGTAAACTAATGAAAAATAAAAAATCTTATAGCAATGATCTGACCAATAGAATACAAGCAGAGTGTTTGTTTTGTATACATATTCGTTCACTTTAATCAGTTTCTTAGGTATGTCTATTTTTAATACTGTTTCTGGTACTTTTCTGAAGGTTGTATTTTTTACATATCATATAACTATTTTATTTTTAATTGCCTGCAATCTTCTTAGAGTTAATAAATGTGATACTCTTATGCCTTCAATTGGTTCTTCTCTGAAAAACATAAAGTTTTGATTGAGACAAAAAAACTCTCTCTACTCATGCTCTGCTACCTAATAAGCTCAGAAAAAAATTCTGCTGAATGGAGAAAATTCTCTGTTCTTTCTTTTTAATGTGTAAATATTTTAGCCCAAACATTTTCATATACATTATCTTTTTTCCTTCATTTAGAGTATCTTTCTTCAAAAAATATTCCTACAGGATAAAAATTGTAATTTTTAATTAATTAAAAGTAATTTTTTCACTATTTACAACTCTTGAATATTTCACAAAATTTATATGATATAAAATCATAGACCTCAATGTCATTCTATTTTGATGCAAAATATGCACATATCCAATTAAAAATAGGAACTTTATTAAAAGATTCTTTAGGCCAGGCATGGTGGCTCACGCCTGTAATCCTAGCACTCTGGAAGGTCGAGGCAGGTGGATCGCTCAAGTTCAGGAGTTTGAGACCAGCCCGAGCAAGAGTGAGACCCTGTCTCTACTAATATAGAAAGAAATTATCTGGCCAACTAAAAATATTTATAGAAAAAATTAGCCAGGCATGGTGGCACATGCCTGTAGTCCCAGCTACTCGGGAGGCTGAAGCAGTAGGATCGCTTAAGCCCAGGAGTTTGAGGTTGCTGTGAGCTAGGCTGACGCCATGGCACTCACTCTAGCCCAGGCAACAGAGAGAGACTCTGTCTCAAAAAAAAAAAAAAAAAAAAGATTCCTTAGGCAAGTTGTGATACTTAAAAGTACAATTTTTGAATTTCAAAACTAAATCTTGTACATTGAGATCAAAAGGTTAATTTATTCAGATCCTCTCTTGATTTTTCAAGAATAGATTGCAATGTCTCTCTGCTTGCAACCTTGGTTTTCAATGGTTGCAAAAGGCTAAAAGCTTTAAACATTGAAATTTTCGGCACTCCCATTGTGAACATATTGATTAAAATTTCCTTACTAATTTTGAACAAAATGCAGTCAAAGTTTAGAGGAGTCATTTCAAAATAAATTTAGTAATATTGTAGAACACTTACATTAATTCACAAAGTAGCTATTCAGATATTCAAAAACTTATGAAATATGATTGAAATCAGATACAAAGAAAGAATACTGTAAGCCATGCTATTATATTTTTTTCTACTAGATATCAGTTTTATTTTTAAAAAATGAAGCTCCAATACTTTTACTGGTTTGTACAAATATATTTTTAAATTTTATGCATAGGTTCTGCTTTGATTGTTAAAATTTTAGAGCTCATTTGGATGCTGAAGTATTAAGGCAGGGGTTGGCAGACTACAATCCTTTGGCCAAATTCGGAATGCTGCCTGTATTTATAAATGCAGCTCTGTTGGAACACAGCCATGATCTTTTGTTTATGGATTGTCTATGGCTGCTTTTGCACTAAACAGAATTTGGTAGTTGCAACAAAGATCGTAAGGCCTGCAAAGCCTAAAATATTTACTCTCTGGCCCTTTATAAGACACAAATTTGCCAACTCCTGAATTAAGAATACACTACAACTAATTCCAAGTATATTTCTGTGTCATACATTTTTTAATTGAGCAATAATATTGCTTTTACAACAATATTGTGCTCCACGAGAATTTATATTCCTATTTCCCCCTAAAAACAAATAACTTTATCTTCGATAGTAAACTCTTAACTGAATTTACAATAGCATTCACAATTTAACAGAATGAACTTCCAAGAGTTTTATTTTGATTCCGTGAAATGGATGAAAAAAGGTCAACCAGTTATTGGAATTAACTGATTTTCCATTTACATCAGTGATAACCGTTTGAGGAAGCAGACTCAGACAATTTCAGTGGTTGAACGGTTTACTAAAAGGTACCCAAGGTTGATCCCTTGGGACCAACTCCTATGAAAGAGAGAAAAAAGAAGCCAGATTGGGCAGAGAACTCAAGTTGCCCCAAAGACACCTTTTCGAACCCCATCAGACTTATTCTGCCTTGGGCCGAAATGGCTGGGCCTTTAAACCTCTGCTTTGATTAGACATCCCTGGAAGGAGGTGACCTTGCCCAGGCAGCTCTCTGCAGCTGAGGCAGTCCCTGAAGGGACTTAACAGCTGTACGCTACCTTGTCTGCCAGCAGCCCTCCTAGTAACTGAATCAACAAGTCCTTCCTTAAAGTGGAACCTAGGAGGGGCATCACCATGTCTACTGCAGTCCAGCCCCAGTGCCATGCTCATCCACTTCTTCACATATGTTTGGGGAACAGCTCCTCCAAGATTCTGGTAGGCCTTTCTTCCTAAGGAAAACTTAGAAGAGGAACGTTAATGAAGTGAACCATAACTCCTCCAGCTGAAGCTCCTCTAAGACTCATTGTCTCCCTCCTCTAATTCATTCTAAATCCCCTTACCCTCAGGTAGCGCCCCTGTCAATCCTGGCTGGTCACAATGCTCTTTTCAGACTGAGGTTGCCTGAGAATTGTGAATTTTCCATCAAAATTAGGCAAGGGGTTTCTAAACAGTACCCAAACGGATCATCCAAGTGTCATCAATGTGGCTGATTGATGTGATGTTTTGTGGTATATCCAGATACTCGCCATGGATGGTGGAGCCTACAGAAAAGGGTTCTATAGTAGGTTTGGGCTGAGGTGCAAAACCCCTGCCACTTGTGCCATACAAACCTGAGTATATAAAAGCCGTATTAGGCAAGATAAGCAAGAAGGGACCAATGCATTGAAGGCCACGTGTGACGCAGAGGCTAGAGGGACAAACTTTACAGAAATTTAGAGGCCTGACACATCAAGAAAAGTTTTCATGAGCTTAGTAATCAGGGAAATTCTGAGATAAGCTATCTAAATTAAAGGTCAAATCACTGCATTGTGTACTTCACACCAGGAAAAAGGAAACAAACTCTGGTAGGGGTTTTCAGATTCTAGTGGCAGAATATTTCACTCCTGGGATGTTCTGCTGCAATTTCCTGATGACCCAGATCTCTCTGAACTTTACTGTGATAGACGGTAAGAAAATTAAGGTAAGCCAATTAGAGTTGGCTTTGAACTCTAGTTGTGTATTGCTTTCTGTTCCACAGGACACTGTTTCTGGTCCTCTTCTGCAATAGGATGGACACAAGCACCTCAAACCTTGTTGATCTGCTCTAGCAAAACACCAAGTCCTACAAAGCAGCTATAGGCAGGGGTAATACACAGCTGAGTTTTCAGTAGTCTACAGTTATTCTAGTTTCTGCATAGGCCAGACTGGAGAATTAAATAGAGCTATAAAGGGGAGTACCATGCTAAAAGGTGGAACTAATTTTTACCATTCTTCTCCTCCCCTTGATGCAATATTTACTATCTTAGTTGCAGGAGATAAAGTTTCAGAAGTTTCCTCTGGCCTTACCCACTACAATATAATCCATAGGTCAAATACCCGATGTGGGGATTGTGGCAACTCCCAAGTATTTCTATGCCAATTAATATTAGGAACCTGGAGAAATAATCATGGTGTATCTGTGGTTCCAAAGGGCTGACTATGAGATCAACCTCAGACAGGATCCCACTCATTATGTGGCCGTTACGGGCTCCCACTTTAACCAGAAACATAATGATGCTTTCTTTGGGTTTTCTGGTATCAGTGTGTGTCTGTCAGCCCTCAAAATGAAAGTTTCTCTTTCTTTGGTGTATAGTGACCTGAGCAAATGGCTGTAAGTTCTTGTGTGGGAAGAACTGGGTTAATCATTATCATGTCCATTTGCTATTGTTCTTTCTTTCTAGGGACCCAGCCTCTTTTCAATTAATAAATTCTGAAGGAAAAAACTGCCTAAGGTTTGGGCAAGATATTACTATTCTTTACTGAGACAACTCCCCTTAGACTCCTAATTATCCAGCCTAATTTTTTTCTGCTCATACAAGTTGACTTCCAATTAAGAAAGTTAAAAGGCAAACGACAGACAGGGAGGAAATATGTACAATACATGTAAATGAAAAAGGAATTTTTAATATCCAGTGCACAAAGAACTCTTGCAATAAGAAAAAGATGAAAAAGAGTAACAATACTTGAATAGACATGTCAATAAAATGATATATATGTAGCCAATAGGCATACAAAAATGTGTTCAAGATAGGGAGACTCTTGCCTCTGTACATATTGGAATAATTAGTATTGGACTACCATCTTGCCACACAGGGGAAGTGGGAGAAGGAGACAATTGCAGAGGATGTATGACATCATACAGAGCAAAGTCTAGGAGGATAAGTCTCTGGTCCTTGGGTTGTTTGTGGTTATCAATTAAACAGGGAAAAATGGAGTAATGAAATTAGCCTTGATGACCTAAGAAGCAGATTTCAAGTTTTGACAGGTGAGTTTTGATGGGAGGAAGTGTGTTTATTGCAATGGGCTGAATGTTTGTGTTTCCTCAAAATTCATATGTTGAAATCCTACCCTCCAGAATGATACATTAAGAGGCGGGGACTTTAGGAGGTAATTTGGTCATGAGGGCTGAGTCTTCGTGAATGAGATTGTGCCCTTAAAAAAGATAATCCAGAGAGCACCTTCATCGTTTTTGACATGTGAGAACATAGCCAGAAGACCACCACCTATGAACTAAGAAGAAAGCCCTCACCAGACACCAAATCTTCTGTCTGGCACCTTGATCTTGGACTTCCAGCTTCCAGAACTATGAGAAATAAATTTCTCTTGTTTATAAGCTGATATAGTTTGGATATTTGTCCCCTCCAAATCTCATGTTGAAATTTGATCCCCAACGTTGGAGGTGAGCCCTCATGGGAGGTGTTTGGGTCACGGGGGCAGATTCCTCACGAATGGCTTGATGCCTTCCTCTTGATAATGACTGAGTTCCCTTCTATTAGCTCGTGTGAGATCTGATTGTTAAAAAGAGCCTGGTACCTCCTCCCTCTCTTTTGCTCCCTCTCTCGCCATATGATAAAACCTGCTCCCCCTTCATCTTCTGCCATGATTAAGAATTCCCTGAAGCCCTCACCAGAAGCAGATGCTGGTGCCATGCTTCTTGTACAGCCTAAAGAAATGTGAGCTAAATAAACCTCTTTTATTATTATTATTTTGTTTTATTTCAGCATATTATGGGGGTACAAAAGTTTAGGTTACGTATATTGCCCTTGGGCCCCCCCACTGCCCCCCCCCCCCCAGTCAGAGCTTTAAGCATGCCTATCCCCCAGAGGGTACACATAGCACTCATTATGAATGTATACGCCCATCCCCTCCCCGCCCTCCCATCTGCCCAACACCTGATTAATGTTATTCCTATATGTGCTCTTAGGTTGATCAGTTTGAGCTGCTGTAACAAAATACCATAAACTTGGTGGCTTATGTCTTAGTCTGTTTGCATTGCTATATAGGAAATACCTGAGACTAGGTAATTTATAAATTTATAAATTATAATTATATATATAGATATAAAAACTATAAATTACCCAGTCTCAGGTATTTTAAATTACCCAGTCTCAGACATTTCCTTTATAGCAATGCAAACAGACTAAGACAAAAGCCACCCAGTTTATGGTATTTTGTTATAGCAGCTCAAACTGACTCAGACACATATCATGCCAGGATACGAAGTTTTGGAGTCCCCTCTTTATTTCTACAAATTAAAGTGTAGCAAACATAGGAGGAGGAACTTAAGTAAGAGCACAAGATATATACATATGTGTATGTATTTATAGCTGTGAATATGTATGCATATATTTGACTATGCATAATATGTTTATATATGTATATATGGGTTTATATATACATTTATTTTTATGTTCATATAAATATACCCATATATGTATGTGAATATATGTATACATTTACATATTATTTTTAAAGCATGGACAAAATTGGAAGGATAAGAGTTAGGATAGGATAGGAAAAATAATGGAGATAAAGAGGGAAAGTAAAAGGCTAGCACTGAGACAAGAAAATAAAACAAAGCAAAAAAATGGTAATATACGCAAAGATCACATTTAGGAATTCATGTAAAACTACAAAATTCTGTATATGTATAAGAAATTTTTAAAATAAGTCTATAAAATGCAGTTTGTATAGCAACAAAAGTAACAAAGGACCTTGTTGGAAGTTAAAGCCAAACATAACATGATGCTAACAATCTGAACTTAGTTTCCCCTGTAGTGCTCTTTCTTGGTCACTGGATTTATGGTTCTAACTCATTCAGTGTTGCAGACAATTCAACTTAACACAGTTCCAGCTCTCACTCTCTGAATCACCTCTTGAATCATCGTCCTTTGTGTCCCTAAAAGAAGGAGGCTGCCAATATTCAGTGGCATCTGTGTGCTTTAAGAACTTGCCTGAGCTCTCGAACTCCTGACCTCGAGCGATCCACCCACCTCCGCCTCCCAGAGTGCTAGGATTACAGGGGTGAGCCACCGCAGAGCTCTGACTTGGGGGGAAAGGCGGTACATGGGCAACGTATGTAACCTGCAATTCTGAATTCTGTATCCCCCATAACAGTAAGATGAAATAAAAATAAAAAAAAAAAACAAAAAGTTTTGAAATGATGTTGGCATAGTAGAAAAAAAAAAAAAAAGAACTTGCCTGAGATGATCTCAAGGTAGGTATATTTCAAAAACTTGGTCTGTTATTTTGGGATGACTAAAAGGAGGCTAAAAATCTTAAATTATTTTTAAGTAGATGAGTGTCTACTTACAAACTAGCCTAGTCATCCAAATTTTCCTCTTATTAATACCATTTGCCACCAAATAGGTTTATGATTTCAAATCTAGGGCGTTTACATGAATGAGTACTAAACAAGCTGTTTTACTCTTAAACTGGGAAGCTAAAAATGTTTTTATTTTTAGTATCTCCCAGCCCCAAAATCTCACTCATGTCACAATTTAATACAAGTTTTAGAGCTATGCATTCTTTTGCTGGCCATTCTTCATTCAGAGAACAGGCCAGGGGAAAGAAAAAGCATGGAGGTTTGCTAGGAGTTTCTGTAGGATTATCATGCATCAGTTCCACTCATAATCCATTGAATAATCCCTCATTTGCATAGTAGTCACAGATTCTGAAAACACACTACCTGGACTTACCTTTTGTCTGTTCTTGGACATTACTTAAACTCTTTGTGCCTCAGAGAATTCATCTTTAAAATGTGGATGACAACAATGGTCAGGGTTGACTTCTGAGGGATGTGTTGTCCTCAGGCTCAGGTACTCAGGTACTCAGGCTCCTTGCTTGGAAAAACCACAAGCAGGGTCAGTGCAACAGGATGATGCATTTCCATCAAGCAGCTTTTACTGTAGGCTTTCAGCATACAAAGTGAAAGTACATTTCCTGAGGGGAAACAGGTCTATCTCCACGAGTGGAGAAGACCCTGAGGTTTTACCACACTTCTATTTTATGTTTACACCTTACAATATTATAAAATGTAGGTGGAATTGTCATTATTTTCCTGGGAAAAGTGTTAAGAGTTCTTAGAGCTAAGGGTCCTCCCCAATTTTATCCTTATAGGGTAATTTCCAGGGCTTTCCATGACATTTGTAAACTGTCATGGAGCTGGTAGGTGTGATTTTTTACTATGTTAATGTATGTTAATGGGGAAAAGGTTACCTTTGGACATGAGCTCCTAGTCTCTGCTCATGCTCCTGGCTGGGAAAAGTCCCTAACCTCAAGTTCCTGCTGTTCTGGGTTTGGTTCTAAATGCTCATTGGCCTCCTCATTTTTGCCCCCTTCCTCTTTTCCTGTGGTTAGCACTGCCAACCTGTCCAACAACAATCAAAAGCAATGACCTTATAGGGTTGTTGTGAAGAGTAAATGAATTATCCATGCGCTGCACTTAGTTCCTGGCTCATAGGAAACACTAGGTGAATGTGAACTATTGTTATTATTATTATTACTAGGAGAATTGATGAGAAGGTGGGTGAATAATCCTCTCAAAAAGTGGATGAGTAGAGAAACAAGGCTGAGATGAAAAACTAAAAAGAATAAGAAAAAGAAAAGCCTATAATTTTAGTTAGGATTTGAGAAGCTGCAAGTGCTTCGGATGCAATGAAACACTCTAGAAAAGCTACAAAAGAGAAGGGAGCAGGGCCTGGTGACTTGAATCCCGTGGATACGCAGAGTCAGCATAGTGAATAATGAGGACAGGAATCTTAGACAGGTATTGAGTATGTGTGCACAAAGTTGTAGGGCTCAGAGAAAATAAATCTGTAAAATCACTTTCAGCAGGGCTAAAAATGTATTAGAACATTAGAAAACTGAAATATAAAAATAACACAAACTCAAATTGTGTAAAGTATAAAGTAAAACAAAAAAGTTACATCTTTACACATACTTTTCAAAGACTTACTGGGATCACAAAACTTCCATGCAAGTAGCCAAGTGTACATTTCCTTCCTTACTCATGCACCCAATAGCTTGGCGACAGAAATATTGGCTTTTAATCTCAGCTTGCTCAAGGACACTTTTCTCATTCTGAAAGGAGTTTTCAGTCTCAATTCATAAATGCCTCTGCTTGTTTTTATAATTTTACTTCAGAGAACACCAGTGAATTCTTAACAGGCAGTGGATTATTAATGAGATAAATTGACTCACAATCTTCTTATCATCCTTCGAATTAGCAGTCAAGTGAAATCATCAAGGCACATAGCACATCTTACACAAAAATATATCTTGTAATAATGAAATTGCTCTGTTCAGATATTACAATTTCTCAGATTTTCTGATGTAAAATAGAATCCTACCTGAGTTAATACTGTGAATTTTATATAGACTTGAAAAAAAAAAAAAGCTTTTCTTCTCAGCTTGACTTTTCATCTTTTGAATCACTTTCAAAAAGCTGTTTGGGTTGCATTAGGCAAGGTCTTTTATTATAGAAGTTGAGTTTTGTGTGTGTGGATACTGGCCTATTCAAAGAGAAATGCCAAAATACAGTAGCCCAAATTATCATCTATATTAAATTTGGTATTTGTTTAATTAGCCGTTGCAGTAAAAAGCTAATATGTTAGTTTCAATACAATCACAGATTTTTTTTAAAGATAGATATTATGCTCAGACTTGATCCTATTAGTTACACACCCTGTCTGGGAAGAGGGATGGGATTACCAGCCCAGTGTGATTCGGGCCAGTCAGCATCCACCTCTGGAGCTGAAGAGGGGCTTTGCTTTTCCACTCAACTGGCTGCTACAAAGCAAGGGAAAGATAGAATCAGTGCTAAGGGAGCCGCCCAAGAGATCAGCCCACATCCCTCCTCACAGATTAAATAATAGCCTAAACGTCTGCAAGGCATCGTAATGAAATATTAGCATGATCCTGTTTTGCTTGACTCCCTTCGACGAATGAGTTTGCCTAAATATTCAGGCAGAATGTTTAATGGGAATAAACACCACTGGATTTCAGAGAATCAGTCTCCCCAGGTTTCTGACAGACCTTGAATTAATCACAAAATTCCAATCCCTTATTTTGTTCTTACGGGCAAACGATGCCAAACACCATAGACTTCTGTTTGTGTCTACAACTAAGGGCTCTTTCCATGACCTACTTGGTGACCTATTAAAAATTACCATGGTGGTATTTATAGACACACGAGCACAGCACCAGCACTTACCAAGCACACCAGCACATGTGTGTCTATGACTCTGCCAAGTGGAACGCGAACCCCATTGGAATTCCAGGATAGGCAGGTGGGTCACCAGGCTCTTTGACCCACCTGAGAAGATGAGAATAAAAACAATTGTGAGCCCCTCTTTCTTTTTTGTCTTGTCACTCTTACAAAGAATTACTGAAATTTTTTAAATAAATGTATCCCATCAGCAAAATAAATAAATAATAAATAAAAAATAAAAGATAGGCATTGATTTGCACTTCAAGGTAATGTGTAATAGAGCAAGAGTTAAACTTGTGTAATGAATATCTTCATCTTTTAAAACCATAATTCCTGTGAAGTAGCCCCACCTCCCCACCTCCAAGCCCTCCCCATATGTTTGACAACTGATTCTGCAAGCGCTGACTTTTCACTCCTTACCGTTTTTTCTGCTGAGAGTAGATAATGAGTAAGATATGCATTGCTATTCTTGAGAAATGTGAAGTTTTCAAAAAATGGTTGGGTTTGTAGCTTTGGGAAGTAAAATTTCCTCTAAGGAGGGAATGGTAGAGACAACAGCAACAGAAATAGAAACTCAGTGTTATGAGCTGAACTATGTCTGCCCAAAATTGATTATGTTGAAGCCCTAAACCCTCAGTGCCTCAGAATGTTACTGTATTTGGATACAGGACCTTTAAAATGGTGATTAAGTTAAAACAAGGCCATTGTGGTGGGCCCTAATCCAATCTGAGTGGTATCCTTATGAGAAGAGGAAATTTGAACACACAGAATGCACACAGAGGAAAGACCACATGAGGATGCGGTGAGAAAGCGGTGATCTAAAGCAAAGGAGAGAGGTCACAAGAGAAACCAAACCTTCTGACACCTTTACCTTGGACTTCTAGGCTCCAGAACTGGGAGACAATGAATTCTGTTGTTTAAGCCACCCAATCTGTGGTGTTTTGTTATGGCAGCTCCAGTAATCTAATAGTTTGGTAAATGACCCTCAAGGTTCTCGTTGCCATGTTTTGCATTAGACCTTGTCAAAGTAAAATTGCACCAGACAAAGTTAAAGGAGACAAGGGAGATTTTTTAAAGACTGTTGCAAGAGGGGAGAGAGACTGGATTCAACTTTGTTGAAACAAATGGCAGGAGGGTTTTTAAGCCCTGGGGTGAGCTAGTAGAAAAGTGCCAGAGGGCATTAGTGGGATGTGTCCAGCACTATGAGCTATTCCTAAATTTGTCAATGCTTTTCTCGGTAATTAGGCCACCTGTGTTTGCTAATTGACACCCTTGGACGTTAGGCCCTGACCCTCCCTTAGAGACTGGGAGAAAGGGCTGCTGTCTCCTCCAACATTTACATTTCAAAGTGATGGTTCCCAGGTCCTTGAGAAAGACATACCTTTGTTGTAAAACTGACAAGAGGTTGGTAGAAGGTTTGTATCTATTTCAAAGTGACAGAAAGATTACAGTTACAAATTTTCTGAAGTAAATGCTCTAAGACAAGGGAGGTAGAGGCCGATAGCCAGAAAGAAAACTGTCTAAAGTTTAGTCAAGCTGAAGGGATTGTTAAAGCCATTTTAGTCAACCCCTTTGTTATGGACCGGGCTGGCCTGTAGTCCTGGAAGGCCCTCAGGTTCCCAGCCATTGATTTGCCTGTGAACTTTCACAAATTGGTGCCACTAGAAGCCATTTTTATGAGATGGAGGTGCATCCCATAGTACTGGACTGAGAAAATTCTGGTCATTCCACAGAGACCAAGCAGGAGCAATTAGAAGGCATAAAAATAACCCTCCACTACTGCCATTCTGGGTTTCCACAAATGGTGCCTTAGGCTGTTCTTGCTAAACCTGCATCCCATTTTCCCACCTGAAATCACTCAGAGCCCAGCAATTACCCAGTAAGTGCTTTCCAAGCAGCAAATTCAAGATTCATTTCCTTTTCAATGCTCAGTCTGTTTCTTTGTTTTAAAATAGCTCGGCTTTGAAATTGGTGTCTCCATGGAAAACAGGTAATGGTCTGGTTTCATTCTATTTCCTCTGCCAGGGGCTGCTTAACCTTTGGGAGAAAATCCCTCTCTACCTTGCAGCCCCAGGAAAGCGAGGGCTGGTGTGAAAGGGTCCATGGGTAGATGGAAAATCACCCTGTAACCGCTCAGTACAAAACACCAGTGGGACTTAACCGTTGGAGATGCACACAATCATGATCTGAGTCACAGACTTGAGTAGTAGCCTGTGCTACAATGTGAACAAGCTGTCTTTCGGTGCCTAGCAAATTTCCAACCCTTTCTTAAATAAAGGTAAGTCTTAGGTTTCAGGTGAAAGCTCAATGTTTCTTATAGAACCTGAGGGGAGCATCAGTTCTTTATAATCCAAACTAGCTATACTGGCAATTTCCTCTCTTCTTAGATTAAGGAAACAAGTGAATTAAAGCAAATAATGTATTTTTCCTGAGTGTATCATTTATGGAATTATAAAGGTGCAGAGTTTAATGCTGTGATGCTAGCCTCTCTGGTGGAGAGAAGAATATGGGTTAAAAAACAGACACATCAGACATTTAGACATATGTACAATCTTTTCTATTTTGTAAATATATTTGTTATAATTACTGGCTTTCCCTTAGGGAAAATGCATTCATACTTTGTTCTGAATGGCACAGCTGGCTTTCTGCCTTTTGGGTAGATGTGATTTCGCCATCTCCAAGTATGTTGTAAGCAACGGAAAGGAAGAAATGAGTGAAAGAGAGGAAAGAGTAGAAGCTTGGCAACAGCTCGTGCCCAAATGCTGTGCCCAGACTGAAAACTCTGGCACCGTGGGAGCGTGTATTCCCTGCCATCCACCCCCAACCCCCCAAACCCTTAGGCGACTTGCACATTTTCCATTTCCTGCTCAAGTTAACTGCTACCTCCAAGTTACCCTTTATTCCTCTTTTACTCTTTCACATATTTTCTCATATTGAATGATTTTGGAGATACTGAATTTTTTGAGGCATGCACAGCACCCCCAACACTCATACAACCAAATCAGAGCATTTTCTAACCTTTAAAAGGTACACTGCCTCAAATCCAGATGGCGATTTCGTTCCTGTACAGACCTGTAGATCTGAAGGTACACCTTGTGTGATGAGAACATTCATTCAACAAATATTTATTGAGCATTGTGCTAGAGATACAGCCTTGAGTAAGACAGACCGGGATCCTCTCACAAAGAGCTTCAGGTGTTTCAAGGAATGCCAGTCATTACAATAAAAAAAAAAAAAAAAAAAAGTCTAAAACCCCCTGTGAAGAGTACTTAACCCAGTCTTGGCTTAGTGGAGTCAATAACAGATGAAGAGCATGGAAGAAGTGACATTTAATTTAAGCACTAAATAGGAGTTAGGCAGGTGGAGTAATTCGGGAAAGGGGAAGCCAATAAAGAGAATAGCATGCATGCAAAGTCTCGGCTAGAGATACAAGGAAGCCTGGCTGATGGGGGGAACTGAAAGTAGCTCACTAGGGCTAGAGAAGAGAGGAAGAGAGTGACAGACACAGAGACAAGAAAGGGGTAGACAAGCTAGAAGAGATAAACACAAGGTAGTTTTTAAATAACCACACAAATCTGTCCAAGGAGTTTGAGAAATATCCTCAGGCAACAGCTAGCTGAAAATTGGTGTGCAGTGAGGCTGCTCAGGAGGGCACAAGATATCACAAAAAAAAAAAAAAAAAAGCCTCTTTCTCAGCATTGAAGGACTGTGACCTATGGTAGACCCACATATGATCCTCAACATGTTTCCTTCACTGCTACACTGCCAAGAATCCATTCTAGAGGAGAAAATAAATTGGAACATTTAAAGATCTTATAAATTCAGAAACTAAAGACAGAAACTAGCTGGATAAAGCAAAAATGGCCTGCCCAGGCTGTGCTGTCTAACACAGAGCTGGTCTCTTCAGAGTCTGTCCTTTGCCCAAAGTTAGCTCACCTACATCTAGGGGTCATTGACACACCATTGGGCAAATTAGGGGGCATTCAGTCTCTTCACCTGAGGCTACTTGGCACCTGAGTGCAAGGCTTAGCCAGGAGGACACACAGGTTTTATTCCCCACTCACACCTTCTGTGGCCCCCAACCTGGAACCTGAATGACCTGCACACAGGGACACAGCTTATCTTTTGTTTTGATTTTACCCATTATATGTCCTGAAATTCCACCCATCGGGTGTTAATTTGGGAGAATAGTCCTCTACCGAAGTAAAGACTTGTTAGCTGATGAAATCATAGATAATTCACTTTACCTCCAATTAATTCAATCCTCTTGCTTCACCCTAGCTGGGAAGAGTGGCACTGAGGGAAGAAGAGTTTGAATTGGAGACGAAGGCAAGGTGAGTCATTATAAAGCACAACAGCTTCAGTGGGAGAGACAGAGAGAGGAGGGAAACTTAGTAGGATTATATGGAGTGTTTTATTACAGAACAATGTGTGAGACCTGGGAAAAGAAAAATTAAGCAGCAGTTGAGAAGTGCTGAATGGAAAATGTAAAAGGGCCAACAGTTTTTAAAATCTTCCTTAGCTGATTCTGCCCCCAAAGGCCATGGTGCTTTCTCTCCAGAATGCAGACCTCCGACTAGTACTATCAATCCTACAGTGCAGGGATGTTGTGGGTTGTATTGATTTTTCCCCCCGTTTTGGCTGACCTGGAGACCTAATCAACATGGCTAATATTGTTTCTAAGGGCAGATGTGCTTGGAATTCCAAACCAACTTACAAACCTGTGTTGACTTGCAGCTCCTTTAAACGGAACTCAAGGATTTATTAAAAATGATTTCTATCTGATGTCTTACCATTGTATTTCAATAGATTATACAAAGACAAGGAAGCAAAACCACAAAATGGAAGAGTTTTCTAGGATTACAGGCTGTGTAAAGCAGGTTTCGTGGCAACCAAATAAACTCTGTTGTATGGATTTAATTGTGTTCTGATTAATGTCAGGGGGGCACAGGCACAGACATAGAGCTGATAACTTCTTACAAAAATTGAATTTAATAGTAGTATTGGAAGATTTATTTGAAATATACACTGAGACTTTTTTTAAAAAGCCACTTTTGCCCTGGCTTTCCCGTGAAATTCAAGTTGATTCAACTTCATTGAGTGCCATACCATGAAGTAGACACTGTGTTAGGTACTTTATGCATCTCATCTCATTTAATCTTCACAATAACCCTTTACAGTAAATATTATATCTTTCATCAGCCAAATGTGGAAAGTGAGGCACAAATATGACATCCCACAGCTAGTAGGAGATGAATATGAATTCTGATTTGGGTAGGTCCATAATCCTTGCTTTTCCTACATACCATTTTGCTTTCTTTTTTCCCCAGCAATTCCTTAAAAACTTACACATGCCAGGTGCTTTGTCCTCATTTAATTCTCACAGCACAATTCTTGTGAACTTACGGTTATGTACATTTTATAAACTAGGAAATTGAGGTTCAATAATGTTAAGTATGTTCCCAAGCTCATACAATGGGTATGTGGCATATCATATCAAGAATTTAAAGCCATCTTCGAAATCCAACTTCAGTTCCTCTTTTATTCCTCTACGGCTTCTTCTCAAGATGTTCTATCCTGAACTCCTCAAAGCACAATTATGCCACTTACTATAAAATTGGCCTTCTGTCACTTTCAAAATTTACCTGTGTTTTGACCTCTCCCTCAAAAATCATGTTCTCATATTTCTCATGGGTAGTAAAATAACCTTATATACTAATCCAAGCCAGGATATTGATGGCTGATTTGTTAGTTCATTCATTGCAGTTGGCACTTGCATGTTTCCTAGGAGACAGCAGAAGACAGAAAGTTCCAACCCACTGGAATGACCTTCTTTCATCGGAATATTAGCTATTGAGGCAGAGCTAGCAAAGGAGATATACATTTGAGCAAACAGCCTTTACCACACCCCTGAAATCGTATAAGTAAACAAACCCAGAATATACATAGATATTATGGTGCAAGATTCCTGTGGTGTATAATCAAATGCTCACATCAGTAGTAAATATATAACTAAAGATTAAAACACCAGCAGAGCAAGATCTCATGAACCTCCAACAGATCTGGAACATTCTTTGACTCTAAATTTCTTCTCTTTATCATTAGAGGAAGGTGATACTCTGTGTTATGGTCAGGAAAATCTCATGCATAGGTAATTATCTGAGAGAAAAGATACAAAAATGCTATTGAGCAGGGTGACCGTCCCCAATTATGGTATTTTTTAATTTCGTATATTTAAAACTTGATACTATATAAAAGGTGTGATGATTTCCCCCATTTAATTAAAACAATATAGACAATCACTACAAAATATTTCTTTTGCACAAGCAATACTCAATTTCTTAGCTTGCCTCTCTAATGAAGTTAATAATATTTTCTTCTTGTCTACTGGCTTAAGAAAATACTGGCCTACTTTTGTCATAGACCCATCCCTAAACAATCACTGTGGCTTATGGAAAATTGATGCCCTCATGGGCCAAGCCTGGGTCATTTTTTGACCCTAAATGCTGAGGGTGATATCAACGTGCTTAGAACCACAAGTACCAAGAAAGGGAGATGGTGGTTTCCCAAAGAAATGCTGGACAAATCAAAAGAAAAAAAATCAATTAAACTGCCATAAGCTTTCTTTCAAAATAGTACATTAATCGATTCATTGAAAAATCCTTTTAATACAAAGGAAAAATAATACATAAAATGAATTAGAAAATATTAAAGAATATTATTAAATATAAATCAAAGGCATAGCTGCCAGTTGAGACACTATTAAGGCGCCTTTGATAGTGTGCAAAGAATTATGGGTAGACCAAAAATAACAAAGAACACCTTTTTCTTTGAAGTACATTTAATAAGTATCAGATTGTGTTGAACCGAAGGTTGGCAGGAGAGAGTGTTGATCGAGCAAGCTTTGATTAATAATGTAGTGACAGCACCGCCATGAGTAGGAAGAAACTAACTGAGCAACGTTCCCCAGGTTTGTGTGACTCCCCTTGCTCTTCAGAGCCCAGAATGCCAGAAGAGAAGCATGTGTCCAGAGAGAATTTTAAAATAGGAAGAAACTGACTCAACATATGAAAATCATTCAATAAGGTGAATCGTTTTTCACAATCTAGAATATGCCCCCCATTCACTCCTAACTGGCTAGTTTCTTCTTTTGCTGACATAACCTGTGCTAACTACCAATCCTGAGAAATTAAGAAATCTGCAGATAGTCTAGCCTGGCTGATGTACTGGCAGTTAAAATGGACTTTTGGCTATGGAGCAGAAAGAAAATTGGAACTGCAGTTAATTGTATTGTGGACAGGAGCAAGTTTTCGAGGATCACTGTGAAGACTTAAATCTAGTATAAGACAGTGACCAGATCTGAAGCAAGGGCTCACCAACGAAGGGCAGATGAGAGGCAGGGCAGGTTTGGGAAGAATATCCTGACAACATGCCCTGAGCCAGTAGATCCTGGGAAGAGAAACCCTTTTATGGAGAACCTCTTGTCCTATGTTCACCAGTTTTGAAGAGCACTGAATCTATTGTCTTCTCCAGGAAACCTTCTCATCCTGTTGACCACAAGGAGACCCTGGAGTCCTTGATTTCAATGTCATCCACACTTCAAGTGATACAGGAAAGAATGATCCCCAAAGCAAACTTAGTGTTGTAACCACAAAAAAGAATACATAATGGGCATAAATAAATAAATAAATAAATACAACAGATGCCCTTTAGACTGTTTTGCTAACCACAGGCAGAATATGTTTGGCATTTTGAAAGAATGAGTGCCATTCCTCATCTTCCATATATATCTAAATATTTCTGAAGCCCCAAATAATGTGCAGTGGGCTATGCGTAGTGACGGAATGCTGTCATCTTACCCTTTGATGTACAGCCATTTCCAAAAGATACTTAGAGAACCATCAAATGCCATCAAGAGATGTTTTGCTTTTTCCCTGAGGCCATCTGTCTTCCTGGGGGCACTACTTGTACCTCCAAATCCTACTGTCCAAGTGAGAGGAATCTAAATAACTCAGCCCACCAGGAACAGAATTAGAAAGCAAGCCAAGAAGAGAATACAGAATTCATGCATGGAAGGGCATCTCAGGCAAGGAAAGGGGATAGAGATGGGTGACACTTAAGAGAGAAGCAGCATCAGGGACATGGTTTTAACGGAGAAAATTGTGACAATGTTAGGCTTTTTACCAAGTGCAGCAATCCCTGCTAGTATTAGCAGAAGGTGGTTTTTAAGATACTCAAAGAGAAATTCTACAAGCTTTCTCTAAAATGCTTATAAGACATGCTCAAAGAGATGATAATAAGATATTAGAGCAACATCAATAGGGAAAAAATGGCACATACGGAGAGAGTATAATAAATTATGCCCTCATGGATTTATAATAACATGAGAAAACTTAGCTCTCTAAACCACAGAAAAACATAACTACTTAGGAGGAAATGGCCAGCGGATAAATTTTAACTCAAAAATATAAATTTATTTTTAAAGGTATTTGTAATTGAATGCATAGTTTTAATTTAACCATCGGCCTAAATTTCATGAGCATTTTATGTGTCTTTGTTTTTTTCTGCTGTTCTTAAATGAATTCTTTTTTTTAAAAATGTTTCAAATGAAGAACTACAATTATCTATCCTCTGATGCAGAAATACTTGACTTATACTGGGACTGGGCTGTAGACAGACTTTACTTTTACCTGGTTATTATCTAGTCCCCAAGTAGGGAGAAATTATAGCTTCCATTTAATTCATTCACTCTTATCTACCATATATAGAGAGAGAGGGAAAGAGAAGCTATAGAAGTATCATAGGACAAGAATGATGATAATAATAACAACATAGAGTAAGCTTAATTTGTGAGACTACGTAGATATAAGACTCTATCCAGACTGTTTTCTACTTAGTTGGAAGCCTGTGCTAAGAAATCATTAGCAAACAATGTAATAGCTCTAAAACTCTATCGCTATCTACAGAGATCAGTTTTGATGTTTATAAAATTCCCTTCCAAATAGGTTTCTCTCCCTTGTCAAAGGCAAATGGTATAAGTGTAAAGAAAAGGGTGGGCAGATCAGGGAAGAAGGGTAGCGGAAAGGGTTACTGTCCTAGAAACTTCTTCCTATGACACAGTGTCACAGATCTCAGTCCTCTGTCATTCGGAAGACTGAAGTTTCCCACTGCTTAGCTGGTGTAAAAGGCAGGAAGATTAATAAATGTGGAGATGCACTGCTTCACAAGGTAGATGCATTCAGGAATGAAAGCATCGTGCCCTGAAATTCTACTCTTTCTTGCAAAGGAGCATTGAAAACTCAGGCACTCAACATTTCTCCATTTGCAAAAAATGACCATCTACTACTTCCCATCTGCCTCCAATAGGTATGCTGAGAAATGACCAACAAATCTCTCATTTTGCCCTTCACAAGTGAAATCTGATCAAAACACTAGTAAGAATAAAACTCAACTTTTTCTTCTTTTGAAAAATGTTTTGCTATGTTATTGAAAAATAGGATTACATATAGTACTGAGTTAAACTTAATTATCAAACTATGAACAAGTTCCAACTTCCAAATATATGAGTAAAGTTTAGAAACTTTAAATATTAAAATCTGACATTTAATTTGCAGTTTTACATGGCAGAGCGTTTCACAATATCCTTGAGCTTCTTTAGCCTTTTATTAATGGGGGCTGTAGAAACAAACTGTTCTACATATGCTATGTAAGTAGCATATTGAAACTTATTTATGGGTTTAGGATAATAGCATTGCACAATCATGCACAACGTGTTCTCATTCCAGATCTGGTGAAAAGTAAATGATGGCTATCAAGACAAATTGAAATTAGGCCAGAAGGCCTTAAGAAAAACAAAACCCCACACGTAATTTGTCTTTAAATGAAGTTTACTGTTTTTGCTTTTCATGTTATAACTTCAATGCTAGCTATTAGAAATCTAAAATTTTAAATGTATACAAGCACCTTATAAAGAGCTTGTGAAACATTAGCTTTCAGGTGGCTGGAAAATATTTGGTATTTTTAATGCACATATTTTCTAGACAAAAATAGTCTCATCATTCTTCAAAACTTAGAATTTATTTAGTCTGCCTATAGTACTGTGAGCAAAGGGAAAATAGTTGCATTTTTAAAAATCTAGATTTCAAAGTACGGTATTAAAGAGAAACATAAAGCATAAACTGTTGATAGTTCTTAAATTTTCTCTTTTGTTCTTTCTTACTATATATACAAAATCAATTTCTACAAGTAACACTGAAAAAATATTTTCCCATAAAATAAATTATACCCAGTTCATATTCGTAGTAGAATTTTAATCCTTACATAAGATAAAATTAATAAATCAGTATATTTAAATAAAATAATTGCAATTATAAATGAGTTTCTCTGCTGAGGGGTGGTTTGAGTCTCGATGAATAGTTAATGTTATATCTCAGATGTAATTCTTAAAAAAGAGAAAGATGAAGCATATTTGTTGATTTTAATTTGTTATTTTCTGACCAAGTTGATGTAGATAAAGCTTCTTTTAAATGCATATATACAGTTTAAACCACATATATGCATATATATAGTTTAAACCATACCATGATTTTGTTTCCCTGAAAGTCTTCTAAAATAATGGAATTCTCTGAAATTATAATAGATATTTGTATTTTCTACCATCTAGACTGGAGCGAAAATGGCCAGATAACTATTGACACTTTCATTTCATATAATTTACCATTTGCAATATATTTTGTTGTTGTGTTGTTGAACAAAGTATAGACTTGAAATATGAAACTCTATTTTATGCTTCAGCACTAACTTTGTGCAAGGTCAAAATAGATTTATCACTGAAATGAAGCATCTCAAACTCTATAGACCATTGGAGCAAAGAAAAATAACTTTTTAAAACAACTTGGGCACCTATGATATACATAAACATCATACTGAAATTCTGGGTAATGCCTGGAATTATCGATTTAATTTTATTTTTTAAATGACCAGGGTTATAATCAACAATAGTTAACAGATATCTAGGCACAACTATTATGATACACAATTCAAGTTCCAAGTGATTATCTCAAATCATATTATCAACTGTGAACTGAAAAGGTAATTTATTAATAGAAGCTTTTTTAAAAAAGCTGGAACATCTATAACAAGAAAGGAATATATACAGTGCATTTTTTCATAGTACAAGTCTTGTTTATAAAAGAGTTAATATAGTGGCAATCTCAACTCTCTCTCTCTCTCTCTCTCTCTCCCTTTTTGACATTCAGTTCATGGATTTGCTATTGGTATTCTAATGGCAGTCCACAAATCAATGGCCACATCCCAGACTGCACACAGGGCTGCATTCTATTCTTCCTTAACCCCATTACTGTGGCAGACAATGGCCTTCACAGCTGCCACATAAACTGCCTGTATGCAGCAGTAAGTCAGACATCCAGGATCTTACAACAAGCAGAGACAACCTCATGTTGTGAGATCAAAAAAGATTTTGCCCTATTTTTAGGAATGCCTTACCATTGAACTGAGAGGAGCAGGAGGAAGCTGAAAGCAGGAAGCAGCTAGAGTGCAATGCAGAAAGTAAACACCAACATCCTAGGTTCTATAGGAGGAACTCTACAGAACTGAAGTGACTGCCACTCCCTTCTATACCACTCCGAGCTACTGATTGCCTATCATGCTATTTTTCAATTAAAAAAAAACTGGACAGTCGAGGAAGTAGAGAAATTAAGTTAAAATTTCTCAATACTATGAAGAACACGCATGTAACAGATCTCAATGAGTTCAACCATTTCCAGAACAGCTTTCCTTCTTCTGGAGATTATTAGAATTCAAAAGTCCTAGAATGAGTGCAATACTATAGGATTTTAAGGGTAAGGAAGTCAGAATAAGATTGCAACAATACCAAGAGGTTTCTGAAGGTTTGTTTCAAATTCTATTAAAGAATTGAAAGAGAAGAAAGACCTCAATTTGAATCTATGTTGTATACATTTCTTGATCTTTAAATTGTCTCATTCATGGTTTCCTGATTTTTTGTTTTGTTTTGTTTTATTTCATGGAGCCCCTTGAGTAAATCCTATGTTCCCCTTCTCAGAGTAGTGTTTTTAAAATAATAAGATAAAATAGATAGGGCTTATAACATAAATAATACAGATACAGTAGAGTGAGGGTTGATGGATAGATGGATGACAAGGGCACATACACAGTCCACTTTAAGTGGAATAAAATTCCCTATGTAGTTACTCAAGGACCAAAAAGACTGATTAGCAGCAAGGTGGCCCCTAGAAACAGGAGCAGATGCAGCATCTTTCTAATAGCTTCCCTTGGCAGCTGGTAATGTCAGCCCCAAATCAGGCATTGCTGGAACTGAGACTCTCACTTCTTGATATGACACAACCCTTTATATTACTGGCTTTCACTAAATTTAGGAATAATACAAAAAAAACCCGTATGCTTTTAATAGAAAACATCTGAGTCCCTCTTGATTCTAAAGCCAAACTCAGCCTTGACAAGATGACACCTTCTTTCAAAGAAAATAGCAGAGTCAGAGACCAGGGGTCTTTGAATAACATCCCCACCTTCGGCATCCTTGAAAGCCTGTTCCTCACCAGGGTACATGATAGATGTTCTGGTCCTCAAGGAAAAACTTGATTATGAACAATACAGACTAAATTGTGGTTTATCTTAAGGTGCTCCCAGCACACAGCAAGAGGAAAAGCCTGGATCCTGTGAAGAGACTGCTAGCAGTCCAGTCCACCAAAGTCTAATCTCCCTTCTTTCCATACTAATAGAAGTGCCAGCCCATGGCTGCCTATATCTGTGATTCTTCCCAGCTTCACTTGTGGTAAGGTAGATGCTCCAGTATGAGCAAAAGTGATGGTGTAATTTCCTGGCTATTGCCCATAAACAGTGGATAACTCCTGCCTGTTCTATCTGTCCTTCCCACTGTCTGCTACCCAGATGTATCAGTGACTCTGTTTTGACCATTCACGCAATGAATACTTCAGAGGATGTTAGAAAAAAAGATGGAAGGAGACCCTTTCCTGAATGATTGGGTAGTATTTGTTCACTCGTTGACCTCAAGTGTTCCCCCCATCTCACTCCAGCATAGCTACATGAAGGCAAGATAACTCATACTTGCTTGAATTATTGGGGCTTTTTTGTCGTAACAGTTTAGCCGACTCTATGAATATAACCCTTGTGCGTATAATATCTCATCCCCACACACCATTTTGGGGCAAACATACAAATTGTATATTGGATAAAGGCAATTCAGTTTTAATGCTTAAACAACAAATAGCACTGGGAAAATCACCTGTCCCAACACCACTCAAGATAGTCACAGCCTTGAATATGGGGCAATCTTGTACTTACAAAATGACCGTGGCACTAACCCTGCCCAGAATATTTATTAATGATAATTGAAAAGATAATTCCTTAGTTTAGAATACAAATTTTTTTAAAGGTGTTTTATGTATTAACTTTGACTTAAAGTTCTAATCAACTAACCTAGAGAGAAGAAATTACTCATTGAGTGGTTCTTAATATTCAGTTACACAATTTAAACATATAAATCTTAGAGAATCAATAAATCTAGGCTGTAAAAGTGTCCCTGATTTACATATAATCTGGCCACCTCTCCTGTGTTTGAATTTTATCTATATTAATATCATCTCAGATAATTATACTAACAATGATAAATATAGAAAATAACTATTATTACATACTACCACGGCTACTATTATCATCACCACCATTATTTCTACCATTATGTTTATTGAGCAATAACTATGTACTAGGATCCTATACTATCACATTTACTATACTGATAATCATATCGTATGGTTAAAATTTACTAATAGTAAAAACTTAATACCTCTGGAGGCAGATGATTCTATCATTATAGAATTTTACTGTTGGAGGCTTTTGATTACAAATTCAAAATTAAACTATAAATAAAATGTAAAATTGATCCCTCAGAGTATTCTGAAAGATCTGGGGGAAAAAAAGTTCTATTTGGAAATAAGAAAAATAGCACATTTTTTCCTGATCCATAGCTCATTTACTCGGATTTACTGCCCACTATTTATTTTTGAAGCCATTTGAAAACTAACCCTGCATAAATGATAGAGCATCTAATGTAAGATAATATGATAGAGGCTTTGTGGACTTATTTTCTAGGGAAATACCATTATTGAAAACACATAAACTTTCACATAGCATAAAATCAATCATAACATTAAAAAAAATCACTATTGCTACAAATACCTCAATATTAAAAGCTCTTGTCTATTTTTACGCTTGTCAAGGAAACCTTTCCCTGATTCTCTAATGAAACACCAAACTATGAAATAAAATCCAACAAAATATCATTTTAAAAAAGAATTCATGAAAAGTTTAAAGTACTTAATTTTTTAATTTTAAACTCTCATATAGAGAATTGCAAAAAACAGAGTAACAACTATGAAGTTGAAATTATGAATTTTATAACATGCTTCTTTGAGTAAGCTTGTAAATCTAATGGGATTTTTAAAACCTAAAAAATTAAATATGCAACTACAATTGTTTACATTGTCTTAAGCCACTGAGAGAACAGAAATTAAATTGGACATAATTGTACTTTTAATTATTCTAAAGTGTAATACAGTAAACAGAGGTATACAATTGGAAGATCAAAATATTAGAGAAAAGTTGTATCTAATTTTAAAAGACAACTTTAGTAGTTTCCATATAGAGAAATGTTGGTGAGATTTAAGTGCAGTTTTGCAGTTATGCAGGTTCAAACTGGTAAAAGAATTGTTCTCAAAAAATATTAATTTAAGGGTGGATAAAATACCATGAAGTATAATTCAATAAATGCTTAGAAAGGAAAAAATAATAAATGTATGCCATTACCTCAAAGATACCTCAGGCTGAAGATAGTCAACCTTTGCTTGCATCTCTGAGACATTGAACAGGAACCAAATCTCTCTTGTTCCTTTCTTCATCTCCAGGCACCAAACACAGGTTCTAAAAATTTATAGGTGCTCAATAACTATTGGTAAATAAGTCCACCTGAGCTCAACCATTGAAAACCAGTTATTGGATAATTTACTTTACATTCTGGCTTCCAGTTCTCATTTATAAATTATTGATGTTGGACTAAATGATTTTTTCCAGGTTTACCAATCTGTCATTTTTATCTATCAATGATTAAATTCACTGCAATCCGCCTAGCTACTTAAACCAGAAACCTGAGTTGCCTTCTCATTCAGCCCTCACATCCAGTATAGGACCCAGATAGGCAGGTCCTACTACCTCAATGTCACTAGAATCCATCCTCATCTCTCCAGTACTACTTTTGCTGCACTAATCTAAGCTTCCATATTCTCATTTCTGAATAATAAAATGCCCTCCAGCCTCCTTCCTTTCCATTCTCTATATTCAGAGTGATCTGTTAAAATAAAAATTCGTTCATGTATCAGTCATATTTAAATCTCTTCCTTGATGTCTCATTGACCTTAGTTGAAGGATCAGAGATCTAAACATCTCTTAAGAACCCATCATACTCTGGCCCCTTCCTCTGGCTCTTGCTTCTTTTCTTGGGACTCTTCAAATTCTCAATGCTCTGGCCATGTTGGACTTTCTCCATACATTGAATGTACTATATTTTCCTCCTCTTCCACACAAGTCTTTCACAGATACTGTCCTGTCTGAAACCCTCTTGCCTTTCCCAAGGTCTTAGACTTAAAAACTCATCCTTTAGGTCTCATCTTCTGGCCACGAAAACTAGGTTAGGTACTCATGACATTCATTTGTATATAACATTTTACTTTCTATCTGGCAAGTCTCATCCTATTTCTGCACATTCTAGACATTTTCTACACAAAGTTATAAGATTTAAACAAGGAACCATTATGTATTTTGTTTACTACTGTATTATCTGATTCTAGATCAGGGTATTTCCTTTAGTAATTGCTCAATTATTTATTGATTAGCTGGATTCTATGTCCTTTAAATCATTGCTGTTTACAGTCACTGAAAAGGTCACCAATAGGCTATCAATAAGTTCAGAAAGGGAAGAACAATTTAGCATACCTCATTGGATTCCTATCCAATTCCATTCCTCTTCTTCCTTACTAACCAAACCCAGAATTAGTAGAGTAAAACAATGTGAACCTAGCTGATAGTCTATCATCTCCTAGCCTTGCTTCTAGCTAGAAGTGGCCGTTGAGTTCTACTGTTTTTTTTTTCATTTTTATTTTTTATAGATTTTTAATAAGTCCTACAGAATTATCAAATGTAATTACATTTCCAAGAAAGTATATGAAAATATTTTGCTCATATGAAAGAAATGTTAAAATTATACCAAAAGAAGTAAGAGAAGATTAACAGAAAAACACCTTATTTCTCAATAGAAAGGTTTAATACTGTTTAATAAAGATTTAACATTTCCTTACAAAAGTTTTACATTCAATGAATATCCTAATAAAAATATTAACAAAAATTTGTGCAAAGTTCTGCTGTTAAAATGTAGGAAGAGACTCCTTAAGGAGTTCCTCTTGCCAAATCAACTTTCCTGAGGAGAAGCGTTTTTTACTTTGCTCCCTGTACTTCCTATTCTTCTGGGCTGGATAAGAATGTAATGTCTAGAGGTAAAGCTGCCATCTTACCAGGATGAAAACTACATAGTAATGATAGCAGAACAGGAAGATTGTACGAACCTAATTTATTGCCAAATGTCTTTGAACCACCAGAACCATCCATGGGCCACTGTCTTATATAATAGAATTTCTCTTATTAGAGAATAGGCTCCTTACTTGTTTAAAGACTCCATAGAAGTTTATGCTACTTTCACCTGAACTCATTCCTAACTCATCCAATCACTTAGAAGAGATTATTGAGTTTATGAAAGGCAACTAACATTTTACAACTTTTCAGTATTTGAACCCAGTTCTACATCAGTTGTGTGACCTCATTAATTTCAGTGCACTCATTTGTTAAATGAGAATAATGATATCACCCTTCAGGGTACTTCTCAGTATTAAAAGGCAACAATTACAAAGTTATTAGCTTATTACCTGATATAGTAGGCACTCAAGAAAATAATAAATTCCACTGTCTTTACAGAAAAAAAAAAAAAAAGATGCAGACTTTGTTGCCAAATAGAGCTACCATTTATCTACTTAATAAGTACCTTAGGTTTTTGGAGGCTCCATTTCCTAGTTGTAAAATGAGAAGAATAATATCTACCTTGGAGAGATCTGTAAGAAGCAGAGATAAAATGTTTAAAGCATGTGAGACTGCTAGTAGTTGCAGTTTGTAAAGAATCTGATGTTACTTAATGATTAGAGCACAAGATGGGGCTGGAGAAAGATGTTATTTCAGATTCTCCAAGTCACTGGATTTCATTATGACCATGACCAAGTTATCCAGTTTTTGCTTGTTTCCTCCTATATTAGTCACCAACGACTACCATAATGAAGTGCAACAAACTAGGTGGGTTAAACAACAGAAATTTGTTTTCTCAGCTCTGAAGGCTAAAAATCAGATTAAGATGTTGGCAGGGCTGGTTTCTTCTGATGCCTCTCTCCTTAACCTGTAGGTGGCTGACTTCTCCTTGTGTCTTCACATTGTCTTTTCTCTGTACCCGCCTGTGTCCAAGTTTCCTCTTCTCACAAGGACACAAGTCACATTGAATTAAGGCTCATCATGAATACCTCATTTTAATTTATTTGCCTCTTTAAAGACCCTGTGTCCAAATACAGCTCTATTCTGAAATTCTAGGGGATACGATTTCAACATATGAATTTGGAGAGGATACAATTCAGCTCTTCCCACCCTCCAAAAAAGGAGGAAAATATTTTGATTTTCTTCATCTGAACTAGTACTTGACAGACAATAAATGTGTGACAAGTGTGATGTATGCTAAGTATTTCTTAAATTTAAAAAGTTGGTCATACTATGTCAACTCATTATAGTAATAAAGTCCTAGGAAGGAGGCAGGACTCTAGTGAGTTCTCTGGTTCAATTCAACAGGCTTGTCCTTCCTAGATGGTGTCATATGTCACCCTTGCACAGCTATAAAAGTCTCTCTGGGCTGTTTTTCCATCTTATATCTTTGCATTATATATGATATCTAAGGTGACTTATACTGTCACCAGAACTAAGAAAAAGAAATCGCTATTACTCAGCCTTTACTAAGCAAGATAATGATGGATAACCAGGGATCTTAGAGTTGATTTTCAGTCTTTTTTCAATCTAACAGAAGAATCTCTTTAAAAACTTATTCACAATCTTTTAGGGATCATTTCAACAAATCCCCTATAGGACAATATTTTATTTCTTTACCTACAGAGAAATAATTGAGTAAAACTTCACCTTTTATTATTATTCTCCTAAATGCTAAGCTTTACAAAGAGAGCCCAAAATGCAGATTTTTTAACTTATTTTGGATCAGTACGAAAGAATTTTGGAGCGTCTAATATATTCCCAGTGCTGTGCCAGGCCCTGGCAGAGCTTACATTCATGCTGGAGAAATAAGGCATATACATTTGAAATTATTATATCATGATACAAGGCAGCCCAAGACAGAATTGTGATGAGGTAAGAGTTTATTTCTGATGACCCATGAGTTCTTTCTTTTTCCAATCCCCATCTCCCAACAGTAACAACAAAATCTGGTGCCTACAACTCTGTTTAGTTCATTCTCTTTCTTAGTTAAATCTTTTCTCAAGAAATATGTTAGCAAATTCAATCTTTATTAGATTTTAATGAGTATGAGTATTTTGATGTTAAGTACATTTTCTGTTTACTTTTTTTTTTTTTTAACTTGTTTCTTTATTTGGCTGGTCTATGTTTGTCCAACTAAGGAAATTAGAGGCATTTGAGAACAGGAGGAAGAAGGGATCCCATAAAAGGCAATATATAAGCATGTGCCAAAATGAGTGAATAATGAAAGAGGAGGGTGAATTTTAACACATGAGAGACCTACAGTCAGTGATGAGCTCTGATCCAAGACTTGAAAGCCAAGGAGCACAGGATCATTGCTGTGTGGGGAAAGCGGTATTTCATACTGGAAAAAGCTAAGAAATATTAGTGAGCACACAGTGAGCTGTGGATGGTAAGAAAACCTTCCTAAAGGAGAATATGACTATTCAATAACAAAGGAATATTAGAAATAAGCTGTAAAAGTTAATGAAAGACATATAGAAGATATAATATAGTACATATTTGGTAGCTAAATGCTTGATTCAACTTTAAGAGTTATAGTAATTTAAATGAGAAAAACATAGATGAAGATAATATCTATGTAATCAATTATTTTAACTGTTTGAACAGGGCACGTAAATCAAAGAATTCTTAAGGAAGTAATTATATAGGTTCCTAAGTAGATGATTAATACTTACTTTGATATTTATCAATTCCAAAGAATAAACGTCTTTTAGCCTGTGATCGTTATATGATGTCAGAGGTCGATTTGGAAAACAGAGCTCTGGAAAGCCTGTGCATGCTAAAGTAGCCAAGCTTTTATTTTATTTTAAATGCTAATCCAGTGTAGCACTGTTTATTTGTTACTTTTCTCTGTAAGTGTAGCAAATTGTAGTTTTTTCAAAGAAAATCCTTAACAATATTCCCACTCTACAAACTCTTTCTATAATGTGACTTTGACACTTACTCCTTAAAGAGGAGACTCTGGTGTTCCTTCCCCTTGGTAGTGGATTGTCTTGTAGCATGACTTCTAAAGCTTTGTCATAAAAGGTGATACAGTTTCTGTTTGGTTGTCTTGGAATGCGTGCTCTGAAATCCAATGACTTTGTAATGATGAAGCCCAAGCAGAGAAGTCCATGGAGGTTCTCACTTGGAGAAAAATAAAGGTCCCCCTCATACACTGCTTGTGGGATTGCAAACTAGTACAACTTCTATGGAAAGTATTATGGAGATAACTCAAAGAACTAAAAGTAGAACTACCATTTGATCCAGCAATCCCATTACTGGGCATCTACCCAAAGGAAAAAAAGACGTTCTGTAAAAAAGACATCTGCACTCGAATGTTTATAGCAGCACAATTCACAATTGCAAAGATGTGGAAACAACCCAAGTGCCCATTAATACGTGAGTAGATTAATAAAATGGTATATACCATGGATTACTACTCAGCCTAGTGAACTAATACCTCTTGTATTATCCTGGATGAGCTGGAGCCCATTCACCTAAGTGAAGTATCCCAAGAATGGAAAAACAAGTACCACATATACTCACCATCAAATTGGTATTAATTGATCAACACTTATGTGAACATATGGAAGTAACATTCATCAGGTGTCGGGCAGGTGCGGGGGCGGGGGAGGAGGGGATGGGTATATTCACACTCAATGGGTGTGGTGCATACTGTCTGGGGGATGGACACACTTGTAGCTCTGACTCGGGCAGTGCAAAGGCAATATATGTAACCTAAGTATTTGTACCCCCGTAATGTCCTGAAATAAAAATTAAAAAATAATAATAAAAATAAAATAAAATAAAATGCAACAAGCATTCTTTATATGAAAAAAAAAAAAAAAAAAAAAAACATGGTCCCAGTCTTCAGGGTCTAGCTGAGGGCCAACTCCAATTTGGCAGCCATGTGAATGAGCTCTTTTAGGATTGGATCCTCCAGCCCCAGTTGAGCCACCTCAGCTGACCCTAAATGGAAGAGAAATAAGCTGACCTATCAAATTTTGCCCAAATTGAAAATTCATGAATAAAACAAATGACTGCTATTACTTTGAGCTGTTAACTTTTGGGATGTATTGTTATGCATAATAGGTAACTGGATCACTAAGCATCATGGTAAAATGGTTTGAAAATGAAACATTAAATTCTTACTTTCTAGGAAAAGGGTAAATATGTAGAATCCAAATCATTCATTGCTATTAAAAACAAACTTAAAAAAAAATCCAATCTTACAAATATTTAAAAAGAGAAGTATCAAAAAAGACTACCTAATCATTTAGTGAATAAGAACCTTGTTTTACTCGTTAAAAAGAACTCATTTCTTCTGAAAATGGCTCAAATCAATATCATTTGAGTTTGCTGTTAATGTTACTTCTGGAAGTACAGTCTTAATTTAGCATAAAAGACTGTAGATGTTGCACAGGCATACAAGCTATCTTCAAGTGAAAATTAAAGCACTTCATATTAAAATTTGGCTTTCCTCAAAATTCTATTCAGAGTTAAAGTCTTGATATTAAATTAATTTAAAAAGAAAGAAAATATTGAATGAAAGCTAAAAATAAGTAATTTTCTCTTCTACTTATATATTGAAATTAATATTTATAAAATCTAAAAATAATATAAGTTTCATAACCATTAAAATCTAGAAACATTTGTAAAGAACTTCCAAGACAGAAATTTTCCTCTACATCTAATTACCAATTTACATAAAATGCAAGGGACAGAGGAGTATATTAAGTGACACTGTGACACAACGGAAATGGAATCAACAAAACCCAAACTATGGGAAACTCTACAGAATTGATAACTTATTTTACTTAATAAAAACTTGTAAGAATAAAAGATAAAGTTCTCCTTGTAGAGATCTTTCACTGATGAAAGAAATTACATTGTGGATGATAAAAACAAATGGAAAAACATCCCATGCTCATAGATTGGTAGAACCAACATCATTAAAATGTCCATATTGCCCAAAGTGATTTACAGATTCAATGCAATCCCCATCAAAATACCAAGGTAATATTGTACAGATCTAGAAAAAATAATTCTATGCTTCATTTGGAATCAAATAGCCCAAATAGCCAAAGCAATCTTAACCAAAAGGAACAAATCTGGAGGCATCATATTGCCTGACTTTAAATTACACTACAAAGCTATAGTAACCAAAACAACATGGTACTGGTATAAAAGTAGAGACATAGACCAATGGAAAAGAATAGAGAAATCAGATATAAAACTATTTACCTACAACCAACTGATCTTTGACAAAGCAGATAGCAACATACACTGGAGAAAGGAAGCCTTATTCAATAAATGGTGCTGGGAAAACTGGATAGCCACATGCAGAAGAATGAATCAGGACCCCTATCTCTCATCACATACAAAAATGAATTCCAGATGGATATGAGACTTAAATGTAAGGCACAAAACTATAAAAATCCTAGAAGAAAATGTAAAACAAACGAACAAACAAAAAAAAAAACCCTCTGCTACACTTTGGCCTAGGCAAAGAATTTATGACTAAGACCCTAAAGACAAATACAGCAACAACAAAAATAAATAAGTAGGACTTAATTTAATTAAAAAGTTTCTGCCCAGCAAAGGAAATAATCAATAGAGTAAATAGACAACCTACCAAATGGGAGAAAATATTTACAAACTATACATCTTATATAGGGCCAATATCCAGAATCTACAAAGAACTCAAACAAATCAGGAAGAAAAAAACAACCCCCCAAAAAAGTGGGCCAACAGGAGTTTTTCAAAAGAAGATAAACAAACGGCCAAGAAACATGAAAAAATGCTCAACATCACTAATTATCAGGGAAATGCAAATTAAAACCACAATGAGATACCATCTCACCCCTGTCAGAATGGCCATTATTGAAAAGTCAACAAACAATAGATGCTGACATGGATGCAGAGAGAAAGGAATGCTTATAAACCATTGGTGGGACAGCAAATTAGTACAACCTCTATGGAAAACAGTATGGAGATTCCATAAATAAATAAATGTTGACTTACTACTCTACCCAGCAATCCCACTACTGGGTATCTACCCAAAGGTAAAGAAGTCATTTTATCAAAAAGACACCTGCGCTGGAATGTTTATCACAGCACAATTCACAATTGCAAAGATGTGCAATCAGCCTAAGTGACCATAAATTTATGAGTGGATTAAGAAATGTGGTGTATATACCATGTAGTACCACTCGGCCATAAAAGGAAGGAAATAATTAATGTCTTTGCAGCAACTTGAATACAACTGTAGACCATTATCCTAAGTGAAGTATCTCAGGAATGGAAAAACAAACACCACATGTACTCCCTTACAATTGGGAGCTAGATTATGGGCACACACAAGCACAAGGAGATGTAAAGGTCATTGGAATCAGAGAAGGGGGAAGGTAAGAAAGTATGAGTGGTAAAAACCTACCTATCAGGTACAATGAACACTATTCTGGTGAAGGGCATACTGAAAGCCCTGAATTAGGCATTTTATAAGCTATCCATGTAATAAAAACATTTGTACTCCCTTAATATTTTGAGACTAAAAAAATGAATTAGGAGAAAAAAGATAACATCTAGTAATGGCATGGGTGTAGAGAAATGGAGTTGCAAAAATAAATTGATACTACCTTTAAAATAAAAATGATAGATGTTATAGCTCAAAAGAGATTTAGTTGATACATTAAATCAAATATAATGTGTTAACCTTCCTTAGATACTAATACAAACTATTAAAAATTATAAGGCAATTAGAAATTATATTTGATGACATTAAGCAAATAATTATTCATCTTTGAGATGTGACAATAATATTGTATTATAGTTAATAAAGATTTTTTTAGCTCTTAGAAGTATATATTGAAATAGTTACAGATGAAAATGTGATTTGGATTTCCTTCAAAATAATCAGGCAACAGTGTGTATGAGTGGGTGGGAATATAAATAAAATAAGGTTAGCCAGTGGCAGGTAAGTCATATTTTTTATACTTGTCTCTCTACTTTTGTATACATTTGGAAGTGTTCATAGTAAAATGTTAAAACAAAACTGCATGAGTATGTGTTTGAAAGTGTGTGTGTACATATATGTAACAATACCTGTTTGAAATATATGGAGAAATTTTTATGATATAATAATGTTAAATTTTATATATTTCCTTCAGGCTTTAATTGATCAGGTCAACTGATTACTATTGACATATGAATAATATAATTATGAATACTATCATTAATAAGATATCTAACTTTGACCACACAAATACTGTATCTTCTTTTCTAACAAAAGCATGATACTTACAATAATTGTCTTACATTGGGTCATAAAGATAACCTTAATATCTAAAGCAAAATGTTTATAAAGTACATTCTGTAATCACAAAGCAATAAAGGTTGAAATGTATTATACATGATTTAATAAAAATTCTAAAAATAATTAAAAACATTATCCCAAATTATTCATGGATCAATATTTTAGAATGTGTCATTAATGAATACTTTCTTTAAAAACAGTGTGCTATGTGGCTAAAGCAATATTCAGGATAAAATCTATGGCCCTTAGATTAATTAATTATTAAAGAAGAAAAAACTAATTAAGTGAAATTAATCACTTATTTTTCCTCATTTTGTGACTAGGATATTCTTAATTTCAAAAAAATTCCATCAGGCAATGTCATTTATGAATGAAGGTTAAATCAGCAACTTAAAACTAAATTTATCAGAACAATATAATGAAAATGATAAATAAAGAAATTAATGCTGATTTAAATTTATGAAATTTGTTAATGTAATTTATTACACAAATAGGTGAAAATCATGAGACTATTGATGTGATTTCAACAGAGGCTAAAATGTCATTTTATAAAATTGAGCACCAAAACTAATTCAGTAATTTTAGAATGAAATGACACTCCCTTAATGGGATTTTTAAAAATGGTTCTTTCACACAAATAGACAAAACCATATTTTAATAGTGGAGTATTTTTAGATATCTATTAAAATTATAAATCAAAGCAAAGACACCATCAATATCGTATGAATGCAATTTTAAAAGAAAGTATGGTATAACAATTCTAAATGGATAAGTCTAAGTGTGAATTATCATAAAATAAAATTTTTTTAAAAACACAGAGGAGAACATCTTCAAGACTTAGTACATGTATTAGGGTTCTCCAGAGAAATAGAACCAATAGAAGATATATGTGTGTGTGTGTGTGTGTCTGCTAATTATGAGCCAATTTCTTAAAATAAATCTATACACACATCTATATAATATATCTAATGGATACACACACACACACACACACACATATATTTTTTAAGGAATTGACTCAGAATAAGCTGAGGAGTCCCAAGATCTACAATCAGCAAGCTGGAGACCCAGGAGAAGCAAAGTGTAGCTCTAGCCTGAGTCCTAAAAACCACGAAAGCCAGTGGTGTCAGTTCCAGTCCAAGGACAAAAGAAGACCAATGTCACAGCTTTACAGTCAAGCAGATGAAGTTTCTTGTTACCTTTTTCATTCTCTTTAGGTCTTCAATGGATTGGATGAGGCTCGCTTACAATAGGGAAGGCAATTTGCTTTAATTAATCTACCAATTTAAATGTTAATCTCATCCAGAAACATTGTTAAAGACACACCAGAATAATGTTTGACCAAATATCTGGCACCCCATGGCCTAGTCAGGGTGGCATAAAAAATTAGCCATCACAGTAAGCAATAGTTTCTAAAACCAGACATAAAAGCAATAATAATAAAATAAAATAAGTTGAAATATTTTGATATTAAAAGTTTTTGTTTAACAGGATACCATTAAATGAGTAAAAAGGCAAAATAGGAAAGGACCTGACAAAAGAATCTTATTCATAATATATAAAGAGCTCCTATTAATAATTAAGAAAAAAGATACATAGCCCAATAGAAAAATGAGCAAAAGAGTTGAACAAGCACTTTAAAAAGATATAGAAATGGCGAATAAAGGTATGAAAATCGCTCAACTTTATTATTCATCAGAAAATTAAAATATTACAATGTAATCACAGCACACACTCACCATAATGGCTAAAATGAAAATGAAGTGTTGAAAGTCTCAAACACTGTTGATGAGAATGAAAATTTGGTACAACTACTTCAGAAAACTGGTAGTATCTATGACTAAGCAATTCCTCTTCTAGATATATGCACTAGAAATGAATTCACACGTTTACTGAAAGGTTTAGAAAATGTTTATTAAGATGTTTCAAGCTGGTGAAAATAGATTCTCTGAAAGTGTATGTTTTCTCTTAATTCCTTTCCGTCTTAATTACCAGGTCTGGTTAGTTAGAAGTAGAATAAGAAGGCAGGAGAGAGAGGGTAAATACAGAATTTCAGTGTTATCAATAAATAAATTCTCTGTGCAAAAAAAAAAAAAAAGATGTTTCAAGCAATGCTAGTTCATATATGTACATACACATATATATTATACAAAACATATCGATGATGTTAGAGTCAGGATAGTGGTCATCCTTTGATGGGACATAGTGTCTGAAAGAAGGCTTAAGTACAGCTGGGCTACTGGAATGCTGATATGTTATGTTTTTATATCTGACCACTGGTAATGGTTGCATGACATGGTTTAGTGTTTTAAAATGTATCATTCCCTCTAACAATTATCATGTAGTTTTCTTTATGTATATTATATTATACAGAATATATTTATATATTCTTTTTTTAAAAAAATTTAAAGTGATTTGATGAAAACATTAGATGTAAGGACACAAAACCATCATTTTATTAATGATATTAATATGTACTTAGAAAATCTAAAAGAACGAACTATGATAAGATAATTTCATATGGTAACTTAATTGTCTTATTTAAAAATAAATACATTTCTTTAATTTTGAATAGATTAAGTACAAATATGTAATAGTAAAAAAAATTAAGCAATATAAAAGATGCATACTAAAAAGTAAATCTCCTTTCTACTCTGTCCCACAATTTGCTGTCCCCTACCACAGAGGCAGCCACGGTTATTAAATTCTTATTGGTTTTTAGATATATTCTTGTCATATATAGGCATGAGAGAGAGCGAGAGAGATCTTCCATATTTGGTAGCATATTATGCACTTATTACTGTATCTTGCTTTTCTTACTTAATCAATCTTAGAAGTAGATCAGTAGAAATCAAGTTCTTTCATATTTAAACATGTGCATAATATTCCATTTAATTAATACTCACTGAAAGACATTTATGAGGTTTTTAAATTTTAGTTCAATTGAAGTACTTTAGCAATAAAATTTCTATTCAATAATGTCAAATTACCTTTAAATGAACTCTACCAATTTATACTCCTAATAATAATCCATAGAAGTGTCTGTTTATATTATCAAGAATAGAGTGTACTATCAACTATTTTATCTTTTCCTACTTGATTAAAGAGAAAATAGTATCCCATTGAAGAAACAGTGTGCATTACATTTATGTTTAAAGAAATTGGTCACCTTTTCATATTTTTATAAGCCATTTCTATTTCCTTTTTGGGAATGGTTTATTCATTTCCTTTGGTTATTAGTTGATTCAGGTTTGCTTTTCTTTTTGAATTTTAGGTGACTTTTATATGTTACATAAGTTGGTTTCTTTTGTGTTACAAACATTTATCTCAGTTTGTGATTTGTCTTTGAAATTTCTCTTATTCAATAGATAGCAACAGATATAGACATAGAGTCAAAATAATCATTGTTTTCTTTTACAGCTTTGATGTACCTCTCTGCTCCTTTTAAGAGCAAAATTTCTTCAGAAATAATTGATTTCACTCACTCTCCCTACTTCTTCATCCCTAGTTTACTCTGCTGGCCTCTATAAAAATCACAATGATATTTACTGAAATTTTATTTATAATGCCTGAATTTTTGAAAGGAAATGACTATGATAATAAAAGATAAGAAACTGAATACTTAAAGTGTGACAGAAAATACACACTCATGAAAAATAAGTTGGAGATAATATTTAACAGTATTGGAGACCTATTCTCATTCTGCAGGTTATAAATCTACATATGCCACTTTTTCTGAATTTTGTAAAAATAAAAAACAAACCAAAATAAAAAAAACATTGACACATATGGATAAGATAAAAATGTTGAAAGGATATATATTAAGGATGTATACTAAAATGTGAAGTTTCATTTCTGGGATTATGTGTGATTTTGGCCTTTACTTGTTTTTAATTTTATAAGATAGCTATTTTTTAACTTTAGAAATAGAAAAGGTTTTAAAATTTCTGCAACAATAAGTAAAAATATTGATAATTTTGAAGATTAAGAAATAGAATAAAAAATGAAAGCAATATGGAAATCTTAGAGATAAAATATGAATAAATGAATATAAAAGCAGATGAATAATAAAATTACTGAATAAGTTCAGGAACTATTATACTTCCTAGAAACACTGAACAAGACATGTGAATATAATCAAGTATAACTCTGAAGGAAACCCACTGAGAAGAGAAAAGCCCTAGACATAGATAATTTTAAGTTACAACAGTACCTGGAACATAGTGCAATCAATATACATTTGGTGAGTGTGTTGGATGAGAACTGGATACAATATATGCTTGCACATTTGAATATCTTTATTATGTACATTTTTGGAAGATAAATATAAATTGCTGAATTTGACTCACAATATATTTGAAAAATAGAAGAAAACAGCAACATGAATTTTCAAAGCATTTTCCAAATTACTTCCAAAATATTCTTAGACTAGATGTTTGAATAAATTACTTCTTTCAACGTTCCAAAGAGTAAATAATATTCATGACAAAAGTCTTATGATATTTGGTCCCCAGAAAAGCATAGAAATCATTCTAATACATTTTTATTAAATGTAATCTTAACACTAAATAATCTTGACACTAAAAGCTGGCATATAAAGCACCATATCACAACTGTATGAGAGAATAATGTCTTTTCTATTTGGGGTAAGAATGCCTTCTGTCTACCCAACCTCCTGACATTAACTCCCCACCCAGTACTGTTACATCGATTGGGGTCCCAGCAGGAAATAGATGGAACACTCAGCTGGGAACTTTGCAGAGACTTTCTAAAGAAGGGGCTGTTTATTGAAGTGTGGCAGGGTTAAGGGAACCAACCCTGCCACACTTCCTGTGTGATTTTGAGGCACACAGGAAGTAGCAGCATTTGGAAATTTATGGCTTATGGACCTGGTGGGACAAATGAGGAAATGGTGTTAGAGCTCTTTACAGGCCTGGGGCTATGGAAGAGGGGCCTCCTGACAGAAATTACGATTGTAGAGAAATTTAACCACTCTCAGAACCATGACAAAGCCAGGAGGGAAGAAAACTAATACACTAAATTCTTTCCCCTCTCGTGTTTTCCAAGTTTAACTCAGTGATTTTCATTGGTCAACTCCAATAAGAAGGCTGAGCCCTGGTGATAGAGTTGGTAGAGGTCAGTCTTTAGGGCACAGAGCAGAGCAGAGGAGCACCAAGAATCAATAGGGAGAGGGTTATTCTCAAAAGAGAATAATCATACACACACCTCACCCACTTCTATCACTTTCCTCAAGAACTGTGGCAAGGAAGAAGCGTCTAGGACCCTAGCATGGTAGATCTAAGTATTTAAGATCATTGGTTTCCCTATACACCCTTCTTCCTCTGAAATATTCTCAGAAATAATCTCCAAACCTTGTTGCATTCCACCTCTGCCCCTCACTACACAGTCATATATACCCTAGAGTTTGTCATTTCCTGTAACTATGCTTCCTCTAAAATACTGCTCTCAAGCATTTCACACTTTGATTTGCCTTCATAATGAGTGTGATGCTCACCCTCTAGGGGATGGACATGCTTGAAGCTCTGATTCGGGGTGGAGGCATGGGCAATATATGTAATGTAAACTTTTGTACCCCTATAATATGCTGAAATAAAAAAAAAAACAAAGAGAGACAAGACTTAATCGTTAAATATACTCTTAAAGCAAGGTCATCTGTAAAAAATATCTCTGGCTTATTTTGCTTTTCCACCAAAAGATACCATCTGAACCATATGTATATCAACATGACTTCTCTTGGATTCTACTACAGAAAGGCAACCTTGAGACCCAACCTCCAGTGCCCAGAATGAACCCTACTTACCTTCTCCCCAGTGCCTCCCAAAAAGATCCTTCCTCCAAACAGGGTGATCCATTCCGCAAAGTCAATTTTTCAAACCACCTTGTACTAAGCACTTTCTATAGACGTGACACTGTGGTCAGTACTTTACATACAGTGTCTTGTTCGTTCTTCACAAAAATCCAATGAGTTAGGTATTATGGCCATTTAATAATTGTTGAAAGCATGGCACAGAGAGATTTAAATATTTGTGCTGGATAATTCACAAAATAAAAGACAGAGCTTATTAGCTGAACATGATGACAGATAAACCACATACTTTTAACCATGAAGCTGTTGTAACTTCTTAGAAGAAGAAATTTAGACTGTGCCTGAGAAGCTGTCAAGCACCTTGAAGATCCCCATGGAGAAATGCAGAACAGCAGCTAAAACTAGAGCTCTGCAGAGTTCTTTAGAGCCGCGTCTTGCTGGGTAACCAGATGTTAGGTGTGACTTTTCCTGTGATCTTGGAATAATGGCCATGTTCCTAAGGCCAAAAACAGTAAGTAATAAGCACCAGATCATCTGGACATGAGCTGCCAAGAGACTCTGACCCCAATTTAGTGATGCTTAGCCTGTTGTTCATCTCCAGGCCAAAGGAGGTAGATGTGAGGAAATTGGTTTAAAAATCTATAGAGATGATTTCTTTAGAGGAGAGTTGTGAGATTGCTGTCAGACTTCACAGCCACTGACTTTCGCAAGCCGTATGAGGATGATTTCAAAGGAGCCACTCCACAACTCTGCCACAGATCTTTGGAAAAATCAATGTTTAAAAGTAGGAGGCTGGCCAGCTGCAGCAAAATGTGTTTCCCTGGCAGCTCTCTGCACTTCCCCGACAATGAGATTGGTGTGGGTTCTGTGAAGGGAGCTGAACTTGAATACCCCGGGAACTCCGTGGAGGATGCAGTGATCCCAGCTCAGGTGCGTGGCAGCCAGCCTGTGGGGGAATCGCTTTCATCAAGGGAACTGCAAGGGGTACCCACAGGGGAGGAGAGCACCTGCAAACATCAACAGAAGTACCAATAAGATGAAGAATGATTGGGTATCTGACATCCTAGAAGGCATAAGTGATGGGTGAAAAATGCACCCATTCAATCCTCCCTTCCTCCTCTTCTCCTCCACTCAGCTTTCCTTCCTCTTCTCCTCTGGACTTCGATGCAGAGTTACAAATGAAGGAGGAAAAACAGCCAAGCAGTTTGGGGAGAAGGTGGAGAAGCAGCTAGCCATATCTTCTCTTCCACTGCAGGTCCCCAACCTTAGTCAGGCCCAAAAGGTGGGTTGGAGTCAGGTGGGGGTAGGGGGAGTGCAGATGTTTTAGACTGAAAGAGGGTTTGGAGTTCTAACATTAGACTAGACTGGATCATCTGTTATCTTAAAAATTGAAACTGTGAATACTTTAAAATGGTTGGAGAAACTATGGAATCTTCCTAACCTTTCATGCAGAAGCAGGGAAAACAAGTCAATAGAGTGGGTTTTCAGAGGCAGTGGTGTGCAAAAAGGAAGCTATGATAAAATTTCACTCTTATAAATTATAACTTACTCTAGAACTTGACTAGAGCTGGAGCAAATCTTTAATCAATCCTCCTATACAAAGACCCCAGCTCTGCCCTTGGTTACCTGACCAATGCCACACCCACTAGGCTTGGCTCCCGTATCTTATATATTTCTTTGTTTTGTCTTGATTTCCAGATTTGGTTTTCTGGCTCCCTCTCTGTCCCTGCACAGATCTCCTGCTGCTTCTACTACCTGATTCCACTCATTTCAGAATTTAAGGGGAAATCCAAAATCAAATTCCTTATTTCCATCATTGGTCCATACCTAGGGTGAGTCTAGTTCCTGGTCGCAGTTCTTTCAATTTTGCTCTGTCCCAATAAACGCATTCGTTAAACTATTCCAAGACATAATCAGAGAAATGGCATTCGAGTGATAAGTCTGAGCTGGCAAATTAGCACAATAATCTCCTCAATCTCCCATCAATGGGGGATGTGAACAATTCCTAAAGAATGATTTTCTCATACATTTTCTCACTTGGTTTTCTTATTTGTATGTTATTGCATTTGCACAGTAAAGGGTAAAAGGGTTCCCTATATACCTTCAGACAAACAAATGTTGATTATTTAGCCCCAGCAATGAGTTTGGTACTATGCTAATAACTTATATAGATCCAGATTTTTCTGATCCAGAAAACACTAGAATTTGGCAAAATCTTGATTACAGAAGTAATGTGTAACAGATGTTGGGAGGAACATAGTTGTTATAAGTCAAATTCCAAAAGGCATATTTAGGGATTCATGAAGAAGAGTACTTCAAAATGTTAACTGAGAAATGAGATGGATAAAGACAGACAGAGGGAGAGAGCTTGGCTTTGGCTAAAATCCCAGCAGTAGAAACTGCCAGACATTATAAATTAAAGCCGATGCTTGGACTTGTCCTTGGCTGTAGACAAATATCTATTGTGGATCACAGCCAGAGCGATGGACTCCACTTGACGTAATGCCTCTGTTGCTCTAACTGGCACCAGGTGGAACTTCAAGATTCATTCTCTAACTGGGGATGGCAGGGTACAGCGTCAAAGGCTCTCATTCCAAACTCAAACTGAGTGCTTGTAACACTGATAGATGAAGGGAGCTTGGGAGGCTGGTAAGAGGCAGGATTTTGCTTTTCTTCTCACAGACTGCTTGCTCATTCAGCCATGTGATTTGCACTCTACTTCTGAACCTGGCTGGGGAGAAGTCCACTGGTCATTTCATGTTAACAGAGAAGTATACAGAATACACGAGCCTTCTTGATGTTGTATGTGATGTTTCTCTGTGGTGCCTATAGTGGGAGTCCACTGAAGAATAGCATTTTCTGCTCCAGCTGTGATTATTCTAAGAGATGGGACAATGTGGTGTGGATAAGAAAGAACATCTGAGGGTCCAATGATAAATTTGCAAGTTGTTTCTATGACTACCAAACATTTGTGATCTATACATAAATTCTGCAACAATTACTCTGTTGACCCATGATCTTTATAATCAATGACACTTGTAATCCAGCAGTATATTTCAGGTATTAATTTAAAAAGTATTTATTGGACACAAAACATGAGCCAAGCACTAGGTTCTAAGAGTACAAAGCGTGGCAAAATAGACACAAATCCTGAACCTCACAATCATCTTTTTGACTGCTGAATGGAATTTAGCAGAATACTCATTCACTAGGGATTCTGCTGGGAAATTATATTAAAAGTAACAATTAATACATTTGAGCAACAAAATAAAGTAGTATTGGATCATAACCCCAAGTATAATATGAAATAAATATCCTCAGTCTATACTGATATAAATGATTGAATAAATAAATGAGGGAGGGCCGGGCGCGGTGGCTCACGCCTGTAATCCTAGCACTCTGGGAGGCCGAGGTGGGCGGATCGTTTGAGCTCAGGAGTTCGAGACCAGCCTGAGCAAGAGCGAGACCCCATCTCTACTAAAAATAGAAAGAAATTATATGGACAGCTAAAAATATATATATAGAAAAAATTAGCCGGGCATGGTGGTGCATGCCTGTAGTCCCAGCTACTCGGGAGGCTGAGACAGGAGGATCGCTTGAGCTCAGGAGTTTGAGGTTGCTGTGAGCTAGGCTAACGCCACGGCACTCACTCTAGCCCGGGCAACAGAGTGAGACTCTGTCTCAAAAAAAAAAAAATAAAAAAATAAATGAGGGAGAAGAGACAAATTCCTGTGAAGAAGAATTCCAAATAAATTATGCAAATAATTCACCCTCAAGGAGATGGAACTTAACTTCCCACTAAAGTGTGAGCTGCACATTGTGACTTCTTTCTAAAGAATACAGAATAAGGAAAGGAGATAAAAAAGAGTAAGTTTATAGTGGCAAAACCTGACAAATGCCACATCAACCAGGTCATCAAGGTTCACACCATGGGGATAAGACATGTTGATAGATGGTACTTTACCTCTATGGGCTTCCTGCCCAAAACACATAATTCCAATTAAACACTGACCAATCCCAATGGAGGGACATTCTACAAAATACTCAACCAATATGTCTCAAAACCTTCAAGGTCATCAAAAACAAGGAAAGACTAATAAACTGTCATAGTCAAAAGGAGGCCAAAGAGACATGACAACTAAATGTAATGTGGTATCTTGAATGAGGTGCTAGAACAAGGAACAAGCAAAAGGACATTAGATAAAAACTAAAACAATATGAATAAGTATGGACTTTAGTTAATAATAATGTGTTTATATTGGCTCATTAATTGTAGCAAATGCACCATACTAATGTAAGATGTTAATACTGGAGGAAACTGGGTGGAAATTATATAGGAACTCTCTATACTATCATTATAAGTATTTTTTTGTAAATCTAAAATTCTTGTAAAATAAAAATCTTGTTTTAAATAATTACCTTTAGAATTTCGAAGAAACATTCATATTTATTAGCATATTTTAATTTCATCAATTCAATGAAGAATGAATCCCTCCATTGTGCCAAGTTCTTTTCTAGGCACACAGAAACACAGTGCCTAGCCCTAAAATGTTTATAAGCTAGCATTGAACATGGATAGGAGAGTTGGTCTGACAAGTATTAATATTATAAGGCTCATTTTATAGATGACTGAACAGTAGCTTAAAGAGATTGAGATTTGCCAAAGCTACATGGCTTTTAGGAAGCAGAGCAAGAATTCAATAGTAGGTTTTATGACTATAAATTTCTTTTTCTATCAAAATAAATTCATAACTGGGAGTGATGCTATTTTGCCTGAGAGACTTAATTATAAAATGGATTTCCAAGACCATACTAGCATGTGTGCTGGTTTGTAAAGATAAGAAAATGTTCTTTATTGTGGACCATTGCCTCACAGATAATTAATTGGGCATGATTTGTCAGGTTCAGATTTCCTGAATTTCTTATTCCTGAAACCCCTTAATTGATGTGAAACAAAAAGACTTGAATTTGGTACCATAAAGAACTCCTAAGGACTGTGTATTCCACTGTTTTAATCAAATGGCATTTTCTTAAGTTGAATTCAGATAGCATCTGCTGTATTCTGGAGTTTATTTGCTGAAAACATTCATGTTCTTAAAGTCCAAGTGGTTACTTACAATGGTAGCATGGCAACACAACATGATGGAAATACCACTGGTTTGGTGTCAGAAGACATAGATTCAAATTCCAGCTCTGACATTGGCTAGTTTCCTCATATTAAGTTCCATATTTTCTGAGTAACAATTTCTTCAGCTGTAGAATAGAAATCATACTACTTACTTACAGGTGTTTAAAGAATTAAATAAATGTATGTATGTCAATCACCAGGCACAAAGGCTGACAGAAAGTAGAAGTTTAATAAACATTAGTATCAGAAACTTTCTAGGGTATGAGGTAAATGATTCTAGCTGAGGGACAGCAGGAAAGGAGGAGGAATGAGTAATAGGGTAAAGATTAAAAAGTCTGTAATATAAAATTATCCAGAAAAATAAATGCAAGCAAAATTTTCCTTCCCCTTGCTCCCAACCTGAGACCTCTACTATATCATAACAAAGGGGGTGACAGGATGATTTGAATCTGCATGAGTTTCTTGATCAGTGTTGAGATTCTCTGCATACTTCAGGCCCAGAAGATAATCCAAAGTGCTTTAGTATGTTTGTGTCATGACAGAGGATATCATTTCCTATTCACGTCTGACATCATGGTAAATTGCGTAATCCAATGTGCTGACCTAAAAGATGAGCCTCTTGTTCTCACACCAGTTCAATACTCTCACTACTACATCCAAAAGCAGCACCAGATGGTTGTACAGCCAATTTTATTTGGTTAAATTAATTAAATCCCAGACTTTTTGCATTACAAATGGTGTCTCTTGATGTTTCTTAAAACAGAAATGTACAAAGAAAATAAAATCACATGTATCTGGGCTTGCAGCAAAGGCCCTGTAAACACTGGCTCCAGAGCCGCCTCCTCCTCCTTTTGTCATTCTCTTTCTGGGGGCCATGGTCCGTAATGGCAGATGACTTGTCGAGCATTTGTCTCCTTGCCTGGGGATGGGAGAGGGGGCCTCCGAATGCCTCTCCTTTGCCTCTGATTCTCTGCTCCTCAGTATTTTTCCCTCTGATGAATTCTTCCAACCTTCAGCATCTGCAGCATAATATTGGACTCTGAAATTCTACTACCCATTTTTTCTGTTTGAAAGTTGCTGCTTTGAGTTTAAATGTTGGATTTATTTTCTGTATGCAAGTTCTAGAGCTCTAAGCCATGTGATGTTTTCAAAATATATCAGCTTAATAAAAAACACGCATAATTCCCATTATAGGTAATAAGCTATATGGCTCAAGGCTGCCAAGTTGAGCCCCAGATCAACCTTTTGAACTGTTTTAAAGGCCTAATATGTACAGCAGCATTATTGGTGCTGATCCCAGCCATATGAGGTCAGTGTTTCAATTTCCCTGACAGGAGCTTCATTGGCAGGACAAACAAAGTATACAAAGGTAGCCAAAGCTAACATATCAGATAGCTGGCCCTCCAAACAGATGTGTTCTCATTTCCTGTTAGTCTCCATTTTTCTTTCATTGGCAGTTTCTATATGTGTACCAAGCCAAATTATAATGCTCACTTGGATGTGTTCAAAGTCTTGGTTGTAGTCCTTAGTCATATATGATTGAACTTGAAGAATTGACTCTGACTCATGCTTTGAAGTGGTTGGAAACATTTAAGACTCCTTATCTTATGGCTGAATAATCCGTTTAATTTTGTCTACTGTTGTTAGGGAAGCTAAGAGTTATAACAACATATAATAAGGTAGTGGAAATAAGCATTACCTGACATTTTGCCTCTCGTTAACTACCTTGATTTTTGCCAAATCCTAGATTCATAATATCCAAGCTTTCAGTCCATACACCAGCTAAATGGCTGCATCAAAATTACCTAGGATAGAAGCTAACAATATTGATCTTCCCTGATCTTACAGCAAACCTATAGGACCAGACCTTCCAGCAGTGGGACCTGGGATCTACATATTTTTAACCCTCAGATTATCAAGTGGATTTGGGATTCATTCAGATGATCAGTGATCTGGATTTTTCCCAGACATTAGTTTTGATCTATAACAAGGTTATAGCACCACAGTAGAAATAGATCTTTAAATCCTTCCAGGTTATCCCAGGACTAATGTCAACTCGTACAGGGGGGCAGGGCGAAAGGGGACATGGAAGAAGAACTCATCATTAAGCACATTTTACATACCAGTCTCTATATACAGCCTTTCCCATATATGACACAGAAAAAAATTTTATCATTTATAATTTATAATTCTCTCCTATCTTTTAAAAAAGATGCACCCTAGAGACTGGAGGGTCCCTCATAGACTGAAAAGAATGATGGGTGGGGGACAAATGTCTGGAGAGAATAGAAAAAGGTTAAACTGTGTTCCATGCAAAAGGAAGCAAGTCCGAGGCATTAGATCCAGTAAGGGAGACACTGTAGCCTGGAAAGCCAGGCCCTGGAGAGCAAGGAGACAAAGGGGATCTGAGACCAAGAGGAACTGGTCTATGCCTAATTAGAGTACAGACTGAGCTCCTTGAACAAAAAGATTCCAAAATGTAGTCTCTTAAATGAGGTGATTTATTTTGCTAGCATTTAATAATATAAGGATGAATAGTGAAGAACTTGCAGTTTCTAAAGTTGTTCCAATTGTCAGTATTCTTCAGGCCATGGGAAATGAGAAAGAAGAGAGCCTAAGACAAGCAACTTTAACTTTGAGAAGATGACCGGGCAATTGCACACATCACTGTTGTTCATACCTGTGGGCCTAACTTGGTTACATGGTTGCATCTGGATGCAAAAGGAAAAAGTATTAAATTCCAGACTCCTGTCATTCTCTTTATGAGGGTAGCCACGTTCTCAGAAAAACCTGGGGCTCCTGTTACTAGAAGAAAGAAAGGTTGTAACAGATATAGTGTTACAATTAGCAGTCTCTGCCCACTCAACAAGAGAAAACTGAGAGTTTTAGAGTAAAATACTATATCCTGTGCCATGTGAAAGCCCACCTTTATATTTCCTCCAAAATATTAGTAAAGTATACATTGTTCACGAGTAGTTTCTTTCTAGCAAATTTAAGCAGCCCAGTTCTGCTTCAAAGTTGGCACAATGGCAACAATGAAAGCTCCACCCAGCAACAGGAACAAATGTGTTACACTTATATTTTGTTTTATCCTCACAACAGCCCCACTAAGGAGCTGCCACCATCTCCTTATCAGAAGAAAAAATAGAGGCTCAGAATACAAATAACAAGAACACAAGTAGATCCACACATTTAGGACGTGACAAACTTGGGATTCCAGCCAAGAAGTGCCTGATTCCAAAGCCCTTTCACCATATCATTATGCCCACTCTATTTGCTGCAAGTTCTACCTTCTTTCCTGAGGAAAGGCAAGAAGCCTCTTTGGACCCAAAGATACAGGTTATTTCACTCTACCTTGGTACATCTTTTCTCCCTGTAAGTTTTCCAAGTGACCCAACTGCTTACAGAGCAAACCCAAACCACCTTAAGCAAATGTTTTTAAATGGGATAAGGATATGATACTTATCATAGTTTGAAAAGTTAGCCTTTAGAAAGCCTCATTCTCCCCAAAGATCTGACAATTAACCTTTAAAACATTTTAATTTAGCAAAGTGATAGGGAAAAATTGGTATAAAATTAGTGTCTAGTTCAGGGACATTCAAATGTGATGAATAAGAACACAGTTACAGGAGTGAGAAAAATCTAAGGTTTCTATGACTATACTGTATTCATTAGCTAAAGAACTACTTTTAAAATAATGAGCATGCTACCTGATGTGAATAACTTTGGCTCTGGGATAACATTCTACAAAAGGGCATAACATTTCTCTTAACAAATCCAGAGTTCTCCTACCAATTAAAAACTAGCCATTCCCTAAGAAGCCTGACTTGTCTTCCCAGTGATGTACAAGATTCCACTATGCTCCTGTTTTCTCTGGTGAATTAAGAAAGGTGGATATTTAATCAAAAGCTGGACACTACAGGCATAGACCAAGACTATGTAAGGGTTTAGAATTATATACAATGCCCTGATACTCAGCACAGAACACTGAAAAAAAAAACTACTATAACAAAGCGTTGCTGAAAACAGGAAACAATCTCACCAGGGTGAGAAATTAAGGTCATAGAAAGAATTATGAGGAGCTCTAACAGATTACTTCTTTCTCAGCTTTGCTTGAAAGTGTTTATGTTTCTCAGAAAAGAGATGATTTATTTAGGTGGTTTCTACATCAGCATTGCCCTAAGTGGGGTCCATGGAACACTGATCTCTTAAGAGGGTCCCAGAAAAGAAGATTTCTGTGGTTAAAGTCGGGAATGTTCCATATTCTATCATGCTATTTGAGATACACAAGGTACATCAATGTATTGACTCTGAAAACACCTTAATATTTACTTTTGTTTAATTTAGTATTTCCAAAACTTGTTTGACCACAAAAAAAATAAAGTTATGGAAAAAAGCACTATTAATATCCTAGCCCTCTCTCCCAACCTACTGTGTATTTTCCACTTAATGACCACAGGGATTTTTTTTCAAGCATAAATAAGATCATGTCACCCCTTGCTCAAAAATGGCTCCAATGGCTTCACATCATCTCAACATGAAAATCACAGTCTTGACCAAGATTCACAAAGTCCTACATTATCTGGTCTCTCACTCTGACCACCTTGCTACTTCTGGAATATGCCAAGCACTCTTTGGTCTTACAGACTTCCCACTACTGTTCTTTTTCCTAGATCAGTCTTCCCCAGATACTTGTATGTCTTTCTCACTACCTTATTCTGACATCTGCTCAGCTACCACTTTCTCAGAAAGTTTTTTATCCTTTCTAAATAAAACATCCTAACAAGCTCTTTCTCCACTCTTGATTTAGCCTTTTTTAATCTTATTTTTCTTCACAATACTATTCACTACATATTTTATGGAATCATTTATTAGCTTATTTATCACCTCTCTTTCTAGAATGTAAACTTAGTGAGCAAACATATTTTCTGTTTTGTTTTTTTTTTTAACTTTTGGATCTCCAATATCAATCCCTAACACATAGCAGGTGCTCAATAAATAACTATTGAATGAATGAGTGAATGAATGAATATCCCACAGAACCGGCAGCAACCCTTTGGGATACATTCAGGGATTTTTGGTTCTCATAATGCCAAAACAACTATTAGATTTCATTAATTCAACTAAATTTAAACAAGCAGGAAAAAAAAATTTTACAAAACCAGTTATTTGGTTGATAAAACCAATTCAGATAAAATGTTTTGGCTAAATTTTTTACTACATGAAGTTCCATAACCATTCCACAAAACACTGAACAGCTTTAATCTCTTTTTCCTGAAATATATGAGGTTCTAACTTTTTAGAGGAGTTGTTTTTCTACTTTTTTTATAGCTCAGAATTTTTCTGCTCACAAAGCCAACCTAAAATTCTATGAATTATAACCTGGCTTGATTTTCACTGGAGAATATTCAAAAATTTCATGACCTTCAGTGAGGAAAAATGCAAAGTACTTTTCTGGCAACTGAAATCTACTAAGTGGATATAATGCTAAATTTTGTTACTTTGCAATTCCAGAAGTCTCACATCAGGAAATCAGTGGTCTAATTTCACAATATTGAATTATGATTCTAATGACATTATTGTGAACTTACAGCTATTATGTTATAACCTTTGAGAAATCAGAGAAAAGCAATGAAATGATGATGTGTTCCCTTGAATATGTCATAAGTTAAGAATGGAGTATTATTCACAACCATTATTAACATCATAGGGAAACTATTACCTTAACTTCAAAAGAGTCACTCACTATGACTAAAGAATTAGCTACTTAAAAGACAAAATAAAGAAACAAGTTGGAAAAACTCTTATAGACATCAGCCTAGGCAAAGAATTTATGAAGAAGACCCCAAAAGCAATCACAGCAACAAAAAAAATTAAATGGAACCTGATCAAATTAAAAAGCTTCTGCATAGCCAAGAAACAATCATTAGAACAAATAAACAAACTACAGAGTGGGAGAAAGTATTTGCATGCTACACATCTGATAAAGGGCTGATAACTAGAATCTATAAAGAACTCAAGCAAATGAGCAAGAAAAAAAATCAAACAACCCCATAAAAAAGTGGGCAAAAGATATGAACAGAAACTTTTCAGAAGAAGATAGACTAATGCCCAACACACATAAGAAAAAATGCTCAACATCTTTCATCATCAGGGAAATGAAAATCAAAACCACAATGAGCTACCAGTTAACTCCAGGGAGAATGACTTATATCAAAAAGTCCCAAAACAATGAATGTTGGTATGGATGTAGAGAGGTAGGAACACTCATACACTGCTGGTGAGACTGCAAACTAGCACAAACTCTGTGGAGAGTAGTATGGAGATACCCCAAATAACTAAAAGTAGAACTACCATTTGATTCAGCAATCTTACTACTGGGTATCTACCCAAAGGAAAAAAAAAACATTCTATAAAAAAGACATCTGCACTTGAATGTTTATATCAGCACAATTCACAATTGCAAAGATGTGGAAACAACCCAAGTGTCCATCAATACATGAATGGAATAATAAAATGTGGTATATGTATTCCATGGAGTACTACTCAGCCATAAAAAATGGCAAACTAATACCTCTTACATTAACCTGGATGAAATTAGAGACCATTCTTCTAAGTGAAGTATCACAAGAATGGAAAAACAAACACCAGATGTACTCACCATTAAGTTGGAACTAATCGATCAACACCTATGTGCACATATGGAAATAACATTCATCAGAAATCAAGCAGGTGGGAGAGGGGAGAAAGGGATGGGTATATTCACACCTTATGTGTACAAGGCACACTATATGGGGGATGAGCACAGTATAAAAGCAATTCATATAACCAATCATGTGTATTCCTGTAATACTCTAAAGTTTAAAAAAAAAAAAAAAGAACAAAAGCATTGAAAGTTACTACAGGCCGGGCGCGGTGGCTCACGCCTGTAATCCTAGCACTCTGGGAGGCCGAGGCGGGTGGATCGCTCGAGGTCAGGAGTTCAAGACCAGCCTGAGCAAGAGTGAGACCCCGTCTCTACTAAAAATAGAAAGAAATTATATGGACAACTAAAATATATATATACAAAAAATTAGCCGGGCACGGTGGCGCATGCCTGTAGTCCCAGCTACTTGGGAGGCTGAGGCAATAGGATCGCTTAAGCCCAGGAGTTTGAGGTTGCTGTGAGCTAGGCTGACGCCATGGCACTCACTCTAGCCCGGGCAACAGAGTGAGACTCTGTCTCAAAAAAAAAAAAAAGAAAGTTACTACAAAATCCCTCCCCCAGAAAGCTCTAATTTCTAGCTACCATTAAAAAAGAAAAATTATTACCATACTCTCTTCCTTGCTTGGAAACCATTTACAAGTTGCTTTTTCAATGATAAGCTTAGGAGAATTTAATGAAGTGACTCATTTTTCATAATTATGTGAACTATACATAATGAACAGGAAAGAAGAAAAGTTTTTATGTTGGAAAATGTCATCTGCAGCAGAAGTCTAGGTATGGATCGATGCCTTAGATGGACTTGAATCCAAATCAGTCTAAGGACAGGGGAGTAAAAGAGATTAAGAAGACACTGAATAAAGCAACAGGATGCTAATTTGGAAGTTTCAGCTGAGGCACAGGGAAACACTATAAAATTCCAGTGGGTTACTACAGGCCAGGCCCTCTTCTAAGAGCTTCTTATACTTTAATTCTCATGAGAAAGACATGAGGCAAGAACTTCTATAAACCCCATTCTATAGATGAAGAAACTAAGGCACACACAGGCCGAGTAACTTGTCCAGTGTCTAACAGCTATTGTTATGGGTCTCAGATTCCATTTTAAACCCAGACATTCTGGTTTAGAGTGCAGGCCAAAAGTGCTACATCAGATACTAAGGCAGCTCAACTGACCACATGCAGACATTTGTAGGAATCATTCAGTCAAAAGCTGGTTTTGCCACGCTAATATCGAAAACTTATCCACAAAGGGATGATGAAAGACAGTTTCAAGAGAGTTCAGTGAGGAAGAGGATTGTGAGGAAGATTTCTTTGGAAAAAATCTGTTTCGAGGTCCAACCCCTCTTCCCTCAAGTAGGAGTGGTGGGAGGGTCCAGCCCTCTCAAGACAAGTCTAGCAATGCAGGAGGGTTGCAGAGAGGGATTTGACAAGAACACTCAGAGATATTAGGGACACAGTGGACTGGGTGCTGACCTCTATCTCTGGAAATCTGGAAAGCTGCAGAGCTAGGCTAGGAGTTGCTTTGACGGTGGGGCTAAGGCAAGTTTCTGCAGTTTGCTGAAAGTGGCCATACTACTCCTTTAAGGTGGGCAAAGCATAGGTGATTATTTTCCTGTGAAATAAGATGGAAAGAGAATTGACCTGGAAAATACAGATACTTGTATTTTGTTGTTGCTGTTCATGCTGTTTTCCTAGTACCTATACCAATGCTTGTCCTAGTATTCAGAACAGTCGTTCAGTAAATATTCACTGAGTGAATGAATGAACAAAGCACTGAGGAAGGAGTGGCCAGCCAAAGGAGAGTCACTGCTGTGTCATAGGAGAGCCAGCTAGAGAGCCAACAAGGGAGGCTCCAAAAATACCCACTACATCTCCTGGAGGAAAAGACTCAGCTTTTGTACATCGTTCACTCGGGAGATTCCTTGTAGATGAAGACATTTGTGGGTATCATGTTATCTTTTCCGCTAATTCTAGTCCCTATCTTACCCTGAGTGAGTCACTCTACTCCCATTCCTCTCAGTTGTAGTTGAGAGATTTAAGGAGATGACTTCTTTCCCCAGTGCACTGGGCAGGCTTGGAGTGGAGTGTGGGAAGAAAACTCTTAATATCAGATCAACATTCAGGTTCTGACTACTTTTGGAGCCTTCTGATTCCAATTTCTGAATCAAGACTCATTGCATTGAAGTGATCACAGGAGTAAAGCAGAAATTATGCGTCATGTTAGTGGTCTGTTAAAGCCTCGCAAGGGCTGACTGGGCACATCTCTTCCCAGTTCCATCTATGTATAATGATGTCACACTGGGAGTTTTAAGTCAGCCATGATGGGAGTATTTACACCATGGAAATGACCCGGTGCCACAAATTAGCCACCCCACCCTCTTGGTCCCAACTAGGAGCCATATGTAAACATTCAGCAACATTCCATTGGTTATCCAAAATTTATCCTTGAGGAAAGAAGACAATCTCTGTTATCAGAACTGTTTGTGGGAGATAAAAATAAAGTGGCATTTTTGATTATGATATTTTTCCTGTAAGTTATTTAAATTACAAACGTGGATTTTGATAATTTTGATATAGACTTATAGCTTAATTGCTTTCTCAAAGGATGTAACTTATTCTTTGATGTTTATTTACATCACGGATTAAGTTTTGTAAATATTCTACACGTACTTGAAAAAATATGTATATTCTCTAATTGTTGTTTGCAAAATACCATCTATGCCTACAAAGTCAAATTTGTTAATTTTACTATTCAATCCTCTATATTCTTGCTGATTTTTTAAATCATCCCAATGTGTTAATTGAGAGAGGTATTTAATATCCCACTTTGGTGGTAGATTTGTATATATCTATCTGAAATTCCTGCAAATTTGTACTTTTATATATGAACATACGTATTTAAAATTGTTATAGCTTCCTGGTGAATTAAAATTTTTATTAATATGTAGAGATTCTCTTGCTAATAATGTTTTATATTTTAAAGTCTATTTTGTATACTACTAATATAGTAATGCACAGCTTTTAAAAAGTGATTTTTCTAATACATATTTTTCTATTACTTTATTTTCGATCTTTCGTGTTCTTATATTTTAGGCTAGTCTATAACTGAATGATTATAAAAACACCAGTACAATTCAACTAAAGTGGTGCTTTGTGGGAAATTTTTAGCCTTACATAAACTTAAAAGTAAAGAGAAGGGCTGAAAGTCAATTACCTAAGTATATAACTTAGAAGTTAGTAATAGAATAACAGTAGGAATGAAAGAAATAATAGTAGAAATGAAAAGGGTGCATAAATATCTAAGAGTGCTTCTTAGCCAAGGATGCCTGGATTCTCCAAGGGATAATTGACAATGTCTGGAAACATCTTTGGTCGTCATTACATAGGGGGTGCTATTGGTCTAGTGAATGCAGACCAGGGATGCTGCTAGTCATCCTACAGCGCACAGGACAGCCCCCCACAACAAAGAACTATCCAGCTCAGAATGTCGATAGTGCCAGTTTTGAGAAACCCTGCTATAGAATAAAATGAGACTTAACAAATAAAATAATCCCATCAGTTACTATATGCCAACTTTGAACACTTAAATAAATTGAAAAAGAATCCTAGAAAAAATATTTTAAATTGACTCAAAGAGATATAAAAAGTCCAAATAATTCTTTAGAGCTAAAAATCTTTTGACAAAGAAATCACTAGGCTCCAATAGTTTTACAGGTAAGTAGAGTTAAATTTCTAAGGCACTGATCTGCTACTAACTCTTTAAAGAATAGAAAGATGAAATATTTCCAAATCCTTCTGTGAAGGCAGTGATCCAGAGAGCAAAGCCAAAGAAAAACAAGCCAATTTGTCTCATGATCATATGTACAAAATATGCTAAACAAAATAATAATGTCAGTTCAACAATACCTAAAAGTGATGGTACACAATGAATAACTTGAATTATATCCACGAATCCAACAATGGTTTAGTGTTATAAAATCTATAACTAACCACATTGACACATCAAAGGAGAAAAGCTATAGTATCTTTTTCATAGACTCCTCAAAAAATTGATAAAATTGAACCAAATTTAGGATAAAATCCTCAGCAAATTGTAATAATAAAGAATATCTAAACAATAACAATATACCCTAAAGCAAACATCATCCTCAATTGAAGGAAAATAGAAAATAAATAAAGATGCCATTATCACCATTTTTATTAGTATTTTATTGGAGAACTTAGCCAGAAAGTTCAAACAAGAAATAGAAATGAAGATCATAAGAATTGAAAATAAAAAATAAAATATTATTTTCAGGCAACATTATCATTTACATAAGAAGCCCAGAAGAATCAAGAGCTAATTTATTAGAAATCATGGAAGAGGTTACCAAGGTGGTTTTCCATTTTTATACAATGGGAATGATTTTTAAAAAATCAATTAAAAAGAAGCTTCTCTTTAAAATAGCGACAACTAAAATAATCAAAAATATAGAACTAAACCTAGCAAAAGATATGGGAGACATCTTGGGAAATTTATGGACTTCATTGAAAGACATTTTTAAAAACTAAATAGAGAGCTGTACATGTTTATAAGAGGAAGAGGTGATTTTAAAATTAATATGGAAGAATAGTGGGTCCAAAATATCTCAGGCACTACTAGATATCCAGGCTTGTTTTGAAGCTGTAGCAATTATGTCTTGGTACAGAGATAGAAAAATTGATCAATGGAATATAGAATTCAAAGACTTACCCATATGTGAAACTTGGTTGTATAAAAAAAAAAAAAAAAAAAAAAGGTGGCATGCCAGATCGTATGGGGAGAAGGGCTGTTCAACAAATTGAGTTAGAATAAGGTTATCATAAGGAAACAGACAAAATCAAACTCCTTCTTATACCATACTCCAAAATCAACTCCAAATGCCTGAAGACTTTGGACATCAGTTTGGTGTTGTCCTATAAAGTTGAAGATATGCAGAGCATGACCCAGAAATTCTTCTCCTAAGCATATACCTAAGGAAAATCTCCTGCACATATGTTCCAAGAAATCTATACAAAGATGTTTATGCAGCCCTGTTGGATAGTAGCAAAAACCTGGAAACAACTAAATTGAAAAGAGAATGGATAAATAAATTGTGACATTGTGGTATGCACACATAATCAAATACAGTAGTCAAACCTAGTAAACTATACCTAGTCACAAAGCTATGGATGACTCTTTGCAATGTAATGTTAAGTGAAAAAAACGTAACAAAAGCTTACGTACATTATGATACCTTCTTTTTATAAAGCTCAAAGTAACTACAAAATTTTGGATGACCAGATATGACAGAAACGTACTACAAGGAAAATAGGAGAACGATAAGTACCACGTTTGGGATAGTGGTTGCCTTGGATAAGGAGAGGCGGGGTGAAGAAGGTTGAGATGGGAAAGAAGCATATATGCAGACAGTAGCTGTCATGGGGTTCTTGTTGTTTATTTCTGGTGGTGGTTTTACAGGTGCTCATCCTAGAGAGATGGTTAAAACTGGTCTTGCATGGAGTAACAATGAGAGTAGGTCATAAAGTGAGGATAATAATTAATCCAATTCTACAGATATGAAATCCAATTAAAAATAACCCTATGAGAGAGGTACTATCATTAAATCTTTGTTATAGAAGGGGGCCACCGAGGCACAGAGAGGTCTAGTAACTTGATAACAAATGATGGAGCCAAGATTTTTAATCCAGATGGTCCCACCTGGGGCAATGCTCTTAGTCACATGCTCCAAAAAGAAGAGGGATTGGTTTCTTTTCACAGCAGCATTAGCACCATGTGGAACATGCAGATATAAAAGAAAAGATTAAAGAAAATAAAATAGAAAGAATATGAACAGTAGCAGCAATAGCAGGAGCAGACAGTATCTTTTAATTAACTGAAAAAGCCTTTGTATCGTAATTACTAGACACTAATCCATTCTGGGTCATGCATATGACCCAAATGTCAGCTGGAGTTACCCTATACTCCAGTATTTGATTACACTTGTATAAAATGCAAGATTTCCTCTCTCTCCATACATACCCAATTCAAAAGTATTCTTGACAGCTCAAATTTCCTCTAGTGCCTACATTATGAATTTCTGCACCCATGAAATTTCAAATTCACTCACATCTTACTTTCCACGGCTGTTGTTTTCTCTTGTGTCTATACCAACCCAGATACAGTACACACTTCCTTTTATATTACTACTCCCAAAACTATTTTCATGAGGCATTTTGTATGCTACTTTAGCACAACAACCAATTTAACTTTAAGATTAAACATCCCTGTTTAAAGGTCCTTTAGTTGTCATGCCACCAGGTGTTCCTCATTGACTACCCTGCTCTGCAGGTTCCAGACAATGAATACTCATCTTCCTTCTCTATCTTCTTCTTCACCTCCCCTCCAATTTCTTCCTTGGCACAAACTCAACTTCATGTTAACTTCTTACATTGAATATTTTATCTGCCTCTTCCTCCTTTACCGAATAACAGCACCCAAACTCTTTCAAAGCATCCCATCAAGGTTTTCTAAACAAAGACAATTATTAAGCTTTCTTAAAGGTGTATCTTTGTGCCATCCAGTACTTCTATACTGAGCAATAAATAGTGGCTACCAAGACCTCTTACTGTCCCCTCCACAACTTCCCTGGATCCTCCCCTGGGACCCCAGACCTCCTTCCCACAAACCTGGAACTAAACAGATAAAATATAGTATAGCAGAGAACTTTGATTCAGTCTTATCAACATTTTAAAAATATTTTAATATCACCCTATTATGTGTGTCTGTAAACAACTATGATAAACCACAAAGATTGTGGCTGAGACCCCAATCTTCTTTTGGAGATATATCTCTATTACATGCAGTCTCCCTAGGTGGTTCACCAGAGGACTAAAGAAAAACACATGACCAAAATTAAACAATTCAGACTCCGATTCCTACTAATTAGGATTGCATGGAATATACCTTTAAATAATGTAATATAAATGTAGTATAATTAATACTAAAAATTTTTGGTTGTGGATTTGAAATTCAAATATAACTGTGTGGCTTGTGTTTTTATGTGCTAAATCTGGCAATTCTACCAGTAATCCAAGTCATAACGGCTTGTCCCAAACAGAAGCCTGCTGGAATTCAGCTCCTCCTCTGCTGCTTCCTAAAGCAATTGGCCCCTGGGTTTTGCCTTGAAGATTCCCTAGCAGTACCTAGGTTCTGTTCTGCCTTGGATCTGGTTATCTAGCTATTCCTCCAATTATTTGACTATCTTTTGCTCCAATATTCTTCCAATATATTTCTATATATTTTTTTGGTCTCAGATGTTAAGTGTTGTTTTCCTTAGTTTGTAGTGAAGAACTCTGGGAGAAACTTTACAGCAGAGAGACAGACACCTAATAATCCCACTCTGGAAACAGCCATTTTCTTTCCCTCCCAAAAGAGAATCTTTAAAACTGAATTTATTGCCACTAAGATCTAAGATAAGAATATTTACATAAAATTCATCAATTTAGCTTTTACAAAACCTCAAATCTGGCAATATGGGGTTGCACTCCTACTTGACAACAATTGGCTGGATTGAAAGAGTTGTTCCCCTTAGACTGAGCACTCACTTATTTATATTGTCTGCCAGGCCCTGCAGGTATTTGAGTGTGGAATTCATGATATGCAAAATACTTTCACACTCCCTGGTTTTTTGTTGTTTGTCTAATTCCATTCAGTTTAACTCAATAAATCTTTTCTTAGCACCTAAAGTAGGGGGAGCTGAGGAGAATGAAATAAGGTATGGTTCACAGCATCAAAGAACATCTTGGTCCAATAATGGTGAAATAATTCATCAGAAGAAGAATTTCATATATAATATGTAAAAGGAACAATGGAGATAGTTACAGGGTAGTGTGAGAACCCATAGGGAGGATTTCATTCAACCTGGGATCTCAGGCAAGATTTCTGGAGAAGGTGATGCTTCACTGAGTTTTGAAGAATGAGGGAGAAAACAATTCCTGGCAGGTGAGTAGGTTGAACAAATGGAAAAAGGGATGAAAAAAACAGGTGGAATGTGAATAAGTACAAGTTTTATTTTCACAATCAAGTATAGCAATTTCCTGTTGACTAGACTTTAGCCCTGAGCCTAGTCCAGGGTGCACTTACTGTTCTACCAGTTTTAGTTTCCCGTCTGTCTTTATAGTCACCCTCCAGAGAAGTGTGAACCTCCTTCTTGAAGAAAAACATCACGGCACCACCTCTAGGCCAATGAGTTTTCAGAGGACTGAAGCCCATAGTGAGTCAAATGCCATTAAGACTCACCCTCATCTTCTTGATCTACCTGACTCTCTATCTTCAAAATCAGAGTTCTATGATTTCTCACTTGATAGGTAACATCTTTTTAAAAATATCATACATTTGCAGCATCAAGCTTCATATATCAGGGTCAATAAGAAAATGCTAGTATAAATTTGTTTCATTTGTCTCAAAATTCTTAGAACCACTCACCTACTAGCATACAGGTCTTCTTAAAAGTATCACAAGGAAGGAGCTTTGTCTTATTCATTGCTATGTCCACAGTGCTGAGAACAGTGTTTGACACATAGTTGGTGCTCAGGAAATACCCTCATTAGGTACTTTAATAGATGAGACAAGATTTTTTCATAAGCAAAAAATTATATTTTTTATACTTCCATTCGCACAGCTTTTAAAAATGCAATTAATTCCAATCATATTTATCAAGCAAAGGAAATTAGTGTGACTAAATGATTTAAATATAGACCATCAGCATTCCTTCCTTTTGATATTTAAAAGAGAATTTGGTGTTTAAATCATGGGCTTACTTTAAGACAGTGAATCAGTTGCAGCAAAAATTATTTCCATCTTTTTGTATCGTGTGGAGATCTAAGTAACTGATATAGCAAAGTCCCTTTCTTTAAATTGTGAGATTTAGCAAGTGATAGGCTAGGATTTATTTTGTTGTGTTATAAGTTATTTCAAGGAGAGAACCAAATAGACATATTAGCACTTTACTGGAAGTTACCTGCTCACTTACTTCCCTATTACCTATCTATTTATATTCAATCTTGGTCCAGAAAGAACTGAGTGTAGCTTGCAAAGTTACATGAAATACATGTACAAATAAAAGCAGAGCAAAAGGAAGAAACAAAGGACATAAAATGCAAGTAGGAATGATGTTACAGTACATATCATGCGACCTGTGTGATTGTTCTGAGTCACAATGTGGTCCTAAGTATTTTTACCAGGTTCCTAGAAAATGGAAACCTGATCAGTTACTCAAAGCATAGCATCCATAACACGGAAACAGCAATTTATCAGGACAAGGACAATGATCATTGCACTAAAATTCTTATATTTTACCTCAATATAGGCTGATGATCACACCAGAGCACAATTTAATAAAAGCAATTCTACAAAGAGGAAATACTTCCTAGTGACACATCACTTCTTATTTAATCTACTTGCCATGATCAGCATGAGTAGCTGAGAATTACAGCAGGCAGTAGCTGGAACAGTAATTTCTGTAGAATTACTTATTTTTGTTTCCAAATTACCTTTCTTTTTTCATGCAATGTATCTCTAAATAACAAGTGCAGAAATAAAAGTAATCCCATGTCTTCAACAGTGTCATTCAAGAATGAATCACTACTAATCTTGCTTTGTATTACAAGCTCTTTTTTCTGCCATATAGAAAAAATTATGATCTTTACCATTTAAAAACTCAGAAATATTCCACTGCCTCCTTTCTATTTGTATAAAGTCTGTGGAGTTCAGCACTGTATTAGGCATAGCATTTTGAAAACTTATTGTTATTTATTTATGACAAAGATGTGTAAAGGTTATATTGTTTAACAAAGTCATGACTAAGTAAATAATAATGTTTTTAAAAGGAAAATGTGAAATTTTACTTTTTGACATATAACTGTTTCACCTTGTAAATATAAGGTTAATGAGGTTAAAAAGAAAATAGCTTAGTTTTAAAACCAACCATTGGGAGAAGGTGGAACATTTAGATTCAAATTTAACAAGCATTTGTTGTGCAGTGGCTGTATGCTAAGCACGGTACTAAAGATTGTCATACACATAAGCCATAGTAAGTATCCTGGCAACAACCCTGTGAAGTGGGCATTATCACTCTTATTTTACAGATAAAAGAGCTGAGGCTCTATGCTGAGGTCAGAAAACTTTTTCAATAAAGGGTAAGAGAATAAATATTTTAGATTTTGTAGGCCATTCAGTCTCTGTCTCAACTGCTCAGCTCTGCTGTTGTAATGTGAAAGCAGCTATAGATGATTCTTAAACTAATGGTTTTGGCTGTGTTCCAATAAAACTAGATTCACAAAACAGATGGCAGGTCCTTGGGCCATAACTTGCATAACTCTGAAATCATTAGTAACTTGCTTAAAAATCACTCAGTTAATAAGTAAGGGAATCTGGATTCAAATCCAGATTTTCTGCTTTGAAGACCAATATTCTCCCTACTCTCCTACAGCTTCTTCAGTGTCTATTTTATTGAAACTACAAGAGGGTTTGGTCTAGGTCCAGTTGCTCCTTGCACAAAGATCCAACTATTGAAACAATGAGGATTTCCAAGGAAGAAACAAATTTTTAATATGACAGATGTCTTTTCAGGAGAATGGGAGAAGCTGCCTCAAATCCATCTCTCCAACTAACAGAGATCATGGGCTTTTAAAGGAGGGGCCACGTGCCTTGGGTCAGGTCGTGGTATAAAGAACAAGGGGCTGGGTGCACTGGGGGGGCAGGTCGTGGGGGATGGTGCATCCAGAAGTCTGTCCAGTGGCCTTCAGAATCTCAGTTCCTTTGTCTTGCAAAAAATCCACCATTTCTGGGAAACAATTCAAAGGTCAAGTGGTTAGTTAAGCGAGAGGATTAGAAAGGAGTCATTGAAATTTTTTTTAAGTGGGGGGGGCGGTTATACCTAGATACCTATTTAAAAACAAGTAATTATTTGTGGATAACTTTTGATTAGTTGTTTTCAAATCTGGCCAAAATTATATACCAGCAAACTTGTTAGAAAAAGTGTTTTAACATATTCAATCACTGATCTACTAGTAGTTTTATTTAAATGTTGACAAATAAACTTCAAAATATTTTTGTTTAATTCAAAGGTAGCTTCTTTTCCTTTAACTAAACAAATCAGCACATTAATTGATCTGTTTTACCCTGCCAACATATATTTGCAGAGAAGCGTCCAAATGCTGGGCCCTGCACTCAGATTTGGAGAAACAAAAATGAATAAGGCACTAACTAAACAGGAGCGCAAGCCAAGCCCTACTGTAGTGTACATACAATCTCTCTGGGGCACATGCCTTGGAATAAAGGCTGCTCAGGATCTTCCTTAGTATATCTTGAAAGCAAGCCCTAAAGGTATAAAACTGAAGCCAAGTAAGTATGTTCTCAAAGTCCAGCACTATTTAAATAATAAAACAAAATCCAATTCTGAAAATATAAAATTCAAAAATGCTTGGTATCTGATAAAAAATTACTAAGCAAGAAAATAAATTACATATAACCAGAACAAAACCAATCAATGGAAACAGATGTAGTAGTAATAATAAGATGATAGAATTGGCAGACAAATACATTTAAACAGCTATTATAAATATGCCCTATATTTCAAATAAGTTGAAGAAATCATGAATATGATGAGGAAATCATGAATATAATGGAAGATATAAAATAGAGCCAGAAAAAACTTCTAGAGTTAAAAAAAAATGGGTAGGATTAAGAACAGATTAGACAGTGCAGAAGAAGAAATCAGTGAACTTGAAAACATAATGCAAATTATCTAAAATGAAGCAGAGATAAAAAAGACTGAAAAATGAATGGAGACACAGTCGTCTTTAGGACAATATCAAATAGTCTAACATCTATTATTAAAGTCCCAGAACAAGAAAAGAGAAGAGATAGAACAGAAAAAAAATTTTAGGAAATAATAACCAATAATTTTATAGAGTTGATACCAATATCTTGTACTTTTAAGAAACTCAACAAATCCCAAGGAGTGCATGTAATTCTGAGTTAGATCTGGTCAACTCAATCATTTGGCATCGTGAAGTTGTTGAATAAACTGCTTCTCCTTCTATGGACAGGGTTGCATTCTCTAAAATATTATAATATCTAGTTAATAAAGCATTAAACCATCTTTTAGCTATATGGATTTATTAAAATATCACAATCAACATGTCTATCATTTTGAGTATAAGCAAACATCATGATTTAAAACATAAAATATATTTTAAGTTTTTCCTAATCTTAGTAACTTTCTCCTAGCTTGTCATGGTTGGGAAACTTATAAAATCATTCTATAATTTAAAAATACTGTTAATCAGTCTTAAAATTAACATTTTCTTTCTTGTGCCTGAAGCAATGGCTTCTGAGAGCTTCATGTTAATTAGAAATGTCCAATTATAATCAATACTCTAATGAAGATGTAAAAGAACAAGGATAAAAGCAGAAGGAGCAGGAACACCAAAAAGAAAGGTTCTAAAGGGCAACCATTACTCAGTTTCTTGTAATTGCCCTCAGAATTTACCATCTCCCTTAAAAGAAGAAAATCTAAATTAGATATAATTTATTAGTAACAACTGTACTTTGGGATGTTTTCCAGGTGGTTCACACAAATGGAAAAACAAGGGTATACAAGGTCAAGCATCTTCTCCATCTGAGTACTTAAGGGTAATAATATTAATTTTAAAGTACACCAGAAAAAAAAAAAGAATTAAGCCTTCCCTATTGCTCCTAGATCCCTACTGCCTTGCTCAGGTATACTTGTAAAAAAGTTGCAATAAAAAGAATTATCAAGTGCCAACACTTACTCATCTAAACCTATGAGTTCATATTTTAATTACTTGAAATTTTGAATATCTCAGCCTTAATTCTTAAGTACTAGAACATTAACTCTGCCAGTTCTGGGTTCATGTGGACACGTGGGACTATTTCTTGACCAACTCTTAAGAAATGATTGAAATTCTGGTGTCCATGGCTAGACTTGCAATCACACAGGTAGCATTCGAATCAAAGTCTATTTGAATGAAAAACTGTAAGCATAACATTTTCTTTCAACATATCAGCATCAGTCCAAGGATGGAACAGCACATTCAAATTGATAGTCTGTGTGAGCAGACATATTTAAATCCAGAGGCAGGGAAAACTTTGACAAACTTGGCCTACTACTAATAATAATTGAGTTTTGCTCTATTTTTGCCCATAAAGAAGTCTAGGATTTTTAGGAAACACATGGACAGGACATCCAAGTAATAAATATATGTTTACTGTTTGTCTACTATATACTAGAGTTTTTAGTTCCATAATTTAATTTAATTCTCACATTTTGATGAGTTAGATTGGTTGGTTTTAAACCCCATTTTATTGATAAAGAAAAAGAGGATCAAAAACTTGACCAATGACACAGCTAAGAAGAATTCAAGTCTATCTAACTGCAAAGCCTCTGCTTTTTCCTTTAGCCCCACAAGTGCCAATCCTACATGAACCCTTTAAAACATGAAATTCACGGCGTGGAATACGTAGCAACTTTACTCCTAGTACTCAAATATCATTACTTTTTTTCCTTCAGAATAAAGGAGACATTTCATTGTCATTAGAAAAGTCTAAAATGATCCATTCCTATAGAAAGGCCCATATAAAGTATTCTGAACAGAAGAGACTCTGAATAGATTTCTTTTGAAGTTTGTAACTGCATAACCTAAGCATACTGTGTTTACTATGGCTCACATTTAAATATCATTCTATAAAGAATAAATTGATACCTGTAGCTCTTAGTATAAGTAATCACAGAGAACATTCTCTCACCTCTATCTTGAATATCAAAAATTATAAAGAACCTTTCTATAGGAATATTGCTATAATAATTTAGCCCTTATAACTTCCTCCCATATTCCAATTATGGAAAATCTGCCTCAACAAAATTCCACTTAAAAAAGCAATAACGTACAGAATGAACCACAGACTCCCTCAGAAAAACTGTGCGTGTGGAGGGGGCAGGAATTGCTATATAGATTTGACATTTTCTTTTTTTCAGATCTCTTTTAGGTATTTTAACAATGCAAGAGCTAAGGAGGCTAGAAGACAGCTACCAAAGTGCAATGAGAGCACAAAGAGAAAGGGAGAATAATGCCACCGAGATTCCCACTAATAAGGCATCAGTCAATATTTCTTCCCAACTCTGCCTCTAATCCCCTAATAGCCCTTCCCTCCTTATGGCCCTTCCACGTCCTTACCTCTCACACATTTGAAAATAATTTCAAAGTGACAGCTACAAACAGAAGCACCCCATTTCCTGCCACCCCCTTGGCTGGATGCAGCATGGAAATTAATCATATGGGCCGGGCGCGGTGGCTCACACCTGTAATCCTAGCACTTTGGGAGGCTGAGGAGGAAGGATCTCTTGAGATCAGGAGTTCGAGACCAGCCTGAGCAAGAGCGAGAACCTGTCTCTACTAAAAATAGAAAAAATTAGCCAGGTATGGTGGCACATGCCTGTAATCCCAGCTACTGGGGAGGCTCAGGCAGGAGGATCACTTGAGCCTGGAAGTTGGAGGTTGCCGTGAGCTAGGCTGACACGACAGCACTCTGGCCCAGGTGACAGAGCAAGACTATGTCTCAAAAAAAAAAAAAAAAAAAGAAGAAGAAAGAAAAGAAATTAATCACATGGACTCTAGAACCACTTGCCTTGAGTTTGTATTACAGCTTTGCCATGGACTTGCCTCAGTTTCCCTCATGCATAAATGGGGATAATAGCAGTATCTCCTTACAGAGTTGTGGTGAGGATTAAATGTGAAACATTTACAACAATGCCTGGAACAGAATAGGTTTGGACTCAATGTTTGATATTGTTAATATTTTATATGAAGTTGTAAGTTTAATCTTCCAACTCCATATTGATACAATTATAGATATGTCATTTATACTTTCAACTGAATTTTGAAAAACTGTTTCTGTTCCAAGCTTCATCAGATTCTCATTGAATAATTAGGGGAAAAATACTCTACCTGTCCCTGAACAATATTTCAAACCTCACTAAATTCCCTCCACTCAAAGCTTTTCCAGACTCCTAGACTTTACGATCATGTGTTCTTAATGAGTTAGTTAAAAGAGGAGCATTTACACTTTGTCATCTTTATTTCCTCCATTTTTTAATGGGAATAATAAATATTCTCACTATTTATTAGTTCACTCTCGGTCACAACCCATCTAATAGTATGCTAATCTTTTTGTGGCTTTTCCTAATATATACACATTAAAATCAACAATTGTTTTGTTTTGTTCTACCTTAAATCTTTTAAACAATCAAGTTTATAGAAAGTGACTCACCTATCCTAGTCTTCTGGAGATTTTCTAGGTTTAAGAACTGAAAGTCCTACATCCAGAGAACCTCTAGAACTTGGATCCTAGACAAACTGGAACAGTTGATCTTTCTACATCATTCATATTGGAGAAATTTATTCCAATTTAGTCTTTAAAATATTCCAAACCATTAGAAAATGAATCATAGTGCAAATGGCATTGACTTTCAACTCAGAATTTCTGGTTTCACATAACCTCCTGGTTTTGCTTTCCACTCTGTATGATTATAGCAGATCAGTCAAATATTCAAGATTCTCATTTATAAATTGAAATTGGAAGTATTGGTCTTTATACACTAGGACTGTCGTGAATATCAAAAGTCATAATGGTCATACAAAGTCTTAATGAAGAAAAATTCTCACACATCTTGTCTATTCTGATCTTAAAACTTACAACATAGCTTGCTATATGGTGCTCCTATCAATTCATGGTGGTTACTACAATTTAGAAGTTAAAGTATTACACATGAAGTTTTTGTTCTTTGACACAGATATTTCTTGTCCAATAATATCCATAAGCAACTTTATTTTATGTTTACTCAGTAATAAAAATCCACATCTCTTCTGGTATTCCAATATTCTCTGGCATAAAAGAATTCCCAAGTCCTCCCTTAAGTACTTGTAGTACAAATGTCTTCCCAGTTTAAAAGCGATAAGTAAGAAGAGATCACTTTAAGTATTACTCTTTACAAGTGGGCATTTTCTCATATAGTTTTAAAGACATTGTTTTTCTAGAATAACCATTTTTTCATAAGTGGTACAATATGCTGGCATGCACCCGGCTTCTGAAAGTGGATTTGTGGCTGTCCTTTTATGAGCCGTGTGACCTTGAGCCGATGTGTAGCTTCACTGTGCATCTGTGTATCTCTGCACCTGTAAATTTGAAATAATAATAGTGCCTGCTCGTATATGAGTGTTGTGAAGACCACAAGGATGGATATAGGTAAAGGGTCTAGAACAGCATCTGGTAGATACCTGGCAAAAAGTGCCAGGATTCCATAAAAGCTACCCATTTTATCATTCTTCTTACTTTGAGCCAATCACTGCCCTAGGTTCCAAGAACAAGATAAGGTTGACTGTTGCCTTCAGGGAGCAGTATAGTATCATAAATGCTCTGGTGGGAGGTGCGCCTGGTTCATGGTGTAAAACAAGGATTTCCTAACGATCATTGTGCTTAGTCTCTCCTGTTAATTTAGGAAAGGGGCATAACCTTTCTATGCACTCATTTCCCCATAAAGTTCAGAGCATCTCCTACTGAAAACCTTAATCCTAAATTATCTCCAGATGTCCTATGTGTTTAGTCTTTAATAACTTCTCTTCCAAAATAGGACGCCAGGGCTTTGGACATTTCAAGTATATACGAAGGTCAAAAAAGAAAAATGGTGATGTTTATATCTCACTCAGTGCCTTCTATTCTAAACAATTATGTGAATAATGTACTTCTGCAGTGCCCCAAATTTAAAAAACTTTTTTGTTTTTAATTGTAACTTTTTTTATAGATTGTCTTCTGCAAGGAAATGTTGCCAGAATATCAATATTTCTGTCATTGAAAGCTAAAAAATTGGTTTTCACATAATTCAGTAAAAATGTGGATATAATTGAGGATGTCTCACTCAGCCAGCTAAGCTGAAAACATCCTCTGTAATCACCTGAGGTCATGGTGACCATTAGGTCTGGCACAGCACCCCCTGCCTGCACCCAGCCTCTGTGGGGCCTGCCTTCCGGCCCTCTCTGCAGCGCCTCGCCAGTTCTGCGGTGTGGGTCACCCCTCACCACACAAGGGGAAATGACTGGTGACTCGCAGCTCTCTGCAATCAGTGAAAGTGGGATTATTATTTCCAGCTGAAACAAAGCCGATCACGTCTCATTTGGCCTTACTAATTGCTGAACTTTTTCTTTAACGCCCATGACAGCCTGGTGCACACTATTCAGCTTTCTTCATTGGAAAAATAAAAATGCCTTATCACATTGACTGCCACGCTAGAAAAAAAATTTTTTTCTTGGGGCCACAGTGTTTTATTGCAAAAATAGAATAAAAACTTCAAAAACAAAATGATCCTTTCTAATTTAATGAAAAATTGTTATTTTTCATTGTTTTTGTGTTTTTGCCAATAACAAGTAATATAAAAACTTGAAAATTAGTCACGTAAAAAGCAATGTGAAAAGTTGAAAAATAGTTCATAAGGGTAAAGTGTTTTTCTTGACTTGTCAGACTTAAGTGTAATTTAAAAGTAAACATAAATAGAAAAATGAAATGTATTGACTTCTGTTCATTTAATCCACGTTTTTAGAATTAAATTGTTAATATTAATTGTAACAATAAGAACATCAACAAGGAAGATTTTCATGAACCAACTGCAGGGTTTTGTCCAGGGGCCACCCATCAGGTAACATATGTGCCACAGCTCAGCAGAGTGAGTTGCCTGCATACCACACAGCTCCCAAAGAGAGACGTGTGAGTTATATATGCTTCATGAGGTCCTGGGCTCCAAACTAGCGTGAATTAAATACAACTCACATGGTAGTTAATGTGTTAAAGATGGTAATCAGATCTTTCACTTTTTTCTACGTTGTAGTGTGTGTTTAACCATGAAGGGCAAATGGGGATGGCAATTTTAGGGGTGTGCAGTGGCTTCAGAGAGGTAGCTCAGCGGACACAAGCTCAGTTCCCATCTCAATTCCACACTGAGGTACCATCATCAGCCGAAGTGGCCCGCCCTTCAGCTGGGCCTCGCCACACCCCAGGCTGCCTCCTTGGCTTTCCCGGTCTGGCCCAGGAACCAGCAGAAGCATCATCTGAGAACCAGATGACTATGGAGTTACATAGGCTTGGAGCTGGGTGCCTCTAAACACAAGTGACTAAATCAGTCCATTTTCACCTTCTTTAAATCTCTCATGAGAGCTCTTCAGAGATGTAGATTTGACAATATAGGTAGGGTTTTATCTTACAGATGCTCTCCTTTCTTCCTTATGGTCATTTGCACTTTTCCCTGACATATTTCAAACTGCCTTGTCTTGTTTGGTTCTCCCGATGAAGTTTTTCTTTTACTCTCTCATCACCATGGAGAACTGTTCCTTTTGTTTGTTTGCTTAAGCTCCTCGTATTATAAAGGCCAGAATTCAACAAAAGTAATCAGTTATTTAATTCTAATGATTTGTCCTCTATGGATTTTTATCGCATCTTCCTTCTTTTTACTTCCCTGCCACAATTCTAATAAAAACAACAGCAATAACTACAAATTATGGAAGATGTACCCTAGGTCAGGCACTTTGCATATATTATCTCTAAATCCTTGCCACTACCATGCAGTGTAAGGGTTACTACTGCTACTTGATCTTTACTTGATTATAATCGGATATATACATGTTATATATAATATGGAGATGTTTACTGGTGGCCTCAATGAAATAGCATGAAAACTCCATGGAGGCAGGGTTATTAGTTTTCTCCATCACTGAATCCCCAGTACCTGGAACAATAAAGACCAGGTTGGAATGACCAAATCTATTGCCCATCATTTTAATTTTAGTACACAGCACAGTGTCTTACATTTACTTAGCATTCAATTAAGTAATTAATCATGTAAGAAGATCATGAATGATACACAGAACTCCTTTTCTACTCTGTCTAGTAATATTTTATTTTGGGCATTTCATCGCTAATTGGCATGCGTTACATTTATTTATCCCTCTTCAGTGTCAACATGAGCTGGAATCCACAAACTCAGATTGAAACCTGTGTTGGTTCCTGTTGCCTCTGACCTTGACGCCGTGGGTGTCTGCAGGAACCCAAGCCTTTCTTCATGGAGTTCTCCACATACCTCCAGCCCAGGGTTCCCAGAAGATGAAGGAGGATACTGAGGGAGATGGAATAGTTACAGACCTGGCTGCTGCCTCACAATACTGAGGTGACCCAGCAGTATGCACCAATGTTGTAGAAGCTTTAAAATGGCTGAAGCTTCACTTCTGCCTTCCAAATATCCTACAAGGATCTCTTTCCTGTCTGTTTCTCTATCTGGAAACATATAGGAAACGGAATTCCGAGAGCTGCAGTTCAACCTAGCCAAGTTGACATATTACAAACTTCCCCACACATCTTCCAATTAATTGGTCATGACAATTTTAAGTTGCATTCCTTTTTGTCAGTTATCAAACTCATAATAATTTAGACTAGAAACTTTAAGAGCAATGTTTCATTCTTTTAGAAAAGTCTTGATCTTATTAATGAATTCCTGTTAACATCTTGACTGTACCATGCCATTTAACATTTGACTGAATAGTCACCTAAATTAACTGTTGTATTGGTTAGAACTGAGTTTGTCTGTAAACAACATTAAACCAAAAAAAAGACAAAAAAAAAAAAAAGAAAGAAAGAAGAATAGTTTACTAACCTTAAACAAAATGGAAATGTATTTCTTTCTCACATAAAAGAAATATAGAAGCAGGAAGCCTAGAAGAAGTTTGTCCACGAACATCAGAGACTCAGGTTTTTCTGTCCTGTATGATTATTCATAGCATCTTCAAAGTTACTTTATGGTCCATAACAGCTGCTGGATCTCCAGCCACCACACCTGCTTCCCAGGAAGAGATGTAATCCAAAGAACTCACTTTCTAGTTTACAGCGTCCTTTAAGCTTTCCTGGAGGTCCCAAAGAGCAACTTCTACTTACACCTCAGAGCTTCAAGAAAAGCTGAAAATTATAACTCAGAGGTGTGCATATTGCTTGGGGAAAATGAATATCATTAGGAGTCAAGTATTAAGTCATTTCGTAAGAAATGTCCAATTTCGAATCAAAAACTTAGTTTATTATATCTCAAACAAGAAGCAGTACAATTAATCGATGTGCCTAAACTATCAACACAGTTTTGCCGTCTTAACTGTAGCTCGTTTATGCCAGCAGCAAAAAAGCCTACATAGCGAGTGGTGATGAAATTGCAAAGGCGTTTTCCACGCTTTCTTGAGAATTGAATATTTTTCCTTGCAAGAAGTGGTCCAAAGCCTAGAAGTGGTAGTCAGTTTGGTGCAAGGTCTGGTAAATACCGTGGATGACAGAGAGTTTCCAAGTCCAGCTTCTGTAGTTTGAGCAGCGTTGTTTGTGGGACATGGGGTCTTGCAAGAGGATTGGCCTGTCTCTCTGTTGACCAATCTCAGCTGCTTAATTGCAAACATCCTCACTCATCATGTCAGCCAACTGGTTGCAGTAGACATCCGCTGTAATCAGTTCACCAGGTTTCATGAAGATGCAGTGGATAATACTAGCTCTGGACCACCAAACAGACACCATTAACTTTTTTTGATGAATATTTGGTTTTGGACTGTGTTTCAGCACTTCATCTTTATCCAACCATTGTGCCAAACACTTGCTATTGTCAAAAAGAATCCATTTTACATCACACATAACAATAGGGTGTAGACATGGTTCACCTTTATGTGTTGACAACAAAGAAACGCAAGCTTTGAAACGATCTCTCTTCTGATGCTTAATTCACACGGTACCCATCTATCCAGCTTCTTTACCTTGCCAATTTGTTTCCAATGGTCCAATGTTGTTGGAATAGTAATATCAAACCTTGCTACTAGTTCACATGTAGATTGAGATGGATTCGCTTTCACTACAGCTTTCAGCTCATCATTATCCACCTTGGTCTCACGTCATCCACATGGCTCATTTTCATGATTAAAATCACCAGAATGGAATTTCTCAGACCGTCGACATAGTGTGTGTTTATTAGCCACATCCTTCCCAAACACTTCATTGATTTTTTGAGCTGTCTGTGCTGCATTGGTTCCAAGATGGAACTTATATTCAAAAATAACATGAATTTTTGACTTATCCATGTTTTCACAAAAATTGCTCTAAAAAAAAATTTGAAAGATAATCACAAGCCAAAATGTGCATTTTAAAGAATGAGGATGTACCTTCATGATTAAAAAAAAAAAAAAAGGAAGTGTCAAAGTGAAATGCCAGAAATATCAATTGTCAAACTTAGTACTTAAGGAAATAGGACATTTCATATTTAATAAACTAATAGCAACACCTGCTGGGAAGAAATATTCCCTACACAAATCATACTTATCAAAATGAAACACTGCTTTCTTCCCTAGAGATGAAAATATTACCAAATATAATGGTGGGCTTTACATCAGTTAATTTTGTGGCAGGTGGCTTTATCTAACATTATCAACAAATACTTTTGAAGCTCTGCACTTATGATGTGAATGTTATAAAGAAAGTCCTCAAACTCTTAAGCTCAAGCAATGGAGATAATACAGGATGCCACATTTTGCAGTCAAAGGCATGGAATGATACTTACTGTCAAAGTTGTGCAGCATGTTATGAAATCTCAGTGGGACCCTCGATGCTGGCAAGCTGAGAGTAAGAACCACAGGAACTAGACACTGATTCAAACAGGAGTGTAGATGGGGCACAGGCTGGCACATTGCAATCCACAAGAAGCAATCATGATTTGAACAGGTTGTAGAGAGCAAGGGCCAATCAGACAGGAGTTCATTCACTTAGCAGAGGGCATTTCTCAAGTTAAGAGAAGGAAAGAGCCCTAAGAAGAAAAACTCGATGAGAATCCTGGGGACCAACAGAAATAGAGGAAGCTATGTAGAATTCACCTTGGCCACAGAGTTTGTGTCTATTTTATATCACAGCATGTGAGCCTGGCCTACCCACTGTTCCCCTGTGGATATTACTTTAAAGGTAATTGTCACCTGACCATACTACCATCACAACATTTTCCTGTATTTGTTATTGAGAATGTTATGCCGGGAAAAAAGCCTTAACCTTAATGAAACCAATGTAGTGTTCCATCTTTGCTCGTACTTCCCTCTAGCATTAAAAAAAGAATATTGGTTTATCAAAATTTGCTTGTCATTTAGCCATGGTGATTACTATTTATAAAGTGTGACCACAGTGTAATGAGATTAATGTCTTACAAATGTGGTGGCATTTATGCATCCTAATGAATGCTACCCCTTCGAAATAGCCCTGGTGAACAAGACATAGTGAAGGCAGCTACCATAGTGCAGAACGTTTGAGAGCTCATGTTTTCGAATTCAACCAAGACTGTGGTATTTTTTGCCACTTTTATGTGTTCTGCTTGTTTCCCATCCTGCTTGGTTAATGAATAATGAAGAGCACAAAGAGTTGAAGGGATTTCAGAATGAGTCTCTTCTATACGGTGGGCATCGGGGAGGCCCAGAGCACAATGACCAAGAGCACAGGTGCCCAGGACAAAGCACCCAAGTTCAAATCCCACGTTTGCTCCATGCTCTGGGAGTGACCAGAAGAGAAATATGGTATTGTTAAACAAATAAATATGAGCATTAAACTTCTAATTTTTCCTCACAAAATATTCTTGAGCAATTAAGTTAAATCTGAACATCCAAGTACCTGCTGTTAAAAAAAAGAACACCTTTATAATTAACGTCTTATCTTTTAAAAATCATAGATTCTCAATAATTGTAAAGAGCAGAACAAGGTGTTTTGAAGACAAATTGAAAGTAACTGAGAAAGTAAATGGCAGTCTCTAGTTCCCCTTTTGCTCTCCGTCAAGACTGTTTAATCCAAGCTCTAGCTTCCAGAATTATTTTAATGCCTCTCTTCAACATACATGGAGCTGTGTCAGCCTGATAGGTCAAATTAGTTTGAGAGAATGAATTAGAACAATAGAATCTGTTATTGAGTAGTTTTAAAGATCTTTAAATCGTGTAATTACAGACTTTACTAAATTTATTAAATCTCCCTTTATTCCCCATGAAGAACTGAATGGTTATCCCCAAGCCTCCATGTACAAACAGGACTGCCATCTCCTTTAGCTACAAAGCCCTGGTGTAGATGGATCCCTTGGGCTTCATGACTCACTCAGGGTCCAGGACAGCAGACTAAGAACAGCTGTCAGCATGGAGTGGGTCTTGCTGTGAAATTGTTCATGTGCTTTAGAAATGTTAATTTGCATTTGGGGTTTTGCACAAATATGTGAATTCACACTGTGGATGGCTATGAAAACAATAGTTTTGACCGAAAGTGTGTTTCTTTATTCCCAGGTAGACCCAGATTTGGAAAACCCATGTGGGCTCTTGATTGTCTGTTGAGGCACTTTACCACTCATGGCCATGGGTAGAAAGTTCTGGTAGCTGGACTTGGCCATTGCCATGCCCTTCATTCTTCTTCAAAAGGATACATTTGTTTTCAGGCAGTGTATCCTTGCCCATGCAACACGGAAAGGCCCTCTTTCTGGTTGTGAGCATTGTATAAGCATTACCTGAAGGCAATTTAGCCATGGGCTTGAATCAGGCAGAGGGGAAACCTTTATTAATGCAGAAAACAGAATTCTTTCAAATCTTAGATAAAAGACTGTTTGGGGAATATATATTTGCAATGGATTTCAACTATCACTTTTCCTTTTTTCCTGTTATTTGCTCTTTTTTTCCCCCTGTTTCAAAGTGTTAATCTGATGCTTTAAGAAAGTTTCCTTTAAAAAATTTTTCAGATGCTCATTATGAATTCACTGTAGGCAGTTCAAAGGAAAATCTCCAGGACTCCTTTCAGTTCCAGGAGATGGGAAGAATACATCTGTGTCTGACGTGATGTTATATTTCAACCTGCAGAACACCAGCAGTGACGTTCCTAAGAGGCAATGCAGTAGACTTACATGCGTGTTGGATGGGTGTGTAAAAAAGCTAAAGCATCAATTCCCAAAACGAGTTCTACTGGTCTAGGACACAGATTAAGCGCCCACACACACACACACGTACACACCAAAAAAGTGGGAAGGGGAAGAGTAAGTTCCTTGGTCAAATAAACTGGGGAAATGCTACATACTCTATTTCTCCATAGAGACACCCAATACACTTTATTATCTTTAAAGGGTATGAAATGTTCTGCAGTCAATAAATCTGTTTAACCCAGAATTTCTCCAAGTGTTTAAATGGCAAAATCCTTATCACTTGAGATTAGGAGGACTTGTGTTTTCAGTAAAACACAGAACCCATACTTTTATGCTTTAAATGAATAGCTTAATTATGTTTTTAAAAAACTAAACTAATTACAGTACAACTTAATAGAAAATCACACACCTAAAAATATTTTCATAGGAATCAAAAACCTGTGAAAAGGACTAACTAACCTCAGAAAATGTCTGACACCATTTTTAAGCAGCAATAAAAAGTGTTGTGTGCAATTCTCCAAACTGATGTCAGCATTGCCTAAGTCAGAGATAATACCTTGGTGCATCATGCCTCCTTGTAGCTTGTATACATATTTTTTAATTTTTACTTAAAATTTTGATTTGGCCCCTATTGGGAAAATGGATTTGAAATGTTTTAAATGAATCATGTACAAAAGAAAGTAAATCATCAGTAGGAAAACTTCTAGATATTTTCAAAACTCTTTCCAAATAGACATTCTTATCCTATATCCTCTACACTCCTCTCTAAAAAAAGAAGAAAAAATTCCTCTGTTCTAAACTCCCATAAAGAAGCAGGAGCCAAAAATAAATGGGAGGAGTTAAATGAGGAGAGAAAACAACAAGCATCATAAAAAACTTTGTATTTTCATCGACAATTCTGAGAGGGCAGTTCTTTGCTGCCCAACAGCTGCATAATGTTCAGCAAAATTTTGCCTCTCTGAATTTATGAGGTATAAAATATGGCCATCATAAGATCTGCAAATGATTAGACCAGTCCTGAAATCACCGTGTCAACACTTAGAAACTGCAGTGGAAGGCAAATAAAAATGATTCAATTCTGTGTGACAGAAGGTGCCGGCATGTAGAGCACAAGCAGCCATTTCCACAGGGAAGCATCCCTCATAGATGGCCCAGTAGATGGTGGCTAGGAGCAGGCAGTCAGGAGCAGCCTGCAGCTTTGGTGCCTGCAAAACAAAGGAGGCTGGTCTTATCTTAACTCTAAATTACATTGGCTCTTTATATAGATACAAAACCTTGCTACTTCAGTTAGTCCCAGGATGACTAAGCATCTTCCAGAGAGCACTGAGGCACTTAGTGGATAATAATTATGCCTATTAGTGAGCACACTATGTTAAGAACAATTCTAATCAGTATATATATATATATATATATCCCTTTATTTAACCTTCAAAAAACTCCATGCATAGGTACTATTACCAACTTCATTGTACACATGAGGAAACGAAGACACAGAAAAATTAATTGCCAACAGAAAAATAGATAGAAAGAAAAAGTCCAGGATTCAAAGAGAGACAATCTAACCCAGACTCCACCCTTTTAGCATCTTATGCCAGAGGTCTGCAAACAGTAACTGGCTGATCAAATCAGCCCACTGCCTGTTATTTTAGTGGCCCATGGACTAAGAATAGTTTTTACACTCTTGGTTGGGGAGTGGATCAAAAGGAGAATAACATTTTGTGACACACGAAAATCATATAAGATTCAAATTTCGTTGTTTGTAAATAAAGCAAACAATGAACACGTTTTATTGCAACACATCCGGGCTGATTCATTTACATATTGTCTATGACGGCTTTTGTGCTGCGATGGCAGAGCTGAATAGTGACAACAGGTGGTATGGCCTGCAGAGCCAGAAATAATTCTTCTCTGGCTCGTCACAGAAAAAGTTTCCTGTGCCTTAGCTATGCACCACTGAGCAAGGGGCTGAGGAGGACACTCCAAATTTGCGGTACCTAAGTGACGATCTATTCTTCCACTGCTGTCCAGGTGAACCTTCCATTCCACTTACCTCCATCTGTTTTGTTCTCATATCTTTGCTCTTGTGTAGAATTGTGGCCCAACACCAAATTTCCCACCCTCCTCTAATAGGTTAGCTTATTTTGTCTTGAAATATATGGATAGAAATATAAACATGCTATACCAGCAAAGGTGAATGAGGATATTCTTTACAAAATTAAATTAAAAACAAAGTCAAGTTTCTGAAGTGTAGTTATTGTGACTTCAAAAAATATTTGGCCCAGTGTTCAAGGTGGGGAGGGGAGCCTAAGCATTTGAAATCTCTTTTTAATTAGATTGTTCTCATCAAAGAATAGAAGGCTAAACTGTTGCTCAAAAAAGGCATTCCCTTTCGCTGATCCAGTCACTTAACTGCCTTCGCTGTGGCTCTGCAGTTCTCGCCAGAGAATAAGATGCCAGTGAGTCACTCTTGCTGAAGACACCTGTGTGCATAAAACAGCAATCAATGGGGGAAACGCAAAGATATTAATGATTGGGAAAGCAGTGCTTCAGCTTCCCAGATGACTGGATTTAAAATATTTTAATAAATACATTAAAGTCCATGTTAAATTTAAACACGAGTTGGATAAAAATTTCACCTGAATACTTCATGCCTGGCTTTTATCTCTCAGGAATCGCTATAGCAACAGCACAGGAGCAGGATTCGGTATTTCCTTAACCACAGTTAAATGGGTAGCCAATAAAAGATGTGAACTTACAATGAAAGGATTATAAAATATACATCATTAAACTAGTAGGGCTCTGGTTTTCTCTTGAATTAATATGCATTACATAAGAACAGGAAGCAAGTAGGTAAGTATAATGATTATCTCTGAAGAGGAAATATTACCCTGTACTCTCAAAGGGACTCATCTGCATATGTACAGTGGATTTAAAGGTCCCCAAGAGCTTGAGTCTTTGATATCATGTGGGTTTTTCTGCTCTGTTCCTTTATGCACCTGTTAGCCTCCACAGACTCTCTACTAGCTAGTGGCATTAAGTCTTGCACACACAAGCACTTGGGCACTTTTTCAAGATGAAAGTAAAGCAACACAGGAGAGGTCAGATACAGCAGCCTTCTAGGCTTCCAGTAAATGTAGGCAGTGCAGTTTGACAGATGTGATAAAATCCCAGGGGCATAACCAGAGGGTAGAACTTCACAGTCTGAGTCCAGAATATAGCTTTGTCCATCAAGAGAAGAAACTGACTTCCATTTTCGTTCCTTCAAGATAATGAGAGAGGAGAGATGCTATAGCTTGACTCTGAGCCATCTGAACTTTAACCAGTTTTTCCCTTTAGTTCTCAAGAAGAGCCTAAAAAACAGAGAACTGTAGTAAATTGCCCAAGGCCATTCAGCTGATGTATGGAATGCTCACGTTTTTTATAGGACCCTCAAGGCTTTCATTTCCATTACATATACCATCCTGCCTCCCTGCTCTTCCAAGAATTGTTTTAAAAAATGGCACTGGTTCACTACATGTTATGCTGAACTTTGGGTTGCCAAAAGCTAACCTTGCATGTTGCAATGTGTTGTTAAAAGCATGTGTCTGGAATGGGTAGAAAACATTCCCATGGCTTGTTCCGTCCTGGGCAGGTGGGAAATACTTGACATAATCTAATTGAGACAAGCAAGACAAGTTTAAAGTTGCTGTCTACAGCGTCTCCCTTGAAAGACAGTGAATCAATCAGTAGAACGTGCTTTGATTGTTGAAGTACACTAACACTTTAGGTGAGCCAATTCAGCACAGAAATATTAGGAACCAGCATACTATTGTAGACATTTTCTTTTCGGCTGCAATAGTATTCAATTATACAGACTCAAAAGAGTCTAGGAGAAAGCAGCTACTTTGGCAAGGTTCAGCATTTCTTCAGTTATTAGGATGTTGTACAAAAATACAGACCGTTTATGTCCAAAGACATTCTCATTACTAGGAAAGGTGGTAGTGAGTGGTAAGTTGGAATAACCCATAGTTCCATAAACTTGTTCCAACATTCTACTCCTTCACTTTATTGCACAAATTCTTCCCTCAGCTTAAAATACGCCCCTCCTGTTTCTACTTACAAGACCCAGGTCGAGGATTGGCTCTTACATGAACTTTTTGGATCCTCTAGGCCAAGTTAGTGACTGCACAACTGAAGAGCTCGCTGCATTTCTTCAACTTTCTATTATTGAACTAACAAGGTTATATTGTAACTCATAGTTTGCGTTTGCTTCTCTCTACCATGGTACTTGAGAACAAAGGACCCTGTTTTATTTATCTTTGCTCCCCACAATACTTGGAATATGTAGGTGCACAGTAAATGTTTACTGTCTGGACCAATGTTTTGTGAATGTAACTAAATTTTTTATGGTGGTTGCATCCCGGCAGTTGATTATTATCTCTGCTCAAAATCATGCCCTTGAAGACTTTGATATTTTATTCTTTCACAACATACACTTATATTCTTCTTTCATTCCTAAATTCATTAAATCATTTAGCTAAAACTCAGGAATAGACTGAATATTGACACTAGCTGTGATTGCCAAGATGACTGAAGGTCTGCAAAGGTAACACACTTTCCTAGCGATGTTGGGGCAGTGGGAGTTGCACCTCTTCATCATAGTGTTTTTCAAACTCTTTTGACCCAGATCCACAGTAAGATATAAGATATATACTTTAGATTATAACCAAGTGCTTCATAGCTTAGAGCCAGGCATCCAGGTTTGCACCCTGGATCTAGAATTTACCAACTCTCTATCCTTGAGAAGTTTTTTAACCTCTTGGTTTCCTCATTTGTAAATTTGAGTTGGTAATAAGATTATCTCTTAGGGTTGTTATGACAATTAACCATGTTACTACACATAAAGTTCTTAGAACAGTGTTGAGCACTATATCAATGTCAGCCATTATATTATTATTTACATGTATAAGTGAAACTAGAAGTTTATAAAATAATACTTATATTATCTCCAATCTAAAAAAAAATTTGTCCTAAAACTTTGAATTGATTTCACAACCCAACATTGGGTCTCAATCTCCAATTTAAAAATAACAATGTTTCAATGCTTATCAATTTCATTCTCTTTTTATATATTCATTTTGCTAGTGTTTGGTGAAAACCTATTTTGCTTTAGAATGGGCAGAGGGACTACAAAATTTTAATCAGAAGGAGTCGATAAGGATGGGCACTCTAATCTCCCTGACCTATTTCAAGGATTTGCTGAGCAAAAAAGGAGTTATGCTATCCATGCCCTTCATCATTAAATAGACTTGAATCTGCCTTTCCTTGTCAGTTCTCTGCAATGCAAATGAGCATTTAGCTTCCTGTAGGTGGCCCTGCCGCTTCTTGATATCAACAGGCTGTTTAGCTGGGTATGTCAGAGACCCACACCTCAAAAATCAGCGGAATTAGAAAACAGTTCTTTTCCTTCTACTCCAGTTATAGTAACTGCTGATATTTAGTCAGTACACTCTGTGTGTGGGCATAGTTCTAATAATTTTAACTCATATTATTCCATTTACTCCTAAAATAAAAACCATAGAACTCCGTGAGATAGCTACTATTATTATCCTTCTTTCACAGTTGGAGAAATTGAGGCACAGAAAAGTTAAACGACTTGCCAAAGCCACACAGATAGTAGTAAATGAGCTGGAACCAAAGACCAGCCAGTTTGAGCGAAGAACCACAGGCTTAGCCTATGCCTTTGCGATAGGGCTCTGTGCCTAGGAAAGAATCAGGCACTGCACATGTTATGGAGTAGTGCTCACCATGGGACATGCTCAGAGAAGGACCAGGCATCTACTGCTCTCTTTTGAGAATGTTATGTGCATAGTACCTTCCCTCTACCCAGCTGGTTGGCCAGGGGATATTTATCCAACTATTTATTTATTTATTTATTTTTATCACGGGTTGGAGTCCTGTTGACCTTGTCACTGATCTTGTGAAATTACTCCAACCTCCACACCGTTTCACATAGAATCAGTCACTCGTAGCCCTGTACACCCTTAAAAATGTGTACACACCTCAATTATAGCAGCAGACACACTGCCTTATAATTGGCAGTCTATGTAAGTCACCCGTGCCAGGCTGGGGACTCCGCTGTACTTTTCATATTCACGTTTCTATCTACAATGTCTGGCACAGAGCCTGTCAAATACTTGGCGCTCCGTAAATAAGCACTGAACAAGTGTGAATGGATGAACAGGTGAACCTTTCCACCAAAGGTGAGAAATCACTCTGTAGTGTTGTCTCTTAATTCTTCACGACACTATTTTCCTGCCATTCTTTTTCACAGAGGCTTTCCCAGCAGACTGGAAAGTTTAATAGAAAATCTAATAAAATATTTCAGAAACGTCTTGCTTCAGAGGAAATGAATGTGAAGATTTCACAAACTAAAAATGTATCCCACATTAATATCTCTCTTTTAATTTTTTAATCATTTCCAATATCCAAGTGCCTTTGATGGTCTAACATGCTATACTTTTGATTTTGGCAGATCTTGCTCACCTCGTTCAAACAAATCACTATTTCCTGTCACCATCACTATCAACAAGCCCCACCCCACTTACCTTCTCCAACGGTTTGGGCCCCCTGGGGGACTGACTGCCAAAAGACATTTTCTCGTGGAGATGTGTCCCTTCCACACTTCATTGCTAGGATGGTCTCATCAGCAACACCAAATATTCAGCTGCTGTTAACAATCTAAAAATTAAGTGATTGGATTTTATTCATAACTGCTGTCTTCCTTTTCTTTATTTTAAACTACATCTACCTTCAATATTCTGCACTCTCCTTCCTGTCTTAAGATACTAGTTGAGCCAACAACTCTTAACAACTAAAACAAATATTTTCTCAAGGTTTTCCATCACAATCATTATAATTTCAAAGACATTAGTAAGAATTTCAATTCTACAAATGTACTCATTTGTTATGGACATAATTATCATGCATGTACAAATTCTTGAATTTTTGTTAGTTTTTAGTTCATGAATTTACTGAGGCATGAAAACATTTAATGCTATATTTTACATTAACTAAGATTTCAAAGAATAAATATACAGTCAATAATATTACACTAGAGTCGCCACAGAGATATATCTTAGCCAAATCACCAAAAAGCTCCACTGGTTACAGTGAGGGATATTTTATGACTTAAATGTCACTTTAAAGGTGCTAAGTGATGTTTCAGCAAGTTTAATCATATCAATTCTATTTTCCCTGATCCCACTGTGTTTATAGAGTAGTAAATATATTAAGCTTTTATTATGTGCCAAGTGCTGGACTGAATGCCTGATATGTACAGGTATATGTCATTTACACACCACAACTATTCTATGGATTATACTCTAAGTCAATCATTTGGAAAAGTAGATTCAATCATTTATACATTTTGTATTGTACACAAACCACCTTCTTTGTGTAGCTGTGTACTCTGCTACATGCTGGGGGCACACAAATGCAAAAGGAAAGTTTGCTTTAAGCATATAGGGTTACTTTCTGCTTCAAAGTTTTTATATGTAGCCATTATGTAAATTCATATGAAAACAAATGTGAATTTTCTGAACATTAATTTCAAATGCATGGACAGCTTTCTGATTTCACAGAACAATCTGAAGCGTGGAAGTGTAGAGTGAGTTTCTGGGAGGCAGGAGCACAAACTACTTAAGCATACAGGTTTTTATGGCTTTTAATTCCTGCTCTGCTACTTATCAGCTATATAGTGTTAAAGAAATTGTTTAAGCTTGAAGTCTCAGTTTCCTTATCTGTAAAATTTAGGCAACAATAATTCCTGCTTTGTGGTGTTATTATCAGGTTTAAGAGAAGTATGGCATGTAAAATAATTATACAGTGCTATGGCTTAATAAGCGCTTAATCATCAACAGCTGTTCTTCAATTGTCATCGTCATCATCATTATTACAAATATTCCAAAACACAAACAATTTATAAAATATGCTGGAATCTTCAAAAGCAACAGTCTTTTTACAGACACTGTACAGTACCTTTACAAATGTTATCTTTTTTTTTTTTGAGACAGAGTCTCTCTCAGTTACCCAGGCTAGAGTGAGTGCCGTGGCGTCAGCCTAGCTCACAGCAACCTCAAACTCCTGGGCTTAAGCGATCCTACTGCCTCAGCCTCCCGAGTAGCTGGGACTACAGGCATGTGCCACCATGCCTGGCTAATTTTTTCTATATATATTTTTAGTTGGCCAGATCATTTGTTTCTATTTTTAGTAGAGACGGGGTCTCGCTCTTGCTCAGGCTGGTCTCGAACTCCTGACCTCGAGCGATCCACCCGCCTCGGCCTCTCAGAGTGCTAGGATTACAGGCATGAGCCACCGCGCCCGGCCTACAAATGTTATCTTTATAAATACAAATACAGTTAGTAAAAGTTGAGATTTATATTTTAAATCATATATCAAAATATATAGCAGATGAATTAAAGAATTAAATTTAAAAATAAAACCATTAAAATACTAGAAGGAAATAAAATTAGAGGCCTGTAGTGATAGAAAAAAAGATAAAAAGTTTTTACTGCGTAAAATAAAAATCTCTGTAGATAAAAAGGAAATTATATGAAGCCACAGATACATTTGATGAATAAGTGTTAATCTTTTATGCAATGAGTTTGAACAAATAGATAAGAAAAACACTAGCTTCAAAAGAAAATAAGAAGATATGTACAAATACTTTACATAAAAAAGGAAATAGTTCTAAAACATTAAAAAATTAGATTTCAATATTTTGTCTACATTGAATTTTAAATATATATTTTAAGAGAATGTTTAATGTAGGAAAGAATACAGCAGAAGAGAAAATAAATATGAAACAAGTAGCCACATGATAGATTTAAACCTAAACACATTGATAATTACATTAAGTATAAATAACTTCAATGCTTTGATTGAAAGTCATATAGTATTGATTAAAAAGGCAGTATTCAATATGCACTATTACAAGGAACCCATTAAGTGTAAATATATGAAAGATAAAAGAATAGAAAGAAATACAACATGAAGAAACTAGTCCTAAGTAAGCTAGGGTGGCTTTATCAATACCAGACAAATAGACTTTAAAACAATTTATATAAGAGATAAAGAGGAACACTTCATAATAATAAAGGAGACAATCCATCAAAGACACATGAAATAACAGAGTTTCAAAGCGCATGATTCAAAAAATGACAAGTGAAAAAAGAAATAGAAAAATCCACAATTATCTTTGGATACTTCTACACAGTATCTCGGTAATTGATAAAAACAAGTGGACAGAAAAATCAATAGGGATATAGAAAATTTAGCACTACAATCCATCTTGAACTAATTGGCATTATTGAATGCACCACTACCTCACTCAACCAAAGAAGAACACATGGAGCCTTCACCAAGACAGAATATATGATAGGCCATAAAATAAATCTCAATAAATTGAAAAAGATTGACCTCATAAAAAGGATCTATTTTTTTGGCCACAGTGGAATTAAAGTAGAAATCAATAATAAATGCATATCTGGAAAATCTGTAATTACATGAAAGTTAAACAGCGCACTTCTAAAGACTAAAAGATAATATAAAAGGAAAACTAGAAAATATATTGAACTGAATGAAAATAAAAACACAACGTTTCAAAATAAATGGAATTTAAAGCAATGTTGAGAGGAAAATGTATAGTTCTGAATGCTCACATTAAAAAAATTGAGTTCTAAAATCAGCGATCTCAGTTTTCACCATAACAAGCAAAATGAAGCCAAAGTAAGGAGAAGGGAGGAACAATAATGATAAGAGAGAATTTGGTGAAATAGAAAATAAACAAATAATAGAGAAAACAATGAAACTAAAGGCTGGTTATTTACAAACTTCAGTGAAATAATTAATCTCTAGCTAGACTTATCAAGAAAACAAGGGAAGTTGCACAAATTGCCAATGGCAAAAATAAAGAATGAGCCTCACTATAGATCCTACAGATATTATAAAGATAATAGGGAAATATTATGAAAACTTAATGCAAATAAAATAGACAAGCTTAGCTAAACTGGATAAATTCACTGAAAGACTAAAATAACTAGAACTCCTTAAGAAGATATAGAAAACATGAATAGCTCCACATCTAGTAACAAAATTACATTTGTAATTAAAAACCTTCCAGCAAAGAAAACTCCATGCTAGATGACTTCACTGGTTAATTCTATCAGTTATTTAAGGAAGAAATAATACCAATCCTGTACAAAAATTTTTAAAAATATATAGGAAGTGGGAAGACTTACCAACTTATTTTATCAGGCCAGCATTGCCTTATTATAAAAACCAGACAAAGCAAAGACATTACAAGAAAAGGAAATTACATCAATATGACTCATGAACATAGATGCAAAAGTCCTTTAAAAAACTGATAAATCAAATCTAGCAATATATCCAAGAATGCATTTGAAATTGAATCAGTGCAATTTATTATATTAACAGAATAAAAGAGAAAAAAACATATAGGCATATCTATAGGAACAAAAACATAAGTTTACAAAATTTAACATCCATCCATGACTAAAAATACTCAATAAGAAATGAATAGAGAATTTCCTTAGTTTAATAAGAGCTTCTGAATAAAACCTGCAGCTAACATCATACTAATGGTAAGAAACTAAAACTATTTTCCCCTAATATTAGGTATAAGAAAAGAATGCCCACTCTTACCATTACTATTCAATTTTGTACAATAGTTTTTAGCCTGAGTAATAAGGCAAGAAAAAATAAATAAAAGGCAGAGACTGGAGAGGAAGAAGTAAAACTGTTCTTATTCACAGGCACTATTGTACCTAGATAATTCTAAGGAACCTCTGAAGACTACTAGAACAAATAAGTAAGGTTAGCACAAGATTTGAAATTAATGTACAAAATGTGATTATATTTCTCTATACTGGTAGTGATCAATGGGAAACAGAAATCATATACATATATACATATATTTTATTTACAATAACATCAAACACATTAAAATATTAAGGTTAAATTTAACAAAATATATTTAAGAGCTGTGCACTGAAAACTGAAAAATATTCTTGAGAGAAATTCAGGGACATCTAAATAAAAAGAGAAATATACTACCGTCATGAATCAGAAGTCTCAATATTGCAAAAATGACAAAATGTTCCCACAAACATTGTATATGTGTGGATAATACTAGAAGTTTTAGTCTTAAAAAGCAAAACCTAAAAACAATCCAAACAAGTGAATGGATAAACAAAATATGTTATATTCATATATCTATACAATGGAATATTATACAAGAATAAAAAGGAACAAAATACTGATTCATACAACAAAACAGATAAATATAAAAAAACTATGCTGATTGAAAGATACATAAGACTACATACTTTATAATTCTACTTATATGAAACTCTTCAAAAGACAAATATAATCTAGAGATAGAAAGCTCAACAATGATCATCTTAACACAGAATTGTTCAGGGGGTAAGGAATTGACTAGGAAGGAAGGTAGGGAACGTTTTGAATCTTAATGGTAATGGTAAGGTTACAAAGGTTTATATATTTGTTAAAACTCATAAAACTGCACACTTAAAATGAATTCTTTTTGTGTGTGTATAAATTATACCTCAACAAGCCGATTTTTTAAAAAATTATATGTGTGTGTATATATATATATATATATATATACACACACACACATATATTTGATTCTTGATACTTCCCCAGAGTTCTGGGAAGCAATGTATATGTGTGTGTTTGTGTGTATACACACACATACCTATGACATAATAGAGAAATAACAGATGGGACATAGTGCCTCATACCTGCAATCCCAGGACTTTTGGAAGCCAAGGTGGGATGATCACTTGAGGTCTGGGCAATATAGCAAGACCCCATCTCTACACACCAAAAAACAAACAAACAAACAAACAAACAAACAAAAAAATTAGCTGGAGCTGGCATGCACCTATACTCCTAGCTACTCCAGAGGCTGAGGTGGGAGGATCACTTAAGCCCAGGAGTTCAAAGCTGCAGTGAGCTATGATCATGCCACTGCACTCCAACCTGGGAGACAGAGAAAGACCCTGTCTCTACAATAAAAATTAAAAAAAGAAATAAGAACAGAAGAGCAACTGTAGGTCAAATACTAAGTTGACAGATTTAGTAGGCAAAAAAAACCAAAACAAAACACAATTTATTGGTGAAGTTTTACACAACTATTCATGTAAAACATAAATTTGGACTTGAGATTGGTAACAGTCAGCGTAAAGAATAAAACATGATCAGCTTACAAATGGAATTTTACAGTATTTTAATTACATAATTTTTAAAAATAAATTTAAATAGTGTTCTATAAAACATGCAATAAATCAAAGTAAACATGCACTCAGTAGTTGGACAGTTTCTTAAAATTTTTATTCTTTAATCTTTTGTGTTAGTCATATCCCCAAGTGATACTTTGGGGAAACTTTGTTAGACAGCGTTACCCTTCCTGAACATGCTGTTCACCCAATCAGACAATGGACAGTTCAGACTACAAAGGGAAGGAGTTTAGTGTTTGTGTTTGTGCTTTTCCCTTTTTAAACATTTCTACAATGTTTTGTTTTAAAATCTAAGTTCCTATTTTCTCCACAAATGTAGACACTAAGAAATATAAAATTCTATACGATAAAGAAACAGAAAGAAAAGGTAGCTTGTGCCCCAAACAGACAATATTAACCATACAGCATATTTTACCTTTTGAGTAAACAAGACTTTATGCCTTTTCCAATAATCATAAACATAACTTCATAGTCCCATTATATAAAGTATTTCCATCTATTGACCAAAAGCCAACAATTTTCTCTGGCTAATATTTAAATCTAAGCAAAAATAATGGATTTTGACTTTTTTTTTCTATAAAGTTTGCCTTGTGCTCTCTTCTACTCCAGGGTCTGTGATGAAGTCCATAGCTGAACAGAGAAAATTTAAGGATCCTTTGTTCAGTACCTAGATACCTCAGCATAAAATCCTATATTGCCACTTTTTCTGATGCTGTCACCTTTCTGCAGGTTGGCAGGTTGCTTGCACACAGTTTATTGCAGCTGCCTGGCCCTCCTGCAGCCTGGACTAACATACCACCAATTTCTCATCTCCAGAGACCAAACTGTGTTGGCATAGCTCTGTGGTTCTCCACCATCGTACACACCAAAGCTTGGGCTTCACTTCCTGACTAATTTAACAAAAATATCTGAGAGAGGGGCAGATGAGCAAGGTGAGCAGAAGGGCTGAATCTTTCCTCAAGCTCAAGAGGTAAGTATGAGGCCAGACCAGGGGGAAAAAAAGAAAGTCCCATCCAGGAATCCACAGACATTCTTTCAAAGGTGCCTGTGAAGTCTGAGGCTCATTTTTCTTGGCACTAGCCAAGGGGCACATGAGTGAGAAGGCCTGGCTAAAGGCATAAGTTTAGAGAAAACAGGGCTAGAAAGTGGGCATTAGGTGTGCGCAGTGTTTTGGGTTTGCCATCTATACCATTATAGCTGTGACTTACCCCGCCTTTTTTTCAAAACAGACACTCCAGGACTGTTTTCAAAGGAGCTATTTCTCTCTAGCCAGAAATACTCAAGAGATGTAAAGGCCACAGTTGGTTAGAATTTAAGATACTGTGGGAAAAAAATGAATCTCAACCCAAATGTATGATCTATTCTAATTTCACCCTATTTTTGTGAAGTTATTTGCACATGGAGAGCATTTATTAGATATTATCTGATTGTGGTTTACAAAGGAAAAGCCTATCTTATGAAATCACAGTTAATTTGAAAATATAATTTTACAAAGAACATGAAGTTGACTGAGAGCACCCAGGACCATAATGAACAAGGCGGGTCTGGGAAGGAGGTCAGAAGTTTGGCCTATCTGGAATTGAAAGAACAGGTGTGGGGGAGGAGAAAGGACCCGGGGGCCATGTGAGTCAGCACACACAGCACACAGGGGAGAGCTCCTTATTCGAAAACCTGCCTAGGAGTCATCAGATGGTTGTCTCATCACCAGCTCAAACTCCTCCTGGCCAAAGCAGAACCATAAAATTGTTCTTCCATCTCCCAGAATCCCTTGCCATTTTACACAGTGGAGCCTTGTGTGCTCTATTGCCTCTAGTCAGAATGTCTTCACTCTCTCCATCTCCAAGGAAAGCTATACTGTTCTTTAAGAGTGATCTCAGATGTCACCTTGGCTTGGAAGCCCTCTCTGGTTCCTCAGTCCACTGCCTCAACCACCCAAAAGTGCCTTTCCTTCGTAACCCAAGCCCTCTGAACATGCATTGTTAGTGCATATATCACTGGAACTGTCTATAAGTCTGTTTCTCCCAATAGACCATGACCTACTCGGAGGTAAAAACAAAATTTCATGTACTAGCTGCGTGGTTCATAGCAGGAGGTTAACAATTATGTGCTAAAAGAATGAATAGACACATTATTCTGTCTTCTTTTGAAAAGTTTCTGTTCATGTCATGAGGATGGACACTTTTGAAACTCTGACTCAGGTGGGGCAAGGGAAATATACATAACCTAAACACTTGTACCCCCATAATATGCTGAAATAAAAAAAAAAAAGAATGAATAGACACAGAATTGAAATTCCGAATAATGACACTGCATAGAATTATTGGCTAAAAAGTGTCAATAAGAAAAGCTTTGGAGCAGAGGTGGAATTGAGAGAGCAGATAGCATTGCAGGGCTTCTCTCGTCTCATCTTTACTACCCAAGTATAAGTCTTGAAATAAGGTGTTTGTAGGAGGCTGAAGGCTAAGATCCTCTGGAGAATGAGAGGGAAAGATGGGCTTTAGGAAGTAGGGCTATTCAAGAGGCATTATGGGTTGGAAGTGCTGGGGATAGGGAAGGTAGGGAGGCAAAGCCTTCAGCTTAGAAAGCATGTTTTCATTCTGAAAAGCATAGGTATAGGCAAAACATTGACTATTCAGAATAATCTCTGTCCTCTAGGTCAGGGAGAGAGGCAAAGGGGGTACCCTTTGTGCAGCCTACCAAACAAGGCGGAGGAGAAAACTAGAATTCAGGCAAACACTCTACTCTGGATAAAAGAATTTTCATTTGGCTGGTACCCATCATTGTCACTCTCAGGAATTTGGGTGTAACACAAGGGTGAAAACTCAAATGGTGACGGAGGCCAGGTGTGCCTAATGACTGTGCGAAGCTGGGCAGTGTGGAGTGAGGAATAGGAGAGGTACATCCTGTGCTCGGGACACCCCCAAACTCCTGCCCACAATGGCTACTCAGCCTCAGATGACTGTTTGTGCAGGAACATGGGCCCATGATTGCTAGACCTTTCAAATTTCTATGAGAAAAATCGCAATTTAATGTTGAATTTCTAAATTTTGAAAGATAAAAAAGTAAACAAATTGTTTTAAATCACACTTGAGTCTACCTTGTGCAAGCCAAACAATACATGCCTGAAGGTTGAATCTGGCTCCAAGATCATTAATTTGTAACTACGAATAATTAGGAAGGAGAACTGGGTACTCAAGGAATCCTCAGTGGGTCCGAGGGTGAAAGTCACCCAATATGATCCAGAGCTTCACCTTTATCTCACTGTTTCCTGGCCTTAGACATGTTTTTGATACCCTCATAGTCCTATCTACTCAAAATAGACCCTTCCATTGATATCATCTGGAAGGAAGAGCATCTGAACTTCTTAAAATAGAGAATATACAAGTTCACCACATAGGAATATTAGCCCAGGGCTATTTTTCAATGTCAGTTAATAAGATAAAAGTGAAGAAACATTAACATTTGGTATATTCAGTTGGTCTTTGCAGAACAGAGACATGTTTTCTGAGCTTCCATAAAACAAAAAGTATAGATCTGCCCACCAGCTACTGTAGAGAATTAATAATCAAGCAGAAGTATATTTTTCTAAAAAAGATCGTTCTACAAAGTTTCGTTTCAGAGGTGTGGTACCAGAGTGGCACTGAGCTAGATTTCCACTAGATGATTTTTCCACCTAGAAATAAATTGGGACAGAACATTGCTAGGTGGTCCGTGTGGCTGTTAGTGCAGAGGAAGAATGAAGGGGGAAAAACACTCAGAGCAGTTAGAGAGATCCTATGCATGGTCAGAGCAGAGCTGAAAAACAAACTTAACAGGTCATGCACAGGTTTAAATTGATGTTCTTGGCTCCAATCGTTTCTTAAAATAATTTTTTATGAGCCTCAGAAGAATGCAGTCGAAATGGTTTGAAATCAATTTTTACTTATTTTCCATTCATAAAATATGAGAAGAGGGAGCCAATTTTACTGGTTCACTGGAGAAACAGTAAGGGTTTCCATAGTAGAGAAAGAAGTTGATTTCAACTCAGAAGATATTTCAAGCTTCAAGGGCTGTGTCTAGACGGAGAGGGATTTGCTACCCCCTAAGTCCTATCAAGCAAGGAGTGTAAATCTATTTCAGGGTCCTGGAGTTCCTGCAGAACTTGGACTATCAGCAGCTACAAGACCAGCTGCTTCTGGACCCCTTGCTGATGAGTTCAGCCTTCCAGGCTGAGAATTGTTTCATCAGCACACTTAAAAGTAAATCCTCCAGGGGGAGAAAACCCTGAATCAGTGAGGACGGATGGCTTTTTTGAGTGTGAGTGTGTGAATGTGTGCGTATGTGTGTGTGTCTCTCTCTGTGAGAGAGAGAGCCCGCGTGTATGTTCTCATTAGGGGACGATCTATGATTTGACAGCCTCGCTGCTGCGGCTCCTGCTGCTGCGGCGGCTGTATGGGCTGTCATTAGTTGAAAGGGCTGCGAGGGCTTGAAGGAACTGCAGTTCTGAGGGCTGAGCACTGCTGAGTGGTCTCCCTGTCAGACAAAGTAGACGAGATTGTCTGCAGAATTGGAAACTTGGACCTATTACCACTTCGTCTACCCAGAAAAGCAAGCAGCACTACAGAGGATAAGGTAAGAGAAGAAATTGCTCTCTATTCATAATACAGGGCAGGGGGCAGGGGGAAATCTAGGCTCATAGGCTTGCTATTTTATATCACAGAAATCTCACTCTCTTGAGAGCAAAGGAGGCAACAGCTAAATTCCCACCCACCTTGATCATTGAGCCTCTTGGCTTTTTCACTCTAATATCTTTTTCTTCTTTATTATACTTTTCTTAAGCATCTGAGAGGTTTCTTAGTATTTATTTTTCTGTTAGCAGATATTGTTTAGTTTTATTTCAATTGGGCACTGTTTCAAAACAGGGAGCTTTTTCCATTTCTCTTTTCTTAGGCATTTTTCTCCATTAAGAGGGAACTTAATGTGAGTTAGTCAAAACAGCTACTCCATCATACTACATCCTACACTACAACTGCAATAAAAGAAGTTTTCAGAAGTACATATGAGCCCTATTCCTATAGGAAAAAGTGGGAGGTGAAAGGAGAGGAAGGGAAAATTTCCTGTGACTGTGGCTTGATCAGAAATGGTGACGCTGTGAATGAATGTACTGTAACTCTTTTCAGGGGGATAGAACCTCTGCGATAAAAGTGGGCACTGCACAGAAGATGTTTTGAGAAGTGTGTGTCTGAGAGAAGCTTTTAAGCCAATAAAGATGGAAAACGAGACCATGAGTGAATTGAACCAAACACAGCTTCAGCCACGAGCAGTTGTGGCCCTAGAATACCAAGTGGTCACCATCTTACTTGTGCTCATTATCTGTGGTCTGGGCATCGTGGGCAACATCATGGTAGTCCTGGTGGTCATGAGAACCAAGCACATGAGGACACCCACAAACTGCTACCTGGTGAGTCTGGCAGTAGCCGATCTCATGGTCCTGGTGGCTGCAGGCCTTCCCAACATCACGGACAGTATCTATGGTTCCTGGGTCTACGGCTATGTAGGATGCCTGTGCATTACTTACCTCCAGTACCTGGGAATTAATGCATCCTCTTGTTCAATAACAGCCTTCACCATTGAGAGGTACATAGCAATCTGTCACCCCATCAAAGCTCAGTTTCTCTGCACATTTTCCAGAGCCAAAAAGATCATCGTCTTTGTCTGGGGTTTCACATCCATTTACTGTATGCTCTGGTTCTTTTTGCTGGATCTCAACATTAGCACCTACAAAGATGCTATTGTGGTGTCCTGTGGCTACAAGATCTCCAGGAATTACTATTCACCTATTTACCTAATGGACTTTGGTGTCTTTTATGTTGTACCAATGATCCTGGCCACTGTCCTCTATGGATTCATAGCTAGAATCCTCTTCTTAAATCCCATTCCTTCAGATCCTAAAGAAAACTCTAAGACATGGAAAAATGAGTCAACCCATCAGAACAAGAATTTGAATTTAAATACCTCTAATAGATGTTTCAACAGCACAGTGTCTTCAAGGAAGCAGGTAAGTAAAACTGAACCTCCAAGTCAATAGAGGAAATGTGAGATAGAGTTCCTTGTAAGATGGGACCAACTTTGCCCTATTTAGATGACGGTGAAATCAAAATACAATCACGCAAATGTTTCACAGTGTAAGCTTCTGTTTTACATATTAAATCCATCTCTAAAGCAACTGAAAATTTCAAAATAGATGGGGAAAATTTGATAGCACATCAGTAGGTGTCAGTTCAAGTGCTATGAACATATAAGGAAATATAAACAGAAACTCCAGAAATTCACCTTTAAAATGTTTGTGCCTCTCTGAAAATGTTGTCAGAATATTTGGACCATTTCTGGCTTTTATAGGGAAGAATTCTATTGCATGACAAAGAATTACCTTTAAAAATTCTACTACACAACAAAGACTTGACCAGATAGTTTGAGAATAGATGAGTAAAACAATGAAACTTTTCTTGCCATTCTATAGTTTTCACAACTGAGACATAACTGAGAGAGATTCTGAACTTATTTTTGTTAGTCTTAGTGGGAAAGATTCTATCACCCTCTCCTCCAGCTCCCTGCACAGTGTCCCAGCATGCAGAAGCTGAAAACACACTTTGCTCAGGGAACAAAAGGGCCACCATCAAGCACAATTTGTTATAAAGAATAACTGAATTGAAATTTTTTTAATCTGATTTTCCTAAGCATAACTAAAAATTCATTTATGCTTTTAGATTACCTGAATGCCCATGTGGTTACAGTTGAATAGTGGTTTTACTAGTGAATGAAGTACAACTTTGTTACAGTAGATATGATTTATAATCAATATAGGAATAAAATGCTTTTATATCATATACACATTTATCTATATTTACATAATTGTTCTAAGTTACTTACAAGCTAAGCTTTCAGTTTCTTTTCCTTCTTCGTTAAACATAATGAACAGACAGTAAATATTTATTCTCATAGCTGAAAAAGAAAACTTGAAATCAACAATCCTGGTTCTTTCAAATGGCTTGAATTTTCTCATACTTTTTTTTCTGCAGAGAATATAGTTCTTTCTGTGTGCACAGGTAGGAACTGAGTGTACTTTTCTAAAAGTATACATATAGATCATCCACACTATTTCTTCCTAAACTCTAGAATAGTTGATGTATGAAGAATTCTAATTGGATATATGGGCACACAGTGAAATAAACTACTAAAAAATATAGGTGCTTTAGATATGTATGAAATCAATAATGAACTATAACTAAAAAGAAATATATACAACATTTTAAATGATACAGTAATACTTGATTTATGTAAGATTTATTTTTTAAAATATTGGATGACAGAAGGGAAAACCTAAGCAGCTACTGCCAGTTCTTAGTCTTCTTTTGATTTGAATCTAGCAGTGCTACCTAATACAAGGCACATTTGGCCGTCTATTTACCCAGAACTTGATTAATGGAAATTTAGAGAGATCTTTTGACTATCTGCCAAGACAAACATTAACAAATACAATAAGAGGGTAAAGGATATGTACATCTCAATTAGAGGCCAAACATGGGTTAATGTCTGCATCAAGGAAGGGCAGTGCGTAAATTCATTCATTAGACTCCAATTTATATTCTTGTTATAAATTCTAAAAAATTGTTTGTCTGGTCTAATGTCTTTTCTTTCCATTATAGCCATTAGTACCTATCAGCATTAATAATATGCTTTAAATTACTAATTTTGTTACATGTTCACACTCTCATTTCAAAGCTGTTACAGATAAGCTGTCTTTGCAGAGGCTGTGTGAGGCAAGAAAAAGCCAAAGATTTGGTTCTAAACAGCCCTGGGCTTGAATGCCAGGGTTCCAGTCAAGGTCTACCACCTTGAATATGCAGAACTCTGTGAATTTTAATTTTTTCCTCCATAAACAAAATAAATAACAACATCCAGCATCAGTGTGAGGGCTCAATGGAACATCTTATGAAAGATACCTAAAGTGGAGTGGTGATTAACACCTGACTATTAATTAGGCTCCTTCCTAGTTTTTTAATATGTTGGCCACTGTAAGGGAAGTACGGATTTGTTCCTAAAATTATACACTCACAGCTTACACAAAGATTATTTGTTGAACTGATGTGTATATTATATAGCAACTTCTTTAAAGAACTTTTTAATAACTAGGGCATTTGGGGTGGTCACGTTAACAATATTGTCAGTCAGCATCCAGGAATGAGGGATGACGAATGTCCTGCCATGGGCAAGACAGTTCTGTACGATGAAGAAGTGTACCTGCTACAAATACCAAAACACCCTCCTTGAGAAACATGGGATGACATATAAATCAATAGGAGTGCACTTAAGTAATGTGTCCTGTAATTCAGTCCTGATTATAGATGAGATGGGAGTTTGGAGAAAAGAAGGAAAATTATGGGGCTACAGGGATCAGGGAAGCCTTCATGGAAGAGGTGGCATTTGAGACGGTTCTGGAAAGATGAGGCTAACTTGGAAAGTAAACATCAAGAGGGACAGCATTCCACGCAACATAAAAAATGAGACATGGTATGGGTCTGGAGACAGGCAAGGAGGGGTGCATAGGGTGGGACTTTTATGGGATGCAGTGACTTGGTTGCCGAAAATGAATGATGTACTTGGGGGAGTAGTAAAAAGTAAGATTAGACCGATAGAAGTGTGCGTGTGAGGTGAGGGTGGGAAGAGGAGGGAGAGAGAAAGAGAGAGAGAGAGAAGGCTGTAGAGGATTCCAGTGATTAGGCAGAGAAAAGAGTTTGAACTTAATGCAAAGACAACAAAGAATGTGAGTGGCGAGCAGGGAGCAGCAATGTTGAAAGTGGTGTTTGGGGATGAGAAATCTGACAGCTGGGGGAGGCAGATTTGAAGGGCGAGAGACCGGTGGCAGGAAAACCACTCTGGAAGTTGTTGGTAGTAATACAGGCACAAGGTAGCAGGATCTTCTATCAGGAGAATTTAAAGTAAGGTGTAAACCAGAGAGATGTTTCAAAGAAAGAAAGGTGTAATGTGAAGGATGAAGGGAGGACAATTCAGTAAGGCACTGGGTTCCGAGTCTGGAAGAACAGGGGTGCCCTGATGAATGGGAATGAGAGTGGTGAAGCAAAGCCAGTTTTGTTCAAATTTAGTGACCTTTAACCTGGCTTTATCTGCTTCCAAAACTCCACCTTCGATAACCCAAGGACTGTTATTTTAATATTTTCTCTGCATTTTTTCTTCTAGGCAAGTTTAATTTACATTTTAATAAATACTCATCTGGGTCAGGTCTTTCTAACCAAGTCATATTAAAGTCAAATGTACATAGCCTAAAAGAACTACATTTAAAAAGGAAATAAAATATAAGGGACAAAGTGAGATTTTTGTTTGATTTTTTTTTTTTTTTTTTAACTTATGGCCCCTATGCAGAAAATCCAGACCAAAATATTTTTTTCCTGTTTTTCAGAGTTTCGGTTATATTCTAAGAAACCACCTAAATATTGAGTAAATTCAGTAAAACAAATTACTCAAACTTATGGCCTGGAATTGTGTAGACAAAAAGATTATCTGAATGACTAAACCTTTTGCTTTTTATATTGGTTGATATGAAGGAGTCATGGTTGAAATTATTACCTTTGTTACATTGAAGCTCTATGTATGCAGTGCCTAAAGAGTCCCTCAGTTCAGTCAATTTAGGAGTTCACCATTTTGTAGATAAAATATTTCTATCTTTGACAGTATATTTCTATGTTATTGACTAGATCTTTTGCTATTTTGGAAGCACAGAAATGCCTGAACATCTCTGTAAAGGGATATAATGTCAATAAATGCATTCAATTCAAATGTGTACTTTCCACAGGATGCAGGGATATGCAGAATATTTTATATAAATCAGGCTATTGGTTTTATTTTCAGTGGAGTCACCCTAATATCTTTTTCTTGATTCTCACAGTACGATCGGTAGTGAAACCATGTAAAATAGTCCTAATAGAAGCACCAAGAGTTAATGGCAAAATTTTTATTATGGGTTTTATTTGACTAATCAAGCCTTAAAATGTCAAATAGTTTTTGTTTCCATAAAATTCTTAAAAGTCTTCCACCATGCTAGAAGGAATGTTGGTAGTCCAAGAAACAAAAGCAACTTTCCTTTTTAAAACAATATGTGCCTTTTGCTGTTATTGGTGGTCATGGTGATGATCATGATGATATAAAAACAATCATGTGTACTATGAAACACAGAAAATTAGGAATAAGGAAAAAGTTATCCCTTACCCCAGCTCTCAAAGACCAAAATCATGATCATTTTGTTATATTCCTTTTCTTATGTTTTGACTGGATCTTTTTTTTTTACATAATTATAGTCAAAGTGTATGTATAATTTTGTTTCCTGCCTTTTCACACAAAATGTTGAAATTAGTATTCTCAAAGAGAAAGCACAGAGTAAAAGAGAGTGATTAGGATTGAGTCAGTTTCTCTGAGCCTCCGTTTTCTCATCAGCAAAATGGGGGGAAACTTACCTCATTGCTGATATCAGATGAGATGTCTGCTCCCCCTCCCACCTGTCCATTCAGCTGCTCTTTCCTCCCTCCTGTGCTTCTTAGTGATCCCTATGGCCCTCCTGACCCTCCTGACCCTCCCTTAAGCACTCCCCAGTCATACAATGTGCTCATGGCAAATGAAGACAGGCAGGTAAAGGCCATGTCTTCTCTCTTCTCCCCTGCCTCCCTCCAACTCCTGCCTCCAGGGCTATTTACTTTTTAAAGAAGACATCTTGAACAAGGAAAAACCTTTAAGACACAAAGGAAAAGAGGCATAATGTTGGAATGTGGTGAACATAAAGTTCCATAAATTGTACAACTTAAGCAGCTGCCAGCACCACCTCCATCTAAGACAACCCTTGCTCAATAATCATCCTTCTCCCCAGGTAGCTTAATCAACAATTAGCTGCACAAGGCAAATTAATGATACTAAACTCTTCAGCATTATCCCTAAATTAGAGGTTTCCCAAAATTACTAGGGCTGTTCTAACAGGTTCATCTTTTATTTTTAATTGTTTTATTTGTTCCAATTGTCTTGGTTCAACTGTATCCTTAATAGTGGAAAGATCTCTAAGTTGTGAGAGGAAAAGTGTAATTTTAGTCACTTAGCACGGGTAGCTAAATGTGCTGTTTTATATTTATTAAAGAATAGATTTTCATTTTCTAATCTACATTCTGTATAAGGGAAGATTTTGTACATATCCCATAAATTGACTAAGTAATAATTCCCTGCATTTATGTGTTTTGTGTTCTTTGGTTTAGATGAACACACTTTGTTTATTCCCAATTTTATATTTGCAGCATTGATCCATAATTTCAATAGTAATGAAAAATAAACTTTTCTATATGCCTATGAAAATGGAAAACCTGCACTCCTAGAATTCTCAATTTGGCCCCACACACACACACAAAAAAAATCTTAAAACCAGCTAACCTTAAAAATGACAAACTACTTTACACCTCTTTACATAGCCTCTCCTGAATTCTTCTAAATGCAGATACCCCAAGTTCCCAGGTAAAAGCTGCTCTGTAATTCTGTTCTTAGTCTCCTTTACTTTTTTTTTTCCCCAATGATTTAAGGGAAAAGGAAAGTTATAAATCTAAAGCTGGAGCAACATTAAGCAAAATTTTGTAGTAGGTCATTCTTAGTCAATATCCTCCCAATTTAATTAAACATTTATTCACATCCAAAAAACATCTAGCTCTGCCCTAGGTGTGGAGGCTGCAGGGATATATAAAGACAAACTCTTCACCTTCAAGGGGCTCAACGTTGTCCACGTGCACAAATAATCCTGAACAGACCATTATATTCTGGGACAGAGGACACAGCATCGGGGAGGGGAGAGGCGAAAATGAAGGAAGGCTTCATGGAGTACTTGGGACTTGAACTGGGCCTATAAAGACAGGCTGAATGACTGACAGCAGCAAGAAGAAGTCAGGGAGAAAAGAAAGACTGTTCAATAGAAAGCAGGGAGTAGATGGGCGAGGACAGGGCACGTTCAGGGAGGGAAGACCGATATCGTTGAAGTAGGGCCATGGAAGGGAATTGTCCAGTGAGGGACGTCTGAACCAGAGTAGACAAGACATCTCCAGACCTGTACATGCAATTGTTCTTTGGACGTCACATAATTACATCAAATCCAATATGTCTAAAATTATCCCAGTATTTTCTCTTATAAACCTGTACCTCTTCCTTTCTTTCCTATTTTAGGTTCCCAGCCCAGAACCCTAGCAGTCCTTCTAAGTGCGTTTTTCTCCTATTATGCCCCCACTCGGAGCTAGGCCCTGGCTCATCACTCTCCTGGCTGACTGACTCCTCCGCTCACACCACCACTGTCCTGGTTCACCACCTCTCACTGCCCCATTTCAGCACACACCATACCAGCCTCTGAGACTCCCATTCCACTCTCTTCCAAATCATTTTGCTCATTGCTGACTAAGGGATCTCGCTAACACACAGCTATTATCAAAATAATTTTCATAGTTCCTGAGGCCTAGAGGTTAAACTCCTTAGCTTAACAAATAAGATCTTGGCCCCCTCCTACATTTTCAGCTTCCTCTCTCATGGATCTCCCAACCTGGACTTTGCACTCCTACAATTTTAAATTGTTTGTAGTTTTCTGAACCTGCTAGGTTCTCTCAGCCAGAACACCCTTCATCTGGCAAACTCCCATTATCTTTCAAGTCTCAAATCAAATGGGGCCCAATCATCCCATCAAATTTTCCCTAAATTTATCAGGCATATTTATATAGTTAAATTCCTAGCTATATAGGTTAGATGTTCTTCCAGTGTTTTTACAATACTTGGCATATACTTTAATAATTCTGTGTATCACACTTGCTAGCTTGTCTGTCTTCCCACTCTCAGTAATATCCGTCAGAGGAGGGCCCTGTATCCCCAGTATCCTCGGCCCTGCATTTGTCACACAGCAAGCTCCCAAGAGCGTATGTGCACAGTGGTGTGTCACAGCCAAGGAGCACAGGCTTCGCAAGAGCAGGTTGTTCGTCTCTCTCCCCAAACTGCATTCAGAGCCATCACACTGGGCGCTTAAAATTGGTCATGGACGAAGTACTTACACTGGAGAAATCAGCAACTATGACAGTACAGGGCCCTCTTTTTTTGTGGAGAGATGACTGTTAAATATTTGCCGGCATCTTTCTGTGTTTGTGTGTGTATGTATATCTATAAATATATATGTGTATATATAAAACATAATGAATTTGCATAATGAATATATAATAGATGAAAGCGTGAAAGAGTACATTCATGCATACTTAGGGGCTCAGTCAGGTCCAACACTCTATTTTCCTCCCTAAAAAATTCTTGTTTATTTGTGCCATATCCTTCTCTGATTTGAATTAAAATTTTCTTGTCTTTTATCAAATCTTTTTTCAATTCCAAAATAATCAAAGTACAACTAGCCAGTGGTGATTATGTTAGTAGATAAGAGTTTTTAGGAAGATTCCCCCCACCCCCCCAAACAGGACAGGCTGACTTAGAAACATGGCAGACTCAGGTATTATTATAATTCACTTTGTTATTAAAAAACCTGTGGGCTTTCCCTTGAGCCCTTAAAGTCTCCTCCACAATAGCAGAGCTACCTTAGACAGAAGGCACAGAGAAGCAGAGGGATGGCAACCCAGGGAAGGAAAACAATATGAACAGAGCTATAAAGATGAGAATAAATCCATCCAAGTGTCCCTATGTGACTAATTTTCCTAAAACCATTTGCACGCATCATCTTCTTTCAAAAAGAAATAGCTCCAATCTTCTCTCACTGGCTTTTAGAGCCCTCTAAAATATGACTCTTTCATCATTTTCTGGTTTTGTTCATCCATTATCTCTTTAATTCAATAAACATTTATTGAGCACCAATTTCATGCCAAACACTGTTCTGAAGAACCAATGATAGTTACTATCTTATAGAACTTCCAGTAAAATACGAGATAGTTGGAAAACACAAGTTAAGGTGTATGGCATACAGAAGAGACAACAAGAAAACAGTGCTTATTATATGTAAGTCTGGCAAGCAAGCCCCCAACAGAGTGAGAGTCACTCCCACTCTTGAAGAATGAGTAGGCATTCACCCGGACAATATGAAATACAAGAAGGCCTTCAAAACAACAGAAGCAGTCAATGGGGCCAGGAAACCAAGCACAAGATAACCACCAACACCTGCCTTCTCAGGTCCCTCATGCTATTGAGCAATGCCAGGGAATATCACATTCTACAGTTAGCGGCTACCTCACCCTTGGAGTTTCCATTCCAAAGGGACCTTCCGTGATCTCTTTCTGCCCATTTGCAGGACTATAATGAGTTTTCTCTTCTCATTCCTTAAATACCTATTTTAAAACTCCCTGCTGTCCTCAAGTCATTACACCTGGATTCTTTCCTCCAAAATCCCTCTCACATTCAACCTCCCCTTTCTATGAATATTGCCTCAACTCCAGTCTCATCATGTTCTCTCGGCACGGTAGGCGAGAAGGCTGGTCTCCCTGCCTTGCCACTCTTGCAGGGGCTTCCTAACCAATCCCCCTGCCTCTTCATTGCCCTCTTCTAACGTATCTCCCAGGGTGCTGCTAGAATCGTTGAAAATGCAAACTTGTTACCATCACTCTGCTGCCTGAAATCCTTCAGTATTTGCATTTCTTACACATTGAAATCCCAAGTCCTTATCTTAGCACACTGAAACATTTATGATCTGCCCCCTGTTTACTTTCCCAAACTCATGTCTGCTCTGTTCCCTAACACATCATTCCACAGGCAGTTTCCTTAACTATTCTGCTCTATCATGGCTCCAAGCCAGTACACAGACTCCCCCAGTTTTAAGCACTGTGTAGCCCCTTGTTTGACCTGCTACTTCCAATCCACACTCTGGTAGGTCACCTCGCAGAGCAGGCATGCCTGACCTCCACCAGCAGGGTTTGGTGTTTCTCCCTTCCCTGTGTAGCACTCTGTGCTCTCATCTGTGCAGCTCACCATGTTGCTGTTAATAATTTCTTCAAATGTCTGTCTCTCCCACCAGATTGTGCATCCTGCAATGGCAGAAACATCACCCCATTCATTTTTGTGTCCATGATGCCTCCCTTCGTGCCTAGGGACATACTGATAACTAACTAAACTAACAAATCCTGGACATAAAGAATGAAGACAATGGAAGAATCAAATATGACTCTAAAGATTTTTGTCAGGAGACTGCAAATGGTTGACTTACAGAAAGAAATGTTGAGGGAGAAATATTAAAAACACTGTGAGCAGTTGCATGTAGGAGCTAGAAATATGAGATTATAAGTGAGTGGTTAGGATCAGATAAGTGTTAGAAATCACTAGAATAATGGAAAGAAGGTATGATCAGGATTGAATTTAAAAAGAAAGAGGGAAGAACAAACTGACAAAAATGAGGTGTAGAAGAATGTTTACATTCAGGAGGCTAAACGAGGATGGAAGACTTTGCTAGAAATAAAGAGTTCTATTTGTCCCTCTTAGAACATGGCTAGAAGGCCAAAGAAAGATTTTTAGTGGATGCTCCCAACTGGGAGAGAAAGTAAAGAAAGAAGAGTGAGCCAGGGAGCAAGGGAAGATGCAGTTGTAGAAACACGGATTTATCTAAAGCAGAAGTCATGGCCTTGCCACCAAAGTCAAACCTCACACTTCAGAGCTGCATGGAGGCACGTGAGAGGAGCCAGAATACATTTAAAGCTAAATTAGGTCTGAAAATTAAGCAAGGCCAAATACATATGCACATGAATTAGGATGAATAATGTAAAACACTGGACAGGCACATTTAGTTGAAATAAAAATAGATAACATTTTGAAAAAGAAAATACTGCAACTTTTCATAAACAACACTGGTGACTTTTGGCTATACTCCTTGGATAAATTGCCCTGAACATAATTATGTAGTGGCTGCAAGGAAGTAAAGCATCCTATGCCTCTCCCATTCTGGGCCTTTGTTGTTTGAGTTTTATGGGGATTTATGACTATGTGAAAACTCAGGGCATTTTCTGCAAACAACAGCTCTTAGAAAATAAGGAAGTGACTCAGTGAGAGAGGTGGCCCCATTGTGAGAGTGAGAGAGGACAGAGGCAGGATGAATGCAGAGCACCCCATGAATTTTTAAATACCATTTTTGTAAAGTCAAGTGAGTCAAGCCCGTAACAATGTGCAGAACTGACACCCTGTCATGTTTCCTCTGTTAGGAGTTCGGCTTTGTGATTGATTCTACTTGGCAAACATTTGAAAGATTCTGCAGACATAAAATTTGAGTAAGGAAGGATGGAGGATGGGAGAAAAGAATGCACTGATACATTTTCTATTTTACCAGGGAAGATAGGAATAGGTTCAGATTCAGGGTAAATTTACAGGATAAATATTTGACTAGAGATTATAAAGTGCTAGGATGGACACTCCAGGGATTTCTTTTTTTTTTTTTTTTTTTTTTCCTGGAGACAGAGTCTCACTCTCTTGCCTAGACTAGAGTGCCATGGCATCAGCCTTGCTCACAGCAACCTCAAGCAATCCAACTGCCTCAGCCTCATGAGTAGCTGGGACTACAGGCATGTGCCACCATGCCCGGCTAATTTTTTCTATAGTTGTCCAGGTAATTTCTTTCTATTTTTAGTAGAGACGGGGTCTCACTCTTGCTCAGGCTGGTCTCGAACTCCTGAACTCAAATGATCCTCCCGCCTCAGCCTCCCAGAGTGCTAGGATTACAGGCCTGAGCCACCATGCCCGGCCCACTCCAGGGATTTCTTTAGGAATCAATTAGACATCTCTCTGAATAAGTTAAGAGCAATCAAATCAATACGTTTTTATAAGCCAATTGCAGTGCACAGTGGAGGTGCTATCCTGGAGATGAGCATGGTCTAGTTATTATTACAATCCCTTCCAGCACATTATTATATGGGACAGGAAAATGGTGAAAGTAAAGAGCAGATATTCAGATTCAGGACAGACTTGCACTTCCTTCCTCACCTATGATTTAATTAAAAACCTATTATATGTCAGGTACTGTGTTAGGCACTAGGATACAAAAAAACAAAATAGTATTTCTGTCCACAAGAAGTTCACAATTTAAAATAGAAAAAGTAATAGTAGACATAATTAAAGCCATAAAGAAATAAATGTTATCAGAGTAAAAATCACAGATTAATGGCATCTGACCTAGAAGGCTTGGAGCGAGGTGGGCATTAGAAAGGCTTTCTGGAAACAAAGACTTCTAAACTGAGCCTTGTGAATTAATAGATGTTTTGTAGATGAAGAAGGGAAAGAAGATGGTTTATACAGATGAAGACCAGAAGTCCAGCAAGGACACAATCAGTCCAGAGAACTGCAAGTAGCTCCTTAAGTTTGGGCAACAAAACACGAGACTAATGAGGTGAGAAGGGATCAGGAAATAAGGTCTTTAGTAAATGAGAGATTTGGACAAGATTCTAAAGGCCATGAAAAGTCCTTGGTAGATTGCAAGGCAGAGAGTGTTATGATCAGATTTATGCTTGAGGAAGACCATTCTGTCTTCAATGTAGACAACTGATTGGCCCAAAGTCAAGGATCTCAGTTAGGAGAGGACTGCAACAATATGGGCAAGATAATATGAATCATGCTGCAAAGGCCTAGCATGATAAGGTAAACAGCAATGATACATTTGGAATAGGATTAATAGACTTGGTGTGAGTAGATGTACAGAAAGTGGAAGAGAAAGGAGTCAAAAGTGACTCATTTGAACCCCTGAGAGAGAAAGCCATGTGGCAGTTGAGAGCCTGAATTCTGGAATCTCACCCACTGGGGTCAGAGGCAGGGTTGGCCACTGACTACGTGATGTGAACAAGTTAATTTACAACCTTGAACCCCAGTTTGCATATCTGTAATAAGGATGGTAGTATGTATCTCACAAAGTAGTTATTAGGATTTAATGCAAAAATCTGTATAAAGTACTTCTTACAGTGTCTGGAGCATGGAAATAATAAATGTTAGCTACTGCTATTATTAATTGGACAGTGTAATTTACTTAAATGAGGACAGTAAGTGGAGGAGGAACAGATTTCAGTGGAGTGAGCATGTTAAGTGTAGTTTTGCCCATGTTGCATTTGAAGCGTCTATAGAACACACAGGTACACTTAGAAATATAGATTTAGAGCTTAGAATAAACATGTGGTCTAGAGATACGGATTTGGAAGCAATTAGTATACAGGTGGCTTGTTGAAGGTACCAGAGTAGATGTGATCACTGGTGGAAATTTTGGGAAATAGAAAAGAAACCTTGGAGTAGCTAGAATTCTAGGGAGAATGGGATGGAAAGCCTGTGAAATAACCGGAAAAGGATTAGTCAGAGAGGGAGGAGGAAACCGGGAGAAAGTAGAGTCACAGAAGCCAAAGGAGGAGACTATTTCAATAGTGGTCAATAGAAAAATGCAAAGATAGGAACTGAAAAAGCACCAAAAAGGATGATGGTGACCTCTGCAAGGATAGCTTCCGTAAGTGTTGAGGAAAATACGTTATATTGTATGGAGTTAATGAATGAGGGATGAGGTAAAAACTAAAAAGAGAGAAAGAACAGACCAATGTTTTAACAAGCTTAATTATGAGAGAGAGTGAACATGTGCGCACACGTGCAATAATAACATGGAGAAATAAGGCAGGGTATTTTTGGTTTTTTTGCTTTACTTTTTAAGGTAGAAGAAACCTGAGCCTGTTTAAATCTTGATGGACAAGAGCTAGTAGAGTGGAAGGAATTATTTGTAGATACACGCGAAATACTCGATATTGACAGAGCATGGTTCCTGAGGAGGCAAGAAGGAATACAAAAGGCGTCATCTTTCTTTTCCTGGACAGCTGGGATTGTGTCTAACTCGCTGCTCCATCTGCAGCACCTAGCACAAGGTCTGGCACATGAAAGGATCCAGTACGTGTTTGTCAATAAATAAATGGATACGTGAGTGGATTGAGGAAGGAATGACTAAGATACAAGGAAGAGAGATAAGGATGCTCATGGCTGCAGATCAATTTTAGGTTATGGGACAGAAAGTGGTGGGTTCTTACAAGCTGCTCTCTATTTTCTCTTCTCGGTGAAGTAGAACAACGAGGGTAAGGACAGGGAGAAAAGTCGTGGATGGATGTTCATTGCAGGAAATGGGAAAAGTAGGTGATAGGCAGAATAATAACAGATGTCATGTATAAAAAACAAACCGGTGTGGTAGTAAATTACAGGTGACTTCTAAACACTTTCCAGTGGGTCTATTCTGAGACTCATCCCCACTAAACATAGTTAGATGAGGCATTTCATTGACCAAAAGCTAACTGGCATTGTCCTCAAGGTTGTTTCCTTTGCGACTGCAGGGAGTGAGTGACACACCCACCACCAGTACAGTTTCACAGTTAGCATTTTATTCTGTTGCACTGAGGCAAGAATCTTAGGACAAAAGGCCAGGCTGGATCAGATGTGATGCATTACCTCAGAGCAGGGATCTATCCATTTGCCAAGAAGTTCCATCTGAAATCCTGATTCCAAATCAATGGAAGGCAGGTGCCTCAATAAATCCCTCACTCCGAAACCCTGTGCACAGCACCAGCTCCTGGGCAATAACCCCCTCCTCACAATCTTGAGCCAGATCTTTCCTTATTGGTATTTCCAGATGACATGTCTGATGTTCACAGTCTATTTTTCCTTCCCCCTAAATATCTTGGCTCTTTCTACTTTATCTTTTAAAAAATTCTGGAAACACACTTAGAAGCAATTAGCCTTGAGACAAAAGCAACACACTTCATTTTGCACACCGTTCTTGATTTTGACTTTGCTACTGACTTTACCTCAAGGGAATGTGGTGACATGAGGTACAAACACACTTATAAACAGGGATCAAGGGTGCTTGACTCTTCTCAGTCACATATAAGCATACTGGTTTTTGTGCCTCACCGAGACCCTCAAGAGCACTAAAGGCAAAAACCAGAAAGGCTTTCTCCATCAATGCACCCCTCTTCACGCTTCAGCATCATGCAGGATGCTTGTTTATCCCTTAGGGGAGCTCCCCCAAATCAAGGAGTCTGTGTCAGCCACTCAAAATCTAACGCAGACCCGAAATTGAGACAGGTGGAAAACTGCTGTTATTGACTGTGGCTTTTAAGCTAATGAATAACAGTTTCCATTGCTGGCTTCTCAACTCCACCCATTTCTTCAGAATAATTAATCCAGAGAGGTTATTGAATCACACCAGCCTTGTTGTTCCCATTGAAACAAGTTTTAAAACAGACAAATGTCTGTGCATATACCACAAGTGGAAAAAGCAAACTTAATTTTTTTAAATTTTTTAATCATGAACACTGAGGCACCAGAAGAAAGAAAATTCATGTCCTCATTATGCCTTGTTAGTCAAAAGACAGAAGCTTCTGGGCTGTGACAGAATGAGTTATCATCTCCAATAATTTTTAGTGTTCATTACAGGGGTCTTGGTTGCCTTTAAGGAAGGTACACTAATTTTTTTGCAAACGGATACCTGCATGTAAGCTCCCAGTCATATAATGCTGCTATCTTTTAAAGAGTTACGGAGCAAAGCTATTATAATCAGAATTCTATTTATTCAGTAAGGTCACCTTTGTGCCTCAGCTAAAGTGACCCAACGCAATACCAAAAATGAAGGCTAGAGAGTCAAGTTCCTTAGTAACACCGAGGAATATAAAGTATTCTTTGGAAAGTACCAATAATTTATCACGAAGACAACTTGAAGAATGATGATTAGCAAGGATTCACCAAACCATTTTCCCTAAAGAGAAATAGAAATGTCTGCATTCTGAAGTAAAACGTCTTGGTAAACTCCTACATAGCACTGCTAGGGGAAATGCTACGCACAAAAGCCTTTGGAATGAGTAGTGATTTCCTTGTACACTAACTACCCATTATTTTGTATATATTGCCCTATTTACAGTCATCATGAGGATTTTAAATTTTATATCTTAATAATGTATTGTAAATTTGTTGTTATCGACATTTATTGCATCCCAGATCCCCGAGGAACTGTACATTTTCCCTTCGGCAGCGGAGGCGCATCTCAATACAAACTGTGAAGCTGACGCAGCATTGCAGACTCTCCAGAGAGTGTGGAAAGTTTTGAAAATTCCCCTGAATGATCCTTATAATTCTCCTTAACCCCCACTTCCCTGTTCAAGGATCGCTGTTTAAATATTCTGGCTTAGATTTTTCAGTTAATATCATGTACTAGACTACTCGTCTGGTCTTCCTCCTAACAATGTAACCTGGAAAATAATCTGTCCCATTTGTATAGGTGTCAGTCATTTATTAACCGTCATAATAGGTATTATGATTGAGCTCTTACTATGTGCCAGGCATGTGCTAAGGGATTTTCGCACATCAGCCCATTTGCCTCTATCAATTTTAAAGACAAGAGGTCTAAGATTTAGTAATATTAAGCTCAAGGTCATTCTTCAAAAGAGGGAAAAGCAAAGAGTGTACTCATAGCATCTAATCAAAGTCTCTAATAGCAACACTATACTTCCTCACACACTTGCCCATGGTACTAGCATCTCAGAGATGAGGTACAGAGAGTGTGGGCTATATATATGCCCAGGAAAAAAAGGGAACTTCTTATATGTGTGACAAATTCATGCATTCACTCCACAAAAATGCACTGAATACCTGCTTCAATGTTTCAGGCACTGTTTTAGACTTTGGGAACACAGCCGGGAACAAATAAGACAAACAGCCCTGTCCCATGGAGCTTTTATTCTGAGGGGAAGGGAGGAAACAGGGAATAAAAAACCAAATACACATATTATATCAAATTATGATGTATCAGTTTGTGGAGAAAAACAAGCAAATAAGGGGGATAATGAAATGCTGAAACAGGAAGGGTGTAATTTTAAATAGGGCAGTCAGAGATATTAAGTAAATAGCCCATTTTTAGAGTGTGTTGTTCTTTTGGTTCTATATGCAGGCACTGGCGAATGCCATTTATAAATCAATGCCTGAAACTCCACGGAATTTTTCCCACTGATGCAATGTTGAAATGCCAGGCTGGCCTACATAAGTCATTTGGCTTTTCTATGCAGAAAATAAAGCATTAGTGACACTATTCAATTATATTTCATAAACTTTTATAACATTTATTCTAAAAGAAAATGCATTTTACATTCTAATTCAAAAATGAACAATTTTCCAGTGTTAGAATAGGGACCTTTGGGTAGGTCAGTAGTTAAGAGAAGTTTTTAATAAATGTTCCTTTATCCAAATACAGTGTTATCTCTCTTCATTTTTTGTAAGAGAAAGTACGACAATTTCTATGCAGTCCTTCTCACCTGGGGAATAAGAAACAATTAACTTTATAGGGACAGATAGGATGAGATTCTTCCGCCTGGTTCAAATCCTTATTTTGCCATTTGTAAGTGGTGTATGAATTCCCTAATTTGTAAAATGGAAATGTAAATTAGGAGAATTTGATAGAAAAACCAAGGGACTGGCTTGCTCAGGGCCAGGGGGACCAACTACCATCAATCTATAAATGCATCTTCTCCAAGGCCTCTTGTACTGTTTCTATACTACTTCTGATTTAATCATCCACAAAAGTGCATGCCTTCTGGAAAAGAACTCTCAGGATTATTAAAAGGACAGTGTTACCATTATATTCTTTTAAGTGTTGGTAGAGAGATAATGCTAATTATGATTTTGTCATAAGAAAAATAAAATTTTAAATCAAAACTTTCCTCCCCAAGCTGAGAGCCAGCATTGTTTTGGTCCATATTTCTCATGGGCTCTGTTGATAATTGAATGAAGAGCTTGAAAAATTAGTCATCAATCATAACAGTAGTTTGAAATATAAGATTACATGCATTTGTCTGTTTTGTTAAAAGTGTTCAATTGTTCCCTGGGTTGGAAAATTACAGTCATGGGCCAAATCGAGCCCCACTGCTTGCATTCCTAAGTATAAATGGAACTGAAAAAGTTATGCCCATTGATTTATGTACTGTGTGTGGATGCTTCCTCACTACATTGGCAGAGTTGAGTAGTTGTAACAGAGGTCGCATGGCCTGCAAAGGCTAAAACATGTACTATCTGGTGCACTACAGTAAACATTTGCTGGCTGCTGAACTATTCCTAATTAAGAGTTTATTTGTGAAAATATTATGTTCTTAGCACAGGTACTGGTTGCATGATAAGTGTTCAATAAATAAATGATAAATACATAGTAAATAAATATTTTTAGATTCCACAAAATGACCAGAACTAGGAAAGTTCAAGCTTATCACAGGCAGACTAAATTAGCAGCTAGCATATCCCCATATCCCCATCCTGAATCTTAACTCTGTATCTCCTAAATAAAATGCTTTGCTCATTATATTAGACAATCCTTGATTTCAACTGTCTCTAAAAATACAAATTGGTAATCTGTGTGCAGAGTGGTATCATGAGAAATCACTTTCTACAACTTCATGAGTGACAGAGAAGCCACAAATGATTGAATATGACAGTTGACAGAGAGGACAGAACAAGAATACCTGTCAAAGTGAGATTTGTATCTTTTGGAGGCAAATCCCATTTGGCTTTGGTACATATTAACATAGTGTCAATCAATATCTAGTAATGGGAAGTGAACTCAGCATAAATCAGAGTGAGTTAGCATCCGCTTAGCTCTTTACTTTTCCTAAATTTTTCATAACAATATAACCAATAATTCTTTATTTCTACAGAATAACAGACTGCTCCCAGAAAATTTTTGTCACTGTAATTCCAGTCTGATCTATCATGTCCCTTTTTGAGAAGGAGTCTTTGCACATTGATTTGAATTTTTAACTTTAAGCATTTTTGAGGCCAAACACTGTTTTAGAAGTTAGAGATAAAAATATGCAATAAACATCATTCCTGCCCTCAAGATCTTACATAGTAGGCAAGAAACCAGACACAATATGATCATGACATTTGTGATTAGGGCTAGAGGTGTAAAACGGCTACATGGAATTCCACAGAGGCAACAGGACTTAGAATAACCTTAGTGAACTGTTTCTTCATTCATTCATTCATTAATTTCCTGAATGTTTATTGCACCTACTAGGTGCCACACCTTCACGTTGGCCCCTGAAGGTAGAGCAGCAGGGATCCTCAAAGAGCTTTCATCTTAGGGAGAAACAAGAGACAATAGGCGGGTATGCAAAAGAAGGAACAGGATCCTTTCAGACTGTCACTATTAGCACAAATGAATAAACAGGGAGACATGAAAGGAAGGAATTTGGAGAAGGATTAGTACCTACCCCTCTCTCCAGAGATATTAACTTCTCTGAATCTCTTTTTCTTCATCTATAGAATGAAAAGAATGCCTACCTCATACGTACCATAAACATTAAGTCAGTCAATGAAGTCACTGGTGCTATGTTTAGGATATATTTAAGTGTTTAATGAGGTATTATTATTATTATTATTGTCAAAGTCTTCTCTGTCATTTGGTTAAATCTTTCACATTTACCCAGTGACGGGAAATATCACCACCCTAAATTGCATAAAATTAGCTGCCTTTTATTGAGGACCATACCCTGTGCCAGTGCTTTACATAAATTACCTCATTTCTTCTTCATACCTGCTCGTATTTCACAAGTATACTGAGGCTTAGAAGAAAAATGTCTTGCCCAGTGTCACACAGATAGTAAGTGGCAGAACTAGAATTAGAATCCAGCTACATCTGCCTCCATAGCCTGTTCCCTTAACCACTAGACTAATGCCACAAAGCAACCCAGATCATATCATCCAAAAGTGACTCTGGTACATTAACAATCTGTTGTTGAAAGTTTGGGCCTCATAGCCAAGGCCAGCATGATTTGTACACTCAGAAGAGTTTCTAGTCAAATGGTAAGAAGCAGATAAATGCAAAGAAGCTTCATTCTGTCTGTTAGGTTAACACGGTGATAAAGCTGGCTGGCACCCATGACCAAGAATGCAGATTGCAAGACAGGATAAAGAACATAACAGCCTCTTACATTAGAAGGGTATAGTACATGTTACAATGTGTTTTCACATCCTCCTTGCAATTAATCCCATATATATATATATATATATATATATTCACATATTAAATGACACCAAGGCTCAAGAAGATTTGAGTGGTAATAGGTAGTAAAGCCGAGATTTAAAGCCAAGCCCGCTGATTTTGAGTACCATGTTTAGCACGCCAGAAAGCTAAAAATCATCAAAAATGTTGAATTTATGGTTTGCTGAAGGAAAGAAATGTACATCCGCCTTGGCTGACTTTGTGATTTCTTTTGGGACAGCTGGAAAATGAGCTCTGAAACTCCAGGCAGCCCGAGCATGGTACAGGATGTCTTCCCAGGGAGGGGCACGGGTGAAGAAGGGGTTGGATGCCTCCCAGGCACTCTCAGCTCCATGATCAGGGACTTTGTCCAAGACTTTTAGAAGCAAGACAACTAAATGCCCGCTAACATTTGGCAGCCGTGAGAGTTTTACTTCTATTTAGGGATCACCGTCACCTCTTTTCCTCTCCATCATTCCCATTCTACATTTTAAAATATCCTCTTTGATTTCCCAGCCCCCACTGGGTGAGGCTGAGGTAACGCGAGGCTGCATCTCAGGCTACAGTGTCACCCTTACCAGGCTGCAGAGCCAGAAGAGCACAGGGGAATGAGGAACAGGGAAACATCTCCCTCAGAAAGGATCGGTATCTTCAGAGGCGTGTTTAGCTAGCGTCTGGATTCCCAGCTCAGAGCCAGCTAAAATGCCCCATTGAGAATTTCTAAAGTCTAGTTCCAAACAGAAAAATGACCAGGACTAGTAACCATACCCTAGAGAGTAAAGGTAAGAAAACCAAAGCAAGTCTGTATTAGGGCAGAATTTTCCACATACTTAACTATTTACCGATAATTTGTTTAATACCTAAAAGAGAAAGCATTTGGGAAAAGCTAAATAGCAAACTCATTCCATGGCAGGTGAACTACAGCATTGTTCTAGCGTGGCTCATGAAAGAATTCAGAATGACATTTTATTTTCTAAATTGAGACGTTGTTATAATCTGAATCCCAATTCTGTCAGCTGAGTTTTCCTGTGTCAGCACGTTTTCAAATACCCACCTCCTACAAATAATAAAACAACCAAGAAACAGGATGAACAATTATCAGACTCCATAATCAATACTGAAACCTCCACACTACAATAGTTGCTAGTATTGTGGAAAGTTTTGCAATTAATCCAAATTTAACTGCAAATATTACGTAGCATATAGCTGTTTTCCATTCTCAGCATAAGAACCCTGAAATCAGAAACACTTTAAAAATACGTTCCATAAGGACTTAGTACCACAGTGCAAATAGGAATATCTTTGTTAGGCACTGTAAGCATAAACCCTTGTGCAGAAATAAGAGTTAGCTTTTCATTCGCCCTGTTCCCCTCCACCAATCCCAACCTTTAAGCTCAATTCTTGTTTTTAGGTTTTGCAAACTTTAGGACAAAATATTTCTTCCCAAAATTCAAGGTATTAAAGAGAAAAAAATGACTTTGGAGTCAAATATTCAAGTCTTTACACTGTGGCTTTTAATCATCAGCATATGAATTTTCTGACATCAGTCTTATTCTCTTTAAATGGCAGATAAAGTAGGGCTGTTATAAAGAAAACACCAAGCACATTGCCTGGTACATGGTATTTCATATGTCTTAATTCTCTTTCTCCCTTTCATTAGCTAATTCCTACTGCTAGATAAGAATACCTTCAATTGTCATCACTTTTTTCCCATTCTAAATTTAAAGATGTTAAGAAAATACTGCATAGTTTCCATCTAGCACAGACACTCTGAGATTCTCAGGAAGCAAGACTTACAATATCTTGGGGCCTCTCTTGCACTGAGAAATTCTGGTATAGCTTAACATTAAACCCCAGTTCCACTAACAGCTCAAAGTCCTATCACTTTTCCCACTCTTCAAGTGTTTGTGCCTCTCTAACTCTAACTTTGCTCCTGAAAGAAAGTAAAGACCCTGAGAGTTCATCCTACATCAGAGTTGGGTGCAGAGCTCTGTCCATTTCCTATAAGAAGTATTTCACACTTGTATTTGGTGATGTGTAGTTATTTTCCTGCAGAACTAGGGTTGCCACAGAGGAAGGGTCAGGTAATGTTCTACATAGTATTATCCTGTCCCATAACTCCACTATTACCTGTGCTCTGATACCTTCACAATGGCAGTGCCAACTTGTGGACCTATTGGTACATGCAGCACCTCCTGGGATACAGAGTCTAGTCTTCTGCCCCTTCAAATATCTTGCTCAGGAAAGAGCTCTGCCTACCTTCCTCAGCACCCTCCAGAATTGTGGAGGAAAAAACATCTTTGCCATTTCACTTGATGCACCACACTTGTAAATTTATACTTTCAAAATCCAATATATTTTTCCCTTGAGCCCTACTTTTTCCTCACGCATTACCAAATATAACCAAAATTTCTCTATTGTGAGTGCTATTAATAATATATTTTCAGGAGCATTTTTAATCAGAGTATAGCCCAGAGAACACTATGCAATGCTTGCCAGAGTGGCTATTCTGAATGGAACATTTAGATATAGTACTTGACAAGTGCACTCAGGAACCTATGTGTTAGCATCCCTGAGTGGCTTCCTGTCAAGAAATCCATAAGTAATGCACAAAACAGAGCACGTCAGTCCATGATCTCTCTGCCATGAATCACCACTCAGCTTTTATTCACTTTTATCATATATTAACTGACTTTGAGTTGATTCTAAGCCCTTTTTTGGCTCCATCATTCAACGTTTAAGCCCCATCAATGATCCACTCCATGATATGAAGCATCCCATATTGATGATAACCGTCTTTTAAAAAGTGAATGTCTAGACATAAGTCCAAACAAAGCAGAACAAGCTACAAGAAGAAATTCCCAGAGCCCCCAATTAGTGTGGAAACTTGGTATATTTAATTATCAAGTCAAGTTTATCTTTCAACTGACTTCATTAATGTAACAAAATCAAAGGGTCATGAACCACTTTGCTAAGGGCCATCTGAGAGCAAAATATTCCTAGTTATAGAACACTTTGTTAATAAGCAGAAATGCAGGAGAACATGGACAGAGTCCAAACACAGAATGTAGTATTGCCCTCCAAAGAATGGCATTAGAATATTACAGGCTGTTTTGTGTTCATTAACCAAAAAAAAAAAAAAAATTTCCAGAAATAAGTACATTTCTGAAAATGGAAATATTACTGCCAGAAGAAGCACAAGAACAAGAACACTTGGCTAATTTAAAGAACCCTAAACCCACATATAACTCGGTAATTATATTTTAACATTTGTGAAAAATAAGTATTCACTCAATAATAATTTAAATGTATTGAGCACTTATTATGTAGTAGGCATATATACTAAGGACCTCTCCCAACTTTTTGTGCAATAGAGATGTAGTGAAAGTTTGTTTTTGATTTACTTTTGAAGCCAAAAACAGAGCTTTGACATTGTACAAAGTGGGATCCAAAATTGATACAAGAGCCTATTCACAAATTAAAGTTACCTGTGATGGCTTTGAAAATCACTCACTAAAAAAGAGGTAAATCGTCTTCAAATACAAGTTTAATGATGTGGTTATCACCTTCTGGTATATGGATTTACCTTTTAAATACTAACAAGCTTTTTCACAATTTAAGATTGTCCAGGAATTTAGACAAGTTTCAGATATAAGACATGTGACCTGCCCAATGTCCTCAAAGGCAGAGAAAGACTGTGAAACCAAGACACTGAATGCTAATTTCAACCCTTTCTTCCATACCTACTAAACTTTGTCACTCAATAACACACAGGGCTATTCCATAGCCTTTATCTGCAAAGGAAGAGTGTCAGATAATAGCAAGACCCATGACCATGCACAGATTTTTTTCTAAAGTATATAAAGAATCAAAATTCAGAATTTCTTCTGAATTAGTACAACAATTCTAACTAAAGCACTCATGATTTCCTAAAATAGTAAACTAATCTCTGACGATTAATCAAAATGTCTCCAAATCCCATGTAATAAGAATCTAATAAATGACATCCTATTGATTAGGCTGTGGTTCAAGAAATAGAGGTTTCCATTATTTTATTTGCTTATTTTTACATTTTTAATTTTCTTGTTTCTTCCCCCAGGAAATAGATTGGTGTAAAGGATTCCTATATGCCTTGTTATGAAAACTTTTTCTCCCTGTTCAGTACTTTCTAAATGTAGCACTCCAGTTTGGGACAAAAAAACACAAGTGACTCCAGGGTTACTAGTGTTTTCTGGCAACAATATCATCCCTTCCAAATAGTTCAGAAACAATATTTATAGTAATTAAAATTCTTAAGCTCACTATACATGTTGATTTTTTGTGATTATCTGGAAAGAAATCTAGACCTAGAGTCAAAAGAGCTTGGCTCAATAACTAGCTTTGCTACTGATGTATATGAGCTATACGGCCTTATTTCTCTGCTTTTGTGAGCTCAATTTTCAGTTCTTGATCAACAAACTGGTAACACTTGCCCTACAGATCTCAAAGGGATATAAGCACAAAATCATTTAATGACAATAAATGAACTTTGTTAATTCCAAAGAATTCAACAATCGTTATCTGAACTCCATTTAGGATTCAGAGCAACGATGAGAAAGGTGGCATTTTCTCATGGGTTATCTTGATCTCTTAAATGTGATTAAGAAAGAAGAGGTAAGTATTTAAAAAGTAATTTTTTGTGTATGTTTGGGAAGAGACCAACCCCACACTGGTGCACTGGAAACCATTCCCTACTCTAGAACATGGTTCCTTCAATGGTCCTCTTCCAGCAAAACTCTCAAAAGACATGTTGAAAATCACTATCTTCACTTCTTATCCCATTCTGGCAAGCCTGTTTGGAGTGGATTCAAGAGAGAGTGGTTGATATATTATGTTGAGAATGGCACTTCACTTCTGGGCCTTCCTCTTCAAAGTCCACAACCCTGTCTAACCATGAGAAAAACATCAGTGAAACTCAGATTGAGGTACATTCTATAAAATGCTTAATATACTCCTCAAAACTATCAAGACCATCAAAAACAAGGAAAGTTAGACAAAATTTCTCATCCTGGAAGAACCCAAGGACACATGATAACTTAATATAATGTGGTGTCCTGGATGGGATTCTGGAGGAGAAAAAAGGACATTAGGTAAAAAGTAAGAAAATCTGAATAAACTAACTTCATATAAAAATTAACAACATTGATTCATTGTGAAAAATGTGCTATGGTAATATAAGGAGATGACAATGTGGGGACTTTGATGTGGAGTATATAGAAACTCTGAATTATCTTTGCAATTCTTTTATAAACCTAACAGTATTTTATTAACTTAAAAAAGGCAATAAACAAATGTTAGTTAATATTTTCAGAACTTGTAGTAAGGGTCATAGTACTAGTAATAGTGATAGTAGTTAGTAATACAAGATTCCTCAGCAGGCTAGAAGAGAGAACCCTATTAGCCTGTTTTTTCCATGCAGTACACATTTAGAAAGTTGAACTTGTGCCCATGTGAGGAACTATAATCTTAACTGAAACAATAAGACAGAAATCTATCCAATTCACATTTTAAAAATGCCAAATAGGATCTTTATCTAGAGGCCTTACAAAGATGACAAAGGGTGTGTTGACAAGGACTGAATCCACACTTCCTTGTGAGAACTATATTCCACTTATTCCATGAATTTAAACACAGTAAAGAGTGAAAGATATATAGTAGGGCTTGATATCAAAATCTCCAGTGGATCCTCACAAAGAGATAATGCTAAGCAAGGTGACCAAGGACAGAGGCCCATTAAGCCCAGAGCCTCCTCTTCTCAACCGTTTCTGCTGGCAAGCTCTCTCTTTAAACACCACATTTTAATCAAATTATTTTTACAGCCTCTTTTGCTTGCCTTCAATATACTCTGCAAAAATGGCTGCCTGCTTCCATGTTGACTAAAATGGCTCCACAGAGCTGACTTTTTCCTGAATTCAACACTCCATCCTGCAGCTGTACTTCCTTTGGCAGCTGCATTCCCGCTTCTATATGAAAGGAAAAAGGAATGGAAGCCAAGCTCTCCATTGAGTGTGACTTTACCTCATCCCATAAAAATGATGACTTTTGGCTGGACACAGTGGCTCATGCCTATAATCCTAGCACTCTGGAAGGCAGAAGGATTGCTTGAGGCCAGGAGCTCAAGATCACCCTGCACAAGAGCAAGACCCTGACTCTACAAAAAATAGAAAAATTAGCCAGGCTTGGTGACATGCACCTGTAGTCCTAGCTACTCAGGAGGCTGAGGCAGGAGGGCCACTTGATCCCAGGAGTTTGAGGTTGCAGTGAGCTATGATGTTGTCACTGCACTCTAGCCTGGGTGACAGAGAAAGACCCTGTCTCAAAAAGAAAAAAAGACTTTTGTAATTGTTTCCTCTGACCTCCTAGGGAAAGAGATAGTGCCACTTCTTTACATGGTCTGCAACAGGATACTAAAATACTTCTAGTCTCCATGGTATACCCCACTCTCATGCTTCCAAATAGACACACACACCAAATCTCTGCAGGAACACTCTTCCAGCCTCTCTTTACCTTAGTATTTTGACTTAGATGTTACTTGGAACAGAAAGTCCTCACTAACCCCCTTCAACCCAAGTCCAGATCAGGTGCTTTCATAGAACCCACACTTTCCTCTGTCGTAGCATTTGTCACATTGTATTATATCTGCCCATCATATTTAAGGTACATGAAGACATTGGCAATGTCTCTTTGGGTCACTGTTGAATTTTAAATGCCAGAACACTGATACACAGTAGGAATGCAAATAAATAACTTAGAATGAATGGATAAATTCCTTCCCAATCAAAAAATGTATTGTAAGGTCATTGTAATCCAAGGATTGTGTCATGCTATTTCTCAAGGAACTTAAGAAGTCTTGGGGCAGAGGCTGCTCTAGAGAAGTAGTCTTTCATACCACTGAATACCCTATGGACTACTCTGGCAAAAATCTCAATGCTTAAAAATAATGAGCTTTTTAGGATATTTTCCAAATTAATATTTTCATCACTTTTTCAGGATAAGGAATAACAGCAGAAATAAAACTTCAAAAACAACAGTGAAATTAATTTGGTATGAAAGATAATCTCCAAAAAAATTTCTTTCTAGATGCTTATTCCTATATTGAGTAAGAGCTGTTAAAGTCCAAGTTATGGCTATCCTAAAAACATGTGAACATTTTAGAAAGTTATTAAACTCAATTAAAGATATTTGAAATTAATTAAAAATAATTGTGAGTAGGATTAAGTCATTTTACAGGAGTCACAGTTTCCTCTGGGTCAATCTTAGAAGCATCACTACATTTGTTTCATATCGCATCTCCTTAAATTTTTAAAAATATATTTCAAACAAAAAGTTAAAATGTATTAAGAACTCATTTTACTAATTGACCTAACTCCCATTTAAGGGGAATTTTTTAATATTAAAAAATAAAATGTTTGCAAAAATACTTTAATAATATGTTGGAGTATCAGAACCCAGAAAAGAATCATGGTTCCATATTTTGAAATATCAATAATTCCTTCCATGCCTGAATTTATTCGACTTTTTCTGAGAGCCTCTTTGTGTCACATCATGTACTAAATACCTGAGAACAGGGAAATGAATAAATTTGCCCATGCCCTGAAGCACCTCACCATTTATTAGAGAGATGAACAAGTATAGTTCATTGCAATGAAATATTGAAGAGTGATGTCAAAGTATGCACAGGGGGGTGTTGGAAAAGCACAGGAGAGGTACAACCTTGACACAGATTGCCCTTCTTTAACATGTGAAAGTTTCTCTCCTCACTGACATTAAGTGAAAAGAGGTAGGTAGATGTTAAATGTAGATTCAATGTTTCACCTGACAGTTGTGGAGAAAAATATAAAGGTGGATGAAATTTGACCACTAGGCTTGGTGTGGTGGCTCACACCTGTAATCCCAGCACTTTGGGAAGCCGAGGCAGAAGGATCGCTTGAGGCCAGGAGTTCGAGACCAGCCTGAGCAAAATAGCAAGACCCTGTCTCCATGAAAAAGAGAAAAATCAGCCAAGCATGGTGGTACATGCCTGTAGTCCCAGCTACTTGGGAGGTTGAGGCAGGAGAATTGCTTGGGCCCAGGAGTTTGAGGCTGCAGTGAGCTGTGATGACACCACTGCACTCTAGCCCAGGTAACAGAGCAAGACCCTGTCTCAAAACCAAAACAAAACAAAACAAAAAAATTCAACCTTTCTTCTGAAATTTAGCAGTAATAAATGTGTTGTGTTTATACATAAAACAAGTTAAATGCTTTGGTGACCATAATGGGGATAAGACAATCAAAACCTTATCATTGAAGATATTGACAAGCGTGAAAAAGTGACCTGATGTCAGAGAACCTGGAATATCAGAAGAAAAAGGAATATGGGTGATCATTATGATTGTGGTAATGATGACAATGAAGGTAATAATTACTATATCTCTTTCCAAAGCTCAGAACATTTACCACTAAATTGAGTCTTTGATTTCCTAGGACCAATTGAAATATTTGCTTATAATCTTGAAAGTCTGCTTAGGAAAAATCAGGTTTCAGTTAATCTCTTAACTGAGTGGACCCTCCCTGTCTCTAAAATAAGTCAGAATCTCTGGAATGTTTTACCTGGTGTTATATGAACCATTGTGAAAAATCACATCTTCCCACTGTACAACTTCTCTACCCCCAGTGGTAAAACATGGAATGTTAGTGTCCTATGTGCACAGAGGAGAAGCTCAGCTAGCAGTGAGTGAGGTAGACTAACAGCAGGGCCTGGGCCAGGTTCTTGGAGGGCAGAGAGACCTTGAAGAAAGTGAGAAAATGACCCTGGAAGCAGAGGAAGTGCAGTAACTTGAGAGTAGGTGGGTAGCTCACAAGTGCCATTGCAGGAAAGTAGTAGGAGCAGGAGTGATTCAAAAAGAGATAAAGGCTATGTGTGCCTCTAGATGGGACATCTTGGAGCAAATGATATTTGGAGAGTTGAGGAAGGAGGCAAGGAATTATTATAGATTTGGGAAGAGTAACAGCAAGAGAGTAGCACTACCCTCACAAAGCAAGACTCATGGAGAGTTCTTCCCTGGGGTGGAAGGAGCATTGTCAGATGCAAAACAGAGCTCCAGGATCACAAGATCAGAGCGCGAGGGAACAAAAGCAGACATTCTAACACACAGAACCAAGATGCTGTCTATTAACCGGATTAAGTACGAGGCTGGGAACTAAGTTTATAGCAGATACAAAGGACAGAGTAGGTGTCTAGAAGTGGAATCTCTAAAGAACTTGAAAAAGCCCCCTCTAAGGACAGGATGATCCCCTTCAGTGCCAAAAGAAGATAGAGGCTCTGGTGAGGCCTTCATTGACGCAGCTGGGAGGTTAAGAGAAATGAGGAGGGGAGAATTGGTTCATTCTATTTTGGGTAGTTCTCAAGTTCAGCACATCTAGAAAGTCTGGGCTGAGGAAGCTGAAATCTCTCAAACTCTGAAAGAGACTGGAGATAAATGAAAACTTTTAAAATGTATAAAGTGTTGCTCTTGAAGAAAAGCAATCAGTTATTACCTCCCCACCAAAGACAACCACTGCTACAATTTTAATACACTTGTCATAGTAGCGTAGTTGAAATATTATTATATCATCATGTTATATTGTCATGAATCAAAGGGTAATATTTCCATAGTGCTTTACAGTTTTAAAGCCCTATCACGTTCATTATTTTATTTTATATCCTTGATAACTCTATAATGTAAGTGAAACAATATGATCAGGCATATTTTCAGTTGTAGAAATAAAGGTGCAGATTAATGACTTGATTAAGGTTTTAAAACCACTTATACAATCAAAGCCAGATGATCTAATGGTGAGTCCAGACCAATCCCGGCATCTCAATGAGCCCTGAGGTGAGTGAGAAAAGAATCTGCTAAATTATACCTTTTGACAGTCTTGTCCCTGGGCAATCATGGGCATTAATTTCATCATACCTATTGTCTTACCTCCTATGCGTTGCATGTATTTAGGAGTGGGGTCAGATCTAGGTGAAATCCAGAGTTTGTTTTCTCTCTCCTCCACCTCCCTCTAACCTGAAAGAAAGCTGTGTTGTGAAGAGCAAAAGCTTTGGATTCAGGCTGACTTTGATTCAGGTTGATTTGGATTCCAGTCCAGGTTCTAAGACTCTACAGCTTCCACCCAAATACTTACCAGCCTCTGCACCTATTTTTTAATTTGAAAAAATCGTGGATATGCTACCTATTTTAGAGGGTTTTAAACTTTTTCAACATGATAACAAATGTGAAACACCTAGTACAGTGTCTAGTGCATAGCAGACGTTCAATAAGCATTGGCTTTTGTGCTTTGTCCCTCTCACACTATGCTACCTCATTTGATTTAGGAGGGCACTATTGGTTCCATTTTACAGATGAGCTACAAGAAAGGTTAAGATAATTTCTTAGGGCCACACTTAAGGTAAGTAAAGATGGGATTTGACCCTAGGTCCCTGAATGCTTGTTGCAGACCCTTTTCGTGCCCTGTGCTAATATCCCCTTAGCCTGACTCTGATTTCAGCCACAGCTATAGTGGATGGTTCTTGCATGCAGACAACATCCCCCTTCGGGCATCCACTGTCCCGTTTGTCTTGCCTCTTCTCTGCCTCAAGTCTCTTGCTATCAAGCCCCCAGGAGTTTTCTGGCAAGAGAGTTCTGGAAGTACAGAGGAGTTAAAATCTCTAAGAGCAGCCTTCAACAAGTGGGAGCTGGCTGCCCTAAGTCCTTATCTCAGACTACATCTTGGGAACTAAAGGTTTGGGTGGGAGAAGGAAAGGTTGCTTTATTTTGTTTTGTTTTCATTTGTGTTTGTACAGTATTTCTCCCTATTTCTCCATAGGTCACGAAGATGCTGGCGGTGGTTGTAATTCTATTTGCCCTGTTATGGATGCCCTACAGGACTCTTGTGGTTGTCAACTCATTTCTCTCCAGCCCTTTTCAAGAAAATTGGTTCTTGCTCTTTTGCAGAATTTGCATTTATCTCAACAGTGCCATCAACCCAGTGATTTACAATCTCATGTCCCAGAAATTCCGTGCAGCCTTCAGAAAGCTCTGCAACTGCAAGCAGAAGCCCACAGAGAAACCCGTTAACTACAGTGTGGCCCTAAATTACAGTGTCATCAAGGAGTCAGACCATTTCAGCACAGAGCTTGACGATATCACTGTCACTGACGCTTATTTGTCTGCCACCAAAGTATCTTTTGATGACGCCTGTTTGGCTTCTGAGGTAACCGTTAGCCAAAGTTGATTTGTGAATTAGAAGAAAATGGACCACAAAGTAAATGAGAATCTGTGCAGTTTATCAACAAAAGAGAGAAAACCGCCAATACTTGTATATTAAGATGGATAAAATCTTTGCCAATGCTCTAACAAGTCCTGGCCCTAGATATTTTAACCCATGAGAGTAATTCAGATTTTCCTTCTTATAAAACTAGTACCATAAAAAATGGAACAGGTCTATAAAATAGCTAAATGATGGAAACTGAAAGTGTAGCCCTTTTCATTTAATTTGAGAAATTCACTATATTTCCTGGGGTTATGGAGTTTTGATAAAATCTAGACATCACTTTACATTATTCACAATAACCTTATCAAATGTGATTTCCCAACCCCCCAAAAAATTATCTATACATTGGTCATTTGTCAACATGCAGATTTTTAAATATTTGCATTTAATATATCATTTTAACAAAGTACAGTGCTATTTCATGAATATCTGAGACTACAAGGGAAAATATTTAAAAAACATTTTATTTATTGAATAAAAATGAAATTTCAGACAAACATGTTCACTATACTAAAAAATTGTCATCATGTTTATAAAGTTCTAAGATGATTTTTGTACCTTACAAAGTAGTGGTCATTCAACTGTAATGTAAAATAAACCTCAAAATATCCAAAATTATAAATTGAGAAGACATGTAGATTTGATTTTGAGATACAGCCAGCTCTTATCAACTCTTTGAGTCTCCTAAATGATGAATGGGACAAGAGAAATATCCAGATTAAGTCACTGTGAAGATACAAACTAACCTACAGTTAATGTTGAAATGTATAGCCAAGACAAGATCAAGTATTTATATGTTAATAATAAGGTTTTGCTTTTTCCCTGAAACTCTTAAGGAGAATGTCCTTTTTGAGCATTCTTATGTGTAAACTACTGAGACATGTCAAACAAATCCTTCTAGGTGAATCTGGCTTAAAAGTCTGAACCATTCTCAAAGGTTTAGTTGTTATTCTAAGTTAGCCAAAATCTGTCACACTTCCAGATGAAGAGCCCCCACTAAGAATTGTAGTCTATGGATTTAACTTGTCTGCAATTGTCTTTCTTTCCTGCCTGCTTGTCATTTATAGGTTCTTTTTCATCCCAAATGCTGGTGATATTTTGTTGACAGATTCTAAATCAAACCAACGCAAAATTCTGTTGGCTTTATTTTCAGTAGAATTAAAACTAATTTCATTGTATTATCTAGTATCTTATCCTTATGTTAATATTTATGGCTTAGACTTGCTATTGCAGTGATTATTTGATAGGTGTGAAAGTGAATCTGCCCAGGATATTTGTCAGGTCCTACCTGAATCCTTTTCATGTAACTCACCTACTGAAATTTGGCCAATCAGCATCTCCAAGGGTACAAATTGCCCTTGGTGATGGTTCAGTAATTAATGACCTTTAATAACTGCATCAAAAAGTACCTGTACCTTTAAATGCCCCCTGGGCTGGCATTTTCCCTCTCCAGCCTATATCCCTATTTTATGGATTTTTTTTTCTGGAACCTAATTGTTAATGACCATTACCCCTTCCCACCTTGTTAATGAAGAATACATCACTCTGTTTTGGAAACTTCTATTGTAAAGTGCTGCTTCATGGAGATTCTGCCATCCAGAACCTAATTCTAGAACATGATTTTATGAAAATTGGCCTCCTCTACTCCAGGAAGACATTCTTATCCTGTCACTGTCTCAGTAAACAAATGAAAGCAAATAATTACAGGAAATATCCTAGAAATCTATCTGCATGACACTAAGCTAGCTATGTTACCTGCCTCTTCATCCTGGATTAAATACTATTCTAGTCATGTAGATAGAGCATCAGAGTTACCCAAACCCAAATCACACAAGCACACGTGTAGGTGCATAGAAACACATACCCAAATGTACATAAATTGCTTAACAAAGGAGACTATAATATATTAGATTTTTTTCATTAAAGAAAGGAACTAATATCATTGAGCATCTATGATGTCTTAAGCATGCTGGTACGTACTTAATCGATATTATCTTCATCACAATCTCACTGCAGGTGTGATTTTTCTGGTTATAAGACCAGGAGTCAGGCATCAATGCTATTTCCCTAACTAGTGTGTCCATGTGGCAGAGAAAATGGAGAAAATATGTATTTCTTTTCTCTTTGTTTTAAGCTGGCGTGGTGATTAAATTCTTGTGATCTGATGGCCTAAATAATTTTAAAAAAATACTTTGCAGAATGGTAATATCAGATATTGAAAAAAATTACAATTAGTTTTACATAATATACACAGAACACAATATACTCTTCTTGCCTTTGGAAATCTAATATATGGGCTCAGTTTTTCCACTTTAATGTTTTAGAAGTTATTTGCCAATAATCTGTTAGTTTTAGACCACATGGGAAATTCAAAAGAATGCAGTTCATAGTGTTTCAACTCTAAAGCAAATGCCATTATAAAATTAAATGTTCTTGTGTAATGTCCAATAGATATTTGTATTTATACAGAAGAGACACAACTTTTTAAATTATTCTTTATCACACTATACTAAATCATAAAATATTGCCATAAATGAATAATCAAAACTTAATATACCATCAAGTGAAAAATAAAAAGCTATATTAAAATTTGCTGGTGGGATGAAGTAATGTTATTAAGAGCCTCCGTTAATAAAATTTCCTTGAGTTATTTTATTACTTCCAATTTCATTAATTGCTGAGTGTCTCTGGTTAGATGTTGCACCTGAGGTAATTGGGTAAAGGACACAGATCATTAATAAAATGAGCAAACATAAATTCCCTCTTAGACTTCATCAGCATTATGAGTATATTTCTAGAGCTAAACACACAATACAAATATTCTAAATGCTGAAGAAAAACAAGAAAAGTCCAAACTCTATAATCATTCTTAAATAGATTAAATGCACAGAACAATACACCTTTGTAATATACCAAAAGAAATGGCCAGTTTAAGCGAAACAACTGGCAATGTCAAAGAAAACTAAGTCTTAAAACGATACTTGAATTGTTTCATTTTTAGAAGACTATATTGGGATAATAAGGACCATATGCCTTAGTAAATCTGGGTCTACATGGTTTTGCTCTTAAAGAATAAATGAGTTATATCGTTCTAAACTACATTAAATCTATAAACATGATGGAGGAGAGAAAATGTTAACTTTTGCCTTTTGGAGGAAAAGATTTTAAGTTGTCAACCCATGAATCTATGAATTTCATAAATATTAAATTTAATATTATTTTCCCTCTCAACTGCAACCCACGCAGGGCTTGAAATATTTGTGTATGACGTAAGGAGACTAGATGTGCATGAGAGAGCACCCGAAGCAGCTAGTCAGTCCCAAGTTCAAAGAAAATTTTTTTTAAATGTTTGGAGTCACTCATTCCCCTAGAAGGAAGCAAGCATGAAAATCTCTAGCAATTTATTTTCTATTTATCCTTAGCTATCTGCAGTCAAATAGCCGTCAAAACCAATATTTGATTGAGTGACTGGGCAAATATAAGTTTTTAGGATACATATGGAGAAACCTTACAGAGTTTTGTAGTAATAAGCATTTTTTTTCCTCTCTCTTTTTCCCCTTCTCCCCATCAAACTCTCATCCCTCCACAAGCATTGCTTTCCTCACAACAGAAAGATACATCTAACTTCATTCAAGACTAAACCCAGACCTGACATATCTTAAGTAAAAGTGTAAAATGTTCTTTCAAACATATTTTTGTATAAGAAAATATGTTGTTCTGCAAACTTCCGTTTTTCATAAAATCACTTTTAAATTATGGAAAAGCTGATGCTTCTAAAGTTTTTATTTAACTTATGTCCTCATATACATGGTAGCAATCATACATAGAGTTGAGCCATTTAATATGGTTTTTCCTCACAGAACAAAGAGAGGTTTGGTATTTCTGAGGTTTCAGTCAGACAGCAATAGAAAAACACTAATATGTGCAAAAATGCTGCAGAAATTTATTTCAGAAAACAAAAGTTTCTTCCCCTTTTTACAAAGCTCACAAGCCAATGACGAAACACAAGACCAAAATGACATCAGCTGAAATATAACCATTTGGCAATATTTAGAATATGAATTTGAGATGTCAGAGATATGAAAGAAGCAATTGTTAATAGTCTATTTGGAAATGTCTTAGGATAACTTTTAATATAAAGCTCATTTACATATTCTGATTCCATTTTATGGACTATAATTAGAAATATCAATTAATTTAATTCTTAACAACACAGAAAAAAAAGACCTTGTTATATTTGTATCATATGATTAGCCTACAAGTATAATCTGAAATCACTCAGCAGCAATCTTCATATGCAAGAATTGTACATTGGAGAATAGTTTTGTTACTGAGATTGTTAGTACCAAATGCTGACTATGCTGACATAAACTAAATCTCTACACAATTCTGACTTTAACATTCAAATGCAGTATTTCCCCCTTATCCTCAGTAGATGCCTGAAATTGCTGATAGTACCAAGCCCTATATATGTTATGATTTTTTCAATCTGATAACCAAGATGGCTACCAAGTGACCAGCTGGCAGGTAGTTAGTACAGTGTGGAGATGCTGGACAAAGGGAGGATTCACATCCTAGGCAGGATGGAGTAGGATGTCGTGAGAATTTAATCATGCTCCTCAGAATGGCGTACAATTTAAAACTTATGAATTGCTTATTTCTGTATTTTCCATTTAATGCTTTTGAACCAAGGTTGACCACGGATAACTGAAACCACAGTAAGTGAAACGAAGCCATGGATAAGGGGCAAATATTGTAATCTCTTTTGACAAAAGTGATCACGAATGTTTGCACAAAATGTTGTCAGGCCTGTTTACGTTCTTCTACACCAAGCGCATTCATGGTAAATCCAAAGTAAGGTGATCAATTCATTTTCTGAAAATTACATCTGGGAAAATAAAAGAAAGGAAGGAAGCAGAACATCTAGGACCATGGATGGTCCAGAACTATGAAGTCTGGATCCAGCAGGAAGACAAAAGAGAGTTTTAATGACTAATAAACAACAAATCTGCTAAGGATTGCCTGTATGGCCTCATGGAGAAACATCTGGGGCAAGTCCATACTACAGGCTCTCAACCGGAATAATGGAAATGAAAGCACAGTGAAATTATAAAAGTTAAAAGAGTGGGATAAACCATGGAGTCAGCGAGAGCTGCTTCAATTTATCTGAGCCCTGAAGCAAGACTCACAAGTGATTATTTTGCTCCTCACAGAACAATGGACTTAATTCTTGTACATGTGGCTGTTTTCTGACTTCCAAAAATGAAAGAGTGTGAACTTCCTCAAGAATAGTATGAACTGATACTGATAAAGATGGAGCCTTTTCAGAAACAAAAACAAATACGACAAGGCAGTGGAGTAAGACTAACCAGAGATCTGAACTCAAAAGTCAATGAGAACATTCTCTATATTCCTGAAATAGCACTTGGTGCCTCAGTAAGGAGGCCAAAGATTTACTTCCTAGCCAAGAATAATAAAATCTATACCTGCATTCATATATGAAAGAATTACCTGGGAGATTGTTTGAACATGTGCTTTCTTTGGCCCTGCCCTAAGAGATTCTCATTTTTTAGGTGATTTTGATGCCTGAGCACACCTCGAAAACCACTGAGTTCTGGGCTCCCCTGAAGAGCTTTCAAGGCTCTTCTTTACAAGCAACTAAATGAATGAAAACTTTTCAACGGCAAGTCTATTTCATCTTTGTATTTCACAAATTATCTAAACTATTATTTAGCTTATTATTATCTATTCAATAGTGTTCCTAAGTATCTGTTAAATGAGTGAAAAAAAAATCAATGAATCCCAAAGTAAGGAATATATTCTAAAATCTTGATAATACCCAACTTGCCTGTAGATCTATCCTCACTATAAGATAACTTATTGTGCTGCTTTTATTTTTTTTTAAAACAGTTCTCCTGGCTCAGTGAAAGGCACTGTATTAAGCATGTCAGATGATGATCAGAACCATACCTTGTATATATATCATGTGTGACAGTTTCAATAGCACTCTCACATCCTCACCTAATTTAATAGTGAGAAATAGAGAAGATTAGAAGATTGTCTCTGCTTTCAAGGAGAATATAATTAGTGATAACACATTAACACAAAAACATACAAGAGAAACGTAATAGATACTTGGAAGCCAAATTGTGTAATTTCAGACTACAAACAACTGAGTTCTTCAGAGGGAAAGGGGTGTCGGTGGGCCTGGAGTCATTAGGAGAGCTTGGTAGAGAAGGTAGGACTTCCTTGAAGGATAGATTTGATTTACATAGTTAAAGGAAAGAAATAAGAGAGAAATATGAGAGAACTAAGATGAGTAAGGACAGAGAGACACAAATGAACCTTAGAGCAAGGCTCTGGGTATTAAGGATATGTGTCCAAAGCAAGTCCAGTTCATCAGGAGTTGATTAAGGAAGGCAGCTGGTCCAAAGGAAATGTAGAGGAAGTAAGGGACCTACGTGTACTTACATTTGGTGAGGAAATATTCACCCATACACAAGAATATGAAGTAGAAATGTACATAAGTCAGCTATGTTCATTTTCTAAACTTTGTGAATTTTGTTTATCTATAGAAAATACAGTATACTATTTGTCTTGTGTTATAATTCTAAAAGTCTTCTTACAGTTCTAATTTTCCAAGTGAAAAATATATGCATATATATATAGACACCTTTTTTCTCTATTATATTGTCATCATATATTTAAAAATATTTATATATGTGTATATTATTCAGGGGTCCTTAACAACTCTGGATTCACCCACTTATGCTAAACATAGAGATCAGAGCTAGCTCAGGGACCTCTAGGCCTTCACAAACCTAAGCTTCAACATTAAACAGGAAATTAAAACACATGTAGTGATTAGCTTCAGATTACTGTGACAACATTGTTGACTTGCATGTTGCTTATGATGTGCCTTGGAATGTTTTGGTTTCCTTCTATCAGTTTTAGAAAGTTGTGTGCTGACTCATTTCACCACTTGGGAATTAACCATTGTGTCCTTGCGGGACACACTCTTTTTTAAGAAAGTGCAGTATTACGTGCTCAACTGTGGGAAACTGTGTGTGTGTTCCAATAGTGTGTGGTGAGCAATAAAGCATCAAACTGAAAGATCTGGCTCCTTACTTTTCTTTTTCTTGCAAATTATTTCATTTTTGGTGTAATTTGACCTTACATCACTTGCCCAGAAGACTTCATTTAAATTCAGTGCCACTCAACATGTACTGCTGGTGGTTTATTGAAATAATGATAAGTAATACACAAATAGACATTTTAATTTTTGTAATAAATTTAGTATGTCCATCCCATTCACCCCACAAAACTTTCCATTCTGCTCATATATTTGTTTTAAAAGGTAAGATAATGTAGATGAATCTATGCAGAAAAACCAGTGGTAGCAGCCACTTGTGCTGCGTCTTTGGCACCCTGATTTCAGCACAGCTGTGATGGGCTGTTCCACACACATTACCACTCTCCCATCTTCAGCAAAGCAAAGTGACAGAGTTCTCCAAAAGTGTGAAAAGCCACTCAGCTTGGGCGTAGGTAGCCAAGAATTTCAAGGAAGTTAATGCCCCTAGGGACAACACTCACATGGTAGAGGGGAAAAACTGATGGTTTTATGCTCCAACCTTTCATCTTCTGGTGGAATATTTCTGAGGCATCTTCAAAATAATCCTTCAAAGCATCCTTGGAATGATTAAGCCCCCATTCTCCATATTGGAAACCAGCCCCAAAACACACTCCCTTCATTAACTTTTCTTCTTTCCTTGTCTCACTGTTCAAATTTCCTCACTTCTGTTTCCTGAAGTAACCTCCAAAATGTATCCACATCCTGTTTCAGGCTTTGCTTTGAAGTATCATCAATGCTAAGTTTTTTTTAAGTGCTGTCTTATGAGTGGTGAATCAGAAATATCATTTTGAAAATGAAAAATCAGAAAGCGACACAGAGACTAGATCTCATTGCATACATGTGCCTTGACTTTATCAGGATGGGGTTACATTCTGATAAACCCATTGTGAGCTGAAAATATCATAAGTTAAAAATGCATTTCATACACCTAAGCTACTGAACATCATAGTTTAGCCTAGTCTACATTAAACATGCTCAGAACACTTACATTAGCCTACAGCTGGGCAAAATTAACACAAAGCCTATTTTATAATAAAATGTTGAATATCTCATGTAATTTATTGAATACTGTACTGAAGTACAACTTTTACTGAATGCATATTGCTTTCACACCATGGTAAAGTTGAAAAATCGCGTATCGTAAGTTGAACCATCAAGTCAGGGACCATCTGTATTTCCAATCAGAAATTGCCTTCAAAAATCTTGAAGAGCTGACATTGCAAATGTGTGTCAGTTATGACACTTTTAAGATAGAACAAATTTTGTGAATCACAAAAAATAGTTTCTCTATACTCCAGAACCATAGAGGATCCTGTCTTTTCAATTTAACTTTGTTCTTATTATCTCATACATAATATATGAGTATTTGACTGTGAACATATAAGCATTGCATCTATGTAATGGAGATTTAAAAAACATCTAATTCATGGGTAAACTATGAGGAATAAATTAAATTAAATTTAAATTTTTCTTGCTAGCTGCTATGGTCTGAATGTTTGTGTTCCCCAAATTTATATTTTGAAATCTAATCTTGTAACTACATGGCCTGTGGTATGTACTCAACATTTCCTAACAATTACTGATCAGACTCAAAAAAAAAAAAAAAAAAAAGAATTCCAACCATATCAAGCCACAAAATATTCGTTGAGAAATGCTAGGTACAAGGTACCTTCCTTGATGCCGGGATAGGACAAAAGGGACAGTAAGAATTATCCTCAAGTATCTTACAATCCGGGTGAAGAGACCCAATACACACATTTTAAATTTAGGTAACAGTACAAGATTTAACTTGCAGTCCAAGATGTCAAGAGAAGAAAAAAGAAAGTGCATGATTAACTCCCAATTATTAACACATACATCTGGCAGATTCAGTGTATGAAGAAGGCTGCTTTCTGGTTCATAAATGGCACCTCTGGCTGTGTTCTTACATGGTGGGAGAGCCACCTGAGCTCCCTTAGGCCTATTTTATAAGGACACTAATCCCATTCATGAGGGCTTCACCCTCATGATTTAATCACCCCCAAAAGGCCCCACACCACCTAATATCACCATGTTGGTGATTAGATTTCAACATATAAATTTTGGGGTACACAGTCAGATCACAGCACCCAGCAAGAAAAGACTTTGAGAAACGGTGGGACATGAGCTGAATGTTAAATGGTAGTAAAATATGAAAGGGCAGAGAAGGTATGGGGCAGAGTCGACAGAAAGGGAGGCTTTCAAAAAATGCCTGAGCAAAAGTAATGAGAAGGGATAAGATGGTGTGGAGAGAAAGGAATGGGATAGAAACTATGAAAACTAATTTATTTACAATAGAATGTCAAGAGTGGAATAACACTCTAAAGTCAGGTAGTGCTCATTCAAAAAGGGAATTTAGTTAGGCTATGTCTTACTTTCAAACTAAGGAATTTTTTCCTGAAAATATAGGGCAGGATAAATAATAATAACGATATTTTATTTAACTTTTTCTGGTTAAGAATAATGCTAGTACTATTTTTGTACTTTTCTGTAAACCTAACATTATTACAAAAGAATATGTTTATGAAAAACTTAAAAAAAAAATGCTGGTAATGGAAGTCCAAAAGTAAATAGGTTTGATCTAAAAAGTTTCTCTTACAAGTGTGAAAATTATTTTGGCACTAAGGCATTTTTTTTTTAAATTAATCAAATGGCAAAATTATGCAAATTCTCTTTTCCAAATGACTAACAATGTTCATAATTTTCAATCCATAATTCCAGTGCAGCAAGGTTTTTTTGCAAACATCTTTTTGAATGGCTCTTGCTTCACTCAGTTTCATATTTTATTATGTAGCAATATAGACCAGAAAAGCCCATCTTAACCCCAAACATACACATACACACACATACAAACATTCCCAAATTACAGGATTTTCATAAGTGTAAAATAATAGGAAGTACAGAGCAAACACAGACATCTTTCTTTCCTCACTTCATATACACATTTACTCATTAACTAAAATATATTATGGATCCACTACATGACTTTGTCATTCTCATGCACGATAAAAATGGGCATCAGTTGATGCCAAGGAGTTTCTAATGACTCTGGCTTTGCCAAGTTATCCTCAGAGAAACTCCATCATGACGACTAAATGATGTTTCAACATTTACCCTACACTCCAGACCTTAAATCTTACATGCCTCATGCCCTCGGCTATTCAGGCAGCTGACATGGTTGTGGCAACTTACAAGTTTTAAGGATGACTAATTCTTGGGCTGAAAAAATCCTAAAAAATACATTATAATAGCAAAAATTAGCATAGTTGTTTGTTTGTTTGTTTAGCTTCTAAGTCTTATTTGTTATGGTTGAAAAGAGGTGTACAGAAATATCTTGAGACATTACCCCAGCAAGCAGATAAAGAGAAGAAAAACAAGAAATAAAATAAAAAGGATCAATGAAAAGTCTTCCAAATTGCATATTCTATGTTGGATTTATTGGGGGGAAAGTTTTTTCAGAGTTTAATATTAAATATTTTATACCAGTATTATTATTTTATTCACAGTCAGTCATTTTCTTTGGGAGGAATGCAATTGGTCACCAGAAGGATCTGAGACAGTTAAAAGAATCTGTTTCTTTGCTTGGAATGTTGAACACGTTCTTCTTAATGCCAAGATATGAAGGATGTGGAAACACTGATTACCATAGCCAAATGATCAGCTATAACTTGGGCAAATTGAGAAGGTACTGAGTTTGCCATCAGCTATGATGATCTAGGCCAGCGGTCCCCAACCTTTTTCACACCAGGGACCCATGGAAGACAATGGACGTGCTGGGTGGTAGGGGGTGGGGGGTGGTTGGGGGGTTGGGAGGTGGAGCTCAGAGGTGATACCAGCCTTGGGGAGAGGCTGTAAATATGGATGAAGTCCTGCTCTCTTGCCCACTCCTCACCTACTGTGCAGCAGGTTCCTAAGTAGTTTCATGGAAGACAATTTTTCCATGGGTGGGGGGGGTTGGGGGTAGGAGTGGCAAGGTGTAGCTCAGGTGGTGATGCGCAGCTCGTGCCTAATAGGCCACTGACTACTGCCAGGCGTGGCCTGCGGGTTGGGGACCGCAGATCTAGGCTATACCTCATACTGCCCTTCTATTTGCTGAGCAGAAATGGCAATGAAGATAATTAGTATGAATTGCTGTCCTTTAATTTCTTATGTCAGCTACATATGTTTGGGATTTTTATAAAAATTAATAGTGCTGTGTTTTAGGATTGGCATGATATAGTCAAATTGAGTGACACAAAGATCTAGAGGGATTGGGTCCCGACATCAAAACTGCCACCTGCATGAAGCAAGCCCTGAGAAGAAGCTGAGGTGATGGTTCATCTCTCTATGGAAGCAGAGAGTGGATCCTGCCCAGTGAAGAAAAGGCGACCACATAATCAGCTGAAGACAACAAATGGGTAGGGAGATGGAGACCATTTATGTTCCCAGGGAATCCTCCAAGACTGAACAGTGTCTTTGCTTAGATCAATTGGCTTTGCGTTTTGAGATTGGCCAGTTGGTAAGCATTTCTGTCTTGGTTTTAGGTACTTTGTCTACAGCTAGTAGCTAATAGCCACCCTCTTCCTCTCCTCAGCCTTGAGTTTTGCTTTCCTCTTCCAAACATCTCAACCCTCTCCTTATGCCCAATATACAACCCAAGGAGGTGAAACTCAAGATGGGAGTGAAGGATGTTTGTTTTAAATATTGCTTGGTAATAAAATTTACTGATGATTTAATAATTTTCTCTACTCAGACTAAGTAAAAATGTGCCTGCTCCAAAACCTCTGGGACAAGCTGTTACATCAAAATATCCCAGAATCTACGAGCCTATTTAAAATGACTGCCTCAAAGCACCTTAAAAATGTCTTGTAATCATCCTCCTCATTATGTTTCTCTTTCTTTCTTTCTACCTCCTTCTCTATGCTCTCTTTCTTCTCTTTCATCTCATTTTCTCCTATTCATTCTCTTCCTGGTCCTTCACAGAGCATTGTTAAGGGCATGCTACTAAAACTTCAAAGAGGAGCAGAGGGGCTCATTGATAGAGCCTCTTCTTGTTCTAATGATGGAATATTTTCCTGATTAGAGAATATTTCCCAGAAAAGATCTTAAAAGCTTATTCAATTTACCACTGCTTTAACCAAAAAAAAGCAATATAAGTCAAAAATTAAATACACAATTTTCAACATCAAAATCATGTAAACATAAAGTTACACTTTATTTCTGGTACTGTAGATTGAAGAAAAGATCCTTTTTCAGTTAAAGATTGACAACATATACAGATGTTGTCATCTATATATGGATGGATGGATAAATAGAGAGAGAGGGAGAGAGAGAAAGACAGAGACCAACCCAGCCACACAAATAAGCAGATATTTTAATAGCTAAGTGGCTAAAAGATAAATGGTTTTTAAAAATGCTTTCAGGGTTACTCTGACACACTGCTTCCTCCTGTTCTCACTACAAGTTCACTTTCTAGAAGTCTCTTCAAAATCCTCATATGTTGCCCTTCCAATGTCCCTCACCGTCCACTCTCACCCTTCTGTTAAATGAGGCAACCAACTCATTCCACACACTATCCTCTGCCAAGAAGTAGTTTTTGCATTTGTTTATATCACCCCTCAGAGGATACCATATTCTGCAAGCTTCCATTTCTGAAAGAACACAAAACAAATAGAAAAGTTTAACTCATCAGATCTTAGAAAAAGTCATCAGAAGTAAATGTGCTGAAATAATGGAAATGTAGCAAAAAGGGTGATCTCTGCCAATAATTTGGCATTAACTCACAGTATCCTAAGGCAAAGTGTAATGCTTCTACTTTCAAGTGAATTGAAATCTGAGGTCCCAAATATGTATTTGTACTGTCTGAAATAGATGCAAATGCACTTTGGATTCCCTGAATGTCTCCAGACTATGGACACAAATTAAGTCACATTAAGGTTAATATGCAATTTCGCTGGCTGGTCAACATCCTTGTCTAACCAGAAAACCTCACTCTCCTCCCAGTTATTTCTTGCAGATTCCGGGAGTCTATCACATTGCTCAAAACTTGTCTTACCCTGTTTTTCAACCTCAACCTCCTCATTGATGCAAAACCACCAAAGTATAGCACTCTCTAGCAGCCACGGCTTGTGGTTCCCATCATGATAATTCAGTTTTGCCCAAGGAATTATTTCTTTTGACTTCAAAAGGATGCAAATCTTTTCAGTTGCCAAGAACTGCACTTATGTCCCTGCTCCATGTTAAAATGGCCTCTCTCCCCTACTTCATATGATCTGTATCATAACCTTGCTTCTATATGCCACTATTTATGTACCGTGTGTAGCAACGATTCTCATGAAAATAGGCTCTCAGCTTCCACCAGTAAATTGTCTCTTGCTAGAAGGTCAGATCCAGCTTGGGTCTATCCTGTCCTCTGCCTCCTCCATCTCTGCTCTGAGACATTAAACTTCCACCTTTAGCATCTCCTTCTCCTTTAATATGTCAACTCACGAAGGTAAATAATGGAGGGCACTGGCCCACCGGAACAGCAGAATGAATCCCACTATAGGTTCAGTGAAAATTACTATTGTGTTGAAAACAGACTGAGGACCAAAGTGGCCATGCTAGTTTCCTTCTTCTTTTTGGGACTCTAAAGAAGAACAAATGGGAAAGGAAAGAAAAACTCAAGGGATCCCTAGTTTACTTCAAATCTGAGTTCAACCCTACCCAAACAAGCAGCACTAATACCAACTTCAGATATCATCACTTACAGCTTCAGAATGTCTCTCAATTGGCAACAGCCTGGAGCATTCAGATGGCATGAGCGAGGGGCAGAGCCAGAATGAAACATATTTGGCTGTCATTACCTATAAATGCCTTTTTAAAAATCCGCTTAGTTTGAGCAACTGACATCTGATAAAGCTGAAGTGAAATCAAACAGGGAGATTTAGCTGTTAAGATCCTAAAAGCAAATTTATTCTGTGATATTTATTGTGCTTCCCACCTGTTCTTTTGAAATCCTGTAGACTGGACTGAAATTACAAAGCATTCTACCCAAGAAACTAGACCTGCTGACTGTTTGCAGTGGATTTGGAGGGAGACCACAGAGTCCACACTCTACTTTCCACAACCAATAACTGATGGATTTACAAAATTCAATTTTATGGTGAAAGGCTGCAGCATTTCTCTCTCTCTGTCTTACAGACCATCGAATTATTCATTCCCTCTTTTCACAGTGATCTCAGGAGAAAGTGAGGTCTAAACCTTCACCTGCAGGTAAATAAAAAACAGAATTTTCATTAGCAAATGAAGAGTGCAAACCAGAAGCTTAACCTTGATTTGTACATGCAAATTACAAAGCAGCAGCTCAGCCAGGCTCCCTGAATCCAGTAAGACCAGAGTCAAATAAATGGAATCCTTGAGGCTGATTTCCCTCTCTGTGTATTACCTCTCCTAGAGAAAGTTCCCCAGCAATTAGAGGTGCTAAATTCATGCAGAGTGCCTATTACACAGAGGAAACCGCACACAGAAAATTGAGAGACACATCGCAGCATCAAGTACTGTAATTAAGAAAATTGTCTTTATGCTTTTCCTTGAATATGAATCACTGAATAAATGACTGAGCAGCACAGCCTCTTCATTACTAAGACAGCCAGAGGCAGGAGAGGCATCTGGGTCTTCAGGAGATCCAAGAAGGGCTAGAAGGAAGAGGGTCTTGAAAGCCAATTGATCTCAGTAAAATGTAGGAGACTGGATGCTTGCAAATAAATATAAATAAATGAAGCGCACAGCTCAAGTGAAGTTGCTAAAACATTAGCCTGAGTCAGAGAGGAAATAAAGTAAACTATCACAGCTGGAAGGCACCTAGGACGAGTGGGATCTATGCTGTGAACATGGGATTCCCTAAGTTGTCATCAACACCCTGACCTCAACATTGCTTTTTTTGTTTTGTTTTGTTTTTGGTAGAGACAGGGTCTCGCTCTGTCACCCAGGCTGGAGTGCAGTGGTGTCATCATAGCTCACTGCAGCCTCCAACTCCTGGGCTCAGGCGATCCTCCTGCCTCAGCCTCCTGAGTAGCTGGGACTACAGGTGCACACCACCACACCTGGCTAATTCTTTAATATTTTGAGACAGGGTAAGCTCTAGTCCCTCAGGTGGAGCGCGCGAATGCTCCGGGCTTTGGGAAGGGCCCCCGTAGCTCCCAGTGGGTTGCTTGATCTCCACCACAGCAGAGGTGGGTGGAGGGCTGAGGCAGGTTGCGCAAACCTGGAAGGCTTTGCAAAGCCTCAGCAGGGCTCAAAAGTTGCTTTCCTGGCCGCTAGCGGGAACCGCTGGGAGGAAAGTCAGGGCAGACTGTCCGGTGCAGGAGGGCCGTTCACGGGAGAGAGCCCTAAAGGATCGGTTGCTATGGCGCCAGATTGGGATCTTCCCTGCCAGAGGACCCGTCCTAATCCAGTAACACAGCTTTCCTGCAGGGAAGAGTGGGCGTTTTCCCAGGTCGCGGAGTCTGGGATCCCCACAGTATTCTCTCAACAGTTCTGTCCACCTGGGCTGCCTCACTACCCTAGTCAAGCTCTCAACCTTCCCTCCAGCCTGTGTGTCTGACCCACTGGCGTGTGTCTCCACAAAATCCCAGTGGGCAGTGAGCTCCCAGGTTGGGCACCCTGGGTCCACTACAGTCCTCAAGGAAAGAAGCTTGGGCCCCACTCTCTGTGGAGACCTCAGCCTGGAGTACACATCCGCTGGGAGAGGCGGCCACTCGCCAAATGCTTGGCTCAAACTGCTCTCACGGTTGCAATGGTTGGCGGAGGGGCTGCACTTCCCAGTCAGCCCAAGTGTCTGCCATGTGCCACACTTGGCTCATTCAGCGCGATGGCTCCCGGGACTGGGCTCTTCCCTCTGGAGGACCCTTCCTAATTCAACAGGGCAGTTTTCCTGTAGGGGAGATGGGTGCTCTCTCAGATCGCTGCATTTCGGAACCCCACAGTATTCTCCCATCGGTTCTGTCCACATGGGCTCCCTTGTCACCCGAGTCCAGCTCCCAGACATCTCCCCTGCATCCAGCAGCAGCTGGCTGGAGTCCGGGGGCACTGGGGTTTGGCCTGCTTGTCTGACCTGCTAGCGTGTGACTCTGAAATGCCGGTGCACAGGGAGCTCCCACATCACACACCCCAGGTCCACCGCAAGTCCCCAAGGGGAAAGGCATGGGTCCCACTCTCTGTGGAAACCTCCGCCTGTGGCACACGCCCACTGGGGAGAGGCAGCCACTTGCCAAATTCTTGGCTCAGACTGCTTTCCTGGTTGAACTGGTTGGGGGAAGGGGGGGGAGGAAAAGCATCTGGATGGGAGAAAGCCAGCTCTCTGGACTTCCGGTCACTCTCCTTGGAAGGGAACCTCATGCGGAATGCCCAGGCTCTGGGATCACGCAAGTTCTCCCCACCGTTCCGTGTTTGCCACTGTGCCCGGGCTCATGGACGTGGACAAGCCCCCAAGAAACCTGGTAGCCCGCCGATCACCAAAGGCACATGGTGGGGAGAGGGGATCTCCCCTCACCGCTTCACTGGGCTCCAAACCTCTCTGGGTTAGATCCTTGCTAATATCTTTTTTCCTTTATCTTCTTCCTTTTCTGCTTTGCAATTTTCCTCAGTGAGGTCCCCGGCAGGCTCTGGCACCTCTCTGTATGATTTACATCTGAGCTGTGTCTCCTCTCTCCTCTCCTTCATCTGCAATTCCATCTCCCTTCTGCAAGGGTCTGGCAGGCAATGTCTCCAGCCGGCCATCTTGCCCCCAACCCCTAAGGTATGCTTTTCATTGCATCACGTCACCTTCTCCCACTGGATCTGTAGAAAATGAGTCATTTGTGTGCATTGTGTATAATTTATACCTAATCATTATGTGGTGTGATAACAATTATATAAATCAATAAACGAATCAGGTTAACTTTAAGTTTTGTTCGAGTACAACACAAAATTTTGTGTTCTCAATCTTCCTAATTAGCTGTTTCTATAATATATCACTTGGTACAGTTTCCATCACAGTAACAGATGCCAGGACTCATCCGGACTTAAACAATAGAGAATTTTATTATGTTACGTAAGAAGTACAACAGCCAACTGCAGGATGATTTGATTCAGTGTCTCTAGCCACAACATAAGGGATCCAGGATTTTTCTATTTTTCTGTTTTGTTGTCTAGAGTGGTTGGCTTTATCCTAAGGGCTCTTCTCATTGTCATTATAAGATGGTAGCCAGCAGCAGCTGGAACAATATGATTTCTTGTTCATTTCCAGAGGGAGAGGGAGAGAAGCCCCTGTCCAAGGATGGAACATAAGTCTTTCACTTTAGTCTAATTGAGCCACCTAAACAGTTGGGAAGAGAGTGCCATGTACTGATTCCTTTAGGCTAACTATTATATTATCCACCATTGGTGCTAAAGATTGTGTCAGTTTCCTTTAGTCATGTAGACTGTGTGGTGTGGGGATGGATACCTGAACAAAATTAGGATTTTGGTAGAAAGAAGGAAGGGGTAATAAATGTCAGGTAGCTAGCCTGCAGTGCTTGGTTTAGTAGTCATGTGGGAAGACTATTTTTCGGAGGAATGGATATAGGAAGAAGAGGAGCCATGGCCTAAAAATCATCTGGGAGTAGTTCACAATATAGACAATTGCAGAAGCACCTCTATATTTTGAGCAACTTGGGAGAGCACCTTTCTAAAAGTCTGAAAATATTTCTGTCACCAGTATGCAAGTAGTATGAAAAAGAAAAATGGTTATATGCTGAGTTCACAGATTACTAAATTGATGCCAGTAGTGTTGGGCCAGAAGTCACATTCCTGCTAAATTCAATACACCCCCATTTCACACATACCAAGATTTCATTTCTTAACTTTTCTTTCTCTGTGTGTGAACTCCTTACAAGGAGGCTTTTATGTCCCTCCCTCATGAAAATCAATTGCTAGTGACTCTACCTTGTCACAGGCGAACCCATATGAACCTGAACCCCCTGTGGGTATACCGCCTCAGCTTCTACCTGGGATCCCACTATGTTAGCAGCTTGCAAAATTAAAAATAGAATTGAATCTGAATGATTGAAGAGTCTGCATGTATCCAAGTCTAAGCTGTAGTCTGCAGAGAACTGAGTAAATGATTGTTCAAGCTAAAATCCATTTCACCAAATGGAAGAATTGATGTCTTCTAATTAAAGCATACTTTGTTGAATTCCAAAGGCCAGATTTTTATAAGACTCTGTGATCTAAGGCAATGATCTGAGTTTATAAATCCTTCAGTTGTCAGCTGCCTGTAAGTGTTAGCTTCTAAGTATTAGTTTACATTACACATTCCCTGATTCACAGATCCACGCCTATTGGAGTCAGTGAATGTATGAATAATGAAAGTTCATTTATTAAGTAATAATTTATTAAGCACCTATGATGTGCTAGGCACTGTACTAAGTCAAGTCCACCCCATTCTTCTTTTTTTATTTTTTTAAGGGGTTGGGGACTGTGAAGAGGGGTGTTCAGTTGCCTTGTTTGTTTCTGTTGAGACAGAGTCTTGCTCTATCGCTCTGGGTAGAGTGCAGTGGCATCATTGTAGCTCACTGCAACCTCCAACTCCTGGGCTCTAAGCTATCCTGCCTCAGCCTCCCAGGTAGCTGAGACTACAGGTATGTGCCAAAACGCCTAGCTGGGTTTTTTTTTTTTCTCTCTCTCTTCTCTTTTTGGTAGAGACAGGGTCTCACTCTTGCTCAGGCTAGTTTCAAACTCCTGAGCTCAAGCTATCCTCCTGTCTTGACCTCCTAGAGTGCTAGGATTCCAGGCATGAGCCACTGAGCCCAGCCGGCCACCCCATTCTTAACCGTGAATTGACATATGTACAGTTAACAATAAAATAATCTTTTTAACATAGAGATGCGCAAAGTGCTTTAGAAACACAAAGTCTGACAAATTCATTCTGAAGGTGTTAGGACAGACTTTACAGAGGAAGAAACATTTAAAAAAGGTCTTTAAAATGGGTAAAATCTTGAAAGAGAAAAGAACCGAAAAGTGCATTTTTAGGAAAAGGGAATTTCATGGGCAAAAGCATAAAATATAAACACGTATGACAATGTAGAAGCATGTTAATGGGCAGAAAATTGTTAAGATGATTTCAGGAGAGGAGTGGATAGGTGATGTAGAAATCAGTAAATAACAGGAATGAGTTTCTAAAGGCATGGCTTTGCATTGTTATTCTGCCACTTAACATCCAGGTCTCTCTTCATCAGTAGATTATGGATGTTAATCTACCTTAACTGCTTCACAAATTAATTGTTGACACTGCTGCAGCAGGTAGAACCCTTGCCTTACCTTTACCAAATACTCTGAAATCCATGACACTGGCTCCTAAGAGGTACCTTGGTGGGACCAGCCCTAGGCTTCGCTCCATCTATGAAGGGGGATTTGGACACTAGTCTGTATTAATAGGTTACAATACCTTGTACCAATAAGCAACAACTACAAAAGTTTAAATACTTTTGGAATAACTGATTAATTATTAAGAAGATAAAAATAGGTAAAGGTAATACTTTATTAACTCCTTAACATGGTAAAAATAATAGCTGTGAATGACATTTTGAGGTCACTTAAGAAAATTTGAATATGGACTCTGGAGTTGATGATGGTACTGTATCAATGTTAAATTTTCTGATTTTGACAAATGCTCTGTGGTTATTTAAGACAATGTCTCTATTCTTAGGAAATGCACAATGAAGTATTTAGAGGTAAAGGGGCATGATGTCTCCAACTTAACTTTCAAATGGATACACACACGCACACACACACACAAGTTCCTTGTTCTCTTTTTGCAATTATTCTATAAGTTTTAAATGTCATTTTAAGAAGAAGAAAAGGAGATACCACACCATCCAATGAGCCATTAATTTATTTGCCACAACCACCTGGAGATAAATGACAATACAAATGACTCCAAGGGAATTTCAAGGAAAGATGGAAGAATACACCTTCTTGGGCAAGTAGATCTTTGATCCCCCTCCCATCATAGCATGTTAATAGCTGCCCACACCAACACTGCTAGTGCTAACCCCTGCCTGCCCTGAAAAAAAATGACTCAATTCTTGATATAACCTAATTTGTACCATGTAAATTATTACTCACTTAATTTGGCCTGAATTTTTTTAAGATAAACGCAAGAAAGCATCCTTCCTGAGTACTCCTTCCTCAGATTCCAGGTGTTCCAGCAAGTGTTATCACTGTGCACTGCATAATGTTTTGGTCAAAGATGAACTATATGTATGACATTGGTCCCATAAGATTATAATACCATATTTTTACTGTGTCTTTTCTATTTTTTGATATGTTTAGATACACAAACACCACAAACCAATCTACCACTTGGCAGGATAAGCTACTCAGATTTTTCATTCGCTGAAGTCTTCAAATTCTCAGTTTCAGCTACAAAATGGAGCTATTAGTTCCTGCTCTCCTTATCTTAAAGGATTGTGGGGAAAACAAACAATGATGTGCATACAGATTTCTGCAAACTCTAAAACTTAACACAAAGTAGGAATTTATATAATTTAATTGTTATGTCAGAGAATGAAAGATATGCTTAAATGGAATTTAACTCTTCCTGTCTTCTTCTCTGATTTATTCCTGGGGCCTAAACTGTAGTGAATCTTAAGGTACCTTGATTCCTACTATTAAATTCTCTTATGAAGTACTTTTCATATGTTGCAAAATGAATGCTGAACTTTTGCCGTCCACAGCACTGCATAGAGTGTAGTGCAGATAAATTACTGAATAAATATTTTAGAGCAAGCTAGAGTGACAAATAACACTTCAAAAAGCTAACAAAGAATCTTTGACTTTCTCATGGATGTACTGATTTGAATAGTATTTGGTTTCAGAGATCACTAATAAAAAATTCATTTTACATTGATATATTTAAATTAAGTATGGTTTGGTCTACTTTTTAAATCCCATAACTCTCATCTCAAGGTAAATTTATTTAAGATGAAAATAAATCCTAGAACAATAGAGTTTTTTCTTTTTTCTAAAACACTCTTACTTTTTAAATTAAGTAAGTAACTAAGTAATAATCTTATTGAAACATAAATAAACCAAAGCAGAATCATACAGAGTAAAAAAATGTAAATACTGTTTAACATTCCTTCATCTTAATCCAACCCCAAAGGCAACCACTATTAACAGTTTGATATGTATTTCTACATATTCAAAGAGATGAAGTGCATAAATACACAGCTTGAGTTTTTTCCTTAAAGAATGTTGCACTAAACATAAATCTATAACTTGATTTTTCTCATTTAAGTTAATTTTATAGTATGTTTAAAGCCTATACTTGAAGACATTCCTCGTGCTACTTTGGGAATTAATTGTTAAAAATCCCTTTAAAGGAGAGCCCTACATTCCTCAAGTTGGAGAACACTGATCAAGTGCACACTATTTCATTGTGTGGATGTATCATGATTTACTTACATTTGTCTATCAGTGACAACTGGGTTGTCCCTAGCATTTTACTGTCACAAACAATGCTTCAATAAATATCATCACAAAGATATTTTTTTTGCACATCTTCCAGCAATCCTATAGGATATATGCCTTGAAGAAGAAATTGCTGCTTCAAAAGGGCATGTGCATTTTTCATTTTATTATATACTGTTAAATTGACCTCCAACACATTATACCTATTCACATTCTAACCAAGAATACATGATTCCTCCATACTTTCACTCACATTAAATTTTATTGTTCTTTTAAGGATTTTCTGAATGGATGGTCAAAAGAAGCACATTATTTTAAATTGCAGTTTCCTTGCTACTTATGAAACTAAGCATATATATTTTCTCTCTCTCCCTCTCCCTTCTCTACTTATATTAGTTTTTTCTGTAAGTTACTTTTTCATGTTTTTTGTCCATTTTTTTAATTGCTTGAGTTTTCTTACAGCTTTATAAGAGCTTTTTGTATATTTTGAATATTTATCCTTCATGTATTTATAACAAATATTTTTTCCCATTTGATAGTTTGTATTTTAATGTGCTTTATGATATCTTTTATTGTACAAACGTTTAATTCTTTAGTTTTAAAAACATGTTAATCTTTCCCTTTATAATCTCTGTTTTTTATTTATTGCTTGGGAAAGTCTTGCCCATGTCAAGGTAGTAAAAATAGTCCTCTATATTTTTGTCTAGTGTTATTTTTTTTCATTTTGGGTTTTGACATATCTAGAATATGGTAAGAGAAATGAGACTTAATAACTTTTCCAATAGAAAGTCAATTATTGTAACACATTAATTAAATAATTTATCTCCTCAGTGATTAGAAAATGCCCATTTATCATATACATTGCTTACACTCTTGGCAACATCCTTTCCTAGATGAGGTCCTCTGACATCAGCCTTTGGAAAATCAGGCAACTTCTTCCACAGTTATTTGGGGACAATTTATCTGAGCTGACACTCTAATATGTAAAAGTCATATGTGGGTGTGTATGGAGGGTGTGTGTGTGTGATGTATAAATAGATAGATGTAAAGATGTATATACAGTCATGCACTGCATAATGATGTTTTGGTCAAAGATGAACCATATATATGACATTGGTCCCATAAGATTATAATACCATATTTGTACTGTCTTTTCTATTTTTTGATATGTTTAAATACACAAACACTTACATTATGTTACAGTTGTCTACAGTAATTTGGTACAGTAACATGCTGTACAGGTTTGTAGCCTAGGAGCAACAGACTACGCCATACAGCCTAGGTGTATAGTAGACTATACCATCTAGGTCTGTGTAAGTATACTACGATGTTCACACAATGACAAAATTGCCTAGTGACACATTTCTCAGAATGTATCCTTATCCTTAAGCAACGCATGACTGTATATATACAAAGTATGTATACACACACACACACACACACACACACACACACATATATATAAAGGGTTCTGGATTACCTGTGAATCAATCTCTTTATCTCATTATTACTCCCATACTACCTTATTTTAATTACCTTAACTTTGCCTATGTAATTATCTTAGCTTATGCCCTATGGAATTTAGTGGTGCCATTTCCCTCTAGTTGTTCTTTTATCAAATTTCCCATGCATGTTTTCCTACAGATAAAATTTAGAATCTATATATAAAATTCCATGCAAACTCTTACTGTGATTTTAATTGAAAATGAATCAAATTATGAATTCATTTGGAAACTTTACAATACTTTTACTGAATCTCCCCTTGTAGAAATATGGTATGTTTTCCCTTTATTCGGGTCTCGCTTTCTGTCTTTCAGTAAAATGGTATAGTTTTCTTCAGATAAGATTTGAACACTTGTTAGGTTTTTTCTAAGAACTTTATAGATTTTTTTGTTACTGTAAATGGGATTTTTTCCATTTACTTCTTAAATTGCTGATGTATAGAAAATTGGTTATTGCTGATGTACAGAAAATGATACCAACTTTGTATGTTGACTTTAAATATAGGCAGATAATCTCTTTTCCTATTATTTTTAGGCTCTTTCAACTTCATTATCTTTAAATAAATACAGAGTTGTATGTATCCTCTGTGTTATTGGTCTAACAGTCTTTGACTGTGTAGGTGTATATGTCTGTGTGGTGTTCTTATCTGGTTTTGATATCAAGGTTATACTCAAAATCATGTTCTCATTTGTATTTGCTTATAATATACATTTTAATTTCACTTTTGATTTTTTCAACCTAAAAGTTATTTAGAAAGAATTAGATTTCAAAGTGATTATGTTTTTTTTGCCATAAATTGTTTTGTTTTAAATTTGAATTATGACCAAATAATGTATGTCTTTAGTATGTTCATTTTTGAGATAATTTATGTTTACTTAGTGTTCTAATATATAGTCTCTTTCTTTAGTGAGATTTCCCATACCCATGGATATGAAAAATAACTGTATCTTCTCTGTTCATGAATATAAAGTTCTCTATATGTTTGTTATATATAATTTGATAATTACATTATTTAAACAACCTATGTCCTTTTTTCTTCTTTATAAATGAATTTCTAAGAATTCTATCAATGCATTTATTTTGTTAATATTTCCCAAGTATATTTTTTCATCTTATTATATCCAGCTTTTCTAGATCTTGATTTCCTTTCCCTTGGGTGAGTCTCTTGTAAACAGAGAATGGCTGGATTTTGTCATGGTTTGTTCACTGGTTTGTTTTCTTTACTTATTATTTTATCCATGTGTATTTTTATAGTATTTCCTAATCCAGAACTTGAGACCTGTGTCATAACATGTACATGCTGTCTGATATGGTAGCAGAAGATATGAGAATTTGGACTGTTTTTTAGAAATATGGGAAGATAACTATTATATATGTCATGACGTTTGAGGATTTTACTTTGGTGACATATGTGACCTCCATCACTTTTAAGATAAGTTGATGTTACAAACTAGATCATCATCCTTCACATATACCTATCCTTTTATATACATGTTTGGGTATATATTTTTATAATATTCCTACTCTTCAGTATATACTTTCAGGACATCAGCAGCAGCATAGAGAAGCTCAAATGTAATTTTTGACACTGCTTAACCTCATTAAATGATCCCACAGGTGATATTTATGTGAATGAGATTTCTAACCAGACACAAAGAATCAGAAACCTTGGAACCAGTAAGCCAAGTAAATCACTTTATGCAGAAATTCTCAGGGGAAAAGGCAAGAAAAAATTCCCTTTAAATAATATCTTAAATTATTAGAGTTTTTATATAAGCTCTCTAAATTATTTATCAGGAAAAAGGGTTATTTTATTTTTTTCTAAAATACTTATCCCAGAACCAGAACACATATATGCATGGGAATGCATTTCCATTGAGACCCCTATCATTTCCCTTCATTGCAATTAGTTTGTACAAGTGTCAATCCTTCATTCTTTTCCACTCTGTGATTCTCTCCTCCTGTATGCCTTTTCTAGAAATCTAAGTCAAAGTATTTTCCAAGTGTTTATGTAGTAAATCATGAATACATCCTAAAGGCTCTAGGTTCAGTGGCTAGGGAAATGTTTCCAAATAGAAAATTAGAAAAAAATCTCGCATGTTCTCATTCATCTGTGGAAACTAAACAAGTGGATCTCGTGAAGATGGAGAGAAGACTGGTGATTACCAGAGGGTGAATAGGGGAGGAGGGTGAAGGGGAAAAAAGAATATAAATATAAATGTATTTATATTTATATATATTTATATATATATTATATTTATATATATATAAATGTATTTATATTATATTATAAATACAAATGTATTTATTACCACTGAACTGTACACTTAAAAATAATAAAGAAGGTAAATTATATGTGTATATTTTATCTCAATAATAAATAAATAAATATCTGTTCCTGGAGAAGGAAAAGGAGTGAAAAGCTGCCATTCGACTTATTAGATACCACTTCTTTCATTTAGAGAATATACATCCAAAATTAGATGACTCTTGGCCTGGTCCAGACATGCCTGAATCACAGAGTAGACATGGGATAAGTATTTGGCCCAGTCTGCCATGGTTCAGAAATGCATGTGCATATTTTACACTATAGATGTCGCATGGCCAGAGCAAGGTACAACTAGGAGGCTTTGTTTGTCTTGGCATTATATTGCTATTGTCCCCCAGGAGTCCCTTCCCTCTGTTCCTTCCCTCTGCCCAGGCACTCTGAGGTACCCGAACCATGGACATCCTCCCAGAATGGCTCTTAAGTTTCTCCCTTGTTCTTCCCTCTGAATAAAAAACAAACAAACAAACAAAAACCTCATTGCATTTGGAGTATAAGCTCCATGAGGACAAAGATCAGGTCTGCCATTGAATATTTGGTATTTACTACATAGCAGGGGATCAATAAATATTTGTGAAATTAATGTACCAGCTTCCATTCCCTTTTAAATGGATGAAGATTCATTCCCTGCACCACAAAGTCCATCCTTCTAGAAATGATTTATTTACCACAAGTGCTCTAGGATTCAGCAATGCCTTAGTACAAAGAAGTAAAATTTTAATGTAGGCATTTCAAACGTGAAGGCAGTTAGAGGATCTCTTCAATGCCATGTAAGAAACATAATATAGGCAACTCTCTACTCTTCCTTTTGATAAACCAAGCCCTGAATTCAACCATTTTTCTTTTATTTATGCTTTAGCTTTACAAACCTGCCATTTTTTGGAGGGCGTCTTTCCCGGGCATAGGATACTTTAACACTTGTAAGCATGTACATTGGGAGTTCTTTGCAATATTTCTATACATACATGTTTGTACATGCATATATAATATGTGATGGACTGGAATGACCAGAGGAAGTAGACAAGAAGGGAGAAAGAGAGAGAGGGAAGCACGAAAGGAGAGCGGAATACAATTAGAAGTATGAGTTTGGGTTACTTGGACATCAAGTTGGAATCAATTTTTTTAAGTTATTTATTTATTTTGTTTATTTTTAAACCAATTTATTGAGGTGTGATTGACATAGAAAAAGCTGTAGATATTGAGTGTATATTTTTAAAGTAACAAAAGACAATATGTAGGTGTTAAATATGAACATAGAAAGGAGCAAAGGAAGGCAAATCCTTAGAATTATAATATGAATATACTGATTAGAGAGTGCTAAATATTGCTGTATCTTAGACATTATTTGAGCAAACAAAGTGGTGAAGCCAAAAGTGCTCATTTTTAGAATCAGATAGGCTAGGTTTAAACCTGACTCTGTCATTAACTTTCAATAAGTCCAACTCTTCATCTCAGGGTTTCCATTTGCAAATTAGGGGTGATAAAAATACTAAGTCTGGCTACGTTAAAGTTTAAATGAAATATTGTATAAAAAGTACCTGAATCATAGAAGTCAGTCAATAAATAACTGGCATATTAATGTTTAAATATTTGGTTGTTTATGAACAAATCAAGTGACAAACAAAAGATGAGTGGACTTTTTTTCTCCTAAGCTGACTCACTATAGCCCTTCTGAAATACCATTCATCAGAAGACAGGATTTGCTGCTGGCCACCCATGGGTTTAAAGGACCAATGCAAGATACATTTCTACCAATAATGCTTTCTGTCACTGTCCTGCCTCCAGGGCATTTTTCAGGAGATTTCATTAGACTTAGCCTGGAGTTTTGTGAAGATAAAAGGGAAAGCATTTAGAACTACTCTGTAATGAGCACATCAAATACTGATTTATTCTTTACAAAAATTCTATGAGATAGATATTATGGTCCCCATGTAATATATGAGACAACTCCATTCTATTGAATGGAAGTAACTCATCCAAATTATCTAAATTCTCACAGCTTGTCAGTGGCAAAAAGAGAATTCAAATTAGGCTGACTGCATGCCTACTACCTTTCTGTCACATAGTAATGCCACTGTGAGTCAATCTCAGACAGGTGGTCTTCTAGTTTTCAATGTAATGACAGTTCAGAAAAAGAAAAACATGTGCACGCTGAGTTTAGAGAACAGAGCTTTGGGCATCATGTAATCAAATGAAAATAACATTAAAGATTTCTTTCTGATTGATTCTCCCAGGAGAATTTTAAAGATCAGAGTGCATAATAGAACAGAAACAATAAAATTGGCGTGATGCCATGGAATGTTGGTTTGGTAGCGTGGGATTTGAATCTAATTCTCTTTTTTATTTTAGTCTTGGAAACTATTTGTGAAACTGTGTGTAACGTAGGTTCAAATTCTCTGTTTTCCAGAGAATGTTTTTGCTCCCAATAGTCCATTTCTAGATGCAACAGATGTTCCGTCTAAATGATTCATTACTTGAAACTTATAGAAAGTCTTTTGAGAAGTCAGCTTCTTTGCTCTCTCTTGCTGAGCTTCAGAAAATCCAACACACATTTTTCCTTTTTTTTTTTTTTAATTTAATGGAGTTTTGGCTTTCATCTCCCCAGTTTTCTCAATAGGGTGAAAGATCAGTATGGGGTGTTGCATTCTGTCATGATTCATGCACAATACATCCACTGGTCATTCCTAAGCATTCATGTTCTGACCTATTCATAAAACATCTACCTGATCACCCCTCAAAATGAGTCTTAATCTGTGACTTATAGTAAAACAGCTAAAATCCACACCACAAAGTTTCTAATACTGAAAACTTAAAAGACTATTTCCATTACAGACATCTCCATAGGGTTTCCCTAGTTGTTTCCAGAATGTATAATCTTTGTCATTTTTGCATCAGAAGTTCTGTTGACTAGGAATATTGTATGCCAGTTCTTCACATTTGCCTCCTTAAAATCTTAGACATGTTGCAGGGTAGTGCTAAGCCAAGTCAAGGTTGATGAATGGATGACTGGATAGCTTCAGGGAGGTATTGAAACAAAGGACGAACTGTTGCTCAACAGGAATTCAATTACATGAAGGGTATCTGGACCATCTTTAAAAAATAATGATAATGATATCAGGCACAATTTCTAAAATACTATGTGTTTGGCATACCAAGTACTATAGTAAACCATTACAGTATAGCATTTATCTCACAGACATCCTTTAAAATTTAGATATTATTATTCTCATCTTACAATTTAATACTAAGACTTGAGAGATTAAATAATTTAACCAAGTTTGCACATCTTGTGAGTGACGGAACCAAAATGTGCTTCCAAGTCTGTCTGACCCCCAGGCTCAGTCTCTTAACCAGTACCCTGTATTACCTTTTAGGAGCCTAGAATTGTGTGTCTGTGTGTTTAATTGTTACCCTATGAGTATCACATTCACACTGTGTGTCCCGTAAAAACAGCTCCATTACCTTAAAAAGGAAAATTTGGTAAAACTAGAGATTATTTGGTGAATTAAAACCATTTCTGCAAAATCAGGAGTTGTCCACATTAAATAAAGTAAAATGATTTGAATTTTTCCTTTGTCCAAGCTCTCATTTTCACCACCATCTTGGCTTTTTACCAAAACTGAGCTAGGATGTACTTAAAACTAGTGCTGTGATAATATATACACTATCCATTTTGAAAATATTTTCTAAACATTTACAATGTTCCAGGTACAGCATTAGGCTCTGGGGTACCTGTGTGAAGCCTGCAGATAACATGTAAAGAATTAATAGTCGTGAAAATATAGGACTTTTTCTAAATACAAGGTGTTTAAACTTAAACAACACAGCATGCTTTCCTGGGCACCACCTACTCTAATCATTATACCTGAACAAAAGTCAGTCAATCAAGAAACATTTGATAGATTCCTATAATGTGTCAGAGAATGTATTAGGCACTACTGATACAATGGCTAGCAAATTAGACGCTGCTCTTACCTTTGTGGGGTTACAAACTAATATGTGTGTTTGGGGGAGGTGCTTCAACAAAGCACATGACCCAATCTTGAATCGGGATGAGGGCAAGTAGTAGAAGTTAGCCACATGGATGCAGGGAAGGGAATAGGCTCTCCAGGTAGCAGGAAAGCTCCCTGTCCACCTTGTGCTAAGTTCCCGAGCTAAGACAGAACCCAGTGCCAGTATGTTTGCAGTATAGAGTTTGATATGGGAGAGGAAAGCAGAGGACCTATCATTCAATCCATGTTAGTCAGATTAAGAAGTTTAAACTTTATCCTGAGCACAATAGGAAATATTTAACAGGTTTTAAGTGGGAAAAAAAAATGATATGATCGGATCAGCTTTAAAAAAAAAAACCAAAAAACCCTATATTGTAGCTGTAGACTAAAGAATGAATGAATTAGAGAGAAGCTAAACTCCAGGTAGGGAGATCATGTAGGAAATTGTTATAATAATTTAAGTGAGTGATCTTCAAAGCCTAGAGTAATAGCCATAGGAGTAGAGAGAGACAGATTTCATAGGTATAAATGGGATACAATCCACGGGATTGATATATAACTTATTACATGTCATGAAGAAAAGAAAGAAATCAAGGCTGACTTCCAGGTTTATGGTTGAGCTGAAGAATGGAGGAGTATTTAAGTTTGCACATTCATTCAACAAACATATATGGAGTACAGGATTTAGACCTGCACTGCCTTGGGTGCTCTGGAGAAATTGGTGGGAAAAACAACAGAGTTCCTGCCCTGCCTGCCTGCTGCGGCTTACAATTGATTTCCACATTCAAGTGGAAATCTTGGACAGTTGTTCTCAGTGTTCTGGAGAAAGATCGATGCTAAGGAGTGTCATTTCAAAGATCTTCTAACACATAGCCTGAATTTCTACTTGAGACCAATTTAATTCAATAATCGCCAACCTGGGCATTGAAAATGGAGCCAAGGGTCAATCAAAACCTCTGCTCTAATGGAGTTTTCATTCTAGTGGGAGAAGACAGACAGTAAACCAAGAACCACATGCTGTGACAGGTGGATATAAGTGAGGGGAATTCCAAACACCTGAGCTGAGTGGAGAAAGCCTAGAGGTGAGAGACAACTGAGGAAAAAAAGCCACACTGTGTTTTGCCGTTACAGAAAAGGCCATGATGCCCTCAGGGTCAGGGAGGTGGGAGCCTTGAAGTTGCTTTTAGCGTGAGAATGTTCAACTGACAAAGATTTTTACTTGGGCCCACAAGGTTAGGGGTATATTTGTGTGTATCTTTTTTTAACCAAACATAACCATTATTTTTTTCTTATAGATACAATTCAACCAGTATATCAAATAGGGCTATATTTTTTATTGTTAGGGTTTTTTTGTTTGTTTGATTGGATTTTTTGTTTGTTTTTTGCTGCTTTTGTGCTTTCTTAAACCCTTCAAGCATGCAGCCTTCGAGTGTTCTGCAAGGATCCCTCTCATTTCTAGCAGGGTCCGCATGTTCTCAACCCTGCTACATGTTAGAATCAACAGGAGAGATATTTTTAAAATATTGATGCCCCAGACCCCATCTCTAAAGGTTCGAATTTCACTGGTCATGGATGGAACCAGAGATTCAGGATGATTTTATTTAAGCTCGCCAAGCCATCCTAAAGTTGTGCGATGTTAAGAACTACCATGCCAAGTAAACACATCAACCAGATGTCAGGCGGATCATTCCTGGCTTTTGGCTTTCTTGCTGAATTCTAATTAAATTAGTGTTTACATAGTTCTTTGTAATTCTCCAGCAAAAGTCATTCATAACTTTCTTCTCCCTGCGGTACTAGCAAAATGCCAGTAATCTCTCAAATGGAGGAAAATAGGAAATTAAAATTTCAAACTGCAAAATTAAGGCTGTAAGTTTATGGCTTGTTTATGCCTTAAGACAACATTTCTATCTCTTTTTTCTTTCCTCATTCTCTTCTACGGCTTAAAACCTATCTACCTGCATTGTATTAATAGTGATATTTTAGGTTCTAAACAAAGTGAATTGTAGGATCCATTCTGTTATTTTATCATAAAAAAATGAAGGACATCAGAATAAACAGGAAAATAATAATCAAGGAACAAATGTTAGTACTTCAACTGATGATGGAGAGGTTTTGTTGGCTGGGTAGTGGCTGAGAGAAGAGGAGTGACAGATGGCATGCTTTTATGTGCACAGAGCATGAGGACTGAGGACATTTTTTTTCTTCCAATTAGCCATTTCTTCCTTAAAGGAGGAGGGTCTGAGAAACCAGGTCAGATGCTGCTTTGGAAAACTCTTTAATAATCTGACAGCTTGGCAGGATGAGTAAATTATTCACAACTTGCCTCCACGCTGTGATGTGGCTTGCCTCAAACCATTATACTTCTTCTTCCATCTAAATGTCGTCTACACTTCTATACTATAAAGAATAGTTAAATATGTCCTTTGAAACAAATAATTTTGATGTTCTTGTGGCAGGAGTCTTTAGATCATCAAAGATCTCAAAATTAATCAAACCAAAACAACCTGTAGGAATCACAGTATTCATAATGGCTCACATGTATTGAACACTTATTATGTGTCGGGGTTTTTGTTAGGCATTTAATTCTCATGAGCACTATAGGATGTAGGTGTTACTTTCAGCCCCATTTTACAGAGCAAAGAGAGTAAGTTTTCTAAGATCTGATTCCAGGGCCAGTCAGTATGCAGCCATCTTGATGGGCATCCCAGTGTGTGCAGCCTAGTGCTGGACATGTTTCAAAGTTGGAGAATAGATGTCAACTCTCTTGCATTTAGAAACTCATATCAAAAGAAAGATTCCCTTACCAAGGTAATATAGGTCACTGAGGTGAAAAATCCCCTGGATTGCTGTCAGTCAACCAGAAAACCAAAGCACTGGTTCTCAACTTTACTACATGTAAGACTTACCTATGGAGCTTTAAAAAATGAAAAGACTCTCTCTGGTCTCAGCCTGAGAGATTCTGACTTAATTGATGTAAGGTGGGGTTCAGGTATTGGAACTTTTATGTTCCCCAGGCAGGACTAGGTACATAATTTGCAGGGCCCATTGCAAACTGAAAATAAGGAGCTCTTACTTAAAAACTTTAACAATGTTCAGATGATGATGGCTGGCCATTAAACCAAGTGTGTGTTCTGCATAGGCCCGGTGGGACTGCATAGGCCACACACCCACGAAGCCAGCCCTGCCCCACATGATGCTAAGATGCTGAAACTTTGAGAAACATTGGATCAAAGGGTTCCCTTGGCCAACCCCCACTCTTGTAGCTTGGATGGTTCTTCATGATTAGCACCATCATCACAAGAATTAAGCTGTTTGCCAGCATCACATAATCCTCACAATAACCTTATGAAGGAAAAACGGCAATTATGTCCTCATTTTTCAGGTAAGGAAACTAAAGCTTTGCTAAGTGTGGTACTGTGCCTGGAGTCTCTGAGGAGTCAGTGGCTCTCCCTGGTTTGAGCCCGGGCCACACGGATTCTGGATCCCACACTCTTAATCATTAGCCTATACTGCAGCATCTTGAATAAGTAGCTCTTTCTATATAATTCTCTGTGTGACTCTTGGTCCCAAATAAAAAGGAAGACACTTCAAATGGAAAGAGATTCAGGTCCAAAAATGTGTATCATTTAATTTATTTCCTTGATACACCTGAATGTGCTTTTTGTTTTGTAGTTTTTTGTTTTCTTATATTTTTATTTTACTGTTATATTGCATATACACTAGCTGGTATATACACAGACATACATATACATAGACAGGAATATAACTCGTTTGAAATTTCACTGGTAAAGGTCAGAAAGGGATTTCTAAACCCCTAAACCTAAATCTTCACCAGCTTCCCCCATTTCAATACAAACTTTCACTCCTAAAACAATCAGTAACATTAGTGTAATTTTATTGCATTTTCTCATCAAACTGTTAATTTCTTTGCCTATAAATTTCCTCTTTTTGATACATTTATCCCTCCTAAGCTCTGAATTGATATGCCTGTTTAATAGACCTATCACTTTATTTTTCTGTAGGAACACAACTTCTTCACACTGTCACTAAATGTATATCAATTGCCCTCTACATCAATTCCATTTCAGCCATGGAGGTGAGAAAAAGAAAAGTGGTCTTTGACATCTAGGAGCTGGCCTGGTACTTCCATGTCGGCCTTGATGTTTTGCTGTTGAACATAAGTAATTTCACGGAACATCAATATCAGACAAGGCTGCTCTGTGACCAGGATGGACCAAGACAAAAATAGGACCATTTCATAATCATGTCTGAACAGACAAAACATGAACACTGTTCAAGCCACAAAATACCAAACATCCTTCTCTCCTAGTTAATATGAATAACTGCAGCTTCTTTACCAATCATGGCTTAAACCTCTGTTTTTTCTGCTCCTAAATAAGATTTACTAAAATACTCAATCATAGAATTACTCCTGATTCCTAATAGCATTTAATCCAAAGCAAAATCCTGCTTCTTTCAATCTTCCCCAAATCACCTAACACAAGCCCAAATCTCAATAGTTGACTCTTGAACAACATAGGTGTTAGGAACACCAACCTCTCTACCCCCAAGACACAGTCAAAAGTTCACTCCTTTTGACTCCCCAAAATTTCTGACTTCCCCAAAACTACTAAAAGCCTACTGTTGATCAGAAACCTTATCTATAACATGAACAGCCAATTAACACATATTTTGTATGTTATGTGTGTTATATACTGCATTCTTATAATAAAATAAGCTAAAGAAAAGAAAATATTATTAAGAAAATCATAAGGGGCTGGGCACAGTGGCTCACACCTGTAATCCTAGCACTCTGTGAGGCTGGGAGGGGTGGATTGCTTGAGCTCAGGAGTTTGAGCCAGCCTGAGCAAGAGCAAGACCCTGTCTCTACTAAAAATAGAAATATTAGCCAGGCATGGTGGCACATGCCTATAGCCCCAGCTACTCGGGAGGCTGAGACAGGAGGATCGCTTGTGCCCAGGAGTTTGAGGTTGCTGTGAGCTATGATGGTGCCATGCTCTCTACCTGGGGCAACAGAGCGAGACTCTGTCTCAAAAAAAAAAAAAAATCATAAGGAAGAGAAACTATATTTACTATTCATTAAGTGGAAGTGGCTCATCATGAAGGTGTTCATCCTTATCATCTTCACATTGGGCAGGCTGAGGAGGAGGAGGGATTGGTCTTGCTGTCTCAGGTGTGGCATAGGTGGAAGAGGTAGACGAGGTGGAAGAGGTAGAGGAAGTAGAAGAGGAGGCTGGAGAGATAGGCTTGTTTGATGTAACTTTTATTGAAAAAAAAACTCATGTATAAATGGACCCTTGCAGTTCAAACCCATGTTGTTCAAGGGTCAACTATAATAGGTTTTCTCTAACACCCTTTTACTGAGACATGCCATAGTTTACCATGGAGTGTGTTCCTCATGTCAATGAGTAATAAACCCAACTCAAACTACAAGTGTGTGTCTAGTGGTATTTGGCTGGAGAGTATCAGCAGGCTGTGTTAATGGTTGACAAGGATAGATATTCATTTTGCTCTATATCTGATATGTCCACAGCATTAAAGAGAAAATGAGAGAAAAATCAAATGATTGGAAGGCAGGAAGGAGAGAAGGAAGAAAAGGAGGGAGGAAGGGAGGCACGGAGACAGAGAGGGAAGGAGAGGGGAACAAAAGGGAAAAATATTTATTATCACTAAAAATATGTTGGAAGAGATGATGGTTTCCATCCTGTGCTTTTGTACATCCACCCCACCCCAGGATCTCACTAAAGGGCACTCTGAAGCTTGGACCAGCCCCTAGATCCCCTGACATGTACATAAGAGAGCTTCAATGCGTCAGTGATCTGCACCTTCAAACAGGTGTCAAATTTCCAGAGCTCTGTGTCCCTTAACTAACTCTTCAGAAAGTTTTACTGTCATGCCAATCCATGGAAAATATTTTAATGTTTGCCTTGTGTGTGTGTGTGTCTGCAAACTTGCTCAGGCTAAAGCTTTTAGAACAATGTTGTTTATCTGTGCAGTTTTATCAGCTTTGCCTTAGGAAGTTCACTTAGCAAGTATTTTCTAAAGATTTCCCATGTCTCAGGCAATGTTCTAGTTGCTAGAGAAATAGCAGGGATTATGGCAGAAGTGGTCTTTGTGCAGAAAAGAGCTAAAAGTAGGCTTGATACTGCTGTCCTTGAAAGGGCCTGTTTGCAAGGTCAGCCTTTGCCTGGCATCTGGGAATCTGGCTCTCAGAATGTTCCCATTAAATATTAATAGTTAACTGATAAGGGCTAGATTGTGATTAGACAGTTTATTCTGTTCACCTGCTTCCCTTCTCTGGGAATATGAAATTTTCTTACATGCTATGCAGAGGATGCCTGGGTGACCAACTCTTAGTAATAGCCCTGGGAACTGTCTCTCTAATGGGCTTTCCTAGGCAGATATATCACATGCAGTTTGCTGCATTTTTATTGCTGGAGAAGAGTGCATTGTGTGTGACCCCTGATGGGATAGAGAGAGCATGAGGCAGCCAGCACAGGGATTTCTCTAGACTCTGTGCCTTTTCCCCTGAGGATCTGGCTATGTAACCTTATTACACTGTTGTAATAAATCTTAGCCCTGAGTACATCTATATGAAGAGTCCCATGAACCTTTCTAGAGCATCTCCAAAGGTGGAGGAGTCTTAGGGGTTCCTGACCCAGTTCCTCATGAAGTTTATAATCTACTGAAGAAGATAGGTAGGACCAGGTACGGTGGCCCATGCCTGTAATCCTAGCACTCTGGGAGGCTGACGTGAGAAGATTGTTTAAGCTCAGGAGTTTGAGACCAGCCTGAGCAAGAGTAAGATTCCATCTCTACAAAAAATAGAAAAATCAGCCAGATGTAGTGGCATGCTCCTGTAGTCCCAGCTACTTGGGAGGCTGAGACAGGAGGATCGCTTGAGTCCAGGAGTTTGAGGTTGCAGTGAGCTGTTATGGTGACACTGCACTCTAGCCTGGGCAACAGTGAAGGACTCTGTCTCCAAAAAACAAATAACAAAAAACAAAAAAAAGAAAAGGAAGAAGAAGGAGGAGGAGGAGGAGGAAAAGAGGAGGAGGGGGAAGAAGAGGAGGAAGAGGATGAGGGGGAGGAGGAGCAGGAAGAACAAGGAGAAGGAGAAGGAGAAGGAAGAAGGAAGAAGGAAGAAGAAGAAAGGTAGGTAACAAGGCTTTTCCATTACAGTATGAGATTTCTATGATGGAGAATTTCAGGGCACTATAGAGCACATGGGAGGAACTCTTCACCTATCCTTATAGAATTAGGAAAATCTTCCTGGAGAAGTGAACCCTGAATGATAAGGGGCCAGCCAGTTGAATGCAGTTGATCTTAAGATTCAGATACATTCTCAAATATAATTTCATATAATAGCCTTCAATATATCTTTCTAAGCCATAATTTTCAGGATACCAAAGCTTTAAGAATAATAGCGGTATACGCTTTTACAAAAATAACATGTCTTTTCTGATCCAAATAACTCTCCATGGCAACAGAAAGTTAGCAAATTATCATCTCCCCCTAGTTTAGAACTTAGGTGTGGTTTGTCCATAGACATTATTTATTAACTGTTAATCCTCAGATTTCACATAGTTGCTGACACTCTCTCCACACTCACATGCATATCCTAGAATACATACTACTACATTGCCCTACTTTCCTTTTTTATCTAGGAAAATAGCATCTCCTTATAGTCTGGGACAGTGGTTATCAAACTGTACTGTGCATCAGAATAACCTGGAAGGCTAAAACACAGATTGCAGGGCCCCATCTCCAAAGTTGCTGATTCAGTAGGTTTGGGATGGGGCCCAAGAACTGCATTTCTAACAAGTTCTCAAGTGATACAGGTGCTGTGGGTTGCGGGACAAATCTTTGGAAATCACTAGTCTAAGAATGAAAGGAAGAGTCTACTATTTCTCAAACTAGTATATGTTTCCCTTTGGGGATCCTAAAACATAGTCTCAAGGGCCTTGGGATTCTCTATAAAATTTTTAACTTTTGTGTATCTATTTAGATAATGATCTGAAAAATATTAATATAAACTTATCCTAAAATATCTAGATGACTACCTTATTGCTATCACCATGTAATTTCAGTGTCCATAATAGCATTTGTGATTATAATTATATTGACAGCAAATAATATTACTTTAATTGTTATTAATAAAGACTAGCTAATATGGTAAGAACAGAGGTAAACTAATTACATAAATGATGCATTCATACTTAGTGAATACCAAATGAGATTTTAAATCATATATGAATAGATTTAGCAGTAATTTTAACAGAGAAATATGTCAGAGAAAAAAGGATTAGCACAATTGAACCAAAGTGCAAGAAAGCATAGGCATGTCCAATTAAAAAAAAACCCACGTGGTAGCACTAAGTACCATATTCTCTATGTGAATGATGCTTTAGTTTCAGAAAAATGTCAGCTGTCACATAAACTCAATATTATTATTATGAATTGTATTAGAGTGAGGTATTGTTTGAATACAGATAAATGAGTGAATATATCTCTTTTCACTGAGATTTTTTAGCATAATTTAGAAACTACTTATCTAAACAAATCTTACCAGTGTTAGCAATCTTACCATAATCTTATCAGTCAACCTCCTGGATAAACCAGAGGTCAACCTTTGTGGAACAAAACTAGCTCTAAATCACTAATTATTACAGTAACAAGAAACTTACTATTTTGATCTTGAATTCCAATACAAGGGTAATTTAATTTTTAAAATCTATCTATGGGATGACAAAAACTAAGGAAAGAGAATAAATTTTAAAGAAAGACAAAAATAAAATGTAAATCACAAACAGATATGGTTGGAAAGAAGAGAGAAAAAGAGAAGAGTGAGAAAACAATGTTTTGAAAAAGAGAGAAATATAATGAAATAGAAAAGGTAAATCAATGGATATGTGCCTGGATATAAATCATATAAATCCAGAAAGGTCAAAGACATATATTATGCTTCATATTCAATGAGAATATAAAATCTAATTATTATGGCAAGTTTGTACAAGAAACCCATGAATCTTTTTCCTTCTGCTATGCTAAAATCATCAATCAAAGTTGACACTATATAAACTTTATTCGAATAAGCTGAAAAAGCAACATGTCAGTTTATATACTGAGTAAACAAATGACCTCAGTTTAAAAGAGCAGATATAGTTAAACAATTCAACAATTCACAAATGTTGCTGATTCTTTCCTATGTCCCAGGCACAGTGACAAGCATCAAGCATACAATGGTAAATAAAGCATATATAATCATCATTTTAATGGAGTTTACAGTATTAAGGGGGCTATAGGCAACAAGAAACCAAGAAGTTATGGCTATTACATCAGCAATTACTTGGGTAGAGAAAATAGGAAACTCTCTGGAAACATTGGTTGGGACACCTATCCAGATTTAGAGGGTCAGAAGTTCTCATATTAGGAAGTTGGGAAGGAAAGGATTAGCAGTAGGTCTATAATCAATTGTCTTCCCCTGGGGGAAGGAAGAGATTGCCAAGAATCAATCTCTAGGAAGAGATGCGACAGTCAATCCCTTTGTGAAAATACTAATGAAATACGTAACGGTATTTTCTAGGGGGAGAGTCCTTTTTATGAGGTGTTCTAACTATGGTCTATCTAAGTTGCTCATTGTAACTAAAGCTGGAAATTATGAATTTATAGGACATAGCTTGCTGGAAAATGTCATGTAAATCATGTAACTAATGGGGTATACAAAGATATTGCATAACTGAGATGACTCCCTTTATGGAAATGATATCACTCAAGCATCATTTAGACTCTCACATGTTCTAGTATACATCCTAATAGGAGAAGAGCAGACATGGAACTTTGTTGACAGCCTCTGACTTTTCAGCGTTTCATTTGAGTGTTCCAATTTCCTGTATGCTTTGATTTTGACAACTCAGCCTTCTGTGTTATCTCAGAAAAGACAAGCTGTGACTTGAGTAAGAAGAAGTTGGCCAAAAAAAAAAAAAAACCGTAGTGAGGAGTAAAGAGGGAGATGGACAAGGTATGACATGAAACTAAGTTTATAGCAGAGTAACAGTTTGTGAAAGAGCACATTTAGGAGAGGTGAACAAGGTTTGACTAGAGCAAAGAGTGAAAGATGCAGCAAGCAGAAGCCAAATCATAGAAGGCCCTGTGGGCCACGGAAAGTGTTTGTAATTAATTCCCAGAGCACTGAGACAGAATTGAAGTGGTTTAAAAATATAAATTACAGAAATTTGATATTTAGAAAGAGTACTTGCTCTGTAGTGTAGAAAAGGCATTAAAGAAGGCAAAAAGTCAGGATAGCAGGGTATTTAAAATAATAATAATGTATCTAGACTAAGCACTGCAATTGAAAGATGAAGATTTTCACTCCAAAGAACATACCCAATAGAAACGCATACAGCATATGCCAAATGAAATTGACAAGAGTGATTTTAGAAGTATTATTTATAATAGCCAAAAACTAGAAACAACCTAAATATCCATCAACAATGAAATGAATAAATACACTGTGAAATAGTGTATTTATACAATAGAATATATAGCAATGGAAATGAACAAACTGCTGCTACTCAAAACAGCAATGATTTTCACAAACGTAATATTGAGTTCAACAAATGAGACACAAATAATGCATACACTATGCTTTTACTTACATAAGATTCAAAAACAGGCAAAATTAAATAGTATTAGAAGTTGATCCAGTGGTTTCTTTGAAGGTAGAGTACTATCTGGGGAAGGAGCGGGGCTGAGAGGTTCCTAGTACTATAAATGTTCTAGTTCTTAATGTCAGTAGTGGTATCATTAGTGTTTACTTTTCTGTAAGCCAAGAAACTGTACACTTAGTATTTTTTGCACTTTTCTAGATGCATGTTGTTTCAATATCAAAGTTACTTAAAACAAAAAACAAAACAAAAACAGAGACCATGAAGCTGAGGTTTAATTCCCCTAGAAGAGAGAATATAAAGCAATTCAGTAAGGAAGCAGTATAAAATTTTGGGATTTTTGTTTCAAAATAGTTGGAAAGCAGTGGCTTTCCATTGCAAGAGCCACACATTTGAAAGCCATAATAGCTTGTATGTGATTTGGTTTTCCTGTGGGAAGTTTCTGGTGGACTTGGGGAAACTCTAAAAGCTTGGCTTTGTTGATTAAGAGAAAAACCTGGAAAACTCAAAACATAGAGCCCAGAGAAGAATGTGTGATGGCAAAAGAATAGTTTTCTTAACACCCAGACAGGCAACTAAAACCTTTTATTAGCTATGGGGGAAGAAGAAATTTGTAAGAACTCAATAAGAAAAGTAATTAGATGTGAATGTGGAGCACCCAAGCCTCCACCATACTATGCTACTCTAACCCTAGTTGGCAGATCAGTTTAGAGGGATCCTAGGAAGAGGAGATATGGCCTTTATTTCTAAGGTTTATCCCAGAAAGACTGCAAATCTCTAAGAGAAACCTTGCATCCAAACAACACCAGAAAGCAGATGAGCAATGGATATAAGACAGACAGAGAAAGAAAGTGGAGCAGATATTAATACATTCTTCCCAAGTCTCCTCCAGACCTAAAGCCATGGGCAAAGCATTTAACAGCACTTGGGTCTCCAAG